>NC_059472.1:41124376-42358376 GCF_018139145.2 Gymnogyps californianus
GGATCCCAAGTTACCTTAATAATCTTAGCTTTCATTAAAATATAATAAATAATAATAATAGTAATAATAATAATAATTTGCTCCCATTGTTGCAAAAAAAATCTTGTGAATATTCTTCTCCCTTTCCTCGTCTGTTAACAGCCTGAAGCAGCAACTGTGAGGGGATGGAGCTGCTCTACTTGTCTTTAGGACGTAGCATGTAGAAACCTATTGTGATGAAAGTCTCCCCTTTCTTTCAGCATCCCCAAAACACTGGACAAGCAGGAGCCATGTTTATGCCAAAGCACCCCCAGTGCTGCTCTTTGGAGGTTGTACTATTAGGGACTGTCACACACTGTGGGGGACCAAGTGCCTTTCTTTTCAGGAGAGAACAGTGAAAAGGGTGTCGAACAATGACCACGCTTGGGTCCCCACTGGGGACACGCTAAGGAGGGTGGGAGGGTGGCGCAGGTGAGCGGGGCAAGACTCTAGGTTGGAGGTCTAAGGATGCCTTGTGTGTGCCTAAGGCTCTTGGGTATTCCTAAGGAATTGCTTTGGGGGTTGATCAGTAATTCTAAAAAAGACTTGCACTTCTCTTGTAAATTTACTCAAACTTTCCAAATAGGAAAAGTGCACAGCTGGCTCTTTGTCTGAAGGGAAGTTTAAATCCTTTGATTACAGTATTGGTGTTTGCAGAGCCCAGATCTTGTAATCTTTTATAATATTTGTGCTTTTACTTATTGTCATCTTTAAAATGTATTTCAATTTAAAACCTTCATGGAAAACATGTTTCCCAGCAAACCACTATAGTATATGTATTAAATTAATGTAATTAACGAAAAGACTCTCAAGAGTGGAATCTTAAAAAAAGTCTACTCTTACATAGTTCTGTTAACTTTGAAATTGTGATTGTTTTAAATCAATAATATCATTGTCAGCACATTCTCATAGAATTCATCTGGTACTGGAAAATTAATGTTTTGCTTGAGGCTTTGCCCTTTACCTAATGTAAATTAGAGAAATTGATTAACACAATAGAAAAAAGTTATACCTTCCCCTGTAATATATTTTTGATAGCTGTTGCTTGATAAATTACTATATTGTGTGTTTTTAAATGAATATGATTTATTACTGTTGTCTACCATATGAAGAAACACAAAAAAATTGTTTGCAGGATCATTGACTTGAACATATCAATGGCACTGTTGGACAATTCTTGCTGAGTGTTAAGATGATTTATGTAACAGACCGAAGGTTTCCACAGTAATGCATTATAGTCTCAAGCTATCAAGCCTTGTTCATGCAGAGACAAAAGAAGCTGAAAAACACTTGCTTCTGAAGGTCCGCCGTTTAGAAATTAGAGATAAGGTTGATCCTATTAAAACTCCTAGAAATATCTGCTGTCAAATATATTATCTTAACTTTCAAATGTGCATAAGGTACGTTGCTGTTTTTCCTCTTCTAATGAGCTCATTGTTTTTACATTACTCTCGATTCATAAGTATTTCAGTTATGTAACCACGTGTTCAATAATAGAAGAGGAGACAGCCTGAAGCATCTATCTTTTAAAAACTGGCATCTTTCCACAGTTCAGATGCAGAAGCCTTGGTGCAAATGAAAAATTAAGACACGCTCTACATAGTTGGCAGTACCTTTCATTTCATTTAAATTAAATATCTATAGGCAAATTCCCAATTTTTAAGGAACTGTTGCTAATACCAGATTCTGTTGAGAGTATGCATGGCAACTGATGAAACCACTGAGCACACGAATTAGACTTACTTAATGTGTGTTGTCTTCTGTGCTGCTGTAACGGTTCTGCTCTTTCCAGAGGGATTTACATTGGATGTTTGAATGCTTGCTGCCTCTTGTGGTCAGTCTGTTTGAGGTATCTCCATTGGTTTCCCTTCTCTGATTACTTTTTAAAGTTCTATTGAAATTATTTTGAAACATAAGTAAGTTTTGCTGGCCAATATGCAGTCATCACTCTAGAGTACTTAAGCAAAGGGGCTTTATCTTTATTTCCTTCTTTCTCCTTACTCCCTTTTCCTCAGTTCTTATGCAGCAGGTTGTGCAAGCATTTCCCTTATTTTTCTGATAACAATGAGTATCTGGGTTCCTCGAAAATAAATACTAGATTTGTGTGTGTGTGTGTTATTAGCACAGCAGGATGCTTAGCCCTAATTTGAGTTATGTGTTGCTGAAGTAAAGAACTGACCTTTGACATACACCTCCCCCCGCCCCCCCCAGTTTTGCCCCCTTCCATAGCTTGTTGCTCGATTTGGCCAGGCTAAGTGGCATAAAAGATAAATTGAAGGGGACCCACAAGGTCATTGTTCAGGAACAAAAGCTTGGTTGGACAGTGAATCGGAGTTAAGTGTTCATATCATTTTATTCTGGTAAGCTTTTCTCATAAAATTATAGGCTAAGGTGGCATGGATAATGAGGTGTCTTGATCTCAGAGTGGGCATCTCAAAGATCATCTGCTTTATGAAGTTTCCATCATTTGAGGCAGAAATGTCACAAATATTTAACCAGAAATATAGACTATTGTCCTTTAGATTTGGGAAGACATCCTTGATTCAAAAAGCTTTTTCATAGTTTCGTGTCTGTAAGTAGCCCAAATTTAAGGATGCTCAATTCTGAGGTGCCCACTGTGTAGCTCCCATCTGAAATATACTGAAATCTGTTTATAATAAATACAAGTGCAATGAAAATCCTCTTTATGATAAAGTAAAATTAAAGCCTGTGTCTGTTCAGTGCTATGCAGTGGGTTTAATGGTGTTACTTTGCAGAGGGCTTTCTCTCTGGAATGTAATAAAGGTCCAGGAAGTTCCCTTAAACTGAAGAGCTGATAAACACCTCATCCACTCCCGCAGTCATGAGATGAAAGCAGAACCACTGGCAAAGTTCCTAGCAGCTCTGTGGTAAAGTAAATAAAGCATTTACTGCTACTCTTTTTTGATTCAAAAGTGAAAAGGCGAGCTCGTTAGTATTTCTGTGACCGGTAGAATGAAAAGGAGCTATTCCGTGTCTTTCTGAATAGAGAAAGTCCTGCTGATAGTAAAGCCAACTATGAAGGAAAAAAACCCTTGGAGTGGGGGGGAAGACCCTAACCTTTCTCCCCACCCCCAAGAAAAACCTAACAGAGCTAAAACTACAGGCCACCATTTATTATTAATACATATGAGCTGTACTTCTGAATTGTAATTGGATACAGGGAGTGTAGCCTTCCCTAATGCTTTTGATGGTAGATAGCTGCTTTCATTACAAATTCCAGACAAATGGCTTGGGTTGGAAGAAGAGATGCTCTAAGAAAGCCCAGGGGTCGGGACAGGATGATGGCTGGCCTGGGAGTGGGAGTTCTTGCTACAGGGAAAACCTTGGGCCTAGCCTTGTGCTGGAGTTCCCTTAAATGTCTTTTTGGGGAAGAAGGTAACAATACAACGTTCCAGGAGAGCCCATTGCCAGCACTGGATCAGTTGCATCAAGGGGACTCCAGATGGTTCCTCAAGAAGGTTTTCCCAATGGCAAGGGGAGAGGTGGCAGGAAAGTAGGAGTGGGTGTTTGAAGCTTGTAGCTGCTATTGGCAGGACGAGCACATGTCCTGTTCCTCATTCTTTCCCTCTGCACGCAGTTGCAACAGCCTTGTTTCTGGGATATGTTGGGTTTGCTGCAAATGTATATAGGACTTTTGATTTCTGATGTGCCAGTGTGCCAAGTCATTACAAGCATCTGAACCATGCTCCTGGACAAGACAAACTGGAGTACTGTCACGTCACTGTTGAAGTAACTTCCCTGAGGAAGTTATGTCTGTATGTGTTACATACACACATACTAAGTATGGAAATACCAAATTGGCTGAAAATGTTAGGTGATTAGGGTCTGCAGATTCTTTCAAATATCTGTCCATACCATTAGCATATGGCTTGGATTCTGCCTAGCTTTATTGAAGTAGTAAAATAGTTTCTGTCATTAAAAAAAAAAAAAAAAGAGAAAACATTATAGGAGGTAATAGTGCTTGAATTATATGTTGTTTTGGTGTGTTATTATTGTCTTTGCTACACTACTCCTACTACTTTAAGAAGCTTATTTAAGTGTAGTGGACAGTGATGCAGTAGGTGATGTGGGATCAAATAAACTCTAACTGGTTTGCAAGCAATAACCATGGTGTGATTTTATTTTTTTTTTAATTAATCGGAGAGCAGCCGTCTATTTAAAATACTTAGCCCATATAATATATATAACATTATTATATAGTTACACATGATGCAACTTGGGTTGTGGAGTTTTATGCCACTAGTGTTTTACTTCCTTTTTAATAAGTGAAGCTAACGTCCTAATGGCTGTTCGATTGCTTCCACCATTTTTGAAGTGTTACTAATTAAAGACACATTTGAAACACAGCAAATCAAAGTCTAACTAAAGTAAAACCTGGACTATCCACATATGGCATGCAAAAAGGGTGTACAAATAAGCAGATTTGCTGAATGCCTCCAATATTAATGGTGTAGGCACACCCAGCCTGTTAATATTTGGTGTAGGAATATTTGCTTTTAGTAGTGAATATAAGTTGAAGTCCCTTCTTCTTGTTAAAGAAGTGGTGAGAGAATGCTGTGAATTCTTGTCCTAGTCTTCCTTAAGGAAAGTAGGAGGGCAGATCTCTCGTCCTCCTCTAGAAGGTGTTGAGACATCTTGGTTCAGCAAAGATGCAGCACAGAGTATTTTCACTGTAGGATAGTGAGAGAGAGAAAACAGATGTTGACTTAACATTTCTTTGTACCTGCAAAATCATGGGAGAGAAAACTCTTTTGAGGCCATCAGTCTTTTGGGACAGTAGAAAAGACAGTGTTGAACACAAAATGTCCTCTTTTCACAGCTCATGAATCCCTCCTGGTAGCTGTAGGTTACATGGATCTAAGCTCACCAGGATTACAGTAACCAAATCTAAGTGTACTTGTGTGGGATAGTGCTGGTCCCGAAGAGCATTATGGGTGTTGTCCCTTCCTTCATTTCTGTTCCTCGCTGCTTTGTTATTGTGGTATTAGACCTTAAGTTCTAAGGTGTCTTTAGACACCTTTCTTTTCATCATTGATTTAATATAATAGTAATTAGCAAATAGTGTATACAGCGTCCATAATACTTTTATTTGGTTTTGCACAGTTTATACATTGTGGTTGAGTAAATATGACGTGTTCTCTTTGCCATGTGTAAGTCTCCTCCCCATTTAGTGAGGGTCTATTTTTACTGTATTTCCTCCCTTGGAGATGTCTCCACTGATGGCTGCATCATGGCTTCTAAAAGCAGGGGCAAATACAACTTACAAATGGCAATAGACTTACACCAACTTCCCATTCAGGAGAGGGCAGGGGCAAGGGGAGAGCAAACTCCTGTGCCGGAGGTGAGAAACACAGCTGGAAAGCATGGACAGAATCTAAGTCCTCACACATAAGGATGGTGATATCACTGCCAAACCTTTTCCTCTCTCTGTTCTGTGATTTTCATTCTTTGGGATTTTACTTTGGCCTTTGCAGTCTAGCCTTCCTGTTCTATTGCATACTAACATATTTGGTAACAGAGGTGTAAACCTTGTTGGGAAACAAGCAAAGCAACCAAAACCATGGCAATGTGCACTAGAGTATGTTCTTCTGTGTTCAGCAGTTCACTGAAAACATGTAACACGCTTTGTTGTTGATCTGACTTAAGTTTTTATATCCGTGCTAGTACAGAGGAGAGTAACCTCAGGCATCGGGAGGACAGTATTACTATGATGACTAATGAAAAACCCCTTTGTTTATAATTGGGCATTGATTCTTCCCTTGTCCTTCTGCATGAATTCATACACCATACTGTCCTCCATTTGCAAATTCGTATTGGGGAAAACATTTTCTTCTAATAGCTGCTCTTTGAAATTGTGGCCTCATTTTCGTATTTCCTGAAGATACTTTGCAGGAGCAGAAGGTATTTAAATCCTTGCATTTCCAGACTTAACAAAAGCAGCACTCAGAGCAGGGCTGTGTTGCTGCAGAGGGGCAGGAAGGGTGGAAGTAGCCTCTGTGCTATAACCCTTGTGACTATGGGCATGGGATGTGCAAAGACTGATCACTTGCAAAGGAGATGAGAACTGTGGCTGTTCTCAGAAAAGCAGAACAGGCTTTCAGGCTGAACCACTGCAACTGATCCCTTTAACTCTTGATTTGGATCATGTATCTAACCCTGCTCACCTTTTTCCTTAAAGAAATATAAGCATACCCACCCCTACCCCCAAATGAGCCTACTTGCTGTACAAAGAATATAGATAAATAATAGCAATTATCCACCTTGGTGCATTACTATGACTTTGCCTGTGGCTTTTCCTTGGATCAGATTGAGTTGGATGACTTAATGGCAGCAGACAACAAAAGACTAAACAGTTGCTTTGTGGAGTAACTCATTTAGATGACCGACAAAATGTATGTATCGTTGAGTTTATACATTAAGAAAGGAAAAATCAGTGTTTTTGAGACACCATAAATGTATTTTTATAAACACAAAGTATATTCATACAAAGTATGTACTATTTCTGTATTTATTTGTTTTTCTTTGTAGCAGAACAAATGCATGGTTCTCCTGTAAGCCTAAAAGCGGTACCTTTCTTCTTCACTGTATAATTCTTGATCTGAGTAGCAGGGAGTCTTATGAACCATTTTGAGCCAATGTTAATTTTATAAATTGCATTCCCTTTTCCACAATTCCCATGAAAAAGGTATTCAGCTAGATGAACACTCTTGGAAAATTTTAATAGGACCCTTGAAATCTGTTTGAATTCAGCTTCTTTAAAAAAAATCTCTTTCTAATGGAAGCTGTGAAAGTATCAGAGATTCTTATGCCTTAGAGGCAATTTTTCTTCCATACATAATGGTGAAACTCCACTGTTATAATACACAGGTGTTTGAAATATTCTCTTTGTTAAATTGAAGCTCCTGCTTAGAAGTATGTGAGTTGGGCTCTTTCTGTTTGTTTTCTGTGACTTTTATTATTATTCTTGACCAGTATTTGTATGATTTTCAGAGCACTTTCCGTTTGTTTGTTTTTTCCAGTCTTTTCCTGGCCCAAGTCTTGAAAGTGAAGATTTTAACATACCTCCTATAACTCCTCCATCATTGCCTGACCACTCCCTGGTGCACTTGAATGAGATAGAGTCTGGGTACCACTCTCTGTGTCATCCCATGAACCACAACGGCCTCCTTCCATTCCACCCACAAAACATGGATCTACCTGAAATTACAGTTTCCAACATGCTTGGCCAAGACGGGACACTGCTTTCCAATTCACTCTCCGTGGTAAGCATTTTTAGTCTTTCCCTTCTGTTCTGCTTTAAGTTGCAAAACCGTGGAAATACAGACCTGTTTGAAATTCTCTGAGGGGCCAGCTCCTGCACCACTCAAGTCATGGAGCGAGCTGGCCTGACTCTGGGTTTTACATCGCACTCCCTATGTCAAGTCCTCCCCCCATCAGAGGCGGTGGGGGTTTTACAGCTGAGTTCCTCAAAGCCAGGTTGTTACCCGCTGCTTTGAGTAGAATTACTCCTGCTTTACACAGATGTAAATAATGACAAAAGGAGGCTCAAGGCTTTGACTTCCGCTGGAGCAGGGTTTGGATCCAGATGGCCATTGTTCTGTGTTTGTCTGATGAAGCTCTCTCCATTCTCATTTGCATGTGCTGAGAGATGTACAGAAATTTAATATCTCCTTTCTTGTTTACCGCACGTTTGGAAAACAGCAAATGTTATTTCTGATTCGAGGCCAAATCTTATAGCCTTTTTACAGTTCCCAGTCCTTAGCCAGCTAGAATCCAATTGAAATGACTGGACGATTTGCTTATAAAGTCTGTCAGATAGTCATTATGGTCGTAATCTTGGGAAGCCTGATACTATAAATCACTTCTTTGAATGTTAAATTGCTTGCAACAACTGCAGAGCTACTTTACATGTTACATTTTCAAGTGGGCTCTACAAATAATTAGTAAATTTCTTGCATAGCAGCTCCAGGCAAGATTATTTCACGTCGATGTACAATTCTAAGCCAAAGAATTAAAAATCCCATGGAAGAGGATGGGGCCTGGCATTGTGTGGGCCTCCCTGGACTTGAGGCACTCTGCTATATGGGCTGCCCAGGAACTGCAGATCTGGACAGCCGAAGTTAAGGATCTACTGTTCCTAGAGATCCAAGGGTCTGGGCTTCTCACTGAAGGATCAGAGGCTTAGGGCCCTGTGCCCCAGCTGGGAGGCTCTGCGCTTAGGGACTGAGGCTGTTTAGGCTTCCAGCTTGCTCGCTCCCCATCACATTACCTAAAAAAAATAAATCAGTCCTGGGAGCCTGGGAGCTGAGGCAGCATATGGAGGTTTGGGGGCTGAGAGATCTAGGCTCAGCTCCCCATCAGCCCCTCAGACTAACAGCCCCACAGCCTAACAGCCCAACAGCCAGGGGCCATGGTGGCCGGAAAACAGTTTACCACAAAAATCTGCCTTGTCACAGGGCTTCGTTGCAACTTAATTAAAATAAAGCTGCCTTGATTTCAAGGAGCTCTGCATTCCCTTTGAGGATGTCCAACAAGCTGTACTGCAGGGGGGCTAGTCTTGGCTTCTTATGTGCTGCTTAGTTGTTATTGATTTACTAGGATGTTGCACGCTTTGTGTTTGAGGTCAGAATCTGACCTCCGGGTTATGTTCAATAATGGGAGGAGGCGGGGAGAGGCAGATTTTCATAGAGAAATATAAATATACTTCATGGAAATGTATTGAATTTTGCTTGCATTTCTACAAAGCTGATGGTGTGCATTAAAGAGCATGAGCTAAATCTTGTGTAGGGTTCTGAGAATCAGAGCTATGAAAGGACTTGAAAAAGTAAGAGAAACACTTGCCACTCTAGTCAAGACAAGCAGTATTTCATTGAATTGACCTCTTTTGAGCCATGGCTATGGCTCAAAACTATGCATTCTTCTAAGCTCTGATGTTCCACATTAAGCTCTTGCAACAAGCTCTGAACAAAGGGCGTTGAAAGTTTGTAGATCATCACAGTGAATTATTGCATCGAGGGCAAATACAAAAAAAGCTGAATAATATAACTAGGCAATTTTGCTATTGGGACTTAGTGAAGATCAGAAAAAATGAAAATCAGACATCAAGAAAATATGTGCTAAATTTTAACAGTCGTTTCTGAGGATTCGTTCAATAAATAAAGCATGATCCTTGAAGGATCATAGGCTAAGTCAACTGTTATCCCTAACTTGCATGCCTTTTGCACACAAGAGGGCCTCTTAACTAGCAATAGTTTTAAGTGAAGCTGGCTTGTCTGTCAAGGGGATTAAGCTACATCTCATGTTAGTACAACTGGTAGGATGTTAACACCACAATTTTGTACAGTTCAAACACTGGCAGTATAGTTCCTCTGATTTGAATTTGATAACCTGAGAGAAATTAACTTGAAGGAGATAATTTAAGTTAATTCTTCAGTGAGTTCAGTGACTTCTTCAGTGAATAGAATGGCCCCATTGTCCTTGTGGCTTTCCATTGATGAAGAAAGATAGAGGATTTTGTAGAGTTAGCATTCTTTACTTAGCTTTGAAGCTCTTCTTTATAATCCAGAACGTTTTACATTTTTTCTTCAATATGACTCTTTTCTCTTGCTATTACTCATCTCTAAGTTTCCTTTTTACTATCTCATCAAACTTTGATCCATTTAACAAGTACTTGCCTAAATCACTTTTATATTGCCTCACATAGAAAATAATGTATAAGTTTCTGCAATCTATCTAAACCCTTGGTGCCATATAATTTCTGGTATATCAACTACCGCTTAGTGTATTTGGAAACCATGTATCTCGCTTCATTTTTCAGGGCACTAATGAGTATTTTTAGAAAAATTATTCTTAGAAATGAATCTGTTGGCTGTTCTCTATCCCTAATTAATTTCACATCTTCAGCAAATTTTACTTATATTGGGACAAATTCAGCTGCAGTGCAATGTGCCTCTGATTGAATTTGGTCTATTTTTTTTTTACTTTCAATGTCCTTCCTTTTAGCCGGTTTTTAACCCATGTTGGTATTTTAGCAATAACACTTTCCTTTTTGTCTGTGTTAGAACTAGTGAGTGGTTTTCAGTTGGTGTTTTTATAGACAAAGCATTAATTAATGCTAGCCAAACGAGAGAAAGGAAACACAGTGAGCTCAGAAACAAAGTAGGAAAATAGTTTGTACACTGAATATAGCATTTTTCTTTCATCTCAACTACCAGGTGTTTTCAGATGAGGATTTCTGTGATTTTGGACAGATTGAAAATTGAAGATGTACCCCTCCTAAAACCCTTTCAAAACTCCCCCCATTAGAAGTCCTGTTTTTGTACAGTGCAGCACTCCCTCCAAGCTGCAGATGAAATCCCTTTGAATAAGGATTGCAGGATTTGCCCCAAGCTCTGTAAGAATTTTCCTCTGTGGAAGTGCTTAAACACACACAATAAGACCCCACTACCAGCTCAGTGAATTCTTATTAGGGATCAGCTTCTTACAGATTTTTTATACTGTGGGAATTCTTTCTGAAAAATTTTACAACGCTGGGAGAAGAAAATTTCCCGTTACCATTTACTGTGTCTGATACTTAAATTTGGAATTAGCCTTCTTTGAAGTTTTTTTGATTTATTTGACTTCCTATTGCACCCCTACTGCTTTAAAAAAAAATCACTAAAATTTCTCTTCCTCATTATTCTGCTATCAGTTCGTATATTGGCTTCTATGTTCTATTTCTGTTTTCTGCTTTGGTGACACACAGGCATATACACATATGCACATGCACACTAATTTATACCGTGCCATCACATACAGATTTCTTTAGATGCTCATTATATCTGGGTATTGGGGATTCAGAAGTCTACAGAATTTGTTCAGAATGTGACACACGGTGGTATGAACACACGGTCCAGCCCCAGCGTGGCTGGCCACATGTGGGAGCTCTCTGAAGTCCTCCTTCCAAATGGACATGACTTCTATTCCTGCTTCTTAAGTGGATCCAATTAGATATAGATAGAGCTGTTTAATGAAGAGGTACTGATGGTCCTGTAGGCATGTTTGTTTCTGTGTAATGGAATAGGGATCCCTTCCTGATTTACTGCAGTTGAAGGTAGCCCTGTGTAGGTTTGGTTCAGTTCCAGTTGGAGCTTGATCTGCCAGCACTTCTCTGTTTGCATGAATTTTCCTGAAATATTCCAAGGACCACAAGAAATACCCTTCTGACATTTGCAAACAAATGCATGTATATGCCACCCCTGAGAGAATGTGTGTTTTTCTGTAAAAATGCTTTTGGATGTGTTCTATAAAATGAGTTTTACTGTGTGTTCATTTTATCAACAAAATTACAGACATTTCAGCTTCTTTAGTATAGCCTATACATGATTACTTTTTTCCCTAAGAAACCAGGGTTAAAAATCACGCTGCTGTTTTTACATAGAGAAAAAAAACCTATTTTTGAAATGCTTTCATTTATAATCTTGTGCTGATCTTTTTGAAAATGTGGCTCATGATGGTATACTATAGAAAATTTACAAGAAAGAAATAAAAGAGATTTTAGTTTCTTGAAATGCTTCAAATTTCTGGGTTTTAAGTTTAAAGTGGAAAAGATGTTAAAAGGCAATAAAATCAGGGGATTTATTTCCCAAATGCTCTACTTGTGCTGGCAACAAAAGCCAGCATAATGTATATACTTAGGTTTATTGTCAGTTTTAGTATACAGTCAAGGCACACTTTGAATTCAAAGGCTACTGTACAACTGTTTTGACAACCACCACATCAGTAGGTAATGTGCAGGACATATGAAACTGAAGCAAAAATGTTTCTTTAGGTCTATAGGGAGTGCAGTACATCAATGAATTCAGATATATTAGAGCAGCATGAATTTCTAATATGTTGCTCTTATGGAAAAGACCACTGGCATATTGAATAATGCTGCTTTCAAAGCAGAGCAGAAAATGTGATTACAGACAATTTCATTGCTGTTTTTAAACTAAATATTTTCAAAATCTTGAGGTATTTTATTTCATGTAATGCATAAAATATGTAACAGTGGACTAGAGCTAAAGATCTTCTAGGACAGGGAAGAGTAGATGATGTCAGCTATAATTATTCAGATGTGCAATAATAGAAGCATTAGTTTAAAATAAAATGCATGTCACAAAGGCCTATGTCCTTATATAAAAAAAAAAGCAATAAAAAGCTTTTTTTTGCACACTTTGACAGAAGAATAAAGGCAATGAATTATTATTTAACATTATGCCCCAATTCATCAAAACCCGAACAATTACATTATAGTTTTTCATGAATTATATTTTTTAGATATGCAGCCCATGAGAGAGTAATATCTTAAGCAAAATGTGGCACTGTATAACAGGGAAGAAAGCGGGCAACTACCTTTTTTTCATTTTTCATCTCAGGTAGAATGAAGCTAGTATTTCTTATTCACAGTACAGTTGCTAATAAATCCAGTACAGGAGATTGTTGTTGTTGTAGCTGGGATGTATTTAAGAGATTTTGTTTTACCAGTTTCACACATATTAGTTTAAATTCAGTATTCATGACTCATCTTGAGGCTAACCTATACAGTTGATTTTTTTTTTTTTGGCACCTTTAAGCATTAGCACAAACTACTGAGTCAAACAGAAATTTTTTGTTTCTGATGAACAAGACGAATAACTTTCATAACAAAACAAAATATTTGCCCCTTCTAACCTAAGTGTTGAGATTTGAATCATGCTTGGATACTTTTTTCTACCTTGTGTTGCATGCCAGTGTTAGAAGATACTTTTAGTCTCTGGTGAATACTTCACATTTGTGCCTCATTACCAGGCTCTGGTCTTCAGTTTACATCAAAATTTACTGTTATGCTACACAGACCTGCTGCTACCCCAAATTTTATTGCAGTGAGTTATTGCCATCAGAACCACCAAATCATAAAGCTAAGGTCATGGAACATCTTGCATTAAAGTATTTATTTTTTTTCTCTTATTAAGCAACTTTGTATTCTTGCAGGATATCTTTCTTTTCCTTTTTTTTAAAAAAAAACCAACATATTTTACAAGCTGGGTTTTCTCACTGAAATAAGCCTTGTGTGGCAAAAGGTTACAATAGTTAGTGTACGTTTTGTAAAACAGCCTAACCATGGGGATACACAGCCAAATCTTCAGCTGATGTCAGTCGGCATAACTTTATTGTCTTCAGTAGAATTATGGTGATTTATTCCATCAAGGGGTCTGGGACATCATGTTTATCTTTCCTTACTTCTGATGTCTGCTCCACTCTTTTGTCATCAGAAAGACAACAGAAAGGATATGTAGAGGAGCTGATTAAGATGTAACTTGATCAAGGTTTTATGAATACCTGCATATTGTATATCTGCTAGTAGAAGGCTCTTCACCATGCTACAAAAAACATTAAAACATCTGATGTCTAGAAACTACAGCTATATAAAATCAGACTGGAAACAAAGCATGCATTTTTAACAGTGGTAGAGTTTTACCATTTAGATAATGTACTATGGGAGGTGGTTGGTTCTCTGTACCTGAGGATTGAAATCAAGATGGGGCATCTCTCAAAAAGATGTGCTCTATCTGGGACAGGTCTAATGACCCCCCCACTACAGTGGGGGGACCAGAACCTTCTCGTGGGTCACATTGTCCCTTGGGGGCTCTTGGCAGTAAACATTAGTCCATGCACACATGGTAGGAGGAACATCACTGGTAGCACCTCAACTGGTTTTTCCCAAACCTCTACAGTTTTTCCCTCCCAAGAGAAAATCAGAAAAGTGGAAGAAAGCACCCTGTGGATGCAGGCTATCGATGGACCCCACCTTCTTGAGGTCAACTAGGACTAGAATTGCTGTGAAAATATTTGTGGCTAGTGTTTTCATGAACTTAGCTTTTTTTCTGGTCTTAAAGTATCTGGTAAAGCTATACTTTCTGTCTGTAAGTACTAAGAACTTACCTTAAAGATAGAGCAAGTAAATATTTACTCATTACTGTAGGAAAATATTTGTACACAAATGACCAGAACTCTTTTTAGGATAATTCCAGGTCTCATTTTTAAAATTGCCAATGAAGCTGTTGATTTACTGTCAGTGGGGAAATACAGCGTTCTGCTTATTTGAGTGTGGTTGTTGAGAGTCCATGTGGCTCACATATTTTACAAATTCTATAGGAAAACAACTTCAGTATAATTTCAAGAAGAAATAACAAGGTGGCATGTTTTATTTTTGAAAACAGCCTTCTGTAGACAATACTTTGGTGAACTTTTTTCACAGCGGTTTCCCATTGTCTGATAGGAATTTATTTGCTACATAAAAAAGTAAAAAAAAAAAAATATGTGTAGCAGTATTAATTATTGTTTCTTAGACTTTAACCAGATAGGCACAGGCTAAGATATGATGAATGTGGCGCGGAGAGAAAGCCTTCAGTTGCGGGTGGTAGATTATACACCTCAGATGTGAAGTGCTCACAGGAGTGATTAATGCATAAGCAGCGTCATAGCTGCAAGTGTCAAACAAAACAGATAATAGAGTATGCAAATAGAGAAAACATAACTCTCAGAAAATGTCAGAAATTCAGGAGTTTCAGCAGCAGAGATTGTTGACTTTAATCTGCTGCTTTTAACATAGCATGTACTTGTCAAGAACAGCAAGATAATGGAATGTTTCTGAAGACTCAGTCTTCAGCAAAAAAAATCTTAGTGATCTTAAGGCCTGTAGATGGAATAGAAGTGAAATGTCTTTCTTGAAAACTGAAGATGCTTTTGTGAAGACAAAAAGGAAGGAGAAGCCCACAGTGCAGATGAAAGGGAGAGTTTTGTGCATCAGGTGGAGTAGCCTCTCCTTCCACCTGTTTCATTATTTAAATGCATGCATTTGCATTCCTTGAAACTCGAAAGTAGTTGAGAAGACTGCACACCCTTCGTGGACTTGTGCTGCATTCATCATCTCATCCCATCTTGTTCAGGGAGTAGAAAGATACCTTGTGTGGACAAAACCAGTCCAACTATGGCATGCACTGTCTTAACTCAAGCTGCCATTTGCATGCTGGAAGTTCAGATGTGCTACATGACTCTGCTGAAGGCTGGGACACCAGCAACCTAGAGCTTCATGCCAGTGTCACCTGCTAGAATGGAGTGTGAATTCTCCTCGTCTAGTCTTGCCTATGTAAAGTCATAGATATTTAGCAAAATTTTTAATTCACTTCGGGAGAAAAACTATATTCTTGGCTTTCTTGATTTTTCTGAGCTGAAGGAATTTAAAAGGTACAATTAATAGTCTCACAGGTTTTTTATCTGTTTTAATGGGTTTACAGAACTTTAAGTATCATTGTTTGAGTTTTCCACTGCCTTTTTACAGCAGGAAGGGAAGAAAAAAATCTACTTGGTAGTGTTTTGAGATTTGGAGAAATAATCATCAGTAACAAATAACTCATTTCTTATTTTTATCCCTTGTTCTTGTTCTTTCTCAAGGCAATTAAGAAATGCTTAAAGTGTAAGAATGTCTACTCCTGGTCCTTTCAATAACATAAATATTCATTTTAGATTGATGTCCACCCCACTGTTTTTTCCCCCATTCATTTATACAAAGTCTGTACAGACGCACTATGTAAATGCCCTTTCTCATGTTGGGATTCCCTGGGGACAGCGTGTAAATCCTTAACCTCCACTGCTAGTGTAATGCTGTACTTCAGCCACATGTGTGCAACTTAGGATCTCTGTAGCCTCACTGACACACCTTTGAACTGCATTTATGGCATGTTGTACATGTTGCTGCCTCTATATTTGGACAATAAAGATATGAAAATGAATGTTCTTAATTCATTTTCTGTGCACATCATGGATGGATACAGTTACAAAAAAGGACTTAAAGTATGTAGTGGCAGCAGGAAGCATTATGGAGTGAGGAACCTCTCTAAGGCATGCTCGTGCATATCTTTCAGTTACAAAACCCACAAAAATGAACCCTTTCCATCTGAAGTCAGGTGAACAAAGGCATTACAGTTTATCTTACATATTATCACTGTGTATCCAACATTCCTGTTTCAACCAACTTGTGGGGAAGGAAAAGAGACAAAGGAGATGTTACAGGTGGTGATGTGGCACTCTGTGTGCCTGCCCTGACCTGGAGATGATGCGGACTGCAGTGCTCAGGGTACATACATATATATACGTATATACATGGATACACATACATACATATATATGTTCATATATATGTATATATTTGTATGTAAGTATGCATTGCACTGTTAATCACTGAAGCCCTCTGCTGGAAAGGGAATGTAAAAGACAGGATGTAGCATCTGCAACATCCCCCTTCTCCCCAGATTGTGGATCCCCATTGTATGTTAAACAGAGACTGAAACTAGAGCCAAATTACTGAGGCAGACGCAACAGATTTAATCAGCGTGCTGCACATGGCTGTATCATAGAAATTTTTTACCAAATTCCTGGGTTATGAGTGAGGATGCAGTGCCTGACAGTTAGTAACTTTAATAATAAGTACCTTTGCTATTTGAGTTAATAAAAGAAGTAGCCTAGTTGCTAAAGTGAGACATGGCATACCTAATGGATGACAAGATGAGGCTACTCCATGTCCCATCTTCGAAATTCCACTTCCTGACAGTGGTGATATTGGGCTACAGGTGCCTTCACTTCATCCTTACAAAAGTGATCTAAACTGAAAAAACACTTGAAATTAGATGTTCTGGTCCTTTAGCAAAAAAGCCCTGTGCATGGAGGATTTACAGGATCAGGCCCTTGATGAGAATGCAACATTTTTTTATTCAGAGATGGGACTTCCTTCTAATACACTTCAAGATTACCTTCATTCACACATAAAGAATTTCAGAGATTAACTCAGTAACTAAGCTTCAGTTTCCTACACATGTCCTAATACTCAAGTGTGGGATCTCAGTTTAATGAATTTTATTACACTCCCCTTTCTTATGAAGTAGCATAAAAAGTGTTTAGTGCAATAGGCTTAGCGCTGATCTGGATATTAAGTGCAGCTTAAGTTGCCTGACAGAAAGTATACAGTGTAAAATAACCACTGGCAAAACTTTTAAAAGTTTTTTTTCTAGGAAAAAAAACCACAGCATTTGAAAAATAATGCTAGCGGCACTCTGTTCTTCTGCAGCACCTTTCTTGTATCTTGAAGTGCTTTGTAGTCAGTACTTAGCTAAGAAGGTAATGTACTAATAACAGTACAAATAGGTATTTGCAATATCAGTCTCTCCTATCTGTCAAGTACTATATTGTAGAATAGAAAGACATTTACTTTATTAAAAACCCAATAAAATGTAATTCACAATATACAAATACAGATGGGTCCCAAGTTGAAAAAGGCTGAAAGAGACAGATCTTAAGGGAGAGGAAGAAGATGACTCTACATTGTGGGACCCATAATAATGAAAGTATTACCGGGAGCTGATTTCATGTCTGATGATCAGTACCGCAAAGGTGGGCAGCAGTGTGGTGAGAGACAACTTTCAATATTAGAACTAGCAGAAGTCCTCAAATGTAATAAAGGCAGGAATTAACTGCCATGTGTTACACATCTAATATAAAGCTATTACAGTGACTGCACGTAATGATAGCTGAGACCTTTAAGCTATCATGCAACCTGGAAGTGATACAGCAGCCTTATTTAAGAGCCATGGAAAAGATGTGAGGGTTGTTTCACCTGTCTTTGAAATACAGTCAGCTCTAGGGAGAAATGCAGTATCTCTTTAACCACAGAGTTTGATGCTCCACTGCCCCAGACTCCCAGTCCCAGGCCTTACCGGCCGGCTGCATAGCACTTGTTTCTTCTCACTTGCCATCAGCTTTCCTGAATACAGGGAGGGGAAAACACACGAAAAAGGGGAAAACAGGCCCAGGGCCTGGTCTATGTAATTTTAATTGTCACCAGCGTTGTTGCACTAACTTCATCATTTGTGGCCTCTGCCTCTGAACTGCATTTTAGGAGCTCTGTGACTGGCTGAAAATCTCAGTGGGATTTTCAGAAATATTCTGGCCTAATGTTGATCCTGTCCAACTCTAGCAGGGGCTTTCCCAGAGTTTGAACAGAAACAGAGATAGCCCTATAGCAGATGCTTTCATTTGTTCATAAATTGCGAAAATTTAGATTTTAGATTATATCAGATTAAGGGTGTGTCAACAAAAGTGTTTGTCAGTAATGATCTATACTCTGCCATCATAATTCTGAAATGGTTTTCTTTGTCACATTTGGAAAACTAGTGCAAGCTGTAGCAAGACTGAAGAGAAGAAATATCATCTAATGTGCTGTTTTGAAACAATTTTTATTATTTTGATTATCATATAATTAAAGACAGTATAGCAAAGCTGCGCTACAGGAAAAAGTTACATGAGTAACCTGACCTCTTGGATCCTGGCTCAGTACAGCCTTAATGTTGTGTTACTTACCAAATTACAAAAATTAGTCCAGAGGGAGCTCTAAGGTCCCTCCCTTAATCTAGTCCAAGGGACGACTTTAAAAGGTCATCTCCCTGAAAGCAGGATACTCCATACGTTTATCATTTCTGACAGATGTTTGTCGAACTTATTTTTTAGAGAATTCCTCTAATGGCAACTGCACAGACTCCTCAGGCAAGCTCTGGGTACAGGTCCTCAACCTTAAAATTCACCTACTTCATTGTGTACATAAAACCCAGCAGTCAGTGGAGGTTAATGCAGACCATTCAATCTTTTCAGTTGTTTTTTATTTATTTTTATTTTTAAAGTGTGTTTATATATGTGTATATTTATAAATTGTATATTTATCTAAGAATGAATGATAGGTAATAGGTGTTGATAGAACAGCTAGGAAATAAATAATCAAGAGGATGTATATTAACTCAGACTGTTTTGGTTCACAGCTGACTTGACCATTTAAGAAACAGTAGAAAAATAATCAGCTTTTCCCAAATCTTATTAGCATGTAATCATGATCCAGATTGTATTAGCCCATAACCTACACTGAGCAAAATAACTCTTCTTGAAGGTTCAGCTATAGTGTGTTATTTTATGAAATTGTTTATGTGCATATTTTCAATATTATATTTATTTATCATCATCCATTACTTAGAAAGTTAGGCTGAGGGAATAGATGTTTATGATACTTAAGGAATGTCACTGCAAGTAATGGGATAAAAATAAGCAACGGGTGAAGGTTGGAAAAAACCCCTGTAATGTCATCCGAATAGTCTGCCAGGTAGTGTTAAAGCACTGGAACATGTACGTATGGGAAAATCCTGCACTGGCTGGGAGATGGGCTGGATGATTTAATAGACCTTTCTTTGAGATGTAATTTCTATAACTGGTTGATACATACACTAGCGTTCAGACATTTGGACTCATTTCTTGTTTGTCTGGCAAATTGTTTCTTGTGAAAGGTTATAAATTACAATAAATAGACTTTGTAGAAGATGAGCTACATGATATACTTGGAAAGGGTTTCTCAGCTGATATTCAAGACATTAATGCCAAAGCAGAAAAAACCCAATAGAGTCCTAATCCTGTGGCTTTGCTTGAGTGCAGTGCTAGGAAAGTGCACTGCCATAAATAAAATTTACATTGAATAGAGTCTTCTGTATTCTAACAATAACTTAGGATAGAAAAGATAAAATAGAGAAACAAATGTTACTTACTTAGAAGAAGTTTTTCCTCCTGAGTTTGCAACAAAGAATTCACTGATGAGGGAGGGGGAAAGAAGGGAAAGCAAGCATTTGTAAAAATGTTGTTGTAGTTATAATTAGATCCATTTTAGAACCAAAAGTTTTATGCAGAAACTGACAGAAGGATACACAATAATTATAGTTTGCTGACAAGCTGAAGAGTTTCCTTTTTTTATCTTATGGTTTTAGGAAACCAAACTGTAAATAAATATGCAGTTTGACAGATTGTAATTGCGATCAGCA
Source organism: Gymnogyps californianus (assembly GCF_018139145.2). NCBI lineage: Eukaryota > Metazoa > Chordata > Aves > Accipitriformes > Cathartidae > Gymnogyps > Gymnogyps californianus. The sequence goes on from NC_059472.1 coordinate 41,144,323, forward strand.
AGGCGTCTTTTCATTTAATCAGATGGTGTTATTAAAATGGGGTTACAATTAAACATTTTATAATGTGACGTAGAACTCTATTAAAATTCTCCAGCAAACAGTAATTTGCATTTGATGCTTCTGCAACCCATTTCTATTTGCAGAAACGTTATTGGCTGTGACCTTCCAGTGGTTAGGTCTCAGTTTGCTGTTCTCTTCCTACTTTGATAAGTGATATTAAGTATCCTCTTTCTTTACTTCACAGAGAAACCTAAAATATTAATTTTGCATTCTTTTATTATATTATTTTTGACCCTTGTTAAAACTGCAAGACATTGGCCAAAGCAGGTTTGCACCAGAGGAAATGTGGAATTACCTAAGCATGAATTTTCTTAACATTAGGAATTGTAGATTTGATCAAGTGTAAGCATGTATCTGATTCACAATTAAATGTTTCAAGAGAAAGTAATATGGCTTTTGAAAGATGTAATTGGCATTCATCATATTGCTGCACCTAAGACATTATTTCAATTTAAGATGACACAAAGCCTCGGATTTACCCCTGTCTTTCTGTAGATGTGATCAAGTGATTCCAAGAAATGTAACAAAATGTTTTTCAGGAAGATTTTGAAGCATGACTACTATGATTCCACATCTGTTATTCCTATGTGGAAGTCCACTATTTGTTCCTGTAGTTCTGATAACCTAAGTAGGAGAATATGAACAGTCAGAAGTGGTTCAGTATTCTGCCTTCTAAGACTTTTCCAGGCTGTAGCTACTCACTGGGATCACCATCCTCTAAGCAGCAGAAAAGAAGAAGAAGAATCATTAGGAGACACAATTTTTGAGCCATTCTTCAGGTGCATGCAGACTCCACTAATGAAACTGTGTATAGCAAATGTTTGGAGCAAAGGAAATGAGTGATTTGCATCAGCAAATTACATTTACAAGGGTGAAACAGTCTTTGAAAATCAGACAGCTAAGCTACTGCTCATTTATCTCACCCTTTTACTTCGGTGGATGTTTTTGGAGGAAACATCAGTGGTTTGAGGAAAGGCAACATTTTCCTTACTGGAAAATAATCAGACAGTGGTTATGAAACACACATTCTTGTTTTTTGTCACTAGTAGTAGACAAAAGAAAGAGTAAGGAGGGAAAGAGAAGAAAAGAGAGAGAAAGAAAACTCAGGTATTCTTTCTTTTGGTGGAAAGTAGAGTTGTATGAATACTTGAAAAGAAGAAAAAATTGAAAGAAATAATTTGGTTTGACATATTTGTGCATTTATTTTAACTTTCCCTTATCCCAGATTTGGAACCTCTTAACTCTTTCCTACTTTTCCTGTTACTACTGTGTGTTGGTTTCCCCTTGTGCTGTTCAACAAGTACAATCACTTTAGAGTAGATTGATGCGAAGTCTCTAACTCCGTTCTGCAACCCCATCAGTTTCTTCTCTTCATCTATGTACACATATGCAACATCTTCCCCTTCTTTTTCCTCCAGATCACTTTCCTAAGGAACAGATTTCAAAAGGTTTCTCAGAGAAAGAGGTCTTCCACCTTCATGCAATGTGATGAAAGAAGTGTATTGCCAAAATACTCGGAAATGCAGCAGTCATGCAAAAAAAAATAGCAGATTAGCAAAAGTAATTTTAAAACACTCCTCCACAACAGTTGGATAGAATAAGCAAAAGGTTTGACTTTGTCCTTCCTTTCCAACATCAAAACAGATAGGGCTGTAAGAGCTCTCCGACTGGTCCTCCCTGCAAAACGCAGGATTACTGCCCATCGGCTTCAAGATGAGTTTGAGGTCACCAGACTCTGGCAGGGAAGTGCTGTAAATGGCTGAGGAAGAGAACTGAAAATATTGCTTGTCGCTTAGCATTTCCAATGACGAGCCCAGACATGTAAAGAGGAAAGTGAAGTTAAAAGGTACATAGAAAAAAAAGTAACAAGTTTCTCTCCAAGGCTAATTGTATTCTTTCTAAAATAAATAAAATACAAACCTGAATCTAATGTTCAAAACAAGGAAAAACTAATTTATGTCTTATCTGAGTATAGCTGCTTTTTTAAGAGCACATCACCTGGTATACACAGGTGTGAAAGAGAAGATAATCAGGATCAGAAATAGAGGTTGAACCCATCAAATAAATCCATCTTAGGGTTTTGTAGTGCTATCCATCAATGAAAGTATTTGAGCACCCTATCTTACCTTATAATGTCTTTACCATTTATTTGCAAAATACAAAGCTAATTGTGAAATCATATTCATGCTGATGCCCCCTTGGCTGGTATAAGAAAGTATTTCTCAAGAGGAGAAAAGGCCCTAAACAACAAGGTGGGAAATGCACATAATATTCATCATTTGCATTCAGCTGAAACCTGAGGTTTGTTTTAATAATACAGAGAGATATGCCTGATCTAGCATACATGTACCTGTCTTTGAATGTCATGCGTTTTAAAAAGATGCAAGTTGCACAGGATATATGGTTTCTTTATCGTGTTTTTTGCATTTTCAATTGTGTACCGTATATTCACATACCACTGTGTGTTACAATCAAGCCTGTTTGATTACTTTCAATTTATGCCATAGGATTTTGTCACTCTTGCTGAAAATTTCAAGACATTTTACTCCAGACTCATTCTTTTTTTCTCCCCCTCAGATTTATTTACTACCTTTAGAAGTAGAAAAGTCCAATTTCAATCATGTTAGAAATAGCTCATTTTAGACAAGTACGTGCTGCTCTGCTTACAAAACATATATGAGTGGAATATGCAATTACCACAACTCAGTTTCCTGCCACAGAAACATTTCAGCATTATAGCATTACAGAAATAGAATGACATGCATAATGAAAGATTTCAAGATTCACCCAAGGCATTTATTCTCTTCACCTTAATGTTCTCAGCAGTAGCAGAGTATCCATTAAAAGGTACGATGAATTATGGTTGCTTAGCAACCGCGAGGAGCTTGTAACAGCACCAAAGAATGAAATGGCTGGTTGATAAAACGAATTTTCTCTGAGCATTAGCCTGTTGAAACTGCCTTTTCTTGTGGAACATAAAGTGCATTTATTTGTCTCATGCATTTTTTATTAGAAAATTATTTGAGTTCCAGGGACTTGAATCGTTTTGCTACAGGAGATATTTGATTTTAATGTGTTGTACTAAAATAAGTAATAAAAGACATTTTCTTCAAAGTAAAGACACCAAACAAACCTAGGTAGCTCCTTTTGAAGTTGGGAATAAAATCTTATATAAGGTATGTCATCACTTGTTTCTAATTAAGAGTGACATTAACTAGGACTTAAATTTTACCTTTGAAGGAAAGTTTGAGACAGTTAGTCAATATGCAGTGAATAAAAGGAGAGGTTTGGAATTGGTCTCATGGTTTCATCATGAGTGAAATAAGCTTGCCTTCTCTCTTCCCACACAGTATGGTAGCCGTGTCTTGGAGAAGGTCCGAGAAGTGGTTGCACATTCATACCTAGGATTCACTACTTGTTTCTGTGCTAAAAATACGTTCATCGTAGGCTTCCATCCAATAGTGAGGAGATGTTTAATTTTCCACTGAGACTCTCCAGGCATTCAACAGCAGCCAGAGTTGGATGAGCATTTTTGGCAGAGAAGGTTTTTATTGGAAAATGCCAGAACAGTGAAACCAAAGTTGAGGCAGGGGGGATACTTCAGTTGTGATTAATCTTTTATTGGCAATATTTTCTGAGAATCAGGACTGTCTGGTCAGGACATGAGACAAAGGGAGATCAAAAGAGAGAAAGTGAGAGACCTGCCCATTCCAGAATATCCAGAACATCCATCTGGACGTATGAGACCAAAGCTTAGGCTTCTACACAGCATTATTTAGAGGAGGAACTTAACTTTTTGGTTTTGTAGCCTGTAAGAATGCCCAAATGATTAGTTATTATTAGTCTACAGTCTTTTAGTCTTTCTTGTGAGACTTAAGACAGTGACGTAATTGTTCTTATACAATTTAATAAAGATCTTTTAAAAGGCTTCAGACCTCATTTTACTGATGAAAATAGTTCCATTGGCTCCCAGGCCAACAGCTGGGTGAGAAGCGACTGTAACCTTGCTGCTGCATGGTGAATCAATAGATCATGATCTACTGAGAGTGCCCTGGGGCCTGTATGAGTGCGGAGTCCTTGGTGCAATCTGGAGCCACTGTCGCATTTTCTGGCAAAGCAAAGGAGGTCCTGTGCATGCAGTTTGCACGGAGAGTCTGAGCAGCAGCTGAGAGGAATGGCTGGGGAGCCAGGGGGATGGAAAGTGCTTCTTGGCTTAGAAATGTTTCTCAAATTCTGGACTGGAACTAGAGTAAGAAAGCAAATCTAAAAATCAGGATGAGATAAGATGATTCATTTATGTGCTACCTACGTGGCAGGAAAGAATCAGAGTGAGACAGCATTTAAAAAGCTGGAAGGTCTTGCAGTGAGCTGCCTTGTCATAGAAGTTTTAGATCTGTATTTCTGTGTCCAGACCAATTCTGGTGATGCTGCTGAGAGCACTGCTATTGACTGCTCTTGGTAAAGGACGGGGCTATTGCAGTTAGCGTGATAGCAAACATTGGCAGCCTAACAGAAAACAGATTTTAGTTAAGCTGACAACATGGCAACATTTTTTACAGAGCGTTTTTTACTGCAAATTAAATGCCCTGGGAGATACATAACTAAAGGCAATAGTAACCTTTTTGGACTAAAATATAATTCCGCTCAAGTGAAAATGAAAGAAAACTCGTATTAAGTGGTAAGATCTTGCCTCTTTAGAGTACATGCTGATAATCAAACATTAAAAGTGAAACACTGCTCATCTTCTACAAAGGTGAAAATTAAAATTCCAGAGAGAGAGCTTGACTGATTTGTTTAACAAAGAGTTTAATACAGCAGAATCCCACTTGAACATAAAACTATTACACTCACAATAATCCTGTCTAGCTGTTGGGAGACCCAAATTAAAACTCTCACTGATATTTGCTTAAATCTCATAAATGGCACAGAATTAGAACATATTGAAGTTGTGTATTTACTGTGATCTTACTGTCTAATAGGTTTTTAACAGTTTAAAATGATGACTGAAAATACGTATTTTCTCCACAGATGATTCAAGTAGTGTATATTTTATTCCCATATTCTAATTTAATACCCACTTGTTTATTAACTTACTAGTGTCAACATGACAAGGCTGTATTGAATGCAGACTAAATGTTCCATTTAAACAGATAATTTATTTTGTTATTAGTATTAAGGTGTTATGAGGAGATTATTCAGTTGAAGCTCATGGATTAATAATACTGCTTCTCAAGGAGATATTTTCATGCTCATTTACTATGTTCCATTGTTTCCATTCGTACCTATAGAAGAACAGATGTTTGTTTCTTTTCCACTTGTGATTCCAATGATTGAGTAGCAATATTACTTACTGTGTTCTGTTCCACTATTCAATATCCGCTGGAGGGTTTAATTTATGGAATTTTTTGTATGAAAATCTCAAAATTGTGCAGACACCTGAAATTCATAGCAGTTTAGAAAAGGAATTGGAGCCCTACAGAATGTCTCAAATGACTGGCAAGTATTTCAGAATTAGGGTTTGTGACCTCTGTTCTCCAGACTAGCTGCAGTGGCATATTCGAGTCTTTTAGGTTGGATGGGCAAGTAGAGGTTTTAAATTTGATCTGTCAGTAAGATGCCCCACATTTTAGTTAGGACGCATCACAGATGTTGACTTAAAAAAGAGAATAAAACTAGGGTGATAAAGTTAGGTTAAAAATGTGATAAATTAGTAACCTCACATAGCCAGTAATTTTGCCAGGTTTTGATAGTACATTAAAAATAACCGTGGCATTCATGGTGCAATCTTTCTTTTGTGAGACTGATATAATAAAACAAGAATGTGCACACACCCACCTAAGAAGTAATCATTATTCATGCTTTGTAGAAAAAGGTAGAGTTCCAGGTCTGCAGTTCTTGCTCACAGCTACATTATATAAGGAATTAGATTAATTTAATTTATGAAAATGTACAGTTGTGTCAGCTGGAGAACGTAGAGTCAATCCTGTCTGTTGTTGCACATCACCAAGAATTATTGAACAAGGAACTAACTACTGTTACAAAGCCCCAGTTGCTATAAAGCAGTGAGCAAAATTAAAGCAGTAGAGAAGGCTTATTTTATGAAATGCCCAGACATACATAGCACCAAAAAAGGACTCAAAGTATACATTTGTGTGTGAACCTAGCAGTAACCACAAAATTGTTGCAGTGCTTTAGTTGTGGCCCTCTTCCAAAAGAACTTGTTATATCAGAGCAACATGTCTAATGGATTTGTGCATGAATATAATAAAAATAGGGTGTGATTTGACCAAATGCACTGACATAACCACTGCAGACTTTTATATGAATCTGTCAAATGTGGAGCATGTTGCACGAGAGCACTCTATTTCTTACAGCTGCCTGAACAAATAATGTACATAAGCCTCCTCAGAAACAAAGTCAATAACGAGCTGTCTGTTTACATGTACTTTTGTATGACTTCTGGTTAACTCAAAAGCCCCAAATATGATATACAGAGCTCTGGAATATGGTGTGGGTTTGAGACACTCTCTGGGGAGCCTTTATCTGCATATAGGGTCTTTTTTAATATGTGACAGTTTTATATCAAGGATAATGATCTTTATATAATAAGTAATCTAAATACAGTCAAACTCATCATGAGTGAACATGGTTTATTTTGTTGAACTGTTTCATAGATCAAATTTTAGAAATCTTTTTAGAAGTTACATTAAAAAGGATATTTTTGCTGTTTTCTGGCATGTAATGTATCTGTCGATTAAAGTGGAAGGCATGTCACTCTGGTTTTTCTGTTGACACATGCTACAGTCTGTTGGGAATGTCATAGCCAAGAAAACCACCTTGTGATATTCTTTTCACTTTGCACAGACATGCCAAGAAATGCTGCATTACTGCATTACTAACCAGAAAACATAGGGAAATTCTGGGTAGTGATCAGAGGGACAGTGAGTGCTGTTTGGTAGCTAATACATTTTTAGTATTCTCACTAGTAAATGAAGAATCCTTGAAAAATTGTATTCAGTGCAATTCTTGCAAACATATATGCTGATTAAGGGTCTTAATACCTCCAGTTTTAGTCAAAACCAACTTTTTCTCCTGTCATCTTTGCAATTGCTATTTAGGTTTATGCCAAATCCTTTAAAATATTGGCTAAAAAGACTAGTTGTAATTTAGCCATCAGAAGGAGACATATGGTAGATAAAAATGGGTAAACAAAATCTCAGGCGTGGTTGAGGGTATGGGTTAAAAACCGACATAAAGGCCAGAAGCAGGGGCACAGAAAAAACTGCCCATGGCAAGTTTTGAAAAGCAGCTATTCCAAAACACAGAAAGTAGTTGTGCGTGGCATAAGCTTAATGTCCATTTACATACTGAGATATTTAATTTTCTTTTAAAATAGGATTGGATTCTCATATTTCAGCTTAGTGTCAGTCTGTATATGTTGTGTGTCTATTTTGTGCATACAATAACAATTATTTGTATAAGTCTCTAAGTTGCCCAGACACTTGCAGGTAGCATTTTAGGTAGTTAGGTGGACATCCAGCTACTAGGAAATGTAAATCATAGTATTCATCTGTACTTGCTCATGTACATGCAGAGTAGGAGAGTATCACAGTCAAACATGAATTTACAAGGTTAATGATAGAACTGAATTCTGCCTTCATATTAACATTACAGTCAACAATAACATATATACATATCTGAGAGCAGATAGGATTCCTTGGGTCCTAACAGAGAAGATCAAGTGAAAATCTGTCCTTTCCATTTAAAGATGGAAATAATAATGAAGAGCATTTAGTGATAATATGAAGGGGGAATATGAGGTCTTTCATGCTTGATTTCCCACCCCTGAAACTTCAGGTTTTCAAGTGTATGCAATCTGCAAAGCTACTTTTAGTTGAAAAATCATGTTAAGATGTTTTCAGAACAGGTGTGTATCTCCATCTTTAACATTACTGCCTACTGCACTAAGTACAGGATGGGACCATGAAGTCTCTGGTGAACTGCTGAAGGATCCTTCAGAGAAGTCCTCATGCTTCCATAGCTTTTCCATGAAATCCACATAGTTCTTCTGACAGGGCCACAGTCCAAAATACAGACAGGTTAAAGTGATTGATGAAAGAAGTGATCAGATGAAGGACTTAATGACTGATAAAGAATGCTGCTCCTAGGTCTTCTAGGTCATGAATCAAACCCCATTAAAATATTTGGAAAGGCTTGCAATGCTTCTGATGGACTTTGGGTAGGACCTTTGTTGTGCATGGAAGTGTTCTTGTCTTGGGTTTTACATTTGCTGGAGAAATATCTGTCTGTGCCTGAGTTTCTCTGTCTGAAATGGGAAGAAGATGTTTACCTGCATTACCAGGACTTAGTAAGTGTTTGGAAGGTGCAGTAAAAGAGAGGGGTGGGATTAAAAATATAGTATGTAAAAAGTCTTTTGTACTTAAAAATTCTGTATTATGCATCCCTTGTACAAATAAATTATCTAGTTTAACTTCTTCATTGTGAAGTTAATGTATTTTCTTAACCTTATACCTGTTTTGTTTTGTTTGAAAAAGCAGAAGTTATTCTGCTTCTGTATTCTTCCTCACTGCAGAATTTGAGTTGAAGGATTATTTTTATTGTATCTATTTGAGTAGGGGAAAAAACACACCACCAAACAATACAGATATTATAAAAAAGCTCATAAATTTGTGTCAGTCTCTGCTTCCCAAGTCTTAGTCGAGGATTTCTCATCTTCATTCATTGTCAGGTTTTCCAGAGCAGATTGAGATAAATGTCTTTTATCACCCAACCATTGCAGGTGCATATTCCACTTGGAGGAGGTGGTGTTAAGAGTCTGTGTTAGATAGACAGAATATAAAGGGCCAGAATTTTCCCCTCTGTAGACAATGGGCTATAAAAACATGCTAGTCTTTGTGCTGTGTCTTTGTGGATCTGCGCTAAACTGTGTTCTGGTGTATACCCACACACTGCTGCTCATGGGCCATCCCTCCTTTCCCTAGGTTGTATGTGGCATCAAGGGAATCCCCACCAAGAGGAATGCTGGCTCAGGACAGGGTAACCAAAATCCTCCTGGTTGCTGGTGTGGTTCAAGAAGGTTTATAGCAGCAGCAGCAGAAAGGAGCACATGGCAGTCAAAAATGCCCAGGGAGAGGCATAAGAATCAAACGTGCTCATGAAGGAGATCCTTCAGACTGCTTCATGAAGGAGAATAGCATAGTGGTGGCCTGTGGTGGAGCACTGTGAGCAGCTGGAGGGCTGTCCAAAATCTGTCCTGTAATGCTGATGTGAGACTCATTTCTGATGCCAGGAGATGTTGTGTTGGAGTATCTTTCACATAACTCTTCATACATATATCTGCTGGAGGAAATAAACAGTACTCTTAGGTCTAGGGAAATCAGTTGCATTTCATTAGTCCTGGAGTTCTTAATTTTAGATTTTCTTCTGTTGGTAATATTTCCCTGTACCCCAGAAAGGTTCAATAAGGAGCATGCATAGGGTGTTGTCCTTCTTTGATTTAGCTTTATTAAAAGTTTCATAACACAAGCTTTACGGTGGATGAGGATGGGGAGGCATTTAATGTCTTTGCTTCCTTTTTAGTTTAACTGAAGAGTTTTCATCCTCAGTCCATACCAGAACTTTGACTTTGGCATCAGAACAAGTTGTTATTTATTGTCTTGGTTGATGGGAGGTATTCGTGCAGTGAGTAAGATTGTTGTCTATTTTGCCACTGACTTTTTTCCCGCTGTATATAAAGATATTTTTGTGAAGATATTGCAACTTGCACGGTGAGACCTGCACCCTTTCTTCAGTCCTTGTATGTATTTACAAGCCCACTAAACTGTCCACCCCTGGCTGGAGGAGCAATTCAGTAGCAGGAATTGAGAACAGCCACAGACTCATTTGCAAAGACTGGACATAAGCAGAGTCCCAAGAGGAAGGTTTGTTTTGCTAGAATTGTATCTGGATGCAGCAGCAGCACGGAGTTAGGCAAATTTTGGCTAGTGTTCCTGCCAGGTACAGATTGATGTGATTTACACTACTTTAATTATACTAAAGGTAACTCTTTCCCTGGCCTGCAAGTTGTGTGCCATGTCTTGAATGGGTGAAAATTCCCATTATGTGCTATTGAGCTTGTGTTGGCCACAGTAGTTTGTTCTGTTCTGTGCTAATTTATGCTTATCAAGTATTAAAAGTACTGCCTTGACTTGGGTTAGTTCAAGGATTCTTTGTGAGACGTAATTTCATAGCAATATAAAAGACCTGGGGTTTGTTCCAAAACATACACATCAACTGGATCCAACTAGAATCAGATAAACATTTTCTACTGGCATTTCTAATAGAGATGCTGTCATTTTTAACATATTTCCATGGCTTTTTGAAGACTTCTGTGTTGGTTACTTAGTTGGTGATTTCTTTGTTAACATGTGCAAGTGTTCATTTATTCTTTTGGCATGCTTATTTTACCATTTGCCTCTGTGGAGGAAAAGCTTTTTAAAATACACCAGTGAAATGTTAACTAAGAGTAAGATGATCATATTTTAAGGTTATGTTTTCTGGTTCTCACTGAATGCTTACTTGGGACTAAATTGTCAGTGGGATGTTTTAATTCTACCCATCCATGTTGGCTGGTCTGAGAGCTCCATTTTGTGCAAAATGGCATTTTTAATTTGCAATTAAAAAATCCCCCAACCTTCTGTAAGTTTGACTACATGCCCACCCCTCTCTTTCTGCATTCAGAGGAACCTGTCATCCTTCTGTGGGGGATTTCTTACAAATTAAAGAAAGGAGAGTTGGTCTGTAGAGATTCCACAGCAAATACAGAAAGAGAAATTAGCTTATAACATTAGTGATGTTAACTATATTATTCAAAGTTATTCAGAGTACCTTGTTCTTTTGTTTGCAGGCATTCTTATTTCCAAAGTACTTCTACCTCTAATGATACCTTAGGAAAGCCAGATTAGTTAGATAGAGGCACAACTCCTCCCATTTCAGACTGCAAACACAAAATTGAGCTTGTAAACATACAGACTTGGCCTTTTGAATATCTGGCCTTAAATGTTTCACGGCCCTTATACAATGCACACTTATAATTGAATTACACTGAGAGGATAACATGTTATTGTGTTGTCTTCTGTAGGGTTCATAATAATTCTTATCATGTATTTCCAGAAGATGTTATTTTATTTTATTCCTGGCATTACAGACAAGCCTTTAATGTACTTAATCTTGAAGAGCTCCTTGTGTAAGAGCTACTTGCTCAAGCAAGGACTGTTGAAATGGGTAAAGACAAATCACTTGGGGCTTATTTTTGACATTTAGGCACAGCACTGTGCAAGAAGAAGAAGAAGGAAGGGGAAATGGCTGTGCAGTGGCACCAGTCCCAGCAGCTCACAGAGCACTTCCCAGAGTCTTTTTATGGAAACGCAGAGCCACGGTGGTGCTGGACCCTATAGCATTTGTGGCTGGCCAAGTGTTGGCTTTACTAGCCAGCACGCAGGTCGAAGGAGCAGCGTGACTGCCTGTGCCTCTTCCAACCCATCTTTGTCATCCTGTGCACAGCCTCAGAGGGAAAGAGAGCAATGCCCGCGCCCCTCCAAATGACGGGACTGTGATCCTGCCTTGCCCTGCGTGGGTGTGGGTCTTTATGTACGCCTCCCGTGCTGTGTGGCCATGCAGTGCTCATGGCAGGCAGGAACGAAAAAGAACATGAGATAGCAGGCTTGCACAGTCCCTTGTGAATGAGGTTGTGTGTGTTAGCCAGGGAGGGGACTGGTTAAGATACCCTGTTTAACACAGTGAGCCTTTAGCACTACTGCAGTAACGTTGCAGAGGAACATGTGAGACTGAGTGTTGGACTTAATATGAAGTTTGCTGAATATCATGAATAAACTGTTCTGTGTGCAATGGGTATTAATTAAAAGCATATGTGAAAGTAAAAACATTCTGTAGTTGCATATCGATAGGTCTGAGCTGTAGTTAAGCTACTTAAGTAGTCACTAGCAGTGGTGTATATAATATAGTAACAGATTTGCATAAAATAAACATTCTGAATATCAAGTTGTGGCCCATATACTTCTTGTGATATTATCATTAGTAATCTTATGGCTTAGCGCTGCATGCTTGACAGGCTACTTATACATTATAATAAACTGTTATTACACAGGCACCCTTGCAGAGTAACCATAGTTACACACACAGTACACTTCTTTTGGTTAAAGTAAACACAAATATAATCATTGGGGTCAGTACTGGAGCTTTGTAGGTTAAGAGTTTGCTGCCAGCAGTGAATAAAAGGAATGTATCTAGCAGTTCAAAGTAAAATTCACTCGCCTTTTTATGAAGATTGAAACATGCTATTAAAGTAAATTATTACAGTGATTTGTTTTATTTTTGTCTTTGTGATATGATTACTTTGAGTCATCACCATTTTGGCTAGAGAACCTGAAAAAAAATCCTCTTTAGTACCAGCCTCATCATCTCAGTAGAGTAGCTTGACAGTCCATTCTAATGCATTTTAACCAACTTATAAATCATTTTCTGGAGACTAATGATTTATTACTGCTGTAATGAACTTCAGAGGCATCAATACATTAGTATCCACTTTGAAAAAAAGCCATTGTCAAATCCTATTGGAATGATGATCAGTTTACTATTGTTATTAATGACCCCGATCAACTCTTTGAATCTATGAATAACCCTGTTAGATGACAGAGGTCTTCCATTTGGGCAAAAATCAATGCATATGTAAAATAAAATTACGTGGCTTTCTGGACCTTTTATCAGGGCCTATGTTCCTGTTGTCTGCAAAGATTCAGAACTACTTGTAAGTTCACCAAAGCTGGGGTGATTTTGGAATAGGAATCCCTGGAAATATTTTAAATTCAAGATTAGGCAATGTGTCTGTTTTAGGAGAGACTGCTTGTTGCTTTGTTACCTATACACTTTCCAGGTGTGGATGTATGCTGGCTACTTAATAGACATGTGAGGTCTCAAATGGAATTCTTATTGCTGTATCCTTTATTTTTCCTCTGTGGTGGAAGGAGTCTGTAATACAGGGAAGTACACGTTACAGACTGTACCAAGTGCTGGTTCTTAAGTTCCTGAATTATGGAGTTTTTTCCCTTTCTTTTTGAAATAAAAAATAGACCTCAGTGACTTGACCAAAATAGTAATTACCATGTTAGGTTTTTTTCAGTGTTCAGAGATGTCAGAAATTTGACCTTTGAGGCTTTTAAATCTGACCTTGTTGCTTCTTTCCATTCATTAAGCTACAACCTTTGCTCTCTTGTCATAAAAGATAAATGAAGATTCACACAATCTTTATTTAAGGGAAGATTTATTGTTTACATTAATGTAGATTAAGTAGAAGCAAACCAATTATTTATTGTGCCAATCATGTCTTCTTGAACTTCAAGTTAGTTATCACAGTTCTATAATTACCATTTCCAAATGTTCATTGCAAACTCAAAGCATAAATAGATTTTTTTAAAACGTCTTCGAAGATGTTATTATATTATATGAATAAGTGGAAGGATACTTCTAGACTTCATGTAATGATCTAGAGAAAGAAATTAAATTTCAAAATTAAACAGCCGAAATATGGCCTTCATACACATAACTGTATTTAAATTATTCTTCTGCTCAGTATTTTCCACTCTGGAAGCAAATGATTGATAGAATTTTCTGTTGCCACAGAAGCACATTCATTGACACACAAATAAAAAACTAAAGAAATTTTGTCAAACAAACCTAGAAGAAGTTGTTCAAATTCATCACTTTGCTCATATATCCTCTAATGAAATGGATAGGCAAGACCATACTGGCATTGCAAGAATTTGTACACTGAGGTAGAAACTTGGGTTTTGTTACTGGTTTTGGTTTTGGTTTCAGTTTTGTTAATATATCCATCTGAAGGGAAGTTGCTTGAAATTGCTTGTTTAATGCTAGATTATAAATAACACTGTATGGATTCACAAAGTGACAGGAGGAAAAGAGGCAAGAATGCCCTCCAGCGTATGTGCGCTACCATGTCCCTTGAGATCTGGCTGAAACTAACATAAATATTTTCTCAGATATCTCAAGGAGAGGGTATATTGCACCCCCAGGAGCGATCACCTCTCTCCTTGCTTCAGGCACGACAGTGCCAGAGGCAGACGTGGTACTTTTGGAGATGTGTGAAGTCTCTTGCTCTCCCACCGTTCATTTGGACCATGACCTGTAGTTGGTTACTTCACTGTGAAGCTTGTGAACCAGAACATGACTTCACTTTTGGTGTCTAAAGTGTGCTGCTAATGTGCTAGTGTAAAATATATGCAAAACACAATCTTCCAAAGAGGCAGGAAAAGCAACTTTGGACTTAAAAGACAGTGAGAATAGTCCTGCTTCTAAACAGAAGTCTGGAGATGGGCACCGGTGGCAGCAGCTTGGAGTCAAAAACACGAGGCCTCATTTTGCAGAACATTTTAGACTAATATTAAAGCTAAGCAAAACCATATACAACAATGGAAATCAATGTGTACGTTCAAATGTGAGTTATGTTGGGGGATCATCTTGATATGTTATAGCGTAGCAGTTCATACATTTCTGATCGTGACTTTTTGAGGCCTTGGGAGCCAAAGTATAGCTTAGCTCCTTGATTCATATGCAGTTCAGTGAGGCTTTGCTTCTTAAGCATGTCAGATGAAATCAAGCTTTGCAAACGCTCACAAGTTAACTGGCCAGACCTGCCATCTCAGAACTACACTGGAAAACAATCCAAAGCCATGTGTCATGTTTCCACACCTCTGAGAAGGACACATGGGTAGATTGTTGAGGTCAGCCTACATACTCCCATTTGGGAGGAACAAATTAGATAACAGTGGGATAGTGATTAGGTATAGCTGCTTCATTCAGCAGTTTTTAGAAGGCTAAGTAGCATGGCACTTATTTCAGTGAACATCTGCTACATAAATAGTTTTCAGGAGTTATCACAGAAATTGAAAGCTGCGTTCTAATTCCACTTACTGTATTTTACTGTTATTCCTAGTGTAAGTGGCATCAAAACTGTACTCCAACAGAACAAAATTCTCTCTTTAAAATGCAGTTATATCATACCTGCTGAATTCTTCATTAAAGTCAGGATTTAATTTAGTTATTAAACACCTATTTTTTCCTTACATTTAGAATGCGATATAGTTGAATCACCTCTCATGTATCCATCAGTATATATTATTCTGTACATAACTTGTTTTTAAATATTCTCTCGTATTGATGATCTTCCTAATTTAATTACATTAAGTGCTTGAACATATTTATTTCTGCCATAGGAAAACACTGTAACTTTATTGTTACAAGAATTGAAATCATAGAATGTAAATTTAAAGTACTTTTTTTGTTCTGGTTCTTTTAAAAATGCATTTATTACTCTGTGTGGGAGAGGTAAGCACTTTGCATTTCACCAAAACGGTTATGAAAACAAGATGTCCACATATTATGCAAATAAATAATTAAGAATAGTATTTCAAAATATATAGGGAAACTATACTCCTGGTTTGAATCCTGTCAATGTCAAAAGAAAGAAAAAAATGCTGTTTTTTCTGTCCCTGAATCAGAATCTATGATGTGCTAAAAAACATTACAGACTACTCTAAAGAACCATTCTCAGATGCAGGGCTCCCTGAATTCATCTTTTTGCAGATTCTGATAGTTCCTGCCAGGGGAGGGGGAGGGTTTCCTGTTGTACTTTCTAAAATATTAATTACAGCATTTGGTTTTGCTAGAGAGCAGTAACAGGAAGGAGTCTCTTGTTAAATTGTTGTCAGTAAAACCGGAACATTTTCTTTAAAGTCGGTAAAGATTTTCACAGTAGTTGCCAGCCACAGTGGTCCAGTCAGACTTTAAAGATTATCAGAACTGACAACCACTGAGTAAGCGTAGAAATTTCATATAATTCTGCAGTAAAGTGATGCTCTGATGATTCAGAATTTTAATCTACATATTCCAAAGTTTCAGTCCTAGAATACTGTCATAATATTCATGTTATTAAATAGCATGGAATGAGGTGTTGGGGAAAAATACCTTAAAAGCAAAATAATTAGAAAATGAGATAAAGATGAAAAGCATGGCTTGTAGTTATATGTTGCCACAACTATTCACCTATATTTCAACTGGGGAAGTGAAAAACTCTCCAATGAATTTTAACACTGTGTAGTGTTCATGTTTGCCTTTTGAGTGTGTTTATTTTTGCTAGTCCTGAAATTATAGAATGAATTAAAAGCTGAGAAACTTGAGCATCACATTGACAACATGCTTATCATTCTAAAGTACTTCTAGTGTGTTCACTTTACTAACCTTATATGCAAATATATCAAGATTAATTGGTTACAAGTCTTCTGTTACCTTTTTCTAAAATTAAGGAAAGCATTTTGGATGCAATGACAGCTTGCCAAGCTCCAGACTGAGACAGAGAGAGGATGTTAGGCCTCAGTGTAGAAGGAAAAAGGCACTACTTCTTCGGTTCTTTTCATAATGTTGTTTTTTCTTTTTGTTGTACTTCTAACTAGTAGTGGTAGTTACTTACATACAGAATATTTTCCATTAAAACATAAGATTTAGCATCTGTTATTTTAAACACTGCAAAGTGCAGTTATTTTTCAGAACTTTATAATACCATTCATATAGTATGATATGGAGCAATGTTTATCATGTGTCAGTAATTTTCAAACTAAATTATCTCAGCAATACTTTTAAGACATAGCAAGTGTTACCTGTTTATAAGCAGGGATTTGCTGGTTTGTTCCTTATATGTCAGCCCTTTTCTCTCTGTTGTGCTGGAATGGGATTGTTTTAGGTGGCAGAGGTTGATAATTCATCTAGAATTCATTTAAGAATTCAGTTTACCATTTCTTAGCAAGAATAGAGCCCCACTTACTATCCTGTGGTTTTGTTGACTGTACAATGCTGACAGGAGTAAAATTTAATAATGTAAGAAGATTAATCAGAGTTATCATGGGGAGCGAGTATTTTATATATGACTATATCTGAACAATCTATCTTAAAAAAACACACTTCTTATGGCAGATGCTGTTTACTCAACTTTGAGAATAAAAGCAGTCCATTTCAGGTACCATGAAGGTCAACCATAGCATTACACTGTGCAAAAGCAGCTCAGAATTTTCAAAATAAATCTGTGAATCCTCTAAATTGAAATATATAATTTTAAAAAGTTTTAAATAAATTTTTCCTAAATATTACAGACATAGGGATTAATTTTTTTTTAAATTAACTTTATAAATGCATAAAAGCAACTAAATGCATGGGCTTGATTTTAAGGTTTCCATAATGGGATGTAGTTTTCACAGAGAGTATCATAGAAGGCACTTTAGGATCCTTCCTTTTCTCTAACACATGCATATTTTATATGTATGTTGGTGCAGTTCTCCTAAGAAACCTAGAATGTAAATGCAATGCCAATGTCTTTTGTGTAGTTAATGATCAAGGTTAACAGAACTATCTAGGTATTTTTTTCTTTTTCATTTGAAAATGCTTTTATTCTCGTCTTCTTAAAACGCAAAACAAACAAGTCAAGATTTTTTTATTAATATGGTTTTAAGTGTAGTAACAGAAGTATAATTTGTTGAAATGCCTCTGTCAGTCAAATGCAGCACGTTTCCTTTATTCTTCAGAGAAAGAGGACACTTGTAAACTCATTCAGTTGCTTATCTGTAAATACCACTGGGGCCCTGTTTTGGCTTTACATTCATGAGGAACTCCTCTGCTTTTCTCAGATGAAGAGTTAGACACTTAAAATGACAATTTCACTTACTGTAAATTATGCTATACATATGTAGCTTGTCTGTCTGAAAATCATTGTGCTTCTTGACTACCAGAAAGGGTACATTGCATATTGAAAACAGGAGAAGGAAGGATAATTGAAGGAACTCGACCTATCTAGTGCATTACTCATATCCTCCTCTTTCAAAATGTAATGTAAAAAAAGGCTAATGCATAAGCTGAAGTTGACTTTGTTTGGTTTATTTTCTTTCCATATGCTTCTAATTTCCTTATTCCACTAGTCGCTCATACATCCTTCATCAGTCCTTCATTAGTTATTCAGTCAGATTTTATGTAAACTGAGTCCTGAGATCTACGTACTAAACCTGGGAAGGTAATTATGAAAATTGCCCATGCAAATTGGGTAAAGGCACACATAAATTACCAGTTAGAGGCTTAGCTAGTAGTTTGCTTGCATATTTACCTGAATTGCATTCATAATTGCAGTAATTATGTGAACAGTCATGGATGCACTTTTGCACACACAGCAACTACATTTTAAAATTTCTTCCTGATGTGAGTAAAATGATTGCTTTGCTGAGAGAAGTAAAAGAGGATAAGGTGAGTTTCTGTAGTTACAAAGTTCACAATTACTAGTAGAGGATGACCGTATTCTAGAGTATTAATGAAACTTAAAGAGCTGTGGTAACACAATGTAAAGTTACGCACTGGTTGAATGGTACACTAGTATGAAGAGCTCACCTGAAGGCAGCCTGTGGCACGTGAACAAGACAAAACAGTGTGGATAGGTCTTTCTGTTATTTGGGATATTCCTCTGTCATGTAATTTTGAGATTATGTGAATTCTCATCTTTCTAATGGTTAAATATTCTCTTCCATAGTATCTGAGTACTTGCCTGGTCAGGGTAGCTTCCAGGGTTACCTGCTGGCAGTGTAAAAGCTTGGCGCGTACATCCCTTCTTAGGTTTGGGTACGTTTTATTCAATTACATTAATCTGCATTTGACCCATTAATACATTGAAAATTAGAACCAAGGCCTCTGTCTGTCAACTGAGCTGATGTATGGGCAACAGAAGAGTTTAGGGATTTCAGAACAAGCTTGGTGTGCTCACAGCAGCCTGAAACCTGGGAAATTTGTACTGTATGAATATTATTACTTATCATCATGTTCGGCTCCAGATAACAGTAGGTTAGATAGTCCCAAATAGAAGTTAGAAGTATATTAATATGACTAGACCCTCATCCAAGAAGAAAGGGAACGGGAAAACATCCTAGAGAACTTCAGATTTTCTTTAAAATGATGCAACTATTCATCCAGACTAAAGCATTTCAGCACTTCAATGAACTTGTGAGGCTATGCTGAGAAAACACCAGGGCCATTTCTTTGAAAGGTTGTCTTCTCTCCAGACAACATCACTCTGAATGCACAGTGGTTACGGCCTTCTCTAGCTTGAAAAATTCTCTCTAAAGCCCAACTTTGTGGTCTCTCATTAATCTACTGCGTTACCTATGTATCCTATGAAGACATCATTTCCAAAGCTTGTTCTTGTATATCAGGGTTGGGTTTTTTAAATGTCCTGAGCTCGTGTTCTGTAAATTTCTTCATTCTCTATTTTTTTCCCTTGCAGATAGCAATTCGTTCCTCCCTAAATTTCACTGTAGAACTTTTCTATATTGTAGTGGATTCCATACAAAACAGGTGATGTACCTTGAGTTTTGCTACAATCTATGTCAGGATATGCAAAACAAGTATTAGATCATAACACATTTTTACCACAGACTCCAGTATGCTTCCTGGCATGCAGGAATAGAGTGAAATCACTGTATATATGGTCATAAAATATCACTTCCTCAGCTGTTGGTTGCTGCTTGGCAATATTGAAAGTACAAGTTTGTAACATAAAGGAAAAAGGAAGTTTTCTCGGCCAAACCAAGGTTGCTGCTTTATTCCAAAGATGAATGGGACAATAAGAGGCTTCGCAATCAAAAAGAATAGACTGAATAATGACTTTAAAAAGAAATCATAAGTTGTGATTGCCCAAAGTATTCCTTTTCAAGAAGTTATGGCTTTCGCTTTTATTCCATAACAATCTTAAATTGTTTTGGTAAGTTGATCAGGCTTTATTAAGGAAGGTATCCAACATTTAGAAATATCAAATCAGTAAAATAAAGATATATTCTTAAATTAAAAAGAAGGTTCCCAGGAAGGTCTTCTGTCGCATGCTAATATAATGGACAGTAAGCAAAATAGATTTATGAATTTTAATCTTTTGAGACTGCTGGATATCTGTTCATCTTCTACATAGTTGAAAATAAAATAATTGAGATTTTTCTTGTTTCAGAATTATAATATTGGACTTGGCAAGCTGCAGATGGATAATTACACTGGAGATGTTAAATAGGTTTTAGAGACAAAATTGTAAATAATACAATACAGAAGAATGATGGACTTATTAGCATATCATTAAATCGCTTTTTCCCTGAGAGCCAAACATATTTTTCATAACTTACAAAAAGTGTCTTGCCTAGCAGTTACACATGTGCTTAACATTTACAAAACCCACAATATTTGACTATGGCATTAGGTTTATATTGCAGGGAAAATTATGACAATATAGTTACAAATATCAGTAAGTTTATCACTTGATAACAAGATCGTATGTATGAAAAACAATCTCTTCTGAGTTAAACATTTTGCAGACCTTTTGTTTCAACTTCCATTAGTGCTATCACTCACACTGAGAATTTACAGGGCTGCAGCATAGCACAGGAATATTTGGTAAAAGATCCTTTCACTAACGTAATTTAAACTGTCCAACTCATTCTTATTATTCTAAATTATTTTTTTCGTTATAATTTTGTACTTAATAAAAAGTAGAATCATGTGGGATATGGATTTTTTTTCAGGGCTACTGGTATCAGCCAGGAAAAATATGATCTTTATCAAGGAAAATTAACTTAGTCCAGAAATTCACGAAAAGTACACCCAAAACCTAGATGACTTTAGTTTTCAGCAAACACACGTCAGTGGTGATCGATGGATAATGTGCAGTCATAATTCTATGCAGTTTAGTACCAGGGTGGCAGGGAGTTACAGGAAGGTTCGTTTGGTTTACTACAACTGTTGTGTATGGGAATGCAAGAGCTAGCACAGCGCCACTGTTTCCATCCGAGACTGAAATGGCTAGCAAAGTAGTTTGCTTAAACAGGGGTGGTATTTATCAATGAGCCTTCAGGATTCTGAGCCAGCCAAGTCTCCCTAATCTAGCCATTCCTAAACTTACTCATGTTCAGACTTCGCTTATGATTAACTCTGTAGGAGATTTTGTTGTAGTCACAATGCCATTTGTAAGTCACAGCCCCAGATAGGACACTATGGCTCCAGGAAATAATCTTAAAGATGTTCCACATCACAGTGCCCAAGAGGAAGAATATAGACAATTGCAGACTAGACCTGCCTGTGTTACCCCGGTTTCAGAGATCCAACTTCGTATCACATTGGAATGGAAACAAGGTCCATTAAATGTTTGTGTGGAACAGCAGGAAATCTCATAAGCCTAATGATGAGGGTAATGAGATGATTAGAGCACGTGGCAGAGTCAGGTTTTAGTCCTTTCTCTACCTTCTGGGTGACAGAGATTTTCATATGAGATCCTTCTGTCCTTTATTTCTGTCCAGTGCCTAAACAGGTGGACAACACTGGGAAGACAGCTTCTCCTCCCTTGCAAAAGTCTTCTTCAGTGAAGTAGCATACTTAGATTAAATCTCATTGACAATATTTCAAAAATATCTCGTTCCAGCTGATGTGCTGCAGAGTCCAGCTTTGTGAGGGAACTGGCATTTCTTGGAACTGAGATAAGATACAGTTCAGATCCTACAGAGTTTTCCTGTAGAGTTAGAAGACATAAGACACCCGAGTATTGCACCAGCTTTTCAGGTGTCACAGCTGGTTTAGTGTGATTTCCTAACCAGAAAGAATTTTCTCTGTCTTCCCACGTGGACATCCCCTGCACTTAGGCAGACGTCCTGTCATTGAACCTGAGGAACGTGGCTTTTCAGATAAGATATTAAACTCAATGAGCAGCAGAACCTTCTGGTAGGTAGGCAAATGGAACAGTTATCGAGATAAAGAGGAACCACAGAAGGCACAGAAGGACACAAATTAGCCAGACATGCATTTCACTTGAAAATCTTTTTGCTTTATATAGAATATTGACTATTTCATAGGTTTTTTTGACCAAACTTGCCAACTAGAAAGAACTGACCATTCATTGTCCTTTAACTTCACATGGTGTACAGGGTGAGAAAGGCAGACCCCAATTCACCATCAAGCTCCAGAATTTGTTGCTGTGCATGGAAATAATGCAGCATTACAAATCTAAGGCTGAGCTTTTTCAAGAGGAGATGAGAACTGAGGCAGAGCATGAACTAACATGATATACAGGATGGAGTCACAAAGAATGATCTGCAGTTATAGCTCTTACATTTTCTGTTTCACCTTTCAGTATTTTTCCCTGTTGTATCGGTCATTAATGAGTGTAGGTCTAGTAGCTTCTGCTTGGGCAGCCATCCCTTACTGAAACTAAGCTCATTAAAACAATATAAGAGCCTGAATGGACTAGAATTCAAAGGGTTACTTGGTCATTCAAGGTCTCAACATCTTCCTCGAAGACTTTCACACCTATCAAGTTAGTAAATGACTGCATCTGTGTTGCCCTAAGCGTACAAACATTGGCATACCCAAGTCATTCACATGGAGTCAGTCTTAATAAATACTGTAGTCAAGTCACATGTTATTCTTTACTAAGTGTAAACATCCTTAAATACCTTTATTTAAACATCCCAGTCTAATTCTAATATTTCCAGTTTATTTCAAATTAAACACTTCCTAAATGCTATGCCAGCTGCAATTTCTTTTGAAATATGTAATGTGACGAATATGAATATCTCATTGGAAATGTATTTATTTAAATGCTAAGTTCACTAATCTTCTAAATATTAACACTACCGTATAAAATATTTAAAATGTGTGACAAAATTCAGTGGCAGATACCCTGACATCACTGAGAGATACACAACTATGCACTAACTACTTTCCTGGCTCGGCACTGTGCTTAGCACTCTCCACTCTCATGTGGCCAGATCCTTTCTTGGCAAATCTGTTGGAAAATTTACAAATCATCTACTGGAGGATGACACTGATTCAAGAAAGACTCTCCAGACTGTTTTATTAATATAAATGTATCCAATACAACTTCCTTTACTTTGTGGTAGGGAGAGATGGATGGTGTGGTCAGGGTACCTTTGTCTGTTAAAGCAGATAGAGCGAACAACATGTGACAGGTAATAGTCACATTGCCCAACTCACTGCAGGAAGATAGTTTGATACTGTTGTGGTGAACACCATAGAAAAAAACAGAACAGAACAGAACAGAATAGAACAGAACAGAATAGAATGGAATAGAATAGAGCTGAAGCCAACGAAGGTTACAGCAATCTCACGCTGGCTACTATGTTGTTGTTGGTCAGTCGCAGGGGCAAAGCACTGCAAAGACGACAGTAGCTGCCTGCATCCCCTTTTCCTTCCTGCCCTACAGCAAGCATAGCTTCGCACTGTTCACAGTATTTCCAAGGATCTAGCTTGTATTCCTAGACTTAATCATTTCATGTCCCTTGAATGCTTCTATTTTTACTGTCTAAAAGAAGGGGAGACAATATTGTCTCTCTCAAACGTCTTTCTGACTTCATTTCTTTTGATGAAAGGCTATTGATTCAGGTGTGTTTGAGTGAACCTGTGAATATACTGCTGACTCAGGAGTTCTTTAGCATCACTAAAATAAATGTGAAATGCATGATTGTTTTCCTTATGTAAATAACTGGTGAAATAGAAAATGGTTCTGTTGTTATTTGCAAAAAAGCAGTGAAGGGATAATATTGTTATCAGGAGATGTGTGCTAGAATATTTGACTTGTACCTCCTAGATTGCATTTGTCTGCTGTCAACCTATACCTGCTGTTAAGCATTAGATACTTAAAAAAAGAGAAAAAGATAACACAAATTATTCACCATTAATTCTTTAAAATGAGTCACTATTAAAAGCTTAATTGTTTGCTGAGAGGGTCCAAAGTAGTGGACTTTGCAAGATCAAACAAAATTGAAGATATTTGTCCAAATTAAAATGGAAACATGCATCCAGAATATACCAAATGAACATGTATGCTCCTGTAATAATAATTTTATTATCTTCAGCTTCCAGGCCAGACTTTTAATTATGACCCTTTATATCAGTGAAAACCATGTATTCAGGATTAAAAACCTATTTCTTTAACTAGTCTAGTTAAAGACTGTGGTTTCATATATTCTATGCTACAACTTTTATAAAAACCAGAGAACACTTCTAATAACACTTTTCTAATTTCATGGTTCAGTGCACAGTCAGTAAAGATTTAAATAATTCAGAAAGAAAGCCTATTCTGTTTCTTTATTAGAAGTTTGAGTCAGGCAAATTCTTTGACATTTAATAGGTTTTTAACCCTTTTAATAACTTCTTATAATGAAATTTATTGGAGGTTGTTTTAAATAAAGGGTTATTATATTAGAGTGAATAGCAGTCGGTAGTTTTTTATGATTAGTTTTGAGACCTTGGCCCTGTGTGACTCAAAGGATATTAAAACATAAAGTAGAAAAGAATGTTAATAGTCACCAAATTAACTGTGTACCAAGAAATATAGAAACTGTATATTACTGCATTCTTGTCATTATGTGATCATGCTATAAAATTTTGCAGTAGAATTTTGAGTATATAATTGTTTTAAAGGAGCTTAAGATCACTTACAGAACCAGAACTATATAAAACAACCTGAAGTGGTTTAATTTTTAACAGAATTATTTTGAAAAGATTAGAGTAGTAAATTTAATAGGGTTTTTTTTAGTTTAGGGTTCTTTTTACATGTGAGGTTTCTGCTGTTTAGTTTTAAGACTGTTTTCCTAATCAAAGGAAATTTTGAATGATCCTTTCATTTTATGCTGAAAATGCACTGGGCATAGTATATAAAATACACTTGTGTACAACGCTAAAATATTCCCCAAATACCCACTTGCTTTAAAACTTAGTCTTTCATTATGCAGTTAGCTGATACAGAAGAGAGTTAGAGAAAAGAGATGGTGAAAACACACATCCCTTCCTCTGTTAGGTGGTGCTTTGAGTTATTCCTTTTAATGTGTTTTGAATGGTTCTCTGTGGTCATTTTACAGTAACCTTAGCTCTCATAACAATCTTTCTATAGCACTCATTCTCTTATATATGTGCTAAAAGAAGACTTGGTTGCAGATATGATTACTACTTTAACTGAATGGAAACAAAGATCTGATAGTATGTGGATCTTTGGGTTTGATCAGCCTTCGTTCATGACAGGACATACATACCAGTTACCAGTTTTATCCACTCTAATCAGTGAATCCTAACTTCTTGTCAGATTTCGGACTTCTAAATATTGGGGTCACTTTTTGTTTTTCTCTGGTGTACAAATACAGATGTTCACGTTATCTCAAGTTTTAAGTTATCTCGCTGAATAGCATCACCATGATGGAAAACACCACATGAAACTGCATAGGTTGCTTTTGATTCAGTTGCTATTAATCTAGGATCCTAACCACCAACATGCATTGAATAACTGTGAGGTACTACTGCTTGATTATCAGTATGAACTGAGTGAAAGGTGTCTAAAATGGACATTTCTGTGTTTTTAGACAGTCTTTTAAGTTTAAACTTAGCTCTGATTGTACGATGAATATTGCTTGCATTTTGGATCATTAAAAAATTTATGAGTTGTTTTGGTTTTGCAGTTGTTTGTTTTGACCATAAATGGTGGGTACGGTCTCCCAAATACAATTCATTCTCTGTGTGCCAGCTCTCACAAACCTGTCTGGCAACTTAATGTTATCTTTTCTTCTCTTTTGAAACCTTGACTTAGAGTCAAGTGATTATGTAGGAATTCAATTTTTTTTCTCTCTTTTTTAATGAGCATCTCTGTATCACTGGAAAACATCTTGCAGATGTGCATTGGCTTACGGTAGAACACAATTAAAACACCTAAAATAAAACAGTAAAATTTCTAAGCAAATCTCATGGCTTTTCAGGAGGTTGGCACAACTGGGGCTAGTGCTGCATTTTAATGTATCATCATTTGGGAACAGACAAACATTCAGATTGCACAGGTAGTGGCACAAGTTGTCCTGGGAACATAAATGAGAATATGACTAATAACAGAAACCCCTTCTGCCTACCAAAGAATGTCTGTGATGCCTACATGGTGACTTAGGTGGGTGATGCCAGTGAAGAAGGAAGCACACTGTGGGTATCTTCATAGATAACACTTAAGATCCCCTGGGTTTTTCTCCCAAATTTTTTTTTAAATTAGTTGATTGAAACATAGCTTCTTCTAGTATGAAAAATTGTTGCTCTCTGACTTACCTTGACCACTTAGACAAGAAGCAAAGAACTGTCAACCACTTCCACAGTGTCCATCAGAAAAGTTCATAAGAGCTCTCCACTAGCAGAAAACTAAGCAAAAATCATTGTAAGACCCGATGGTGGTAATAGAAATAATTCCTACTGTGCCTTGATATGAATTTGCCCGGGGTAGTGAGATATGTGATCTCCACTTGCTTCAGTGAGTAAGCCCTGTGTATTTCTCCTTATGTTTTAATGTCTTCATCTCCAGTGTATAATCCCTAGCATTTCTTGCATATACTTAGACCTGTTGTATTTACTTTGATCTGTTAAGGCAACCTGTCTTTCTTCTTTAATTTAATGATGACATTTATTATAAATGAATTTAAATAGGGAGGGACAATTTGGACTTTTAGGGCTTTTCAGAGAGATGTTGCATCACAGTTCTTAATTATAACAGGAAAAATAATGTAAGAATTATTTTGCTAACAGCACATTCCTTTTGAAACTGCCTGCCTAATGCTTCTTAGAAAAAAATTATTTGCTTCCTAAAGTCACCTTCTGGGACATTAGTTAAAGAATCCTGCAATTTGACTCTTTCTGCATCTTGCATGGGTTAACCAGCTTGTATCAAAAAGACAGATAATTAGGGATTTTTTAATGCTGTATGCTATATCCTGTGAGAGATGAAGGATTCTATCTGAATGCTGTGTCAGATAAGAATATCTGTATTTTGTGGACTTTGGGGCACAATATTTCAAGAAAGATGAGGGTTATTGGACATAGTCCAGAGGACAGCAGGAAGAATGATCAGAGGTGTAGAAAACACAGCATATGAAAAAAGTCTTTCAATCTTCAGGTTTAGTTGTTTAGTCTAAAGAAGAAAAACCTGAAAGGAAATTCATAATAGCCTTCTAGTGTGTACAACTTTTCTGTAAAGAAGGAGAAAAACATTCTTCATGTCCACTGGGAGCAGAGCAAAAAGTAGTAGGTTTAAATTACAACAAAGGAGATTTAGGTGAGACATTACGGAAAAAAGCCCTTTCCACTGTAAGGATAGTTAAGCACAAGAATTGCCTAGGGAGGTTATGAAGAGGTTAGACAAACATCTGTCAGAAATGATTTAGGTATAGCTAATCCTGCTGTGAGATAAAGTGTTGGACTAAATAACCTTTTGAGGTTCCTTCTAGCACTATTTTCTGTGATTCTGTGATTAGGATACTGTACTCACATTGTCCTGCAGTAAGATGTTTCTGTGCAGGGATGATATCACTGTATTCTGCATTGCATGCTTTGCTTTGTTTTTGCTTTAAGCTGATGGGGAGAAAATGGTCTGATGTTTAAAGCACTTTAGCTTTATTCTTAGCACCTTAGGATCTTTGAGCGGGGCATTAGGAGCTTGTTTTCAGCCAGGCAGCCCTGTTCTGTTTTTGCACTAAACATGTGCCAATAAGGGTTATCAGTACACACCTCAGAATTAGCGGCTTTTACTATGTCTTTTAACTTGCAGTCAAACACTTATGTGGGTAGATGCTCAGTTTCTGCTTATAAGCAAAATGCAAACAGAACAAAAAAAATAGCCATGAAAAGAAATGTATCATAGCTTCGCCGTTAGTAAAACCAAAATAAAACCAAGCATGTTCTAAAGCTGAATATAACACAAGTTGTGAAACATCCTGGAACTGACAGATGGAGAATGATATTAAAGTGCCAGATATTATCATTATTACCTCATCAGAGAGACCATTGAAGGCATCAGTTTAAGACTGTCCTTATCCTCTGTAACACTCAAACTCTTTAACTTTGTTCTTCCATTTGGCATTCTGCCACCCGGCAGGATTTGTATTCAGCTTTGCATTCAGCAGGAGTGTGTTCGCAATATTGCTTCTGCATACTGAATATGGCTCCAGCACCGCTACACATTGGTGGGTTTTGTAAAACTCCATCTGGAGGAACAAGGAATAGGAAGCTTCAGATTTTGAAGCAGTTTAAAAGAAATTGGTCATACTCTGCATGTAATGTTGACAGAGAGCATGTCTGATTAGTGTCACTGTTCCTGCAGAGATGAGGTCATCGTGGCGTTTGAAACAGGGGCATACTGTCACGCCACAGCAGTGACCCAAGTGTGTGATTTTCATGGGTGGGACTGTTCCTGAACCCAAAAGGGAAGATGGGACAGTTCTTGGTTTGTTGATCCTTTAGGAACCTGAAGGTTCATAATCACATGTTTTCCACGGTGTAATCTCATAGCTTTTCACAGTTATGTGGTTAGCTGCTCGTTCTTACTCAAAGAATGAGCAGTTTCAATTTTCTTAGACAAACCCACTATTTCACTAGGAAGGGGCAGGATGGGGGAAGGCAGGCTCTGCGGTGCACAGCAGAGAAGTGAGCCAGAAACCTCATCTGCAGATGTGGATCCTCCTTGCTGAGGGCCACAGCTCTGTGCGAAGGACTTCTTACACTGGCATGTTCTCTGCAGGCAGGTCCCTTAGGTGAGGGTTTCTGGCTTAGCATCTAAAAGGGAACATGTACTGTTAAACAAACTTACTTGCTGTTTACACCTGGTTTTGTAAAGGTAGCCTGCTATTCATCTGATTTAAAAATTCAGAAGACAAGCTGAATTCATGTGAAAAGAAAAATACTGGGTTTTTTTCTACTGCACCACCTCATTTGCAGTCCTCAGCATTTCACTAGTGAAGGGTTCTCTTGCAAATATATATATATACGTGTTTTGTATGGGGATACATCCAGTACCGTCCAGTTGGTGTCATGTTATCTGAAAACACAGTGTATGTTCAGTGCTGGAGCTAAAAGTGAATCACAGACTGTTTAAAAATATATGTTGTTTAAAGACGACAAACACAGAATGTTCTGCAGTATCTATCTGATAATATTTGAAGCTCATATGAAGAGTTTTTAATAAAGGAGACATCATTTGAATAATAGCAATAGTATTATATTTTACTTGGGGAAAAGTAATTAAAATTATAACCTTTGCCCTGTTTTCAGAGGTAGATACTTTGCAAGTTCATTCGAAATAAGAGTTGTTAGGAGTTTCAAGTAGTGCTTGCTTCCTTTCTAGAGTTCATAAAATCATTAGGATGCATGTTCTTATTAAAAAGCAGTCTTGCTTTTCCAGCCTTTCGTGAGGGGGTTTATTCCCAGCCCCAATCCGGCACCATGAGATGCTGCCCCACGAAAACCCAAGGCGCTGGCAAGCGGGGCAGCATGGGCTCGGCCCCTGCAGGGTGGTGGGCAACCCGGGGAGGGCACGCACCCACACTGAGGGTCGAGCCCCGCAGACGGGGTGAAGGGAGGGCTTGTGGGAAGGTTTTGCCTCCCTCTCCCCAGCACGCGAGGGACCAAGTGGGTTTCCATCCCCTGCCCACTCGCCCTGCGCTGGCCGAGAGGACCCGGGGCAGCCCACGCTCCCGCTCCCCGTTCCCCAGCTGCTGCCCAGCCCAACTGGATCTGGAGCAAAACGGCCGAGCAGCAGTTACAGCTCCCTGGGCACAACTGTTTTGATACAGGTTGTCTGCCAGAGGCAGAGATAATGATAGCTTTCAAGTCTAGTATGTTTGGCGAGGAGGGGAGCTGATACTGGAGGGAAGGGAACAAGAAGTCAGTAGCAATCTTTAGAAATATAAATGTCTGCCAGGATTCAAATTTCAGCCTTCAATTGATTTCGTACACTGCGCTGTCTCTGCTCCTCTCCTCTGGTGCTTTAGTAGTCATTAAATGAACCTGAACAGGTTTGTATCGATAACTCTTTTTTACCAAAAGCAATTAATTTCTAAAGCAATATAAATACAGGTATAATTGTGATGTCATATTGTCAGAAGCCATTTCAAATACTTTTCAGAGACACACATACATGTAAAGTGGTAAGTATGGCATAACTAATGGTATTATTAGTTTGATTTAGTGCCAACCAGTCAGCTTTACAAAAATCAATCCCCAAGCTCATAAAGTATCTCCCTAAAATTGATAAATTTTTACACTATCAATAATAAGAGAAAAGGTGAAGTTACAGGTTTATCTTTTCTTTTTCTGTGTGTTACTGGTTGAAAGGTATCTTACAGATTGTTGTGATATATAGGAGTGTGTGTATGAGAGACAGATAGGTTATGGAAGTCACGAGCTATAAAAAGTTCAAAAAAAAATAAAAAACTAAGTTATCTTTAGACAATTCAGGTGACATGTCTAACAAAGACTGTCAGTAGAATAAATGTGGTTATGTTAATATATTGAACCATTAACACATGTCCTTATCATAATGGAACTTACACAATGGTAGTTCCTGTCAGATTCCACTCGATACGTACGGCATGTTTGTCTGATGCACAGAAAGACAACTATATCTATTTCATTTCAAGTCTGAATTGACACTTCAATTTTAAATCACCCACAGAACACCTTAGCTTAAATCTGAGCTTCTCCCTGATACTCTTTGCTATTTGTCATGTTTCCATATGAGTATACTGAAAAGATGTTACAGGCAATCTGCTGTAGTGTGTATGTATGGTGCGTTTGACCTCTGGACAAGAAAGGAGTTTCATCCTCCAGTGCTTTTAATTCTTATCCTTGCAGAGACTGAATTTGTTGCTTGCATTAAAATAGTATGTCTCGTTAATGCTAAGAAGCGGTGACCCACATAGCACAATGGATTCGTTTGTCAATCCCGCGACTTCCAAGCTTTCTGTTCGTATATGTCTTAGCAGCCAATCAACTCAGAAATCATTTAATCAGTCTATCAATGCATCCTTCTTGTCAGTCATCTGAATCCTGAAAATTCCAGTATCTCATTGGGCAGCACCAGGCAAAATGGATTTGGACCTAATACTAGATATTCAAACTCTGAAAACTGCAGCACCCAAATTCACAGCTCACACACACAAAAATCCTAAGAAGAAGAGTAGGATCTGGAAATTGTCTTGAATTTTGAGGATATTCATGTTCTGATCTGGTTCTGAACTTCAGAGTGCAAACCTATCCCTGTTTGTTAGCATTTCTGAAATACTCTACACACAGTTACAGAAAGCAGTGCCCTTTTGTTCCCCCTATAAAGAAACAAGCTTTCATTGCTTTTTGCTATTCCCATGGGCTGAGGCTAGAGCCTGAATAGTTTATAAAAGTCAGTGTTATGCAAATGTCAATCATATCCTTACTGTGTTTATTTCCAGTATTTACATGTTTATTTAAGTACTTGCCATTTCGTTTAAGTCTTATATAGCCGATCAGGCCAACCGAGGTCTAAAGGAACAGAACACTGTATTAGTGATATGCTTAATACAGTTTTTTTCCTCTTGTAGATGCAAGATTTACGGAATACAGAAGGAGCCCAGTATAGTTCCCATCCTCAGATGGCAACCATGAGGCCAAGGGTTCAACCTGCAGATATTAGGCAGCCAGGAATGATGCAGCACGGGCAGCTGACTACTATTAACCAGTCCCAGCTCAGTGCACAGCTTGGTTTGAATATGGGTGGAAACAGTGTTCCTCACAACTCGCCCTCTCCACCTGGAAGCAAATCTGCAACTCCTTCACCATCCAGTTCAGTCCATGAAGATGAAGGAGAAGATAGCTCTAAGGTAGGCTTAGATGCTAGGATTACTATGTAAATGGTGGATATTTTTAGGATCTGCTAAATGAATCGTATGGCCACAGTTATTAAGGTGATACTTTATACATTGTTTGTGGTTGACTGAAGTGAATAAAGGGTTATGAATACATAACTTATAGTTTCCAGTCAATTCTTCAGGCAGCTTGAGTAAATGACATCATTCCTCTTTGTGAGAGCAAACTGGAATCCTGTAAAACACTCAAAGGATAGCCATTCCTTTAGGAGTTTAATATAAAGGTTGAGTTTTCTCACTTGCATAGAAGGGATGTTTGTTCCCAGTTAAAGATCAATTTACTGCTATAAAAAGTATGAACAGTCTGTACAATATGCTAGTCTTTGCTACTTGGTCACAGGATGAGCAAACACAACATCATAGCAACCAGGACAGAAAGATCCTCTATGAACTTTAAAAATCTTACCTTGAAAATCTTGAAGGCCTGTTATGCCTTTATCCTTTGGGAGGTGCCGACACTCCATCATGACATATTTAAGCTTCATTTTAGTGTCAGTACAGGCATGAAGTAATAATAGTCATTTACATAATAAATTTCTTTAAAGGATAAATGTCAATTTATAATAGCAGGTTTTGCATGCAAAAACATCCCAAACCTCCCAAAATCCTGAAAACCTCCCAAAAAATCCACAAGTATATTATCTTAATTTTGCAGACACAAAAGCTGAGACACAAAAAGATTGGGACTTAGCACAAAGTCATGCCATAAACCAGGAATAGAGCATATTGAAATTGAGAACCTCTTCAGCTCTATTTTATGGTCACTACAAAATAGGAGTCCTGTTAGAGCAGTCCTGTAGTGTAGTGTGTACCATCTAGTGTACCATGGACACGTCTTGTGGGTAAAAGTTGCAGACTTGCGAGGAATGTGAAGAAAACATATTGTGAGTCACTGAGGAGGTATAATCCAGTCAAGAAATGTAAGTCTGATTTGTTTTCAAATTATATTGTTTTTCATGCCTCAAGCTATAAAATAATCATGTAATTGGAGACATATGTTTTACTATATTTTGAATAAATTCTGATTCAAAAGTTTTATTTCAGGACTTTCCCCTGATTTCACAAACTTTAGGTTTTAAAAATTACTGAATAATTCATACATTTTAAAAGAGCACTTCCTTACTGAGGGAGACTTTAGAATACAGCTATGTAAAAATAATTCCAGGCAGCCTTTACTTTTTCAGAATAATTTATTTGCTACTCCTGTTGCTTTGCTAATATTTTTACATATATTGGTGGGAGTGTGCAAAATGCTCTAAACTTCTGGAGAAAACATCCACTCAAATAATTGAGATATCCTTTCTGCTTCTATCAAATATTTCAGTTACTTAACCCATATTTTTCATGTACTTTTTCACTGCAACACTTCATGCTAGCAAAAGTGTAGGGTTGTGGTTTCATGCAGACAGCACTCATCTGAAGCTAATGTTTTCAATAAAGAAATACTAAGCACTGCAGACCAAGTAAAACTTGGTCCTTTCTTTGTGGAAGCCAGTTTATATAGTGTTCAACTTTTTAACAAGCCGTGTTATTTTGGAAAACTCTCTTTAAAATTCTCTCATGCTCAGTCTAAGCAGAAAAAGATGAGAAAAGGCACAATACACAACACAAAATTAAATTCAGTATGCTGAAGTTGATATGTTGCCTTAAAATTCAGTAATTATAGTTTCTCTGCTAAAAGAAAAGTTTTAAAGGATATTAAATTTAGTTAATAATGACAAAGGGCTTAAATTCATCTCCAACTAGTAGGGTTTAAACTGCAAGCTTGATGGGGGGCAGATTATGCCATACCTGTCTTCTGTGGGATTTCTTAGGTCTTCATGAAAATGCCTGAAGTTGGCCACCATTGAAGATGGACAGTGGGCTGGCACGCCTGACCCGATGCAATGGTTCTGCTGTTGTTCCCTCCATAAAAGACAAGAGGGTTTGAATAATCAGCGTGAGAAGTTAGGGTATTGTTGTACGTAAGGTTGTACGATTTAAACCTCTCCGCTGTGTATCTCTCTGTCACGTTGCTCTTCCTGGAAGCTGCCAATGAATGGATGTGAATACTTAGAATAAACCAGCTTTCTGTGGAGATCTTTTTCCCCAGCCACAACAGTATTACATTTTCTCAGAGCTGCTTTGAAGGGGCCTGTGAGGGTTCTTTTCACTCCAGAAATCCTCCTCCCAGTGAAAGAAGGCACTGGATGGGGACAGGAAGAGATAGAGCGACCGTTCTGTCTCTTGTGAGAAGCTCTATCTTTTACCTGAATATAACTTCGCTAAATTTGGAGTTTTCTCTTTGTTTTATAAACTATCATGTAGATCTGTGGTATTACTTAATAGATCAGGGCCAGAGCTCATTAGTCAGTCCTTCGGTAGAAGTGCACGTGTTGCAGTCATGTAGTAGCTGCTGGAGCTCACCACATTTGAGCAGCTTCATGAAGTCAGTAAGATGTTCCTGCCATGAGGACTGTGTAAAAAATAAACTCCCTCTGAATTCACCATATTGTTAATAGCAACAGTGACGTTTTACCTATTTAATCAGCAGGATAAGATGTTTGCCTATGTACCAGCATTGATCAAAAAGACAAAGTACATTTTCAAATGGAATATCACCTCGGCGTCAGATGACCTCCCTTAGTTTATACCAGCTGAATGCCCAGCCTTATGTGTGAAAGAGAATCCACTGGTCCTTTGATAGCAGATTTGGTAGAGAAATCCCTAACAACTATACCTATTTCTATCTAGAGAAAAAAATACAGAAATCTCAGTGTCCTGTTCATGTTTGCATGAATTTATAGAAAGAGGATGACAGAAGGTATGAACAAATATGTACATCATATACATTTGGACTAGAAATTTAATAGTATCCCCAGTGAACCACTGGTTTCCATGCATGGAGGAAATAACCATTTCAGCTTAACGTACATACTCCAAATGCCAGTAATAAGGAAACTTTACAAACTGATGTAATTGGTCATATACTGAGCTTCTTGGATGTTCATTCTATGGTAAATATTCAAATTGTTGTAAGCCTTATCCAACATACACAGAACTAATGGCAGCAGCTGCTAAATATTTTTTGGCAATACTCATTCTTATAAAGGCTCTTTCATATAGGCCTTTTGGACTTTAAACATCATATATTCCCTTGCACAAAAAAGGGAAAGGAGCTGCATTATAGAGGACTCAGTTGCCCTACACGCTGTTGCTCTAAAAGCAAGATAGCTGAGGTTACTTGACCATAAGATCAGTGAGAACAGCAGCATAATTATAAGGCTATGTATATACAGTCAGAAAGCTGCTAGGTCCATGGAAATATGAAATGTAGTCTCAGACCAAGGATATTGTTTCTGCAAGTGGTGTACATCCCTAAGTTTCCTTAATTCTTCTAAATCTAGTATGTGGGACTATGGTTAGAAGAAGAAAAAAGGGAGAGCTTAAAAATCAATAGTTGTAAGTAACTATAAAAACATTCTAAACAAAGTGGCCACTTACCACATGCTTTATTCTGACCACCCCAAAATTGGAATATTACATTTATGTAATTCTTGCCATAATTCATACTGTTGGATCGTTAAACGTATTCGGTTATTGCCAAACATAATTGTGAGCTGCTGGAAGCATTACTGGTTTGCAAATATGTATTTCTTCATAGATGGATAACAGGGTTTTCTTCCATGCTCATTTGAATATCACTTATGAGAGAATTTCAAATAATGTATTATAGAGGGAAGATAGTGAGAGGACTGCAAGTAGCAAGAATTAACTAACAGAAACACGATTACTAAAGAACTGCTGCAGCATATTCTTTTTATTTGGTAGAGGTTTTACAATATTTACTTTATATGATAAGAGTTATAAGTAGAATTCTATGTTGTCTGTTCAGCCTATTATGCAGATGGTGCTTGATTAAAATCTATTTTAAACTACAGCGATTACTGCAAGATAGTGTGCATAAAACAGCTCTCCTAGCTCCATTAAAGGCTTTGGTACTATTGCAGTTTATTTTAAATATGCTTATAGACATTTTCCAGCTTCTCAAGGGACATTTAGATATCAACGATGTGCCTTACTTGATAGTTTTAAATCCTGCACTAGATATTCTTGTGATCTATTATGTGTGCAACATGGTTAATGTACACTTTTTTAAAGTGAAAGATTATTGCTTTCTTGTGATAAATAAGTTAAATACATCACCATAATTAAGCAATAAGCCATGACAGGAGGTGGATTACCATGAGCTAACTACACCTCCAGGGATTTTGAGGCATAAGACTATGCCTAGCAGAATATATATGGTTTTTATTTTATTTCCCATCTGTCTCTGCTTTGGTGGTTAGAAGTGGAGTCTATGAAGCTGATAGACTGATGGGAGCATAAGGTAGGCCATCATCTCAGCCATTTGCAAGGTTATTAGTACTGGAATTCTGGTATTCTTTTTATTTCATTATTTTCATATAAGACAAACAGAATTTCCCCTGTGAGTACTCTCTTTTTAACAGTGGGTTTTTGAAGTCTCTTGATCATTCAGGCTGGAGAGTAAGATTTTAGAGCTGTTCTCAGAACAGCTTACCAGAAGACTTCTTACACAAGTTTCTGCAGCATATCACCTAGTTTAAGGGTAGTTTAAGTAATGTGGTATCCTAATATACAGAGAACTTTTAAATCTCATTGGTCCAAAATTACTCTGAAAAGAGGAAAACTTTAGCAAATAATAGAAGTAAAATTTTAACTGTAGCCCAAATTATTGTCAAGCCTCCTTGCTCATGGAGTTTGCACAGAACTGTCTGAAGAGTTTAGACTGATATTGCCAAATTAACTAGGGAGCCCCTGTTAATTACCATTTAGCTGGTAGTTTTGTGTACCCTATAGAATGAAATAATAGCAAGAGACTAAAAGCTGGATAACTTAATAATGGGTAGCACACTGCTTCTGTTTTTCCGTATTTTCCAAATGCTGCCAATAGGCTCCATGTCCATTAACCTTGTATTAAAGATGCATCTATTGTAACATAATGCTCAGGAAACAAGCAACTTCATTTTCAAATTGTGGTCATCACTTTGTTGCTGTGCTTAGTAAGCCACAGAGATCCAGGTTGCTCACTGTAGTCACCTGGGCCCTGTTGGACACCACACAGTGATATATATATAGAAAAACAAAAAAGTTTTTTGCTCAAAATGAGAATTTCCAGCCATTTTGCTCATGCAGTACCACTGATTTGAACACCTGTGTTCTCCTGTGTCACTTGATATGCATTATTAAAAAATAATGATACAAGAATGTGATAAAAGTCATGCCTAGTAGATCCTTAGCCTAGAGCATACCTTTTATGCTCTTGATCTTCTCATACTTCAAAACACTTACGATGCGCAGTGCTCTGGCCATGCCAACAAGAGAAAAAAGCCTTTGAACCCTCTGGTAAGATCACACATCATTGCTACAGGTATAGTGAATTAAGTAATCATATCAAGAGAAGCTGCTTTGCCATGGAGCTCCAATCTGTTGAAGAATCAGGACAGTGTCCCTTTATGTGCTTGTAAGTCACCTAGGAAAGTAGGGTGCTTTGGTGATCAGAGTCTCTGAGCTATTCAGTGGCAAAGCATAGTTGCATTTAACAAATTTGCACAAATGGTCATGTGCAGGTTTTTTAGGTGGTACACAAATAGTGCACATGCACTTTTCTTCATATACTCTTTCACTCCTTTCCTCAAACCATTTGCTTTTACATGCGCAGAGGAAAAAACTATGCAACTAAATCCAGATGCATCGGAACTGATCCTCCAAAGGGGTCTAAACTATGTGTACGAGTAAAGCTTTGTTTCTTTGGATTTTAATTAGAAGGTGTGCAGGGGAATGTCTATAATTTGAATCGTTTTAGTTGCAATCAGATTCTCTTCAAATTCCCTGGAAGGTGTCCCACTAGTTGCAGTAGAAATTGATTGGAACACTAGTCTGGGGTAGTTCTGGGAAAGGGTGAGGATAAGGAAAAGGTAGAAATGAGTGTTCCTGCTGTCTGCAGGTGGTTCATGTGCTTGAACTGGTGATCAGGCTATAATGAAACTAATTTCATTTGAATTTACTCATTATATCCATGTTATAGCCATTAGCAATAAAACTAGAGGTGAAAAGATGACCAGATGAATGATAAATGAGATTACAACAATTCTATGAAAGCAAAATATAAAGCACTTTGAGGGAAAAAGTTACATAATCTGGAATACTCATGAATTTTATACATGTGACTAAGTCAGATGGTGTCAACATTTGGATTATCAAAGATGGTAACTAAAATTCCATTTTTTCATGCAAAATCCAATATCTCTGTGTATCACAGAAGCTGTAATGATGGATGGACTGAATTAAATTGGCTTTTTTTATAGTACTTTTCTAATTTTATGTTACAGGTCAATGGTGGAGAGAAGAGACCTGCTTCAGATATGGGAAAGAAACCCAAAACTCCCAAAAAGAAGAAGAAGAAGGACCCAAATGAGCCACAGAAGCCTGTGTCTGCCTATGCATTATTCTTTCGAGACACTCAAGCAGCCATCAAGGGCCAAAACCCCAATGCTACTTTTGGTGAAGTCTCTAAAATTGTAGCTTCAATGTGGGACAGCTTAGGAGAAGAACAAAAACAGGTACAAAATGTGCTGTAGCTCAGAGGCTTTGTTTCAGAAAAGTGTTATCAGGGTCATCTAAGCACTGTAGGCAGCTTCTTTTGTTTGCTGGGATGAAACTTGAATATGTGCCATCTCAGGAATATGGTTTAAAGAGGCTGAGATAAGGAGAGTATCGTTTCATTTCTTCTGTATGAAACCACTAAAAGATTGTTTTACTTTTGGGGTGTGACACAAGCTTTAGGGTTATATTTAGGATTGTTTTATGCTGAAATTGGTGTGCCTAAGATTTTATGATGGCATTGTCCTGTCTACGACAGTGTGGTGTAGGAGGACCTTGCTGCCAAAAATTGCATCTGTGCAGTGGGACCTGACATACATCTGAGCTCCCAGCTGCAGATGTTTCCCTGCCCCACGATGCCAGAAGGGGAGCTGGGCTCACATCTTCTCCCGACCCACCTGGCTTTTATGAAAGGAATTACAGATGCGTTAACCCAAAGAAACCTAGGGTGGACCCTGGCAAATTGACAGTGTTCTGGGGCATCCTCCAGCATACATGTGGGCTGTGGAAATCGCATCCCGTAGTTACTTCCATCTTCCATGGAAAGGTCTTGGTTCTGCAATGAGGTTGGCAGAGCTGGATCTGAACCTTTGCAGAAATCCTTCCAAGTCAGTCAGATGCTATGTAAAAGTGGGCAACTCTGGAAGCTCATCACATTCATGTGGTGACAGTTGGCAAATACCACTCATCCTCGCCGTAGCATACCATTGCTTTTCTGTTGTTATTGGTTGCATTTTTACTAACTGCGAACAGAATGGATTGGGTAGATAAAGAAATGGGAATTTTAAGAAAGAAACAGATACGGAGGGAAAGGATATGCTGAGTGAGAGTTATATTGGCTGCAGGAGACCTGGGTGGGGTTTGATGTCAGCACAGAGAGAGGAAAAGTACTGGGACAAAACTGCATCTCCTTCATTCACACTGAGCATATTATTATTACACAATTATAGTTAATAAGGCTAAGAATTAAAAGAAAAATATTGCTATGATTTTTTGGTAGGTAAAATCATTTGGACTTGAAAAAAAAAGGTTTTCTTTGCTAATAACTGGATGGTATAGGTATATCTAGATCCCTGTTAAAGATAACAGTCTAATAAGAATCAAAATTTGGCACTCATTGACTAACTAAAAAAAAAAGCTTATTCTGTCTAGTATCCACCGTTGAATAAGGTCAGCATTTGGAAGGTTTAGCTGGAGGAAAGGTAACTTTCTGAACACAGGGGTCAGAGAATTCACTTGGCCTGGCACATTAGGGTTATTTTGTTGTGTTGTCTATTCCTTCTGCCTTTTTTAATATGTCCAGCAAAGGCCAAGGTTACGTCCTTGATCTGACAGGTTGTTTAGACGTTCCCAGTACCGCAGTTCTCTCATAGTCAAACATTAGTTTTTGGGATCATGATGATGAGTGTTCACTTTTGACTCAGAAAAAATACTGACTATGCTTTTAGTTAAGTTCACAAGCAAGAGGTTTTGATGCCGTCCCTCCTTGTCCTGTGTACCTACCCAGAATCACTCCCCATGTTGAAATCTGCACACCCAAACACATACCTCAGGAGTGCTCCAAATAGTTAAATCTGTATCTTGACCCATCTTGCGTGCCTGTGGGATTGTGGATCCAAATTTTCCTGAAATGATGAAAGGCAGAGACCTGGACTTATCAAGAGTTTATTAATCTAGTTAATCTTACATCTCTCTAGTGATGACACCACGCAAGATCTTGTGCTTGGTTTTCTCCACCATTTTTCATAATGACCCTTAATTTGTGGCTGTTGCAGTTTTTCCTTCCATAATATTCACTCTGCTTACAAAGCACAAAACTTGACTTCATGAATAATAGTCCAAGATCATATAATGGAGATAAACCTAAAAGACTATAAAATGCACATTTCGTTTGAACTTGTCATGTTAGTAGTACCAGCAGAAAATTGAAGTCTTTCCGTAGAATTCTGTTTAAGAAAAGTGCATAAAACCCTAAAATTTCCAGCTTTAACTTGGATTTCCTAATCGTGGTTGAAAACAATAATTGAATAAGTCCTACACTGGAACAGCAGAACAAAATTTATTTTCCTTATCTCTGTTGTCCTTAAGTTGGAACACAGCAGAATGATGTGTTATGGAATCCACATGACACATCCATGAAAAAATGGCTGCAACTAGATTTTTAAGCCAATTATTCCAAGAGTTTGGGTTAGCATATCTTTGTTGCTCTTTGACTCATTTTGCCTATTCATTATCATCTATTAAGCACATTGTTAAAACTCCAGGCCCAGGCCCTTTCTAATCTAGGACTATATAAAAAGAATAAAAGATAGTCCCTATTTAAAAAAATTGGCAATCCTATTTTCTAGAATAAATTTAAACTCATTCTTTATTCCATTAGGGATCTAATAGTACAAAGTAATGATTACAAGACATCTTAACTGACTAGATAGTCTGTATTTTAAAAGCCTAATTTTTCAGATCCAGAGCATTAGTAACTGTTATGAAACCTATGTCTCTACTAGGAAAATTGGACTCTAAAAATACAAATGATTAATGTAGCATTTGGAATTTGGCATTGAAGAAGCTTCAGAAATTCAAAAATAGTTAAATAAAGAAACAATAACATCATTAGAGAAATACTTTATTGATGAATTATACTTGCTGAAAAGGATTCAATTATCATAAAGCTTCTGGCTTTTATGTTTTGGAAGCTAATGCTTATTCTGGAATTTAAATAGAATTATGTTTCCACATTATGTTT
Organism: Gymnogyps californianus; assembly: GCF_018139145.2. Taxonomy (NCBI): domain Eukaryota; kingdom Metazoa; phylum Chordata; class Aves; order Accipitriformes; family Cathartidae; genus Gymnogyps; species Gymnogyps californianus. Next base: position 41,185,651 of record NC_059472.1, read on the forward strand.
CCTGAATTGGAACTCCTTTTACTATTTAAATAGTAAATATAAATGAATCAGAAAGTAGAACATAATGCAGCTATTGAAAAAGAAGAATAACCTCATGTTTTCATCCCAAAATGAAATCTTTGTTCCTATGACCTGAGCCAGCTTTTTCTGAAATGCATAGAATTCTTCTTGTTTATTCCTGAAGATTGACCACAGAATAAATAAAGGTATTTATTTATGAAACTCAGTACAGTAATGACCTAAGGGCAGTATATGTATGTCCAAGCCTTTGCAAAAAAACTTTGATAACCTGACATATTAGACTGTAGCTTGAAAGGGTTTGTGCAAGAACCACATATGTTTTTCAAACTGTGAAGAAACTAGGAAAATGTTGTTTGAGAAAATAGGATTTGAATGACAAAAAAGGAAACGTTATTATGAACTAGATGATGGTGGGTGCCTTACTGAAGTTAGGGGGGAGTTATACTTAAAATGGATCACACTTTGATGCTCTTATCATGAGAATATTGCAATTTATTAGATTAAAGCAGATACCAGGGTACTTCCACTCTCATTTTACCATATGAAGACATTTGCATTTTTGGGTCATATGCTATAACTGTTCCCATTAATTTCTGAGTGTACAAGGGCCATTTACAAACAATGCTGGTGTGTGCCTGTGTTTTGTTTGTCCAAACCTATCTACACAGAGGAGTCTAGAAATTAAAGGGACTTTAGTGGTCATGGTGGACTTTGTCATGGTTTCTTCTCAAATTCTGAATTGGGTACAATAATTACACATGATCAGAAGCAGGGACTGTGCATTTTCCTTCATTTTTCACTGTAAATGTTTTCTAAAACTGTTCACATTAATAAACCTGTGAATGGAAAGCAGCTGTAGCAGAAGTATGTTGAGGTACATTCTCCTCAGTGCTGTAGCCATAGCACAGGGATATTTTCAGTGGCTTTTCTAGTTCCTCTCTTACAATCACAAACACTGTTTTCTCCTTAGTCAGTACTATACTTCTGTGCATCCCGTTTTTATAGCTTATTTCTGTACATCTTTGCCCTTTGCACACATTTTTACGGCAAAGGGGAGAAAAACAGCCCCCAGGAAAGAGGGTTCAGCATGCTAAATGGTCGAGTCTCTGGCTTTCAGACAGAACACTGGTTCAAACTGGGTAAAAAGGCTACTTAGGTCATTTTCTGTCCTTAGATGAAAAAGGAAAGTCATTTTAAATCAGTACCAGATGTGTGTGTACTAAATGAACCTTAAGTTTCTAATTGGAGTCCTAGTAAAGCTGTAATAGATGTGGCAAATTACAAACAAAATGTTCTTGTTTACATTAGTGTAACTTTAAAACTTCAGCCAAAGACCTTAATAAATGTGCTATTATTCTAAAAATGGAATTGAATGTCTATTCAACATTCAACAAAATTAATCTCTGGTGTAACTTCAGTGACTTAACTGGAATTCTAACAGGAATGAATTTGGCCTCCTATGAACAGCTTAGTGTGCGTACATGCGTATGTGTGTATATGTGTTTCTGTGTGTTTACTTAAATGTTGCACTGGCCTTGCAGCGGGAAGAAGGATGGATTTACCTAGGGGACCCAAAACTTAACAATCAGAAGAAGCAGGTGAAGCAACTGTTTGAGTGCTGTAACATATGCCTTCTTTCAGGCTGCAAAATTCATACACAGTAATGTTAGCTGCAACAGTTCAGCTCAATAGCAACACCTCATTATTTTATCCCTCAGTATTTATTCCTATGTTTGACGCCTCATGAAATTACTGTTAATGTGTTTATATAAGGGCAGATCTGACACAAGTGGGAAGAATTTAATTTCCCACTCATTCTTTCCTGCTGATGTGTCCTCTTCCCCTGGTAGAAGTGGCAAGTGTAAATAGTTAATTTGCTTCAATTACGAGCCTGTCCTGCTAAATTAGAAGCAGCAGGAATATGAAGAGCCAGAATTATACTTATGAGGCAGCTGACAAATCCTCGGAGCTCACAAAATCAAATCATTTACTCCTCATTGGTGCTCAAAGACCCACTAGATAAAAGCTGCAGTTTATTCTTTAACATCTGATGGAACTTGGATTGTATATTACCAATACTTAAGTAAATTAAGTCTTCGTGCATTAGTGTCAATGTTTGTGATGCTGTTACCATTTTCGCTATAACCCACAAGCTTTCAAGAGTTTCTATTTGGTCACTAAAAATAACCCAGACTGATTTGGGCATGAAAAATAACAAAGTGTGTTTTATAAGTTTCTCTTTCGATCACAGGGGAGTTTGAGACGTAGCAGCACATTATCCAGTGCCAGGATGAATCAGGTAGATCAGGAGGGGGTTTACAAGTAATGCTAGCCAACACTTCGTGTCTCCAAAGCTTCTCTCGTGACATGAGACACCGCAAGTCAGATCAAGATGGATCCAAGGTCAGTGTTTCAGGAGGCCTTGGCTCTGCCTGGCCTCTGGGGACACCTAACCTAGCTCCTCCTCCTTCCCGGGGTGTGATGCCATGTTGCTGTCCTGTCGCTTGACATGACAAATGAGCTCATCCCATGGGTGGAAGAGCCATCGTGTTCCTGTTGTGTGGCCGTGCATGTGGGGTGCCCAGTGTCAGGGTGTCAGACAGTTCAGGGGACTACAGTGTGGCTGCTGAAATAGCTCCAGAGGATAAGCAGACTGTCGGGTCAAGGTAGTCAGTAGCATTTTGAAAACATAAAGTTACAGTTTGTTCACTCATATATGCTCATATACTCACACAGATGTTTGTTTATCTACCTCTTGTTCCCCCTTTAAAAAGGACATTTTTTTTTAATTATTATCTCCGTGCTAATGAAGCAATCTCCAAGGAATAACTTTAGCACACTTGTAAGAGGATGAGAATATACCTTCAGTTTAGTAGATAAACAACCACACAAGGTTTAAATTCAGCTTTGTTTTATTTTTGTAAATGAGAATAGGAAGCGAAGGCACATCTGTGTGTGCACACTGCCAAAGTGAATTACAAGCAAAATGGATTCAGGAATAGGCACAACAGACAGCAACCTTACACCTCCTCTCCCAGCTACCTGCACCAGCAAAGTTGCTTTTACCAGTGTTGCACCTTCGGCTTGTTTGGGAGATCCACTGTTCTTGACAAATTTCTGTACTAAAATTGCATCTCTACCCTTTGAAGCTCGAGACAAGTGCGTTAAGAGTTTAAAACAACTGATCCTCACCCTGGTGTCTGCTCTTTCTCCCTTCCTCTGCAAGCAGCTGGGCTTAATGAGCCAGAACACAAGTGGGCCAAGAATAGACACGCGTACACACAGATACAAACTCATGTCTATGTATATATATATATGTACATATATATAAATTTGTATCTTCAGATTGTTCTATTGCCCTGGCTTCCACAGGGCCAGACCTTGAACGCCTTAACTTCCACTGACTTCAGAAGCGGGCAGTGTCAGGCCCCCTGTTTGCAATGAATTTTTGCTGCAGGACTTCTGGCATCTGGCGCCTCCCTCTCCCACCCACAGCTGAGCTGAGCAGGACCACGCTGTGCACTCGGGATGGGAAACCTTCCCCTCTGCCGCAAAAAAAAATGAAATTAACGTAGGTCACCATAGGAGCTGCCGCATCTTACTCTGTATAGAGTAATACAGGCTATCGTCTGCTGGCCTCCTGCCCAGCCCACCTGGCAGCTTCATCTTCCTGCAGCCTCCCAGGAGCACTGAAGTCATGGAGAACATCAGACACCCCCCTGCCCGGGGTGAATTTCTGATATCCATTTGCTACATACATCAGACACAGCTTCTAGATAAATACCGCACGTGGCCGCCGAGTTATGAGCATTGACTGTAACTGCACTTCTCCTTCTTGTTGTACTTGGAAGGAGTTGGGCCAAAAGGACCCTGGATTTCAAGTACTGCCACAGCAACATGCATAAGTTATAGTCTTAATTTTCTACTCATTCTTCGTCCCCACCCTTTATCTATACATTCAAGCTTGATAGGAACATGGCTTTAAATCATTTGTGTACAAAACTGGATTTAGGCCCAATTATTATGCTCCATTCATGCTCACATCCTTATTTTTAAAAAAAAAGAATACCAGCAAGTGCAAATAATCACCACATAAATCATATGTTTAATGTAGTTTGTTTTGTACCCAACTTTCATCCAACGTGCTTCTGTTAAAATGTACAGTCCCGCTCCTATAAGCTGCAAGCATTGAGCCTATAAGGTCAAATTTAGGCCTGGCGCAAATGGCTGCAATTTCCAGTGATCTCCATCAAGTCTCACTGTTTGTGCTAGAGCTGAATTTGGCCTGTGATCTTTCCCCTGCATGCCAGAAAGACTGAATTCTTTCCCCTAAGCCTCTAATATGTCGTCAGTGTCTTTTTCATGCTCTACAGTCAAAGAGACTGCTGAGCCATATAGCTAGCCCTGGGCCTCTTTCTGTTACTGTATGTACCTAGATTAAAAATCAAATGGTAACATATTTCAGTATCCATTAAGCAATTCTGAGGATTTTTTTTTCTGACTGCTGTGGGAATATCTCTCTCCATATTTTAGACGCGTGTGTGCAGCTCTAGGTGCCTTTGCTGCAAAATCAGAAGATTAAAACTAGAGATATGTCTCCCACTTGGAAAAAATACAAGTTTTCTCTATGAGCCTAGGTATGAGGGCCAGGAACGACACTCTGAATGTGGAATTTAATTCTGGATTGCAGCCTACTGTATTTTATCAGATGCCATTCCTGTAACTGTAGCCTGTGAAAATGATACTCCCATGGGTAATAACACTGCGGAGACCAAAAAGACAAAATCGGTCATGTTGCTTTTTGATTTGCTATTTTTGCATATACCATTTTCTGGGCTTTATGGAACACTTTCATCAAAACAAATGTGGGCACCTTTACATCGTTTTAAAAAGACAAATATAACTTGCTTACAAGTGTCAGCTCTAAGGAGACATCCACAAGACAAACTGAAAACTTCCCCTTCTTTGTCATCCTCATACCAGCTATTTAGGCAAAGCCAGGGAAGTAGCATGGTTCTTCGTAATGTGCTTTGTCAGCTAGGAGACACAAAGCTTTTTCAGACTACCATGAGGCACAAATTCTGAAAGTCTCTTTTTCTCCTAAGAGCATCAGTCAGTTTAACTCACTGTCTCCAAGTCTCTAGTATCAAAGGGGACTGTAGTCAGTGGTGCCTTCTTTCATTAGCACCTGGTATTCAAAACTGAGGACGTTTGCAGATGTTTGAGTGCCTGTTTTGGCTCTTGTGATGATGACTGGAGGAAGGGAGATCTGTTTCCCTAAGGGAACAAGGGTGCAAGCCACATGGGACAGGGTAGGAGTCCTGCTGCGTAGTGTGTTGTGATGTGTTGATAATCCTCCACAAGCAAGTTGAGAGGAAGTTCATTGGGAAAAGATGACTAACCAACCAGAATAAAAATTTGGCTCAAGACATTGAGTATACTTCAGTTATATATATCAGTGATGAGTTTCATATTATCCAACATGGAGAAGAGCACAGGAGACACAAAGTCTGCCTCAAAGAATTTGTGATCCAGGAAGACAAGAACTAAGCAGCAGTTAAAATATATAAAGCAAAACATGACCAGAAATTGGCATCATAAAACAGACGTGCAGATATTCTACTGTGGTTTTAATTTGGTAAATCTAGTATTTGTGAGTGCTTGTGGCTAACCATATAACTGACAACCCCTCTATCTCCAAATGAAACTTTGGGGCAGTCAGTTTAAAGATGTGTATTTGTACTAATAAAAAGAGTTCAGCCCTCGATGTAGGCTGCTACAGCACTGGTAGCCCACATGTATGGTCAGCCCTGGGAACCTGAGCCAAAGGGTGCCAGTGAAATGGCCTGGGGGCTGGTACCAGGCTGTTACGTTAACAATGGGGGAGCCCAGGGCATTCGTTTTCCCCCATGGCCTAATTCAAATGCTATCTTATATCCTTATATGCACAAGGTAGAGTTTCATACTTACTCCTTTTGGAAAGTATCTTCTTCTATATTGCTTCATGCTTTGCTAAACCGCGTAGGGGAACTTGAAGCTACCTTACTGGGTGCACTTTGGAAATGTAATTAAATAGTAAACTGAGAACCTGTGTATTATGCTGTGTAAATTTGCATTCGTGAAGCACAGTAGGAAAATAATGCCAGCAGCTTCCATTTGTAGACAAATGAATGTAATCTTGGTGTTTTGGGGTTTCTATAACAAGCTGAAGAGAGTAAGAATAAATTAAGCTGACCCACCCTGCATATACAGAAATAATGTTTTTTCTGCCAACATTCAATTTCCACAACTGGGACTATATAGAAAATAAAATATTGTGTAAGGAAACAAATCTGCTGCTGAATCAGAATGGGCCTTTACTGCCTGAATGACAATCAGTTGACATTCAATTATCATGTTAATTGAATTAAAGCAAGCTAGAAATGACTTAATTCCATAAGTATATGCTCCTGTCAAGTTACTTCTTTAATAATTGTTGTTTGCTTGAGGGAGGAGGGTAAAATGACCTTATAAGGGATTTCTGAGATGTTAAAAATAAAATTAAATATTGCCATTATACACTATAGATAAGCAACAGAACAGAAGCCTGCTTCTTCTTACAGGAAAAATGTTAAATGTATTATTGGAAATTATGCGTTTCATAATTTGGCACTGTCTTAAGCATGAAACTCAAAAGACCTTCAGCCATTTTCTAGAGCACACTTGAATGATGAGACAAACCTTTTGCCTCCCCAAAAGTACTGCAAAGATGCAACTATGTTATACTTACTACAACGCAAAACTATTTAAGCCTGAGGGCTAAAAATTCTCACAGCTGCAGAAAAAAAGAGGTTGGGAGGGGCAGCTGACTTGCTCATACCTGTTTGAGGTGCTGCTACAAATGCTGAGGCCACTCCCCACTTGCCCTGCCTTCATAAGCCCCCAGTACAAGTCTAGTCTAGCACAAAGTCATTGAACTGGTACACACTGCCAGGGCCACATTAATTTGCCTTCAGAGAAAAATATTGACAGCCAGACCTTGTTGTTACTCATGAAAATGAACAACTCCCCAGGAAGGCAGAACTTACCCTGAATTTTAGTATAAGCCAGGACCAATCAGAATTTCCTAAACTAGCATGAGGATCGTCAGCCCACTTGTATGCTGACTTAAACGGTGGGCATCTTCAAAAGGACAACAGCATATACACAGTGAGAGCTCAAGCTGTTGTCCTCAGAGGACATGCCAATGCCCTTACAAGGACGAAGTGGGGTGAGCTGACCACCCTCCAGACAAGCCAGCCTGCAGGGACCATTCTGGCCAATGCAAAACATCAAAGCAGGCTGGGGTCATCAAAAACCTTTCCCCATCCAGTAAGGACTTTTTTACTATAATGACCTTCTATTACATGGTTAATGTTTATATTACCATGGAAGACATGGTGTTCATATAACTATTATTGGCTCACCAGCAGACCCAAGAAAAGAGAGCAAGACAATGTGTACACTGAACATGGTAGATGTATAGGTAGGAAATAATTAAATAACGGCTGTATGATGACGTACCTATGAAGTGGTGATGTTTTAGATGGAGATTTACAGAACTGTTGTTAGCTTCATATTATTGAGTTAACCTTGTGCAATATGACTATTTGAGGGAAAAATCAGGTCGCAGAGGACTCTTTCAATATGCTGTGACTGTAAGAGCACAGCAGGAGTGTATATTTTTTATATTTGTGTAATGCAAAATAAAACCCAATGTGGAAGCAGTAGATACATGATCTTTTGAAGATCATTATTCTGTGTAAAATTCTTTGTTCAGCTCTGTTTTTTAAACTGGCTATCAGAATGATGCTGAGGCATTGCAATATACAAAGCAGTATAACTTAGTCTTTGTTCTGTAGGTCAAGCTAAATTCATTTTAGCAGCTAGGAACAGATTGTTGACTAATTTTTTATTCATTTTCAAAACAAACAGTACATTTCCCTAATAATCACAAGCGATTACAACTTCAAAAACAAATTGCTACCATTTTTTTTGCAAAACAATAGGAGATCAGCCAACACTATATATTTATCTTAATCTGGAGGAATTACAAGGGTGCACAGATACAGTTGCACAGCTAAAACCAATCTTCTTTCCTCTCTGTCTTTATATTTACAATTTTAGAAGCCTAAGACTTCTCTGTTTCCATTATGATCTTTTGCTTCCCTGGGAAGCAAAATCTTTAATCCTTTTAGGCAGCCTCTGAGTTTTGCTAGCTCGTATCTGAGGTTTGTCCTGTCTCTGAAAGCAAAGCCTCAGTGAAACAAAAAAATGTTTCACGAGCACATTCTTTATAAAAATGGTGTTGTACTGGATCCTTCCAGCCTGATACTACTACTCTCATGTCTGCAACTGTATTGTCCTCTGTGTGTGCACTCTGTGCTGCCAGGTCCTCTCCATTACGGGACTGCTGGTTTTACTAGAACATTGGAAGATCAAAAGAGATCACTTTAAAGTTTCATGAAGTTTATCCTTCTGGGGAGGAGATGCATGTGTGTGTTTTTCAGCTGTGGAATTCAGGAGAACACCCCAAAATTGTCATAAATAGCTTTGCCCATCTTTTACCTTTGAATCAATAGCCCAGTTAACTAGGCAGTGTGGAGTGGGAGGGGGAAGGTGGATAGTCTTCACTCTCTTCATGAAGGCTTTCCACAGGTGCCCAGGTTGTGCACTTGGCTGGAGAAGTGGACAGCAGAGACTCAAAGCTGCAGTTCCGTTTTGTGTAATGTTGTGAATCCCAAATGCCCATGAACACATGAATTAACCTCTGCCATGTGACTTAAAAATTGTGAAATATAACAGCAATAAAAAAGTAAATTTTCTCTCCCTTTATTTGTCTCCCTTACTTTTAAACCTTCCGTTTAGATGTTTTTTAAGCTTTTCCCTGCAACAAGGAAGGCTAGGAGTCAATCCTGCTTAGTTACATGAAGCCAAGATGCTTGCATGACTCCTAAATCTACCCTTTAAAACATGAAGTAGTGAGAAACATATGATAATATTTGCAAAGACAAATGCTGACTTGTTCCCGAATCTGTCACTGACATGGCTAACAGCAAGTCATTAGCAAGGCTCCATGGGTCAGAAACTGGTTCTCCTCCTGAGAACTTTCAACCCTAAATATCTATGTATGCTTTTCTAACATCATGTTATTGTAGTGCTATGAGGTCCTGCCTAACCCTGCAGATAATCTTTGATCTTGAAATCTGGGCAAAATTGAAGTGATTCTCCAAGCTCTTTAATCTATTATGAGATTGTGCACATGCCGCATTTAAAATAATTTGGTGAGTTGAGAGAAATGTACAGAAATAGATCCATGCTCCTGAGAAGTTAATTAGACCGATATGGGATCAAGACTGGAATAATGACTAACATTTATTATCCTTAGCAGCTCCATGAAGCTTCTTTGACTGCCCCCAACAGTTTATCCGGGGAAGAGAGAAAGCCTCTTGGCTGATCTGTGTGGTGCCGTCATCTCCTCCTTCATTTAGCTCAAATGTCTTTCTGCACATTCTTGTCTTCCCCAGAGGGTTTAAACTTGTCTCACAAGTGGAAGCCACTGGAGAGGCCCACGCCTGCCTTCCCCATTCCTAAAGGTCCCATTTGAAAGTACGCCCCGCGCTTCACTTTGAACAATTAAACCTGAGATGCTATGAGGGATATTGTTTTTTCAGTACTGCTGGGTAGTTAAAGGGTGTTTCACAGTTGGAACAATATTTTCTTTAAAATATTTGATGTTTATTATTTCACTCTTTAAGCAATATGAGGAGGAAAGGCTGTTTACTTAGAACGACTTTATGAAGATGCATGAGACACACCGGTGATATATAAAAACAAAACCAGATTAATTTACCAATGTGACACTCTTTGTTTTTAGGTATACAAAAAGAAAACTGAAGCTGCCAAGAAGGAATATCTGAAGCAGTTAGCTGCCTACAGAGCAAGCCTTGTATCCAAGGTAACACATAATGTATATACATACACACATATATATAGTGACATATTGCAAACCATTTTCAGCATTTATATGGTGCTGAGCACCATAGTATTTAGTGCAAATAGCCTTCTTTGTTACCACCTTAAACTTAGGTTTAAGGTGCAAATGCTCAATAAACACAGTCATTTCTTCATGAAAAGATATCCTTTCCCTTCTGGTCATGGAGACAGCACTTCTCCAGGCTGGGAGTATCATCGCAGTTCAACAGAGGAAGGAGATACCAGTAAAAAGACCTCAATATAACAAACACGCCATGCCGGGCAGTCACTGTTCTACCTATAAGGGAAAAAAACATATCATACACAAAATGCCTGGGTTTGGTTTTGGGGTTTTTTTGAGTACTGTTTTTTACCTTGCAATCACAGTACAGAAAAAGTCAAGCTCAGCTCACATAGCAAATTTTCATAAGAAAATGTGAATTTCCATTTTACATCCAGCAAGAAATTTGTGTGAGCACAGCATAGGTCACCATAAGGCTCTTATACTGGAACACACCAGTGTAACCCCAGTACACAGCTAGTAGCAATTTTCTAAATTGATTTATACAAACGTTCTTAGTGCCCATAATTTTGTAATAGACTCTTTAAAATTTGTAATAGACTTTAAAATATGCAGAAGAATGTGAAATTACTGCACTGTCAATGTGAAAAACCAATTGAGCAACTTCAGAGTCATACCAGTTAGAATCACTTGGTTTGAGTCTGTCAAAACAAATTTAGATATATTTTGTTCTTACATAAATAAAATTCATTATAGAGGTAAAGATGGCAGTATGAAGGACTGGCATATATGACATGAGTAGGACTTTTAGTTTTAAGTGTTTGGGGTGGTTGGTCCTGCATTATACTTCTCTGTATATTATATTAATTTGTACACATTTTCAGGGGAAGACTATGTGATTAGCCATACAAGGACCTTTCATGCATCCTTCTACATTATCTTAGTATTTGGTCAGTGAATTTAAAAGTCTGAAATATGGGTGTTACCTCATTCATTTCTGAGGGTTGTGTCTTATGCATTTTAATTTTATAGCTACCATCATAAATACTGATGCATTTAATTAAAGTGATTTACAGGGTACCTTTAATTTCTGTCTTAGGGCTGTTTGGTTCTAGAAATACTCATTACCTTCAGAAAGGGTACCACATGCACACAAACAAATTTTTTTGAAATAGCCTGCTTATTGGCAAAAGATAGGTCTAAAAATCTCAAAATATTCCAATAGGTTTTGAAGAAATGCATGAAGCCAACTTTTCACTTGTGAAAATAACTTGGATGTCATTACTCAGCACATCATGGACTGTTTACATAACATTTTATATAGCTTAATTTTGAAATGGCACATATAGAAAACCCGAGATTTTTATTTTGGTTTTATTTTTTTTGGAAAGAGAAAAAAGTATATTATGGCATTTTCTGAGGTTTGTTTTTAGAAAAAAAAATTAAAAGATTGTTCATCAGTTCAGCGCATGAAGCCATTTGCGCATATATTTAAATTTGTTGTTAGTCAGAAAAGCACTGGAGCATTTTCTTAACTTTTAAGCAATTATTTAAATTTTGCCCATAATGTAATGTTTTCCTCTAGTATGGAAAGTATCAAAATATAAACTTAATGAAGCCAAGTACTAATCGCTTGCTCTCATGAACACACTCAATGAATCCAACAGAGCTGGCATGTAACTAAAACAAGTCCATTTTGGAATAAGAATGTAAAATACCCAGATGTAATATTATATCAGTATATTTTAAATTATCATTATTAAATATTTATATGGCACCAGAAGAGCTGTAGTTCTTTAGACAAGCATGTAAGCATGAAGAAATATATATAATACATTATTAAGATTGTTTGGAGTCCATCTGCTCTTTTATGTCCATGTGTTATATTATCATCCATAAAAGCTACTTTTAGAGAATATTATTAAGATTCCAAGACCTCATTCTCAAAAGTTAAGACATGCCAAAAGCAACATACCTTTTCCAAAAATGCTTTTATACAATATTAATGATTCGCTCACATGGTATGTTTTAAACTTTATACCGCACTCTGTGTGAGTCCTGTTTCAAACGCTTATAATCAGGTGTTCACCCTGGGAGCTCCTGTGTTGTATTTACTGCATGTTGTTTAACCTTGCTTCTTTATAGGATTTTCTGTGCTGCTCATCCCAGCAGTGTTTTAGTGTAAAGAAATTCTCAGTAATACTCTGGAGCAGGAAGTTTGTATCGTCCTTATTTTCAAACACAACTAAATCATTGTGAAATCAGGTTTTCTGTAATTTTGGATGTCCTGCTTGGGACGTCTAGAACTTCATTTTTCAGAGTATTTGACCAATATTACACCCTTCATGTTCACAGCAGAGCTCCAATGACTTCAGGGTCAGCTGGCTGGCAGCTATGAGATGTTCAGTTGTGCTTCACATCACATCAGGACATCCTCTTGCTATCCAAATTATAGGAGTTACCCAATTATCAAACTTTCTTCCTTCTCCCCTCTCAGAGGACTCTGCCTGTGGGAAGAGGCAGGCACAAGCAGGCAAGGGTGCTGCTCAGGTCCCCTGTCTCCAGCTCAGCAGGTGCCTCACACTTCCCAGAACAACTGCTCTACCAGTTTCCTAACTTTTGAAGACTGATTCTGCCACTTTTTCATGAAGTATTGCCAGTTTTTAAACGAGTGAGTGTAGGGCTTGTATGTGAGTGTTTGTGTATGTTTTTCTGCATTTATTTGCAAGTCTTCATTTTTCTGAAAAGCAAAGGAATGAAGATATACCATGTTATACCTGAGTGGACCAGACTTGCAGTTGAATTCACTGCACCTATCTTGGCCATTTGAGATGCTGGAATAGCCAGAATAGAAGATTGCAGAGAAATGGGGTAAATCTCCTTTTGCCAGGAGATTTCTTAGCCTCTGCCTGACAGCAGAATAATGAAGTTCAGGAACATTGGTTTCCATCACAAGCTCTGGGGCGGGAGTGGAGTATCAGGTGGGGATGGCGGGGTTCTCCATGATACTCAGCCCTTTGCCTCCTCTCCTCTCCTCTCCTCTCCTCTCCTCTCCTCTCCTCTCCTCTCCTCTCCCTCTCCCTCTCCCTCTCCCTCTCCCTCTCCTCTCCCTCTCCCCTCCCCTCTCCTCCCCTCCCCTCTCTCCTCCCCTCCCCTCCCCTCCCCTCTCCTCTCTCCTCCCTCCCCTCTCTCCTCCCCTCTCTCCTCCCCTCTCTTCCTCTTCCTCTTCCCCTTCCCTTCCCTTCCCTTCCCTTCCCTTCCCTTCCCTTCCCTTCCCTTCCTTCCCTTCCCTTCCCTTCCCTTCCCTTCCCTTCCCTTCCCTTCCCTTCCCTTCCCTTCCCTTCCCTTCCCTTCCCTTCCCTTCCCTTCCCTTCCCTTCCCTTCCCTTCCCTTCCCTTCCCTTCCCTTCCCTTCCCTTCCCTTCCCTTCTCCCCAATGGCAAACCTTTACTTCAGCCAGTCTTTTTCCTAGTCTTTCTCTTGTCCTCTGCATCCTCACTTCTCCTTCACACACTCATAGATAGCCATGGGTGCATAGTGAAGGAAACTGGAGATGAACATGAGGGACAGACTACCTGCTCTTCATCACAGAGAGCAACCAGTACTGGGAAAGCTCATGTGGAGGTATAGTCTCAGCTGCTTTCTCAGATGAAACATGTTTATAAATTTGAATGTAATTTCATGGGAAGACGAGATATTGGACTTTGACACAATCTGTCATTGTCCCTTCCAGAGTTCAAGTCTCTCTTCCATTGCATCTTAAGGAAGGGCACCCAAATTTTTTGGGAGGCATACGGTGCTTTCCTCTGGATACATTCTTGACAAGCTGAGCAGTTCTGGTTGGAGTTTGTCACACACACACAAGTCACTCACACACCTAGTATGTATAATTTCGGACTGTGGTATTTGTCAAAATCATAACTGAAAAGAGTGGAAGTGCCACCAGCAACTTCGGTAATAGGACTGCCAGCCCATCTCTAGTACACTTTTAAATGCTTTAGTGATGTCTTGAAAAAATAGGGCTACCACCCAGTAAATAAGGTAAACATATGATTGTGTAAATATGTCAGTTATGCATTAATCCCCATTTAATTTATCAGTTTATTTCCTGTATTTTCTCCTTTTTTATAATGATTGAAATTAATGGGGCTGTGTTGAGTTTGTTCATGTGTGTAGGAATTGATATATAAAGTAAAAATCACATTACAAAGCATTATATCTTCTGCTATGCAGATTGCCATATTGCTTATAGTACTGACTAAGCCTTTACATTGTAAACAAGTGTCTTTATATTTGCCCTTAGTTGCAACTTTTAGTACTATTCAGGTCCAGAAATGCAGTCTCTGGTATCTGGTAATTTGTACAGCATTACATAAAATGCTGTGAATTGCAATTTTACTTTTTCATAAAACAAGCACTTTTTCTAGCTTAACCAGCCTTTTTTTGGCTGACATTAGAGATTTTGCTACATCTTTCAAATATATATATTTGATACAGATATATATGGGTAAATGTTAAATACTTTCATATATTATATATGTGCATCTATGTATATTTTTATAACAATATATGCATATTATGTATTTAACATGCATAATATATATGTGCATATAAGTGATACATATGTGTATGTTAACTATAGCAGTACAAGTTTAACTGTTTGAATAGTAAAAAGAAGATTTCTCTTCCCTGTTTGGTTCTCTCTGGCTAAATGAATCTTTAATTCTCTCTGTGTAGTGACACAACTTCAAGTTTCATGCAGACATATTTTAGCAGCGATGGCTGAAACTAAAACCTCTCAGCAAGGAGAATATTATTCAAATTCAAAATACTCAAGCATATTTCAAAACTCTTACATTATATCTAAGTCAAACTGGTGTCCTCGACATTGCAGCAAAGGCATTGGACATTTTTCAGTTTTGTGGACAGTGCAAATCCTTTGGACATGTAAAATTGCTTCTTGAAGTATCTGGCAGATGTAGCTTTCCTAGCCCATTACCTTGCAATTACGTTTCATAAAAAAACTAAAGGTCATATCTAGTAAGACTGGCATTGCCTTAATGCCATTAGCACAGCAATTTGTAACCAGAGAGTTTCCAGGCACCCAAAATATCTGTTACACTGCCTATGTTGTAATACAATTGAACAGCCTAAGGAATTTGAGTTTCTTAAGACTGCAGTGAATACACATGAAAAAGTCTGAGCTACTTGTAAAAAGCAAAATGGAGACCATGTTACAAAAAAACCAAACGCAAACCTCAAACAGTAAACTTGGTATTAGTTTCCCATTTCATATATGTATGTGGTGAGAGCACTTGCCTAACATATAAAACGGCAAAAAAATATATCGGCTCTCCCAGATTGTGCATCTCCCCACTCCTAAGTAAATGCGGATGTGCAGGTGTGCTCTCTCCACAATTTGTTTTCTGTGGCCCAGTGAATCCCAAATTCTTTTCTGCATAGTGGCCAAGCTTCAGGTGTAGGGGAGCACTGTATCCTGGCTCACTCCTCCCTGAAATAAGCAGCTGCTGGGGTTTAGGACATTTCTTTTGGAAATAAAGTTCTGAATATCTCTTGACAGAGTAGATGACTGAACTGTCTTGTCTCCTGGTCAGTGCTTTAATCAGTTGGCTATTGCATACAAGGAGAGCAGCATCGCTTCTGCTGCTGGCACAAAGACACCTGGTTTCTGCTTTTTGAGACAACAGATTCCTATATTATATCTAGCCCCAGTCCATGCAGATGTTTTGGAATTTCATAAAACAGTTGAGGCTGTTCTCAGTGAAAGCATCAGAGAAAGAATAAATAAAAAATATGGTTATGTTTGATGCATGATCTTTTTTTTTTTTGGTAGCTATTAAAGTGCTACAAGGCATTTGGCAATATTTCCCTTAAAACAATAACAAAAAAACCCCAGAATGATGACATGCATGTACAGCTTTTACTTTTTTCCATTCCATTAGAATCCCTAGCTGGAAAAACAATAATGTAAGGCTTTTACAGCAGGTACTTCATGCTTCTGTGATACCTCGGTCTTTCATTCTTTCTAGAGTTATGATGTAGTCAGAAATTTTCAAGGAATCATAAATAAATTTACGTATGTGCAAGTATGTGATGTATCAGAGTATCTGGTAAGTGAACATATATATTTATAAAACAATTGTCTAATCTGATAATAACACATATCCAACCATCTTCTTGTCTAGCAAGGAAACCAACTATCTACTGCAGCTGTAAATGTAGAGCAAACTATATTTAAGCTAATGCCATGAATTCAATTTGAGGCTAAATCATGTGAAGCTTTACATTCAGCAGTGCAAAAACAGAGAGATGCTCTCACATAATTTCTGCCAAAAATGGCAGAAATGTCTTGAGCTTGAGAGAAGCCAGATTTTGATTTGGAGAGGAACTGTGTTTGTTTTTGAAGTCAGTTAATAAAACTAGATTTCACTATTAGCCTAGTGCTTCCATTTGGGGAATTAAAACACTTGTATCAAATTAAAGTTGCATATCCTTTATCACATGCACCCAGGTTACATTCATAAAACATCCATTTTTACTTACAAACCCTGAATGAATCCATGACAATCCCCTGTAGATGATGACAAAATGTATATTTAGATTTGAAGATGTTCTTCTGAGCCACCTCGGCTAATTATAGATGACAACCCATGGCTTACTCCTTTGTTCTGAAACATCAAGAATGTGTCAAAAAGCTTTCTGAACTCTCTAGAGTCCCAGATGTTGTTATTGCAGTAGGTGACTGGAATTAACAAAATACAAAACGTCATTTGCTAAGAGCCTCTTGTGACTTAGGTAGGAAGGCAGCTGTACTGCAAATATGCATATGAGTTCTCTACCGGAATGGATAGAGTTAAGTCAAAGGAATCTCTAAAGGAGTTAAAGAGCTAAGCAGGAAAGAGAAGACGCTGCCGAAGAGAAGTCATTCTCTGATAAACAGCTTCACAGAGGTATTAATAAAATGGCTGAGCCCGTGTAGGCTAGAAGAAGAGATTCTTCTCAAGGACAGACTTGGGGTTGGAAGTGACCTAAAATGTCAAAAACGTTAAAAATGGACAGGATTATGTGAACACAGAAAAGCTGAGAGAAGGAATAAACAATTCAAGATGTTCCTTCCACCAAAGAGACAGCAAATACAGCAGATGCAAACTTAAGCTTAGGTAAGCTTTGTAGGAGCTGCATAAATATTCAGCCAATTTCTTTCTACCTACCTCTTTAATGTCACAGTACCAAGATAACTCATTTAAAGCTGAGTCAGGCCTGCCTAAGTTTGATCACAGCCTGCACGGCCTGGACCTTCCTGGTACCAGCTGACATAATCACTGCTGTTACCTGAATGTAACCTTCGTTCTGGTCATAGAGTCCAAAAATTGTTGAATTCCTCAGCATGGCTCAAGGACGGACACCAGTCACTAGATGTGCGCATGGCACTGTCATGAAAAGGGACAGCGTGGCAACTACATAGATTTCTGACACATATTCATGTAAAACCTGAATTGAGTTAAACCCTTTTCTAGGCTTTGAAATACTCACATAGTACCTGTTCCTTGTCTATGTAGAGAGGATGCCAAACCTGTTTCTCATTTAAAGAGAAGCACCTGTTTCTCATTTACAATAAAACTATGTTACACTATTTTGGCTATGTAAAAAAATCTTCTGAGGTTGGAATAGGTTATGTTTACCCACAAGTAAAGCTGTTTGCATTGATAGAAAGTTTATGCTGGCCATATTGGCCATAAGGTTCATGTTTTTGCCCTTGAGGAGGTCTCTCAGCATGTATTTAAAGGACACATGGGCATCCAATAGTACCAAGAACATTAACTGAATGTTCTGAATATACTGGATATATTTACTGAATATTTTACTATAAAGGAGAGCTTAATTGCTGATGTTAATAAAGAAGTATTTTGATAATGTCTGGTCTGTAAACGACTGAAATTATATTGCTCCAACTGAAAGGCTTTGATCATTAACTAATTTTGTGAAATCAATAGAATAAGAAAAAAATAACTTTTTTCTCTGTAAGTAGAACAACTATGGTTTCTTTGAGACAACACTGACTTTTTGATTTTATATTGCAAACAGCAATATTAGTTGAGCACTGCTTACTAGAATGAAATTATTGCGAAAGTATTTATTTAATTCCCATATATTATGGTATCGTATGCTATAGTAGATAAGAATGCTGAATATAAAACATGTATACAGTATGTAGATTGAAGATGTTCATATACATATGTGTATACATATATCTATATGGTCCTACTTGCTGGCAACATTTCTAACTAACTGCATCAACATGTTAAAAAAGCAAGATGAAATTAGTATAGGCACTTGTAGTTTCTAGTTATGCTTCTGAAGAAACACAGGTCAAAAGTAGTGCTTATCAATTGGGAATGATTCTCAGCCTCTTAGCCAGGTCCTACCCGGTTTTCATGAAAAATGAGATGGACATCCAGACATTAATACTGAAGTAACAGTGTTGGGCTCTGATCCAAATTCCATTTAAGTTAATACGAGACTTTCCATTAAATTCAGTAGTCTAAGGATCAGACCCTTAGAGTACTGCCTTGTTAAAACATGTCCTTGCTTTACTTTCAATCACATGGATGTTGTTTATGTTCCAACAGAAGTGGGGTTAGAAGAGCCAACAGTAGCCAGAAGGCAGCCACAAGTTAGAAAGAGAATCAAAACCGATGTGTAGGTTTCAACAGCTGTTTGGTTACCCAGATATACAGATGAGGGTTTAAAGTGCGACTTTTCAAAGTGGAAGTAAAATTATATCCCAAAGGAAGCTGTGGAGATGCCAGAATGGCATCACTAGGCTGTTGCTGTTTTCTCTGACACCGCTAAATTGAGCAGGGTGTCTGTACCAAAAATCATTTCTCAACTGTAGGAGTGGGTTGGATGTTTTGGGGTGAGGGAAATCCCAGTGTCACTTTCCTCTAAGGGACTGACACCCTCCCTGTGCCTGTATTCAGTCTGTGATAAGGAGGACCATTAGTCCCAGGGCAGTTCTCCTTAGAAAAGAATAGCACAACTGGATGAGCAATGCTTAACCCTTTAACCTAATTTAATTCTTCAATTTGGCTATTATGCGTAAGGAGTTTTGGCACACAATAGGGGAGTAGAAGGTGGATGGGAAAGTTCGCTTTGCTCTAGAATTGGAAGGAAAGGCATGAGTTTGGTGAAAACTGGGGGGAAGAACTTGATTCAGCACTTCCTAAACTTTGTGCAAAATGATCAACTCTCAGCACTTTCTCTGTAGAACATCACTCATCTGTATCAACACACATTTCCTTGAAAGTATGATACAAGTAGAATAATTTTGTGGACTGAGGGTCATGCCCAGTACATTTAATTAATATAATTATATTCATTATCATCAGAGTTACAGTAGTGTTTATTTTGTTTCCTTCCTTTCCCTCTCTCTCTTCTACTTTCTCTTTCTGCTGGGATTTCAAAACGTTCTTCCCTCTTTTTCTTTGTGTTTCAGTAAAACAATAGAGTCTCGCGAAACAAAAAGAAAAGGTGGGTTTGTGTTGTGCCTAAAGGGCAGTCATACTTTTTCTGTAGCATTCCATTGCCTTGGCCTACCTACTTTGTCTTCACCCTCTGATTATTTTTTTTTAAATTTAGGCAACAGTATTAGATGATGATGTTAGACGGAGAGGCAGGTCCATAAGAAACCCTACTTCTAGCCTATGAAGAACTTGAAAGATTTAGCGTAAGGCTTTGACCTGAACTCCAGAACAAGTAGAAACCACTCAAAGAGCATAAAGGACTGTCAAGATAAGCTAGTTTGTGGTCCTAGTGTATATTTGCTAATGTATGTGTACAATACCACTTCCTACCATTAACTAAATATAATATTCTGTCACCCTCTAGTGGTGGGTCTACAACACCATACTTCTGAGAGTAGTGATAAAAGATTTTCTCACTGCATGTCTAGTAGAAGACCTTGTCGCATGTAAGAGATACTAAGCTTCAATGTTTGGTGCCCTGTGTGCACAGATTTGTAATTTTGGTCTCCACTGCATATATCTGTAAATGAATTGTATCCTATAACTTCATGTCAAAAATTAGAGATATAAATTGTCTGTGTTGGTTTTGGGCAGATTAATTAACTAAAGAGGGGTTTTTTAAAAACTATTTCTGTGCTCTTCTCCTTGGATAATGCAAGAGAAAATTGACTGAATTCCAACCTGCAAAGTTAGGGAACATGACTGTGCATTTGAAGCCCATATTGGCTAATCAAATCCCTTCTTTCTTAATTCCTAGTTTTACCCATAATAAAAGTCCTTGTCTAAGACTGTCTGATGCTGTACTGGACAGGTGCAATGCCCATTCAAATCTGTGAAAGCAGTAATTGTGCCCGAAATGATAGTGTGACCTATGCATCATATATACCTCTTGGTATGCTTCACAGTAAAGCGACATAACAAAGCCAAAATACTTGACATCACCTATTCCATTAGCTTCAGCAATACTTACAAAATCTGTGTTTCTGACCCAGCCTTAGAAAAAGCTGAAAGTGCAGTAAGCTGGAGAATAGCATGTAATGGGTTCATTTATCAAGATTCCCAGTAACTGATAATATTGATGTGTTTTACACTGATATTGGACAATTTGGCTTCAGATCACAAATGATTTAAAGCGTCCTAAGTAACAGCAAAATACTTGGTCTGAAACTGAAGTGTTGTGCTTTTCACTGGATCAGGAGGTAGTGAAACGTATAGAAAGCTGATTGATAGCTTGAGACAACTGGAATGGTCCCTTTTGATCACTTTGCAGACGCTCTTCTCAGAGGTAAGGCAAGTGTTATTCATCTCTGGCCCGAGACTCTACAATTCCTCTTAACATAATTTGGTATTTGAAGTATTAAATGATACTAACTATCTGATATCTCTGTAATTTTATCAGTATGGGCCATGCATTCACCACTTATGTGTGAACTCAGAATTACCCAATAATTTAATTGGTTCACTGTATCTTTGTTAAAGAGGTGTATGGCAGCATCTTTGTAATCACAAATGAAATACAAGTATGCATCAGTATGTCACAAATAGTGCCGCAAAGGCTTTTTGATACCTCCTCACCAGGAGGAATTGTTTAACCGATCTGCCCTTAGACACTTCAGGAGCAATTATCCCTGCTTGGACCAGATAGAGCCTGCCAGCTACATTGTGGACAGGGAAGCTGTTTTCATGAGGGGACGATGCTCTCAGTAAAACTTCAAGCTTCACAAGAAAGAACACAGCATACACCTCTTGTAACGTGTAAAGAGCCCTGGACACTCAAGAGGAGGCTCCTGACCGTGCTGCTAATTAGCAAACCTTCTTCTGAATCGCTGAAATTTCAGCAAACCTGCCAGTCTTTGCTCCCACACTCATGAGAGTGTCCTAAAAATACAGCTGGGAAGAGAGGAGGGAAATATTTCTCATGTCGTCATGAACATTAGTTCAGTGTTTTAAAAATAATACCAAAAACCTGGCAGATTTTGCACCTACTTTCAGGTTTTATCGTTTACTATCTGTGGGTTTTTATGTCTGTATCTGAATCCTGCAAACATGCATATAATACGTATTGCACACGTGTACACCCACATGCGAGCAGAGCCAGGCAGATCCACAGAGGCAGAGATTTGCATTCATTTTATCATATTCATTTAATTGTCCTTAGTTTACTGGAGAAATCAAGGGTTTTTTCCTAATGGAACTGCAGTTACACTTAGGGAAAATGAAGTTATCTGTCTGATCTTTATCATTACATATAATGAAGCAATTTCAGTAACACACGTGTCAGAGGATTGTTGGTGATGGTACATCCTTCAGAAAGAATACAAATAGACTTCACTGACCCTGGAGTGCTGAGAGTAACGTGAAACTTACTCTGACTTGTAAACTGAGCAAACATGACATGGAGGTCACAGAATAAGGGCATATATGCATCTTTCAGCCCTTGTTTTGACAAAGTGACTTCTTTCTCCAGAGGGACATTTCTGCCATTTTTTTCCAGCATGTTTCACCTTTCACTGACTATTAATCCCAGTATGACTTAACTGCAAATTATGATTCCCACCTATAATCTCATGGGAGTTAATTCTTAAATTTTTTTCATCATTAATTTGAGCACACAGAGTTAGCACTTAGAAGGTCTAAGAAAATAAGGGTATGGAAAACAACTTAAGAAATTGAATTTAGATCGAATGTAACAAGTTATAAATATTAGAACAAAGAGTATTATTAAAATTCACATTCATTAATGGAAAGTTTTTGTTACTAGCAGCTTTAAGAAATCAGGGTAGACCATAACATTTTTGAAAATCTATGCATTTTCTAATATTCTACGCAGTATTCTTCCAGCTTTAGTAAGATAGCTTCCCTGTGTCTTATGCAGTCTGACATTTATATAGACATCAGTTTTAAACAGAATTTTCAAACTTTATGAACTGGATTAACAAAGGAAGTTTTGCTAAAAGTGAAACTATTCAGAATATTCTTATTTTTCTGAATGCATGGCTCATGAATCATGTTTGATACAGGCATGGATACCATCCCAGCACAGAATACTTCAAAATAAAAGTATTGGCACAGCAACTAGCGTATTTATTCAATGCAGTAGAACAACTGTGGATGGAGTTTAGCCTCTTCATCATGTTAACTAACTGATAAAGCACTATTAGCAGTTATCAACGTGTATAGTAAAGGACACTGAAATTCTTATCCCTGGTTTGCAGATGGGAAAATGAGACATGTCAAAGATCACTGCAGACTTTTGCTGGAACCCACCCTCCTGAATCTCTTTTCAACTAGGCCATCAAATTTGAGAACAATGGTAGTGGCTGCTTATGTGAATAAATGTGACAGGCTTGGTTGTCTTTGTTGTGTAGGTTATTAGGTCAGTGATACCAGTTCCAAGTTTGGAAAAAGCAAAATGTCAGGCTAGACCAGGAAACAGAGGAGCTAACTTCTTTTTTTACAATGTTGAAGAGAAAAGTGTAAGGTAAAAGGGATTAATTCTTTTTCTAGTGTAATAACCAAACTCCATTTCAAGGACAATTTGATAGTCCAGATATGTGTTTTCCCATGGAGTGACTCTTAAGCAGACTTCAGGGGGTAGAACAGCGGCATTTTGTAGCTTCTAAGTATTGTCTGGTTTTTGTTTTTCTCAACAGAGCTACAGTGAACCTGTTGATGTTAAAGCCTCCCCACAACCTCAGATGATGAATTCAAAGCAGTCAGTGTTCCATGGGGCCGCCCAGGCTCACTCTGCACTGTACCTCAGTTCCCACTACCACCAACAACCAGGAATGAATCCTCACATCACTGCCATGCATGCCAATATCCCCAGGAACATAGCGCCCAAGCCCAACAACCAAATGCCAGTGACTGTTTCCATAGCAAACATGGCTGTGTCCCCACCACCGCCTCTTCAGATCAGCCCCCCTCTGCACCAGCATCTCAACATCCAGCAACACCAGCCGATTTCAATGCAGCAGTCCATTGGAAACCAGCTACCAATGCAGGTCCAGTCTGCTTTACATTCACCTACAATGCAGCAAGTAAGTGTGAGCTTTGCAGTTGTCTGGCAAAAAAAATTTATTTTTTTTTTTTGGGGGGGGGGGGCGGTTGGGGTTGGGGGGGTAGGGTGTGGAAGTCATCCAGAAGTTGACATAGTGAGGGAGATTTAGAGCTATGGATTAGCTTTAATTTTGCAGAGTTCCAAAACCATGGTAGTACAGTCTGAGGGCTTAGTCTTTCAAAGGCAAGAACAAATTAATAAGTTTACCTAGATGATGGGGAACTTCAGTCGAACTGTTGGTGCTAGCAACGATGTTCATCACATTCTTCTGAACACTAGCCCTGTCTCCTCCCCAAATTCAGGAGGCATCCTTTAAATACAAGTGTGTCTGTAGATCCATTTGCAAATCTGGGAGTACCCTGAAATATAAGTGAAATGGTAAGTCTTCAGGAAACACATTTTACAAACAAAAGGCAGGCATGTCTAGAAAAATGTATAACTGTAGCTTGTGCTGTTATCCTTGTGCTGACTGTAACATGGAACAGTCAGAGGGAACATGAAGCAACACAGATTGTGTTAAACATGCTAGATTAAGTGAACACGAGTATGTTAGTTTATGCTGTATTCATAACTTCATTTTGCTAGATAGATATACCTTTTTTTTACTGGAAATAAGTGGGCTGTCCCCGGTATCCCAATATGGTGGCTTTTTTTTTTTTCATTCTCAATGTTTTAGATAGTTGATTCTCAATGCATTTCCTAGGAGTTCTGAATGCAGGCCAGCCATAGTATTGTGACTTTTGGGCCCAGGCCTATGGAAGGTTAGAGCAGATTAACCCTGCTGATTTCATGAGACACAATTTCCTTTTGTATTGGATGAGATCTGACTATCAATAATAAGATCTGGCTTTGCAAAGAGGCATTAGAATGAAAATCTTTTGGATGGAGTTGCAAGAATCTATGAAATTTGTATACACAAAAGTTGTCAGTTCTGGTTCATAATACATAGTCATGAACTTGCTGCATGTTTTGAATATCTTTATAAATTCACCTTTGCTAACAAGGCATTTGCATTTGCTTTCCAAGCTGGAAACATTTCATCTCAAGATTGGTCTTTAGAGATGGGAATACCTGAACACAAAAAATTGCTTCTAGCTGGGAGAACAATTTAACAGGGAAAGACATTTTCCAAAGCAGGACAGAAAAAAAAGAGTTGAAAGCAATCTGGACTGATAACTTCAGTTGCTCAGAAGGTAAACCAAGGTGTGCTCAGGATGATCTGGATTTTTTTCAGAGACTTTGATGTTAGTCTCAAGAGTGATTTGGAGTAATCAGACAGGAAGGAAAATTTGTAAAGTGTTTACAACTTTTTCCTAGTCCAGTTTATTTTTCACGATCAGAGTAAACAGACTCAACAGACTTATGACCACACAAATGTGGAGTCTTCTACTGTCGTATATTCCTGAAGGTTTTCCTGTTAGTTAGGAACCCAGTGTCCTGGTGTAGGCATCCTGGGAGAGCCCATGCTCAAGTCCCAGGACTTGAGAAACTCAGGAGTCAACCCCAAGCCGGGGCAGCTAGAGTTAGCTAGGGGAAGTCCTAGGAAGGTGAGCCAGGAAGGTCTGTGTGGAGATCCTAAGCCTGATGCAATCCTGGTTGAACCTGAAGGCTCAGAGCAATGAGAGACAAAGCAATGGACAGAGACTCAATGCAATACCCTGGTTCATTTACCAAACATGAAAAACGACATCTGTGATAGCAGCCTGTTGAGATTGTATAGTTATATTTCAGCGAGTTTTTTATTGCACAGTGATTCAGTCTTCCAAGTTCAGATTGTTTGCCAAGTTCAGTGTCACTTGTACATTACTTGTCCAAGGCAGAACTGTAGAAGATCAAACCCCTTATGTCTTTTCCAGAACCATTGATAGGCATAATTTACTGAACAGATTTGAAAATCTGGCTTTATTTATTGAATTAATAGTACAGTAGGGGCTAGCAAAAGATGTAATGCAGATGTTAGATATTTACATACATATACATACAACATCATCATTATTGTATGAATCCAAACATTTAGGTGTTATTCCAAACCATTACATACTACAAAAAAGGTAAGATAATATGAATCTTCTGATGTTCTATTTCACCAGGTTGCACACTTATAGCATATGGTGTGTGCGTCAATGGCTTGAGAGTACTTTCACTCATCTGCGAGGTGTGTGGCATGCAGTTGAGTTATTTCTAGCTTAAGAGAAAACACAGGACACTAGGTTGTAGAAAACAGGTGTCTAGAAGTCAATAGGTAGATCTGTACCATGATGATTCTTTTGCTTTACTAAGTACAAGTACAGTACCTCTGTGTTCCTGCTCTCCATTGTTAAACTCATGAAAGGTTAGGTTAAATACTTTTTACCAACTCATATTCCTTAGTCAGAAAGGCTGATGCTTATAATGAAGATACCATGGTGAGATATTTCTGAGCTTCACTCAAGGTGACAGGTGCTTATTACCTGTTGAAATGCTACACTACCAATCTTAACTACATTTCTCTTTAAGCACTGTGGAACATCTACAAGCCAGTTTATATTTCTTATGCTCCTGCTTTTGCTTCAAAGTAATACAACTTTTGAGCTCTGGAAAATCTATGTAATTTCTCTTCGGAATATTTGTAATATTTTTATTTATTTATTTATTTTTAGCATACAGCACTTTACAGAGTTTGTGAATTGAGTTTAAATATAGAATCCATCTCCTTTAAAGAATGATGTTAGCAAAGACAAAGCAGAAAGTATGTTAAATTTTAGGGCAACAGGTGTACTAACACCACCATGATTTGCTATGCCAGAGCAGAACAGTGGTATTCTGTCTAGTATCTTAGGTATGAGTCTTTCTAGTCATACTCAAGAAATGTTAGAAAACACTATCCCCAGGATTTTGTACTGCATTAGAGTACGGAGGACAGGTTGGCCACCAGGAGGCAAATAGCAAGAAGTCAAGAAACTATAACCTGAAAGTAAAGGCCTCTTTCTGACTCAGTTGTCAAAGGACTCTGCTCTTCCCTCTGCTCGAAACTGAGCAAACACTCTGCTGATCACAGAGCATGTTAAAGAGGAAAAGACATACTGGGAAAAAAAGCGAGCCCTCCAAACAATGACAGCAGCACAGAGTCAACAGCAATGAGGACAAAGAAGAGGCACCACCCTGTATGTCCGGCCCGTGGTGAGGCGGGAAGGAGGACTCTGGACATGAGGTTCAGTTCCCAGCAGCATGGTGTAGACCACTCTGTTACATAAAAAGACAGCCAAGAAGAATGGGAGAATATGTAGTCTGATAAAGCAGAAGTGATAGTTGCATTTAGTTCAACTTTTTTTCACTTCCTCTTCCCTCTGCTGTTTGATTTCCTCCATGCTAAAGGTGTGGCCACCCTAAGCCTTTTCCAAAGACTTCAGCGGGCATCTAATTCATGTAAGCAGCAAGAACAGGAACTAACTAACATCCCGCTCCCTGCAGCGTGACTTGCAACATGAGACATTTTCCTTTTCGGAAACCTCACCACTGCTCATACCAAACAGACTAATACACTTTAAGAAGAAATGAGGTAAATTTTCCCATGTCATACTGCAGTGTGAAGCTTAATAGGCAAGAGAAGGGTAAGTTTGCCAACAGCTTCCTAGCAGTCTTCTACTGCAGGCATTTGCAGACTCACCTGGCTGGACACCACCATTGCAGACAGCCAGCGGTGCTGTAGACATTATAAGCAGCAGTCACAGCTCCCACTGATGATGGGTTCTGATTTTTTTCCTTTTTTTCCCAACATCCAGCTTTGAAATAGTTTGTGGCTTACAAGTGTGACGCTCAGTGGTAGCAGGCTCTGGGAATCCCTGCTCTCTACAGATCCCCTGCTTTAACACTGTGGCTCCAGAAGATTTGGTCACTCATTTTCTCCAGGAGAGGGAGGATAGTTTCTTATCAAAGACCTTCTTGTAGTACGTCTGAAGGACTGCCAGCTCCAGGAAAAATCACATAAAGATCCAGATTTCAGTCCTGGCAGGCAGGAACACAGTTCTTCAAAACCACTGTGCGTGAAATCCACAAACTCTTCTTCTGTGTGTAACTTCGAGGAGAGACTGATAAGAAGTGCTGACCTAGGGAGAGAGTTCTGCCCCCACTGCTGCCAGGACAATGAGCTGATCTTCATCAGCTCCGCAGGGAACAGCATGTCCTCCTCCACTTCCAGCAGTCCTTGCCTGCACGTCTGCAGCTGCCAAACCAAGAGAGACTGCCAGCTGGAGAAGGGCAGTCTCCTCCAGGAGTCCACAAAAACTACAGAACATCAAGAAGATCAGGAGTGTTGGTAGCCAAAAATCCTCAGTGACTGCACAATTTCTGTTATTTTTAAAATCAGTTAATTCTGTGGAGTATGCAGCTGATGCAATGCATCCAAATTGTTCTGAAATGCACAAGGCAAAGTAAAATTTAGGTATTAGCATTTTGGTCGTATGCATAGCATTAGTAAATATTTTTTAATTTCTTTTAAACAATCATCTTCTCTATTTTGAGTTATCCAAATATTTTTTGTAACTTCTGCAAAGTAGACTATTTTGTCTCTTTTCCTTTCTGTTCCAAAACTGTTAATGAATAAATTAAATAATGGGCACTACTGTAGACCTTTGGGGTCCTCGTTTACAGTGTTAATCCTTTACACTGTAAAAAATGACCATTTAGTTCTATTCTCATACTTAGATTTAAATTAGATCCTGATTTTTATTATATTTAACTTCTAATTCTGAAATATACTAAATTTTAAAGTTTTACTTTGTTAAGGTCTAAATCCACTGTGTAGCAGTTTTTCTTTCATCCACTTTTGACACTCTGGAAGAATCACAGTAGATTAGAAGAGTGCAGTTTTTCTTTCATTAAATGCTCATGTGAGCATCTTATCACTGTATTATTTTTTAAATGATACAGAGTTGATTCTCTCCAGTCTGTTTCTTAGGTTTGACATGATGTTTAATTTTTACTTAGTTGGGATCAGATGATCTGAATCTTAACCCTTGTCATTCAAATCAGCACGATTTCTCCAAAGTTCAGGCTAAAACGGCATCTGAAGCTGCAACCTGTTTTCTCTTGCAAAGTCGTTCTTTCCTTTCCCTACTCACACAGACATTTGTGCTTCTTTCTGAGCGTACCCCACTCTCCAGCCTGTTGTACTGTGCTGTTTTGTGCGGAGAATGATGAGACCAAGGATTCACTCCCTCCCAAATATGCCCAGTCCCTGTTAAGGATTTCTTTGAAGTAGCCCTGCTGGAAGCATCTCCTTCCCTGACCAAAGTCCTTCACCCAAGCATTGGGTGGGATGGTGAGTCCCATTACAATCTCTGTCCCACTTCACTTCACAGGTAGAGCAAGCAAAACTAGATTCTTAATGTCTAGTAACCATGGCTGCAAGTATATGCATAACAAAGAAGCAGAAGATTAATGTATGTCACATTTTATTTTTTATTTTTTTAAATAGTAACTCATTTCAGTCTACTTTTAGGTATTTCTTTTCCTTTAGAAAATAAATGTATACAGCAAGATGATTGCATAGCCTGCCAAAAATAATAGCCTCATTTTTTCTGGTATATATTATATACAGTAAACTCAGGGACCTGCTGTATTTGTCCAGATTTCTTCCTCTTTTTTGTTAAGCTTTGTCTTCGAATGAGGTCAAGAGAAAAAAATCATTAATATCTGTCAACTTCCTTTATATCCTTAAGGAAAAATCTTTGTATGATATCACACAGACAGATTTTCAATTTCCTTGTGTAATAAACAGATGCTTTAGGATTTGGATGTAATTTAAAGGTTTAAAATATCACATTGAGATTGATGAATAAATCAGTTGTGAAGACAAAAACATTGATGCCTGTTGAAAATACCTCTCCAGACAGGCAGGAAATGAAATTAGTTCCCAGTAAAGTGTGGAGATGAGGATCACTGTTTAGTTCTGCTGCAGGCTTTTTAGGACTTGCTACAGTGGCACAACGAAACTGCTAGGGCTACAGAAATCTAATTAAAGAGCAAATGTCCCTCCTGACATCAAATTAATCTTTATCAAGTTCCCTATTTTTATTTCAATCTGGAACAAGAAAATGAAATTTAAAATTCTAGGCATGTTGCAAAACAGTTGGTGATTTTCTCTTGAGCATTACAATGCAAAAACATTCAGCATTGTTTAATTAGACCTCGAAGCACTCATTTTCTGAGCACTTTTTATTTCATCATTGTTTGTTAAGGGCTTACATAAATAATACACAAATATTTACTACAAGCCTGGTACAAGGCTGTCTCACTCTGTTGTACAGATCTATATTTCCAGAGCTTTTTCTGTTGATGAAAAAGCTGAAGTAATTATTGTTTACATCGTAAATATCACCATACTTTATCAGTCCTTCATATTGAGTTCAGGTTTCTTAAATTACTTTGCCTTAACAAGCATGCTTTCCAACGCCCACATTGCTGGTATTCTGGTAACCCTCAACCCCAGCGGGACCGCTGAGCTGCAGCAGCTCAGCTGGTTCTGGAGCTGGAACCTGGCTCAGATACCTCTGCACCACGTTAAAATTTATCACGTGAGCATGTCCTAAGAAACAGGCCCCAATCCCAGGCAGTTGTAAACTAAACAGGTGCAAAATGAAAGTGTTCTTACCCCTTATTTTGCAGATAGGAGAATTAAGTTTGGATCCGTGGTCCCAAGCTTAACGTGAGAGGTATCAGCTCAGTCCAAGCGCACGTGCACGCAGGCTTCGCTGGAAGACAGCCAAAGCAATTTGGCTGTGGTCACACAGAAAACCTAAGAAAATATGAGAATAAGTTCCCACCCAGTTCCAAGCTGACATTTAAACCACAGGACCATCCTCCAACATCTAAGCTATTTATTTGCCCTAAGTCCAGAAGAAATGGAACGGATATTGCACTGATGGTCTCCTCCTCTGATTTGGAGGAACTGTCTCTTGCTGCATGACTACTTGAGTCTCTGTGCCTGCTCACTTGCATGCTTCACTACAGCACTGCTAGAGCTACTGGCCCCATATAGTGTTTTTCTTGTACATATGATTGTTTCATGAAGACTGATAAGAGATATCTCAGGGGCTTTGCTACCAAAGGTAATCCTGAGTGCCTGAGGGTAGGATGTGTTTCTGTGGTTAGTTTCCTCTTACAGCTAAATTAGAAAGGCCTTATGGGTGATGTTTTGTATAAAAATGATGACAGTGATATACAAAACCGATTTTTCTGCCTTCTAATTACACGAAACTCCAATTAAAGTCATTGGGAAGTCTGCTCAATTACAGTTTCCTTTGGATCCATTGCAGGCATAGGGGTTGTTTATGCAGCCTGATGTGCAGGTTTAGAGCCTGGTGAAAAGGCAGTGTACAGAGCATGGGGGTTACAGTCACCATGGGTGGGTTTTATTTTACCTTATTAGCAGGGCAGTATATAAATTACATGACAACTAAATGCAGAATTCAGCTGTGAACTTGTCCACTACTAATAGTCCGTTTCTTGGAGTCATCAGGGACAAAGTGAGGCTGCAAAGAG
This sequence comes from Gymnogyps californianus, assembly GCF_018139145.2. Lineage (NCBI taxonomy): Eukaryota > Metazoa > Chordata > Aves > Accipitriformes > Cathartidae > Gymnogyps > Gymnogyps californianus. The sequence continues at coordinate 41,216,812 of NC_059472.1, forward strand.
CATTTAAGGTACTGAAGTGTGACTCGCGATATTCTCCATATGGAAGAGATTATGGAAGAAAGTTGCACTCATTTATGGCCTAGGCTAAAATCCATGACCAGGTTAAGTGGAGTGAGATGACAGTGTACACGAGAGGCATGGCAGGGCAGAACAACCGCGGGACCTCTGGGGAAGAGCCTGAGTATAATGCACCAAGAAAGAGGGATGTGAAGAAGGAAGTGACATGCTATATTTGAAGGAAGCTCATTTCTGTGGGTGGAGGGGGCCAGACAAAAACTGGGAATACTCATTTATCTTAATTAAAAGTAGCGTGGCTGACTTGTTAAACCTGCAGAAAAAAACAGCTCTCCACAAAATTCCTGTCCTCATGAAGGCTGTATATAAGAAGCGATCACACATAATGCACTAGAATTTAAAACTAAAAGCTATGACCTTTAATTCTATCTATTCTGTATGTGGACTCTGGCCAGAAGGAGTGCATTTTCCAGCTAGGTATCTTGATTCAAGTTCAGTTTCTGATTTAGCAGCTACACATCCAGTTAACTTGAGTGGGAACTGTATGCCCTTGCCCCAGGAAGGAGTTTGGTCTGTTTTTTTCCAGCAGACATCGATTGCTTTCATACAGCCTTCCCATACTTTTACCCAATATAGTTCTTCTAACTTTACAGGAACATGACGTACATTTATGCAGGGTGAACCAGATACACTAGCCTTGAAATTTCAATTGTTCTGGTTTTGAAACACAACATTTAAACATCCTCGTATATCAAAAGAGCTAAAAACTATTGTGACTTTTCATATGACAGATATTTCAGGGAGCAGGTTAGATGTCTCTTTGTAACTTCCACTTTTTTTCTCGTCTTCTTGGTTTCAAAAAGCACGTTATTCTGTGCTACTTTCACTACATTAGTCCAACAACTGTTAAAAAGCTTTGGTTGAATTTCTGTTTAGTTGAGAGAGAAGTACAAATAAAAGAAGCAGCAGATGGTCCCTTTGTGACTGAATGAAGAAAAAGGGTTTTGAGAACAATATGTGAATAGGTGTAGTCTAATAAAACAGTCAGCCACCTGCTTCCTACATCCTTCAAAAAGATTCTGTTGCATATTCTGGGAATTAACGACTAGTGTGTATCCTTACGTTTAATCTAAATGGAAGCTCTAAGGAGCAAACAGACCTTTTTGCTCCAGTGCTGATTGAGTTGTTCTCCTGGTTTTGAATTGTTTCTGCTCTGTCCCTTTTAGTTCCATCCTGTGACTGTGTAATAGCTAACAACAATTTGGCAGTGTTTCATTTCTCAAACCAAAGAAAGATTTTAAAACTTAGAAAGCACCTACGCATTTTTTCCTATTTTAAGTTTGATAACCTAAAGTACACCTGGAAAAGAAGTATTCTACCATTTCACAGTACACACCATTTGTTTTTTTTTAATGCACCCAACCTGTTGCTTGGTTTCCGTACATTGTAATGTACTTGCTTTCTCCTCTAGGGATTTACTCTTCAGCCTGATTATCAGAATATCATCAATCCAACATCAACAGCTGCACAAGTTGTTACCCAAGCAATGGAGTATGTTCGTTCAGGGTGCAGAAATCCTCCAGCACAGACTGTGGACTGGAATAATGACTACTGCAGTAATGGGTAAGCAGCCAGTGAATGCCACCTTGTGTTGAGCAACATTCATGACACAAGTATCTGATAGAGAATTTGGAAACAGCTTTGTTGCCTGTTTCCCTACAGGATTTCAGAAGTGCATCTGTGATGGCACTGTATTTATTCAGCAGTTAGACTGCTGTGAGAGAACAAGTTTTCAATACATACATTTATTAGACATTGTTGTCACCTTATCACAGCACATACACTTTGGTCTTAGAGAACTTCCATTCCTTAGAAAATCAGAACTGAAATTGTAGGGAGAAGGTGTAGGAAGGAAGTTTTAAGATCACTGCCTCCTACTTGAGAGGCAAATGGTGTGAGCTATTCTCTCCAAATACTCCGTTGCTGAGGAGAGCTTGCTGCCAGTGAAAACAACTAGTCTGGGTCATGAAAACCCACATCAGTGAGATGCAGGGGTGATGGATGGGATACAAGATACACGGAAGGGAATGGCATGAAGATCACATGACTGTAACCAGAAACAAAACACCATGCCTGTAGGAGCTCTATGCCCCTACCATAATGTTAGTAGCCCCTTCAAACCCTCAACTCCTCTGCAGCATGGTTTTTGTGGAGCCATGTTACTGTCCCCGGAACTGCCTGGAAACGTTTAAGACTCTGAACAGAAGGTATATCTTTTGAGTTTTAAATGATAGATGTTCTGCCTTGTGAACATGCCCACCAGCCTGACCTCCCCTTGACTTTGGCATGAATCCCCAGGGCAAAGGTAGATAAAAGCTCTTGGTTGCTACCAAAGTGTCAAATCTAGCCCAGACAAATGAACACAAAGCAGAACTAAAGACCAGTTTAATCCATTACGTTTACTCAAACTGAGAATTTAACTTGCATTATTGTTTTAAAGTGTTTCTGGATCTCAAACTAGAACTGAACAAAAATCTTTTTCTGATTGCTAGTTCAGAATAACACCTTGACTAGAACCTGCTGACGCAGAGGCAGAATTTAACTAGCCTGCACAACAGCATCACTTTCCCCCGTACCTATCGCTGTTGCCCCATGAGTTGCCCACTTGTTCAGCAGAACGGTCTCGCTTCTGTGCTGTACCACCATAACGTCTTGATCTGTGCTGTGGGCCCTTGTAGGAGCCTACCCAGCCCACAGACTTTTATACCCACTTACACTGAGCTCTGAATAGACTGTCCTCTGTCAAACAAGCCATAGTCACCTGTGGCTTTGATTCCTGGTCTCTTCTGGAAAAAGCAATGTGCGATCATTCCCAGCAGTGCCCTCTAGGTGCCCACTGGGCATAACTTTCCATCAGCAGAAGCTTTCTGTGAGCAGACCCTGTATATACCCTGTATAGATATGTCTTTGTGAATCTGTGTGCATGGACTTAACCTATCTTTGCTATAGCATTGGCATAAACTGCCAGTGCAGTGTAGCTTGCTCTGTGCTGCTCTTGGACTCCAAACCAAGTAAGGTGTAAAGCTGTGGAAGAACAGAACTGGTGCCTGGCTTTTGGCGAGGAAGCATGAGATTAAGAGTAAAGCCTCTCTCCCAGAAAATCTCTGCAGTGTGAACCAAGCCCCATCAGTGATGCTTCTTCTGCTTTAAATGATATATTTTTTTCTGATTTCTACAAGCTGTTCCGAATTAGAAACTGGTAAATTACTCCTTTTTGCTCTGAACTGGTATGCTTCAGTTGAAGCTGAAACCCAACAAGAACTGAATGTAAAAGTGTGCTAGACACAGTGCATTAGTGGAAGGTCTCCTGTAAAGCCTGGTCTCCAGAAGAGAGTTGGTCTAGTTGGCTTTGCCAGAAGCTTCTGGTGTTCCCTTGCCTGTGCTTACCTGAACCTGCCAACCCAACACGTTTTGGCTCTGTCTGTACTAGTAAATAAAATAGGCCAGAGTTACCAGTGGCTGGCACCCATGTTCATGTAACTAAGCTCTCCTGCCCTCTAAGGAAAGCGGCCACATCATATAGGGTGCTTATGGAGTATCGTTCCGAGTCCTGTGCTAAACCCTCAGCTGTACCTACATGGTTTGTGAGAGAGGGATAGTCAGTGCTACCAAGCTGCTAGTGCAGGTGATCCCAAACAAGGGCTTAAACCCACATCCCAGTCCTGTGTAGTTTAGAGCCAGATGGGGTCTCTGGGTTGCTACATGCCACTATGGCACTAGGATTTTTCTTATTATTACCATGGTAATGCAGCTGTACTTCAGTGATATGCTTGGAATTAATGACATGCCGTAGGGTTGTGGGGGTTTTTTTGGAAGAATAGGACTAAAAATTTGACAAATTTTAAAAAAATTGCATTTGTTCTTTTTCTCTTTGAACAGGGGCATGCAGAGGGACAAAGCACTCTACCTTACCTGAAAATCTGAAACACCTCTCCTTTCCACTGAGGAATGCAGGGAAGTCTTTTCATCATGGATTGCTTTATGCAGTCAAGGCAGTTCTGCATTTTATTAGGAAATACAAGTTGCTAAGCACTTAGGACTATTTGAGCTTGTGGGTCACCCACTCTGGAAAAAATAGTCTTGCTTCTTTCTTTTTCTTTCCTGCCCCCCCTCCATTTTTTCTCTTTCTTTCTCCTTTCCACCCCTACCCTGAGATCCTTTAACGGACATTGCTTTTCTTCTTCCCTGAAGGAAACTTGGACCATTCAGATTTTATGTTGGTTTTTGCTGTGAAGTGCTGCGATAGTAACTGCCTTAGCAACTGTAGATGTCTCGGATAAAAGTCCTGGATTTTCCATTGGTTTTTCATAATGGGTGTTTATATGAAACTACTAAAGACTTTTTAAATGGCTTGATGTAGCAGTCATAGCAAGTTTGTAAATAGCATCTATGTTACACTCTCCTAGAGTATAAAATGTGAATGTTTTTGTAGCTAATTGTAATTGAAACTGGCTCATTCCAGTTTATTGATTTCACAATAAGGGTTAAATTGGCAAACATTCATATTTTTACTTCATTTTTAAACAACTGACTAATAGTTCTATATTTTCAAAGTATTTGGAGAAAAAAAGTAAAATATTCCCAAATGATATTAATTAAAAATATTGGCTTTGTCTCATGAAATAAACACAAAAAAACTAGGAAAAAAACTAATGTTGATAAAGAGCAAACACATTTATTTTGTACTGCCTAAAAAATGCTTCTTTTTTTTAAAGAAAATCACTTTATGTGTACTGGTTAGTAAACGTCATTTAAGTCCTTTTATGTATAAAACTGCCAAATGCTTACCTGATATTTTATTAGATGCAGAAACAGATTGGAGACAGCTAAATTATAACCTTTACATATGGCTATGTATTATTGTTTCTTCATACTGTGTCTGTATTTAATCTTTTTTATGGAACCTGTTGCGCCTATTTATGAAATAATAAATATAGGTGTTTGTAAGTAAATTTGTTAGCATTTTAAAGAGGTTTCTTTGACGCTTTAACTTTTGCTGGCACAAATTGTTCACAACTGATGTGAATACTTTATTTAGTTTTTACAGTGACATATATAACACCAAACCTGCTTTACTGGCAGAAAATGAAGGTAACCAATACTTATTTCTCTATTTCTTTGGTTGTTAAGGAAAAAAAAAGAAGGTATTTTAAGTAATTCCCTTTTTAAAGCATTGTAGCAGGAAGTTGCCCAAAACTAACTGAATAAAACTGCATAATGCTGCTTCTTGAAGCTTCATCAGTTTTAGTTAATTAGTCAAGTGGAATAAAAATATTACCAACAGAAATATTACCAAATATGTGTCAGCCATTTTATTATACATGCAAAAGGTCCTACAGAGTTTTAGGGAGTGTATCACAAATACATCCTAAAGTGAAAGTTAAGTTCAACAGCCATAGGGAAAGGGATAAAAAAAATCCAAAAGAAGGTATTTTGTCAATGTTTTGGATCAGGGATAGCTCTGAAAATATATTTATGCAGGATTTCATCCCAGATGCCTGTCCAATTAATGGAGAGTACCACTGATTTGTATTTTCTATGTGAAATAAAGAAAGCAACTCGGATAAAATACACATTATGCAATGCCATTGATTTTTCTTTAAAAACAAAACAGAAACAAAGGCATGCTTGCTTTGGAATGATTTCAGGCAATGTACAATCGGAATCACTTGGCATGTAATAACTAATAAATAATGCAGATCAGATGTGATTACTCAAATGACTGTAGCTGAGAGCTCTAATTTTCCTGTCTTGAAACTGTATGAGAACTCGTGATTAAATTCACAGTTTATTGTTTGTCTGTTTAGTACTTTAGAAATATACCAGCACTACTAATTACCCAATGTCTTCTATTTATTATATTATAGTAAACTACATTTTCCACTCATATTAATTCTAAAGCGAGAAGATAATTACTGGGGATGAGAAAAATCACCATTGATTTTGACAGGCAGTTTTCCTTTTTCTTTTATGGAAAAGAACTGTGTTATCTTCATTTCTTTTAGAGCAGGTGCGCAGTCACATAAAGTTAATTTCGGTACCCAAGCAGAGTTCAAAATACAAGAAAACTTTAATGTAAATAAAAAAATACATCATGAATAAAATACTTATTCTGTATGAACCTCTGGCTAGTTGGTGTCTCTCAGTCTGCAAGAAGGGAAACCTGTGGTGTGTTTACCGTGCAACACCTTACTCATCCAGTGCTTTGAGCGTGGTTCTGTGCCTGGGCTCTGCTCGGATGGGACAGCTATGCTGGAAGAGCAGCAGTTTTGGCCAGGGTTATACTGAAGCACTTTTTTCCAAAGGAAAGATCCAACTTCAATGCATAAATGTCAGTTCTTCGTGTCTTACCTTGGGAAAAGCAATGGTTGCCAGCCAAGGGCAATCTGCTATTTGTCTTCAGCTGCGTATTCACAGATACAAATTGTCAATAGATGGAGCCTAAAGGTTGAGATCCTTTTGTAAGCAGGTGAAACTCTACTGGAGTTCATGAAGATATGCCTCATCCTTCGCTGAAGCACTGTGGCTGAGGCACCACAGTAACACATATACCCAAGTCACTGGTTATAAGTCACCATCTGTCATAACGATGATAATGAGAAAGCACACAGGAACAAAACAGCCTACACATTGAGCAACACAGTAACAGCAAGTAAATCTGATAAAGACATCTGTCAAAGTGATAGAAACCAAGGGAAATAATGTCTTCCATTAATTGAAATTAATATTTTTTAAAAAGTGGTAGGCAAAATGCAAGGTTAGCAACATATGCACTCTGCAAGATGTAAATCCTATTTGCTTGCACCAAGGTAAGCAGAGGTTTTGAAAAGGAAAGGCTTTTCGAATTTGCTGCTGCTCTCAGTGTGCCCCGTTCTGGTGATGCAAGTCCTGGTCTCTATCACCAAACTCACAGAGGTTCGAGCAGAAATCCCATCCAACTGCTGCCTCTGACCCAAAGAAACTCTTCAAAGGGGCCTGCTATGGGATTTTTCCCCCCACATTCATCCACAGGCAGTAAGTAATGTATTCATGGAGGGCCCCAGCCATTCACAATGAAATGTAATATATTCATGCCCACTTCTCTCTCTCTCACCAAATACCGGTTCCTGATTCCAGTGGCGTCTCTGCCAAATATTCCCTGCTAGGCTCCTCTGTAAACAGGAAACTCAACAATAAAAGAGCTCATTACTGGAAGGTAAAACACACTCTTACCACCTTCCTCAACCTTCTGAGACTTCATCTCAGCCTGAGCTACCATCTCCAAGACTGTATCTGCCTATTTCTTACCCAATCCTGTAAACATGGCAGGTCCATGGAGATCTCTTTCTGTGCTCTGGGGAAACAGAGCAGGTAAAAATCCTTATTTTGCACACACTGTGAGAAGTAGCTAAAGAGCTGTATGTAACCCATACAGGAGTTACTCCCCAGAACTCCCACTGATAGGTAGGTATAGATACAGATACAGATACAGATACAGATACAGATACAGATACAGATAGATAGATAGATAGATACATAGAAAGATAGACAGACAGAGAGACAGACAGATATACAACCATTGCCCTGTTAATTATTTATCTGGTGTCTTCAAGTCCTTTTGCATTTAAATAAAATATTATTTAGTGAGTATAGCAGTGTGCTGGCAGTGCTGCAGGAGGTGCTGAGCACCTCGGAGAACACAAGGTGCTTTGTGTCAGGTCTCACAGACAGCATTTGCTTTCCTTTGCAAAGTCATGTATTTTATTATTGCCCAGCAGCACATTAAATCACAACTCAAATGTAGTTCTTATTCCACCGACAAGAGGACAAGTGAGAACAATGACTTGTAACATTTCAGAGTCTGTCACAGTTACTGCCTAATTAGAGAAATCCACTAGCAAATGTGCATCTGCATGGATCCTGCAACTGTCATCATTTCACATTCTATTAAGGGCTTGCTGCGATAGACACTCTACAAAGAAATTTTGTTCAGGCTAATACCAAGCTGGCAAACATGTAATTGGCTAGAAAATAAAATAGGAGAGGAAAAAAAAGAAAGAGAGGAAGGGGAAAAGAAAAGGAAACCTTCCTATTTGGAAAACAAGCTGTGTGCAAAAATCCACAGTATACTGCGGAGAAGATCCTTACCCTCTGACAATTGTGTGTTTACAACGAGTCTGAGCATAATTGCTCTGATGGGCTGTCAAGGAAAAGATTAATTTGGCAAAGATTAGTATTGACTTGCTGTTTATTAAGGCTTTTAAACAGCTGTATCTGGCAACATTCCTGTAAGTGCCTGTCATGTCTGAAAATCAGGCTCACACCCGGGTGCTTGCCAGCTGTTGCTAAACAATCTTACCACTTTGAGTATCTTTCTCCAGGCCAAACAGCAAGAGCAAAGTATTGCCAAATGAGTCTCTTTCGTCCTGTCACTTTTCAGGGGATCTGAGAGCTCAAATGTCGGTTGATGGCTCGATGGCTGAGCTGAGAGCAGCTGCTGGGAGCCAGCAGGGTGGTTAGAGAGGTGCTGCACCAACCTGTCCCCCGTGCCAAGGGGAGGGTGCTGCTGTTAGCCACCTCACCGACACAGAAAGCAGCTTACCACTGCTATAACGTGAAGGGGTTTTAAACCCCTTAGCGCCTGCGATCAAAGTTTGGTAGGAGGCAGAACTCCAGAGCGAGTGGTTCATCCCCCCGGACTCTGATGGATAAAGCCAACAGGCTAGGAGGGTGTGTGAAAGTACAGTAGGCACCATTAATCTTTATAAAATGAGCCAACATTTTCTTCTATGATTTTTTTTCCCCAGACTGCTGATAAACGAAAGTCGTAAAAGCCATGCACACAAAATACCCTGGGTCAATGGGAACCTGTAAAAGGAAAGATGTCAGCTGTTATTTTTGTTATGTTACTTAAAACATTTCAGCTTGCATTGTAGGCTTTAGTAGTGAGCTCAGAAACAAATAATACCAATGGAAAGAAGGATAAACGGCTGCAGCTAAACGCCAATACAAATAGCCATGTGTTACAATTAAAGTTGATTTGGCCTTTCCAGTAGAAGTCTGATTTTCTGGGATTAATCTCGACCTTTTCAAGTCGCATCAGGCTGAAATAAGTTGTCAGAACAGATGTGAATTTTGTTTGCAGAGAACAATTGTAATCCAGTAACCCTTAGAACATCAGCATTTTCCAGACCACCAGCCAGCTGAACAGTGAGGATGCGGACAGCAGTTACTGAGCGCACACAGCAGGCAGAACCAGAGGACTCATAGCCATGTCCAGAGGCTGGAAGTTTAGGTCAGAAAATTTCAAACTGGAAACGAAGTTCTTTTCCTTTTAACTCTGAATTTACCAAGCAGCGCGGTGGATGCACAACCACTTGAAAAAAGATGTTAGATCAAGGATGGATGCCTTTGTAAAACACGTGTTCTTTAGCTAAATCAAACATATACGTAGGTGATATTCCACGCGCCACTGTTTCACAGAAGGCTGGGCACACATTTTGTAATATAGAAGTCTCTGAAGGCTCCAAGAATCACACATTTCAGATGCTGCTCTAAACTAGCTTTCTAAGAAGTTTTGCCTTACAATCTGCACGGCTCCAGTATTTAAAAAAAAAGAAAAGACAGAAATAAAACGAAAACCTCTAGTGAATACTCAGGCTTCTCATACTTTCATACATAGAGTCAAAAACTTCCCAGCTCTATGCACAGCATATATGCTGACCTTGGTGCTCCCAAAAAGCCAGGTTTCAGTGGAAGTAAAAAAGTCCAAAGCCTTTCCAATATGGACTGAGGGTGGGGGGCAGAGGGGTTATTCACCTTACCATGCTAGCACAGCAACTGTGGCAATGTAAGCCCTCTGCAAACACAAAGCCTGCAGGTTGCTTTTGTAGTACTGACTTTCTTCACAATGAAACACCTGGATCCATGTTTATGCCATCAGTGCAGTCATATTGTTAAATATGGAAGATGCAAGAGAGATTTTTCCTGCTGTCTATATAGCACAGCTTAGAAAGCAACATGAAGTTCCGAAGTTCATTCAAAAGCATGTCATCACTTGAATAAATAAGGCTATCTGATGCCCTAATTAGTAGAGTAAGCCTTCATGTTTTGATATCTACTTCTGCTCAGAGTTCTGAAATAATGAGCTGAGCCCATCCACTCCTCTGGCATACAAGCACGTGTTACATGGTTTTGTTAAAGAGATTAATATCAAAGAAGGTAAGTGATGTGCCCAGGGACACAGAGTAATTTAGAGGAAGTGTAGCTGAGATCTGAGATTTTTCAAAAACAGTCTTCTGCTTTAGTCATAACTAAAGTTCAGCAACTGTGAAGCAGTGCTCAGATCCATGAGGACAGCTTTAACTCAGGTGAGATTTTAAAAATAATAAATAGGAGGAGGTTTCCAGGTTTTATTTGTCTTTAGTGGTTTTCCACTTTTGTCACATGTGTACAGCTGAGTGCTATTTTCAAACTTAACTGTAAACTAACTTTAAAAAGAAAGATTAGTAAACTAATCTTTAAAAAGATTTAAATAATCTCTGGTCTCATGTTGCTGGAATTTTGGATTAAAATCTCAAAGGTCATATGAGACTGGAATTTTGACTATAGTGTTTCATATCCCTCAAACATCTTTATTTCTCTCTCTCTTTTTGCAGAATTTCTCCCTAGAACCCAGCAAAGTCCTTTACCTGTCGGACTTTCTGTATCAGATTTAACAAAGCACCATATGTATACATATATCTGCACACTGAGGAGACTCACAGGACCCACAAGGAGAGAGTCATGACAGCTGAATGGGACTGTCCTGCATCTGAGTCCCCAGCAGAATTTGCCCTCTGCAAGCAGGCTGGAAGCAGTCACCCAGTGAGGTCCTGGCAGGAAGATCATGCTTCTGTAGTACATAGGTCATAGATTTTCAAGGCTGAATGTTTCTAAACTCTCAAGAGAGAATTTTTTGAGAACAATTTGATCAAAAGCCAGAAACAGGCTATCCTGTCTTCTTGTACTGTTGTCACCTTTGGACTGGGAAGGAACCTGAGCCCAGAGGTGGGAGCCTTTCCAAAACTGACCCCAGTACAAGGAAAACACTGACATACTGGAGTGAATCCAGTGGAGGCCACCACGATGGTCGGGGCTGGAGCACAGGGCACAGGTGGAGAGGCTGAGAGTGATGGATCTGGTTAGTCTCAAGGAGAGGAATCCAAGGGGAGGTCTTACTGCAGTCTGTAACTGCCTAGTGTGTCTTTATAGAGAAGACAGAGCCCAAATCTTTCTGGAAGTGCACATGAAGGCCAAGAGACAACAGACACAAGTTGCAATGAGGAAATTCTGATTACATATTAGGAAAAAAAATCACTAGGAGGGAAGTTGAAAACACTGACACAGGAGCCCAGAGAGGCTGTTGGATCTCTGTCCTTGGAAATATTCAAAACTTGACGGGACAGACCTGAACAGGTCCATTTAAGTTGCACTGGCTTTGGCTGTGGCGACAGGGTAGACCAGAAAACCTCCAGAGATTCCTTCCAATCTAGGCTAGTCTGTGATTCTGTTTCACACAAAATCCCCTACACATGGCATAGAAAGAAAGCCCAGCAGATCATGGTTGTTTGGCCTCAAATTGGGAAAGGGAGTGCAAAAGTCTTTGTTGGTTACTTCCTGTTATACACCTCATGTACTACAGTAAATTGTGCTATTTTAAACTGAGGTTTCACAGTCTGATTTTACATGTTCAGAAAAAGCAAAAGGGAACGTCATTCGTATCTGAGTTTCCTGTAGAGGTTTATTTAAGGGAAAAAAAAAACTCCCAAGCAAATCATAAACCCTAACCCACTGATCGCTTTCCTGAAATGAATTGAGTTTGCATTATTGGGAGTGCAACTTTCACGCAAAGACAAGCAGGAGTGTGTTGGTTGCCAAAGCAAAGCTGACTGGTTAAAGCTTGGACTCTGGGGAGCAAGGCCTCAGATAAATGAAGGAAAAGATACAGAGTTTTCCTTTTTTAATTTTTTTTTAACATATAGCACTCAAAAGAGTCTCTGGTGGCTTCAATACGTGACTTTACATTTCAATGCTTTTTCTCCACCAGATGGTTTAGATAAAAACCTATTAGTTTCATTTGTGCAAATAGTTTCATACAAATAATGTCTATTTTTAACATTTTTGCCTCAAGGCTTGGATTTAACTTTTTTTTTGCAGAAGTGGAGAAGTTTTCGCTAGTGTCTAACACTTTAATCATCATCATTCTTACTATCAAATAAGATTCATACCAGAATGTGGTTGATGAGTCCTCTGAAAGAATTTACGTCCAAAAAAGTGCATTAAAATTACTTCATAAATTTGATTTATGCATCTTTTCATACAACCTTTACGTGTTTGCAATTTTCCATGGGCTTAGTTATGATTATTTCAATCTCTGCAAAAGTAGTGTATATGTTCTGTCAAACATAATGGTGCAGACCCTTTATCTTCCTTTTTTGTCTTGATGTCATTCCTTTGGAGAATACATTCAGTGTGTGAAAACTGGAGAGGGTTCACTACTGGAAACCCTAATTGCTATTACAGGCACAGCCACTCCCATTTCTGGAGGTAGGGAATTCCCCCTAGCAATGAAATTAATGTGGCTCTGCTATGCACATGCTGAGGGGATGTTAGGACGGCATACATGAGTAATTTTAATTCTGTGAGGTCTTTCTTTATCATTCAAAGAGCTCGTTTGGAACCAAGTGGACACAGGAAATACCAGAATCTCTTCATTAACACAGTCATCACAGTTGATCCAGAACAGACACTATCTATCTGCCATTTTCTCTCATTTCAGCAGAGCTCTCCGGGTGCTCGGGGGTGTCCAGCACCCAGCCCATCGGTCGTGCAGAGCGCTAGGACCTAACTCTAGTGCCCGATGGAGGCACACTTGGAGAGCCTAAAAACCTATGTCTGCACTACAGTAGGAAGTAATTCCGCCTATTAGGAGTTGATCAGCTGGTTGAAGAAGTGCAGGGGACCGAAGCTCCCACAGCTGCACTGCATGAAGTTCAGGGGTTTCACTTAGGACTAAATTTACTTGTCTTCCCCTGCCTTGCACCTCATCACCAGTAACTCAGCAATTCACACAGCAGAAGTTAGGTGGCTGAACTCGTATTTGGACCTTGACAGGTATTTAGCAAGTTAAATGCATTAACTGTTAACACAGAGATTTAAAACAAACAAATAAAGCTTATATGTGTTTTCCTGGATTAGGTACTTCAGCTACTTTGCCAGAAAAGATGTTGGCAAGTAGCTATGGGAAGAAAGAAGGTAAGGGAGTCAAAAGCAAGGAAGAAGAGGGGAAAAGAAAGGAAATAACATCCCCACATGTCTTCAAGATGCAGGTTTGTGCAGTATCGCATTCTGTTGGACATTCAGAGAACCGAAGCATATGTAAATAGAAACCACTCCAAAGAACAAAACTCTCCATGCAATAAGGAGATTTCCAGTCATGAGTATATTGCTTGCAGGATTTACACCACAGGGGCAATACATTGACAGACTGCGACTTCATATATACATCACTGTATTATTACAGCTGTTAGGATGTTCAGGAGGTTGTAATTAGCGAGCATCAGGGTGTGTAAGCCCCCTGCGTGGTGCTGCCAAGGCTAATCCATGTCAGTGCCTGCAGGCAATGGTGGAAAATAAAACATTTCAATGAACAGCACCAGGAAAATCTAAGCCAGGCCAAGACAGCCACAAGGCCCTGTGATATGAAACAAAAGCAAACATAATCCATGGTCAGAAATAACCGCTGATCCAAGGCTTATTTTTGTGGTGCACCTCCTGCATCAAGAGAAAAATTTGGATAGGAAAATGGCAAATGAGAGTGTTGTGTTGTTGGGGGTTTTCTTCTTCCCCAAATAATCCAAACAGATATCAGCACATCACTTACAGCCATGGGCTGTAGCTGGGGCGCAGGTGTTTACACCCGTGGGCACCAAGGGCTGGAGGAGAGATCTCCACCATGGAGTGGTTGTTACACCAGAAGTGGGTAACTAACTGTCCCGTCTGATGCTCCTCACTGGACTGTGAGATGTGGATCCATTTGCCCAGGTCAGAAGTTAGTAAACCGCTTTTGTAATTGATGACACCTTCAGCTTTCCATTTGACAGCAGCTAAAGGTTGCACATTATTTCCTTGTGCAACTTCCTCAGTCCCTCCTAGTCCCTTCCTCAGTACCTCCACTCCACCAAAATGCCTTGGCCCTGCTCCCTGCCCTCCCAGAGACCAGTCCCAGGAGCACACCAAACATCTGCACTGTGGGAGATACCTCTCGCAGGCTGGTAAGGAGTCTAATAATTGTCTTTTGGGGGATTTCCACACCCAGCAATGCTGCATCAACACGCCAACATAGCAGCAGATGGGCAGGCAAAGGTACCAAGCTACCTCTTCATTTATCCATCTCCCCCAGCATTTTTCTGCTCTTATCTCCACTCCCCTCTCTGTGCTTTGAAGTCAACTGAAGTTGGGTCATCAGCCATTGCCAACTACTTCAATCACACCTAAAAAACTGACCATTGTATGACATGCAAAATGTCTGAGATGGAGTAAGAACCATCTCCATGGCTGGGATTGTATGGAATTGTATTCCAATTGTATGGAAGTTTTTCAAGCACATTGCTTTGGGTGAGCATACCTTTCCCCTGTGCTCTAAGAAAAGGAACTGTCATCATAGCAGCAAATAATTGTGACGATGATTTTGTCATAATGGATATTTGTACCAGATTCTAAAAGAATAATGTGCATTCAGTCAGGGAAAATGGACCCAAAGCATGACCTGCGTGCCCTCAAAAGAGCTATGACTTGAATTACAATAAATAAACTGCATATCAAGAAACAGCTAGTTCATCTCTCTAAACATCAGACTCATGGTGCATATTTGCAAACAGAAAAAAATTTAATTCATCGTATGAATAATTTGTTGTAATTGGTTTGTCTGCATTGGTTACTTTCCAAATTGTTCTTTATATATTGTTTGGGAGAAGAAATTTACCTCAAGATTTTCATGCCTTTCCCAAAATGAATCAGAAAATTTCCTCTTGAGAGACACATGCAAGTCAAAAAGCCGAAGAACGTATTCCTCCAGTAAGACCTGATCTTCTATCATTAAGACTAAAGGGACTTTTGCCATTGTTTTGAACACAACTGAATTAAAAAGTAGAAAAACAGTTTAGACTGTAGAAATACATGAGTGAAGCCAAGCACAGAATGGTGTTGAATGAATGCCTTAATTCCATGCTATATTTTTTTTCAAAAGAGAAAATAGATAAAATAGGTAAAGGCACAGAAGCAAACACTTAAAAAGAATTAAGCTGTGTTTCAAGAGAGGGTTGAAATTCCCCTTTGTCCTCAAAATGGAGTATTCTTTCCTTGTCCTCAGACAAGCCAGAGATTTAATTTGCCTCACACAAAGGAAGTGCTCCCAAAGGAATTAAGCATCCAATTTGCAATGTGACATGTGAATGCTCCACCTGCTTTGGGCCATGCAGAGAACCCGCCTTTCTCCTGAGGACGCTGCTGCAGCAAGGTCTCCGTGGGGATTTTAAAATTTACAGCCTGAGATGACTTCCGGATTTGAGCAAGTTTGGCCTGATCAGTGGTAAAAAAACCACAGGTAAATAAACTGTATAGCCCTTCGCACATTTTGGGGATTTAAAGGATATATCAGCACTGCCAAATAACTTAGTTCACCAATTCACTCTTGGCCTGATATCTGTGTGGCTTAAGTGGTAGCTCACTCCTGGGCTTTACTTCTTGGAGTGAAGTTCCTCTTCACTCCAGGCCTGTGTGTGTTTTTAAGCCCATTTCCCTACGGAAATACCTTAGTTTTGTCCTTGAGGATGGACAAGACGGCACCCGCCCTATGTGGTACTCCAGCACTATCCCTGCATGCCTATCACCACAAAAAAGCCCACTCAAACACCCCCCCACAGCCTCCCTTTCCTGCTGTACGCTCCAGGGGGCTACAAAACCTTCGTCGTGGGTTTTGAGAAAAAAAAACTTTGCACGCAAACTCATCTGTGCATTGCAGCTCCAGGGCACCGTGGGAGCGCCCAGGACCCTGGGACGAGGGCTGTGTGATACGGACGCAGCCAGTCTGCTTGAGGGGAGGCTGGCCCTGGGCAGGGGGGCTGGACCACGCTAACCTGCTTGGTCTGGGGGCTGAACCGCTACACTGGGGTCAGCCACAGCGTAGCTAAAGAGACACATCCATCCCTTGCACCTTTTCTGTGCCTCACACAGGGAATCACTGGGACCAAAGGGCCCTGCAGGCACACTGGCCAGCACCGTGAGCAAGGCATCAGCCATACAGCAGTACTGGTCTTTGCATACCACGCAGGAAAGACTACTGAAATTTTTCTTGCTCATCCAGTTATGCTCAGGTCCCTGTCTATTCCGGAGTTGTACGTACACATGAGGGGAAAGGAGTTTTAATTTCAATTTTGAGTTTGCAAGCTATCTCTCTGAGACAGTAAAAATCATTTTGCAAATGCAATAGCACTTTTTTAATGTAGCTTGTGCCGAACATATTGTACAAGCTAAAGCAAACTCTAGATGGAATAAAATAAAACAACTAATGGGAGAATATAATAGACAAACAGTGAGGCTAAGCATTTGACAGTTTCCCACTGCTGAGTATTATTATCAGTAGCACTATATTCAGCCATGTGAATTATCATCACGAGTCACACTTCATCTTATAATATGAAAAAGGCCACATTTGAAAACTCTGATCAACATAAATTATGCAGCTTATAAGTAATTCCTAATTTATGTTTTGTTTCATTTTGTGACTGACGGCTACAGTGATATCTCGATCCCAAAGCACTGAAGAGTCTCCTGTATGCCAGCCAGGAATGCAGCAATTCTGCAAGCAGCAAATGGAGTGAGGTGGGCAGGGAGGACACTCCAGCACCCTCCTGTGCTGGCTCACGTCGCAGGAGCCGGAGCTGGAGCTGACTGGGAAGTGAAGAGGTTTGCTACTAAGTCATAATCCTGTCAATACCCATAGGTGTTTGAATAAAAGCAGGAGAGTTCATACTCTTTGGGGATGGAGCATGTTATCTGGACACCAGACTGGCATGGGTGGAGTGATCTGAGAAGATGATCACTTGGGAGCAGTGACCATCGCTCACTTTGGGGGTGAAACCAGTGGCTTAGTAGGTGCTCGCAGCTGAGTATCACAGCATACAGTCCTGAATGATACTCTCCTGACGATGGGTTTCTTTTCAGCCTCCGTACCTAGGACAGGTGGCACTACCACAGGCCTTTTCTATCTTCAAGCCATGGAGATACTGTCATGGTTTAACCCCAGCTGGCAACTGAGCACCACACAGCCACTCACTCACTCCCTCCACGG
This sequence comes from Gymnogyps californianus, assembly GCF_018139145.2. NCBI lineage: Eukaryota > Metazoa > Chordata > Aves > Accipitriformes > Cathartidae > Gymnogyps > Gymnogyps californianus. Next base: position 41,234,258 of record NC_059472.1, read on the forward strand.
CGGATAGGGGAGAGAATCGAAGAGTAAAAGTGAGAAAACTCATGGGTTGAGATAAAGACAGTTTAATAGGGAAAGCAAAAGCTGCACACACAAGCAAAGCAAAACAAGGAATTCATTCACTACTTCCCATCGGCAGGCAGGTGTTCAGCCATCTCCAGGAAAGCAGGGCTCCATCACACTTAACGGTTACTTGGGAAGACAAACGCCATCACTCCGAACATCTCCCCCTTCCTTCTTCTTCCCCTGGCTTTATATGCTGAGCATGACATCATATGGTATGGAATATCCCTTTGGTCAGTTGGGGTCAGCTGTCCCGGCTGTGTCCCCTCCCAGCTTCTTGTGCACCCCCAGCCTCCTCGCTGGTGGGGTGGTGTGAGAAGCAGAGAAGGCCTTGACTCTGTGTAAGCACTGCTCAGCAATAACGAAAACATCCCTGTATTATCAACACTGTTTTCAGCACAAATCCAAAACACAGCCCCATACCAGCTACTATGAAGAAAATTAACTCTACCCCAGTCAAAACCAGCACAGAGACTTAGCCCAAAGCTGAAGACTAGTCTTTTCCAATACAGAATGAGCCAGAGAAGCAGCTGCACAGAGTGACCTACCGTCACGGAGCAAGACATTACCATAATAGCAGCCAGATGGTCAGGCTTTGCCTTTATTATTGGAATTATTATTCATATCACAGAAGTGCTGAGATTCCCCAGCCAAGATTGGCACTCGACAGACACATGATAAAATGCATCCTTCGTCTACAGAGGTTCCTGTCTAAAACATCAGGACAGGTAAAAAGGAAGGAATGAACAGGTACACAGAGAAGTTAATGGTTGACCGGTGGCTCTACGCAGAGCAGTGGCAGAGCCATAGAGCAGGTGGGTGCAGGCACCAGGCTAGCCCCGGTGCCATGCTGCCTTCCCGGCCACACCGACCACCCCACAGCTGCAAGGGCTCGCAGCTATCCCGCCTGCTTGAGACCTGCACAGGTCCCAGGCTCTGCCCAGGCACTCCTGCTGTGCAATAATAAATACTAGTGTGGTAATACCAGAGGGCAAAGTGAAGTTTCAACATGTTAAAGACAGATCGTTGCTGGAAACCATCCTATCCTGGCTGCCCCTCGATCAAATATGATGACAAACTAATTTTGCCAGCATCTCCTTGCTATGTTACTGATACAAACTGGTTGGTTTTATCTTTGCCCACTCCCATTAGAGGAGAAATATCTCAGTAGTTAGTAAGAGTGTAGAGAAAGATCCACCATCAGATAGCATGTGTGCACTGGCTTTGTTTATTGTAAACCCACAAGGAGTCACATGCCATTTTGTTTTTATTTTGCTGAGATCGGAAAAATCAGTTTAACAGAAACAACAAGAACTTACCCACAAAGGTAAAAGCCCTGGGGCAAGAGATAACCATATGGGATATTATCAAGGTAGGTCACATTTTTCTCTAAAGTTGAGTAAACTCCTAGAATTGATAAAATCTTGCAGCCAGACTTCATTTGATATGAGAAAGCATTTGTGGGAGGGAAGCATCTGTTCATTATCACTCATGGGCTTAATTGTATGTTTCTTATCACCCAGTGGTGTTTTCATACTTACCACATGCACTACCGTATGTCCAACTTCAAAGAGAGAGAAGAATATTGCAGTGCTGAGTGACTTATTTCAAAAAGGAAGATAGTTTCAAATAACCTGGTTTTCTTCTGAGAAAAGGGAAAGGGGCAAAATCTGGAGAGTGGTGTCTCCTATAGGAGTTAAACTGATACCTTGAAGAATAGCAGACTGTTTTGAAAGACCATACGGCTCCAATGAGTTAGTGATCACTCTGCCTAGTGCTCACAGGAGCTAGTGTGATTTATTTTTCCCTGGAGAGGAAGACTTACCCTTTTGCCTCACTTAAAAATAAAATAAATAAGCAAAACAAAACAAACCAATTTGCTATTTCTCTTGAAAAAGCATATCGCAGCTCAGAAACAAAAGTGAATTAAGGGTAAGAGGCAAAAAGCAGTAGGAATACAGAAAAGAAATAAGAAAGGAGAACAAATTGATATGAGGGGTGACGATACTCGATTTTGTACATTCTTTCTTGCAGTACTGCCCTCCCCTCTGTGCCTGTCACCTCTCACCTCATGCTCTGCTCCCAGACTCAGGTCTGTGGTTTGAGCTCTGGTTTCCACTCAAAGCCTTCAACATCAGAAAATGAAAAAAAGGCTCACCAAATTCTTTTCAAATCACTTTTCCTACTTTCCCATGGAAAAAAGAAATAATCATTGCAGGGCTGAAGTAGTCCTCTCGGTGTGAGTTTAATTAATTGAAGCAAGAGAGTCCCCAGGAACCCTGTCATAATTCCCATCAAAAACACTGTAGTAAGTAACCCCATAGCTATAGATGAGGGATTTTTTTCATTACTGTTTCAATCTCAACCCTCAGAAATCCTTTTTGTATTTCAGCCATGACTCAGCTGATTTAGGTACTTTAATTCCTCCTTTCTTCCTTCGTGCTTTCCATATTGTTCTTTATTTCCTAACAATACGGACATGAAATTCATGCTGTGAAAGATGAGAGGTAATCTCTGATAGCTACTTGAAAGCTCAAGTTAAAAATAATCTTGTGGCACAAAGGGCTGCTTTTTCTTGTTCTGTAGATTTATACTCAATACTGGTCACATGCCAAGGAGTTTACTAAGTTGTTTATTTCCCCACATATGGCTGTCTCAGTGTGCTAGTCAAGAGTAGCCATCCACTGCACTTCCATGACATATTGTGTTAAAAAACAATAAGCGGACACATTACAGTGGCATCTGAGGATTTCTTCTCCCTAATGCTCTAAGAAGCTTAAGTTCCAAAAACTGTTTGTTTATCCAAAACCTCATTATCACAGACACTGAGAATTAGGTGGTTCAATCTCTCTCCTTTTTTCTTTTTCTTTTTTTTTTTTTTTTTTTTTTTAATTGGAAACCCCTAGATTTGACTGGCTGTGGTCAGGGCAGTAAGACAGAGAGTTCTGAACATTCAGCTCCTTTTGGCTTGCCCCCCTTTGGCGCCTTTCCTGTGCTCACAGTCCTGTTGTTCCTGTCTGGTCCCCGAGGTGCTTTTTTTTGCTCCCTTGCAGGAAGGCACCATCGCTGGCTCCCCGTCTCCCTTTCAGCCCCTGCTGCAGGCAGCGAGCTGGGCAGAGTACACACGCTGGAGAACTTTTTTCTCCTCTTTCCTTTCCAGGATTAGTCCACTCCCAAGCTCGCCTTGCTGATCAACTTTTAAGCTGCCTTGACTGAAGTTACTACAAATCCATTAGATCTGTAATCTCCGGAAATTCTGGAGTATCTGGAGAAAAATCTACTGGAGTATCCACTGTACTCAACACCTTCTTGTTGAGATATTACCTTCATTTTCCTCTTTTCTCTGTCCTCTGAGTACAACAGGACAGAGTGTCCTGCATATACTGACACTGGCTCTAACATAGAGCCCATGACCCCAGCTGTGCCCCCTCCTCTCCCATGCCCTGCTCCCACCAGCCATGATTTCTTGCTGCTGGAACTGTCAGAGATGAGTATCCTTTAGGGCAGGGCAAACCCTTCTTTTGCCTGGTGGCCCTGGCCCCAGTGGTACTTTTAAGCTCACAATTAAGCTAAGCTCCCCAAACTAGGATTTTATGATCCCATGCTCCCCCACTGCTTCATATTTCCTTTGTCTGTAAACCAGACCGGCATCACTTACAGGGCTTTGCTACAACTCATTTGATTCTGTATCATTTCAGATCTTTATAAAATCCAAGCAGCTGTAGTAATATTATGCTATGTTTCCACAGTTCAAATTTAAAAAAAAATAATCAGGAAATATAGAAATGAAGCTTTCAATATTAGCTTTTAGTCGGCTGCAATATAGTTGAAGTATGTTTTCCCATAGCTGTTGACCATGCAAAAACAGTACAGCATATCAAGATACTCATTTAACCAGAAAAAGAGAACACAGAAGAGTTTGTAAATGTCCCCTGCAGCCAAGGCACTGTTTCTGAAGGAAATTTAATTTTTGCTTCCTTTGAATTTTTAATTTTTTCCTATGCAGATTCTGTGGTTTTGCATTTCATTTCCTGGTTTGGGATGGAGTTTTTTTTAAATAAAAAATAAATTAAAAAATATGTGGAGTTATTTGATTTGAGAAAGTTATTGATTCTTTGGACATGAACTCCTAAGTTAAGGAGCATTTTTATGATGCCCATTTTCCAGAGCACCCTTTCTTTACCTCATCTAAACACTGCCTTTAGCTATTATCAGCAAAATAGAAAATATTTTCTTCCAAGTTTTTTTACGTGTAGTCTGCCACTTTCTTTCATAACCTCAGAATTTAAACTTAGAAAGCATTTTTCAGAGTGCTTTTTCTACCTTCTACAATTCCTCGAAGACTGAGTATTTATGTGGTCCCTTGCTTACAGTTCTTGGTTCCCAAAGAAAGAAGGCAAAAGTTTTGCTCAGGAAACTTTTCCTCTACTTCCCAACAAAGGGCAAAATCCAATTGTCACCAACTGATGGTCATCCAAATGATGGATCTCATTTACTCCAGGGACCATGCAGTCCGGTGGACAGTGCCTCCGCTCCATCTGAAAACTCTCCTGGCAGAATAAAGAAGCCTTTCACTCCCCATTGCTAGTGCTTTGACAGGGGATAAATCCCCACATCTACCACACAAATCTTTCTTTACTCTTTTCCAAACTGTAATGCAAGTGAGAAAGCAGTCCCCCGGACAGCTACTTATAAGCACTAACTGGAAGCACAGAGAAGCAGTTCTCCTACTGACATTTAAAGCCACTTTCAGCATTGGGAAAGCACAGCAGGGGGGTAGCAGCTGACACCATTGTTATACAGTCAAGGTACCAATGCCCCCACAAAGGATATTAATAATTGTATTCTTCTGTATTAAAATAATAGTAAAAACTATCAAATCAAATGATGAAGGTAAACACAGAGCTAATCAGGAAGGAGATTTAGGAGTTACAGTATAATTCCCCCAAAGCCCCCAGCCTAATTAGTGAAGAAGATAAACTAGTTGACAGATTGCACAGCTAGAAAAACATAAAGCAAAGAAGGTTATAATATTTATTATTACTGTATAAGACAGTGATTAGACCCCCAACCTATGTACAGATCTAATCACCATCCCCTGGAAAGGATAATAGCCAGCCCTGCGAGTCTGGTTTGACAAATTAATCCAGGCCTGATCCAAATAAAGACATTTGTAGTTTTCAATGAAAGATTAACTTCCTGGCTGTGCAGTGGGGACATCGCCACATGCACCAATGGCATTGTTACCAAGAGACAGTGCTGCACCCTGTCTGCGCTCAAGGGTCTGTCAAACAGCACATGGTTTGGTCTGGCAGCAAGGGCAAAGAATTAATGTAGAAATTTGTGTATTTGTGAAGCATTAGTCATCATAGAACATGAAACCTAATCCCAGGATGTAAACGGTAGTCTACAAAGGGTGGGTTGACAAAGCTGGTCATTCTCTAATCCCTGGCCTTCTTGAAGGACATCCATATAACTCAGAAAGGTTAGGGTGAGGAAATTGCTTACACTGAGTATCCCACAGTGTAGCTAAAATCACACAAAACAGATTTGGTTGCATATTTGTACTAAGGTGTGGCAATCTGATAGCAACATGAGAAAGAAACAGCATGATTAATAGGTGAGACGTCGTATGGACACCCATGTTTTGTCCATAAAAAGAAAGAATGTGTGGAGCTTGGGCAACTTGGGAAGCCTCAGAAAACTGCTGGAACAAAAAGCAGAATTGGAGCAAAGGATTTACCCAGCAAAACAACACTGGGGAAAGGGCAGGCCTGAATTTTTTTCCATGTAATCAATTAGATTTGCTGGTTTGTGTTCTGCAAGAGCTCTAAGGATTTCAAGCCCTTCCATATATTTGAGGAAATGTCATGGCCATTCACTTCAGGGCCATGGTCAGCATGGCATTCCCTCACAGAATACTAACAAATGTTGTGCATACTATAGGCTTTACTTTATTCACCTGAACAGTACAAAAACTACATGCTGATATAGCAAGCAAGCACAATTTCTGCTACAGTGCTTTTAATGAGGTAGAGAGGGAGACTGAGGCTACAAAGCTCAGCAGTTTGCCAAAGTAGGTTCCTACTTTTTATGTGTCTAGACTCCTGAAATGAAAGCCTTCGTGTGGAGTTAGGCAGGTAAGCACTCAGTGTGATCGCAGGGCATGTTTCGTGTCTCAGAACAGCTTTCACAGCAGTTAGCAACCTGAGAGAGTTCGAGTAGTTACTAGGAGAAGCTGAGGACAGAGGTAGGTCTGAAGTCCTGCCCATCTCCTGCCCTGTGGCATGTCGTTCTGTGCTGCCAGGAGACACTCACCAACTTCCCTGGGTTTTCTCCAAACCGCTTTTTAAAAGCACTCAGGAGGGACCAATCCCTCTTCTCAGGTGACAGCAGCAGCAGCAGTCTTCTGGCCAGAAAAGCAGAAAACCTGAGTTCATTTTCTGCTGTTTCCAAAGAGGGCACCAACCCATTGTCCCACCCCATGGCACAATGTCCCAACCACAGGCTAAAAGATTTCCCTCAGTAGAAGTAGTGGAGACGATGCCCCTGAAGTGAAGCTCTAGCCCTGAAGAACCGTTTGCGTAAAATGTGAGGGTGCACTTGGGATTAGGCGACATTATCACAATATTTGACTGCTGCATTTAACTTGGAAATTAGGCTGGACTAGGAATCTAACCCAATTTTCTACTTACATCTAATCTTCCCTTCCCAAATTGTGCAGAAATCAGTGTAATCTTCCTTCCCAATTTTCAGTCTGAACGCTTTTTTCAGTTTTGGCCAAAGAGCAGAACTTTTCAAGAGATCCTTTCCCACCCTTCTGAGATTAAAGCATTTACTAAAGCCATGTGGTGTGTTTGCCATCCTTTGTGCCTGTATCTGAGTGATTTAGAGAAGCAACACTATGTTATTGTCCAGCTGCCTTTTGAACAGCTGGGCTTTACAACAGTACAGACAAAGGGCTGAGGAGAATACAGGCTTATATAATACTATGAACACAATATTCAGAAAACAGAAATTACGAAAGAATCTTCTTTTATTCCAACAGCTAAGTGTTTAGCTGAAATTCATATTTGATGGGACTAGATAACTAGCAGCAAGTCCTTAATGTAACTGCCCAAAACACTATTATGCTTGTGCTATACAAAGATTATATGTGGTGATAACCAGATACAGACACTGAGAGAGGAAAATAAATTCTCATAAAACATTTTCTGGAACTAGTAAATAAAGAAAAATACAACAGAACTATAAAGATAAAAGTGAAGGAGATTTAAAGGTAGTTTTTTTCCCAGAAAGGGTCTGTCCATTGAATCTAAATGATCTCCCAAGCTATGGTTAAGGAAAAAGTTATCAGGAAAAATGTTGTCGGGGCACTAAGTCTGGTAAGGGCATCTAAGACCCATTGCTGCACTCAGAGTGCACTCCGATAAATATGAAGTGTTTTGTTGTGTGTAAGGTTGTTCTGCTCTTAGGCTGTCTAAATAAGGCTGCCTCTGGTGCTACTAACTAAATAGACCTTAGCGTGCCATCCACAGTCCTGCTAAAGAATGATGCTAAATGAAGTCATGCAGCATTGTTTAACTAGTCTCAAAGATTATGTAGAGAGAAGATACCACTGTGATCACTTAACCCGCTTTCCTGCCTGTATTGTACAAGCCTATCTGATTTACACTCCAATGCAGGTGCAGGCGCAGTCCTCAGTGCTGAGCCATAAGCAGATGGCATAGGAGAGATGACTCCAGTACTAATTGCTTATCCCACGCAAATAGAACAGCTCCTGGCTCTAAGAGGCTCTCTGTGTGCAGGAGAAGGTACCAAAATGGTGGGTTTTCATCTCCTGCCAGACAGTGAAATAAATATGCTGGACTGGAAGGAAGAATGTTGTGGGTAGGATTTGACTCAGAGATCAGCATTCAGATATTGGCCATAGGACTTCACTATGTTGGTTCCTGCCTGTAATGAAAAACACTTTAAAGAACATGTGATCTTAACAGATATTTCCAGATGACTTCACCATAGATTTCAGTAAACAATTAAAGTGTTTAACTACCATGGAGTGTGTGTGTCCTCAACTTCTCGACACTGGATCTTGTTACGCATTTACATCCAGACCAAAGAACCCTCTATTCTGACCTATCTTCCCCCTGCAGTCAGCTGTAGACTGTGACCAAAGGCATCCTCCTATCTGCTCCTTGTTGAGCTAAACAGACAGAGCTCTTGCATTCCCTCTCGCTCTCCAAGGTATGTTTACTTGTCGTTTTGTATCTGTCATGACTGTTCCCTGAATTCTCTCCAAATTGTAAACATTTTCCTCAGGCTGTGGAGAAAACAGTAACACAGGATTGCAGTAACAGTCAGATTCATGCCAAATGAAGAGGGAATATAATTTTTCAGCTCTTAAGATCACTCTGTTTACAGTCCAAGGATCACAGCAGCACCACAGCCCACTGCCACACAATAAGCACTTGTACTGAGCTGAGCTATTTCTTCACACCTTGGTGACTCTCTTTGCACAAAGAGGGCTAACTTGAGTGACATTATATGTGACTATCTGGAAAAGAAAATTTGCTTACACTGAGCAGCTCACCTCTTTCTTTTCATCACTCACCTTTCCCACAGTCTCTGTCATCTGCAAACCCAATCAGCAATGATAGAGGTATGAAATAGTTCCAGATCTGCTCCCAGTGGGAAGAAATAACTCTGCCCAACACATTCCCCACATTTGCAAGGACTGGTTAGTAAGTTTTCTATCAGTTATATGTGCCACACTTCTTTTTATCATTCCAGCTTTCACTCCGAAGGTTGTGCTGAACCCAGTCAAAAACTTCTAAAAGTCAAGCATCATTATGTTTATCACCCAACTTCACTGAAAAAGCCTATCAGGTTGGTCAGACAGGATCTGTTTTCCATCTGTGCATGTGAATTGCCGTTAACTAGATTAGTACTATATTGGCATTTAAAAGGAACTGTAGCACAGAAATATATTCGCACTTAGGTTTGCTTATTCTATGTCAGCTGTTTATTATTTGAACAGGAAGAGGCTGATAGGCCCGTAATTGCCTAGACTATTCCTCTTACCTATTAAAATACAATGGTAACTTTTAAAAATGTCTAATGGAATTTCTTTAGTGCTCCGAGACTGACTAAATTTCAGCATTAATGTTCATTGAGTTTCTTTGCCAGCTCTTTTAAAACTCATGGGTATGGGACGACCAGATTGCTGATTTGAAAATATCTTCTTCCACAGCTGTTCTCTAACATATTCTTCAGTTACAACTGGAGAATACATATTTGACATTGACATATTCTACACTACATGCTGTACATACATACAAATAGAAATGTTTCCCTTTTTTTACAGTACTATTGGACTGACATAACTTACCATTTTTGCATTAATAAACTTCAGAAAGAATCATATTATTCTTTAATTTGTGGTTGTTTCAAAAATTCTCAGTTATGATTAATATTTTTTACTAGCAATTTCTCCTTTCTCCCAACAAATAGAGGGACAATTTTAATCCTTTCTTTAAGCAAGTTTGAGTGATTTAGGCTTTTCTTTTTCACTTTGGAAATGTGGCTTCTGGGCTATTTCATACAATGTTCATAAACATTTGCAATTAATAATTCACATCAACTATTTACTACAACTTTTTTTACAAATTTTTTGAAATTACTTAGTTCCATATTTCTAGCTTCCTCAAACTGTACATTTACACAGTCATGCAATACAACAAATAGGTAATGTGCCATATAACAAAATATTGGGATTGGGACCAGTTTATTGAAGACCTTAAAATGAAGAGAATTTGGAGGGAGCCATGAAGGCAAATAGAAGTATCTTACGTTCAACATAATAAAAAAAGAAGTGGAGCCAGTGCTGTTATGCAAGAGGTGTGTGTATTTGGAATGCTGTGTCGAGAAAGCAATTTTTGCACTCTGACTAGATATTAGTTGATCAGAAGTAGCTTCAGTGACAGAACTTCTGAATGAAGCTGAATGCCTCTTCAGAACTGAAAATTATCTTCAGTAAAACTCTCCAAAATAACTCCCAGCTCAGTACTGAGACTGCCTCTGGGAAGAGGTCGTCTAGTCATTACGTGATCACACTATTAGTGTAGAAGATTTGCTCACTGTAAAGAAGGCATTATGATTATCTCATCACCAGTTGTGGTGATCAACCCATGGGATACACAAATTTTAAAGGGATTACAATTTCTTTGTGTTGTAAACCTTGCTGGGTCGCTGACACCTGCTCCTAGATGTTCCTAGATGCCCTATGCTGGCCAAGGAAAGACTATCTGAAAGAATTCTCAGAAATTCTGTATTTTTCTGAGTACTCAAAATGGCAATTTTTGATCACAAAGTTTGTTAAGATTTACAGTTACACTATCATTTTCAGTTACACTTTACCTTTGTTCCCTGCTTCACTCAATCAGCTTCATCAGCCATGATAGATGCCAAGCTTTATTAGTAGCCACATCAAGAAGTGTAGAAGCAGTAGGGGAATGAACAACCAGCAGTTTAAATGCAACCAAAGTAGGTCCATTGATTTCAATTGAATGTATACTCTTTCACTTAGCTGGGGATCTGACCCATCGTCCCTGCAAATGGAAGTACTCATGAGCATGATAATAATGACATTGTTCATCAAGTATATGTTTTATAGCTCTTCTGGTGTTGTTTATTTGACTTTGCTTAGTCCAATTTTAATCACTTAACTTGCAGTTTTCATAGTGGAGTGATGTCTATAAGCAAATAATTTCTTTTTAGCTTACATAACTGTTCTGCAATCTGTTTGACATCAGAAGAAGAAAGGCTATTTTTTTCTTTGTGCTACTCAAACCGCAGAAATGAAATTATTTCTGTTGCTTGTTACTGTTTTCAATGTTTATTTGGTTCAACATTTGCAGCTGGGTAGATGTTTGTGTTTTTTCCTGTGCTTTTGTGTACAAGGGAACAACTTTTTTTTTGTGATGAAAGGGAGAAAGCAGGAAAATTGGCTTTGCCAATACTTTTCACATGTACACAAAGGAAACACCTTTTATATGTGTATATATGTATATATGTGCATATATGTATATATATGTGCATACACATAAATTTGCATACATATTTATGTATATGTATGTGTATATATAGAGAGACATATATATATACACACAACACACACACATAATCCTTATTCATGTGTTGCAACTTTACATGACAACAAACAAAATAACAAGCAGGTTCTTCTTCAAATAGGTGCTTCAGGATCTATAGCTGCCACCATGGATTCCACAACCATGTGCAAACACTGTGTCACATTAAAAACAGTGATAAACAATCATAAATGAAATCTGTGATAAAATATTTTGTCTGTTGGATTTAAGTTAAGATTTTGCATCCAGATGGCTCATGGGCTACAGACTTAAAAATGTGATCTCTCTTTCTAGAAGATAGGAGAGCAGAGTAGAGAGAAGATATTTAAAACCCAGCTGGGCATAGTCTTGGGCAACCTGTTCTAGCTGACCCTGCTTGAGCAGGGGGATTTGGACTAGACAGTCTCCAGAGGTGCCTTCCAAACTCATATCTTGTGATTCTGTGAAGCATCATCTTTTCTTTCCTGAGCAGAAAACGCCACGTCTCTTAGCAAAGTTTTATGGAATTTCTATCAGTCTTGGGCTCCAGCAAGCCACCAGAAGGGATGAGACAGAACAGCAGCCTGAGTGGGTGAAGGTCCAGAAAAGAGACAGAGAATGAGAAGATTGTGGTGTATTACATTTTTTAAAAATATAACTGTGACTCCAATTATTAAACTTGAGAAGCGCAGACAAGGGAGAAAATACAGGATTAAAAACTGGGGATCCTCTTGAAATGTAACATAAACTCCTAGCTAGTTGCAGGAGTATTGAGCTTTATAAATCTTGATTTATCCTTTGAGATATGCTTTTCTAAACAGCTAGAGATCTTTGACCTCTTTTTGCCAAGAACTAGTCTTGACAATAAAATCATTGCTTGTATTTGCTTTTTTCAGGCAATATAGCAAGCAGCAAAATTGCATAACACTGCTATGTTAGCCTAAAATCAAAATGGGCAACACAGTAAAGACCATTTTCTCCATGCCTAAAATCTGCAGAGTACTAACCACACTTTCCTTTATACTCATAGTACTGCTGATAGTTTGCATCACACTGCAGATCGCTGATGTGTCTGAGCCACACAATTACAGCAGTCTGTCTCCCGATTCTGTGCCGGACCAGTGCATCCTTGCTTTCAAATGGGACAGCTAAACTACTGTTATTTAGTTTCATTTGTCAGTATTGTCATTAATCCAGCTGTAGAACCTATAGGCTATAATTTTATTCATTGTCACATATCATTTTTACCAACACTTAGGCCCAGGCTTACGGTGTACATCTTGAATTCATGTTAATGGATGCTCTTATTAACTTCAGTGGCGCAGGTTAGATGCCAGTGTGAGACAAGAAAATGAAGAGCACTGGAGGGCCTGTGAAACTTTAAATATGGGTTTAGGCCTCTGCCTAACCAGCAAAGCCTTGCCGCACATATGTGAGCGCCGCTGACTTCCTTCAACGAGTGGTGGAATAAGAGCACAAACGCTCCAAAAGATGCTGAAGGTCATGTTTTGGCAACGAGATCTGGTTGACACTGTGAAAGAGATAAGAACAGAGTATGCTGAAGAATGAGGAGACACGGATCCTGTTTGCTGACACATACGAACTCAGGAAAGAGGAGACGACAGCTAAGGTAGTTATTAAGAGTGGAGATCAGGGACAGCACCCACAGTCTGGAAAAACAAAGACCACAAGACAGCAAGCAGTATTCCCTGCTCTGCTTCATGCAGGTGCATTACTCCCCATATAGCTAATTAAAGAAAAGAGATCCCATAGTGGTCTTTATGGTAAGAGTCAGATTTCTGAAATGAAAAAAGTAATGATTTTAATGACCTGTGGGGACGGACTGGAATTAAGTGGTGACAGCAGCAGTGAGCCATGTGGGGGGAGGAAGGGCTGGTGTAAATCCAGCACTCGCCAGCATCAGTGGCAACACCCTGTTATCTGCAACGGTGCAAGAGGAGGGCTGTCTAGAATTGAGACATTAAAATGAAAGGGTGAGTGAAAAAGTGCTAATTATCCATCTGTGATTATGAAGCCTTTTAATTGGTCTGGGGTCTTGGGGTCTGTGAGACCTGTCTGACAGTTTCAGACTATGTAGGACTTCTCTATGGTGCCTTTTGCAGAATGGGATTATCATACAGCCCTAAAGTCTGGATTCATCTCTTCAGTATTCACATACATACGTTGAGTTTGGATTGATTGCAGGCCTGACATATTTTTGAATAGACTGCTTGCATGATGATTTAAGGTAGTGGTTGTAATAGTGCTTATAAAGCTTGTTCTTTTCTATGATTGTCATCAACTCATTCATTATATTTTTATGTATTCTTTTATGGTTTTAACTTATAAAATAAGCACTAAAATGTAGTGATATTAATATAAAACTATGACAAGCACCCAGTCTTTCTCTATTCCAAAATATGAGAAGAGGTTATATGGTGTAATTAATGGCAGTTAAATGAAGAACAAATTCAAGGAAATATTATTTCATGCAAAATAGGGATTTACAGCCCCAAGAGACCTTTTGAGTGAAATAGTGAGTTGAGTGATTGGATTTTAAAAAGATCTAGATAATTATGTGACCATTAGCATTTATAATTATGCTAAGATAATTAAGTATAATGAAACCTCATGCTTCTTGCTATAAACGGATTACTTACAGAAGTCAGGAAGGAATATGTTTTAGGAAATCAGCGTTTCACAACTGGCCAGGTGTATTTTGGTTTTGTTGTGCAGACTTTTTTTTTTAAACTTTTCCAATCAGACAACGAACACGTCTATAGGCAGAATGATAGATTGAATGGGGTAGCCATCTATTTGATTCTAGAATACTCTATCTCCTTACCAGTTGAAGATAACAAAGTTTCACTGTCTCTTTGTGTAACTCTTTATAAGTGTTCAAAATTGACTATTCAAAATTGCCACAGAGGAAATCCTATTTGGAGATATGTCAGTAACCTTATCTGCTATATCACCTTCTTGTTGCTCTTTCACAACCAGGAATTTCATTGATGGACACTGTAGTCTCAGAAGCCAGATGCGTTTTTCAAAGGAAATGTCATTGATCTAATAGAGGGCAGGCTTTTGGCAGAAGACAAAAAGTTGCTGTATGAATAATTTTAACCTAGACAAGATTTAAAAGGGGTTTTTTAATAAAAATAAGTGTGAATCAGAGATATGTCGCTGTTGTTTACAAAGTCGAAAATCTGTGTTAATGTATTGCACAGTCTGGTTCTTACTTATTCATTCATTTTAAATAAGACAGTTACAACATTTTGCTGGTGAATATCTTTGCTTACAAGTTGCATGCCTGATTTATATAACCCTGCATGTTGCATAGATATTTGGAGTAGCACAAAGTAAATGTGGTTTGACTGAAATACCATTCTATTTTGGCTGTGTTTGGCATTTGCTTTCACATTATGTGGTCACAAAGAACAAACCTGATACAGCCTAGGTATTTCTTGCCCATTTTGTCCATTAGGTGATAAGCAATACTATTTTGCACAGTTTGAGGTACAAATCTATAGCCATCTGTTGTTCTGAAAGAGACTGTATTTAAACTATGGAAGAGAAGTTTAAAAATTAGCTGGAAGTCAATAGACATGGCATATATTCCTGGTTCAAACAAAGACTTTCTTTGTTGGCAAGTTATGCAATACTTCAGTATGTTGCTTTCCCTACCTGTAAAACAATGATAGCAGCATTTATTTCAATCACTCTGGAACTGCAAAGATTTATAAAGCTCCTTGAGACCCGTCCGTCAAATGTTTAAAGGATAATGCTTAGACATTCAGAACTGTGGACACTTGTAGAAATGATTAAAAAAAAAAAACAAAACAAAAAACTCCAGCAGCACACCTAGTCCACTCCAGTCACTGACAGGCATTCAGCCCACATGACTAGAATAGAATTAGCTCAAAGTAACACCTTCTGAAATGCATGTAATATGAACGTCTGCAGATCTACTCCTATTCATCTGCACATTCGCTAATGTAGGCATAGCCAAAGAGCTTTTCAGGTCAAAGGACAATCATCTGAGTTATTTCAAAAAATAAGTAAATGCAAGAACCTTTTTGCACAAACAAGGTACACAAAATAAGCACATCATTATAACACTCACTAGTTGAGGTTTCTGCTTAGTTTTTTTTCCAAGCAGAGGCTGACACAGAACACATTGCTATATATTGCATATACATGCATATATGTATATACAGGTATGGGCATAATGAACTGTTCTAAGAGCTGAAAGGAAAAGTTACATTCCCATGACAATGGACCACCATAGTAGTTTACTCCTGTAACTAGAGCTAAGATACCAGTAACTGGACAGATTTCCCACTTCATTTGCAATGGCTATAGAAAACCATAGCTCAGATTTCACCTCCCCTGTGCCCTTCAGGAATTGCTCTTATCCAGTGAACATCCTGCAGCTCTGTTAGTCAAGCCTCATCCAAGCAATCCCTTACCTAGACTGCAGCCTGAGGAGAGGTTCACCTACACCAAATTGATGTCATACACATACTGACGGCATCAACTTTAGAGGGTCTTGTTTAGGTTCTGAGAACATTCCTGTGTTTATCTGCCTGCATATACATCTATCAGACTTACACAATTCATATCACTGTAGTACCTGTAACTTTGTAATACATGAGCAAACATTCAACTCTAATTTCTGCGTACTCTTGAAGAAAAGGGAATCTGCAGCCATTTTAATAGGTCCAGTGATCAATGGTGTCAGAGCAGCTGATGGGCCAGAATCGATTGAGATGGACTTCCCTTGTTCCTAAGGAAAATATCTGTTATTCTGCAGCCATGAAATAGTGCTTTGTAGTCCTCATAAAGTCCCTGGGAAGTTTCAGAAAAGTAATATAGTACTGAAGTATCAACACACAGGATCTTTAAAGACTCATTTCTTGTTAAGCTGTCTCAGCTTCAGCCTGCCAACCGAGTCAGCCCAGCTTGGGTTATATTTCACTCACTTTTCCAAAATCCACTACTGCTGAGTCCTGGATTATCCCTGTCTAAAAATTCAGTCCCTCTGTGTCTGAAGGTGAAATTTGGTTTAGCAGCAGGAAGGTGTTAACACAACCGCATTGTGGAGATTAACGTTACAGCAAATCATCAAAAGAACCAGAAATATCCAACACACTTAAGATATCTATTTTTGATGAAAGCTTCAAGAAAGTAATAAGAGAATAGGGTTTTATAGTACGTCAATTATTAATTTTTCTTGGAACACCAACAAGAGCTTGGCAAGAAGCAACATATCTGCAATATAATTTTTTACTTTTTATTTAATAAGAAGTTCCATATACTATTTAACTTTCTCTGTTCAAACTAAGTATTTATTGCTTCACCTGCTTTGAACTAGGAACTGTGATCTCATTAATAAAAGGTTAGAAATAGTGTTTAGTTTCATTGTAGTTCCCGTAAGCGTCCCCGTGTTAGCGCTGAAAAAGGAGTGTGTGATACCTAGCAGCAGCATTCGTGATGATTCACAACTCCTGTCCCGCCCACGTCAAGAACTTTATAACTACCCATACACACACGAGAGTGAGAAAGAGTGGAGGGGCTCTCCCTTTTCTGTGCTCAGGTCCTAACAGGGGACACAATTGCTATCCTAGCACCTTTGAGAAGTTAAGATGCTCCTGGTTGTACTTGCTAACCTCAAAGAGAGTAAGAGAGCCGCAGAAGGTGGTAGCACCACCCTCTTCCCGGCCAGGCTCTCCAAGAGAATGGCCACTATGCCAAAAAAATTGTTGTGCCCACCACGCATGTCTGAAACGTGCTGGCTCTTGTAGTGTGACAGCGTGGCAACATGACAGTATGATTATAGGACTAGCCTTACCCATATTAGCTTTAATGTAATAAAAGCTAAGATAAAAAGAGCAGTGTTACCTTATGAGGGTTTGCAACATGAGTAACGCAGCAAAGCAAGAGCTCATTTCAGACAAGAGCCTATGTCATATCTCATGAAGTGTGGTCCCCCTTGTTCTGTAACATGTCCTATGCTGCTACTCCTCTACAGCTCTGTCTGCTCAGCCTTCTGGCAATATCCAGTTCTCATAAAGCATGCTTAGTCCTTCACCATGCTAACAACATAAGTGGTTTTAGTATATACTACTGCCCCTGGCGAGTTGGTGTGTGCGAAGTCCCACTTCACTAATGGTGATTCTGGAAGCATTTTGCGGAGGAGTCTGAAAATCTTTTAAAGAACCAGTGGGTCCATCGTCTTTCCAGTCATTTGAAACAATCCCATTTAAAATCCAGTCATTTAAAACAAAACTACCAGAAGTATATACTAGATGTAAATGGATATAATGCTGGGAAAAGTAGTGAGCAACTGACAGAAAAGACATGATTTAATAGGGGAATGCCAGCTATGTTGTCTGTTACACTAATCTTTGATTCATATGGCTAAAACACAACAAAACATTCATATCTGTCAACTACAGACTGCTTAGCTCATATTGGCCACACTTAAAGAAGAAGTTCATGCTGTAGAATTACTACCTTCCCTATTTAATATGTCAGATCTACATGAGGTAGATTGGAGAGGAAAAGATCGTGCATCAACTGCTAGACAGCAGCCCAAACAAATGGCTGTGCAAAGTGAAGTGGACTTGCTCATCTAAGATTTCAGACACATATTTCATTGGTATCTAAACTTCATCAGTCTATGAATACATAGTCATTCGGTTTGAAAATTTTCCCATCTGAGCTCAAAGGTTTCACACTAATACTTCTGTTATTGTAAGAAATCAAAGCAGCAAAGAAAAAAAACTTTTTCCCTAAAGCCTCGCACAGAACTATCATCGCTGCTTCAGACACAGCAACAAAACAAACTAAAATGTGTTTGGAACCACTGACTTAAAATCTGCAGTATGAGCAGTCGAGTATGGGTGCTAGTCATGCATGTGCATAATCATGTTAAAACTGCGAACCCATGAGCCTAAGCTCAGACTCGAATCACAGTTCTCTGAAATGGCTCGGACAACACAGGGAAGAGCTTTTCCTGAGTAGCTTCTAGCTCTTCTACATCATATCGTCATATACTGTGTTGGGGGATGAAGAAGAGAAATATGATTAAGGTATTTCAAGCCTGACATGAATATGTTTCCAGTGGAGAGGGTTTTGATAATGTAGGCTTGTGGACTGAATTTGGAATTTGCTTTGCTTCTGTAATTGGGCTTCTAATGCCAGCAGAAGAATCAAGGCCTGAGAAGCAAACTAAAAATATATTTCAAGGGAATGCACACATCTGTGGTACGGTAAAACTATTAGGCTACTGAATGCCTGTTTTGAATTATATCAAATCACCTGAAGACCATATGGCAAATGGAAATTTTTTAAGTTAACATTTACTGCCTTGTACAGTATCAAGAAAGATTTTTTTTGTTATTTTAGCTAAACCTATATAGGTAAACTCATATGCTTTCAACTTGTCGTAATCAATAACTGAAGGCCAAATGCAACCTGCTACAAATGCATAATCTGCAGAACAGTGAGCCATCTTCCAGTGGAGAAGCGTGTCTGCGTTTTTAAAAATGGGGTGAATAAAGGACCAGTCATCTAATCCTTAGGCAGTATCACTGATTCTTTTCAATTCGCTGGGGGAACCAGGACTAAGAATCTTAAAATTAGATGCTGAACTGGGCACTCAGGTGCCTAACTTTAGGAGCCAATATATGAAAACATTGACCTATTTGTCTGTCCCTAAGAGGAGAAAGTGTTCTAGCAAGTTTAATTTCCCTATGCACTTTCCCACGTACATCCCACACTGTTTGTGGGTTGCAGATGGAGAGAGCAGACCGCAGTCCTGAGAACAGTTTTCTTGCAACGTGGCAGAAGATCTTCGATAAAATGTCAAACAGAATTTTGTCATTTTCTAAGCACATTTCCACATATATATGCAGCAATCAATCAGCCACGTTATTGCCCAAACCAGTTGTCTAACACAGCTAGCGAGCCTTTGCCTTTGTCCTTACACTGGCAGAATGTGACTTTGGCTCTGTATTAATGTCAACACCATTTCATCAGACTTGCAGCGTGGGGAGCAGTCCCGTAGTCTCAGGTTGTTTCTCAATTCCTAAGAAAATCTGACCCTTTTAGACTAGAAATGTCCATCACAATAGAAACTAATTTAAAGTTTGCATTGTATCTTAAGGCCATTCTGAATATATATTTCTCATTGCTGGGATGTTTTTTGTCTCTCCTGGCCCAGGATTTGTAATGTTTGTTCAGCTATGCTTGAAGTGGGTTTTCTGTAGTGAGTCTTGAGCAGTCTGTCTCAAGAATATTTACTCTCAATAACTGAACGTGAATATGTAAGTGTTGTAGTCCACAGATCAGCACTAAATACACATTCAAGACAACAGGAATTGTGTGAGCATAGCTGAATAATGGCTACCTGGACCTCGTACCTAACGTTTTCAAAAACAGCCATCTCTCACTTGCAAGATGCTTTTCCTGTTTTCTGTCTTTCTAACTTCCACAAGAGAGAGAGAACACCAGTCTCTCAGAGCTAGCACTTAGTTCATTATTCATATTCTTACTTCATCCCAGTGAGAAAAGAGGAATGTCTCTAGATGGAGAAGGTTGCATTATGCATTCTGTCCAATAAAACATGGGGCTTTATTATTGCTGTGTTCTGGTTTGTTAGGTGCAATACAGCATATCAATGAGTTGCACTTGTCTAAAAATTGAGGACTTTTTTTAAAGGGACATTATTTAAAAGAATTACTGCAATGAAAAACACATGCCAGTCTGATTTATACTTTGATATTTTAGTTTATTTTTACATCCTTGCATTAATGTGCTTACCTAAAGCATGTATAGGATAAAGGCCTTTCCTGTGCTTGTACCTGCTATGTTCTGTGAGGTGGCATTTCAGTTGACAGAAATAAGTTACTCTGCAGCACTAACATTCATTATTTGAACCTGATACTGCAGTCGCTGTGACTATGGCTGTACTGCTAAGTAACACCTGTTCAGGGACAAGTCTCTGGCCCTGAAGGAAAGTGGCCTGGCCTGATACTGCCTACACTAGGTATCACCCGTCCTTCAGGTCTCCTTCAGGCCCAGCATGGTACCCCTGAGGCTCTAACATATAATTATCGTTGTATGTGCTTGTGCTCAAAATGTTCACAGTAATACAAAAGTGCATTGCAGCTTACCAAAACAGTGCTTTTGCAGCATGAAAATAGAATTAGGGTTGCACGCCTTGGGTTTGATATGCTGACACGTTTGAGGAACAAAAGCTGCTGGTACAGTTTTGGAGAACGGAGAAGGGTGCAGGGAGCCAAGTCTTGTCATTCTTGTTCATACTGCCCTTTTGGGAATGGTCCTTAATGTCTCCAAACCCCAAATCTGAATCAGACCATTATGGCAGAGCATGCTAGTTGGCACAGGACAAAATCATGCCAGCAGGCTACGGAGTAATCAAGCAGTGTGAATGATCCGAGTATGAGTTTCCTCCATGACTCCTGTTATGTAGCTGGGTAGCTGTGTGTTAAACACTTCCGTGGCTTCCAGTGGTCGAACAGTCCAGGATTTGGGCGTGCATGTTTATCTGGGTATGCACATCCTCTGTTCGGTTTTCCACCTGAGACCATTAACTTTGATTTAATTATTCCTGATTTCCACTGCTGACTGAAAAGTCAAAACTCCCGTTTTGTCATGCTTAACCCACGACAACGAGAAAACCACCCCTTTTTTCAGCTCTGAGCTACGGAGCTGTGCGTGGCCTCATAGACATGCCCAGTCTGTGATCCACGGCCTGGCAGGTCAGTTCATCTTACCTGTATAACATTTCCAGGGATATATTCTTTAGAGAGCCTTTGTGCCTGTCTGCCCTCAGCCGTGGTCTCTGCCGGGACCCCGCAGCCTCCCACGCGGCTGACAGGCAGGGCTGCAGAGGAAGGGGGTCCCTCAGCAGGCAGAGACGCTGCAAAGGCAGAGAGGATGGTCACCATCGAGGTACTGCGCCGTCGACACACACAACTGTAATTGCACTTCTTTGGTAAAGACTAAGTCTTTCCAAAATTTCACACATTATTCAGGACTGGAATTAAGAGAGTAAAAGGAAAATGAACAGTTAGCAAAGAGGGGAAAGAAAGTCTTCGCTACTGTTACCACACTTAATTGCTGAGGGAAGACAGCTAAATTAAGTCTGACTTCTTGAGCAGATCTTCATGCACAGAGCTGTTAATTTGGGATGAAGGAATGCACTTTGTGTGAACTCCATAGCCTTCTTTAATTATTTTTTTAAAACTTTTCTATTAATTTTTCTTTTGAATTCACAACATGTTTCTGTTTCTTTCAGGGAACAATGCGAGCACTTTCCAGTGGCCAAAAATAATATGTCTAAATTCCAGTGGATTTTAACCAAAGACTGCACAGACCCATGGATAAAGTGTCTGCCTTATATTTCAAAGTACAAAGTTCAAATTTAGTAGGTACTTGTAGTTTTATTTTTAAATTTTAATGGGCCAGATTCTCAGTTTGAGTAAGTCAGCAGAGCTCCACTGATGTTAAGGGAACTATGCCAAGCTGCATTAGCTTAGTATCTGGCTTCACAACTTTTTTTCTCTTTGTATTGAATTCAGCCTTCAGTACTCATGCACTAATAATTTGTTTGAAGTCTGTAACTAAATGTTTTTTTCTTTTATTATAAGTAAAAATATAGTCTGTGAATTTGTGAGTAGGCTCTGTGAAGGGAAGGTTGTAGTCATAAAAAGATATTAAAGCTGGACTTCCCCAATTTAGACTTCTACTGAAGTCGGTGGAAATGTTGACAGAGTAGAGAATGAGCAAAATCATATGGCCAGAGTCTCTTTGGTCTATGCAAGGCAATGATTTCCTTACCTCTTTTACACTCAGACACAAGGCTGTTCAGAATTAGAAGGTGACTGCAACGGGATTTTTGCCGTCAATATCAATGTCTATGTCTTTCAAGAGCAGCCTGAGGCCACACCAAACTCCCTGATCTGCCCATTCCCTAACTGTTGACACCTATGGATTGCTTTCCCTGCTGATCCCTTTGCCATCCACTTCCTTGAATTTAATGATTCATTAAATCCTTGTATTTAATTGTATTTACTGTTTGCATATAACAAGCAACCAAGTATTAAGCAAGGTCCTGTGTATTCTGCAGGAGCCACTGCTGGGGCCAGGTGTGCTGGATGGATGAGCTGTAAACTCGAGCCTTGCTAGGGCTGTCCCTCAAGAATCAATATGAACCTATGCACTGAGACCAAGATTTTATCTTTTATTATGAAACTCTGACGAGCACATTCTCCAACTAGGAAGGCCTATAATTAAAATTGTTTGCAATGAAGAGTTAGTTAGGCTAAACATCTGTCAGATCCATAAATCTTAGCATATCTGAGTGTACACAATTATAAGAGAGAAGACAGAATTGAATACAGCAGAGCTGTGGGTCTGCCCTGTTAGGTAGCTAATGGCTGTTCAGGGCTACAAGGGATAAGTAGTGGAGTGAGTGGTCATGAGAGGTCTCCCTAGGAGTCTCTAGGAGTGTTTCTGGTTGAGTCACAGTCATCTCTGCATTTTATCCCATTTTATTCAGGTAGAAATGTAATGCAAATCTGTTTGAATAAGGATCATGAGGTTCCATGGAGACAGAGGGGCAAGGCAGCAGTGCCCATGCCATTCAGGCAGCTAACTCACCCCTCAGCCCGGCAGACCCACTGAGTATCCCTGTGTCTGTCTTCCTGAAAGTCCCTCTAGTAGCCCTTTCAGCAAATGCTAGATTTTTGATTCAAATCTTTACAGACTGATTACTTTTGCAATGTTTTTAAAACCCTTTAGAAATTTATAAAAGAAGAAATAATTCAATTTATGCTGTATGACCAAAAGACAATTTGGAAAATGATCACAGTTCAGCAACATAAGGAGAGGGTGGTTTCTCAGCTACATACATACAACCATAATCAAACCTTCACATGTAATTAAAATTATGATCATTTTTTACCAAGCCTATAAAAAATTAGGCTTTGTCTTATGTGATTCCAGCACATGTATGGGAAGCATAAGAGACTAAGACATGTAATAGTGGAAAACTTATATGACAGTGTGTGATATTGAAAGGAGGATTTCTTGAGCTTTTCCTCATTTCTCTTCTTTGTTTCTCTGGCAGTGAGTTTGCGAGTTTGAATTTAGGCTTGACATCCTATGCTTTTATTTATCATGTAAAAACTAGGTCTGCATCTAAAAACTAGACCGGCATCTATTATTTTTGGGAAGATTTTCATACATATTTCTATATGTCCATATATTTTTCAAAAACCGTTTGACTGGTACTGCATAGAACGGTGTGATTTTTCACATGGTTTATATTAGCTTAGCTCACATTTATCCAACTTCATAAACAGATTCAGTTTGTTGTAGCTGGATTAAATTTGCTGAGTACATAATCAGATAGCCATGAAAACAAGGTATTTTTAAGCCAAGAAAGCCAAATTTGTCCTCATTTACCTCCTGTGGAAAGCCGTTAATTTTTGTGAGTAGAAAGGAGGGCAGAAATTGGTTTTGCATGCTGTGGAAATCACTGCAATGCTCTGGCCAACCCCTTTCCTCAAGCTTAACATGGTTAAGGACACACGAGATGACAAATCCAACCAAAATTTTGACAATGGATTCACTGCCTGGCAAGTTGCAAATCTTCCACTTAGCCGAAGCCATTGTAAAGTCCACAAGACACACAGAAAGCACCATACTTCTCGATAGTTGCAGAATCATTGAAGATAGGAAAGTATGAGGATGTGAGAAAGTGAAGTCCATCATGACCCTCTCTCTGCAGCAGTGAGATGACAATGACAACATGAAAAAACCTGCAGATAAATGCTCCAGTGCTCCAGAAGTGGTGAAGTCGTGGAGGTTTTTTCCCCTCAGGATGAGTACCATCCAAGTCTCCCATACTGCAAGTAGATGAAAATGTAATAGGTAATAAAAGAAGAATGGAAACACATAAAAAAAGGCTCTAAGTGTAAAAATTAACAAAAGAAAACACATTGCCTTAAGATACAATGACCACATTTCCTTCCCCTTAAGCTAGGACAGGCGCATGTGACGTCATGGGATTTCCCAGACTCAGCTCTATGAAAGTCCCTCTGTGCAAGCGCTGCTCCATCGGTCACAATGGCTCTGCCAGGAGTGCTGTGAGAAAGGGGGAGAGTGGCTGCAACCTGCAGCATCATTTCTAGAGCTGCCTGGGAATTTTGTGTCACAAATTGTTGTGTTTACTGATTCATTGAAACCTATTTATGTAATTGAATAGGTTGAAATCAAATATTGAAACCTATTTGAATGTAATCCCTGTTTGAAAAAGAAAAAAAATCCCCTCCCCACCTTTTCAACTTGCTGAAATGTCCTGCTTTAGGTTTCCAAAATAAGAGGTTGTCTTTGGAGGTTGTAAAAAAGTCTTCCAAAACTTTTGGAGGTTTTGAAATCTAAGTAACTTCCTATTGAAAAAGAAGTTAAAAACATCCAGAGAAAAGACATTATTGGAATAAAGTATGTTCTTTGATCCAACAAAAGCATTTTTGATTGCTGATCTGTGAAAACTTTCAAAAATTTTGTTTTTCCTTCCTTTGAAAGCTGAAAACTTCTGACAATCAAATAAAAATGTTCCCTTACTACTCTAATCACATCCTGAAAAGTCTCAAAAAAGGCTCCATTTAGCTGAGGATTTCTCAGTTCTCAGATTTCTAAGTACAAATAAAGATAACACAGACATTTTGCTGGACAGTCCATGAGCAGGTGCCTTCACTCGGAGTCACAGTGGGCTGCAATCCCTTCTTCAGCCATCTATCACACCAGGAGCTTCCTATTACATGACTGAGACTATCCAAGCAAAGCTCTCCCTGCTTCACCTCTGCATTCACACAATGAAGCCAACATTTAGCCTTGAAATATTGGCAATTTCCCTGTAGATACTGAGACATGGAAAAGGCCAGGATGTCCACGTGCTCTGCCTCTTGTAGGTGGCCACTTGATGGCCACACATTTTGGTGGAAATGCCCCTATCCAAAGTTTGCAGATATTTCTCTCAGACTTTACGCTGGAAGGCTTGGTTTGGTCCTCGGTGTGTTATGTTGGAAAACTGAATTTTGTTTTGCTCAGAAATGCTATGTATTCCATTACGTTGTGGTATTTGTAGTATGTCATGAACTTTAACAAGACAGAGGGAACACAGTCAGCCAGATTTCACAACTGTTTCTTGGGTTTATGTTTGTTTATTTTTTAATCTCTTTTATGTCTGAAATCTGCCCTCAACAAAACAAAGCACTTCCATCAGGCCAAGCCTTAAAAAAAATACACTGGCACAGAAATATTCTTATGCTATTGGTGATTAATATGTATACAGTGTTAGTTTAGTGCCATCAAGTGACCAAAAATGTGAAACAGCACTTCTATTTGGGGTTTTTTTCAGATTTTTTTTTTAATCTAAGGAAAGCTGACCTGTTATCCTTTTGATATAAGTACAAGGAAATAGCTTCACAAGCTTTTGATGGTCTACTTCTAGGGCATTTCTAATAAGAATCCCAAAGTTAGCTTCAAAATTTCTTGCATATATTGATAAATCAAGGCCTCCTCTGGTTTCTCAGTTTATAAGGTTTGCAGAATTTTACTCACCTCTCTGGCTGAAATCTTTGCTGTGTAGATGTAGCGGGTTGACCCTGGCCAGATGCCAGGTGCCCACCAAAGCCGCTCTATCACTCCCCCTCCTCAACTGGACAAGGGGAGAAAATAAAATGAAAGGCTCGTAAGGTCGAGATAAGGACAGGGAGATCACTCACCAATTACCGTCACGGGCAAAACAGACTCGACTTGGGGAAAAAATTAGTTTAATTTATTGCTAGTCAAATCAGAGCAGGATAATGAGAAATAAAACCAAATCTTAAAACACCTTCCCCCACCCCTCCCTTCTTCCCAGGCTTAACTTTACTCCTTATTTTCTCTACCTCCTCCCCCCCGAGCGGCGCAGGGGGACGGGGAATGGGGGTTTGGGTCAGTTCATCACACGTTGTTTCTGCCGCTCCTTCCTCCTCAGGGGGAGGACTCCTCACACTCTTCCCCTGCTCCAGCGTGGGGTCCCTTCCACGGGAGACAGTCCTTCACGAACTTCTCCAACGTGAGTCCTTCCCACGGGCTACAGTTCTTCACGAACTGCTCCAGCGTGGGTCCCATCCACAGGGTGCAGTCCTTCAGGAACAAACTGCTCCAGCATGGGTCCCCCGCGGGGTCACAAGTCCTGCCAGCCAACCTGCTTCAGCGTGGGCTCCTCTCTCCATGGGGCCACGGGTCCGTAGGTCCTGCCAGGAGCCTGCTCCAGCGCGGGCTTCCCACGGGGTCACAGCGTCCTTCAGGCATCCACCTGCTCCGGCGTGGGGTCCTCCACGGGCTGCAGGTGGATATCTGCTCCACCATGGACCTCCATGGGCTGCAGGGGAACAGCCTGCCTCACCATGGTCTTCACCACGGGCTGCAGGGGAATCTCTCTCTCTGCCCCGGTGCCTGGAGCACCTCCTCCCCCTCCTTCTTCACTGACCTTGGTGTCTGCGGAGTTGTTTCTCTCACATCTTCTCACTCCGCTCTCTCTGGCTGCAACTCCCACCACCTGTAACTTTTTTTGCTTTTCTTAAATATGTTATCACAGAGGCGCTACCACTGTTACTGATTGGCTCGGCCTTGGCAAGCGGCGGGTCCGTCTTGGAACCCGCTAGCATTAACTTTATCGGACATAGGGGAAGCTTCTAGCAGTTTCTCACAGAAGCCACCCCTATAGGCCCCCCCCCACTACCAAAACCTTGCCACGCAAACCCAATACAGTAGAATTCAATAGGAGGTCTCACCTAGGTGAAAACTCATAATTTTTATCGCATGGTGGTATCCTGAGGCTCTGATAGAGGTTTTTTTAATGAAGGACATCATAAACTGGGTGTATAAATCCTTATTTTGGTTTCTGAAATGCAGAAGCTAGCTCTGTCAGAAACAAGCATCTTAAATGGATTGAAATGGATACATCTAGGAAAATGTTTAGGTTTTAGTATGTCCACTTGTTATATGATCAAACATTGCATAAACAAGCATAGGTAATGTAAACTTCTAAGAAAACATTTCTACAAATTATTTTTTCCAGATTTTATCTATATAAAATATATGTAAATTAATTTCAAAACACTCATTAATGTTGAATGTTAAATACAAATTAAGTTTCTGATTTGTTAGGGGGGAACCAATCTCAGAAGAGTCCTCTGAGGTGGAGTGAGCATGTTTTCTCCTGAGTCTGTTGTACTGATTTTCCACCCGCAGACGGAGCTGTTTATCAGCCGCCAGGTAAACGTGAGCCCTAGAACTGGCAGAAAAGCAATGCAAACACCTCATAAAACACACTTCACAAAACACACTTCACAGTGAAGGGAGTTGACAGAGCTGAGCATCCACGGACAGGACACTAAATACAAGCATTTTAAAAATCCCAGGTCATGCCTTGGTGAGTAATAAGCAAGCTTCAAGAATACTGGTCTGCCAGGGCTTGCTGTGGTTGAGAGCAGAGTAGGAGTATCACTACAAATCACGCTTGTTACCTGGTAGTCCCAAAAGCAGAAATAATACCATAGGTGATTTTGTAAAAGTCTTTTCTTGATAGTTCACCGCATCTCTCCCTTTACAAATTAATTCCTATATCGTGTGTAGACAGCACTTGTGGTTATAGCTTCTGATGAAATATACGTAAGAAAAAACCTTTGTGATGTTGCTATTTCACAAGAGCCTGTGGTTTACAGTTGGATCTATTTTGTGAAAACCCTGCGAGAATTGAAAGCTCTGCACATACTCCCTAGCTTTTAAAGTGGTTTCACGTGTTGGCTGGGAGTGTCCTAAGTGCACTGGGAACTGTGCATTCAGTACTCATATATTTAGACCCTATCAACATTTTAAATGCATATTTAAACGTGTGATAACTTCTTGTCTTTTCATTATACTTCTTCCTGCCTTGCTTGTCACTTTCCTATGAAGTTATAAAAAATTGTACTTTAAAAACTATTTGCTTCTTCATAAAGTTTCTAAATCTCTCTAGAAAAAGGTTGTGGAGAAAAGAGCTGTTACATATTTTGAGACATGTGACAGTGACAAGAGCACAGCTGGTAGCAGAGATCAGCCAGAGAAACTTCTGTACCAGTTGCAAAGTGATATGTGTTGGCTGGCAAAAATTGAAAAATATTTTTCAAGAGACAAATTCACTTAAACATCACCCCTAAATTACAAGGTTTCAAATTCTGAAAGGGTTTGGATACTGCTCTAGTGATTGACTGAGAGGCAGTGGTCAGAGTAGAGGAAAACTTGAATGTCAACCAAATGCTGCCAGTAATTTACAGGTAGAATTTTACTTTGTCCATCATAATATTTCTTTTTGCTAATGGCATCTGCTTATGGTCTCATAACTTAATTTAGATTTTTGGGGTCTTGGTGGTTTCCTTGACTTTCTTATGGTCCAGTTGCCATCATCATCAACAACTACTGTAGGTCTATTGTTGTAACTGATTTAGTGTCATGGACCCCAATATCCTGCTACATATTACACAAATGCAACCAAAAGATGCTCCCTTTCCCAAAGAATTTACTGTTTACTTACATAAAGAGGTAACAAATCCCTACAGTCAGAGGAAGGAAAATAACTAGAGTCAAAAACATCCAACTCACAGGTACAGCTGGCTAGAAGAATGTATCCCACTTGTTGGACACAGATGTGGTGATCCATGTAGTGATGACAAACCATACTCTTGGCTTTTTTTTCTTCTGTTTCCTTCTTCCCAAACCACCACAGCTCACTGCTTAAGTTGTCAACGTAAGTGCTGCATTCTTTAATGCCTGGCCATTAGAGATGCTGAGCACACAGGCTCCTTTGAAGCAACGGATTTCAGGTTCAAAACCTCAGAAGAAGAGTAGGTGCCTTTTGCTCCAGACTTTTAAAAATTCTTAGTTACTTAAAGTATGCCATTGCAGCATATGAACTCTTTAATCTTTACCACCCAAGAATGACAAGCCAAATACTGCTTCAGTGTCTAAACCATCTTTCCAATATCCTTTTGAAAGAAGTGATCAGGTACCTTGAACAGCTTCTTCCATTAATGGTCTTTCCCTTTAGGAATTTTTAAAAAATGTTTAAATATTGGAAGGCATACAGCATGAGGAGCTGTTCAATTTATTTTCTGCATATTGCTGACTGATGTAGTCCTAAGTAGCTCCTCACACCCTATTCTGTTCCAATTCTTTGAACAGGCGGCTATTGAAGTCAGGCTATTATAATGAGGCAGCAATATCAAATACTGAATTTTTCTCTTTCATATCACACCAAGTGGGAACTTTATATGTGATACTGTAAAAATTACCATATGCTTGTGAGTACTGAGCAGAAGCACTAGCTTGGTTTTGGAAATTTTTCAGAGCACACAAGAACCTAGAATTTCACCTCTGCTCCTGAATTAAAAGCAGTCCTCTTAAAATGCAAAAGACTGCTTTTCCTCTCTCCTTCTAACCAGTCAGCTGATAGTGGCTATGTTTCCACCACAATTAAAAGCACAACTTACAAAGCAGCTATAAGAACAGTGTGCTTTACGTCCGGTGAACTTTCCCTCCACAATGCTGCCTGGTGGACAGCCTGTCCAGGCATGCCTGATCATTATAACTCATGAGACCAGCATGGCCACAGAGATTTTGACATGCTTAAAATGTGCTGGAAGTTACACCTGCATGTGTGTGATATGGCAATTGGTGAGTTTAATCTTTAGGGCAATTTTGGTGTTGCTGTTAATAAATAAGGTAACATAATCCATGACTTTTCTTTGAAAAGCACCTCCTGCAGCACATGGCTCATTTTACCCTGCTGTAGTTACCTTAAAATTGAATGTCTAATTTAAGACAGTCATCTGGACTCTCTCCATAGTGAACGAGATCCTATAGGAAGCAATTCATTCTCCTTAGGTGTGATGTCTGAGATAAGAATGGTGAATCACCCACCTCTCTCCATGATATACAGTAGAAACATGGAAGACTATCTCAGACTAGAGGCTTAACTTAGAAATTTGGCTATATTTAGGTGAGAAGAGTCCATCCTTAGTGCCTCAAATACAATTGTTTCCTGAAGAAATTCTGTTCTAAACAATCGCTCTGAATAGAAGAGTTGTTTGTATTCATTTGTCACTTCTCCAGCTGCTCTGAAATAAAATATAACTCTATTGAGTGGTGATAGAGGAGATAGCATTTTCCAGTTAAGAAAAAATCTGGTCTTGCATTCCGAAATATATTCATAGGACATCTGTATTACACATCATTCAAAACACGTCAAGTTTTCTAGATGGTAATGAAGAAGGAAGGGCCTTTATACATTTGTCGTGTGTTCTTCAATATAGGGAAAGCAGTCTAATTTGTTTATTCAGGCTTTCGCTGAGCTGATCTTGTATCTCCCCAGTTCCTCCCACAGCATTAGCTTTTATACAGAACTTATGTTATCATAGGTTTGTTCTTTATCTTTGCTGAACTGGGTTCTGATTTATGGAAAGTAGGATACAGTCAACCAATAATTTAGAATATATATCAAAGAAACATTACATGCTTGCACGTATGTCTGAAAATTAATCTAAATTATGCATTTGTTTTACTGAACTAAAATGGAAGCATGAATATTATTCTGCCACAGCTCTTCTTTGCAGCAAGAATGCTGTTGGATACAGAGTAGAAGTAGGTAATAAATAAATGGCCTAACATACCTGGAACTACTACCTATGGAAAAAATACAGGCATTTAAAATATTCTTAGCTGAAACCTTTTAAAAGTTTTAAAGGCAACCTACCTAAGCAAATCAAACAGTTTAGTCCTGCATCTCAGTTCTTCTTTTGCTTTCTTTTCCCTTGCCCACATCCAAACAAACCACCCCCTGCCAGGAAAGGTACTTCCTAGCAGAACACTGAACCTGTTGACCAAAAAAGGGAGACTTGTGATTTTAGCATTTACAGAGTGGGATTTAAACTTCCCTTTGACACAGAGTTTTATACATATATATTCTTAAACATATAGTCACATGCACTTGCTCACAAGGAAAGAAACAAAACAATGTATGAATCTGCAAAATAATGTTCTGCCAACAAATCAGCTTTGCCCATACAATAATGGGGAAAACCCAACGACATTACAAGTTACTTTTTAAATTTCCATTTAAGTGATATATTATGGTGGTGGATAAAATGGAAACCAGAGTTTAATCTGTAAGGCTGTATTTGTATACTACTTTTGCATAATGTATCTGTCCTCAATAGATGCTCCCTCCCTCCCTGAGGCTTTTGGGGTTTTCTCTCACCACCACTATCCATATTTATTTTCATTACTATTATACGAAATACAGCTCCATTGTCCTGTGGACTATATGTAACAAGTTTACTGAAAGACCTTTCCTTAAAACACTGGCTATACAGAGAAATGACTTAACCGCTTATCCACTTTTCAAATCAACATTTGTGGTACCATATTTAGTAGCTATACAGCAGAGCAGAGTGACTCTTATGCATCTAATCACATGAAGTATGTAAGGGTGTTGGACGGGAGCCAAGTCATCAGCTTCATAAAGTAGCTGGGACACTGAAGGTGTGAGGAGATTTTTTCTCAGCTCTTTTTTCCAGTATAGTTAGCATGTGTTCTAAACCTGTTTTAGTAAAGTAAATACATTCTTTTCTGTTAAATTTTGTCTCTGATCTTTAAATCTTACATGCCTTTAAAAAGACTAAGTATCGTTGTATTCCCCAGCAGTGAGGATATATAAAAGTGTACCGGATTATTTCTGGATTACCCTATACTCTGCACTATTTTACAAGTCCTCTTCAGGACACTTCCATAATGAAGTGCAGGGATCCGTCTGAGCAGCGTATACCAAATCAGAGGCTGACAATCCAGCCCTCAAATTCTACATGGCTTAACCTGTGAAAAAGAGCTGTTAGTAATGTTAGCGAGGAATATAGAGGTCTAAAGGAGATGTATTAACTACCTAATCCTTCAGTGAGTACTAAAATCAAAACAATTTGTAGTGAAGAACTCCATTTAATCACGGGTGTAGTGCAGAGGGATTTCACTAGAAACATTAATTTTACATAATATTATCAGTTTAAATTGCTGTGTAAAATAATTGTACAAAATTCTCTCTTCCTTGCCTTCACAGTTTTACTTACAGAACAGCTTTAAATGCTGACACTGCAAATCTGCCTCTAGGTTTGTTTTGCTCCAGGTAAAATGGCAAATTATGCATTTGTTTATTGACAAAAATTGGTTTAATTAAAATTGATTTTAAATCAGTTAAACACTTACAAACTTCTTTGTGTACACATACAAATTGATTCACAACTAGCTCGAAAAATTTAGCAGAATTTAGTACAAATAAGCTGATTACAAACTAGTTTAAATGTGTTCACACCGGAGCTTGCAATGGTATGATCTGGGTAAACTTTATATGATTACTTTTAAATTAGTGGAATTTCTGCATGTACCTCCAAGTCATCATTCATATCAGGGCAACAGGTAAGCCATGGCACATCTAATTGTTGTTGCTGCTGATGTTGACTCTATTATTGTTACTGTGGTAGAAGCAAGATGTACCAGTTAAGGATCTGTTATTCTAGGCCGTGAGTACACACACAATGAAAAAGACAGCATATGCCACAAAGAACTTAGAGCTAGCATCTGCTTTGCAGAATTTAGCCTGCCCTAAACTTTTGCTGAAAGCAAAACTATTCATTTGTATCTTTAAAAAAATGCTAACTTTACAAAACTGCAAAGTTATTTTAAGTAGTTTAAATGTCATTGTAAAACAGTGAGGGGTGACTGTTATTTTCCATGAAAAAAAATGTGCTTCTGTTTTCTGACTAGCTTTAATAACAATAAGGTGAAGTATTCTTTTTTAGCTTTGCTTTTGGTTAATGTGTCATGGGTTGGCCACTGACATACCTTGCAGAATAATATATTATTGGATGAATCCTTGAAATACACTCAGGAGTCTTTTACGCTCCCAACAATTCAGTGGGAACTTTACCACTGACGTCAACAGTTGAGGCTAAGTCTATTCTGAACATGTCTAAAAATTCTCAATATAACAGAACGGATTGACACGGAACACTTGATCATTGTATTTCATGAAGCTTTTTAGGTACCCGAATGACAAATCTTTACCGTATAAATACCCTGAAGAATATCTGCCAGAAACCCACTACTGTCAAAACCTTCCCTAATAAAACTGTTGGCACAGCGAGTAGAGTACTACACCTGAGACATGAATCTTGTATTCACAATGACATTAATGTATATATTGGGCAATATACATTCATATGTACTCCTCCATTCCTGAAAGAAAAATCTATGGACATCTTTAAGCTTGTGCTGATATGTAGGCATTGCCTGAATTGCACCCTTTATTTATTTAAGGTGGCACTACCAATGTGAAAATATAATGGTTCTAGGTCTTGTCATTCTGATTCTTTCAATTATTTGCTCTCCACCATTTTCTTCAGGAAAAGGAAAATGAGCAGGGGTGCTTACCTGGAAAATACAAGCGAAGACAAGGACACCATTAGGAAGCTGCTGGCACAAATCTAGAATGGAGGAAACTAGCCAGATTGCCAGGATTATGACAGCACTTTGACAGAAGAAAGACTAATATCTCTATGGGGAGGATTGAGTTTTGGCCACTCTGTGACAAATACTGGGGTTAATGGCACAGTTTTGTGGATGGTTTGGCAGAGGGTCTGAACTACTTGACCATGGGGTGTTGTTCCACAATATTATTGGGAAGAAATGATGTCCATTCAACAAGGGCAGGAAAGAGCATTTGAGGACAGTGACTCACAGACATAGGGAGGTGACCATTTAACAACATTAGAAAGGGACTTTGAAAGAGGCCAGTTACAAAGATCTAGAAGTAAGGAATCTTAGAGAGGAAATCAGGGGAGGATGATTCATTTTGCATCAAATCCAGGAAGAGACAAAAGATACTGCTCTCGGTGAAAATGAAAAGGAGGAAGTAAAAATATGTCACAATTGGGGTCTATTTTTCATAATAGACTATAGCTGTATTCAAAAGGAGGAAGTTGATGTTCTTTCTGACTTATTCTGAGCATCTAATAAAGGTATTCAAACAGCTTGCCCATGAGATAACAGTGGATTTCAATTACTTGAATACTAGTTAGAAAAAAAATATGGCAGGACATAAAAGGTCCATCAAGTTGTTGTAATATTTTAGGGATGATCTTTTGCTTCACGGGACAGAGGAAGTTATAAGAGGCATTACCAACTCGAATTGCATGACAAGTAGGGAGGAGCTCATTTTGATTTTAAAGGCAGAAAGTAAACTGGGTGAAAGTGATGATGACACATTTTACCAAAATAGGCTTCCCTACTCTAAGAAAAAGAGGAAGAAAAAGCACGCCCGCGCTGCCAACTATGGATTGCATTGTTAGGTAGAAATAGTTAAGCTAGCTTTAATCAAGCTAGTCTAGGTACTAAAAGCAGGCTCATCATAACAGCATGCCATTCTACATGAGTTAATTAACCTCCTTTCTGTATAGTCTAGGCCTGAGCTCAGTCATTTAAAGCTAACCTAGATTTTCTACAGAGAACAATATTCATTTTTAATTAAACATACAATAGCAAGCTATCCTGATGTGAACAAAAGGAAGCAGGGGAAGCTTAAGTAGACTGTGTTAACATCACATTAAGAGCTTTTCAAGGATTTGAAAAAAAAAGTCACAATAAGGGGACCTAACTGAAAAGTAACATAAAAGAATACGAACAAAAGGATAAAGTCACAAAGCCTACAATACAAAATGAGTGACAGGTAAAAAGGGGTATAAAGGGCAACAAGAAAATGTTCTGGAAATACATTAGAAGTGCCCAGATACTCAGTTAAATTTATCTTACCATAGAATTTAGAGAAGGAATGAGTTAAAAACTATTTAAATTGTATGTATTCAAGTTAATAGGGCCTGAAGAATTTTACTTAATAATATAGCAAAAATAATCTATGAGTTGTTAGAAGACTATATAGGTTCAAGGAGACTAGAAAAGGATAAAATGTGCCTATTTAAGGAAAGCAGGTCCAAAGCTATCCAGATTAATTTTGATCCCAAGGGATATTCTAGAAGAAATTCCATGATGGAAGAGGTTAGCATAAGTTTGTCAGGAACAGATGCTCTCACACTAGTCTAATGTCCTTTTTTACAATCAATTTCACTGATTCAGTAGAAAAAGAGAGACAGCAAGTATCGTAGATCTTGAGTTTAGTATAATTTAGACACTGTCCCATGACAGTTTCATTAAAACAAAAAGTGAAGGAAATACAGTTTTCATAAAACCGCCAACCAATTGGCACGCTGCTTGCAAAAATCAAACTTGGAGAGCATTTGCAGTGAGAACCCATAAGGACCTGGTGTCATTTCAGTTCTATTCAATATTTCCATTAGTGACCTGCAAGATGCAACAGAATACAGATATAGAAAAAAATCTGGTATTCACCAACCTGGGAGCTAGAAGACAGAATCAGATTTCAAAACTGGTTTCATAACTTCGATAAATGTCTAAAGTTAGCAGGATGAAATCATCAAGGCTAAGGCAAAATATTATACCTGAGAAGAACTTAAACGTACAGCATAAAATGGGGAGAACCAGGTGGCAATATGTTAGAAAAGGTTCTGAGCGGAAGTTTCTGTCACAAAAAGAAAAGCAAGTTATTTCTGGGATGTATTTATAGATGTTCCTCTCTTGTGTAATACATGGGACATAATTACTGCACTCTAGTTGGTGTGGATGCCTCAGTTGGACTGCTCTAAGGGGCCTTATACCTTCAGATAAAGACAAAAGTCATACTGGAAAGAAGCCAGAGTAAAGCTGTAAGAATAAATCATTTATGAGTGCAGTCTATGAGGAAAGTGAACAAAATTGTTTAGTCTATGAGAAGATGATATACATATCTGCACATATAAACAATTGTATAAGTAAATATATATATATATTTACACACACATTTATTAAAACATATGTGAACAACATAACAAATGTCCATTTCCACTGGGAGTACAACAACAAGGAATGCAGCAAAGAAAATTCAGATTGGATATTGGACAAATACATACTCATAAATGCTGTTAGACATTTATACAAGCTACATGCAAGTGTTGCTGATTTCCTTCAAATAGGTGCTTTTACAAATTGATTAGAAAATAGTTCTTGCGGATGATATCACGTGTTTTCAAACTGTGATCTGTCACCTCCTTAGATTCTGTGAACTACTCCTAGGAGGTCCCTGAAAGACAATTAGCAAAAGCAAACCTCTTCTCAGTATATACACCACTTCTGATATTCATGTTTATGGGTCCACAAATTGGAAATGTTTGAGTAACACTGATCAACATACATCTGATTCAGCCTCAGTGCAGAGATTAGATTAGACAATCTCTTGAGGCCTACAAGCCTATAATTCTTTTTATTCCTATGTGAAAAATTACATCCCCGCTGTGAATCAATTTTTTTACTTATAAAAATGCAAATAGCAGTATTTTCCTACCTCACAAGAGATTGTGTCAGTAAACACATTATAAATTGTTCAGATACAATGGCAGTTATATGAACTAAAGTGTTTTATACAAACTAAAGGATTTTATTTACCTCCCCCTTCCACAGAGGTTTTTTGAGGTTTTGAACACCTGGCAGAACTTCACCTCCAGCCCGGGCAGCATCTGTCACACACATTATGGGCAAAAGGAATCTCACTGCAATGGCATTACATTTACAATTTTTATTTAAATGGCAGTAAATAGACTCTTTCACTATGTAATAAAGCGTGTGCTTCCCTCCACGTGCACACGATGACGACTTTCGGCCCAGTCATTACGCTCCCCAGCCGCCCAGGGTCGCGGCCGGGAGGCCAGGCCCACCGTCGCCCCGGGCCCCCAGGGGCCGCGTTTCCACACCCAGCCCCCACTACCGTGAGCCGCGGACACGGGTGGCACCTCCGTGCCAGCAGCAATAAAACGGCAGAAGCTTTAAGAAAAGGGATGGAGGGAGGGGTGTGGGTGGGCGGCTGCGTTCCTGTGGTGAGGGTGTCGTCCGCCCCCCCCCCCCCCCCCCCCCGAGACCCCCAGAGGCAGCCTGCGGCCCCGGCCCAGCCCAGGCCAGGCCCCCTCGCCCCGGAGGCCCTGAAGGGCCGCAGAGACGCCGCAGTCCGGGCGAGAGCGAAGAGCCCTCGGTACCGACAGGCTCCCTTCCCCGGCTGCTTGGTGCCACCTTCCTCCGCCTCTCCGGCGGTATAAACGGGGCGGGTGCCCCCAGCCGCGCCTGCCAGACCGGCTGCCTGCCTGCGGCCGCGGGCCGGCCCGCTCTCCCCGCCTCCCTGAGGCGCGGCCTGGCCTGGCGTGCTGTGGCGGCGGCAGCAGCACGTAGGCCGGGCGGCTCCATGGCTTTCATCCGCAAGCGGCGGCTGGATCGGCAGCTGTACTCCAAGGAAAGGTGAGCGGCCCTGCCTCGTCGGCCCCGGCCACCCCCGCTCGGCCTCCGCGGCAGGGGCGGGGGGTGGGGGCGCCTCCCGCGGGGCAGCGCCGGCCTCGCCCGCTCCCTCGCCGGCGAGAGGGGCCCGGTGCCGCGGTGCCCTGGCCAACATCCCCCGTCCTCCTCCTCCTCCTCCTCCTCCTCCTCCCCAGTCTGCCTCCTCTGCCGGGGCGGGGGGGGCGGAGGGCCCGGCGGAGCGCCGCAGGCAGCAGGGCCGCCTCCCCGGCGGAGCGCCGGGATGAGAGGCCAGCTGCTGAGCTGGGCTTCGCCCTCGTTGTTGTTACTATTTTAATCAGATGGCTAATGATTCCCGAGAGTTAAGGCTGAAAAGGCTGTAGAACAGACCTGGGAGAATACGAATGCCGCTCGCCTTGTATAAACTGCATGAAAATAGCACGTGTAGATTTTGTTTGTTTGTTTGTTCTCAGTTGTGTTAGTGGCATGGAGTTACAGCTCTGCTTCACTATGGACAGAGTTGTTTTTTTTTTTTTCCCTGAACATTATAATCAGTGTATTGTCAGCCCTTAAATTACAGACTCTGTGACGGCTCTTTAAAGTGTTAAATTCAATTTCCCCGTTCCTGCTTTCTGACTGTAATCTCTATTTTGTGTTCCTGTGGCTAACTGAATGTACAAGAAAGGCTTATCACACGTGCTTGAGTATATCCTGAGTTTACTCTCTTATTTTTAGCTCATGTCCGGGTTTCTTTCATGTGGCTTATCTGCATCTGGCTTGTCACAGAGTTGCAAAACCTTTTGCAATCTTAATATTGCCATGTAGGAAATCTCTATAAGGCGAGAGCAATAGGTCAGCGTGGGTCACGCAGCGGAGGGACACGGGTGTCTTCTCTGGGGGGAGCAGGGCTTCCCGGTTGCCTCCTGCTGCAGGAACCTGGGAGCCAGCGGGCACAGGGGCCGGACAGCAAACTGGTCCCTTCTGAGTCCTGCGCAAATTCCCGATGCTCCTGATGCTGCCAGTTACGCAGCAGTGTTTATTGCTGGTGAGGAAACCGCATGACAAAGAGCTCGGCTCACTTTGTCCATATGAATTCTGATTCATAGCTATTCAGCTTGTAAAGCTGCTACAGCTTTTGAAGTGTTTTCAAAGTACAGACATATTCTGGATCACTTTTTGTCTTCTTGTGTATCTTGTTGCTTTTGGGGGCTGCTCTGGTTTTAGTCCTGCAGGGAGAATGGATAAACTTCCTGTGTAGAAGGAAAAGAGAAGGATTTTTAATTTTGAAGTAAAACATCTTAAGTATAGGAAAAACTAGAAGAATGACTATATTAGTTCTGTTAAGGATTTATTGTAAATAGTCTCCTTTTTTTTGAGAAGCTGAGAAAAAGGCCAAAACTCATCAGGCTTGTCCAAAAGAACCCAAGTGGGATCTAAATCTCTTCTAAAAAGCCCTGAAGACAAAACCAACATATCAATGTCTGTCAGCATTACTGATCTGCAGTTATTGAAAGTCTCTAATGAGAAATATTTTTCTTTGCTCATATTTGGAAGCATTTTAGGATCTTATTATTTGAGTTTGTAGTTTGAGCACTTCATGAAAGATGAGTCTTGTTCTCATTTGCCCTGGTAGTTTTTCCTATCTAAATATCTGCAAACTCATTTCTTGGTTTCTTCCCCTTGCCTAACATTTGCTATTAGTGTAAAATAAAAGTAAATTTATATATACTGTGTACCCTATATCAGGTCTTTTCCCCTCCCTCTGTTCCTGTGCTTTTCTAAATTAGGAAATCTTAAAAACATTTAAGTGATTTAAAAGGTTTTGGGCTCTGAAATATCAAATGAGAAATATCAAATTCTGTCTCTTGTTTTCCTTATAGTCCTGCCTTAAAACAGTACCAAAAAAAAAAAAAAGCAGCTCTTTA
This sequence comes from Gymnogyps californianus, assembly GCF_018139145.2. Classification (NCBI taxonomy): domain Eukaryota; kingdom Metazoa; phylum Chordata; class Aves; order Accipitriformes; family Cathartidae; genus Gymnogyps; species Gymnogyps californianus. The sequence goes on from NC_059472.1 coordinate 41,273,925, forward strand.
TATCACTTGCTTGAAGGGATAGCCTCTGAGAGCTTTTCTTTTTGCCTTCTTCCTGGGTAATTGTTACAGAGACACCAACTCCTGCTTCAAAGCTTCTCTTGATTTACGTGATCTTGGTGTAGATATTTCCTAGTGAGATGACCAGGACTCTCTGAAACTTTGTGGCAACTGCATTTCATGTGTGGTTTGGTTATTTGTTTGTTTGGGGTTTTTTTTGTTGTTATTTGTACGTTGCTTTCCACAAGAATGTAAGCTATGAAAGTTCTGGTTAAGAGTACTGTGAAACTTAGTAGGTAAAAAGTTAATCTTCTGATGCACTTGCTTTGGGGGGAAGGAAGATCAGATCAGTTTTAAGTGATCCGAAAAACATTATTTCCTCTTAGTTGGACTGCTTTAATGTCTGGTTACATAAACCTACTTTTCTGACTGTATGCAGTTTTCTGGAAGAAAACAAGAAAATACTGTAATGTCCTGTGTGCACACACTGAGAACAAGCAGCAGGTTTTACTTTACATGTGATTAAACAAATCCATGTCCCTACTGAGCAGAGTTCATTCTGGCAGGAATTTTCCCTTCAAATTCATCTGTATTGGTAGACATCTATTTTCACTTTGCCCAGGTATTCAGAGTAAAGAAAGATGAGATGATATGTCCCTTTTTAATTAGTGTTGTGTGCATGCACGTGGGCTGGCCTGCTTTTTCATCCCTGGCAATGTCCTTCCATTATCAGGATTGTACTTCCAGTATCGGGTCATGTGATTGTGCAACGTATGTTGGATCAGCCACTTGAAACCCTTGTGTCCAAGTAGATTTCCAGCATGTGCTTTCCTGATGAAGTGATGGAAATGCTAAGACTTCAGTCATAGATAAGGAATTTAAAGCAGGGTCAATGGGGTACCTTCTCTGGGTGGTGTCATCAGGATTTTGCCAATACACTGGTCCGTGCACATTCATTCCTGTGTCCAATTTGAACAAGTCCAGTGCTTCTGTTGGTAGGTGACATTGGTATATAAAATAAATTGTGGGTTTGTTGGGGTTTTTTGTTTTGTTTTTTTCCCCCTGTGTTGTTGGATCTCAGATGAGATCTTTTCAAACTGAAGTATAGAGAGAGATGCACATCGAGCAAAGTAACAGTAAAATTCTCAAGTGGACTAAGCCTGATAAAACACACTCTTTATTTGGAGGATATTTTATAGCATCTTAGCAGGATTTATAAACCCCAGATTGTAGTTTGTAAAGTGCGATTTGCGTCTTTGTTGCATACTCTGAACAACGTTAGGAATGTTTGGGTGCCATTTGGCTTCCCAAACCTTGTGTATAGGGGATGACATCATATGAGGTGAAGTTTTGCAAGTGTTTTCGTGCTACTTAGTGTCGTGCCTAGTTTTCCTATGCGTCTTGGGTGTGTTCTTGACTCATATTCCTCAGCTCTTTTCTGAGTGGCACTTATATGGGAGCTTTTCGAAAAAGGCAAAAATAAACAAGTCACTTTCAACTTTGTATTTAGAAGAGAGTAAGCAGAGTTCTTCACTGCTTTGTTCATTTACCAGCCTTACCTGTTTCACCCCTATCTTTCTGCTGCTGTAGATTAAGTTCTGTTCTTCTTGGAAAGGTGCTTGCTTTTTTTTTTTCTTTTCCCTGAAGCTGCTTCTCAAACCAATACTGATTCCCTTCATAAGAAAATACCTTCAAATTACTTCCATGTGAATTTTTCAGATTTTCATAATATAATTTTTCTCGGACAATACAAAGACAGGAAGTTTGAAATAAGCATTCAAGCAAAATTATATTAGCATGCTTTAATTTACCTCTCCCCTTAAGTGTAGGTGCTTACCTTTTAAGCTTAAATAGCTCTGTCACATGCTATTAAAAGATTAACTCTTTACTCCAGCAGGTTCTGTATGCTTCTAACACTGGGTGGGAATTGAAGATGTTCCAACACAAAAGCTGTTAGAGCCTTCATTAAAGTTATCTGGGGGGGCTGTGGAAGGTGTGTGACTACATTATACTGATTATCCACTGCCTCCCTTCTTGCCCCCGCAACATACACTGCCAGCCAGCCACAACTGTGACTGAACAATCTTCCTTCCGTTTCAGACTTGCGAAGCTCCTTATGTTCTTTAAAGTTGGGGGTTTTTTTACAGCTATGTGAGTTGTTATAATAGAAGATGTTCCCTTACCTAGTATGTTCTCCCTGCCCCCCCACCCCCAGCGGCTTCTGCTGTTGATTTTGAATACAGTGGTTTGCATTAAACTTGAGATGTAACATCTTAAGTGCCCTTCCACCCACTCGAAAGCTCAAAGCTTTGCCCTGGTGGCAATGGTGGCTACCAATTCATTTCATCCTGGAAAGTGAAGCTGCCTCTTTCTCAACATCTCTGACAGCAGGACTACTGCACAGGTTTGCTGCCTTCCAAAGGGTAAGGTCTTGTTCCTGGCCATCTTGTTCTTGCCCCTGGCCTCTTTACGTTGTACTGTCTCTGGTACTTCATGTTCCCTTCCATGGACTGATTCAGGTTACTAAATCTGTGCAAAACTGTCCTGGGGAAACTCCACAGCTCTGAACAGAAGCGTGTATTCTGATCTGTCTGCTAGTGTGATAGCTTTTTCAGTTGGAAGTGGGTGGTCTCCACAACCGTAAGTAGTTTTTGAGGCATTACAAGTTGGTAGGCCAGGTTGGACCAGTGAAGCTACTGAAGCTTTTTTTTTTTCCTTAAGTTCCAATTTTCAAATGATCACATGTATTAAGAAAATATCATCTTCTCAGAAGTTTTCTGAAAGCTTGTTTGCCATTGGCGAGACTTTGAGGATAAAGACCAGAGTGTTAAGAAGTTATATTATAAGACATTGAACATCTTTCAAACTCTCACCACTTATAGGTACTTTCATGGGGTTTGAGCTTTCTTTGAAAATCTTGTCTAATTTATCTTTCTTTGTCATTTTCAAAATAGTATATTGGGTTTTTTTAAAATAGTCTAATATGTCAAGTTCAATATACAAGAGGAAACGGTAAATGATCCCTGAAGACATGACTGTGGCTTACTAACTTCATCAGTCTATTGCGAGCCATTAAATAGCATGGTGACCACAAAATTTGTGAACATAAACCTGTGAAATGTGTCTTTATTAGAAAGCCAGCATAAAAATATCCTGTAATACACTTTAAGGTGTGATTTTTTTTTTTTTTTTTTATTGCTTGATTTGAAAGGACTTTGCATCAACAGATATTTGAGTTGCTTTCCAAGAGAATATATAGCATTACCCTTCTCCAAGTAGATTTTTAATAAACACTGATTAAATCATTTATACTTGAGAAGTTTCAAGTAACAATTGGCTTAACATTTTGAAAATAGGTTAAAATGAACCACTTGCTGATGATAAGAAAAATATCTCAAACTTGATACTTTTCTGTTTGCCTGAAACAGAATAGTTTCTGATATTTAATTATTACTGTATTATAGGAATACAAAGTTTGAGAGCAGCAGGCAAATGTAGAAGATCCGTTTGATTTTTATTAAAAAACACAACTGTTTGTGTTAGAACCAGAACTGTGTTTTTCAGATACTAGTTCTTGCTGATAATTTAAAAGAACTAAAAAAAAAAAAAAAAGTCTTTTTCATTTTAGATATGATAGTATTTTTGTACATTTCCCAGTTAATACTTATGGTTTGCTTGGGGGGGGGATTTTTTTTTTTTTTAATAGGTTTCTTTATTTTTTTGGGGGGAGAGCCAATTGCATTATTGAAGTTGTCCAGTCCTTCTCAGTGGAAAACTAACTAGCCTGACTAATTGCTGAGATTGAGGGGGTTTTTATGTCTTGCGGTCAGACTTGAAGGCAAGGGAGAGTAGACTGGGAACAGACTTGCTTAGTCTTACTTGATTTGACATAGGCTTTGTGATCTAGGCTGTTCTTCCAGGGCAATGTGGTAAGTCATAGGCTTACAGCATGTGCTACTAATTACTCAGCACAGGGAACAGTACAGCTACTTAGTGGCTGAAGACCAAAATACAGTTCTCAGCTGTTACAGATTTAATCAGTTTCTTATACAGGGTGTCATGCATTCTCTTCCAGCTGTTATTTGTTGTTTTTGGAGTTTTTTTTCCCTCCTGTCATGCACAGGAGAATTAAATTACTGTCTTAGATCTATACTAAATGTGAGTACAAATTCCTGTCATAGGACTACATAGCAGTTGATAGTATATAAATTTTGTATATCAGTCATCTTGATATCACAAGTGTCTTTGGAATACCTTCTTTAGCTCTTTGGAAGACAGTCAGCCTAAAGTCCAACTGCTTAGTTGCATGTTGAAGATCTCCATTGCTTTAATTGTACAGCTATTGTGATTGATTTCCTATTTTTTCAGGCCTTCACAACACTGTGTTTGCCTACTCATGCAACATACCAGAGGCTGATCTGTTCCTTTGCTATCTGTAAATACTTGTTAAACCTCCTGGCAAGCCTGAAGTATCATCCTGTGCAGCGATGGTTCTCAAGAGAGACCCTGTTGATACAATAACTGTCAGTGGCTCTGCTTATTTACATGGAAGAAGTCTGTTCTGTGAAGATAAAAAGCTCTGACTGTACTCTAGTAACATCTGATGAAACTTGACTTTTCCTTTTTTTCAGAACCCTATGGATCATTAACACAGACAAATGAAATTTAAATACTTAAGCAGTAAGGACTGAGATGAGTTGAGAAATTCCAGGAAGTTATTCGAGAGATCATGCTTCACAATCTCCAAAGTTCATAATTAGCAGTAACTTGAACTGGTCTAGATTTGTTAGCCAGTAGTTGAGATACAAGTCTGAAAATTTTGGTTCCACTTATGGTATCATAACTAGAACTTGAAAATGTATTTGTAGAAATGAAAGTAAGAAGGACTGTTGTCATGAGTGATTGAAAGAGAACAACAAAAGAAAAGGAGATGCAAAAAGCTCCAGGGAGCTGGAACACACTGGCAGTATCACAAAAAAGAGTTAAAGATAGACTTGATATGTGTACGCAAACAGTTGGACTCCAGGAAAAAGAATAGCCATATTTCTTCTTAGCTAATAATGTCTTTAATCATATGTTCTTTTGTCCTGGTGAAGAAGCAGACAGTGAAATCATGTGGTTTGAGGGATACCTGATGGCCAAGAAAGGTGGAATTTTGAAAGGTGCAGTTTTTGTGACAGAATCTTTGGACAGGGTCTAAGTTTGTCCCAATTGCAATGGGTGCTTGAGAAGAGTAGAGATTGGTGATTGTATTTGTGGAGATTTGATGTCTGGCTCTGTCTGCAGAAGTGACTCATAGCAGCCTGAAAATATAGGAAAATGCAGTTAGAGTAAATGGACTTGCAAGTAGGAGAGTAGCAACAAGCACAGAAATGCTTGGAAGAGACTGCAGAACCACCTGGACGGCTCTGTGGAGACCGTGGGGGGCAAGATAAAATGTGGAAAATGCACTTGGCCTATATGACGTGCAGTGTTTGGAGAAAAATGCTTTAACAGCTGCCAGCAATACAACTTTTTTTCAAGACAGTAAAGCTGTCTCAGAAAGTGAGCATGAGATTACAGCACAGGAGGTTGCTGGTCTCCAGCATCCACAGTGATGCTGTCTCTGTAAAACTGAATGGTGAGTAGTCATGTGGAAGAGACACAGACAGACTAATAGCAAAAGGGTAAACTGGATGCTGCTAGTAGGTATTGTGTTTAAAAAGAAAAAACCCTGCAGTTTTCCACAGTACCTAGTTAGCTTATATGAAGAGTTTATCTTGAGTTTTTGTGCATACCTGATGCGTTATTTTTTTCATGAAATCATCCGATTCAGCAGGAGTGAGGATTATGCCAGGGAAAGTGCACCTCAAATCCTTTCCAGTAGCCCACAGCTTCTGATTTTGGGAAGGTGAATTGATGCGTAAGTTATTCAGTATAAAGATACAACAGTTTCTAGGGGATTGTTATCCTGAAAAATTTGAAAGAGAGCTCTCTTGGTTCATGTATCTTGGCCTATGTAAGCATGTTGTAGTTACCGTAAATAACAGAGCTGATGTTTTGATGTAAAAACATGGCTTATCTTGACTATATGAAGGATTCCTGCATTTACCAAAAACTTAAAAGGAAAGTCTAGTGATTACCAGTGCTGCCAACAGGTGAATTTGGAAAGAGTATAAAAATGTGGGGAGTTTGTCAAAAGAATAGGAGACAAAGGAAAGAGCCCAAGAATGAAGAATTTCAGAAATGAGTTCTACCGACTAGGCGTTACTAGTTTTCTTGGAAGAAAAATTGTGGGACCATGAACATGATTGCTGTGAAGCTGATTGTTCCCTATGTCAAGAGTGTCTGTTCCCTGATGAAAGAGAGTGGAAGAAGATTTTTTCCAAATAAATCTGGGTATTACCTTTGTTCTTAACTTCTTTTTATTTGAATATTTTGGCTTGTGGATAGTAAGCTGAATGTATATGCTTATACATATTAGAAAGAAAAACATTCTGATGGTGAATTGCTCTTTATGTATCCTAACGTAGCTTTATTAAAAAGCTTTCAATCAAAATGTGATAGGACTTGCTAGATCCGAGTTTGCAAAATCCCAGAAATTTTAGGTTTGTCCCAGATGACTTCAACTGGATGATGTTTGAAAAATGGGATTTAATGGCAACTGTGTGGAAGCTGCTATGGTTTTATATTCCTCTTCCCCCTTAGCTTGTAGACTGTTCCTAGTGAAAGCTTATTTCCTCAAAATGCAGAGCTAGACCTTCTTTTTTAGCTTCCTGAAGGTGAGTGATCAAAATAAATATGAAAAGAATGATTTGGCTCCTTCAAAGGTACCAAGGCCTCAGAAACTTGGAAATTCAGTTTACACTTGTTGATAGGACATGCTTTCATAGGTGGCAGTAAGTTTGAAGAACAGACTTCTATGAGAAACAGAAGGCAACTGAAATTATGCCTTCTGAGAAAGGATATGTGAAGGCAAAGCCCCTAAAACTCCATTGGAAACTAGAGATATTCAAGAACGATACAATAACAGCAACTGGGGTAGAGGCTGAAGAGACTTTTTGAGGTTTGTGTTGGATTTTCTTAGGTAGTTTTGTATGGCATATACTGTTCTAACTCATGTTTTCTAACTTTTTAACATCAGTTGTTTCTTAATGGCATCATAAAATACCTGTTTTCAAGAGAGGAGAGGTAAAGATAATGCCATTTTGAAAAAGCAGCAGAGCATTAGGACAAAGTGTCTTAGACACACAAGCAGTTTTGAGTATATGGACCCACTGTTCTAGTTACAGTAAACCTTTATTGTTACATTCTGTTTAATATAACAGACACAACACAAATCTTAGGTGAACAAGATGTATTTTCCAATAATGCTGTTTTTTCTATTGTGAAATATGCTTTCTTAACAAGCAGGCTATTCAGTACATTCAGTTCATTTTGTGAACTCTCGACATATTTACTGCTATTTGAATACTCCTCTGGGGACACTTGGTGTTTATTAGCATTGTCACGGGCACTTCTCGTGGAGCACATCACGAACACAGTACAAAAAGCTCAAAGCATGGATGTGAATAAATACCAAGTACTTCTGCAGATCACACCAGCACTGCACACAAACAAGCTGTTGTACTTCCAGCTGAAGTGGTATAAGATGTTTCTGTTCCTCCTGCTGTGCCAATACCCACTGGCATTCCCCACAGCTGAAACACGTAGGTGGTGGTGTGTTCATCCTGTTAGTAAAGTTGGTGAGTTTTAATCACTTATAGCAGTTTAAGTTGTTAGAGAACGCAGTTTCATGTTATATCTAATCTAGCCTATTTGCATTTACCTCGTACCAGCACTGCTATTACTATGATCCTGCAATTAAATACTTTAGGAGACTTCAATTTTTTTATTATTATTTATTTTTTGTTGTTGAGGTTTGTTGTCTATTGGATTAGTCCATAAACAGGCTTCCTGTAGGGTTGAACAGGCACTGGTACAGAGGAAGTGCAAAAATGTGGTTGGAGAGGAAGGTAATGCTTCCTCAGAGGGTATCCATTGAGTGGCTCAGCCGTGTTATAAAAACTGTGGCCGTGTTTTCACTTAACACTTTAGACCAATGCCATTTGGCTTTGCTTCAGGAAGATCTAATCTCCTCCATTCCAAGTGATTAGTTCCTGCCCCTCCTTTTGTGTCATTGCATATTTTGACTGGCATACACTGGTCAGGGCTAAACTAATGTTTACTGGGGGGAAAGCCTGGCTATGTTAGGATAGTTCCCACCTGAGACATATGAACAGAGTCAAATATCTAACCTTATATTTGTTGGAAGAGCATCAGTCGATCTTCATGTGTACACAAATTTTCCATATGGGTTTGTTCTTTTAGAAAGTTAATTTAAATTAATTCATCCTTGGGGTGTGGGACATGGCACAGCAATCTTCCCAAACACTTGATATATTTTATTAAGAATACTAACTGTTATGGTGTTTTCGTTTTGAATAAATACTTTTTATTTATTTGTAGGTTTTCACTGCTTCTTCTTAACCTGGAAGAATATTACTTTGAACAGCACACAGCTAATCATATTATAAATAAAGGTTGCAGAGATGAAAGGTACAAAACTCTTACGTTCATTTACTGGAGTCGTTCTAGTGTCGTGTATCTCTAACACATACACAACTACTTTCTTTTTTTATTGTTCCTTTTAGAAAATTCAGAGGCTCTCTAAAAATCTGTTCAAAGTCAATCATTTTTGAACCTGATGACAATATCCAACCCATTATCAAGGTAAGCAGTGCAAACTTACAATTTCATGGTAACTTAAAAGCTTTTTAAAGAGAATCTTAAGAAGGAGTATTTATTTTTATAACTTGCTGCAGATACCACTGAGAGACTGCATTAGTATAAAAGCCCCAGAAGATAATGAAGCAAATAACCCTTTCACACGGTACGTGAATATACTGTATATATGTGTTTAACCTCTTTTAAAGCTGAAATGCCCATCTCTTCAAATATCTTATTTACATTTTAGGGATACATCTGGAGGGATTTCTGTTGTATGTAACCAGGTAAGACCTGCATATAACAGATTCTTGATGTATAAATGAGTGAGGTTACGTTCTTTAATGGTGTCTTTCTTGAAGCTGGAGTCTTAGGGTGGGGGGTTAACTGGAAACAAAACTAATTAGTGTCAAAAACTTAGCATTAATGTGAAGCTGTTGATGCTGGAAATTTCAAACTGTTAATGACTTAATGAAGTCATTAATTTGATAAAGTGAACTTTTTGCACTGTGCATTTTATAATGGAGCTTAGGGCAATTTTAGAATTGAATGGAAAAGGAGAATAGACTGAAATTAAACTGGTTATTAATCATCTTTGTTTTGGTCTTGCTATATTGCTTTCTCCTACTTTCTGCAGTGTGTAGTGGTAATAGCAAAGTCATCTTGATCCTTGGAGTTCAGCTTTGTGAAAACATTGGACTGTGCCGCATGTCCACCAAATATTTTTCAGTAGCTGTCCTGAAATATTGGGTTCAAGTTTCAGTCATAAGTTTTGATTAACTTGGATATGTTCATACTTAATGTTAATCAAAGGAAATAATATACTTCAAGCTTTGAAAAATTGCAGCTGATGGGTGTTCCAAAGCTGTAAAGGTTTCCAAAAGATGTTCATGTTTTCATTTCAGGAAAGAACAGAGATAAGGTGGGAAATACCCTTTTAAACATTCTAGCGTCTTTGTAAAATCTGTCTTTAGCAATACCTAAAATTGATAGCCTTGCTCAGCTAAGTACTACTGCAGTCAAAAATGAACTCAAGCATTTAATATTATCTATGCTGGAGAAGTTTGTGGACTGTGTTAAAGTAATCAGTATATTTAATTTCATCTTGGAACTGCTTCTGTGAAGAGTATTGTGTAGTCAAGGTTTCTTGTGTTGGCAGTTTTTTTGTATATTGAGTATTTTTAAAAAAGGTATTTCTAATTGTTCCATGCAATTGTTCCACCATACATCATTAGTATATGTTCTGAAGAACCAATGATAATAAAAAGATCTCTTAGGAAGGGAGAATTAACTTTTAAAATGGCAAGTGTGGTTAGCACCCCCACTCCCCGCCCCTCCCATGTGTAGGTTGCCATTCATTCTCCTGGCTCTGGGGAAACGTTCTGAAATAGTTGGGTGGCGTGATAAATGCTGGTATTTTGTATAAAAGGCATAGGGACTTTCGAGTGTGCAGTACTCGCTAGTTGTACTTATGACAAATCATGATCTAATTATAAATATTTTTTCTAAGTGGAATTTCTGCCTTGTAGGAAACTGCACGTAGCAAATAACTGGAACATCTTAAACATATTTGCCTTTTCTGGATCAAAAAAATTGTTAATGCATAGCTGGATAAGAAGCTTTGCTTTACATAACAGGCAACTTAGAAACTAATGGCTATAAAATACAGCAAATGGGAATAATTGGAGATTATTTCAGTATTTTTTTCTTAAGATAAAATTGGGGAAAAATCCTCCAAAATAGGAAGTGAATACAGCATGCTAAAGTTTTTGCGCTGCTTACTTTTTGGGTTTTTTTAACTTGTATTGCCTACTGCTTCATGTAATTTGAGGCTCTCAGTGTAGAAAAATGTTTAATTATCCTGCAGAAGAGTGATCTGAGTGTAAAGCAGGTGTCTCTCACTCTGGTTCTTGTTCTCCTGTGGCCTGATTCAGGTCTGTACATGCTGATGTCAGATGAAAGGCACTAATTGCCATTATTTTTTTAAGGTAGCACTTAGAGGCATTCTGAGCTTGTAAGCTTCTAAGCATACCACTCACTTTCTGCTAGCTGGACAGTGCTGTGAGTGGTCGTGTGGTGAAGGTTGGCTCTGTCAGCCAGTGGGAAGTGGGGAGGCTGTACGTGCCAGCCAGAAGGCTTCTGGCTAGAGAATGGTACAGCATCTGTTCTTGCAAGTTTAATATTTGCTCTTGGTTTGAGGCTGCTGCCACAATGCCTTGGAGTGTAGAACCACTGGCTGTACCTGCTACCCCTTCCTACCACTGCTAGCTGTAGCAAGCAGACGGAGGCACTGGAAAAGGCCCTTTGATCGGCCAAGTCTCTTGGGCCATGGAGTAGAAGACAGTTGGTAGTGCAGTCCAGTGTGTTTTGCGCAGTTCAGAACCAATCCTGAGTCTTACACTCAGGCCTGAGATTTAGCAAGTTTGAGCCTTCCCTACAAGCAGAGCAAAACCATGACTTATTTCTGGCTTGTCTTCTTCCAGACAGCAGATAGTAAGGTGGTATCTACAAACAAATGCGCTAGCAGTCAAGTCTTTCTATAGGAGTTGTGAGAATGTTCTGAAGCAGGAGAGTAGCTTCATGTGGGTTTTGGGGAGGGAAGATCATCTCAGATATGAGAATAGCATCAGAGAAACAAAACTGTTCAAAAACATGCTGTTGGATGAGAGAGGAAATCTGGTGTTTGTGGTGGTTGGAACTGGAAGCGAAATGTTTGGCAGTGGAAGAAGGGATTCATTTGAGAAGATTTACACAGTAGTTTATGTTGTGAGTTGCCCCTGTGGGGTAATTCCCATCAGGACAGAACCCTAAGGGTATGAGCCACCAGAAGAAAAGGGGAGATTCTTCAACTGAATGGGATTAGATTGATGGCTGTGCGTATTAGCTTTAATGTTGCAACTCCTTTAAGGTCATATGATTAGAATAAAAACCCACTAATAAACTACAGAAGTAAGTAAGCCTCTGAACTAAATTGGACACTTGCCCCTCTTGCAATTAGCTACTAAAAAAGGTCATTGTTTTTCTGCAGTTTATCTGGGGTAACTAAAGCAGGATATTGCAACCCAGTGTTTTGCTTGCTTAAACAGCGTTCTTAGCTTTGTCTTTATTAGTACTTCTGATTTATTTTATTATTTTTTAAGGACTGAAACTGTAACATCTCTTACTCTTTCAGGTTTTTCTCATTAAAGAAAGAAACATTATTGCACCCTATAAAACAGTAAGAGTAAGTGTATATTTTTCACTGTTCTTAGCAAACCAATGTTTTGCAAGGATTTATGTTCTCATTTCTGAAAGAGTAAGATAATCCTATTTTGAGCACTATGACAATAAAGCTTTAAAAAAAAAAGTAATTTTGCATATTGATAAAACAAGTGTCTGAATTCTTCCATAATGTGTTTGTGGTATTTCTTGGAGGACATACTGCAGGCTTGGCACTTGCTATTTACCTTGATGTGCAGCTCTGTTGGCTCAACAGTCAGAGCTCTCAGCTGGCTGCTAGTATTCAGTGGACACTGCATCCTGGCTAAATGGCTTCTCCTCAGTTCTGCTCACACCCGAGATGAGAGATTGCTAATTGATATTTCCCAGCTGAGTGCTTCACAGTTCAAAGAAGTGGCAGATAAGCCTGCTCACAGCAGAAATCAGAGCTTACTTCTGGTTGCTTTCTGCTGATGGGGTGGGTCTGCTCTGATTCTGAGCCTCGAGGCTTCAAGGCATAGAAGTAAGGGTTTTTCACCTGGAATGCAAGATGTGTTAAGACACAAACACAAAATGAAAATGCAGAATCATGAAACACCATATTTGCCCAAGAATTGAAACAGACAGAATTATATTTCTCAACGTATTTGTTCAAGTAAGAAATTTCAAGAATGATGGAGTCCATAAATTTGTGTTACTGTAATGAACAGCAAAGAGGCAAGAGATGATCTCTGTTCTCTCAACAACTGCTTTGGGTTGGTTTTGTGATTAGATCTGTCTCTAAACTAGGATTTTTTTATTTTCTTTGTTTGCTTTATGCCATTAATTCTTCATGTGTTGAACCTGTTTTCTCTTCTAGTCTTTCTATTTTCTGTTTTGCCTCCATGTGCAAGGTTTATTAAGTATCATACAAATATCTTATCACATTGCCAACATAGTGAAAAAGAAAAAAATCAAAAGGGCTGTTTGGAAGGCTTTTCACTTTATTTTCTCCTAAGTTAAGATTCATTCATACCTAAAACATTCCTGACAGTTAACCATTACAATTTACTTCACTAAAGTGCAGCTATTGCATATTGAAACAAGAAATCTAGTTTGCCTTCAATCATTTCAGAATTTTTTCTCTTGCTGCTAAATATCTTCTACTTGAATCGTTGCCAGTTCCAGATGCATCACTGAGTGCTGGAATTTGGTAGTACATTTTATCTTCCAAGACTTGCATTGACTGTTTCAGATCAATTATGAAATGCTGAGCTATTGTCTTTGCATATGGCTGGAGAGCTACAGAGAGAACTGCTCACAAAAGCTTTTACATTGTTGGCTGTAAGCAATCCTTGTAGACCATCCGCTAGGATTTCTGAGCCGTGCTTTCCTGGTTGAAGGAAAATGGTGCTCTGGGTGAAATGTTACAAGGCTTTTATCTAAATTGCTACTGCATTTCTTGTCGCCCTTTACTCCAGCTCCATTTGCTTCCTGAAGCATGCTTTCCTCTGGGATTGCTGTCAGTTCAGCTCAGATCACATACGTTACACTGAAGATCATCTAGATTTCCATGTCGTCTTTCCTTCAGTTTTAAATTAATCCAATTGTATCTACTGATCAATGTCTTGATGTAGTCTTACTGATCACTTTTTTTTAAAGTCTAGCCTGAGGAATTACAAAGCCCTACAGAAATGTGTTGATACAGTTTTATACGACATTCAGGGGTCATCAAGAGGTCCCACCACCTTTGCTAAATATGAGTTATGTGTAAGAGTTACTATGAGTTGATCCATGCAAATACTTCTGATATACTTAAGTCAAAACCAGAAATATGTACTATGAAACGACACTTAAGAAAGCTGGGAAAACTTTGTAGGGGAAAAATGAGTATGCCACATAAGCTGGGTGCTGCGTTAGTGAGGTTTTTATAAATGACTAGTCAAAACAGGTTGTGATTGGATTTGAGATCTTTTCAGCTCAAAACTATTTATGTAGAGGAGAATGATAACTTTCGTAGCCTAGTCTTTAAAGATTTGATGGGCTGGTATCTTTTGTCTAAAAGATATACAGTAGCTGTTTCAATGTAATATGTCATTTACTAGTTCTATATTTACATGTGTTTACCTGATACTAACATAGACAGAGCAGGTACTAGTTCTACATTTACTGATGCTTACACTATATTAATTTGTTCACTTCAAAGCTATTATGTTGCATTGTATTAAATAACGGACTAAATACTGCACAAAGAGCTTACCAGAGGGAAGATATATTTGTAAAGAAAAAAAAAAATCAAGTTTAACATCTGCCTTTGGAATGTTTCAGGTATACTGCAGCCTGTGATAGCATACTTTGACCAGGTTTTAGAGTATTTTTGATTTTAGTTTTTTTTTTTTTTTCACTGAGCTTTATTTTAAACTCATCTGTAGTAAATGTACTTTTGGCTTTAGGGTAGAACAGAACACTTATTCCAACTGGATGTTGCTGGGAAACTAGGAGATGTTGTGCAAACTCTACATCAGGTATGTGGTTATTTGATATCATTGCACACTTCATCACAGCATCTTTTTTGATATTTAATGGAGAGCTTTCTTTAAATATTTATTCTCAAGGTGAAATTCTTGGAGTATCTATTTTTAAAATGTAGCAGTTGAACACAGCATCTAGTTCTGAAAGCTGTCGTAAGCTACCCATATTAGCTTTTACTGTGCAGGGTGGTAGTATACAGACAAAGTAATAACATGACAGTAGCAATGAACGAACATGTCCTACTTTAATAAGAAATAATAATAGTTCTTTTAGTACTCTGTCACCAAGAATGCTAAAGCCCCCCCAGTTTCTATTGACTTCTGAGCTGTGTGGTGGATCTCTGTGCTATTTCACTTAAAGCTCATTGTTCTTTAGCTTTACAGGGCTTCTTGTCTAGATAAGATGGGAGATCAAGCTGCCATGGTAAGTATCTGATTATTTCTGATATCACTGTTTAATAATAAAATTCTAATTGCATTTGAACCATAGACCATATTAACTTTTTTTTTCCCTCCACATTAGATAACTGCTATATTGCAATCGCGCTTGGCTAGAACTTCATTTGATAAAAACAGGTATCTTTCTAATCACTTTCTACTGGGAATTTATTTTCAGCTTGTTGGTTTATTAGTCTACTGCGTCAGTACTTAATAGGTACTTGTTTGGGGCAGCGTAAGCTGTCTAATTTAGAGAGTTATCTTCTTTGTATTCTGAACCATCTGGAATGGAGAATGGGAAATTCTGTGTTGTGAAGATGAACGTGTTACTTTTTTATCTCTCCAGACCGTTCCATTTATCTGCGAGTTTCTTGCAAATTGGGCATCAGTATACGCCAAATAAAGTTCTGTATAGAAAAGTCAAGTGGCTTACTGCTCTGAGACTGGTGCAGAATGTAGCAACTTTCCTTTCTGGAGTGCCTGTTAAAGTAGAGCTCTCAACAAAGAACTTTCTTCATGTCTAAAATAGGCTTAGTGAAGTCCCCATTCTGATGTCCCAAGGTTATAAGCTAACCTAAAATCTTTCTAAAGAATTTAAGGATAGCTCTACCTAAGTAAGAACTGGAGGTAAACTTACTCCCTTTCTTCACTTGTAGATTTCAAAGCATTTCTGAAACGCTGCATATGGAATGTAAAGCAGAAATGGTGACACCACTGGTGACTAATCCAGGGCATGTGTGTGTTACTGATGCTAACTTGTACTTCCAGCCTCTTAATGGATATCCTGTAAGTGCCTCATAGATGGTCTTGCATATGATGTGAGCACGCTGCCCCTCTAGTGGACAGTTTTCATTTTCTGTATTATTCCTCTTAAATGCACATGGAGCACATGTCCAAGAAGACACTATTTTCAGTTATAGTCAGAAGCTCCTTAGTTTTCCTGTGATCTGTGCTGCTCTGTTGCATTCAGTGCATCTCTACTTCTGAGGCTTTATTCTGTGCTTACTTGCTTAAAATTGACCTCCTACTGACAAAGCACAAAATGTCCTTTGCTCATTCTCTGTTAATATTTAAAGATCACTTTTTGTAAAGTTTCATTTAAGATAAATTTCTTAATCTTACTCTGTGATGCTGTTGCTACCTAGTGAGAGCTTTATATATGTTTAGTTTATATTGGAAGATCTTCGCTGGGTTTTCTATTAAACTAATCATTTCTTTCTCCAGAGGAAAACTGAGTGCCTGTTGCAGACAGATTACTGCTTTGGAACTTAGTCATTGAAATAGCAGCAATAGTCTTAGCAGGCCGCTAATATGCTGAAAGTATGTCCGGATGAGGAAAATGGGTTTGACAGCTGAAGATGAGAAAATGCCATTGAATGTCCACCCACCAGGTGGCACCATTGGCAAACAGTTTGCCCAGCGGCCCAATTTGGGCTTCCTTATTTGTAATAGAGCTTCTTGTGTTCTGCTCCTCTCTTGCATGATTATTATAACTGGCGACAGACTCGGGTGATAATACACTATTCTTTCTTTATTCTTAAACTGCTTGGCTACTCAGACAAGAACCAACAGCAAAGACAAGCTTCCTCTTTTTAATGTAACTGCTTAGCACCACTGTTCCACTGCTAAAATGACATGGATGGATATTGTTTTCGTATTGCTAGTATCTCTAGTCAAGAGAAACTTCAGATTGACTGGAGAGGTTAATGCAGAAGAACATATGCCTTCTAGAATATCTCCATCTTTTCTTCCCCCTCCCTCGCCCCCTACAGAAACCAGTGGTACAAATAACACTGCAAAATGTGCGTCGCATCTATAAAAGAAGACATGGGCTAATGCCACTGGTAAGCTCAAATTTTTTTTTTTTAATGTCTTGCTGTATATATTGTTTCTTAAAATGACCAGCTGAAACTGTGTGCATCATTAGGTAAAAGCTATGTGTTTTTAAAACTCTGGATTAAGTAGTGAACAGCACTCAAAGATCCTTTCTGGTTTTTAAGTGTTTTAGTTCCCTGTGTTGTCAAAAAGATAAAACACAGGATGAGTGAACTCTGTCAAGGATGAAAAATTTCTTTCATAAGCAGCTGGTGTAGGGGAAGGGAGAAGGGAGTAGCTCCAGGGAGCAATTAATTCCATTTATCTCAAACACCTATCTTGGTATAGAATGAATTGTGCTCTCATGGTGTGTTTTCTCTCTGGATTGATTAATGGAGGGAGCTTGATCACTGGTTCAGATTGAGACTAATGTGGAGCGATGAGTCCCGCTGTACATGACTGAGGGATGATGAGAGTGCTGCAGTGGAACCTCAGTTGTATGCTTTCAGTGTTTGCACTGAAATTACAGTCTTGAACAAAATTTTTGTCTCAAAACACATTTAAACTAAATAGATATTTAACTCTTTGCCTCACTCCGTTCACTTAGGACACAAAAGTGTATTACCTGTGCTTAATCAATCCAGACAGAGCCACTCTATGGACAGCTATAAAGCTATTTGCTCAGTTGGCTGTAAACTGCATGCTTTTATGATTGGAAATAGGAAAGATCAAAATGTTAGAGTTTGTGGGCAAAACTGCTACCCAGTTTAGAGTCTTAAGTTTTAGATATTAGTAACTGGAATATTCTGTTAAAAAAAACATGAATATTACAGCTTGTCAGTAATTGCTCTCATTTACTTTTTCCCCCCCTTAACTTCTAAGGGACTTGAAGTATTTTGCACAGAAAATGATCTATGTTCTGACATCTACTTGAAATTCTACGACTATCAAGATCGAGATGAGCTCTATTTCCTTATTGCAACATATATAGGTTTGCAGTATTTATTTATTAATGTAGTCCATAGTACCTTGTGAGGGGAAATTTGTCTGGGTTTTGCTCTGATTTGTGGGAAGAATGAGAAGAATAAACAGATGTATTAGCCCTAAAAATTGTTGATAGAAGTAAGCAAAGTTCAGACTGAATGTTGCGAAGTTGCATATATTCTGTTTGTGTTTGAAGAGCTGAGTATGAAAGCTGAGATAGCATTATTAAGGTGAAACTAATTCTTTTGATTTACAACTTGATATGCACTGTCATTTAAACCCCCTCCCCCACCAAAACCCACAAACAAACAAATGAAACAAATGAACAAACAAAACCCCCACAAAACACTTTATCTTCAAAGCAAGGGGTAAATAAGATCCACTCAGTTAAACTGTATTTTGCTAAAAGAATATAGACTGACTTGTGGGTGGATCCCCCTGGCCCATGGTTAAGTCCAAGTAAAAATCCTATTGAGAAGGTTCCTGTAATGGATGGATTTCTAGTGCACACATGTATACCTGAACTTTCCTCAGTCTTAGCAGTGGTTGATGAAAATTACCATTCTGAAACAGTTAAATTCTCATTTCTATTAAATCTTGTATGCATTAATTCCTAGAAAGTGATACATATCTTTTGCAGATCTTGAACAGAAACTTTCTAAAAGGCTAGTGTGTGTCCTGGAAAAACAAGGAGAAGCAACTAATAGTTTTTCTGTAATGCTACTACAACTGAAACAGTGAAACTTACTTTTACTGCCAATATTGGAAGTGTTTATGTAAATTTGGTACTATTTTGTTATTGTACCGGAGCTCTAGTTCTGTTTTAATGAATTTGCCTAAATATCAGTTGACATTTTCCCCATTTCACAAAGAAAAGTGGAAAGGCCACAAAGGAATGATCGCTTCCCCTGAGAATTGTTTTAGTCTTTTAGATATTCCTTTTGAAAAGCAAATAGATTCTAACATGATTTTCTCTGTTATTGAAATAATTGCATGCTGTTACCCTGCTTCAGACTTTGTTTTCTGGATAACTTTCAAAGCTGAAATTTCAAGGTGCAGATGAAGATGATGATGATGTTGTTGTAGCTTAAAAATAAAAAAAAGAGTGAACTCTTTCTCTAAAGGTGTTTGTAGCACCTCAGTAGCTGTAGCTGACAGCAGAAGATCCTCTCTTTGAAGGTGCTAACACTTGTAGAATTTAAGGTACTAAGGTGAAGGGAGGGTTGGAATATGTTTTTCCAGCTTCTGCTGAGCTAAAATAGAGGCATGCCATATCCTAATCTGAATTCCTTTCCTTCTAATTAATAATTGTAGTGATAATATTTGAATAATTTGATATTTCACAGAAATTGTAATTCTTTAGCTTTGTGTTGTAGCCTTCAGCAGCAAATGGTGGTAAAAGGTATTTGAAGACTTTTAAGTAGGAGGAAGAGCAGCCTGTAACATAGATGCGGTAAAACAAGCATGCAGAAGTGTGCTGTATAATGCTTTGTGTGGCAAGGATGTGGTTTCACTGTGATTACTTGATGATAGGATAGTTTCTTGCCATCGTGCCGTGGTTGCAGTCCTTCAGTTCTGCTATTTCAGGCACTTGCCAAGGTGCTCTAAACTGAATCAATGGAAGGAACAATGAAAAAAAAAAAAAAAATCAGCATCCCCCCCTCGCTGTGCAAAACTGCCTCCAGCTCCCCCGTTTCTCTTGATAAGCCTGCCACAAACAGGACAGACTAAGATAACACAGAAACTCCTTTAACTTCATTTTAAGGTGGAGGGACAGAATGAAATCAATATTCCCAGGTCATTTTGTTGTCCAGCAGCATACCTTTGTATTATAGCTGTTGAGTAGAGGGTAGTACAGTTTTGAATTTCTTGAGCCCCTGCCTAATGCTTCAAACAGAAGCTCCAGGTGCATAATTCCTACTTTCTTGAGTGGTGGTCAAGTTTTGTCTTCCTCTAGTCTCTCTGTTTCAGTGGTTCTGAAACTGAATCCTATTTACATACATATATGACTTCTTTCCACAAGTCATTGTTAGTGGGCATCCTTAGTTGTCCAGTAGGAAAATATATTTAATGTTTTTCTTGACTCTAGCAGAACTACTTCTAGAAATTTGCAATCTTAAAGGTTGCCTGATTGCCAAGAGAGCTGTTCATGTTCTGCAAATATTTTTCTATACCTCCATAAATGTTCAAGTTTTCCCATCCATTGTTTCTGTGTTTGGTTTCAGCACTCCTTCTGTGTGATTTTTTTTTTTTTTTTTTTTTTTTTTTTTGGTTGGATGTATTTTAGGTCTGTTTGAACAGATCTTAAAAAAAAAAGTATAAAGTATGGTAGCTATTGAAACATGAAGTTACCACTTAATTCTGACTTGTTCTTTTAAACAACTATGCCCTTAATTATTTTATAGTACCTCGCATAATGTTGATCACAGTACAATTTGGGGGTGGAACTCCAAACCTCAAAACCCTTAACGTTTTCTTTTATTTTAGAAAATCATATTACAGAGCATACAGCTGAAAGTTACATGTTGCAATGGCAGCGAGGACATATATCAAATTACCAGTATCTTCTTCATCTCAACAATCTGGCTGATAGAAGCTGCAACGATCTCTCCCAGTATCCTGTATTTCCCTGGATCATAGCAGACTACTCTAGTTCAGTATTAGGTATGTGTATACAAAAAGACATGTTAGTGCATCGTGTCCAACCTGAAATTTCTCGGCAGGGTTTTACACTGCAAGAAGTTCATGTTAGATCAAAATGAACCTGGCATTAGTGATCATGGATGTTTTGCTGTGCACTTACCCCTTCCCTGGAGTTTAGCGGACAAAATACCTCAACTTTTCCTGTTTAATATTTCACTCTTCACATACAGAGTATGTACCAAGCATCTGCTTGGTCGCTTTGAAAATCGGCAGTATTGAGCATTCAAAGACTTTCTATGATTCTAATAAATGCAAAAGAACCAGTAAAATGGCTTTTTATGGAACAAGTTGGATGCATTGCAATGTATAGAATCCAGGTGTTCTTTTACAATTTTTAGTGTTGCAAGTTGAAAGGAAGAGGCTAACAAGGCTAGTGCCTAAACAGGCTCCTTGATTAATGGTCTTAGTGCAGTTTGTGTTGGAAGTTTGTCCTTTTGAGGATTATGTCCCTCTACAAGGAGTAGAGTAGGGGAATCTCATGGTACTCATCAGCACCAGCTCAAACGCTTCCATCTGATTGTTTGGTGGGACTTAACTGTAGCCTGACAGAACAGTTAATGAGTAGGAAGAAGACGATACCAGCTGCTTTTGTGCCTCAGGTAGCAGGACCTGTATTGACTAGGTGATGTTAGTTGCAATAGTTGTCACATACATGTAACTACTAGTTCTTAAGCGAGAGGTATGAGATTATGTCTACTTGGAAGGAAGAAGATGAGTAGCCATTTACAGTAAGACTTTATTCCTTCACAGTTAGGGAGCAGAGAAAATTACTGGAGGGGTTCTGTGTTGTTTTTTGTTTGTTTTGTTGCTGTTTGGGTTTTTTCTTTTGTTTTTAAATATTCATTAGAGTACATTCCTGTCTAGTAGAATGCATAGAATCTAACTATGGTTTTTTAGATCTGACAAAGCCTGAAACATTCCGTGACCTTAGTAAACCAATTGGTGCCCTGAATAAGGAAAGGCTGGATAGACTACTGGTATGTATATCTTGGCTTTTATGTGCTGCGTGTTTTGGGCCTTGTACATATTGGCAATAAAAGGACCTTTGTCAAGCAAGCTTTGGGAATTATGTAGATGTCTAAAACCAACTATAAACCTTATCAGAAGCAAACTTACCTATAAACATACCACGTTTATTTTCAGCTTGATTTCATCAGTACTGATTTTGTCAGTACTAATTTAAAATTATTTGAATCTGTTTCTTCTCTATTACTAACATTTCATACGTATATGCTTTTAAATGTTTTACCTCACTTTTAAAATAAAATCCCCAAATCCATTTAACTATTGCAACTGCATTTGCATGGCAGGCACTGAGATGCTATAAACATATGTGGAAATATAAAACTTCAAGACCAATGGATTTAAATGCGTAATGTAGAATACATGTATGAATTAAACAAGACAAAGTAGTAGAAATCTTAAGTACTTCCATTTAAGAAAAAAGCTGACTTTGAGGGAGAGTACTTCAAAGGGAGGAAATCTGGATCCGTGGAAATCAGAGCACCAACTTGAAATTTTCACATGCAGATAATAGTGCACAAACTTTTTCCATTTCTCAAAGTAGGCAGACTTTCTTTTCATAAGCAGTCAAACACATAGTTACAGGCTTAGAAGGTCCTCAGTTTCTTGGCTTTTAATTCTCTGTATAAAATCATTGTCTCCTATGGTAAGTTAATTATTCCAAACTCATTTACAGGACATAACTATATTTAATGTTTTGGAACCTTTATTAGTTCTTAATGAAGCATTAGGAAAAAAAATATTGCCAGACTAACTGCATTATGTTGGCAAAAAAGATTAAATATTTCAAAATCATAAAGCTTCTTAAGGTTGTGGAAGGTAAGAACATGATCAATATTATGTTTTCAATAACATAAAGTTTTTTTTCTAAGATCTGACTGTTTCCTCAAGCTGTTAGCTGCCTCATGCTTACTGCAGTAAAAGCCATTTTATTTAGATTATGATAGGTTTTAAGGATAACGCATAGGAGCTTCAGACAGGAGGGAATCTTCCAGGTTGAATTAAGTCAGGATGTTCTTCCATACTCTCATTAAACTTCATGTGAAAGACAAAAAGGAAGTATTTGTTTGCAGTCATTTGAAGTTGAGTCACTGCAGTTACGTGTGAAAGTGAGAGAGGAAAAAAAGCTGAAAACCTGATAATTCTGGATCATAAGTTATGAAAACTTTTTTGCCTTACTGATATACTGATCTGATTAAAGCTGCATGGATATTAGAACTTAGAGTTTGTTTTATTGTTAGAAAAAAAAAAATTGAGGGTGGTCCTAATCTGTGTCTTTAAAAAAAAAAAGAAGTGTGTATGTGTTCAATATTGAAGGAAAGCAGGAGTGCTGATTTTAAACAGACCTCTTTCTTCTTCATATGTTGCAGACACGTTATCAGGAAATGCCAGAGCCTAAGTTCATGTATGGGAGCCATTATTCATCTCCGGGTTATGTTTTGTTTTATCTCGTTAGAGTTGGTAAGACAGCTTTTACATGTTCTCTGAGCAGACAGTTACCTCTGAAGTGGACAAGGTTTGGAGCAAGCTGATGATTGTTTTCTTTCTCCTTAGCTCCAGAATACATGCTCTGTCTGCAGAATGGAAAGTTTGATCACGCTGACAGAATGTTCAACAGGTTTGTTTACATTTTGCATGTAAGTAGGTCGATTTTGTTTTCAAATATGCATCAAGGGAGTGCAAAGCCTTAAAAAATACTTTTTTAACAAATGTGTGATTGGTATGTGTTATCTAGTCTTGCAGAAACTTGGAAAAACTGTTTGGATGGTGCAACAGACTTCAAAGAGGTAAATGGCTGGAAAATGATTCAAGTCCTTCTTGGTATCTGTGCTAAGCTTTCTGTTCTTAGATGTCTCCTGTTGATTTGAGAGTTTTGGGGTGTGTTTGGTTGGTTTTTTGTTTTGTTGTTTGTGGTTTTTAGCTGTGTGTGGGTTTTTTAAGGATGTTGACTGCATTTTATGAATCCTTCAACATTTTTAACGTCTCTGTAATTCCATGATTGCTTGTCTGTGTCTGCTTTCTGGCTTTTAGTTTAACAGAAGTGTCATTGTGAATATTATTGGAATAAGTGGGAATTACCAGAGTGGATTAAGGCTGAAAAGGTGGAATTTTATGTATCATCTGCTGGAATCTTGTAAGGATTTGGCTGTATTACAACAGTACATCTGGAGACGTTAAACTATAGAAGTTTTATCTTTAGTTTTTTGAGCCTTATAGAAATCATAACTTTTAGAATATGTTGAGAATGATTAACTGTCAGGTAGTGGGTGCTGTTAAATAATGTTTCTTTGATAAAAGAGTTTAATATAGTGATATTTTAAAAAAAAAAAAAAGTCTGTAGTTAATGGTTAGCTATGGTGGTCTTTAAATCATTGACTTAACCTCTGAAACTTTTGTCATCATTCTAGTTTCATTCTAGATTTTTGTCTTGACTTTTACCTGATGTCTTAAAAATGAGAAGGTGGCTATGCAATGAGAGTTCTGAAGATACTCTTAGATATTATGAATTCATATGTCACACGTTACATGTTAAAAATATTTATGCCACTCTGAATTTAGCTCAGAGAATTGCCTTGTGGGTAGTCAAGAAGCCTAAAAGTAGTTGGAAGGATGATGGGAGGAAGTTTCCAGCGCTGCTTTACTGACAGAGAAGAAAGCTTGGAAAAATTACTACCCAAGTTTAGGGCTTGACATATGAACTTTGATAACTTTCAGTTTTTACTGACTGTATTCTACTTAAGTGATCAAAGCTAAGCTAATCTCAAAACTTCCTTTTTTTTTTTTTTTTTTCCTTCCAGTTGATTCCAGAATTTTATGAAAATGATTCTAGTTTTCTAGTAAACAGCTTGAAGCTGGACTTGGGAAAAAGGCAGGGTGGAAAGATGGTTGAAGATGTAGAGCTTCCCCCTTGGGCATCAGGTAATAATAGTCAACTTATTGTATCATGAATTAATACCAGATTATCTCGATTCCTGGGATGGTGGTTCTTCCCTCAAAAATGCCCATTCTGTTTTCTTCTGAATGAATTTTTGCTTTAAAACATTGATGTAATTAATAGTTGCATTTAATTTTTATAGCAAATTTGAGGTTTGTGGGTTGTTGGGGTTGGGGGTTTTTTGTTTGGTTGCTCCTTCAAGAAGGAAGAGGAACAGAGATGGTTACCAATACTGAATGGGGTATCTTCTCCTTTAATTGACCTTTCTCTTGGCAGGTCCTGATGACTTTCTTCAGAAGAGCCGAGAGGCTTTAGAAAGTCAGTATGTATCAGAACATCTTCATGAATGGATTGACATAATATTTGGCTGCAAGCAGAAAGGAAGTGAAGCAGTTGCAGCTCACAATGGTAAATATACACTTTATAGAAATAGCAAAAAAAAGAAAAAAGGATGCTTTAATTAGGCAGGAATGGTAAATAACAGCATATCTGTAATGCCTGATTTGTTTTGAGTATCCATAACTATGCTTTGAATGCTTGATCCTTAAAGGAAATGCAGTTCTTCATTACTGGAAATAGTGTCTTATATAGTAAAATCTATTGCCTTCATGGTGATTTGCATCTTTGAAGATGTACTTAAGATGTTAGGCAAGAAGATTCTACAGTATTGCTGTTATTTGCTTGCACAGCACCATGTGGCAATGTAGTATGGAATTAATGTTTCCCAATTAAAAATAGGAGTCTGTAGGATCTCCACACAAACATGTGTTTTAACTTTCCTACACTGTAATTTCAGTGTGAGAAATTCAATGCAATTTTTCCCCCTCCTCTTGAGAGAATTGGCAAGGGAAAGAAGGGGCTAATGGGCTATAGCTCTTTAGGAGCAAGAATGAAGGAAAAAGTATGCAGGTGACTAGGTTTGTCCTTGTGTACGTATATACTACTGCAGTAGTATATATACTTTTTACTGTACATGTGGAAAGTTTCACTGTTTGCAATCTTATTCTAAGCATGTATGTAGCCATTGTAAATGCTTACAAAAGGGGATGTTATTATGTGATTGCTATGTTGATGTGTTAAATTAATCTAGACCTAATAGTAATGCCAATGATTAACTTATTCAGCAGTCTGATATTTAGCTATGTATGTTACTACCTGATAAGGAAATGTCCTCTTGGTAAAGGAAGGTTAGCAGATCAGATTTTTAGGGTGTTTATTCCAGAAGCCCTGATCCTTTTGAATGATTACAAGTAGCAGACAATGTTGAGATAGTTTGCACTTAGCAAGATAGAATAAGTTTAAAAAGAAAACCTTCCTACAACAGCGGGGAAGGAAGGAATAAGCCATTCTTCATTTTGGTAGTCAGTGCTTTCTACTTCCAGGGTAAGATAATGTGATTTGGTTTGTGGTGGGTTTTTTGTTGCTTTTTCTGTTTCTTATTGTTGTTGGGTTTTTTTAAGGTGCTTCCCCACGTGTTCTTAAATCATGATTTAAGGGTTGCAGGGTTTGGCATCCAATCATACTGTGACCATAAGTGTCAATTACAATGTGCCAGAGGCTTTGAATATGGTAAATGGACATTTAAATTATGGCACCAATATTTTTACCTCTCAAGTGAGAGCACTTTTTATGCACAATGTGCTGCTTCTGCTGCAGTGTGGATTTTTATTAGCGTAATGAATTGCAGACACTTGAGTAGATAAGAGAGACAGAAGGGATCTGCGTATGAATGAACTTATGTCAAAAGATTAAGTGTTCTTATGCAGAGGCCCCAAAGTAATTCACTGTGTAACTGCTATCCCCATAGCAAATGAACAGGTGAATAGGCAGACCTTTATGATCGTACTTTACTACATTCTGTTACCTGTCTAGAAAATAACCAGAGATCCAGTTATGCAACTGTGGTTTTTTCCTTTCTTTATTGGGGCGGGATATATTTAATGAAGCTTAAATAAGTCATCCTTCCTTTACGAAAGTACTGATTTCTTCTGAAACTTTCTCCGAGTCTCTTAGAAATCCTAAACAGGTAAGAAACCCAGGATTAAAACACAAGATCTCAAACTCTATAGCCTGCTGAAATAGCTTAGTTGCTTAAATATAATCAAGTTGAGTAAAAAAAAATACAACTTTTTTTTTGTAGTAGGTATGCAAGACACAGAAAATGAGCCTTGTATATCTACATTGTACAAATAAACTTTTTTTTTTCTCCAGTGTTTCACCCATTAACTTATGAAGGAGGAGTGGATTTAAACAGGTAATTAACAAGAATACGAATGTTTTTGTTAAAGCAGTTAGCTAAATTTCACAGTATCCCTCCAGCTTCTCTGCTGGCTGTAAAAGTGCTCTGTACGAGAATGGTGTAGCTCTTCCATTTTATACTCCCAAATATGCAGAGAACCAGCATCAGGTTCTCAGTTTTAGCATGCATTGAAAGATTGTTACTTGAACATTTCTTCAGTCTGGCTTTTGTGAAATTACTTTATTTTTTTTCAATGGATGAGCATATTGTCATCGTACATAAACAAAACTATGAAGCTGTCATATGACTGTCTGTCACATCTGTGGTAAATCAGTTCTGTAAGAATTTGTGATGGCCTGTAGTGCTGTAGGAACTGCACATGCAGGCCCGTGCTTTCACGGGAGGGGAGGAAAAAAGTGCTTGCCTACTTGGCTTAATTAAATATCTTGGTTTTGTAAAGTATTATGGACCCCAATGAAAAAGTAGCTCTGCTGACACAGATCTTGGAGTTTGGACAGACGCCAAAACAGTTGTTTACAATTCCTCATCCTCGAAGGATAATACCGAAGTTGAAAAGCTTGTCTCGAACATCTAGTCACAGTGTTTCCATAAGTGAGTCTCCAGGTAAATGTTTAACAGATAAACTGACAATGTAATGGATTTGTAATTTTGAGAAGTTCTGTATCTTTCTCCCACAGGATCTCATTATACAACTCTCTTGGCCACTTTCCCTGTAAGCCAACTCAAAATAAATCCATGAATTAACTGTTAAAGAAAAATTGGCAAGACCATTTTCAAATTTGAAAATACAGGCGTTGTCCTGCACTTTGCCTTCTGTTCCAGTGGACTCCCCTGGGACTGTTCAACCTCTGCTTTTGAAGCTGTGGGAGGGCTATCATCCCAGGCCTTTCATGACACTTCAAAATCAAGCTGATAGGACAGCAGCTTCAATGACCATGTCTGCAGGTGTTCTAAATGATGTAAAGATTTTTTCAGTTTTTGAACAGGGATGTCTTTGGGGTGATCGATTGGCTTGGTCTAAATAAACCCTAAGAACTTAAATTAAGCATCTGAATTTTTTTCCTTTTCCATGACTTGAATGAAAATTTGTAAAGAAATTACTTTGTTTTCCCTACATAGTGTAGGGACAATGTTGATTGAATAACTTTCTTCAAGAAAACGATATGTAATGCCATCACAGGCTTCTGTTCAATGTGGAACTTAGACCATTTGTCTGAAACTAAGATGCTATGGTCCTCATCATATGTATAGTGGTCTACTACAAATTGGACTGAATCTTCAGCCCAGGTATCACGTGGAAAGGTTTTTCTCAGTTGGTTGTCTTCAATTCACTTACCTTTTGATGACTTTCATTTTTAAGCAGAGAAGTGAAGAGTGCTACTTAGCATGGCAACCTGTAGCATCCAAATGGCAAGAGTGGCTTTGAAAGTTGTATATGGTGATAATAATGTTCCTATGTGTTAATTAGATATGGTGGTATACTGCCTAAGTCATTAATTCACAGATCAACAGTTCCTGTTGGGTTTGGCCTTTTTATAGTAATTGACATCTAATTGTCTCAATTTTGTTGCATTTTTTTTATCCCTTAACTTTTGCAACAGTGCAGTGAAATGAAATTGTGACATTCCTAACAGAATGCAATACAATAATAAAAGCACATGCTTTATTGTAGCAGTAGATGGCTTTCCTGGTACTTTTCCATTTGGAAGGCTCTTGACATCTCAATGGAACACCAAAACATCTCTGCAGAAAAGTTTTTGTGTGGTTTTTTTTGTTTGTTTGTTTGTTTTTTTATTTTTCCATTCTGGAAATGTGT
Source organism: Gymnogyps californianus (assembly GCF_018139145.2). Taxonomy (NCBI): domain Eukaryota; kingdom Metazoa; phylum Chordata; class Aves; order Accipitriformes; family Cathartidae; genus Gymnogyps; species Gymnogyps californianus. The sequence goes on from NC_059472.1 coordinate 41,302,349, forward strand.
TCTGTAAAGTCTCCAGTTTAAAAGCCCTGGTTTTGGGAGAAAAATCGTATTTTTGACTGTGTAAGCCTATGCATTCAGGAAGAGATTTGGAAAAAAGTTAGTGATCTTGTCATTCTCTGCATTAGCCAAAAATTCTTATTCCTGGAGCTCTACATGATTTCTGTACTTTCATATTTAAGTTTGCAAGTTCAACTACCTAGTTATTTGAAATCTATCTTTTGTTTTCTATTTGTGATGAAAGTTTATTGTGGCATTTTATTGCAGTTTCTCCAAATGAAGAATCATTTGAAGATTTGACAGAAGAAAGTATAACACTTGCTTGGAACAATATTGCCAAACTAAAATTAGATGAGCAATATAAAATTCACAAAGAGTAGGTACTATTCCTTTCTTTTCACAGTCAAAATTGTTCCATTTAATTGGGGGGTGGGGGTATCTGCGTGTCAATCTGAATGATGGGTTAGGGTTTAAGGTAAATACTTTTCTTTGAGACAGCTCATTGATTTGATTACACAAGATGAGTTTGAGTATATGATGGGTTATCAGTCCAGAAAAGGTATTTGTCAGCTTGATTTTTTTTTTTGTTGTTGTTCCTTATACAGATCTAGAGCTAAGTTCATTATCATTTTAGTACCTGAAGCAGATATTGATTACCCTTCTCTAAAACTGTGATAGCAGCAGCCAGATCAAGACTTCCATTTATTTATAACCCCAGGAGGACCTAACTTCTTCATCCCATTTCATTTGAAAGGTTAAACCACTTAAGTTCAACTATTGTACACCTTGAACTGCTGCTGTATGAGCAGTTTGCCAAGCATCCAGCTATAGGTTTTCAGTTAATCCAGGTACCAAACTACTGTTCTGATGGATTCCTAGGGAGCCATGAATCAGCAGGGGCACTTCAGGTGAACTTTTGAAAATACCTAACAATGGGCAACAGCAGCTATATTTTAAAGAACAGATTTTCCTTTGGCCCCGTCCCTTGTCCTAGTGGCTGAACTAGTAGGAGGATTTCTTACTACCTGGAGTGCATCTACTTTCTTGGTGACTGTAACCCAATCTACAAAAGAAACTTTCTCCTGTCCAGAAAACAAGGTAATATTTGTAGTGAGAAAGGGCCTCTGTTACCAGATTGTTAGGGTTAGGGAAATCCTGATCCTGAAAACGTCACTGACTTGAATTGCAGCTTCTGATTTTTTTTTTTTTTTAATTTTTTTTTTTCTGAAGACTGCTGAGAAAAAAATAGAAGCAGGTCTGTATAACAGAATTTTGGCTGTACAGAATGCTCTGTGCTTCCTAACAACTAACTCCCTGACATAAGCTGTATGTCTAAATTTCTAGACTATAGTGACTTTGCCAATGTCAAATTTGAGGAGAAAAGACATGCAAGTTCTGATTCCTGACACTTGAGGTATTCAGTATGTGCTTGTAGGCAGGTTCGTGAGTCTTTTTGTAGCTAATCCCAAATTGGAAAGACTGAACGTGAAACTATTTATCCTCTCACATGGGCACGTCCTTTCTGATGAGGATGAATTTCTTGCAGAACAATATGGGGAACGTGTACTGGTGTTTCACATATTATATCAAGGTATATTTTTTTGTCTCTAGGCATATAACACACCACTGTAGTGCTTTTAATCTCTTTGAATGTCTTGGCTCTTAGAGAGATCAAATAACATATTTCAGCTGTAGTCAGTTTACGGTATGGTGGTTAAGTTTCAAAACCTATGAAATCACCTATAAGCTTACTTGTATTAAACAGGGCAATTACTGGAATAGCAGTCACTTGCAATGGGTCTTCTGTTTTCACTACATCCCAGGGTAAGTATTATTGCAGAGGTATTTACTAGAACCTGCAGTGTAAATGCAGGTTGTAAGACCAAATAATGTTTTGTGAACAAAATAGCATGAAACTCTGAAATGTAGTTAAGATTGAATCCCATGAGTGTCTTCATGGAGAGCAAAATGAAGACAACATTAAATGGGATATTTCTGGAATCACTGAGTTCTGGGTTTTTTACAGTCATGAAAGGAGTAGCCCTAATCTTCTGACAAATACAAGATTCTTGTTTTCACTTCATGCTCAATTCCTTCTTACTGTTTGAGGGAATTTCAGTATTCATATGTGAAGGCTACTTCTGTTTGGCTTTTGGATTGTCACCTTTGCAAGTCACCTATTGTAGAAATTAAGTTAAATATATATTTCCTGTAATTAAAAAGCTTAAATACCTGAATTTGTTAAGTTTTGATCACTTTGAATCAAGGATCTTAATATTACCTATATCTAGGCTTGGGAAGGTGGTAATTTCTCCCTTTAGATACCAGAGTTCTCTTAGATTTTGATGGGCGTGGTGGAGTCCATCTAACTGGTGCAAAACAGGCTAGTTCCAGGCTCAAGTCACAAGCTTTATAAAGAGTTTCTCAAAGACTATGAGAAACCTATACCTGCTTTTCATAGTAAGATATTTGAATATTCAAACAGGAGCAAAATTACTAGCTTCTATAATAGAAAACAGTCCTTTTATCTTCTATTTTGTCCATTATTCCCAGATTCAACTTTGAAGATGTTTTCCAAAGAATCAAAAACAATCCAGAGAAGTGTGTCCTTTTCAAACATGGTAAGTTGCTGTCAAAATAAAAACGAGATCATTGGGAATCTTCTGAAAGCTACTCAGAGAAATGGCTCTTAGCATACATCAATGCCTCTTTTCTTCCCCTGCCTAATCAATTGCACTGTGTGTGAATAATTTAGCAGAGTGAATTGAGACTCTGTCAGGCCTCCAGGGAGACAGAGCACATTCTGCGATCATGGGAAGGGAGCGTTAAATGGTTGCACTTTACTTCGGTGCTAGCTCTGTTCTGAGTTGCCCAGCTATCCAGGGAAGGGCTTGCGGTAGACAAAGATAGTCTGGCATGAGCAGAGGAGTCTTCCTTGAACAACCTTGAACTGCCATTGGGGCCAGAATCACAAAGCCTAAACTCCACCCGTGTGCTCACATCCAGCATTGCCTTACTGCTCCCAAGGTTTTGAAGGCTGTGAGTCAGCCAGCAGAGGAGAACCAAGCACAGGGAGCGGAGTCTAAGCTGGGTGAATTTGCGCCATCCTTCCTCAATGAGCAGTGATCTCAGCAACCTCGGAACAACATTTTTCCCCTGCTTCTAAAACAGAACTTGGAAAGAGATTCTATATCTGATTTTCTGTGCTTGAGCACTGTGGCCAAACCTGGGTCATAGAGATTCACTCCGAATTGTCATGTTCAGAGTCCTTTATTGAGGCAAGACACTAGGATATATCAGCCTTCTCTGTACCCTCATCTCTAGGGGGAACAAAAAAGGCAGATGGGTTGCCCAGACAGAAGCCATAGCATGCTCTAACAGTTTCCCAAGTAAGTTGCAGCATTAAGACCCTATGGCCTGCCATGGCACTTGCTACCAGGTGATTCTAGATACAGCAATTCCTAATGCTTTAGCCAAGGCAAACTTAGGAATGTTGCTTCTTGGCACTGTAAAAAGGGAGCTCTTTGCTGAATCCTAGGCCAAAAGTTAGTTTTTCATGAGGAGGCCTTGTGTACTGGTTGGGTTTGAGTTTTTTTTTTTTTTATTATTCTCCTCTCTGTAGTTTTAGCGCTGATCTGTTGCAGCAATGCTAGAAGCAGTAGTCTTTTTACAGTCCAGCAGCTTAGTGTTTTTTAGAACAGATCTAAAACATGACCGGTAATGATACTAGTAGAAGCACTGGGCTGATTTTTTTTTTTTTTTTTTTTTTTTTTCCCCCTTGCTGCTTCTAGTGATGGTAATGTAACTAACTGAGCAGCTGTCTGTAAAGCATGTTTCTTGTTGAGAATAGTAGACATTAGATAGTTACATTTGTTGTTTGAAAGAGCTGAGCTGGTAAGTAGCTGTCATGGAGAACAAACATCAAAGGAAATCTTCATTTTTAGTTTCTGTTTGCATCTAGAACTGACAGTAGCTTACAAGATGAAGAGCTAACTCAGTTTCTCCTGAGTGAGGAATTATGTCCCACATCCTTGAAATACCAGCATTTTGAAAAAGGAGATCCATCAGTTCTGCATGTGTTTCTCAACTTCAGTGCTACCTTTATATTTACCAAGGCTTAAGTATTCTTGCTGTTCAGTGTCCAACCTGTAAGATTTTTCTTGATTAGTGTTCATGTAACACCTGTATGTTGTGTGTATAGAAGATTAAAATGCTTTTTGTTCTCCAAAAGCATGTTAATGTACTTCTATTTGATTTGGGGTAAGAAATTCAACACTATTTTTTTTTTTTTTTTTTTTTTTTCTTTCTTACAGGCTTTGTCATCTTGTCTAATCTTACCAGGAGATACCACTGTCATAAGTTCTTCATGGGACAATCATATGTGTGTATTTACTTCCTATTGACTTTACTGAATTACATTGAGTGCCTTGGTCATTATGTTTATGGTTTTAGATAATGATACAGAAATTAATTGTTAAAACACAGTGTCTATATTTCTACTTTTTTTTCAGTAGATTTCTGTTAGAAACTGTAGAAGCACAGTTACTTTCATCTATTTAGAAAAAAAAGTTTAAGTTTTTTCTGAAGACATAATGCCTTTATAACCTTTTCCTGTTAGATATTTTTATTCAATTGCATTTGGAAGACAGCAGGACATCTTAATGGGCCATGATGATGCAGTCAGTAAGATCTGTTGGCGTGACGGGCGTTTATATTCTGCATCTTGGGATTCCACTGTAAAGGTTTGTATATGGGTTTGTTATACTTCAGTAACTATTTATAGCTAGCACTTTGTAATATTCAGCCAGCCAAATGCTTTGGAGTGGATGTACCTGTTGTACTAGAATAATAACTTCGCTAGTATCACAGTAAGTTTATTTCTAGAATATCTTCTTCATTTAGCTTTATCTCAACTGTTTCAAATCTAAAGTGTTACTTTAAAGACATTTCATTCATTCTAACTTACTCTAAAAGTGGGAGTTTTGGAGGGAAACTGTATCTGTTGGAGGAACTGGAATGTTTTGTGACCTTGACTGGTGATTCTGTTTGCTGAGTGGAATAGGCTTCTAAAATGTCAATAGTTTTGTAGCTTACATTCTTCAGCTAAGTGGACCAGGAACTTGCTAATCTAAAGAGCATGCCAACAGTTAGGTGGAAAGATAATTTGGAAGTTAGGGAAGAATTTCCCAAAGCCTTCTGTGTACGGCTTTTTGGTAAGTATACATTCAATGCAGTGATATACCCGTACTTAGGTAGGCTTCTGTAAGCTATCTGGAATCAGCATAGTCGTGTTTAATATGTGGCTCTGCTTAGGGTAAACGAGTTCAGGTGCCATTTGTTGTTGCTGTATTCTGCCACGTAGGCAAGGCCCACAGTTAACACAAGGAGCCCTCCTTGCAATGTGAGAATTCAGTGCTGAAGAAACTCATCCAGGGTTATACTAATGCTTCCTTGAGCAAACTTAAATATCTGTGTTGTAGGTGTGGCACTGTGTTCCCGGAGAGACCTTGAGCAATAAAAAACACCACTTTGAACTGCTTGCAGAGTTAGAACACGATGTTAGTGTAAGTATGTGGATAGAGATGTAGTATCTCAGAATATGAAATTAATTGCTCATTAAAATCAAAGTCAAGATCTAGTGGTAAAGCACAAGGGTTGGGTTAGGGGGCTGAGGGGGTGTGTTGCTTTGGGAAGTGTGTGTGTAGGGGTTTTCTGTTTTGTTCTGGGTTTTTTTTGTCTGATGTGTCCTGCGCCAGTGTCCTCTACTTCCCTGGTTGAAAGGTCCACTCCTGGGGACTGAAGCAACAGTAAAAACAGAGGTTTCTTAATTTGTCTTGCTGAGCTTGTATGCACAAAGTTCCGGGGGGGACAGGGAGGACTGGGGGGTTTTTTGTTTGCTGCTTTGTTTTTGAAAACAGACTAATGTTGTTCAACTATTTTCATTGTTACAGCTTCTTCTTAATGTATCTTTGCGAAAGGCAAGCAAATGAAAAAGAATTCATCCGAGTTGTTTACCATGCTATAAAATATATTACTGAATTTCACTGTAAATGTATACAATGTGTAAACACATTGTGTGCAGTGAATTATAAATGTGTAACTGCACACTTTTATTTATAGCCTCTAATGTCACTCTAGTGGGATATTTAGAATTACTGTGTTTTAAGCCTTCTTAATAGTTAGTTTTTTAACAGGTCACAACATAGGCAAATACTGAAACAGTTCTGATAACATTTAAGAACTATACCCAAGAGAATTGGAAACAACTGACAGCTAGGAAGTTCTTTAAAAGTAAAGAAGAATTTTACCCACAAGGGTAAAGCCTTGCATTTAGATGGAGAGTATGGGTACTAAAAGTAGTCTGAAATGTCAATTTGCATTTCTGATTCTGCAAAGAAAAAGCATTTTAAAATATCATCGAAGGGACCTATCTTTTACTTTTTATCGGCAGGATTTTTAATAATTGTACTTAATTAAGGAAGCTGCAGAATTAAATGTAAAAGCTTTTTGTAAATAAATGTCATCTTACAGATAATGGGCTTGCTTTGTGTATGTTTAAAACCTGTCTCAAGATGGCTCACACGAAAGAATAGGAAAATCATGGGATGTTTAACTTTCTAGGTGAATACAATCGACCTTAATGCTGCAAATACTATACTAGCATCTGGAACCAAAGACGGTACCATTAGTGTTTGGGATGTTACTACAGCAACAGTGTTGCACCAGTTGCCATGTCATTCTGGGACTGTGTTTGATGCTGCTTTTAGTCCTGGTATGTTGGATTTCGGTTTTTAATATGCACCATTGGGAGTTTCAAAGCGAATCTTATTCCTGATATCATGTAATATACCTGTGTTATTGGAATTACTACTTTAAGGGGGATGGTGAGATGTTTTGGATTGACATGCGTCTCCGTTATAAAGAATTTATTAATTGTATATAAGGCTGTACTAGACTGCAGACCAGTGGTCTGGACTGTAAACCAATTTTGTTTATCATTGCTTGCTTAGAGACTTAATTTACAGTAAATTATCTATAAATAAGTAGGTCAGGCAATGTCACATCCAACATGCTGTATCGCAGACTGTTTTGGTAACTAGAACTGAATGTCTAAACATGCTTTTTTGTTGTTGTTTCGTTTGCTTTTTTCTTTTGTACAGACAGCAGACATCTACTCAGCGCAGGAGAGGACTGTTGTTTTAAAGTAATAGATGTACAAACTGGAATGCTTATATCTTCTGTAACCGCTGGTGAGCCACAGAGGTAATTCTGAGAACATACAGACTATGAAGTTGCGTGGCCAACTTAGTTAACTGTGGAGATGCTTGATGATTGGTGATAGCAGAATGGAAAGGGCGATAATACTGGCAACTTTGTTTTATTGAATCACTTTTTGAAGTGCAAAGGCTGACATTCTAGCATGTTGTGTGCATTATGATCAAGCTTTCCAAACTGGACAAAACCAAACAAGTATCTAAGTAAATAACTTGTGGTTTTTTCCAACAACTTTAACACTTTAACATCCATAAAAGATAAAGGGAGCTGTAGCTGACCAGCTCTTCCAGCAGCTGAGCTACTGGAATTTGTAACAAGGAGACAGTTCTCTTACTTGAATCACCTCTGTCAATAATCTTGATTTCCTCCCCGCCCCCCCCCCCCAATGCTTCCTTTTTGTTTCGATAATCTAAGAAAAGATTGGCTATTATAATTAGTGATCACTTCCCCCACCCCCACCCCGAACGTAAATGCATACTGTTCTTTGTTGTTTATCAGGTAAACAGATGGAATGCTTACTCAGTTACTGGAGTAAAAATATAGCAGCCATACATGGAGTACACTTGTTGGTTTTTTGTGTGTGTGTGTATACATACATATGTATATGCATGTGTATATTTTTTTTTTTTCTTCAGTTATTTCCCTGAAAGTCCTCTTTGCACTTCAGGTGATTGTTTCAGGAACATGAAGTGACCGAAGTGAAAGTGGTGGTTCATGAGAGCACTTGGGTACCATACACCTGTACAGCTGACTGGGTCCTCTTCTGTTATGGGAATATGTTTCATCCTGCTGCCAGGGGAAGGGTCTAGGGCAGTCAGAGAAGCAAGTTCGGGTCATGACTCTTTAAAATGATTTGGGAATAACCTTTCCAGAAAGACTGTGTTAAAGGGTAGAGTTTCCTTCAGTTTCGTACCTCCATTTTCAATTCTTTTTGGCTTAGTCCGTTTGGAAATGTTCAGCTTTCATTATACCAAAAGCTTGAAGTGAACTGATTTCAGACTTACTTGCAGGTGCTTCAAATGGGATGGAAATACCATCTTATCGGGAAGTCAATCCGGTGAATTACTGATTTGGGACCTTCTTGGAGGAAAAGTTATTGAAAGAATCAAAGGACATACAGGTATGCCTGAACTATTCCTATTCTCAAATTGAATGGAAGATGCCTATTTTCCAGCTCGGTTACTATTGAAAAGTTTGAGAGTCATCTGCTCAGTCAGTGGGCTGTGCTTGATGTTAGTGTTATCTGCAACACCAGAACTAAAAGTAGGTCCACATGAGCCTCCTAGGAAATTTAATAACAATGGAGGAATATTGCTGTTCACAAGACCGACCAAAGGTAAATGACTTGGGATTTTTCTAATTCACACAACATCACAAAAGTCAACATTTTTCTACCTCATAGCCCTAATAAAGTGTAGTATAGACCGCACTATATACTTTGTCAAAGTCCGTCCAGACTGTGAGTCTAACAAAAAATTAAGTAAAGTTCACTAGAGAAATTGTTTTGGATGGGGATTTATAAGCTTCTTAAATGTATCTGTATAGTCTTCAGTACCTTAGCAAGCAGGATGTGTGAAGGAAAAAAACTGTCATCTCAGTTTTATTCAGTTTGGTTTTTAAGGCTGCCTTCAAGAACAGTTATTTCAAACTTCCCTACTTTAAGCTTGTACTCCGGAACTTGACCTGTATAGAGATCATTCTGTAGCTAGGGGAATCTTTAGAAGTAGGCTTCTATGCATATGCTAGAAGATGTGAATACACTTTTAATATGAGAAGTCCAAATGTCGGAATGAAAAATCTCACTTTCTAGAGAAACCTCCTCCCCTTATCCCCCGAATCCTTTTGCCAGTGTGCCATCTGCGTTCTACACTGCAACTGACATTGTCCCTCTAGTACCCAAAGTCAACTGAGGCAACGTAGCGTGAGATCATTACTGTGAATGAGAGCAGCCACCTAGAAGCTTACTAAAATTCTTCTTAGCATATGTAGTGTCAGCGTAATCCAAACTAATGATCAGATGATCCTAAACTCTCCTAAAAAGATCTGTTCCATCATCTCGAGTACCACTTTTATTTGCATTTGGATTTACTTCTTTTTGGTTTTTTTTTTCCCCCAGGTGCTGTAATGTCCATGTGGATGAATGAACAGTGCAACAGTGTTATTACAGGAGGGGAAGACAAACAAATCATGTTCTGGAAACTGCAATACTAAGTGCCTTTCCCTCCAGACATTTGAATGAACTCTTATTTTAAACCAAACCTTTTAAAGGTACTTAACTGTGTGCAATGACGGCTGCTGAAGTTCAACCAGATAGGAAGCTTTGTTCAACTACAACTTTCTATGTTACGGTGACTTCACTGAGAGCTCTTAACTTCCATAATGTATGCATTTGTTTTTCATGGACTATCATACTGAAAATGCTTGTCTAAAATGATATCAGAGATGACATTAAAGACCTATTTTTCTGTAATTAAAGAGCTCTTAACTTGCAGTCATTGTTTGATTTATGTAGAATGCATCATAGCTTCCTGTTTGAACTGGTTTCAAAGAAGCATTTGCATTCTTAAGTCTTTAAGGATGCTTGCAGCTTAGTGCCACGTCTCATGACGTAATGTATTTACCTCTTGTGTAGTCAACCTTTCTTCCTAGTGAAGACACATACAATGGTAAATTGAAGCTGTTCTGAGCAGTGGTCAGTGTAGTCTACTATCTAATGGCTATTTGCAAAGGCGTAGAGAAGAATAAGAACATATTCTATATTGCTTTTTCCTATTGAAAAACAGCACTACTGTATTAGCCTGAAAGGAAGCCAAGCATAAAATTGATCCCCTAACAGAGAACAGTTACACGTACACGTAATGTGTTGATATAAATGTTCCCCTAATAATGTGCCTGAAGTTAGGCTTATGCTCTATTACTACTGCCTTTCATCACTTCTGTTACTATCCTTCTCTTAATGTTCAGCATCTTCATGTTTTGTTTGGTGTTCTCAACCTCTTTCAACTCAAATCATCTTTGAGATGGAATTTAAAAACAGCATTTAAATAGAGCTACAGCTCCTGGGTTTATCCAATCCCTTGTTGTCTTAACCCAGTGACAAAGCAGTGCTGCACTAGGATTACTTTCTCTGTAGGACTTACTTAAGGATGTGATTTCCTGCAAGGAGCTGTTCTGAAGTTAAAGACTTGAAATAGTCTTTAAATGGCTTATTACAGCAACAAGCATTTGCAGTTGTGATGTTGCCCCAGTGTGACCCAAGATCAATATTTATTTCTCTGATAGTATTCTCTGCTTCTGGTATTAAGACACCCTGTCAATGTGTCCAGGACAAGCATTCTTCTAAATTGCATTCAGTCAGTCCTTTGTCTATAGCTATCCTGCCTTGGGTTTGACACCTAACACCTATTTCAGGGCACAGCTGTTTCTTTAGCCTTGTAAAACAATTGTTTTATGGTTAGGGGCTGCTTTTTTCATTCCCCCAATTTTTTATTATCCTGGAGTTTGAACTTATTTTTCAATAAGGTAATGGCATGATGTTAAAGCAAACTGGTATTTCAGCTGCATTACTCAGCTTAGCAAATAACTGAATCTTTATGTAATCAATGAGTGTGTGTGTGTGGTGAAGGCACATGTGGCAAAAGATTAAGCCATATCATGCATACCTGTTGTTACCAGTCTTAATCTTGCAGCACAGATTATGTAATTCCTTGCATACTAGACCAATATTTTCTTGCAGCTTAACTCAAAGTTAATCTGTGTACATACATTTAACCATAGCTTATTCTTCAGTGCAAGCTAACCAGGAGTTTTGATTAGTTCTTTCACTTCTGGTTTCTACATGCTACAGCTGGAAGGAAAACACTAAGTACTTGTATTGAAGTTCTACCTCTCTATTATTTCCAGTAGATCTCCCCTGTAGTTACAGCTATCTTTTTGATAACAAAAAAATGTGTATTCTTCCTCTGTGGGTATGTTCCTCCAACCTGGTTTTGTCTGTTTACTTTTTTTTTTGGAGTTTTAGCCAGACTTGTGCTTAGTAGGGAGTCACAAGGTTTAGGTGGCCCAACCCCATTGGTCAAGCTGTAATATGGTAATAGGTTTGCTTAAATAAGGAGTTTTAAAGCTTGAATAGGTATAGAACTGGCCCCTGCCAAATCATCTGCTCCTAAGTAAAAACTGGTTAGATGCAGAGATCAGCATTTCAATAATACATTGTTTTGGGCTCTAGGGATTTCATAGCTAAGCAAACTAGCTTGCCAAGGAACTTAGAGATGACTGCTACAGGCAACAGATCTATGCCCATGAGGCTGAATCATACCAATGCAACATGAAGTCACCAATTACTGCCAGTAAGTGCTTGCCACAGCAGTTCCAGAGTAACCAAACTCCTGTGGCTCATTTGTAACCAAACAATCCAATTAAAATTGCTCCCAGGACAAATTTGATCACCACTACAGCCTGAGGTAGTGTAATGGTTTTCTCTCAGTTACCATAACTGAGAAATTCATTTGAGAAACAGGAAACTATGAGACAGGCACAGCTGAGCTTACACTGCTAAACTTGACAGTACGCCCAGGAAGAACAGGTCTGTGGCTCAGATGCACAACCCTACCCTCATCGCTACTTTTCCTACAAACTGGAAAAGCTGCAACTAGCTACACGTGCTAATAAGGGACTGGCACACAAGACTATTTCTTGCAGAGTGCCAAGCTATGAACTGTTTGCTTTTCTTTTTGGTGTGAGCTCCTATAGTCATCTTTTGAAGTATTATTGCACTTAAATGGATGAGCAAGTAAATAATTAAACCACCACCATCCCCAGACCAATTCTGGATCCAAGTTAGTTCTGAAAGAATAGCTGAAGTGACTCCCCACACCCATCTTAGAACAAACACTACCTACACTAAAGTTAGTTGCTTTGACTTTGGGCTACCCCCCACTCTGAGGAAGACTGAAGTTCAGCAATCCTAGAGTTCATAGATGAAACATGGAACAGAGCATAAAAAAAGAAGTCACTCACCAAAACTGGTATTTAACATCAGATGACTTCACTTTACTTACAAAGTCCCAGCTGAACATGCCTATGACCTATGGCAGTGGGTTGACCCCAACCAGCAGCTGAGCCCCACTGAGTTTTCCACTCACCCACCCCACAGCAGGATGGGTAAGAGAATCAGAAGGGCAAAAGCTAAGAAAACTTGTGGGTTGCAAAAAAGAGTTTACTAAGTAAAGGGAAAGGAAAAAAAAAGAAGAAAAAAGTGTGATGCAACAGCAATCACTCACTACATCCCACCAGCAGACTGATGCCCAGCCAGCCTCCAAGCACCAACTACTTTGGAAAAACTCCCCCCCAAATTATTGCTGAGCATGATGTCAAATGGTGTGGAATTTTGCTTTGGTCAATTTGGGTCAGCAGAGCCAGCTGTGTTCCCTCTCAGCCTCTTGGCCACCCCCAGCCTACTCAACAGGGGGCAGGGGACAGAGCGAGAAGCAGAAAAGGCTTTGACACTGTACAAGCACTGCTCAGCAAGAACATTGGTGTGTTATCACACTGCTTTAGTCACAAGTCTCAAACACAGCACCATACCAGCTGCGATAAAGAACGTTAACTCTGTCCCAACCAGACCCAGTACACCCAGCAGGCTGCAAACAGTTTTAAAATGAAATTGCAACTATACAATTAGTATGTCTTGTAGAACAGCTAGGCTGCTATTCCACATGTTAAGGTGAAGGTATGAAAAGAGTTAAGCATCTCTTGTCTGAAGTAGCCCAGATCTACCCTTTTAAAACATCTCAACATTGTAGGCAGTGAGCTTCTTTAGAAAGCTATTTTAAACTGTATTTCCTATCTCGTCTTTGTGTTGGTTGAAACTGACCTCAACAAAACAAGCCTGTCTTAGCTCATCTTAAGTATGCACGCACACAGTATCTAAAGTTTCAGTCATTTATTTGGTTATTTCTGAATCCTTAAGAACATGGTTAAGGCGAGAGATAAGCATATTAGTTACAATTTGTATAACAAGTAATAAAAAGATTTGCATATCTGTACACTACTTATTTAATATGCTTACTGAATGATGCCTTTAGCTACATTCAGCTTAGCTGGCATTCTTGTGTAAACAGTATTTACTAGAACAAAAAATTAACTAGTACTAGCCATACTTCTAATACACTATTTCAAATCTACTTTTGCAAACAGAAAGCAGTAAAAATACTCATTTGTCTTAGACATACAAAGCACATCATTGTCCTAGGTAACAACACGTAACTTTGCAAGTGATAATCTGGTTCCTTTAGTTGCAATGGCTTATAGTAGTAGTAAACTAAATAAAAGACCTATGAAAAGAAGTCATAACACAATTGGAATTTCACATTTGTCAAGCATATAAGGCTACAAGTTTTACAGTTTGTGAATAAACGAGATATGTTGAACTGTAACATTCCCAGCCATTATAGATGCAAATGCTTGATGCAGCATATTTTCTCTTAGCCTCCAGAAAGGCTCATGTGCAGAAGAAAGAAATCACTGAGTATAATAGCCCAAGTTTAGTGGAATCATCATTATATATATGTACACACACATACATGATGCAAGTTTAGACTTCAGGAACAGAGTGATCCATCAGGCTTTTCATAATGCTAGTCGCCATCCTAAAGAAAAGGAAAAGGCATTCAGTTTTGTAAGACAACTCCAGAAGACCACTAAAGCTTCTGATCACTGTATCTTTGTCATTGCTAGCCCTTTAATACAATTTAAACGTTGGCCTTTTACACCACCATTTTTGACAACAAATACGTTGCTATAGAAAGCTCCACCAAACTGTACACACAGAAGAGAAGCCCATGATACTCAACATTTTTATTAGTAACTGAGCTGTGTTATCAGCATTTTTCAGGATGGGGCATGTGTGCAAGCAGAGTATATCACAAGTGTGAGGGAAGGAGGGCAGGGGGAAAGGTGGCTGCTAAACTGAAAACTGTTTTGTAGAAAGAGCATACCAAGTGGAGGAAAAAAAAAAAAAGACTCAATTATACCTGAAGCATTATTAATTTCTAGCAACTTCAAAAACATATTTTTGCAGGAGACATTCAGTTGTAGAAAGCCAATGCTGCCAAAGGATTAGAAAAAACACAACAGATTCTGCAGGATACAGTTATGTCACCAGAATTAGTTGCACTAGAAACAACATTTTAGTTACAAGGTAACAAATACTTGTGTTAGCCATGTACTTGAAAGCTCTCCGAAACTCAAGTTTAGTCCAATTACAGTTAGAAAAGGGTTTTTCAAGAGAAGAAAAGGCAAAGGAGCATCACTACCATATGATTAGTTTAAAAACAGAACCAGAACACACCGGTTTGACTAAACCACCAGATTAAGCAAATTTTCAGACTCCCCCCACCCCCTCTCCAGCCTTCATGTTAAGTTTGTAATTAGGTTGTATCATAGGTACATTTTGTTTAACCTACAAAAAATAGTCACTGTCAACTGGATTATAATTAACACATGGCTGCTTTGTTTATTACCTACCTCTTTATTATATACTCATAAATACTGGAAGGCATGACAGTAATGGTCACTACATTTCCAGCTGTTGCCAAGATGTCTGCAATCTGGGGGTCCTGTTATTAAACAAGAAGTCATATGAGCAACATTACTCAAGCTGACTAGTAAAGCAGCAGTTCAAGAGCTTTTTCTAGACACATTTCACACAGCTTAGGAGACCCACAACTCCTTGCTTGGAGTATTTAACCTTCAGGGTAAATAACTGAACCTGCAATACCACTTCATAGATGTTTGGTTATCAGTATCTTGCACGAACTGAGTAGAGAACGGATACAGACATTATACACAGAATTCCTACTAGAATTTGATACAGGCTGGCAGGAGGAAGCTTATTCTTTGTTTTGCCAGCAAAGTTAGACTAAAGATAAAAACTGAGGGTCAGCCTCGCCAGGTAGAGGCAGAGAGGAACGGAATGAGTTGCCCTGCCTACAGATACAAAACTGCAAAGAAGCCTCAAAACATACATGTCTCTCCAATCATGCCAAGTTACCTCTCATGACTGACTTTTTAATGTTACAAACATTAAACAAATATTACAATCCTTTTCCCTCTCCAAAACACAATTACTATACACACACAAAAAGCTCACAGCTACCACACCCACCACATACTACTTATTTTACCTTCAATCCAATTACATTCTGGCCATTAATTTCACAGATGTTGTGCTCTGTAAGAAGTCCATTCCTCGCAGCAGAACTGTCTTTCACTATTGAGGTTATTTTTCCATTCTTGAATATGAAACCAACATGCCCTGTGCTGTCCTTATGCATAGTAATAATTCGTTCAAAAGGCCTGTAAGACATTTAAAATGCAAAACCATGTTTTCAGTCTACTAAACCACAGAAAGAACCACACACTATTTCAGCATCTTTCACTTACAAAAACTAATTGCACTCTAAAAGACTCATACATCAACTACAATGAGAAGTAGTTGGGTTTAACTTCATTTTGTTAATATTGTTATATTAATATGTACTTGTTTATAAACCTTACCTGTTTTCCCTGTTCTACAGGCATTTCACCATCTGGATTAATAGAAATACAAAAATCCCATACAACATCCACCCACCCACCACCACAACCAACCAACTACAAATGGCCATTAAGTTTTCTCTGCAAACATTACAAGGTAGATAACAGCACAGGCAGTTTTAACAACTGTACGTAGACCACAGGATTCTGGAGTAGAAGGCTTCCCCAACAACATTTCTACTGCTTTACAGACAATAAACCTTTAAATTGTGTCTTAAAAAGCCAGTAAATCCAGGAAGGGGGTAGGGAGTTGGGCACAGAAGTGGTAGACAGAGCAGGGAATCTACTACCACAGTATTCTGATTCAATACACAACAGAAGTAGCTGCCCTGATAGAAGCAGCACGCCCTCCGCTGGGTCAAACTTGGTTCTTAAACAAGAATGAACACTGAAAAAGCTTCGAGATGTATACCTAGTCATATCATGTATCATCTGTCTTCTCATAGCCTACAGACCTTATGTTGAATCTGACCTATTATTACTACATACAACTAGCTACAAGCTCATTATTTAATACAATTAAAAATCTGTATTGGCTCATCAAGCATACTTGTAGCAAAACTGGCATTAATTCATATGTAAGCAACAGTTCACAAAAAAACTATCATGCTAAATAAAAATGCAAATGTATTCATTAATACAGCGAATATTTTGGTACCATCTTTTATTGCTTTTTCAATTAGTATAAGCAAAAGTCAAACTGTGTCCCAAAAAAGCACAGAACTCTTGAATTCAGAGTTTAAATTTGACTTGTGCTATCACTCATTAGTTTACCTTGAAAAATGTTACACCTCATCGTGCCCAGGCAAGTGTGCACTGAAAGTTTACAAGTTAACAACTATTTTGACTGTTCCCCACAAAAGGGAACATTTCTGAGGATCTTTACTATTGAAGTACATGGACAAACAGATTTTGTTATGCCTGCAGTCCTGCTCAAGCAAGGGAGACCCAAACCCCACAGAATTACTCCGAGATGGGTAATGACAATCCGTATCTGCAGTTGGCTTTACCTGTCCCGAATGATCATTGAAATCCTTTCTCCAGAAGCCTGTTTCAGAACTTTATGCGCTTTATCAGAACTCCATCCTGCACAGTTTTCACCATTGATCTGCAGAACTTGGTCCCCAAACCGCAGACCAGCAAGGGATGCTGGAGAGTTTGCCTGAACTAACTGGACAAATACACCCTACAAAAGACAAAAAAAAAAAGGGGGGGGGGGGAGAGGAAGTTCTTCCTTAAAGATGAAGACCAGTGACAGAACGCACAGCCCTTAAAAGTTTCCCATTCTCTATGTAATACCAACCAAACGAACAGAGGGACTTGCTAATTCTCTCTCCTTAAGACGCATTATTGAAATTTCAGTCTGTTTCCAGATTTATTTAAAAGACAGACCGATAATTAATGCTAGAATAAAGTTCAGAAATGGGCAAATTTGTTCTGTCTAGATCTCTAGACATTAAAAAAAGACACAAGCATAACATTAAAGCCTTACTCGAAGGGGTAAATGCTATTCTATTTTAACAAGAAATCTGAACAACTGGATCAAGACAGACTAGTGGTAAATTTGTGTATCTCCTTGTGCACTTTAATAATTCCTATGCCAGACATCAGAGTCTATATATAGCTGGAGAAATAGATCAGCAATGCTAGGAACTCTATGGCAGATTTTTCCTTCTGCCTTTCCTTCTTTCCTTCACAACCCCATTACTTTTCAACTTTTTATGGATTATGACTTGGTAGCACCTCAGGTAAAAAACCCAAGGTGTTACAAAACTATTTCTAGTCAAAAGTACCCCTAAAAACCAAGAAAGAATATCAAGGCAAACTGCAGATAATACCGGGGGCGGGGGGGGAGGGGAGCAGGGCAGCATGGATTTCAAAAAATAAAACAAAAAACCCACCTACTCTAAGAAAACCTCAGCACTTCCTGGGTTAAAGTGCCTTTTTTTTTTTTTTTTTTTTAAACATTCCGATTAAACGGCCTTGCCAAGGAAAAAAAAAAAAATAGCAAGAACAAACAGAATAGCATTTTCCATGTTGAGAATCAAAAGATACTGAAACAGAGAAGCTCCAGAGCAGGTTTAAGGATCTTCTTGCAGCTATGTTCATGTTAAGGGAAACTCAAAAAAGCCTACTCTGAAATTATTCTTTACATATAGGTAAGATGACACCCTCACTATCCTTACTTTTCTCACCAGCAACACACTGCAAGAATCTATAAAAGAGGAGCTACTTCTAAGCCATGGGCAGTTCTCTGCATACTGCTGAACTTTAAGTACTGCCCAGCGTTTCCACAAAGACAGAGACAAGAAGTCTTGAACTGCTAACAAGTATCACAGCAGCTCTGCAAGAACAATTTCATGCTCTAAAGTGAAAAAAAAAAATTACAAGTATTTTTCAGGTGTTATAAAACACATGGAAGTAAACTGCCACTGTAGATTTAGATCCTAGTCCAGACAGCTGGAAATCTACTTACTGATCTAATGAAGGATTTTAAAATTCTGGTAATGGATAAGCAAGCATTATACAGAAGACAGTTTCGTGACCATACACTAACTTCACTACTAATTTAATCCAGCAGTAAGATTTCTATAGGCAAAAAACAAGCTTCTATACTTACATTGTCAACAGACTTAAGGCGAAGTCCAATTTTGCCATCTTGATCTTTACATAAAATTGCTTCGCGGATGCCTTGCTTAATTTCTGCTCTGCGAATTCCAATATCATTTCCCGTCACTGGAGCTACCATGTAATTAGTAGAAGGTCGCGTTACCAGTTGCTGATTAAAACAAAATGGCCAGACAACTCAGTTTCAACTTTTTAAAATAGCTATACATAAGTTTATATGAAGTGATACTTAAAAAAACCAACACATAAATTAAATCACAACGCTAGCTCTTCCCCACCCCCCAACACTGGAAATACACTGCTTAGTTTAAGACCAGATTAAAATAGGCACTGTTACTTAAAACAATTCATTTATCAGTCAAGTATGGTACTTAAGACAAATAGTAGTCTACTTTGTAGAATGCTAGATATACATTTAAGTCTTTATACTTTTGCTTTCTAAAACATGCTTGACTGGTACCTACACCCTGTGGCTGAGCAGCTGCTGCCACTGGTAAGTTTCTCTGCACCTCTTCCTCATTGAGGCTCAGGCCCATATACTGAGAAAGTTCTGGATACAATCTGGGGTATAAGCCTATAGGAGAAAAACAGAACAAAAAAAAACCCATCAATACAATTGTTGGTTTAACAGAATGAATAGTTACTGCTTTCACATGTACAATTACTTCAACAAATCTTGTGCTATTGTAACATATTTAATTTGAAAATTACGACAGAAGACCCACGTGAATCAGGACTGTTATTCTAGCCCAGTTTAGAAAAGCAACCAGACAAGCAGCACTTTTGAGATAAAGAGCTTACAGAGAACTTTTAGTTTCAGTTACTCCATCCTTTACAGCACAAACAACATTAGACACATGGTGATAAGTTCCAAAAACAACATTGTGCTGCAGTCCATGAAGACATGCCCTTGCTCCAAAGCTTTTGGGCAATTAGTGGGGAACTACTCCCCCTCCCACCCCCAAACCCGGTATGCTGGAGAACACAGACATGCACACAGATCTTCCACCAAGTGCAAGACAGCACTCGCAAGAGGCATCCATGCCAAGGACATTCCAGATCCCCGGCATGGTAAAGTTTCTGCAGAAGACAGCCTCCTTGCTGTAAGGTCCACAGTGCAGTCTGCTTTAAGAGTCTTCATAAGAAAGTAGCTGTCATTTTCTCATAGCTTCAAAATGAAGTGGTTTTAGACATGCTTCTCAACAAGACAAAACAAACACGTCCCTTAAAATATCCAGCAGGAGATTCCTCTACACCCAAGAGGACTGGGGTGCAGGGAATGGGAGGAAAGGAAGTTAAACTGACAGACTTGTCAGACCTTGAGTCGAACCACTCTCAAAATAAGCTTGATATTGCTCTTGACATTCCACAGATAACTAACTGGTGCGATTAACAAGTGGCAGTTGTGAGAACTCTTAAGAGTCCACCCGTTGTTCTCACCAAATCAGTGGGGACAGAAAAGGCTGCTCAGAAAGCAAGGTGGTGCAAGGGACGGCCTTGGAAGCAAGCAGGCTCTCCAGTTCACAAAGCTTAGGTTTCTAGTGTTCATTTATGGGTACATGTATAAAACCAGCTATTTTAAGAATCCACATTTGACCAGAGATGGAAAGTAACTTTTCTGTGAAGGAACAAAGGTCATTGCAAGGTGAATTCCAGTATAAACTAGAGACTTTTTTGCTCCTTAATACTTTCAGTGGTCATGTTTGCATGCTGCTTCACATGAAAGCTGTCTGATCTTATTTCTGGATTGATCTATCAGCTTGTAGTTTCACCAATATTGATTAATAAGCTTTTAATGAATATTTCTTCTATTTTTGCTTGTGTTTTCAAGACCCTAGGATTATATACAATTAACACTGCACAAGACTTCTGCTGCTACTAGATTTTTCTCTTTTGTTCTTCATCAAAGACCACAACACAGGATGCATCTTTGCTGGCTGCATTACACTCTCATTCAAAACAGAGAGACCTCCAAATAGCAGAACACATCCGAAAGCTCTTGATGTTGTATATTGTCCTGCCTCTGCCAGGACAGAGGGATTCCCAGTGGGTCTGGCACATCCTATAGATGGTGTAGGCCTCCCTTCATTTGGGATATATTGAGTGATTAATCACTCTTCAGCCACACAGCTCCTGAGCAATTCACACACAAGCTGATGTCAAAATTATGTCATTTGGCCAGCAGCCCCAAAAACTGCAGGAGAATTCAAACTCTGGACAGCAGAAAGAATGCTGCCAAGACGGGACTGCTGAAGCAAACTCAAATCTGGTCTGGTGAGTTTAGGCCAGGTAAGTATCTATTCCAGAAAGGGTCTACGAGAGGCAGCTCTCTGGTGAGCTATACAAACTCCTGCCTTAAAAGTCATCTTGGACACACCAGCACCAAGAGGAGAACTGGAGACAAAGTTAAAACAAGAGTTAAAAAGAGCTCAAATGGTACCAACAGCAAATCTTGTTAACGTTAGGCTCACTTGGAAAAGGTTTCGAAAAGTTCAGAGAATGGTTAGTGTTTGCCACGACTTCATTTTATAAGCAAACACTAGTTTTTGACTCCTATAGCACCTTACCAAGGTGGGTGTTGGCATTTCCAAAAAGGCATGCTCTCACCCTTTGTAAACAGGGTTACATATTTATAGGTATTTTTGACTGTACTGTTAACTTTAGGATTTCATAACTGTTTTCCACAACATTAGGATACTATACAGTACATGAGCTTACCTCCATCATGAGGAATAGGAGCAGAAGCTTCAGACAAGATTGCTGGATTAGTTGGATTTGAAGAAAAGGCAGTCTGAGCCTAAAAGCAAAGAAACTCATATACATTATCTTGTACAAGAAAAAAAAAAATCTATGAAATCTTATTATGCAGGCAGGAGACTAGACATTTCCTTTTTTCTTGTACATGCTAGTTACTACTCATCTTGAAGTTCTGAAGTCAATCTTTTTCTTTGAAAAAAGTAACTTCAATATAATATGCTGTAGTAGTATCAAAATACTTCTGTAGATCAACTTGTATCTTCCTCAGAGACAAGGCTACAGTTATAATGTAGAAAGACTTTACTGTCAACCTGTTCTGTTTTTGTCATCAAGCAAGTTAAAGAGCCTTAAAAGACAAATTAAACTTGGCTGACAAAGCTTTATAACTTCAAGTTTTAAGGTATGACCTTTGGCAGAGTGTTTTGTAATTACTTTTTTCAGCTGGGCAGCAGCAGTTTTACCTCTTCACCATTTACAGATGTTATTCATGAGTTCTACCATAGTCCCTTACAGGTTGCAAGTTCCACACAATGCAATGCTACTAGTTTAATACCTTCTGAAAGAAATGGACCTTCTAACATGATTTTTCTACAGAAGTTGCCACTAAAGTGAACACACTAAGCTTAATTTCTATATTGCTTACTGACTCACAAATATAAGAAATCGTATTAAAGTAAGCCAGTTTCCTTCCTTCTCAATACCTCAGCTACTACTTTTTTGGCCTTGTGTAATCATGACCAGTGAAAAACACTGCCTTACAGAGGCCTGTTAAGCGTGATGGAAATAGCTATCCCAATAGCTTTCCTGAGGTTGAAGGTCAAAAGTGGGGGGGAAATTACTAAATGCATAGTGAAACATTATGCTGAACAGTACGCATAAGTCATCTAACACAACATGATGGTCAAATTACTTCATGTTTTTAAGGAAATCATGCTTAAAAATAGAAGGCTTCATAGTCCTGTACTCTCCAGGAAGTTGTTCTCAGAAAAAAGTTTCAGAACAAGAATGACTCATTATTTATCAGTATCAGATGTATTTAGAAGAATAGCCTCCAACTCAAATGCCGGACAAAAAGAACAGGTTAGAATATTTAATGTAACAAGTCCGTTTGTTTTAACCAGCAGTCATTTTAATCTCACTCACTTCTTGTGGATACAGACTTTTACATTCAGTACTCTGCCCCCTTTTCTCCTAAGGGTGCTCTCAGATGTATTTAAAAAGACAGCATTTTATAATGCACTTTTTGGGAGAGGCAAATAATTTAGCCTTTGCTACCTGCTGTGGCCAGCAGGTCGAGGGAGGTGATTCTCCCCCTCTACTCTGCTCTGGTGAGACCCCACCTGGAGTACTGCATCCAGCTCTGGGGTCCTCAGCACAGGAAAGACAGGGACCTGTTGGAGCAGGTCCAGAGGAGGGCCACAAAAATGATCAGAGGGGTGGAACACCTCTCCTGTGAGGAAAGGCTGAGACAGTTGGGGTTGTTCAGCCTGGAGAAGAGAAGGCTCCGGGGAGACCTTATAGCAGCCTTTCAATGCTTAAATGGGACTTACAAGAAAGATGGGGACAGACTTTTTAGCAGGGCCTGTAGTGATAGGACAAGGGGTAATGGTTTTAAACTAAAGGAGAGTAGATTCAGACTAGATATAAGGAAGAAATTTTTTACAATGAGGGTGGTGAAACACTGGACCAGGTTGCCCAGGGAGGTGATAGATGCCCCATCCCTGGAAACATTCCAGGTCAGGTTGGACAGGGCCCTGAGCAACCTGCTCTAGTTGAAGATGTCCCTGCTCATTGCAGGGGGGTTGGACTAGATGACCTTTAAAGGTCCCTTCCAACCCAAACTATTCTATGAAAAATATCAGTGAAAAGGGAATGGCTTACTCTTGAAATAATGATATTTAGCAACAACAGTATTTACTTCCCCTCTCTCACAGCTACACTCAGTACACAGCCCATTACCCCCCTAGTTCCTACTACGGTCGATAGGAGCAAGATGCTGTCACGTAACTGCTGAAGGGCATCTTCCCCATTGACAATGGCAACAAGAACACCCAAGCGACTCCACTGGGGTTCTGTAACCGAATGCTCTTGGCTCTACCTCCCTTCTCTCCCACTTCCACATGAATTTTCTCATAGGCTGTCTTGCTTATCATCCCACTCATCAAGTGGTAGAACTTTGTGAAATCTTGATTTAAACTTTGAGTGGACAGTCATCTTTAAGTATGACAGCAAGCACCTGCCCCATATGAACTAACTTCTGGAAAACTGACCTTTGAGATTACAGTGTCACCAAGGATTAAACTAGCCTAACAGAACAGTTTGTTATGCTCCCTATAGAAACCTCTACAGGGTTTACTCTTATTTGTCTGTGAAACACCACAACAGACTACAGGCGTAGTCACACGAACAAGGCACTCTGCCCAAGTTCATAAGCCCTGGTGACCGTACGGGCAAGACAATGTACAAGAGTCCCTGCTCTATAAAATGACTAAACATGTATCTATGGTTCAAGGTTTACAGGACTCTGCATATAGATACCCTACTTCCATTTCCTCACTGCTTCATTCAGTGGTCAGAGAGGTTAAGCAGCAGAAAGACCACATTTAATATTTTTAATTGTAATACATAAACTCTAGCAGTTGGTCATTAAAAGGCTGAAGGAGCACATTCTTGGCTCCAGGCTACTTTTTTTAGTTCAGCATTACCTGACTGTAGATAAAGGACTTTGGTAAGATACGAAGAATAGGGTGGAGTAGGTGGACACAGCAAGGACAAATCCCAACACAGTGCCCACAACTTCGAGCCCCACCCCACACATACAAACACAGGTGAGACTGAGGCACTCCACTTTGGGACAGCACAGAAGAGCTAATAAGCTGTTCTGTGCAGTTTGCTTGATTGCTTCCCCATGAGAAGGACAAGGACAGAAGTAGCAGCCACCTTAAAATGCAGTATAACTCATTTCTGTTGTTTAAACTGGGAGGGAATCCAGTTTAAGTCTAGGAAGGAAAAATGGAAGCTAGGTAAAATGCTGAAGAAAGCAAGGAAACTCCTTGTAAAATACATTCATGTCAAATTTCTCATGGAGTTTTTATCCACTAAATGTTTTCATTATTGTTTCACAGACTTTTTTTTCATCCTCATCTGTCTAATAATAAAGCCACCAATACTCTTACACATAAAGGGTTTTACACAAATGTGATAATCTTGGAAGTACTGAGAGAACTGGTCACTACCACGAAATAGCCAGAGGCAAGTCTGTGATTCCAGATGATGTTGAGAGTGCCAGTGCTCTATTTTTGTGCGCAACTGACCATGAAAGCTTTCTGCCACAGGTTTGGACACCAGGAGTGAGACACAGCAGGTTTATTAGTTCAGTCAACACCTATTCATCACATCAGAGCTGGAGTATAAGAGATTGACTATGTCTACTTAAGACCAAGTATCTATACTTCAAAAAACCTAAACATATCAACACATTAAAGACAAATGAGTATAAATGAATATATAAAACAAAATAAATATACTCAACAGTGGTAAAATAAGCATTAATCATATTGTATCAAGCTACAAAGTAAAGAGTTGGTCTTTCCCGTTTTAGAGTGTGATGGTAAAAGTCTCCGCTTCCCTGGATTAAATATCATCAGATATATTATTGTCATCAAAACTCATCTTATTAAAGCCCACCATACCTGAATAACTTTGTCCACCTTCAGATCTTCCAGGGAAGGATAGAGAGACATTTTGATGCAGTCTCACTAGGTAGAGGGAAGATCAGAAAAAAAAAAGGGGGGGGGGAGGGGAGGGGAGGAAGCAAACAAACAACAGGGTTAGCTGTCAGATATTTACTTAGCATTACAACTTAAAAAAGAAGAAAAAGAAAAAGAAAGCCGACAAAGTGTTAAATAAGTGATCTCTGACCTGCAAGTCTTAGCACTACGGTTACCTGGCACTGCAGACAAAGTCCATTAAGACTACCCATTTAATCCATTATCAGTAATAGCCTTTGCATAATAGGCTTTATTTAATATACTTAGCGTTGTCAAAGTTTAGGTCTCAACAATGAGAAAGCCTATACAGAGAAAACCGTTTCACATTAAATATTGCAAAGACAGACTTTAGGAGGCCAGGATGCAATGATTATGAGGGTTAAGAGGAAAAAAATCTAACCATCCTCCTCCCAACTGGGACAGTATTTTATATACAACTGCGGAAGCTTTCACTCTGTTATCCAAAGTATCTAAACACTTTCATCAGTTCTGATATTCCAGTAAGAAGCCAGTAAAGAGAACTGGTTTCCCATATCCATTTGCAACACATTAATTGCAGCAAGAGACCGTAAACCAGCAAGATTCAGTCAGTGGTGAGTTTCAAAACACACGGAGGCTTCAGGCTGGCTCTTCATGTGATGTTGGGAGAGCCCTGTGACAACTTATCAGGAAGTCATACAACAAAAGAAAACCAAGGGAAAAAAAACCAAGCAAAACCAAAAAACCCACTTCACATGATCCTCTAAAGCACCACACTGACATCCAGCTCTGCTAGAGCTGGGCACCTGAGGCTTCAGGAAATCCCATTTTTCCAGAGCTCCTTCACTCACACTCTCACTGAGGTCAGCTGAACTCTTCAAAACCATAATAAAACATTTCACATCAACATATGGGAACATGTTAATGAGAGAGGGGAGAGGGACAGAAACAGAAGACAACAAAATGTGACACAGTTTTGCAAGTTATAGAAGGCACTAAGAACACAGTTAATGAGGCAGCTCTATTAAAAGCTTTCGGTTTGGGGATTCATTTTCTCATCCAAAGAACAGAGGTCCTCATTCGTGTAGCAATTTACCAAAAATTCCAGACTAAAAGTGACCACTGCATAAATCCTCAAGCTACTGCTTCTCAAGTGCAGATATTAAGTTGATTTTTAAAAAACCCACACACACACCGATGCCTAATGTGATATCGCAGTAACACAATAGACATCTCTTCGTATTACACTAAGCTCATAGACAGCTTTTCTACTTGGTCACTCTGCTGAACAACAGCTCCAGTATCACGTCAAACTACAATTAAAACTTCAAAAAAGCGTGCCCTAAATGTGATGGAGATCTAAACTGTGAACGCGTGGCCAGTTATGTTGTAATAATTAATTGCCACTGACATTTTCGACTAATTGCTGCAACTAAACCAAACATAGTTGAAGCCTGGAAGCTTTATAAATTAAACATACACATTTAAAACCAGTTTAAAGTTCTGTTTTAATCCAGCATTGACCTGAAACAATCAAGTGCTTTTGCTCATCCAAAATGGGTAAATAGCAAATGCAAGTCCAAGCCCGGCAAACCCCTCGCTCAGGTAAGCGGTGCCCGGATGCTGCATTCTGCTGCTAACACCAGTCAAGTCACATGCAGCATCAGACTCACCATCTACTTCTATGCTACAGCTGCCCTAGTACGCTCAGGTGCTGGTCCAAGCACTGGCACATGTTCAAAGCCAGCACAGCCCCGGCAGCGCGCAGGCAGGAAAACAGGGCAGGCTAAGGATGGTGCATTCCCAAAGGAGTCACCCCGTTTCAGGGCGACAAGGGGCACAGGAGCAGCATTTTGTGGATGGCAAGCTCTGACATCCACACAGCAGCGGAGCACAGCACAGGGTCTGCTGGGTCCCTTGCCCCAGTGACCGACTTCCACGCCGCAAACCCCAGCGTGTTTACACCTCGGCCAGCTTTAGTTCTCCTCCACAGACAAGTCTCACTCTGCACGCGATTACTGGTGACATTTGTCACAGACGGGCAACCTCAACCTTCCTCTAGTTTACAAAGAGGAGCTTTGGTGCTTTCTGTAGAAAAGTATTAGCAAAGCTAAACATATATTAGTTCTTGGATCGTATAAGATGACACTCCAGCAGCTTATCCTGCCACTTTACAACCCCCCCCGGCCACCTCCCCTCCCCAGCCAAGGGCTCACAAACCCAAGCGTGTCACCACTACCAAGGAGCTGCCCAGCTAGCTCCCTTGTTGTAATCTCACCAGTTACTATTTTTGGTTTTCCAACTAAATAGCCATAATAACTGTCACCACTGTAATTGCATTCAGTGAGCTCCTAACTTTGGATACAGCATTTTCAATTTCTACACAGGCAGTTGCAGTAAATAATCCTCCTTAGGTAAAGCAAGATCCACAAAAATACCGTATTTAGTTTAAAATATGACCTTTTAATAACAATTGCCTGGGAGTTAATAACAGTCAGGGACCACCAGTAATCGCAGGAAGAACTTGTCCCGACTTCTGTGCAACATTATTCACAGTATAAACAAGAGTTTCAGCAGGCACTGTAACAGCTTTAGGCACTGGGAGTGGCTACCACAAAACGTGAGTCACTGTAACCTCCTTTTCTCTCAAAAATCTACACTGACACCAGAATAATTTTCCTTGATCATTTCCACATTCCCACATCTTGTGAGGAACACAAGTGTTCAGGAAAGCAAAAGTGAAATCCAAAGGAAGAGCGTGGGGCAGGAGGGACAGCCATAACTCAGGTAGCAACCTGCAAAACCCGGCGGTGAAGACCTCTTCCCCATTTCTCAGTACCCTTGGCTGGGAAGTCCGACCACTGATGCCTGTCAGCAGATCCTATCTACCAAAGGGAAGTGCCGGGCCACTGGCCAGAGACCCGTGGAAAGGCAGCACTCGTGACACCCTGGGGCTGCCAGCAGGAAGTCCTGCGGGTGGGAGTGATCTGGAGTGATCTCGAACTGCCCTCGGCAGGGCTGGGAGGAGACGGGCTTCCCAATACACTCTCCAGGTCAGAAAGTGGGGAGCTGAAGGCAGCGTGGGATCCAGCTGAACCCCACCTCTGGCCAGCCTGTTGTGGCTGCTGTCTCTGAAAGCACCAGCAGCCAATACTGGGGGAGGGAAAAAAACCAAACCAAAACAAAAAACACCATCCACAGGTGTTTTCTGCCCGTGACCCGTGGAGAGATTACAGCTGGCTGCTGTAAAGCCAGCACCTATACTGAAACACTGGTGTCCGCTTCCAGAAGTTAGAAGCTTATGAACCCAAAAATTCATCTTTAAAGCAGATCCAGGACAAAGCCTCCTGGAGGTCAGGCTGAGACATCAGCAACTAGCAGCTATTTTGCAAGACGCATTCTCCACTAATAACTCAGTGTTTCCCTTCTGATAACATACCTAATTAGTCTCTGAGCAATGGCTCTCATTATGCATTTAGCTCTGAAATCTGCTGCCTCCATTTCAGACCTGAAGCAGGGCTCGCTTGCCCGAAGAGGCATGTCACATCCACTCCACCCCTGTAGCAATATTTAGCCCGTCTAAGAAGTTATTACAAGCGTCCGAGTCTCCTTACAGTAACTGGCCGAGAAGTACGGTCCTTACGCAATGACCCCGGAGACCGAACGAGAGGTCAGAAGACACCCCCAAACCCAAGACCGCGGGAGGATGTGGACACAGACACACAAGCCTTTATTTACTCGCTGTTTCCTCTGGCCGCGGACGGAGGAGCCCCTCGGGGAGGCAGCGCCCTCGCCCGGCAGCGGCCGCTCCCCCCCGGCCGGCTCCGGCGAGCGGTCGCCCCGCGACGCACCGCCCGAGCCGGCCGGCAGCGCCGCCTCGCAGGAGCACGACACGGCTCCCCGGCGGGAGCGGGGACAAACACTGCCCTCGCAAGCGGCAAGGCGAAGCCGGCTCGGCACCGGCCTCCCCCGCCACGCCCCCTCCCCGCTCCGCCATGCCCGGCCGCCGCGCTCGCAGCCCCCTCCTCCTCCTCCCTCCCCTCACGCCACTGAGGACGGGCCGCCGCCCCGGGCCCGCGCACAAAGAGCCCCGGGGGAGGGGGCCCCGCCAGCCGGCCCCGGCCCCTCCTTTACCTCCGGCCCAGGCGGCGGCTGCCGTTCGTCGGGGCCCTCAGCGCGGTAGAGGGAGACAGACAGAGGCAGCGGCGACGGCGGCTCCCCTAAGTCCCGGCAGCGCCGCTATGAGGGGAGCGGGGGCGGCGGCGGAACTGGCCCAGCCCCGCGCATGCTCCGCCGGCGGCGGAAGTGGGCCGGGGCCGGGGCCGGGGCCCTCCGCGGCGGCTGTGGGGCGGTAGGGGAGGGAAGCCCGGCGGCGGTGGCCCAGCTGCGTTAGAAACGGCTCCGCTCCCTACCGCGGCCGGCAACGCTCCGCTCTGGTCGCTTGTTTTACTTATCCGATGGCTCACCACTGGCATTCTTCATGTTTGTACTGCCTTTGCGTCATTCGTTTGCCTTTATTGGTTCACAGCTGTCATCTTTACGAAGAAAAAAATATAATTTTCTATTCATTTTCCAGCTTTTTTTCCTGTAATAAAGCATGCTCTGCTAACTGCCTTCTGTTAGCTTTGGTTTGCATGTTTGCCAGCCAGGCGTTGGTGAGTCACGACGCGCCAGAGCCGGGGTGACCACGTCACCTGGCCGCAGTCCTTCACCTGCGTGGGCCTTCTCCCACCGGTGTGTGTCTGTAGCAGAGCACGTCTCCTGGAGGAGCTCCCCTGGAGAAACCGTGGTTTAAAGTATACCAGGGACAGGGAAATCCCGGAACAAGCTCGGGAAGAGGCTTTCATACTCAATTACCATAATTATTCCACATTTACCTTATTTATAGCATGAGCTTCTCTAGCATCAGTTTTCAGTCTTGAAAATCCTTCTGCGCTAGACTGCTTCTTGTCAAATCTTGTTCATCCTATAGATCATTAAATGTACTGAGCGCCCTAAAGCCTCTCTTCAGCTAAGAAACTAGAGCATTCAGTAGAAGAGTTTAACAGTTTGCTGGCACCGAGGAAGGAGGTCTGCTCCCACCTCCGGTCTCTTTCTCCTGTCCTCAGCCAGTCCCAGGAGTTGTCAGGCTCTTCTGTGGGACAGCTTAACTCACTGCTCCAGCAGAAATCAAACCCACCAAAAAACATGAATGTTTTTCTGCTGGGTTAGTGAGCCAAACCAGCAATGAAAGGATCTCGCAAGCACCAGCACCAGCCAGAGCAAGGGAAGAGAGGGTGTGGCTGGAAACAGGAGAGAGGAGGAGGAGGAGGAAGGAGAAACAGGAATGAGAGGGAAGGGTGATTCCCTTCCTTCTGGCACTAACAGGCTGTTTCATCATTTGAACTGCCTGCACAATTATAACCTTAGTTAAAGCTACACAGAGATTTTGTTACAATATATATTTTCCAGTCCTCATAAGTTTCTTGATCCACTCCAGTTGCCAGCAGCTTTGGTGAGCACCACAGGGGTGCATAGGATTGGGGTAGCAGCCACAGCAGTGCTGAATACAGAGGAACAGCCTCTCTCCGGCTGCTCAGAAGGCTCCTGTTTCTATATCCAACGATCAGCCAGGCCTGGCACCTTCCTGCATGCCAGCGCCTGAACCATCAGCTTAATTGCATAGTCATGCAACTACAGATCATTAAATACATATGAAGTGCAATTTTGAGCTTAGGGTATGAGTTCACAAAAATCCTGTGTTAGGTGCCTTCTGGGCCAGGAGGGAGGAAGGGAATCTAGCTCTGTTTTAATAATGACAGATGATTACTGCTTTTGAAGTGCTAAATTTTCTGCATAGCCAGAAGTGATTTTTAACATAAGTGCAGTGAAAGGTTTAAAACTTTGTATGCTCAGATCGAGTGTGTAACTCTTCATCCTGCAATGAGCTCAGTGCGGTGAAGCCGTGTACCCACCCTGGAGAATCAAGAGCACTGTAGTGTCCATATAGCATGGAAACTGCAGGTGTGTGATTGACAGTTGTCCAGGTGGTGCAATTCTGCTGGGCGCCGGTGCTGACAACTGAAGGGCAATGTTTTCTTTTGGTTTGACGTTGCAAAGACCTTTCTTTTCTCCAGAAAGCTAGGTTGTTATTTGCTATTTTCTACATTACTTTATCTCTTGTCATGGTCTTTCGAGACAGCCTGCTATCAAGGTAGCAGCATTTGTCGGTGGATGTCAGACCTGCACTGTCAATGCACACTTCCTGATTTTACCCACAAGACTGTAATGGACGTTCATTTTCTTTATGATGATGTCCTAGCCTAAACACTTGGCTCCATATAGTCTATTACTTGTTGGGCATACTGTGTGTGCACTATTACCAATATGTCATCCAAGAACAAGCAAAGTCCACGTTACAGGCAGTAGCTCTGGCACCACGTCCACCTGGGGGACGTACACCTTGGTAACAAAAGTGAATCTTATCATCCTCATCTCCAAACGTGTCATGAAACACAATTGCAATAAAGATTTTAAAGAACAGTATAGGGCTGCTTCTTCTTGCTTAAGAACAGGTTTTGGACAGAGAATGATTAACCTTGTTGTACTGCAAAGCTTTCTCAAAATTATTGTTCATTTAAATATAGGAAGAAAACATAGTAAAACAGAAGGATAATCGCTGGAAAATGGCTATGTCTAATCTGTGCAACCTGTGCAGTTTGGCATGTCTCAGGGTCCTCATCCTTCAAACACACAGACCAAAGGCAATTCCAGCTACTGTTCTAGTCTTGTGTCCTTCCCGGGGAAACCAAAGCTTGGAAGGGGATGGCACACACCTCAGTCGCTCTGTGATGTGAACTGAGGACCTGGGGCAAGGGAGATACTTCTGTGCCCTGGAGTTTGGAGGGGGGCAGCAGAAGGGCCTGGCCATATCTTTCTAAGAACTCCACCGAGACTGGGGAGCTCTGAGGAGTCAGAGGTGAATCGCCCAAACGAACGGCTCTTGATTAGCTCCTGAGGTATTTGCAAAAAGATTATCTATTGTTTGAGAGAGGTGGAACAAATGGCCAAGTTATTAGATTTTGCTTGTTGAAATTAGAACACCCATGGGCAATAGTGTGGTAATTTTCCATTGTCAATATACTGTTTGTGGTTTTTTTACTAGCCTGGTGCCAACTTTCAAAGAATAATAGAAACCACCTACTGATTGGTATCAGTCTCAGCTGTTGCAAAAATCTTAATAAAATAATACATGGTTGTTACCCAAAAACTCACATTTCTCCTTTGAAGCTGGAAACAAGTTGTGCTTTTGTTTGTTAGGAAACTCTCCACCCATTCAACAATGAGACATTGTCAATGGTGACTCAAAACCTGTACAAACTGTGCAAGATAGCGCCCTGTCAGTACTGGAAATAGAATAATTGTATTAAAGCAGTTCTGTACCTGGGGTAGTTATGAGGGAGTTAACGGGTCCTGCTCTAAGCTAGGTGCAAGGAGCGTCCTGATGTATTGTTTGTATTTCTAGAACAAACCCGCCCCAAACCAGCTTAAGTAACTGTGCTGCATTGCACTGAGCTGTGCCAATACACCTCTAGACTTCGTAAACAAGAATTTTTGGACTTTGCATATAGAAACAAGAATTTCAGCATAAAACCCTGTTATACAGAAGAAATTACATTACAGGAGCTTCACTCCAGTAAGGTACTTAACATTAGAAACTGCTGTAATTAAAATTGCCTGGGTAACTTTGTTTTTGACTCCCTGTTCATATATGTTTGATCCTGTCTTTTAAGGGCAATATAATATATTACTTTCATTGTCCCCTCCTCAGCCCACCCACAGGGTGGATGGTGCTCAGCGAGTGTATAATTTTCCACTGTTCAGTTGGCAGTTTCATGCCTGATTTCCTGCCTGCTATTCAAACTCCTCTCTAAAGATGGAAATACTAATGTTGTCACCGTCTTTTCTAAATAACACTCTAGTGTCCGAGTGCTGTGCAAACAATTGCTCATTTATTTTCTGTCGTAATTCCCAGGATACAGACAGGGAATTCAGGCACTTAAGTTGAATATGCTCATAATGCATTATTCTGAGCTCTCACTTCTACAAACTTTTGTCTCATGTTTGTGAGAATACAGAAGATTTTTTGTTAAATCACCACCTTCCTGACTTCACTCACGGCTGCGTGCGCCCAACACTTCTGCAAATTAGACTCTAGGGCCTCTGTGGGGCAACTGGAAAATGAGGAAAACACAGGAACCACTTGTGGAGAGCCTGGCGAGAGAACTTGTTTGTCACTGCAGGAGAGCTCTGCAGCAGAGGTGGGAACAGCATCCAGCTCTGCAGCCTGCCAGTCCAGGGCGTGAGCAGTAAGACGTTCCTCTCTCCTCCTCATTCATTAGACACCTTCCAACCTTTACAACAGATGAAGCAGAGGTCCTGCAGACAACAGGCTCCTTCATGCGCTACCCTGAGTCAGTTCTAGGAGAGAGGAGACAGGAAAGAGAGCCGAGGAAGGGGTGGATTTGAGCTCTACACAGGCAGGCAGGAGGGGTGACTGCGCTCTTCCTGTGCCTAATCCACAAGTGGGACTTTGCTGGAAAGGACTTAAATAGACTGAACAGCTCTTTCCTATCTCTGACGTACATGTTTCAATGTTTAAAAATCTGTATTCTTTGTTTTCATGTTGTAAAGACCAGAAACAGAAGCTAGGCATAGTAGAAATAAGGCATATATTTCACAATAACAGTCATTTTTACTGTTTAACTGCTTCCCCAGGGATTCAATGTTTTTTACTTTCTCCCAGTGTCTCTAAATCAACATTTTATACATTCACGTTAGATACAGTCTGGTTCAGGCCGAGGTTATGGTCTCTGATTTAGGTGACATTCTGTGGTCTAAACGAAGCATGAAGCCAGACTACAGGACTACAGACAGATCCCTCTGCCCTCAAACTATGTAAATAAAATAGCCTGGCAGAGCATACCTCTGTGTGCTGCCTTTACTGGGTCGCAGTGATACACTGGAGTCAGCTGAAAGTGCAGCAGGAATTTAGATGGGCTTGAGTGCCACTGCCCAAGAAGCTCCACTGAGATCATTAGGCCAACAGTACGATCCACCCCTGCCACCCCTCCTTTGTACTTTGCGAACACAGGGCACAAGTGCTTGTGGCAAGCATGGCATGAGGAAACGTGAGCTCTGATGCCTCAATGGGAGCCTGGCACTTTGTCTTAAAATGTCACCGAGGACAAAGTTGAGCAGACACCGGCCTCTGGGCTGGGGTGGTGGGACGGAGGTGGGTGCTACTCTTGCACTGCTCTGGCTACTTGGGCTGTAACCTCTGGCAGAAGAGGTGAAGGAGAGCTGGGGCCGACAGCGACGTCAACCACTTCAGCAAGGCTCACCAGTGGCATCTGTTGGAGAATTTTTATGGTACCCCTCAAGGCAAATTAAACACACGTTTGCACTTAAATAGAAAAGAAAATTTTAATGAACAATGCGTTGGGCAGAGTCCCACCTCAACACGCAGTTCCACATGAAATCTGCAAAGATGCATCACAAGCAGATTCCTTACATACACTTACACCAGCACCAATCCCGAGAGTGGTTGCATGGGGCACCTCAGCCCCGCCGTGGGTCCGTCCCCCAGCCCAGCTCGGCTGCCCAGTGGTGGCCCCTGAGCTTGGGCCCCTGAGCGCTCCCATTCCAGGATGGCTACAAGACAATGCTGAGGCTGTTTCTTATCTCATCACCGCGGGAAACTTCACTCCCTTGCAAGGAGTCTGTCCTGTCTCTGGCATTCCTGCTGCCAGCCAGTTTAACCCCTTCTTGCAGTTGAGCCTCCTTGCCCTCCATGCCAGATCATTCCTCGGTCACAAATTACCACAGCTGAGCAGTTATAATTAGGATTTCCCTTTCACGTCCGTCACCACTGGAAGTCTTTAGAGCAACCTGAAAATTTTGGGGGAGACTGTTGTGGGAACTTGAATTGCCGTGAGCGATCAGAAGGCAGCTCATCCAAAGGCATGTATTGGTGTTGGCACAGCGCCCTCGCTTTTCTGCGGAGCTGTCTCCGCACTGACTCAGCAAGTCAAATGCTTTCCGTAGCTCTGGAGTGGTTTTTTTGGAAGTCTGCCACCGCATTTCTGACCACACCAAACCTGTTTAACTTACGAGATCAGTCTTGACCCATATGGCTACTGGAGCATCAATGTTTGTCAATTTGTTATGAAAAGCAATAATTTGTTCCCATTTGTAAACTTTCCAGCTGTTTCAATGCTTCTGTCTTTTACCTTGTGTTTTGTCTTTATCTTCCTCAGCTCCTTTTCTCTGCAACACCTGCCTGTCATCCCTCATCCATCAGTTTTTTCTTCCTACGTTACCATGCTCTTTTTGTGTATTTATTTTTTTCATTTTTGTCTTTCTACTTGTGGTGTAAGTCTTTTCATCTGCAAAGCAAAGCCATAAGAGGTAGATCTCTGGTCTTTGCCTATTTAAATTAAAAATAATATAAAAACATATAGAAAGAAATGGGTAAAATGCAACATTACAGCAATTCTGGTAGTGGAAAATCAGAATTACTTGTTAAACATCAGCACAGATAGACAGTTTTTCATATTAGCCATCTGCCTTCAGTTGCAATTCCGTTTTCTCAGGCCAGAAGCCTGATTCACATGTAAAGCTAGTGGGCTGTGCTTTGGACACCTTGTTTATGTAGTCCCATATTCATCTCTTTTTAATCTAATCTGGACAGTTGAGCAGCCTCACACTTTCAAGTTGCTTTCATATTATGTCTATTACAACACCATGCCTTATTTTTCCTTTCTTCTGCACAAGGAAGAAATTGTTCACTGCCACAGTTCCCTTCAGCCAAAAAAAAAAAAAAAAAAAAAAAAAAGCTTTGGCTGCATAGAAATATGAAGAGGAATATATCACAGAAAAGGATTGAAGCTATGACTAGCAGATTTCTGCTGCAATATAGAAAGGCACTCACTCTTCAATTCTTCACTTGTATCCTCCAATAAATACTGTAATATAAAAAGTAGCACATAGAGATGAGGAAAATATAATATTCAAGTAATTTAGTACTAAAAGGACACGTGTATTTACCCTTGGAAGAGTAATATGTGGCTCAGTTGCATAGCTGTGTGCCCCACACTTCATCTAGTTCTTTGTGTTTTGCACAGTCCAGTGAAGCTTGGATCTACACTAAAAGACACATTTATGTACAACTGTTCTGTGCAAAATTTCCCATTCCTAGGCAACAGGCTAGCAGCAATCCACCAAGGATGCTCTCAGAGAACGATCCCTGTGTTCGTGTATAGATCCAAGGAAAAGTGATAGAGGATCCTGAAACAAGAGAGCAACTGTCCGAGGAAAGCTGTGACGATAACTTCTCTCTGCCTACCAGGCAGCCCCCAGCGTTTCCAGGCTGTGGATCCTTTCCAGCTGGCATTGTTAATCCAGCTTCTCCATTTCCCCCAAACTTCTGGAGTCTTCTCCAATCCCAAAGTGCCCACAATAGCCACTGAAACCACCATCAAGGGGAACTCACTGATGGTTTCCAGCTACTGGTTCTCTGTTGGCTTCTGTCTCCCCTTAGATCTGCAGTGGCCATAGCCTGAAGGAAGAGTCCCCACCATGACTACAGGTCCCAAGCTGGCTCCCAGCCAAAATGGCATCCTGCCAGTAAGGTGGTGGACCTTATGATTTCCTTCCGTACTGCAGCGATGGAGGATGCCACTGCACAGGGTGATCGCTTCAGGGGAAAAAGGAGCGCGTAGCCAACCTCTCAGCAACGTGATGCAAGGTTTGCTGAACTGGCACAAACCCAAGCTGCAGGACCACAGGGATACCAGCACCTGCACAGGGAAGATGGAAAGAGCTCTAAACAACAGAGTGGTTCTGAAGATGCCATCCTTCTCACAGAATAAGTACTGGTGTCACTGGTTATTTTTAATATTTTCTTACATGCTTGCCCAGTCCTTTACAAACTGGCCAGCCAGTCTCTGCCATCTCCTATTATGTCGTCAAAGCCTTGCAGCTATCTTCCAGTCTGTTAAAGGTAAAACCAGATTGATTTCATCTAGATGGCTGCCTTGGAGGGAAAACAGCAAAACAACCCTTCTCTCGTACTGTCCTTCGGTCTTCATTTAAGGTATCTATCTGCTAAACCAACAGACAAGGTATCTGTGAAAGGGTTTGGTGCTTTCTTGTTGGTGGCTGAGCCTCTTTGTTGATGTGGAGCCTTTGTTTTGACTTGCTTGGTGAGCTTTTTATCTTTTCCCTGACAATTGTGAGATTTAGATGTCCAGCAAGACACATGCAAGAGTATCTTACTTGGATACGTAAGTAAAAAGGGGGAAGGTCTTACGTATGGTTGTAGAAGTAAACTTGGACATACGTATTTTAGCATTTTAGTTTGGACCAGGAGTGCAAAGCAAACCTTCCAGATGCCCCCTCTGTCGTGGTTTAACCCCAGCCAGCAACTAAGCACCACGCAGCCGCTTCCCCCTCCCCGCTCCCCGCTCCCAGTGGGGTGGGGAGGAGGAAAGGAAAAAAAGTAAAACTCGTGGGTTGAGATAAGAACAGTTTAATAACTAAAGTAAAAATAAAATACACTAACTAAGAATAACAATAATTATAATGAAAAGGAATACAACAACAAAAAAAAAAGAGAAATAACACCCAAGAAAAGACAAGTGATGCACAATGCAATTGCTCACGACCCACTGACCGATGCCCGAGCAGCAATCCACCCCTCCTGGCCAACTCCCCCCAGTTTATATACTGGGCATGACGTTCCATGGTATGGAATACCCCTTTGGCTAGTTCAGGTCAGCTGCCCTGGCTCTGCTCCCTCCCAGCTTGCACACCTGCTTGCTGGCAGAGCATGGGAAACTGAAAAGTCCTTGGCTTAAGATAAGCGCTACTTAGCAACAACTAAAACATCAGCGTGTTATGGACATTATTCTCACACTAAATCCAAAACACAGCACTGTACCAGCTACTAAGAAGAGAGTTAACTCTGTCCTAGCCAAAACCAGGACACCCTCTTACAATGCTTTGGTTTGCATTTGGTGAGGCAGGCTTGGACTTCACAAAGTGCATTTTTTTATTTTAGATGAATGTAAACCTTTGCAACACAGGAGGACACTTAGTCTGTTCTGGTGAATATGCAGTCCATTGGGCCAGAGAGCTAGTGTGAAGACAGAAGGAAAAAACAAACAAAAAAATGGATAGAGTGGACATCAGGTCTTCAGCAGCTTTTCACTCTACATATCCACTCCTATTGTCTCACACCACTGGCTACTGCTGACATAAACTTGGATGTATGGGGACCTTCCAACATCTTAATCTCCGTGGCTTCTAAATGGAGAGGTAAAGTGAGTTGTGAGTATGATGAAGTAGGGGACATGAATTAAGAGCTACACTTAATGGATAGCTAACTCAGGCAGATGAATCCATGCAACAAGTTGCAAAAGAGCAACTAGTAAGCTACAATGCTGTGTGGGAGACAGGACAGTGCAGTTCTTTTAAAAAAAAAAAAGAAAAAAAAGGAAAAAAGCGCAGCAGCATAAGAAAAGCAAAGGAAAGCAAACCGAGGCAGAAGGTGCTGTTACATTCCCTGCTCCATCTGCTGGGGCAGCCCAGAATAGCTTGTCATCTTCATCCAGACAATTGTACTGTAGTAATCTTCTACTGGCTTGTTACCTAACTACCTTTCTCCAAATAATTATTTGGTAGTAGTGAACTGCATCATTTTTGTAATCACATCTGAGCTTTGATTCCTCCCTGTTCAGTGTTTTGAGTACCTGCAATTAGGCTTTTAGGTGTAATAGAATATTACACCTAATATAGAAGCTGCTGGTTTGTTACCAAATGATACGATTCACCTCCAGAGTTTAAAAATAAATTGCTTTAAGAAGATGCAGTTTGCTGCTCTGAGTGAGTGGTAATAACTCCTCATGGTTTATTTTGCATCCATTTCCTTTCCCTGCTTGGGTTCCCATCTCAGTTCTCTTTTGTCTCTGCTTTCATAGTTGCTCTCTTTCTTTATAATTTCTTCTCTGTGATACCTAGAAAAAAGTAACTTACTTAAATCTTAATATTCTCAGTTGCTACCAGCAACCAGAGGTTTAGCAGTTCCCTTTTCTACAGTTTTAAGGAAACCTGTCATGCCAGAATGCAACATATTAAAATACTCTCATTCAAATGAAAGGATGGTGTTTGTTAATGAGATTTAGTGTATAATACTTGATATTAAAGGGAAGATAGTGGCATTGTAAGTTCCATGTTTTGATGGAAAGGTTACTAAATTTTGAATTGACGTTCCAAAAGAACAAAGAAAATCCCAGAGAGAAAATGAGCTGATATGGTGTAAGCAAGCAAAGTTCATTATTCGATATATGGGCACATTCAGAGGATACTCTGAGATAAATATGTAAATATTAACGTGGTCATTAGAGGAAACATCTATCCATACTATTATTTAAATCCTCAGGGGCAATTGTCCTGAAACAGGATGCAAATAAACCCAGTTCCCAAGTCTGTCCAACTTCATAAGCCACCAATGTTGATTAACCTAATGCAAATACAAGGCATTGTATATGCAGAGTGCTTCATAATGAAAAAAAAAGACAGGGTCAAGGATATCACAAAGTTATCAGATTACAAAAGAGTTGTATCTCTATCGTACTACATTCAGACAATCTACAGAAAAATAAGTAATAATAAAAAAAAAAGAAATCTGAGCACACTGTTTTCCTGGAGCCAGATGACTCACAAATTTTGCAGAAGGCAGAGTACAATGCAAACAAAATCTGCCCTTTGAACAACCATGACAGTTGCTAAAATAGAGCTGTAGAGTGATACTGTAGTAGCGTGAATTTATTATAGATTGTGTAGAACATTAAATTAAACTGATTGGCATTATTCTCTACAGCATCTTTAATATCGTTTTACTCATATTTTTTTAGATACTCTATTCTTATTTAGGTATACAAGACTTCCACCTTTTCCATTGACCCAAGAAAACCAGGGAAAAGGTGAATCCAGCTAGGGATCTGTTGGATTTATTTGGGGGATTACAGTCTCTCTGGGGAAGATACTACATTTCTGGCATGATCACTTGATAACAGCAGCTAGTTTATGCTCTTTCAACAGAGCTCTAAAATGGTAGAGAAAATAAGACGGGATCAGAAGAGGCAGCAATCAAGAAGTGCCGTAATTCCATTTCCTAGTAGTAATTTTTCCTCAAGGGGAAGCACAGAAAACTGGAGTGCAATGGAGATGAGGCACAGGACTTAATGGCTTGTCTGTCGTTAACTGCTCCCTGTGAGGGCAGGTCTTTGCCAGAGCGCAGCTGGGAACCAGCACTGATCTCTGGAAACCGCAGTGAAGGCAAGCTGGGCAATGGCGTGCCATAGTTGGAGGTCAGGTCTGTTGTTGCTAGTGGGCACGGCAGCCAGTGTTCTCTCCTCTGTGCCTGGAGCATCGCTGATGCTTTCCAGTTTCTAGACGTATGGTGGCTGTGTCAAGTCAACACTGATGCTGGACAAGGACCTTCAATTTCTGGACTGTCCCCTCAGTACAGGATCCTGTGTGATGACAGCCATCATTCCTCTCTAAAAATAGCTGCTTCTCATGGCTGGAGAAGAGTAAAACCCAGATCCTGTTGAAGTCAATGGCAACATTTGCAGTGACCCCAGAAAAGCCAGGTT
Source organism: Gymnogyps californianus (assembly GCF_018139145.2). NCBI lineage: Eukaryota > Metazoa > Chordata > Aves > Accipitriformes > Cathartidae > Gymnogyps > Gymnogyps californianus. The sequence continues at coordinate 41,343,054 of NC_059472.1, forward strand.
TTCAGCTCAGCCCTCAGGAAGCTCAGCGGTATTACCCAGCATATCAGCACAGACAGCAATCCACGGCCTCCAAAACACCCACGCTCTGAAACAAACCTGTCACTCTTCCCCAGAAACTAGTAGTATGATGGCTTTCATAAAAGCTATACTTGTATGTAAATACAAAGAAAAATACATAGGCACGTAGAATAAATACCATTTTTGTTTTATAGAAACAAGTAACAAATACTAGCACAGTTCAATGACTGCTGTAGAACACAACACACAAGTGCCATTCAAAGAGGTTTACCAGTAGGTGGTGACATATAATTATTTATTAGCACTTTTCTGGCTGCAAAAGGTTCTGAGCTACAAGCAGCTAAGCTGTGCAACTTTTTGTTTAGGCTTTCCTTTCGTATTGCTCCACCTTTCTGAGATATCTTTTACATGTTTCATAACTGCAGAAATGTTTCATAGCTGCAATTGCGTCTCCTGGCTGTAGCACGTCAGAGTGCTCCTGCTCTGAACTGCAGGGCTGCCTTTGCACTGCTGAGCTGTTTTTTTGTGCTGTTTCAGTGTTTTTCATCTGTTGATGAAAGATATTAGCACAGTTCTTGCAACACATGCGAGAGAAAAAAAGTCAATCATTTCTTTATAGGGTGTACCTCTTATTTACTTCCAGTGAATAAATAGGTTTTATAGTTACCTGTGTGCAAATTTGCTATTTACTGCCAAATGTAATCAGCAGCCTCTTGTAACTCCATCACACCCTTCTGCGCACCAGTGCTCCCGAGTTATGAAGCCATCAGTAACCCTGGAAAAAAATGATTCACCTCAGCTTAGCCTATCTGTTATTGTTTATTTAAATACCATGTGTGGGTCATGACTAATGAAAGCCATATAGCTACAACATATGAGATGAAGCTGGGGTTGGATGGTTAGTGAGTCGTTTCCAAGCAGCTGTACAAAGCAAGCCAGAAGGCTTCTCTTAGGCTTCAGGAATCACCGCAGAAGTGAGCTGGGCCTGTTTGCTTTATGAGAACAGTATTGGCTCTGTGGAGGCCACAACCAAACATACTTCACCGGCTGGAGCAGAGGTGATAGATAAGAGTGCTTCTGGCAGCCTCTGCCCACAGCCAGCGGGCATATCTAGGTGAAAAATGTCTTGGTGCCCTTTTGGGGAAAGTGGTGCAATATAACCATGCATCAGTCTCGACACAAGTCCTGGCCCTGAAGACACAAGCAGAGCCGTATCTCTGCTGACCTTGCGGACAGTGTGGGCAGCCAGGCTGAGGTGGAAGCGGGTGCTAAACACATGATACTGGGTAAAATGTCAGCACACTGCTTTGTCTGCATCCATGTTCTCTTGAGTTGCTCTTTTTGGACTGGTTCTAGGTCAGTATGCACTAGGGCTTAACCAAAAGGTCAAATGATGGCTGTTAAAAGGTTTTGCATTTTCTAACTACTGTCCAATGCATTGCTAAGTTTCTTCACTGTTCTTAAGGGATAAACACCCATATTCAAACCTGCAATGGCAAAGGCTTATACATTCAAAGATACATGGTGCTTTATTCCTGCTGGTGTCATTGGGCTGAGGTGAGTCTTGAGCCCAAGTCATGTCAGTTCTTTGCACTGATATTCTTCTTACCATTTATGCCAGGAGTCTGCTTCACAAAGCTAAGGCAAAACAAGTCAGTATGTTTTTTCTGACTGCATCCATAACTCCTACGGGTTGCCCTTTTGGGCTGGGGCAAGAGAGCCAACCTCATACACAACACAGCGTGCTGCAGAAAATGTAGTATCTGTCAATCAGTGGGACAACACGGTGCCTTCAAGCCCTGCTGTACAGATTGGTGGTAACTGCCTGAGCAGTGGGAAATGGGACCCACTGTCCAGCCAGATGTCGTGTCTCTGTCTGAAACTGAAGAACGCCAAAATACCATATCCAGAATGTCAGGGCACTCTACTGGTGCTGCTGAAAAATCAGGAAAGCCTAATGCCCACTGATATAAATGAAAGGAGAGTCACACCTCTCATCTGCTGAGTTTGGGGGAGTATCTATCTGTGGCAGACAACGCTCCTGCTTATATTTCTCACAAGGACATATGTCACAGGCTGCAGCCTACTATAGTACTGGCTGGCTTTGGGGCTGCAGATTGGCCTATTTAAGAAACTAGGTGGGAGATAATCTAGAACTAGGAAGCACCTCAAACTACGCAAGAGTGACTCTGTTCTGTCATAATAGTTATTTATCAAGGGTGCTGTCACATAAGGGTCTCTTAAATGGAAAAGAGGGGGCACATATGATTTTCCTGAGAGAAAAAGCAATTATTTAAGGTAGGCTGCCAAGCAGCTCCTGTTCTCTGCCTACATCTGGTTACACTTTGAGTACTATTATACATGTACAAATCAAAAAGAGAAAGAAGGTGAGCAGCTTTAGAGAAGTTACTCCTGTTGTGGCAGCAGGATGCCATTTATAAATGATGTTATCATCACACTGCGGTACCCAAAGCATGTAAGGAAAAGGCAAGTGTGACGGGCAGCTCTACCTGGTACAACACATGATAGTGTGAGGAGCCACAGGTATCTGTTGCTGGTTAAATGTTATTCCTGTGTGTTAGACACAAAACTGACAGAAGCTTCCAACTTTCTTGTTCGGTGTTGTTTGGACATAAAAAGGCTGAGACCTACACATGCAAAAAGAATTAGACACAGACATAATAAAATTATCATACTTATTTAGGATGAGGAAGTAATAGGATGTAGTCAAAGATGACACCCAGAACTGAAATTTCCCATAACGGAAACAAGCAGGAAATGGGAAAGCATGGCTTTTATAAAGCAATTCTGTTATAACAGGCTAAATTCAGCTGATGAAAAAGCAGTTTTTCTAGGAAAATAAAAGAAACGCCTGTGCTTAAATGGAAATGGGGTGGGGGACTGGATCTTGAGCTGACACACAAAAGGAACTGGCTTTTAGATTAAGTGAGGGCAAACCTCAATGCTGTAAAAAGAATTTATTTCTTCAGTATAGAAACTTAAAAATTGCCTCACATGTAATGGCATGTGCACAGCGTTACCCCATGCCTCACTGCCTTCCTTGGTTTGAAGTCAGGACAATATTCCCATCTGCCAGATTTGCAGCTCAGTGCCTTCAGTGTAGTGTTCGATTTGGACAGCAAAAGATCCAGATCTTTACTGTTTTATCACACAGCTGTAGGGACACCAACAAAAACTGGTACAAAAGCGAGCCTGAAAAAGTGACTAAAACTGATCAGTTTCTCTCTTAGAAACATAGTAGGCCCTGAATGACTAATGAGACATCACCATATGCTACCTGAGCTGCCTCCTCGATGGCTCGATGCCAGGTGCTAGCAGCAACCCAAAGTCTGAACTCTCACTAATCAGCAACAGAAAGGGAAAAAGGTTTAATGGGAGAAGAAAAGGTGATCCAAGATGTCCTGGTTTCGGCTGGGATAGAGTTAATTTTCTTCCTAGTAGCTGGTATAGTGTTGTGTTTTGGACACAAGGACAATGAAAAAAAACCCAAACCAGTATGGTTGTCTAATCCTGCTTTCTTCTCTCTCACGCTGCATTATAGAAAGCCCATTTTTCCCTTTCTACCAGAGGAACGTCGTTAGAGGAAGCAAGTCCACCTCCGCAGCCATCCCTTTACCCGCAGCTGAACCCCTGCCATTCCCTCTCGCAGTGGCACACCAGAGCCGGGCAGTCCACAAGAAGGAGAAGGGAGGGGGTGAGCAGGCTGGCAGCTGAAGGACAACACGAACTGCAGCCACCATTTAGCCCAGTCTGAATCCTCTGGACACCTGTCAGTAGCCATTTCGTATATTGCTAAATTTGAACTATAAACTGCAATTGGTAAATCTGCAGGATAGATCAAAACACACCTGACAGACCTTCAAATTATCAGCTATTACAGCTGTTTGATTACTTTGGAACTGCTACTGATATGTGACATCAGTTCAAGGCCATGTCTGCAACTGTCTACATCAATCCAGTGAAGCTCTCTGCAGAAAGATGTCAGAACAGAGACAAAACAGGCTCTCTGCAGAAATGGTTAATCAATAGCTTGCTAGGTTGACTGAATGCCATTAGATACAGTGGTGCACCTACTGTATATAAATCGTGACTTGTCTTCTGTATCATTCTCAGTCACCTCTCCTGCCATACTAGTAGTTACCAGTTTTCCATTTGGAAGTTTTTGGGCATTACCAGAAATGTTCATAGCATCATGGATCTGGGGGACAGTGATAACACTCTGTTGTGGGTTTTGGTTTCTTCTAGGGAGAAGGAGGAGGTAAGGAATCTATTTGTAAATGCATCTCAGTGTACCTAGCCTTTATTTCTGTCAAATATACTGTGTATATAATTAAAAGAAGTGTAATCTTAAGACTGTCGGATGTATGCAGGATAGCATGGGCAACACTGTAGTTTGGTCTTTTGAGAGATTTATGTTACAATAGAATTTTTGTGTACGGGCTTTTTAGTAATAGTGAGGTAATGCCTAGACATAGCTGTAGATACAAATCTATGCATAAATGAGGCAATTAAAATATGAATATGCATGTTCTGATTTTTGAAACTACTGGGCTATAGTTTTACCTGCATTGTAATCACAGCTAATACCTACTTATATCTAATTATAGTTTAATACCTACTTACAAACATTTTCATATTATCAGTCTATCATATATAACACAGTTATATATGTAGTCTATCATATATAACACAGTTTAATACAGATAATATTTATGTACCTTACTCTGTTGAATACATATTCCTTAAAAGCTTTTATCCTACTGGCACATTTACATAAGGTGTAAGTAATTTGCTTACCTATTGTAATTTTGTATTTTTCAGCAGTCATTTTCTTGTTTTACTTTAAAATTTTAATAAAAAAGGTAAAAATAGTTAACTTCACATAATAAGCATTAGGAATTTACTAGAAAAGCTAAAGTATTATCTGAAAGTTATTTTAGCAGCCATGGTGTCCTTAAGCAGGAAAGTAGTTTTCTGACTCAGAATAAAAAATATCATTTAAGCATATGCTTCACTTAAAGCATATGTTGAACTCAAAGCATGTGCTTAATGACACTTTGCCTGGAAGACTAACTCTTATGCTTACTGAAGATCATGGCAAAATTCCCACTGTTTTCAGCAGGATCTGGTCCAAATGGGATATGCCAATAATAACAACCTTTCTACACTAAAAGGCTATTCCCTCTGGTATTCAAATTGAATTGTAGATACCGTTGCCCAAAAATGTATATCAGACAATATTAGTGGGATGGATTATTCATTTATGGAACAATTACATAACTGTGCATGTTAGCTAATGGCAACGATTCTGCATTTAAACAGGTGAAAAATATACTCCTGTTCTAGGGAAAAGAAAGATGACATAATCAAACTATGTTTTATTATGTTTACTATAATACAGGCTGTTAAAGTTATTCTTTCTTACATACCATAGACCTCACAATAGGCTTAGTCCTTAAAGGGGAGAAAATTATTTGTCAATATACTATTTGTTTGGGGGTTTTTTTGCATTTTTTCACATTACAAAAAGCCCAGCATCAGTATTTTACTTACCTGGTAGTCCTGGAGAAGAGATCTTTATAGATACTTATAAATTCAGCTTTTGTTTGTGTTTTGTAGGCGACGAGGTGAGCCACCACTTGAAAATGGCTTCCTTCCATACTTGGGCTGTGCCTTGCAGTTCGGTGCCAACCCCCTTGAATTCCTCAGAGAAAAGCAGAAGAAGCATGGCCACATTTTCACTTGCAGAGTAGCGGGGAAATACATTCATTTCCTCACTGACCCCTTCTCATACCATGCATTGATACGCCAGGGAAAACACTTGGACTGGAAAAAATTCCATTTTGCTACTTCTGCTAAGGTACCCCTTTAAAAATGGTTTTAATATCTAACATGCAAAGTATCTGCTGGCAGGACAGACGTACCCAGTTAATCCCTATAGCATAACTATGCCTTTGAAACAGAATTGGTTTCACATTTCTGCACTTTTATTGGTTTAAAACATTGGGGTCTTTTTTTCCCTTTCCTTAATGGAAAGGAAATTTGCAGCGATTTGGATTGTCCAAGAATGACATTATTTAGCCATGTAGTATCCCAAATTGCTAAAGCAGAAATACAATTAACACCATCTGCAAAATGATAACGTAGCTTGCTGAAGTTGAAACCTTTTTCGGGAGGTTCTCACTGCTATGGAAGATTCGGTCCTAATGCCTTAAAAAATGATGCAACGCAATAGGAGCTCAGTCAAACTCTTACTGAAGTAAGCAAAAAGGCTCCTTTTGATGTCAATGGGAGTTGAATGAAGGTCTAGGAAACCACGACCATTTATTTGTAAGCATCTATTCAAATCTATTTTCATTTGCCTACTTAACTGCTATGGTTCACTGAGAAAGTATCAGTTCTAGTATTAATAGCCCTTATTATGCTTCCCTCTAGTAAGCTATGAAGTTATCCTTTGGCTTTAATATCTGTTAGACTTTATCATCAAGGTTATGACAGGCCTTATTTATCATGCATACAATTTATTTTGTAACAGGCTTTTGGGCACGGTAGCATTGACCCAGCTGAGGGAAACACCACTGAAAATTTTCATCAGACTTTCATTAGGACCCTTCAAGGTAATGCCTTAGATGCCCTCATTAAAGCAATGATGGAAAATCTACAGTACGTCATGCTGCAGTCAAGAACATCTAAACTTCAGTCTAATACCTGGGTGACAGAAGGACTTTATACGTTCTGTTGCCAGGTGATGTTCGAGTCTGGCTTTTTAACACTTTTTGGTAAAGAATTTAATTCAAATAATGACAAAAATCTATCATCAAAGCAGGAAACTGAGAGAGCTCATATCCTAAATGCCCTCGAAAACTTCAAGGAATTCGATAGGATCTTTCCAGCCCTTGTGGCGGGGCTGCCTATCCACCTCTTCAAGAGTGCCCACAGCGCCCGTGAGAAGCTGGGAGAGGCACTCCTCCACAAGAACCTCCTGAAGAGGGACAACCTCTCTGAGCTTGTCACCCTCCGCATGTTCCTGAATGACACTCTGTCAACCTTTGATGACATGGAAAAAGCGAAGACCCATGTGGCAGTGCTCTGGGCCTCGCAAGCCAACACCATTCCTGCCACGTTTTGGAGCTTGTTCTATCTTCTTAAGTAAGTCCCAATGCTTCTTGTTTCCAAACAAGAAAAACGTTTGTTATGTTTCAGAAACCAGTTCATTAATACACACAAATTCCACTGCTTGATACCTCATCAGTGTCAAAAAGCTTACTGATTACAACAGAAGTGCATGTTGTTCTGGACTTCCACAGAAACCCCCTTCACTTGTCTGAGACCAAGTAGAGGTACCACAGAGCAATTCTGTAGAAGTTTTTAAAAAAAAAACCACTCCAGGGCAATGCTACACTTTGTTAAGAAAGCTTTGGAGTAAATCTATATGATATGACATTAAAAGTGCTGGCTGCAGTCAGAACTTTAATTGTATTGAAGGCTCCCAATATAATCGGACATTTTTAGACCATCTCACTAGAGCAGGCAAAATGAGCTTTAACTTCATTATTGTTTTCACAGATACTTAATAGAAAATAGTTTATATGTTGATAAATCCTACTGAGGTTGCAGTGTAGACTGCAGCTGCTGAGCTTGTTACTTATGAGAGGAGCGCACAGTTCAGATAATACTATTAAATGTCCATTTTAGAGTGGGCCTCTGTGGAGTATAATCTACCTCAGCATGACTAGCTCTTAAGTATGTACCTAAATTACTGACGTTTTTATTTACCTAGTGGCTTGCACCCTCGTATGTACCTGCCAATGCTAATATCTGAGGTTCTTTAGTACTTTTCACTCCAAGAATGCATTGGCTTTAGGTCTTCTGGCCTGATTGATTGTGCCTTCATCAAGACACTATTGCATCCTGTATTATTATCTACACGTATTTCACCATAGCTCATATATTCCGTGTCTGTAAGAAAGTCTAGACAGTGAAGGATACTATGTGGACTTTTAGTATTAGGAAGATTCTTTTCAGCTAGACAGAATATTGCCTCATAATAGGACATCATCCAGGATAACTGATGTTATAAAACTGATCTATAATCCTGTTCCTAAACTTTCGACCCGCAGTGGGACTATTTCCTAATATACAACTGATTGGTTTATTTCTTATTCTTGGCATTGCTTTTTAGTGACATTACTGTTTATTACCTGAGTTATGCACATCAGTTCTGTCCCACTTGTCATTGGAGACAGAAGCAAATACTTGGGGTTCTTTTCCTTTTTTTGAAGCTATCATACCTTTGCCAAGACATGAAAAAGTGTAATTGCAGCATTTTGCTGCGACATTTTCATTTTAGAAGGTTGTACTTGTCAGCTAACACCTAAATTTTAGTCAGGAAGAAAGTTAATGGCAAAACCCCTTTTTAAAGCATTCTTAAGGGTAAAATTCTGTAATATTTCTGCTCTTTTGATCTTAGGAGTCCCGAAGCAATGAGAGCTGCTACCAAGGAAGTGCAAAGTATTTTGGAAAGTGCCGGAGAGAAGATCAGCTTAGATGGCAAACATATTTCCTTGAACCGAAAACAGCTGGATAATATGCCAGTACTAGGTATGATGATTATTTTATGCAGGAGTACCAGAAATCACCCCACAATTTTCAGAGTCTTCTATTTGTTACCATATAAATGCTTGCTATGGAATTACTATGGAATTAGCCAACAAACACTAGAACAAAAACCTATATGTTCCTTAGCAATAGCCAACACAATCAGTCTTTCCAATGTCCCAGGTGGTACTGAGAGTGTCAAAATTCACATGAATAGCACTTTTTCGTGGGTAATGGCATGTCTCAATACTGCTGCACAGCTACATAACATAGTATTGGAGACCCATGGATAATTCAGAACAATATTTTGTTTAGTAATTACTTTAGACCAAATAAAAGGATGTTGCCAAATTTTATATCCCAATTCTTAAGATGTGAAGCAATATCTTCTAATACCATTATTTTTATTTCTTCTTAATATTTTTCAAATTATAGGCATATTTTTCAAGTGTCCAAGTAACAGAGAGTTTTGAAAATGTCACCCTTTAACTACTGTTGCTTTTTAAAAAAAAATAAAAATCAGCTTATATTGAGATAACCCCCCCCCAAGTTACTGAGTACTGGTTTCTGTGCACCACCTCTTAAAGTTTCAGGAAATCCTGATCACTGCACTGTTTCTTTTTCTTGTTATGTTTCCAGTTTTGACTGGTTTGTTCTTTATCTCAGAGTGAAAATGTGTCTCACTTTCAAATATTCTGTTGCATCAAGTATAAGTATTTTTCTAGGGGAAAGCAGATTATGTTCTCAGTATTATCTGCAGAAGGCATAATAATGCCAAAACTAAATGAGAAAGAGACTTTCTTAGGCATTTAGAAAGTTATTGTTAAAATATTTCTTCTAATAAATGCAGGGTCTGAAATAGTTCAAAATGCATGACCTCCCCCAAGGACACAGACATACTATTTCCATGGTAATCGTTCCTTTTCCTCTCCTGACAGACAGCATCATCAAGGAGGCAATGAGGCTATCGAGTGCATCCATGACTTTCCGAGTTGCCAAGGAGGATTTCACTTTGCACTTAGAGAATGATTTTTACAACATTCGCAGTGATGATATTGTAGCTCTTTATCCTCAACTGTTGCATTTTGATCCAGAAATCTATGCTGATCCCTTGGTAAGTATTTATCAAAGTGCGTTAAACTCGGAGCTCTAGCAGAAGCTAATATGCCTTTAAACAGAGCATTTATCAGGGGTGCCCCCATGGCTGGTTTTCTGTTGTACTCCAGACAGTCTGTTCTTAGACCTGGAGACGTAATGATAGGCAATACAAAGAATAAAGTCAGTGCAAGCACTATCTGCAAAACATGTTTTAGTGTAACCCAAAAAGTGTGCTGCCAGCCCAAGACAGCCTTCTACTTACTCCCTTCCTCAGTGAGGAAAGATCACCATTATGGGGGGGTTGAGGGAGGACAAGGATGAGAATAATCTTTTCCCAAAGGCACAGAATGAGAAATCTTCCAGTTCTGCTGCATGAACAAGGATGCAGGTTATAATCTTTATTTTAAGAGGTCAGAAAAGAAAAGGAGAGTTATCAGCAAAGAACCTGGGATCATGTCCAACATACCAGAACTTCCCAGGGGCTACCCTCTCCAAAACAGCACCATGGGGCCTGGCGCTACTGTACAATGCTTACTGCTAGAGGCTCTTCTTTCCCAGCCTGCATTTTGTGTCTTAATGGCATTATCTAGTCTTTGGAGGTACTCAAATATCAAGTAACTCTCTTGTGGGTTTAATTACAGACATTCAAATATGATCGCTTTCTCAATGAGAATGGAGAAGAAAAGACTGACTTCTACCACAACGGTCGCAAGTTAAAGTATTACTATATGCCATTTGGGACAGGCATAGCAAAATGCCCTGGCAGGTTATTTGCCGTCCATGAAATTAAACAATTTTTGGCTTTGATTTTTTCATATTTTGAGATAGAGCTTGTGGACAATAATGTGCAATGTCCTTCTTTAGATCAATCCCGTGCAGGACTGGGTATTTTGCAACCAGCCAATGACATTGATTTCAGGTATAGACTGAAATGCCCATGAATATATATTTTATATTATACATATAAACTATGTACTATATAAATACACTGTATAACATATACTTTATGTATATTTTATGTATATATGCAAATGAAACATTGCAAGTCTTGGGGGAAAATCTATATGAAGATGCCAATTCATCAGTCTAATGGAAAATGCATAATGTATGCCATTACGGTACCAGCATGCAGTGGGTTTAATGCACTGTGTTGATAGGAGTGTCTCCCCTTTTACCAACCATTTTGAAATGCAAGTTAAGATTTTGAATTGTGTGTGTACAGTAGTTTTTTTTCTGTCAGCAAATACTTTCCCAGAGTTAGTTAGAATTTCATCAGCTAATTTGAAATAACTGTCAAAATTCAACTACAGTTAAAACTTATTCTTTTTTATAATTGAAATGTTGGGGGTGGTGGTTCTCCCCAGAGATGAAATAAAATTTCTGTTCTATAAAGGCAGATTCGCAGAGGGGAGGGGAGAGTTTCCTGGGGAAGTACCTTTATGGTTTTATGAAAAACTAGAAAAAGACTTGAAGAAAACCTACAAAAATGTTCACATTCTAGTGAAACTGCAAAACTTGTATTATATTCATTGTAATATACTTCTTTTCAGAAAGTTGTATTAAAATAAATGATATTGGCTGAACCAAATGCATCTCTAGACTGTTTGTCACTTTAATGTCTTAACATTATCAAAGATTTATGCACTCATCCAAAGCCACCTAAGCCAGCCTTAAACTAGCCAGCTCAAATGCCAATATGGAGATAAATAAATAGCCATTGTATATTCACCAGTGGTTCTGGTTGGATTTTGCACCATTGTCTGAACTCTGTATTTCCATAGGCCTCCATTGGTGACACTCCTTAGGTCTTCCTAGTCTAATTCCATTAAAGTTATCATGGGTAGTATGCCCACACATTTCATTTTTAGTGGTGGCACATCTGTAAGAACAATTGTTCCAGGGATAATATAATTTGGTTCTCTGTAACATCCTTGTCCTTTTCTGCTGCAAATGATGGATGGATGGATGGATGGATGGATGGATGGATGGATGGATGGATGGATGTCACAAAAGTCCATTTTTTAATGAAACATCTTCAGGCTGAAAGAGACAGCTTTCTTATCATCTGCCAATGAAAAGAACAAATGGACTTAAAATATTGTTGTTATCCTGTTTTTGTATGTTTCTAAGGACTTATGGTCTGACCTTTTGTCCTTGACTCAAAAGTAAGCCTCATCACAGAAGATGAGGTACAGGACTATTAGATATTTTCAAATTTCACATTCTGGCAAGACATCAGTCCAGCTGATAGAGCTCTTCCTAAACATGGTATTTTGGATTGAGTCCTAGAACTGCTTTAAATTATGTATCCATTTCTCTTCTCACTATCCACTGTGCTAAATATTCAAAGGTAAATAAAAAGATTTTGTAGTGTGTGATTATTTATTACCTGTGTGTTGTCTTTGTATTTTATTTAATCTTTTTTTCATTTTCAAAGGAGAACAGAGAACACCAATTCATTGCCATTTGCAATATGTATAATATTAAACTACTATGTATAATGCAAGTGGTTTTGAGTTATTACTTTGGTTCTCTTGGTAAGGAAAGTATCCAGTCTTTAGGTACAGCTTGTTTTCATACTTCCGTCAATTATATTTTTGTATGATTTATATACATTATAGCACATTCAATGTAAGCTAGCACTGACTCAGAGAACACATGAAAGCCTGACATTACCATAATTACATGTGCCCTGGCACATATTATTACCATTAGAGTATCTGCTCCCCCTTTCTTAAACAAATCCTGCTTGAAACAACAGTTTTTGAGAGTAGCGAGGCTATGCAATGTTTTAAGCAAAATCCCTTCCTTGATGAAAAGGAATTCAACATAGAATTACAACAGCAGATAACAAAAGATAAGAAGAAGAATGCTAAACTAATTCTAGGTTCCCTGGAAAATTAAGCCGCCTTTTACATCCTCTTGTCTCCTTCAAACTGACTGCTCCAGACTGCTCTGACTGTGGTTTAACATTTTCTTTCAGCTCCCTTGGTCTATGAGAAATTGAAGTATTCAGTAGCTCCTAGAGCTGATCTGACTTTCAGCGACCCAAGTGTGGGAAAATAACGGAAGATTGGCGAGGAAGATTGTAAACACGCTCAACTGACTTGCAGCTGGGATGTCGAAAACCACATATATCATACTAATCGTTGTTTAGCCTTGTGTGTTGGACAAGTAGAACATCTGTGGTTAGATCACGTAGGCCTGTGATAGACTTAGAGGCACCCTATCAAACATGCTTGAGATTCCTGTCCTGCTGTGGGAAAGATCAAAGCACAGTGGTAAACTATGCCTGCGCGAATCCCTGATATACAGGCAAAACCAGCACGTTCAGTGATCCTCTAGCATGGACCGAGCTCCATGGTTCCTGCGTCCCCACTTGTGAGCCTCTGCCTAGGTGCTGCTTCGGGGATCCTCCGGTTGGCGAGGTAACAAAAATAAATTTACTTTTTCCATTTCATCCGTGGTTTTGTGGTTGTTCCTGCGTCCTGCCTGTGCCGGCTCACACACCAAGGAATACCAACAGTAGAGAACTGAGGGGAAGGTAAAAACATCACAGCATTCAGCCAGCAGATTAAAATCAACTTCTGAACATTGTGGGAAGGCTACCAACTTTATCGCCAGATGTCGATGCTCTCAGAGACAGCACAGGAGATACAAAAACTAGCATCTCCATGTGTGCATTGTCTACCTGGCACTTCTTCCTCCTTCCCCTGCTATGTGATAATCCCGGTCCACTGGAATTATGTTCTCAGGGCTTTGCCTGACTGGCCCAATCTCATTACCCAGTCTTCCCCTCTATGCCGACAGTGTACACACCAGGTCAGGTGCCTGTTTTCTTTCCTGGGACTCTGAAACCCGCTCTTCCCTCAACTACTAATTCTTCCCCTTGTTATATTCCTTTTTCATTCCTTCTGGATACTTGCTACATGGGCAGATCTACAGAAGGTATTAGAAAAGATATTGGTGTGGTCTCTCTGGTCCTTCAATCCCTTCGTAGGGACTTCAGCATTTTAACTAGAAGTTCAGCTAGGGGGAACCATGCCACATTTTTCATTGCAGCAGACATATAGGGAGAAGCTTCAGTTTCTGTTTGAGGTTTACTTTTTCATATTGTTTTTTTCAGTGAGGATTAGATCAGTCTTTAATGTTCAGAATGTACCAGATAAATGCTACAAATATATTAGGTTTTGTCTATAGCCTTCAGCCAATTTTGCACCAAGAAGATGAAGAGCAAGCAAATAAAAATTGTGAAGTTCTGTCAGGCTGGACTGCCGTTTACAAATTTATGTTTGTCTTTGAAGTCAGTGCTAAAATTGTTGATGTTCTAGAACAAAAAGTGCTTCATTGTAACTTGCATAAATCCCTATGAATTTCTAATGGAAATAATCTAAACTGATGGTCTTAAAAGTCTATTTGCAATTAAAATAACAGTAATTTTTTAAAAATTTGTAATACATATTGATGCACATGATGAACAACTTTGCTTTAAAAATTATTTACTCCAATATGCAAAGTACAAAGTTTCATTTTCAAAGAAATCTGAATAAATCCAAGTCCAGTGGAAACGAGAGATACTCCTGCTAGGGCAGTTATGACTAAGGAATGGCCAGAACTCCCAAATGTTCATGCAATGCAACTATCTTGTAATAATAACAATACAGATCTGCATACTTTAAAATGGCCAGCTTTAGTAAACCTCACATTGCTCTCCTGGAGAGCTAATTCAAAGATTTCCTAACAGAGCCAGCGAGACCATTCCCAGGTAACAAACCACAGCAGAGGCAAACCACAGCAGAGGCAGGCACAAGGATCCGTATCCATCCCACCCAAGTCCAATGTCTTAACTGCAGAATCATCATAAATTGGCAGAAGCCAGCACTGTTGCCTGACCGCACACAGGGTCCCGCAGGGGTGGCTCAGGTGCTCCTGCTGAAACTCCTGCGGGAGCGTGGCCCTCACCACTCAGCCTCCCGTCACTCCTCTGTTGCTGGGGTAGCAATTCTCCATGGATGGCTGGACCCATAACCTGTAGATCGATATTCAGTGTATAAAACAACAGAGGTGACCAGCTCTTTCTGCCCAGTTCTGAATTCCTGTAACATGAGGAGTATATCAGCATGTCTCCAGGGGACTCTGCGGAGCAATGCCACTTTTTAATGTTGACCTAGTGTTATGCAGCTGAAAAGATCCAGTATAACCCCCTGAGTACGCTTCCACTTTGTGACAAAAGACATACAGATGAACAGTTTGAACAGTTTTGGATAGGGATTTCTTCTTTTTTTTATATTGGGCTATATACAAGTATTTTGGTTTGCTGCCTTGGCTGCTAATTTTCTAACCTCAGTTAAACCCCTGTTACCAGGGTCACACAGATGCAAGTGAGGGGAGAAAAGAGTACAAAGTCTGTGGCTGCTATGCCTCAGCTAATATAATCAAATACTTCAGCAATCGATAGTCATCTGCCTTGCCAGGGTCACGGACACCACAAGGTTATAACAGGGCAATTCTCTTTGCTGCCTCTGCTAATAGCAGCACTTTCCTTAAGACAGGAGACCAAAACAAGTAAGACCAAAGACCATAAGACCAATTAGAAAAATATTGGGCAGATCCAGGCTGGTGGGAAGGAGACAGCCTCTGCCATGGGTTGTGTGAGTATTTCACATTACATACTTACTAGTATGTATAAATGCATAAAGAGATATGGGCAGAAGGGGGGCAAAGACCTCACCTCCCAGGGGAGAATCCTAACCATTATGTTAGCTCAGGCATTCACTCCTTTTCTGAGGGAATCTGTAGCTTGTTTTCTCTGAAAAATGGAACAGATTCAACAGGATGATTTGCATGACTCCCTGACAGTACCTTTATAGCTAAAGTGTTCTCTTAGCTGAGAAAAGATTCAATTTCAACATGGGATTGAAGTCCCTGAGGTAGAGGAGGGTACTGAGTCCAGTCTCTCCCACACCCCAGGGATGACTCTAGCCTGGTGGTTGTCCTGTAAAGGGTGAGTAAGACCGAGGGATACCTCCTGAGGGAGGCACAAGCACACTATAGGTTAGGCACACCAAGGAGTTTAAGTGCTCAAGTTTTTTTGGATCCAGATGAGCTCTGCGTTGGGCTAGCCAGGTGTCTCTGCACAGCGATCTTGGGATTAGAAGCAAGACACAGGCAACTGAGTGAGAGCAGGTGGCTCATAACCCAGCAGAAGGAGGCATTTTGGCTGAGCAGATGGAATCTAGGCAGTGAAAATGTTTTACAGTTTTCAGGCTAAAAGGAATCTTTACCTCATCATGGAGTTCTTGGAGGTAATACGATGACCTTACTAATGAAACAAGACACCTTATCAGAAAACAAGACAGTTTTACATTTCTGAAACCATGCTGGCCATAGCTGTTGTTCACCAGCTGGTAGAGAAACTACCCCAGATAAGCTTTTGCTGGATGTTAAGGGTCATGTAAAACTACCCTGGGCAGAGTCATCTGCCTCCAGCAGGCTGAACCAGCTCCTTTCCAGCAATGCGAGCATAAAGCAGCAGCAGCCACACTCGGAGGCAGCAGTGGCAGGCTTGGGAGCAGGAGGATGCGGCGTGGAGGGGCCTCTCAGTGGTTGGGACCTGGCCCTTGCGAGCTGCAGCACACTGGTGATTTTCTCAAGGTTAAGGTTCAGCCTGGAACTGCTTGACAGGACGAAGTTAAACCATCCCAGCCAAATTTTAAAACAAAGAAGCTGCCACTGCATTGTGTGGGGACTTGATCTGCAAGGCTTGCTTTGAGATGCTCCCCAATGGCAGAGGGAGAGGACCTCCTGGTCTATGGATCCTGATGGGCTGAGGGTCAATGCTGTGTGCAAAATGCTGCTCTTCTCAGTCAAATCTACAGCACTTCTAGGCTGAAACGGAAGGAGAACTGTAGGCACCTAGTGACAGAGCTGCCACTAAGTTCAGGCAGCCACTCTTCAACTTGTCAACAGTGGTTTTGGTGACCGTGGTTTTGAACAAAGATTTTCAAGCCCTACCTAAATTTCTTAAATTGTTTTTGTATTTTACTGTAGAAATATCAGGATAAACTGGTGTTTATATTACAAGACCTTTCATGCAAGTTTCTGAAGGAAAAAAAAGAGGAAACAAAAAGAGGAAAAGTCATGGGATATTTTCTCTGAAAGCATGAAATAAATTTTAGTGATAACTATAGCTTAGTTGTCAATAGGGTGCTTCAAAAGATATTGTTCACGGTCTTAGTGTAAATGGATAGCTGTAGCAGCATAAATAGGTATTTGCCAGTTATGAGCTGCACAGTGCTACAGTCGCATGTCAGCAGCCTGAAGATAGGGCCGAGATCTGCTCTCATTTACACCACCATAAGGTCAACACAGTTAAACAGCACACAGAGGGGGCTTGATCATGATTATGCCTACAGTCTGTCTCTCTTTAGCTAGCTGCATATAGGAGGTTTGGTGGTAAAAGCCGTCATTGCCTCATAATAACCTTAGAATTAAACAATAATAAGGTTACATACTATTAAATGGACTGCTGTCAATGTAAATACTCAGCTTGCTAACTGTTGTTGACTTTTATTTGTTTTCTGCCAAGACAGACAACTCTGTGGGACACACTTCAAATCAAATAATCTTCAGTGGTCCACATGTCATGAAAGGAGAGAGAGGTCACTGCAGAGCAATTCACTAAAGAGCCACAGATTTTTAAAATGAAAAGTTCATTTTACATAGTTCACCAATAAATAAGATCCTGCAGACCCTACTTATCTTTTTAAGGATAACAGTAATTTCTGAAATTCATTTCATCAGATAGCAGGATCCCATAGAGATTTTGAAAGATTAAAACACCTTGGCTGACTGAATCACTCTTGTTTTGAGAGCTCTTCAGTGTGAGGAGCAATGTAATTATTTCTCAGTAACATTTGTGTAATAGTTGATTGGAAGGGGATTAGATGTCTCTCAGTCTCCAGTAACTGCAGACTTGAGACATATAAACATCCACAAGAACATCATTAAAGACCATAAGCTGGAGAAGGTCAGGCTAGAGGTCCACTTCACCCTAGGTATGGCAAGAGGTCCACTTTACCCCAGAGTATGGCAAGCACGAGTGGAGCTTCCTCGGGATCTGTATAAGGCTCCTAAGTAATGGACTTGCTCTCAGAGGTGCTCAACCTACAAGTGCTCAGCACTTTTCAGGAAAACAACTGGTTTTCTGTCAGGTTCTGGAGGGCTTTGGGAGGCCTCTGTCCTTGCGTTAGCTGCTGGCGAATACCCTGCACGAAGTCCTTGCTGGCGGGAGCGCAGGGCCCAGTCCTCGCCACCCCTGTGACATGCCTGTGCCAGCTGCACTGTGGCCAGTCTCACCTTTCGCTTGGTTTATAGAGAGATCAGTGCCAGCTCCCCTGTCCCTTCTCAGCCTGTGCTCTGTATGGACATCTGGCCTATATCGCACGGAGCACCTCAAAAGGTAAATCAGAGACTGCAAGAGAATTGTGGACAGATATGAACACTTGGTGCCTGCGAAAGCTTTATCACTCACCACCACGAGCGTGCATGGCTGGTTTGCAGCACAGGGTGAGGAACATTGCCCAAAGGGTTGCATCAGCAGGCCAGAGGAGACCTGAGCCTTGCTGACCTACCGTGACCTCAGCTCTGCTCCATTCTTTAATGATAATTGCTCCTTATGCTGAGGGAAAGACTTCCTCTCTGCTTTATGCAACATTTCAGCTTGACTGCTCTGCCCAAGTAAGCAAAGCCTCAGGAAAGGCAAACAGTCAAGTGGGGGCTTTCTGAAAATACATCCTCCACATTGAACTGACTCATTTCATGGCTATTTTATTTCCTAGATGTAAGAACTTGGAACAATCCTTATGAGGATTAAAAGCTGATGTTAAAAATGACAGGGGAAACCATTAACGATGCAAACAACAGTCAGTTATATGAGTTCTGTTAACTGTGCCTCATACTGTTGGTACATTAGCTTCTTACAGGTATTATTTAGACACAGCAAACCTGTGTAAACAGACCAAAACAACTGTTGTCCATTGAAGTTGCATGTCTGGAGTTAGAAGAGATTCTCCTATGTCTGTAAAGAGACTATAGTCAAAGGACTTTTCCTGAAATCTGGTGATATGATAAAGAATTAGGAATTCTGCAGAATCTGCAGAAACCATAGCCAGATGCTATGGGTGCTGGATACAGATGTACAGAGATATGCTACGCTGCAGAGCTATCTGCATGATGGCTGACATTAGGTTCCTAGTGGGGGCATTGCAATGCCAGAAGGTAGATGCCTGGTTGCCATTCAGAAGACCCAAGCTAACTGCGGAGGCTTCTGGTGCAGGCAGAGCAGAGGCGAGCGCTGAAGGGCTCGCCCCATCTCACTCCACAAGTGGTTTCTAAAGCTAAATGATGGCACAAGTTACATGCTTATTCCTTGGCCTCCCTGCTAAGAACGTTTTTACTATTGTTATTTATTATTGGTATTATTTCCACACAGATCAGGACTTTGTTATAAGAATTATACAAACACAGAGCAAAACCAGCATGCTTCTCCCAAGGATGTCACAATCTAAGAAAAGACAAGGTGAAAACCATCCATCTAGAGGAGGGCAAGGAAACAACGAGGCAGTGTTGCCAGCATGCCAGCTAGTGGTCTGAAGAGACCAACAGGCTGGTTAATGTCAAGTTTATCACTGACACTAAAGCATCTTGATCTGGTCAGATCTAAAACATGAGCACTAGACAGTTAATACCAGATGACAGATAGGTGAGGATTAAGCTATGAAGCTCCTTGAAAGCGAAAAAAGAGCAGTTTATCTTTGGTGCTCTAAAGGATGCAGGAGAAGGTGGCAAGGGAGGAGGGATCACAGTATAGATAAACGACCTTTGCAGCAAAAATACGAATGGATGTAGTAGGACAGGAGAGTACTGGAAAATTGCTACAGTGCAAGAAGGGAGCACTTGGATGAATGTGTTGTTAGGAGAACGGCTAGGAAAGGCTACATCTTAACAGCAGTTATGCAGAAGCCAAGACATAACATTTTAAGAAGAGGAGTACCACTGACTGTGACAGAGATTGCTGATGGGTGACCAAGGGTGAGGATGAGGTACTGTTTTTGAGACTTGAGCTGACTAAAGACATTGGGAAGCAGTGTCACTTGAGTGAAGCAGGTATAAATTCAATTGATGGGAAGCGAGAACAGCGCTTAAAAGCAGTACTCCAGAATGTGATTTTAAATGGTGCGTTCAGCAAGCTATGAAGCAAGAACGGAGCACGGCATGATCACCACTGAAGTAAGCTTGCATTAGGGAACAAAAGAGCAAGGGAGAACAAAAGGTTAAGGGAAGGAGTGACAGACAGGGTGACTCTCAGGAGATATGATAGGATGGAGTCAGAAGAAGAGGAGGAGAGCCCAGTAAGAGTGCTAATTAGTGGAAACCATGAACCTCAATTTCCAGAGTAGACCTCAGACGGACCCTATTCCAAACAGTTACTGCTGTAAATAAAATACAGCAGACTGAATCCACATGCATGTACTTATGCAAATATTTGCTACCACTCTGATCAAAGTTATTAGGTGATAATGTTCAGCCTTGGAAACTGGCCTTGAACAGCATTTATTAAGGTGTTCCACTACTACAGCTATTGCTAAAGATCAGTACACCAAACTGCACCATCAATCAGCCTTGAACCTTTGTGCAGAGGACTACCAGTAAAAACATAAAGAAAATCATGTATCTGGAGCCTGCCAAATAAAATACATGTGCAACTATCACCAGCACCATAGAACCATTATTACAATTTATGTATTGTCAAAAACATGCTGGGCAACAAGAAGTAACTAAGAAAATATAGAATTTTCACTGCTTGTTATGCTTATCTGGGGAATAATTATAATATTTGAGGCAAGTGTTTTTCATAAGTTAACAGCCTTTCCTTCAAGTTCCTAGCTTCAGTGTAATATAGATTTTTGTAATGAATATGATGAGCATACAAGAAAGTAAGGAAAAAATTGGGTGCCACATATATAGATGAAAATAATTTATGTTGCAGTCTGAAAAATATTAAATTGTGCCACCAAAGACTATAGGAAAATAAAATTTAAAAAAGTTTAAAGTCCTATTTTGAGAGTGACAGAGAGCCAGAGTGAGAGTCGGCTCACAGATTAAGAAACCTATCTGTAGGTGTCCATACATGAACTAGGTTTCAAAACTCCTCATGTAGCCGGTCAGCACATGCAGACAGCTGAACACCAGCAGCTGCCAACGTATGCGTGACTACTTTAGGGTAAACCAGATAAATCTCTAAATTGAAATGATGGCACTAACAAGGGGTTTGACTCATTTGTCCCCACACAGGTATCTCGAGCCATTTGAAATGCCCTGTGGTATCTCATGTAATCTCTAGACTCCCTTCATACAGGCATGTGGATCCCATAAGTCAAGTGTCAAATCTGTTGAGTTCATGGTGTCTTCAGAGACCGACAAGCATCTGGGATCTGACTGTGGGATAGCAGCCTGATCAAGCCCTAAACCTCCACCAACTAGAATGGGACCTGGGCACCTTGCTCATACATAAATGCGTACAGGTAGACACCTACATTTAAGTGTCCTAATCTTTGAACTGAATCCCATTCTCAGAGTTTCGAGGACTGTCAAAGAAATGCAGGCTTTGAATTCAGTTTTGGTCATCAGCTTTTAAAACAAATTTTGATTTCTACAGAAACAATAGCTATCAATCATATAAAATAATAAACCTGCCCTGGAGACTTTTGCTCTCAATTACCCTCTGAAAGGAGATCCTGGAGAGACGGTGTTCTTGGTTTAGGCATCGTATCATGCAATTAATGCATAAGCCAAGGGAGTCAAGATTGCACAGATCTGGCAAAACACTTTGGCCAACAACTTTTGTGCAAAAAAATGCAAATTGTAATCAATCAAAACAGTTACATAGGGTTTGTATTTCCTGAATGGCTTGGATTGGAAATAAGCAAATTAGTTCTTTCCTTTCATTGTATTCAAAATGACACATTTCTGATTTTCTTCCCATTTAAAAAGCTCTTCCATTTCAAATTACTTCAAGTTAAAGGATTAAAAGATGGAAAGCATAGCACTTTGTTTCATTTGAGCTATACTGGCTGTCACAATGTTTTGGTTTGCTGACGATTCTGATATATATTTTACTGAGGTCAGATCTGCTAAATGGCTATCATCCAACTCTTTCTGAAATGAATTATTTTCATAGCTTCCCTAGTAACTAAAACTTCTGCTTTTTCCATTTTAACCATAGAACTGTCACCTTTTTCCTACCGTGCATTCATATATTGAAATCTATGTAGACTCATACAGCATTGTCTTTTGAAAACATTTACTAGCCACTTCTTTGGAGTTCTTACACAGTAAAAGTTTCCCAAAACACTTGGCATTGGTCTGCTTCCAGTCTCATCAACATCAGTAGGAACTTAATCTAAAACTTCCACCATAGGAAGAGAAACCAATGTGTACTGTCCTTGAAAGTCTCCTCTATAACTTTTACTGTAAAGGCAGAAAGTGGCTTTGTATCGTTCTATTAACTTGAAGTCACCGAAGAGATATATCAGGGCAGATTCCAAGAATCATTTTCTATCTATTGCTCTATGCACAAATATGGATCCATCAAACTACAGAGATGTTCCTGTCTGCTGACATTAAATTCTGGTATGCAGCATCTCATGACTATCACGGCCATACTGTTCAAATCAGTTGGTGAGATGCATGTTGCACAAACCTTTTACAGAAAAAGTTCAGGTGCAGAGCTGCATTTTTTTTGTTTACTTTAAAATATAACAGAGAAGACCTGTCTGAATTCCTAATCACAAATCAAAGTCACTGACTGTCATTTTATAATACTTTTTTGTTTTGTTTGCTGTTTATTCTGATAAGCTTCTACATATTTATGTTTGATGCTGCAGATGTTTCTTATAAACATGAGGATTTTATTAATTTGCTTGTTTTATATGGAGCAATAGAGAACAATCTCTACTTACAGAAGGAAAAAAGAGCCTGTCTCGCTAGGCTCATTAGTGCAAGTCAAATCTACCTCCATCATTACTTCCCCCCCCCAGACCTCAGAAAGAAATTACATTAATCATATCATTCCAAGGAAGAATTTTAAAGAAACCTGAAGACACCTGGAAAACTCTTCTGGGTAAGAACTACATTCTACCCTAAATGACAATCATCTCACTAATATAAAATTGAAAACTGAGTTGTATTCCAAAAACATACAAAGTCATGATTCTGTGGGCAAAGATTATGTTTAGTCTTTGGGGTCTTTCCCTTTCTCGACACCTATTCCCATCGTTTGTGAAATAAGGTGCATCAAGTCCTTGTTCTAAGAGTTGCCACTGGTGGCAATGGTCCCAACCGGTCTACAAACTTCCATCTTTCATTTGACATGTGCATCACATCTGTCTGTTTTTCCTCAGCCAGGGAATTCACAGAATCATAGAACAGTTTGGGTTGGAAGGGACCTTTAAAGGTCATCTAGTCCAACCCCCCTGCAATGAGCAGGGACATCTTCAACTAGAGCAGGTTGCTCAGAGCCCCGTCCAACCTGACCTGGAATGTTTCCAGGGATGGGGCATCTATCACCTCTCTGGGCAACCTGGTCCAGTGTTTCACCACCCTCATTGTAAAAAATTTCTTCCTTATATCTAGTCTGAATCTACTCTCCTTTAGTTTAAAACCATTACCCCTTGTCCTATCACTACAGGCCCTGCTAAAAAGTCTGTCCCCATCTTTCTTGTAAGCCCCATTTAAGCATTGAAAGGCTGCTATAAGGTCTCCCCGGAGCCTTCTCTTCTCCAGGCTGAACGACCCCAACTCCCTCAGCCTTTCCTCACAGGAGAGGTGTTCCATCCCTCTGATCATTTTTGTGGCCCTCCTCTGGACCTGCTCCAACAGGTCCCTGTCTTTCCTGTGCTGAGGACCCCAGAGCTGGATGCAGTACTCCAGGTGGGGTCTCACCAGAGCAGAGTAGAGGGGGAGAATCACCTCCCTCGACCCGCTGGCCATGCTTCTTTTGATGCAGCCCAGGATACAGTTGGCTTTCTGTGCTGCGAGCGCACTTTGTCGGCTCATGTCCAGTTTTTCATCCACCAGTACCCCCAAGTCCTTCTCCGCAGGGCTGCTCTCAATCCCTTCATCCCCCAGCCTGTACTGATACCAGGGGTTGCCCCGACCCCAGTACAGGACCTTGCACTTGGCCTTGTTGAACCTCATGAGGTTCACATCGGCCCACTTCTTCAGCTTGTCCAGGTCCCTCTGAATGGCATCCCGTCCCTCAGGCGGGTCAACCACACCACTCAGCTTGGTGTCATCTGCAAACTTGCTGAGGGCACACTCGATCCCACTGTTTATGTCATTGATGAAGATATTAAACATTACTGGTCCCAGTATGGACCCCTGAGGGACACCACTCATCACTGATCTCCATCTAGACATTGAGCCGTTGTCCACTACCCTCTGGATGTGACCACTCAGCTAATTCCTTATCCACCGAACAGTCCAACCATCAAATCCACATCTCTCCAATTTAGAGAGAAGGATGTTGTGGGAGACTGTGTCAAAGGCCCTACAGAAGTCCGGGTAGATGACATCCGTAGCTCTTCCCTTGTCCACTGATGTAGTCACTTCATCATAGAAGGCCACTAGGTTGGTCAGGCAAGACTTGCCCTTGGTGAAGCCTAATTCATTACCTCATACTCCATGTTTCTCACCTGCAACTCCACAGATTTCCTGTACTACCATGGGTTTAAATGCAACCTGGTCTTTTTGTCCCTTACTAAGTCTGGAGAGTAGGGTTAAAGAACCCTAGGGTACAGATGAACAAGAGGTAGCTTTCAACCTAAATTATTCCATGATTCATCCCTCCTCTTTTATTCCAGTCTTGGTACTGCAGCAGGGAAGGGAAAGCTTCAAGGGACTGATGCAGTGCTCATAGGAAGAGGTTCATAAGCAGAGTCACTTTTTGCTGCTGGAGCTTTTTTTTGTTTGTTTTCCTTTTAACTTCCTCATCTAGAAAACCCCATCAGCTCACAGAATGAGAACAAACTCCTGCTGACTTCTGCAGCAATCCAGTCTGACTGTTCTGCTTTAGGAAACAGAGAAACAAGAAAAAAATAAGAGAGAAGAAACAACAGAAAGGGGAAGTTCTCCCACAGCTAGGCTGCAATATCTGCAGTCTTTGGCATGCCACGGGTTGACAGATCAGCTGCAACGACAGCTAAAACCTCATTACTGGGATGAAAGTATGAGAGTTGGCAATACTGCCAAAGTGCTCCGAACTTCGGTTAAAGGTGATAATCGTCCACTTAGTCAAAAATGGTGAGGAAAGAGAGGCACGTTCTAGCATGCAAAAGACAGAAAAGCAATGGGGAAAAAAAAGAAGTCCATAATAACGTATTGCTGCGAGAACCAGCCACCACTCCCTCTCATGCTAACCAAGGTCCTTTGTTGTTACCATTCACTTCTTATGTCCGCTATGGTATTTCACTAGAAAGATCCCCTGTGTTCACAGTATTCTAGCTCACTGAGTAAGGGAATAGGCTCATGCGTCCAGTGCAAATCTTGCCTTTTACCTCTATCTACAGATTGAAGGACTTCATTCTGACCAGAGTAGGGCTGAGAAACATCCAGATACCAATACCTTCAGAGTAGTGGCAACCGAGAAGCAACACAAAAGAGATTCAAGGTCTTTAATGTGAAAAATTTAGCTTAGCTATGGCAAAAAAAGGAAGTGCAAAGAGTGTAGAAAGCAGAATCCATTAGTGACGTTTGCATCAAACGTGACAATCTTCCGCTACTGAGTTGAGGAAGAGTTGTTTTCCTTTCTTCCACTTTAATACGTCTTCCAAATGATTTCTTAAATATGCACAAAAATCTGGCTCTCAGAAAGAAGGCGAATCCTTGGGATACAAACTATTATGATCTATCCTCAAGAAGGTAATTTTTCAGCAGAAAAGAAACTGCTACATGATCAGCCTAATTAGCCACCCAGGCAACTCATTACTCGAGCAGAAGCATTAGCTGCAGAAGACCAAATAAAATGGATGAGGTGCAACATAATAGATGAGATCCTGAGAGTGCAGAATGAAAATATGTTGTCAGAAGACTCCCTCAGTTTCAGTGACAGATACTCAAGTAGGCAAGAATACAAAAAAAAAGCATGACATTTATGAAAGATGGGCAGCCACCTGCATGGGAAGTGTAGACTGCAAGCTCTGTGAGTGCTATGATAGCTGGAGTAAGAAGGCAGTGTCTTTTATTGTCACATCTGTTGAAGCTTTTCTAGCAGAAATACCTGATACAGATTACAATCTGTTCCTCCCTCAGAATGACAAGATAAAAAGAGAAAAAAATCTCCCCCTAATCATTTGCTACGACCAATTTGCATCGTGTTTGTAATCAACTGCTCTATGTAAGGGCAAACCAGAAAGGAAAACTGGGCTCTACTGATATTACCAGCTGCTTCTCAATTGCTTAACTAACGTTCAAGTCTGGCCTTCAAATCTCCAATATACTCAGGCTTCTTTTTAAAGCCTAACACTTTCCTTTTTTTATAAAGTACAAGTTATTGGCAGAATCTACATCCATATTTCACTGAGGGAATTTAGACAAAATATTTACCACATCCTGAACAAACCATAATATAGTTCATTCTTGAAGATTAGTCTGATTTCATCAGACCAGCAGCTTTGGCAACCCCTGCTTGGTTTTATCTATAAAATCCTAATCCAAATAAATTTTTCCTATCTGATAGTATAGTTAGATTTTTTTATCTTGTCTTGCAGGAATTAAAATATCCTTGTAACTGCAGACAAGCTCTCTATAACAATACTACTGCTACTACACAAAATTTCAAGTTCTTCTGAATATATTACAAAAATTGTTACTCTACGGAAAAGAGACTGATTTGTTCATCTAAGAGTAGACTTAAACAAGTCTATTAGCAAAATGTAGTTTTCTCCATAATAAAGATATCTCACTATTGTAACAGCATTTAACAAATACTTAGTTACTGTGCTCGTACAAAGACAGCAGCACTATCTGAGCTTGCATGTGCTACTATTCTAAGAAAATTCATAAAATTGTGTTGTTTGTTGGTGGCCTTGGCCATGAGTAAAGGCTATTTGGAAATCACTAACTCCAGGTCACCTCTACCTTCTCTGCTTGCGCAGTCGATTGGGTAATAAAGCCTATACAGACAACTAAGGCAAACAGACCTTGCCAGGTTGACATGTTCTGACTTTCTATGGGTTCAGCTAAACTGCCACTTCAAAAGAGAAAGAAAGAGAAAACAAATGTTTTTCTCTTCCATACATTTTCTCTACACCAAAGCTACAGATTATATCCATCGACGCATCAACTTGGAGATCCATGGGACTGATACTGCAATATCTGTCAAGGCACTAGGAGCTAGAATTGGAGAAACCAATAACATAGTCATTAAACTGATTTTTTTATTGTTTCAAAGTTTTACTGCTGTAGGGCCTGAAGATTGCAACTAGAACTAGGCAGCCACTATTTTTAGGAATTGCAGACACACTGAAAGACATAGCACCAGCCACAAAAAGCCTAGGACTCGAGCATTAAACCTGAAGTTAATTATTCTCACATGTGCCTACAGGCAGGCCAATAGTCTCCAGGGAGCTGCTTAGGAAGACAGGCATTAAGCATTGCAGGCTCAAGCCTCTGATACAGAACTTAAAGAGACTTTCTGTACACATATAAGATAATGTTTAGCTGAGCAAATAACAAGCAAAAACTGCCGTATGGAAGAGGTCAGCGCAGGTTAGAGGAGAAACATGAAGAATCGAAGTTCTTCCAAAATCCTTTCAAAGTTCTAGTTTTCTCACATTTATTTGCTGACACCGTGACCTACTCCACATCTTTATCACATGTGCAACCTAAGCTTTATTTCTTCATTTGGGCCATGAGATACTACAAAAAACCCACAAAACCCAGACAGCACTGTATTCCAAAGGCTGAGCTCTGCAATAACAGGAATACAAAAAGCACTAGCTAAGTAAACCTCATATATTATTAAGTCACTTGGGGGGAGTGTCAAAGAATTGTCAGATTTAAACATGAAACATCAAAACAGTGGAGAACTCTGTGCAGCCTGGAATACACAATGACTAACAAAACTTTATTTACTAATAAACCAAGCAAAAAAAGAAAAAAAAAAAAAAAAGAAATTCTTGCTGTAGTGAAGCATGGACCTGAAGAAGGAGAGCTGCCCTCATGAGAACTCCACAGGGCTGGAGTCCTTGGGCAGAAATTATCTGCCAGCACCATAAGCTTACCAGAAGGGATACAGGGAAGACACCAAAATTTTGATTGTGTAATTTGTTTTATTTGGGGCACAGGTATTAAAACTAAATAGACGTAGGGCAAGTGCAATATTTATGAGTGACATGGTGAGAAGACAAGACAATCCAAACTTGCTTAATGTACCCAGGTTAAGTGTTAGTTTAGGGTATCTTGGGGTCTTATGCTGAAGAAACTGGGTGAAGAAAGGTATTGAGGCAAAGGGGAAGACTTCAAGTCTGCCTTTTGTAACAGACTCCTGCAAACCACTACCGTTGTCTGTAAGAACTGCCATACTGCAGGCACTATGCTACTGAACAGGAACGACCAGCAGAGACAACGACTAGTAGGTAGTCAGGAATGAAGGAAAGCAGGCGTCAGAAGCTCAGCAGCCTGGAGTACCAGCTTTGTTCCAGCTAACAGCCTCTCACACAACAGTCACTATTTCAGCTGGGATGTTTTACAGGTCCCCACTAAACAAGCATCCTCTCCTGCCTACGTTTGCTGAGGGTGGTTGTTCTGCCTCCTAGGCCCAAATTGCCTCCAGGTTTGCCAGACTGACACATCCATCTGTCCCCTCTCTTCTGTTTATCTAGCTCTATTCATTTAAGTAATTGCTTTAGAGAAGGGGATCATGGAGACCCAGACAGAAACCTGGAAGCTGAATTGCACTACATTTTCAAAAAAAAGCCCTTTGAAATTAAACCCTTTTGTCAGCAAATAAAAATGACTCCGCTAACATCAACACCTTAAATCATCACATTGCAAAGAATCTTTCATTTCCGTTTTCCCTTGTCCATGTGACAGGCGTGGTTAATGTACAATGGGCAAGATAGAAATGTTCAGGGAATCTCCCTTAGGCATATCCCTAATAATAGAGCTTAGTCCTCCATTAAGGGTTGTGACTGATGCCAGACCTCTGTTAAGTCTAGCTGAAACCTAGAATGTTTCCAGGCCTTTTAAGTTTTATTTCTGATTCGACCAAGGTGGATTGTTAGCCTCTCTCTTAAAACCAGCTTGCAGTACAGCAAGGTCAGGCAGAGTTACCTCTCTCCTTGCAAGCCAATTGCACAAAGTTTATTTTTACCATTTTCACAAAGAGCAGAGGGAAGAGCACCTTCAAAACAACTAAAATCAAGTTACAACAGCCACTTTCCCTTTTTGTGGATGGAAAGATAAACCTTAAATATGCATCTACAAACTCAGTGGTACATCTGAACTTTCCCACTGTTAGGATTTAAGACAGGATTCAGGTTCACTTTTTTCCTCTGAGCAGATCCTTTTAACGTCTAATTGTCTGATCTCTCCAGATGAAGCATTCACTCCTTTCACACAGACCAAATCCTGGCTTAAAATATTTTGAGTGGTGACCAAGGTTACCAAGCAGTTCCAACTGGGTCTACAATCTGTGTCTGTTTCCAGGAAAAACAGTGTTCAGGAAGACTCCTTAGAAAACCAAAAGAATTATTAGACTGTAAGAGCAGGAGCAAATAATTTAGTGAAAAACATTAACATAACCATCTGCCTATATCCACTTATGCTCCCTGTTCTGCTTTCAATGATTCCTTTTAGACTACAGGATTTGGGGACTGCTATGGGAAGTGGCACTGCATTAATAAAAATATGCAGGAATATAATTTTATAGTTAAAAGTGTTGAAAGCATACACGCGACATTTAAAACAAGAGAACCAATATAAAAAAAATGATAAATAAAAAAGCGGAAACAAGTATTCACATGTATCAAAGTACTCATTCATGGACAAAAAGTGGTAGCACTATTCTGCATTCAGAGCCAAAGTCTTCTCCATTGAAAACTTCTCAATTTCTAAGAACCAGCTTGCTAAGAGAAGAATAATTCAAATGCAACTAGAAATAAATATCTTATCTAAGGTATTATCTTCTTCTCTATTAACTGCAAACTGCAAACCCCCCTAGCACTTACATTTTCACATTCAGGCACAGATTTTTATTTGTAAAATCTAATTTAAAACGGATTAACGAAATCAGCACGAAAGACTGTAAGGACATTTACATTGTGAACATCTGATTAATGATGATTTAATTTAACTTGATTAGGAACAGTTGCAAGAGAAACAGAAATGAATTCTGTTCACTGAAACGGAACATTTGTCTGGGTTTTGCACAATGCAGGCACTAAAGTTCTGAGGCTTCCATTGGTCCAAAACACTGTAGACAGCTATGACCATGAAAAAGTTAATTAAAATTTAATTTGGAAATCAGAAAGTTTATTTTGTCTCAAAGTGCAATTGTTTGGTAATTTTTAGGATAGAGCTAGTAAACACTATAAATTCTATTTTTTTTTTTTTGCTAGAATAGACAATCAAAATTTTTATATCAGCACCTAGTAAGACACTAGGAATTCCACGAAATAAACACTAGCTTCACAGCCCTGCATAAGTAATTCCTTCTATTCAAACTTCAGCTAAAAACATCATATAGGAAAAATGACTCCTGGGTATTCCCATTTGGGAGTACTTGCTCATTAGTATTTAAATGGTCTAAGATTTCACCAAATTAATTTGGACTGAGGTAGATTTATAAATGTAAAACAGTAGCTCTTCCAGAATAATTCCCTAAAGGAATTTTTTTTTAATTCCACAATTAAGAATGTCTCACTTAATGCAGATTGGAATAACACGTCTATCTTCTCATACCCCAGAAAAAAAGCCCAAATGTGTATCTTATAGATCACATTTAACTCAAGAGCAGACAGCTCCCAGCAAAAGAACTAGCTACCCTCCCCACTTCTCAGTTTTAGATGAAAAACTTTTTAAACTTAGTTTCTTTCCTTTAACATTCAGACGTGCTGCCAGAGAGCTCTTCAATTATGGACAGAACAAGACCATTACTAAAGGAGGAGAGTTGCAAGTAAGAAGTGTAAGAAGGTGACTTCTGGTCTGTAATCTGAGTTCTCTTAATCATCTCTCTGAAGTTCAGCAGACTTTTTTTGGAATGTCTCTAATGAAAAGATTGAAGATGTACAGTGAGGTACATAATGTTTCCAGCCTTTAAATATGAAACATCATACGTATGACTGGTCAAAGGCAAAGTAAATTGCTTTCCAAAAACTAAGCCATCTTATTTTACCTTGTTGCCTCAGTAGCAAAACCCAAATGAATTTGGTTTAATTAAAACAAATCTTACAGAAAGCCAGCATAACAATGACAATTAAACAAAAAAAACAGAAGATAAAGTTGATTTTCAAGGTTGCTTCATTCCAGTAGTTCAACTATTGAAAAATGTATTTTAATTTCACTTTGAAAATACCTGAACTGAGTTTCCAGCTTCGTACAACCTTCAAATTCTTGTTATGCTTTTCTCTACCAAACGGTCCTATAATACTTTTCCCCCCTCTGTGAAGTAACTGCTCACCTTAAGTCACCTCATCTCTCTGTTTTCTTCCTGATAAGCTACCTGTTTTGAGCTCTTTTAAGAGAAGATATTTAATTCAGCATTTCCACTGATTTTTTTGGTCCCATCCCTAAAGTTCTTAAGAAGCAGGACCAGCACCATAAACAGTATCAAACTCACCAATAACAAACACACAGATTAAAATCACCTCCCAGTCACAGAGTCAACTCTGTAAACCTCAAAGGGGTGTAAACAGTTGTGCTGCATTGTTTTCCTACTGTCATCCAACTCCTTTCCAGGGCCAGTGCTTTCCAGGCTATTAGTGTCTTTCACAGTTGGTTCCAGATTCATAACTTGACATTTGGCTGTATTAAGGATGCAATTGATCCGATTGCTACAGTTCGCTAAATGTTCATCATAGTTGCTACCTACTGTTGTTTATCATTGCACTAATCTTTGGGTTTTCAAAGTTTCTTTCCAAATAATTGATAAGCAGCTAAATAGCACCAGTCCTACTTTTAATCTCTTCAGGAACCCATTCCGACTATATCCACCCCATAGAAACCCCACAAGCTTACTGCTTTTGGCGTGCCACGAAGTCAGTATTTATTATTCCAGACTCTTGCTGCTCACTCTCTCATCTGCCCATAGAACAGCACATGCCTACGCTGAGGCCTGTCAGGCTTAATCAGCACGAGCAAGGGGAAGGTGCATCTCTGTCTATTCTCCCTGCACAGAAAAATACAATTTAAAGATCATGGGAGCTTTAGCTTAGTGCAAGCAACTAAGCAGGGAGCTAGTAATAGCACCTCTGAGTGCTTCCATGCTCTTCCTTGGTTCATTTAATATTGGACAGATTTTCACCAAAGAGCGAGAACAGCATGAGATAGCTGTTAATATATGCTAATTGTACAAGTGTGTCCAGTAGTCTGGTTAAAGCAGAATGTTTACAAACGTCTCAATGTGCTGCTGAAAAAAAGAAAAACCCAAAAACTAACAAGCCTGATTGTGTTTATTCAGAATAAATGATTACAAAGATGGGAGTAGTGTCCAAAAAAAAAAACAACCAACCAAAAAACCCACAAGTATTCAGGTCCAGAGATATTTTCTTAAGAGAAAACACTCAGTTTTGGATTATTTGGCTCTTGTGTGATACAGGATTTCCGGGAAAGACAAGCAGAGGTGAAGTCTGAGCCTTTCATAAGCTGCCTACAAGAGCAAGTGACAGGATTATTACCGGTATTTTATGGAAGCTAAGAGGAATTCCCAAGAAGCTCAACAGCCTTGCTATGAGGGAAAGATCATCATCCTCTACCAAGCTCCTTCTCCATTGTTTCAGTCTCCCTTCTCCCTTGTAGCCAGTCTTAACTGCATATCCACATAGGTCTGTACTCAAATAACTTTTTTTATGCCAAAAATGTCAAGATGTTAGCTACACGAATGAGAATTTAATGTTAATAAAAGGTATGACATAAAATTATGAGATGGAAGATTCTATAGGTTTTAAAGTACTGAGAAGCAGTGAAATATTTAAACATGAGCATCGATACATTCCCTTGGTGCTTGACAAAATAATGTCAACTATTGGGACCCCCAGTTACTCTCAGCTGCTACTGAACAGTAAAATTTACCAGCTATTTGAAACAAAGAGATTGTGATAATATGCAGTTGGGGGTTTTGGCATAATAAGAGGAAAAAAAAACAATTTAGTTAACGACTGTCCTTCATACATCAGTGTTTAATTAATAATGGTCTTCAGAAGTAATAAGCAATGTAACTTTACCTATATTCTGAACTGAAATATGCCCAAACCACAGATTGCCCAAGATCGCTATCAGAATACTGACTTTGGCCTTGCATTTAAAGAAGTGTTACTATATAAAATATATGCATAGTAAGTGTCCATTCCTTTCCGTTTAGGCTTAAACATTTGGCATGCAACACAATCACCACTTCATCACAACATAAATTGGGAAGAAAACAAGAAGTGTTGCCTATGGTCTTTTTAGTTTAAAACTTTAATTACTTAGCACGTGAAATGAATTATGATTAAAATCATGCAGATATTCAGATTACAAAACCAAATACTTCAAATACAATTGCACATTTAAAATTTACTCAGTCAAATGTCTACTTTGAGGTAAAAATGTAAGATTAATCAAATATACTGACCAATTATAAGCTTGGCATAAATAAATAAGTATTGATATTTTCAGAATAAAATAATCACTGAAAACAGCATTTTTAACACATATATCGGTACAAGAGATACAGCCCATTTACCCTCCTTCAGAGTGTGATCCACTCATCTGATATAAAGCCACAAATACTATAAAACTGCATACTACTAAAGCACAGCAGACAGTTTGCCCACAACATAAGATTCCTACCTGCATACTGCAGTGTAGGGCCCAGTTATTTGAAAAAATATATAATTTCAAAGATTAAGGGGTTTAACTATACAGCTTCCAAACAAGTATAGTGAAAGCTGCACAACCAAATCCCCACTGAATATTACAAAATGCCTTTGGCCAAAATTCCAAATACAAAGACCTGAAATTCAGGTCAAAAATACACGACCAATTAACATGTCTACTTTTGTGCATGCAAGTGACAGCATAAACAACTTCTGTGTTTGTGCACCTTGGTGGTTTTTTTGTTTGGGGTTAAGTAACTGTTCATGTGAAGAATCATGTAGCTGCACAGGGTTCAACTGCATATTCAAGTTCAAAGTGACCACAGGCCTACTCTCATGAAATCTAAATCATAGCATTTCTCCAGATGACAGTGGCTTCTCCCATTTCTCTAGCTTCAAGAAGAAAAAAATTCATACTTATTTTCACCACAAGTAGAACAACTAGAATACAAATTAGAACAATCTATTATAGTCTGCAATAGCTGAGGTTTGCATCTCCTGAACTGATCCACTCATATGAGCAACAATATATGCAAAATTACATAAAAACTAGAATATAAATATTATACTACACCATGAAACACTACAAACAGAATATACAAAAATTATATTAGGGCATTAATTATCTGTCAACTTATTAAACAGAACACCTTAATATTAATACAGCTTGGAAGGTAAACATAACCTACAGGCTAAGTTTTCAAATGGCTGTGTGTCAATGCAGCATAAAACATTTCCATAGTGCAAATCTTACCAACTTTATGAAAGATACTGTCCCCTTCAGAAAAATGCTTCTCCCCCCAACCCCTCAAAATAATGAAGAGTCATAAAGTCATATCTCATTTTACATTTAGTACAAGATGTGGTTTGAAACATACTAACATAGGGAAGCTTAATTTTAACACTGAAAAAAGGCTGAACAACGTTGAGAAATTAAAATTAAAAAGTTAGATATGCTATAGCTGGAAGACATGAAACCCAAAAGTCTGATCCGTGGAAGTGGGGGAGTAAAAAGACACTGATCTTTCCTTTTTTCATCTGTTGGAAACATATTGTATGACAATACAGCATGCTCCCTATATTGTACCAACAACTGTAAGATTACTTTAATTGCTGAAGAATCACAGTGTTAAGTATATCTGCTTCTTGTAGTGTCAGGCTTTCATCTGTTAGTTCTTTATTTGGAAAGGTAGTCACAAGAACAAAATCAGTTGTTGCAAATGCTGGACGGGACTGGATAATGAAATCTCGAATATCCTTAATCCTGTGGAAAGGATATGGACATGAAAACTGTGTATGATTCCATTTTGACAGAAGTCTCTGAACATTAAGATGATCAGAGAACACAAAACCTTCTAACAGACTAAACCATTTAATGTGCCCTATTGATTTTACATTTCCATTTGATCCAGATGACTAATGGTTGTAGCCTAGAATTTTTTGCTTCTTGCATAAAAAACCTGAAAAGTTAAAATGAATGTTGCTTGTTTTCTCAAATAACAGAAATAAAATTTGTAACATAGAAGTATATTGCAAATGGATACTTAACACAGAAAGTCAAGTAATTTCAACACCAGCTGTCAAAAATTTCACTATTATTAGTATATTCCCAAAAGGCTAAATTATTAATGGAAGGAGGACTCTTAAAATATACAGTGACAGTGATGAGAAAGCAGAGGGGAATTATTAATGCACTTCAATAGCAAGAGGTTCCCCCTACTTTCACTTGACACTGAACTTCTGAACAATAGTTCATAAAACAATCACATCAACAGTATAATGAGAATAATTTAGTTTTATAAGGCAAGGATGAAAAATAAATGAGATTTTAGAGATAGAAAACTGAAATTTGAGGTTTCTCTCCTAATTTAGTAAGCTGAGAATAAATCTTTGAAGATCTATTGTAACTAGTAAGTAGGTAGATTTACTGTAGCCAAATAAGCAGGGACTTCAACTTTCAGTCTTCAAGGCTTATGAGACAAGCAATGCAGTTTAGTAGCTGGTTTTGATCATACATATGGCAAGGATAACTACAAAGATTCACATCCAAGAGAAAGTTAATAACGATTAAAATAAGCTTCTGTCAACACACCCTTGGTTACAGATGTTACTGGGAAGCTTACCACTTCTACCCTTCCATGCAGGCAGAGGAAAACACATCATGGCTACAGAGGCTCCCAGTAAGGCCTACTGTTTATCTAAGTCACTTCTCCAGCAGGTGCTGTGAAGAAAGGATCCGGGCCTGTACTATCAGCGTACATTATCAGGTCTGACAAAATATGAAAAATTATCGCTGTATCTTCCTCCCAATTGGCATCTCAGCTAAAATTGCCTCATTGTGGTCTGTGTATGTTGTCAGGTGAAGAAAGCTGCACATTGGCTCTGCCCTTATTCTAAGCCAGAAGGGAAAAAAGGAAAGAGGTGAACTCCCCATATAACAATATTAACATGGAATTGGGTCCATGCTAAGACCACCTCCAAGGCAGGATTCAAGCTCAGTTTCAGCTGTGTTCTAACACAATGGTGCAGGTTTCAGATCAGGGCTGGCTTGAACCCTGCTTGCTATGAAGTGTGGGTGGAACTACTGCCCAAATCTCTGCCCTCTGCCCAAAGTTCTCTCAGCTGCACAGTGCAAAGCAGAGCTTTGCAGAACCTTGCACTAACACAACCTCTTAGGCAAATAAATGGCGTTGGCCAAGACCATTTGTGGCAATGCCCCAACAATGTCAATAAAACTGATGGCAAGCTCTAATCAGCAAACTACTAACAGGTCTAAAAAATTAGACACCTTGCAATAAAGTGCCTTCACAGTGTCATCCGAGTCAGCCACATGCTCCAACCCTGGGTCCTTCTTGGGAGGGATGACTACATAGCAAGGTTGTCCAGATTTCAGTCGCCCTGAGAACAGTTATGGCTGGTATCGTGTCCTTACAAATCACAGGACATAATTGGCTCTAGAAGTTTGTGACTTTGCAGTTATCAAATATCTTGTGTTTCCAAGTACAGAATTTTGCTTTGACAGTCAATTCATCAGTACATCTATGTTACAAAAATGACACAGAGCTATAGCATTTCAGTGGAGCTGTATTTTCTCCTTTTTGATGTTTTGCTGATATTCATTTAATGACAAAACACAAACTTACCGAAATAGTTATGGTTACCTGCATTGATGCAGAATCAATTTACCTGTGTGTCTGATTAAATCTTTGTATTAATCGGCTTCCATCTGCTAATCTAATTTGAATTTTCGTTGCTGGCATGGAATCATCAATCAGAACAGGCGCATTGAGAATGGATTTCTCCTCCTCCTCTGGGGAAGAAGGTGTGCTGACTATTTCAGGTGTGAGGCTAAAGGATTGAAAAAAAAAAACCAAACCCAAACCAGATGTTACTAATGGAATCAAACCAGAATTGAGTAATGTTTCAGTTTTCATTGAATGACTACCATGTATAGTTAGTACAAATGAGCAATGAAAATCCTCTCAAAGTTATCTGAACTAAGTATAAACACAGCTTTTCTAAGAGACACACAAATAATGCTTCCGTAGTTTGTCAATGACTGAAATATTTCCTATTTATTTTTCTTATAACTATACATATAATTATATTTGCATGATTTTAAATAGGTAATCAAGTACAAACAAACCCATCTTTGTTTATGCTTACAGAGCATGAAATGACAGTTTTTCAATACTAAGATTTATATATCGTACCTCCTGGACTATATTAAAAAATAATCAAGCACCATTATAGTGCACTAAAATGACCCAAATCACTTTAACAATTGCTTTCAGGAGCACTACTTTACAATTCTGGGCATCCCCCACCCTTTTAGAGCACAAATGATATTAACAGGTAATTGATATCACCACATCATAAGCATGGAATTTTTTACACTTAGTACAAAAAAAATATAAATCTGATTGGAGACAACCATTTGGCTGCTCCTTTCATTGCTTACGTACCTGAGACTTCATAAGCTACCAAAACAAACAAAAATGCCACACAACAGGTGTGCATTTTCTTATATACAGAACCTCCTCTCCCCCAACCTATTTTCTTTAATAATCTGAGCAAGTGCTCAGGTGAAGAAGCTATTATGTACAATTGTTCCCTATGTCACCTCTACCAGAGCTTACCACCTTCTCAGTTTTACTGAGCGCATTTCCTCATTTTTAAAAAGACGAAATATAGATTAGAAACAGTTAAGAATCATTTATTGAATTAAATTACTTGCAGAAGCATACCAGTAATACCTTTTTTTGGCAACCAAACATATTACATGAATAAGTGCAACCATGAACAGAAACCTAGAATTATTTACAATTCAACAGCTAATATCAAGTCAGCTGAAAAAGAGGCTATAAAGCCTATAATTGTTATGTGAAAAAGCTGATGATTGGCAGAGTTGAGGTCACATTACTGTTTACTCTTACTGACCAAGTTAAGCTGAACAGAGATTATGCACTTTTGGACAAAATAGTCTGAAACGTTCAGTCACAGGAATGAATTTTGGCACATTATGTATCAGTTCAATTGAATTGTACACATTAAGAGTTTTAACAGCATCAACCGACCCTTGCACCGGGACAGCAAATGAAACAGAACCAGGTGTAAGCTTTTCTAAATCATTAAATTTCATTTTTTTTACTACATATATGAACTTTATACTGTAGTTGGAGATGACACTAGAATTGGAGGAAGTGGGGGCTCCAATTAGAGGTTAAAACTTGAGCCCCTCCTCTCCCACAATCCAGCCCTTGCAGTATTATTTCATCTAGGGGAGCATGTACAATTTCTCTGGTTGTTTGCTTTTAAAAAAACAGCTCCTACTACAGATTTTTGCAGCATCATTTGAAGTTTTAATCAAATCCTAGTAAAAGTTGAGACATTTTGATATAACTTATTGCTCATTTATTTTGGATCAAATAAAAAAAATTAGTTTATCAAATTATTTCTCTTTCTTAAAGCTAACAGACTTGCCTTGTATAACTTATAATGAGTGACCGTTTACAAGGTTATATTTCAGGACACTATATCTGCTGCTTCATTCCAGAAAAAAATATGGGAGTTGCTCCCACACAAAAATAGTTTCCATCCGCATTAAGTCAGGCATCAGCCATATTGCTGCAATAGCATCTCCTATTCCCTTTGTGATGATTCCAGCAGTACAAGACAACATGAACTGCAGCTAAGCCAGAGCAGAGTGTATCCTGACTGGTCAGTATCACATTATAACTAAGTTCTGCCTGTTCCTCACTAAATGGGGAACAATTTATTTGGGTCTGCTTCCTCTATCCAGAGATTTTCTCATGAAGTTTGTACAGTACTAATCACCTTTCAGCTTCCTTTGCTCCCGTTTTAAACACGGCTGAAGTTAAAAAAAAAAAAATATAGGCAAAATTATACGCAAGAACAGGCAGAGAAATCTCATAGTCACAACAAAGCACAAAGCATCTAGCAAATCCATGAACAGTTCCAACGGAGGACTAAGACTTAACGTTTTTTAAGATTATATATAAACTTTCATGATTACTGGTGACTCTGAAATCAGGGCTAAGCCTTGTGGCACAGAATAATTTTATATTGCTTTTGTCATCTGATTAGCTTCTCCAACAGTCTCCTAATCGATTAAAACCAGCTTTTGAAATAGCATATGAACACAGAACAGAAAACCTAGCATTTTTTACCTTCCAAGTTTTTGCCCTTCGCCACTGAAAGCTTTGAATCGCAGTCTAGGCTTCACATATTCCTGTTCTTGGTGGTCTTCCATATCCAAATTAACTTGGCCACCATGAACAAGTCGCTGCAGTTCCACAGGAATTTCCCTTAATTACAAAAATAAAAGTTTCCCAAT
Organism: Gymnogyps californianus; assembly: GCF_018139145.2. Lineage (NCBI taxonomy): Eukaryota > Metazoa > Chordata > Aves > Accipitriformes > Cathartidae > Gymnogyps > Gymnogyps californianus. The sequence goes on from NC_059472.1 coordinate 41,382,783, forward strand.
TACGTTCTGAACTGCAATACAAAATTGCACAAAAACCTTACACAGTACAATATAAGTTGATACTATTAGTATGTTTACTTTAAAAGTCATAGATGTCCAATTGTTTTATGAAATGATTTCATCCTAAAGGAAGAAAAAAATCAGTGATCTGACAGTCAAAACTTAGAACGTACTGACACGCAAAACCTAGAATGCACTAACAAAACAAGTGAAACTAAAAACCATCTGTAACAAGTAGCATTCTGAGTTAAACCACCAGAAGGAACCAAAGTGTTCCAAATTTTTAAATGCCCCATGCGTCTGATGACAAATACAGAATATATTTTATGGGTGCAGGCAGAGAAGAAGCCTGGAGCTTTTAATAATTACAAACAAGTGGAGAAAGCATTTTTCTTCACTTCACTTGAAAGACATACCTCAAAAAAGTTGCCATTTTAACTTACCCTCTTTTAACAGACTCAAGAAACTGAGCATTTGTTGGGTCTGAATAGGATCTCAACTCGCCATCATCTAAACTGAAGCCATTCCTCCATAGTTTCAGCAAAATTTGAACCTATGAAGCAAAAATGGTGAAATAAAAAAAAAAGTGAAGATAGACAAATAAGGTATTTCAATTTCATACAGATTAGTTATACAATTTTTGATCTATACTTAACAAATTTTGTAGCAGACCACAAACAAGAATGCAGATGACAAAAGAAGAACAGAGCACTGCACTGTAAATATCATTGTTAGAATCCTTTAAAAAAAGCAAATAATAGTTATAGACTACTATCTACTTCAAGACCACCTTTACACTTGGGGAAAAAGAATCTCTTAATCTGGTGTCCATGACGTAACAGATAATACAGTGACTGTGTAGTGATCTTCACAGTGTTACAATTACTTTCAAAAACAGTAAACATTTCTTGTTGATAAATTAAGAAATAAATCCATAAAATCACAAATTATTGCTGATACATCAGTTACAGCGAAAACTACTCTTTCCTCAAATTATTACATGCTGAGCTCCAATAAAGTTGATACTATCTCCATCCAGCCTCCCTTCTTATTTTGCTGCGTGCCTGTATGTCCATCCAGAGCCTTTCACTGTCAGAGCCTGCACCTCTCTTCCCTGCAACTGCCTTGCAGTCCAGCACAACTAGGCTTCCCTAGCCAGTAAAACTGACCTTCCCTTAGAAAACTAACCCTGCCCTCAGTTATGGTAACCCCACTGCAACAGGCTTCTGGCTCAGTACAGCTGGCTATTACTTCGAGGGCAGAAGGTAGTAGCTCCTGGTGTGACATGATAGCACCCCCCCAGCTGGAACCACATCCTTTGGCCTTACTCATTTCTTGGTTTTGTTTCTAGATAAGCTTAACATTTGCTCTAGCCATTCACACAAATGGCAAAGTGTAGAGAAATTTGTTTTTCCCCACTCTCTCCCTCACTTCCTGCTTTTTAAGTGAGAGGAAAGAAAGGCCAGACAGTTTTCAAAAGGCCTCTAACCTGCTGCTTCACCATTCCTAGAATACATCCATGCCCTCCAGTTTGAGATTGCAAGTCACTACTTTGCAAGTCACAACAAGAAACAATCCCTAACCTAAGAGGATTAAAATGTTAGCATAGCTAAGAGAATGCAGAACAATAGCTGGAGGAAAGTAACTGAAAGGAATGTCTGCTAAGAATTTCAAAGTGATTTACATCAGAAAATTCCATAATGGAGGCCTTAGGGGTATCCAATGAACATCTGTCCTCTGTGGACACGTTAACAATTGCTACTTAAAACATATCTAATATTTAGATATTAGTTTTTCCTCATAGACATAGTTACAGTAATACTGCAATTTCAAGCTGTAAACATTATTAAGCAGACATCTGTTGGAGATTCTGTTTCCTGCTATTCAGAATTTTACTTACATCTTGATTTTCTCCATATATATATTCAGAGTGCTTTTGTGATGAGTCACCCAATCTATATCCACCACCAGAAAATGACTGGAAAAAAGAATACACAGAAAAGCTTATTGAAATAAGTATCTGAAACAGTTTATTAGAATTCTTACATAGGTGCAAATAAAAGCATCAGCAAGCCTGCTTCTGTGATAAAAAGCAAATACACTGTTCTAACTTGTATATTTTCTAAGTGGAAAATTATACCTAGTAACCATAATCAGGCTAAGCAGGTTTTACGTGATGCATTTCAGTTTCTAATCTCTACACTTTTTCAAACATTAGTAATTCAACAGATAAGAAATTTTGATTGGGATGCAACTGCAGTTTTGGGTTTTTTTTAAAATCAATTTTAATTAAAGCAAATAATTCCAGTTCAGGTTGATTTCTAATGATTTCCCCTGAAATCGTGTGGTTCCTCCCCACTTTATTTTCTAGAGCAAGCTATTTGAGCAGATAATACACTACTGTGTTGATCAAATGCTCTGCTATTCGCAAACCACAAAAAGGTGTATTTGCTCTCATGTGGTTAGGTAAGTTTCAGAGACACTAATGTAAACAGAGATCAAAATATCTTTTAACTTTTACCTTAGCTTTACTGAAATCACCAGATGCTCTTGAGGCTTCATCTAATGGGACAGCCCCATGTTCTTTTGCTTCCTTGAAGAGTTCAGCAACAATTTTACTCGGATTATTAGAAGCCCCAGAAATCTGTAATCCTCTATATTCCGAGTCACCTGAATAAAATCTTTAGAATAGTAATGTTCATAAGCAACAATGCTTTAAATGACAAGCATAATTTTCCTCTTCTCATCAAAAGAAAAAAATTAACAAACAAAAAGCCAAATTTGGCACAAAACCTTTTCATTCTGATAACAGAAATGTTCCACTTGGTTCTGACCTTCCCAGCAATCCAAGCAGCGCTACTCCGAAGACATTTCGCTAACAAAACTACCAAGGTGCCTTCTTGAGCAGACCCCAGAGGTTAGGGGCCAAGGCCATATGTTTACGTGAACGCAGTCTTGATGCAGCCGTGGCTTTAAGCACCTCATCTTATGTGGATGCCGCCTGCTCCCAGAAAGATCAATTTCCTCAGGGATGTCCTGTGCATGAGATTGTGCCTGGGCTGCTTAGAATATAGATTTCACAACTAACACTGCCTTGGCAGAACAAGGGTAAAACTGTTGTTGGAAAGCCTGAACAGTGCCACAATTTGATCTTTTAATTTAAAGATCTAGTATACTTCCATTCCTGCCAATATCAGAAATGGAAAATTTTTAACAAATTTAATTAACCTTTCAAGGCATTTTAAAATCTGCAGAAACTGCAGCGAAAGCTAATTTGTGCTCTTTTTCTTCAACACAGCCCCATTTCTAGCTCTTGAAGATGAAAGGTTAAATTACAAATAATCAAACAGATACAGTTTTGAATGGAATTATGAAGATCAAGATAGTCCTCAAGGATTATCTTGAGGAAGGCGCTATAAATCTCTAAATACCAATGGAATAAATGCTGCAAAAAAATCTGTATATAAATAGAAAGCCTGGCAAACCTGAGTGTTTTGTCTTTGATTACAAAAAGCATTAATAACGAATAAAACAAGTGCTTTCTACTTTCCTTAACTTTTTCACTTAACCACTTGGGGCAAGGTAAATCAATTAATCCATGTGAAACTGTCTCTCAGGCCAATGACTTCAAAATGCAATCAATTCTACCGTATTTTACAATTAAGCAAAACCAGTAGCGAGTATGAAGGTGCTGTACAACCACACTGCTTTTATGTCACATAACTGGCAATCTCTTAGTATAATCTGTATTTATTATTCCAATTACTATTTATATGGAAAACCTTTAATTATTAGATTTAAAAGAATCATAGCGGTAAGGAGATGAAACAAGAATTCTCATCAGAATTTGTATTCAAAAAAGAAAGGAAGTACTCAAATATTTGAGTAATGAATACACAGAACAATTCAGGATATTTGAGAAAAGGCAAAAAAGTTTTTGAGTCCAAGTATAAGTTACAACCTTTACATCCATACAGTCACGTGCTAAGGCATCTACAGGTCCTACATGACTACAGCCAGATTCTGCTAAATACAGTTTTACTACAGCAGCGTATGGCTAACACCTACTCTAATAAGTCACATAGCATCTCTGTAGTTACTAGCTCTTTGCAGGACAGACTTAGCTCAAATGCATTCTGAAAAACAGGGGAGCAAAGTGTGAATGTCACAAAAAAACCCAATTATTTTCGCAATTGTTAAATCATTTTTTTTGTTTTAAAAATACCTTTGGTTTTCTTTGTCATCGCTCATGCTTCTCTCTGGTTTTCTCAACCTTCTAAGAGAATCAATTTTAAGACTGCCAAGAGAATAAGAGAAAAGGTTTGAAGATGACTGGTACATACACTTCACTAAGTAGTTCATATTAACTTCTGAAACTACTTTTTCAAAAACTAAGGATATCAAGTTGTTGGGGTTTTTTTGTTCCCACCATACTTTTTTTGCCAAAGTACATAGCCATTAATGCTTCTCAGTGTATAAGCAGGAAAGGGCACATGTATGGCAGTGTCATTTTGCAATAACAGTTGGACTAGATGATCATTGTAGGTCCCTTCCAACTGAACTATTCCAGCATAGGTTATGCAGAATTCTGCTTTACACCACTAGTGATCCCACAGATAACACAAGTAATATGCAAGCTCAACAGGTGTTTCAGAATCCAGCTTACCAGAATTAATTACATTTGAAATTCTTTCCACATTTTAGCTGTTTTTGTCAAGAGGTAAGCTGCCTAATGAAGTCAACATCGGCTTTCCTTGATGTCCTGGAGTCCCTGTCTATAAGGATCCTAAAAACTAAAAAGTAGTAGTTCTCACTTCTATTTTACATAATTTTAAAAATATGTTGAATGGCAACAGCACAAAGACTTTCAAAAGATGATTAAAATGCAGAATCAGATTCTGTTTTATGATAGGGACAGATCGATAAGCTACTACAGGACAAGCTAGGGTTGTTAGCTTGCAAAATGCCAGGAAAAGCTGTACAGATATATGCTCTTATCCTGTAGTACTTGATGATAAAATTCATTAATGCAAGATGTATATGAGGTAGCCGACTACCATAGGATAAGAACATACATACAATCTGCTACATGAGTAATGGCAGATCACTAGTTCAGATTTATGCAATTTGTCTGATCACTATACCTTTGAAATCAAAGTGTAGCAGAGCAGGCCATCGCTTTTTTAAGTATCAGTGTGTTGCGGTTTAACCCCAGCCAGCAACTAAGCACCACGCAGCCGCTTCCCCCTCCCCCCTCCCAGTGGAATGGGGAGGAGGGGGGTGGGTGGGGGGGAAGTAAAACTCGTGGGTTGAGGTAAGAACAGTTTAATAACTAAAGTAAAACAAAATACACTACTAACTAATAATAGTAATGAAAAGGAATGCAACAAAAAAAAGAAATAACACCCAAGAAAAGACAAGTGATCCACAATGCAATTGCTCACCACCCACTGACCGATGCCCGAGCAGCGATCCGCCCCTCCCGGCCAACTCCCCCCAGTTTATATGCTGAGCATGACGTTCCATGGTATGGAATACCCCTTTGGCTAGTTCAGGTCAGCTGCCCCGGCTCTGCTCCCTCCCAGCTTCTTGCACACCTGCTTGCTGGCAGAGCATGGGAAACTGAAAAGCCTTGGCTTAAGACAAGCGCTACTTAGCAACAACTAAAACATCAGCGTGTTATCAACATTATTCTCACACTAAATCCAAAACACAGCACTGTACCAGCTACTAGGAAGAAAATTACCTCTATCCCAGCCGAAACCAGGACACAGTGTCGATAAAACAATGTAATTCTATATCCCAGTGAAGGATCTGCTTCTTATTACTTTCTCAGAAAAAAATGTATTGTTATGGACTTAGGTCACGGGCACCAGAAATGCTTTAATCTTTTCTATTTTCTTCCTTTGTCGCATTGTAGGTTTTGTGGGGCTTGTATTTTTGTGCCAATAGTCTTAAGTTTCTTAAAGGAGCTTACACAACATGACAGCATATATAATATGGCATTTGTTCTAGCAGGGCCCAGAGACATTCTTCTATACCTGCAATTGTGGAAGGCAAGCTGAGTAGATGACTTCAAGAACAGCACTATGTTTCCTTGCAATTAATACACTGCTCATCTGAGAGCAAACTGAAGCCTACTAAAAGAAAAATCTCATTTCAGATACCATGCAAATAGCAGCCATCTCTTCTTTCTCAGACAGATTCTAGTATGATTGCCAACAAAGAGCAAGTGTTTGCCAACAGCTATCACACTGAAGTATTTGAGATACTGTATTGCAGCTTTTCCTTCAGTTGGAGTGGGAAGTTTTAATTTCATGATCTGTATCAGTAAATGGAGCTGTTTGCTTTATTTGTTTATAAACTGTGTTCTATGTAGCTGATTAGTCAACTTAGGTGGTTTCACCAAAACAAACAAAAAAACTCACCAAAAAAGCTATTATTTTCCAAGTGTCACATACTGTGCTAAAATCCCTCTTCCTGAAGATCTGCATTTGCAGATGCACTTGAAGAATGGCTCTGGTGACTAAGATCTTTTCTGCTGCTTAACCTCCTTTAAAACAGAGATCCATACTGGCAGCAGTGATTGAAAGACAAGCCAAATACAAGACTTGTTATGGCATCACTGACAGTAATGATGTAAAGACTTCTCTTCTTTAAATTAATTTTCCTTTAAATTGTTTAAAAACTGGCAAGAGTTCTTTATAAAAAATTTAAAACTATATTGAATCTTCAAATGCTATGTGAACTGCAAACACTGCAGGCCAGCAAAAGTTGGATATATACATAGATACATGTCTTTCCTTCTACCTGCCAAACCCACACAAATTCATTAAGAAGCCCTTCTTATTTCTATCACCACATAGGAGCCTACTAATGAACCTACTAATAATTTTTCAAATGAATATTTGTCTCATCAGGTACTGTGGTAAGTACAACACCCAAAGCAGCTCACTTGTCAAGTTTCACAGAAACTACTGATTTGCTGAATTTTGAAGAAGCAAAGAACTGCAGTATGTTTCCGATACAGCAAATTTCCAAATTCTATCTGTGTAAATAAACAGCAATACTGCATTTCACTTACAGCATCTTAATCTTATCTTATCTGAAGTGGGTTTAAAGTGTTTTGGAATACTGTACAGTACAAAGGTTCCTAAATAAATGCAATTTAAAAAGCATTCTGAGAAGACACAGACAATGCATTATTACAGGGATTCACAGTTCTGGATTATACACTGCTGTAGATTGCTTTTTATACAAGGAGGAGATCAAGTAAGTATGACAAAGTTTTGTGACCTAATACAATACCTATTCAACACATTTCTGAAGTACAAAGCATTTCTCACCTCTGTGATACTTTTGTGTTACTAATCTTTGTAGTTGTTGGTTTGTCAGGACACAATGACTGCCTTTTAGCTTCATCTTCGTATAACTCTGCCAAGGCCAACTGTAAGGAACAGAACTCTTTTTAGAAGTCTGTGACTCTAGAACTACATATGGAACAGAAATAAGACGAAAACTAATGCAAAATGTGTGCATCACCAGAAAAATTAAAAACATCAACATGAGAAACCCCAACTATTTCCCTAAAATCAACTTACTTTCTCCTTTATGAAAAAAAAGATATGATGCTTAATGCCATTGTCACTTGGAACTTGTACTCTGCTGTCACTTGGTTCACACTGCTTCACTAGCTACATTCAGCCTGTATTAGATTCAGAATCACAAGAGTATATACACACATATATATTAAGCATCATCTCACTAATGTTAACAAATTGAAATAAAGTTGCTAGGTAACTGTCTGATAAGACTGGGAAGCAAATAATAAATTTTACAAACATTTTACATAGAAATGGAAAAAACATAACTCAAATAAGCTTGTACTGGAATTAAGAACCAATTCAGCCTTTCTGGCTTGAATTCAAGACATCATTGCAAATACTTTAAAAAAAAAGTTTTTCCCAAAGGTTCCCCAAATGCTGCCATATCACTGGCAAGTTCATTTTTAGGAAGTTGTGTGAGGCATATCTAACATGTCATTTTTAGCAATCTTACTTTTGTCCTGAATAATACTCTATTTTGTTTGTCAAATCATCCTTAATTTCATCCCCAAACCATTTTGTTCACACTATGCAAGTAATATTAACATTTTATCATACACACCAGAAGAGGTATTAGGCTACAATTTCATTATAGTTTTATGTAGAAGAAATACACATTAAATTAAAATGAAATATCATCCGTCCTTCAAAACACACTGCTATGAACACAGGATATTAATCCCATATTATTGTGAGGCATTTTCTGCAGGGAAAAAATAGGAGCTGAGGAATTATACCTATTAAGAAAATTAAACCGAGTAACAAGACAGCTCAAGAAAACCACTGAAGACCTCCATTCTATCTGAGGATACAAGCAAATATCTTTTAGATATGTAAAGCTGTCATGGTTTAACACCAGCCAGCAACTAAGCACCACACAGCCGCTTCCCCCTCCCCCTCCCAGTGAGATGGGGAGGAGGAAAAATAAAAACGGTAAAACTCGTGGGTTGAGATAAGAACAGTTTAATAACTAAAGTAAAATAAAATACACTACTAACTAATAATAATAATAATATTACTACTATTATAAGGAATATAACAAAAAAAAAAAAACCAACAAAAAAAACCACCCAAGAAAAGACAAGTGATGCACAATGCAATTGCTCACCACCCGCTGACCAATGCCCGAGCAGCAATCCACCCCTCCCGGCCAACTCCCCCCTGTTTATATACTGGGCATGACGTTCCATGGTATGGAATACCCCTTTGGCTAGTTCAGGTCAGCTGCCCCGGCTCTGCTCCCTCCCAGCTTCTTGCACACCTGCTTGCTGGCAGAGCATGGGAAACTGAAAAGTCCTTGGCTTAAGACAAGCGCTACTTAGCAACAACTAAAACATCACCGTGTTATCAACATTATTCTCACACTAAACCCAAAACACAACACTATACCAGCTACCAAGAAGAAAATTACCTCTATCCCAGACGAAACCAGGACAAAAACTAATGGGGTAAGTCATAGATAACAAGTCCATAAGCAGACACTAAAAGGAATAGGCAAAGATCTACCCTGTACCGCTCCTAATCCAAAGACTGAGGGATGCTGAGGGAGCATAAAAGGGCATGGTCAGGCTTTTGTGCTTTCCTCATGCCACATCTCTTATGGTGCCATGACAAATCAAGTACTGAGCTGGATGGATGGATGGTCAGCTACTCTGACCCAGAAGGGTACTTCTTTGGTTTTGAACATTTTATCAATAATCACCTACCCAAAATGCCTATCTGCTTCAGTTGACTAACTAAAGACCTTATGAACCAAAAGTATTAACACAGACTTTATTACTGTTACATATTGTAGCAAAGTTAATCTCAACAAGAACCTATGAAAATCCCAAACAGTAACCAAGAAAAAAAAGAAAACTATATCCATCTTTCTCTGTTAATTATCTACAATTAAATAAAATAGGGGCAGTTTCAGTTACTAAAAGTTTCACCTGTTTTCCAATCAATTTGTTGCTAAAATATTTTGAACCTTCATACAGTTTCAAAGTCACACACACAAAAGAGGAATACTGCTAAAAGTGTTTGCAATTAAGCATTCAAGTACCAATGCTGAGTTACATTTGTGACCAGTCTCTTGAAACTTTCCCTATGTAAACCTGGGAAAAGATCTCGTCCTTAGTCTTACACCACATTTGTGGAGACTGACATTTTCATGCGGGAAAAGACACTCTTACGAAATAATCAGGAAATACTATGGCGCCAAAATAACTTCAAGTACAGTTAAAACCCAGCTACTGAAGTGTTGGGAGAGCCCTTCCAGTTCCCTGGAGAGCTGACCACCACACACACTGACCACCCACAGTCTCCTAAAGCGTCTAGTCCTCTTTCAGAGGCGTTCTTCCCTTCCCAGCCTCAAAACGGGGGAAAAAAAAAGAAAGAAAAGAAGACGACAGCCTCTGCTCAGAGGCCCAGTCCTGCCTGGCTACGTCGGGGCAGCCCCGACTGGCAACGAGAGGGGCGGGGGAACTGTGCATCGCCCGCTCCCCTCAGGGGCGGCCTGGGGGAAGGCCAGCGGCGCCCCCGAGGGGACACGGCACTCGGCCCCGCCCTGCGGAGGGAGCGGGACGCTCATCTCCACCCGCTCACCTGCAAATCCCGGGCGCTGGGCGGGCGGCCGCCGCTCCGGGGCTGCCGATCCCTCCGGCCGCCGCCGGTCGCCGCCGATACTTCCCCTTCCTGCTGCGCGGCAGCTGCCCCGCCGTCCGCCATCTTCTGAGGGCGGGGCAGGGCACGGCGAGGCGGAGCCAGCGCCGCGAGGCACTTCCGCCGCCAGCGGCGGCTGCCATGGCAACGGAAGGGCCCGGGCCGGCGTAGCCCCGCCCACCAGGCCGTTTCCATGGGGACTGTGGAGGCCTGCCACCACCGAGGGAGCTGGCCTCAGGGGGGATGCGTCTGTCAGTCTGTCTGTCTGTCTGTCTGCCCTCAGCCTCCCTTGCCCAGGAGGGAAACTGTGTGCGTGTCCCCTCGGTCAGCAGGGGCCCAGCCATGTCCCTCCCAGCGGGCGCTCATGGGAGGGTGGGTTTGGCCGCGGCCTGCTCTCAGCACCTGGCGATGGAGGAAGGATTTTGTCCGCTGACAGGCCTGGGCTGGCCTGGGCCTTGGTGGAGACTGGCAGACCTTGCTCCGTGGTGTCAGCCCAATGGCCAGAGTGGGAATTTCTCAGTCTACTTTCACGTGCAAGGCTCTCTGCAGAACTATAAAGTACCATTGATGATGGCTAAAACCAAACAGGGTTGTTCACTTAAACGCTCAAGCAAACTTGGAGGAGAAAGGGATATCAGCCTGGCAGATGGTGACTCTGAGCACTCGAAGTGGTGGCTCATGGGTGCCAAAATATCAGGCAGGTTTAAAAAGTGTGAGATTTGGGTTTCTTTCTGACTCTTAAGTACTGAGGATTAAAAACTTTTTCCAAATGTGGAGGTTGACTTTGTCACTTTAATCTTATGGGGTGAGATACTCAGAAACTTTGAAAAAACACTAGCTATTTTGTAATAATTTTGTAGTCAAGTATCAAACTTGACAATGTTGTCTGTCAGAGACTAAAACTAGAAACTTAGAAGTCAAAACTTATTTAACGATCTCTGCAACCTGTGGGTTCACCACGGCCAGAAACTATGTGCCCACCCAGTTGCTCACTCACTCCCCACTGGTGGGAAGGGGGAGAGAATCAGAAGAGCAAAAGCCAAACACTCCTGGGTCAAGATAAAGACAGTTTAATAGGTGAGACAGTTGAACAGATAAAGCAAAAGCTGCACACACAAACAAAGCAAAACACGGAATTCATTCACTACTTCCCATCGGCAGGCAGGTGTTCAGCTGCTTCCTGGAAAGCAGGGCTCCATCACGCGTAATGGTTTGTCCCAGTTTCGGCTGGGACAGAGTTAATTCTCTTCTTAGTACCTGGTACAGTGCTGTGTTTTGGATTTAGTGTGAGAATGATGTTGATAACACTCTGATGTTGTAGTTGTTGCTAAGTAGCGCTTATCTTAAGCCAAGGCCTTTTCAGTTTCCCATGCTCTGCCAGCAAGCAGGTGTGCAAGAAGCTGGGAGGGAGCAGAGCCGGGGCAGCTGACCTGAACTAGCCAAAGGGGTATTCCATACCATAGAACGTCATGCTCAGCATATAAACAGGGGGGAGTTGGCCATGAGGGGCAGATCACTGCTCGGGCATTGGTCAGCAGGTGGTGAGCAATTGCATTGTGCATCACTGGTTTTTTGTTTTCCCCTTTTTTTTCTCTCTTCTTTCTTTGTTATATTCCTTTTCATTACTATTCTTCTTCTTATTATTATTATATTTCATTATTATTATTGTTAATATAATATTTTACTTTAGTTATTAAACCGTTCTTATCTCAACCCAAGAGTTTTACCTTCTTTCCCGATTCTCCTCCCCATCCCACCGGGAGCGGCGGGGGAGTGAGGGAGCGACTGCATGGTGCTGAGCTGCTGGCTGGTGTTAAACCACGACAGGTTACTTGGGGAGACAAACACCATAACCATGAGTGTGACACCTTCCTCCTTTCCCTGAGCTTTGATTGCTGAGCATCACATTGTATGGTATGGGATATCCCTTGGTCAGTTGGGGTCAGCTGCCCCGGCTGTGTTCCCTCCCAGCTTCTTTCTCACCCCTAGCCTACTCACTGCGAGGGCAGAGTGGGAAAAAGAAAGCCTTGGTGCTGTGCAAGCACTGCTCAGCAATAGCCAAAGCACTGGTTTGTTATCAACACCGATTTAGTCACAAATCCAAAACATGGCACTTATGGGCTGTTATGAAGAAAATTAACTCCATCCCAGCCAGACCCAGAACAGTGAACTATTGAACTATTGGTTGAATATTTTATGTGCTAATCTGCAGTGAAATAAAAAAATGAGTGCCATAGGTAAGACCTGGAATGACCCTAAATATAGCTAATGAAGAGCAAGCAATGTTTAAAAGTGGATGTTTTCAGTTTCCCAAGAATAAACATAAGATAAAGAAAGAAAGAAGGCAGTGAAAGAAATCCTTAAAATAAATTCACAGCAGACGTTAGTATTTGCCATTTGGATTGTAGGGCAAGACATCGCGACAACCAGGCTGACTGCTAACATTGTGTTCTTTGACATAAAACAAGGGCTTTTATATATAATGGAAAACAAGTATGGATAATACCACAAAGAGGAATCAATAGCTCGATTTCCAATTCGATATTTCATCAAGTCATGGATCCATAGTATCTGCACAAAAATAAATTGCTGCCCTGAGTGAGGCCCATGGAGCTGACTGGCACTTGAAAAGTTTTGTAATCTGAACTGGTGATTACAGCGATCAATTGGTTGGGATTTCATCTGGAATTGCGGACTGACAGCTAAAATCACTAATCATCCAACGTTCACACATAATGCTCAATTAACCCCAACTGAGCCACGCAGGGGGACTCTGGTGACTGTGACCTGAATGCTGAACTGAAATACTGTGAAGCTGCAGCTGGACTAGCCAGCTAGCCGTCCTCGGTTGTTTCCAGTGCCGTTCAGCTCAAACACCCACCGCTCTCTCTAATCAATCTATCTATCTAGACCCTGTTGATGCTAGCTTACATTTCAGAAACGCTGGGAACGGTGGTTAATGGAGCTGGGATCACACAGGACCTTTTAAGCCAGACTGTTAAACGGTGCGCTTATGTTTGCGCCTTCATGGCCAGCCAAACCCTCAGCGAGCAGGCGGACAGAACAATCTGTTCCAGCCCACAAACAACAGGGAAAAAAATGTGGTCCGGTACCCAGATCATCTCAAGGGTCAATGCTACCTGCTCTACACTGGTGGCAATATTGTTCTTATGGAAAATGTAAATACGAATTATTTTTTCTGCGGATCTTTTTTGGGTGTTTGACAAAGAAGAACGGCACCACTGAGGATATATATTTTATATATATATATATAATAAAAAAACCATTGTATACCTAATTCATTTCATGTAGCTCCTACATTCTGAACTTTATATGCTAATCATGTATGCTTGCAAAGAACTCTTACTCTGTGCTTTATTTAGGAAAAAAAACCCCAATCCTTCAGTTGGCTCCTGTGCTTGAAGCCTTCGTATGATGACTATGTCAAGAATAAAAATGTAGTCACATGCTGTTTCATTCAGCCTTTCTTGGATTGATACGTAGTATGCAGCTGTTGTCGAAGTGAAAATGTCCTGTGGTGATACAGATTGAATTAGCAGGGAGGATGTCTAAACTGTAATCGCTTTAAAAGCTGAATAACTTTATTATGATGAGATCAGTTTTTTATAATTAGGTGTCCGATATTTTGACAGGTGTATCTTCCCTAAACATTGGCATTGTTCTTGTCTGTCTGTCTCTGTGATTGCCGCCTCTTTGTTTAAGGCTGCCAACAATGTTTCAAGAGATCACCTGAACACAGATTAGCACTGTGTGAAATTTATGTAGTGGCAGACATCTGGAAATTTAAATCTGTCTATCCGAAGCAGCCATTTTAATTTGCATAACATTATTATTGTGACCAATGTTTTCTCGCACAGCTATAGATTTAAAACAGTTAATTACTATCTGGCAGCTCTAGTTCCTTAATTAAAATTGGTCCTGTATTTTTCTTTATGTCTGAAATACTCTTCCCTTATCCTAGATATTTTCTTCCTAGAGATTAAAACTAGCAGCATTTACAGTCTTCTATTTGGGACTAACTCAGGTAACAGACAAATCTTTTATTTTCAAAATCTCACTACAGGTGTTGCTGCCCAGAAGTAAATATATAACTAAAATGCAAGTAAAAAATAATAAAAAACAATTATTGAGACTCCCCTCTCCCCTCCCAATTTTGGATGTTACTTAAGAGAGAAGAAGAAAAGGAAAGAATAAAGTTAGAACAAAGGTAAAATTAACAGTAATTTCCTTAGAAAGACATTTAAAATAAAAGCATTGTAGAAGCTTTTAAAAGAGTGATCAGGGGAGGGATAGACAATAAAATTTATATTTTTAGGTTTATAGACATTAAGGAACAACCAGTGTCATGGGCTTGGAGGCTGAGATAGAGACCTGAAACCTGACATGAGTAAATGCTCATTGGACGGAGACTGAAATAAGACAGGCAATATAGTGCCAGGTCTTTGAACTTCAGGGACTGGTGAAGCCAAATTAAATTTATGGTCTAAACAAAAACAGCTTGAAAAATTTAAGATACAAAACAATTACAGATTTGCACATTGGGATCACCCCAAACCTCAGGAACATATGGGACGCTTTTTCGTCTACTAGGCAGCTTATAGATTTGTGTATTGGGTTTGCGTGGAAAGGTTTTGGTAGCGGGGGGGCTACAGGGGTTGCTTCTGTGAGAAGCTGCTAGAAGCTTCCCCTATGTCCGATAAAGTTAATGCCAGCGGATTCCAAGACAGACCCGCCGCTGGCCAAGGCCGAGCCCATCAGCAACAGTGGTAGCGCCTCTGTGATAACACATTTAAGAAAGGGAAAAGAAGTTTCAGGGGAGTTGCAGTTGCAGCGAGAGACAGGAGTGAGAAGATGTGAGAAGAACAACTCTGCAGACACCAAGGTCAGTGAAGAAGGAGGCGGAGGAGGTGCTCCAGGTGCCAGAGCAGAGATTCCCCTGCAGCCTGTGGTGAAGACCATGGTGAGGCAGGCTGTCCCCCTGCAGCCCACGGAGGTTAATAGTGGAGCAGATATCCCCCTGCAGCCCGTGGAGGACCCCACGCCAGAGCAGGTGGATGCCCAAAGGAGGCTGTGACCCCATGGGAAGCCCGTGCTGGAGCAGGCTCCTGGCAGGACCTGTGGCCCCATGGAGAGAGGAGCCCACGCTGGAGCAGGTTTGCTGGCAGGACCTGTGACCCCATGGGGGACCCACACTGGAGCAGTCTGTTCCTGAAGGACTGCACCCGTGGATGGGACCCACGCTGGAGCAGTTCATGAAGAACTGCAGCCCATGGGAAGGCCTCATGTTGGAGAAGTTTGTGGAGGACTGTCTCCCGTGGGAGGGACCCCAAGCTGGAGCCGGGGAAGAGTGTGAGGAGTCCTCCCCCTGAGGAGGAAGGAGCGGCAGAGACAACGTGTGATGAACTGACTGAAACCCCCATTCCCCATCCCCCTGCGCCACTTGGGGTGGGGGGGAGGAGGTCGAAAGTTCGGGAGTAAAGTTAAGCCTGGGAAGAAGGGAGGGGCAGGGGGCAAGGTGTTTTAAGATTTGATTTTATTTCTAATTATCCTGCTCTGATTTGACTAGTAATAAATTAAACTAATTTTTCCCCAAGTTGAGTCTGTTTTGCCTGTGACAGTAACTGGTGAGTGATCTCCCTGTCCTTATCTCGACCCATGAGCCTTTCATTATATTTTCTCTCCCCTGTCCAGTTGAGGAGGGGGAGTGATAGAGCGGCTTTGGTGGGCATCCAGCCAGGTTCAACCCACCACAATTTGGAACGTAATTTTCTATAACTTACAAAACAGGAATGCAGGTATCTTCAAAAAATAAATAAGAAGTATATATTTAAAGTGACAAAAGTCTCGGGTTTGAGAGAGAAAGAGAGAGAGAGAGCAGAGAGTTTAGTTAGTTTACTTAGTTACAGTACATTCCTTATCATGATTTAACTGGCAGCATGTAATCTGCATGCAGTCTGTAGGATCTTCTGTGCAATCTGCTACCTTTTTCTTGGAGGAGACAGAGAGTAACTGTCTGGATTGTGCTTACTTGTCAAACACCTATTTCTGCTCTTTGAGGAAAAGCCTCCTATCTTCAGTACTCTGAATACAGAGTATTCAGAAAGGTCTGTCAACAGTGTTCCTAGATAAAAAGGGTTCAAAGGAAGACATCTTCTGGCAGAACCAGAACAGCTGTTGATACTTGGATGTGGTTTTTATGGGAGTTCCCAAAACTTGAACTTGGCTGCTGTATTTTGCTGAGTTTTTACTCCAGTGAGGCTAAGCCTTACATAGAAAATACCGTTTTCTTTCGATTCAGCTTTAGTTCAGCTATGACCTGCCAAAACAGTGAGAGATCCTGTCTCTCCTGGGCCTGGCCAGGGTTGGATTCCCAGCAGCTCTGGACTAGGAGGGCTAGCAGTGGGAGGGAAAGCTAGCGGTAGATATTGCCATGATGTGCACTTTGTCATTACTCTGAGAAGGCACAATATCATTGCTGAAACTCTGGGAAGTGTCTGATGTGGAGAACTGGTAATTGGGGCAGCTGGAAGAGGTGTTTCAGAGTTCAAGACAGCTTTAGGAGTGAGTTTTTTGCTAGAATCTCAGGAGATCTGTAGCTCTTGATAACATTCCACCTTTCGATACCAAATTCTTGCTAGAACTGCTTTGGACGTTTGCTGTGCCTCTCCAGCCTTTAGTCTTTGAATGCCTCATTTATAACTGACTTGGCTTCACATAGCATTTCTGTGGTAAATTTCCAGGCTGAAAATATAGTGGGTTTTTTTTCTAACTAACAAAACAAAACCCACACTAGAGTTTGGAGAATGAAGATATGTAAGATAAAAACTTTTAAAGGCACTTCTGAAGTCACAGTGAATAATACCTTCTTGATAAGAAAACCTGTATCTTTCTTACTCAAACATCAAATGAGTGAGTGCTGACATAACATTTTTATTTAAATCTGTTTGCGTGTTTTCTGCCAAAAAATCATAGACTTGTAAGACTGGTTTTGTGAGTAGTGGTCAGCAGGTAATTCCCTGGTTGTATTGCTTCTCCAGGAGGTGCAGTCCCATGGAGCTTGTGCTGGAAGGGAGGAGGACCTCAGTGCTTTGTGGTTGTGGAATGAACTGTGTTAAAGGGAAATTTCCCGTAGAAAATAATGTAGGAACAAGAAAAGGGTTGGGGTGAACGCAATGGGTTGTCACGGCCTGTGGTCACAATGTACCAGCTGTTTTGCAACTGATAACATTGTGTGATAAATCAAAGGAAATTTCTTAGAGGCTGAGAGATTCACATTTGTATTACCAAAAAAAAAAAAAAAAAAAAAATCACCACCAAAGCAAGCAGAACATAGTCCATTAAAAATATATCAGTATTACTAATGTTTAAAGCTCTACACTTCTCAAACTCAATATGTTAAAATACTTTAATAGACTTTCTGTTGTTGAGGTCCAATGTTCTGCCATTTCATCATCACTTCAGCCTAGAATTTCTTTGGCTTAACTCTGCAATTTGCATTGGATTTTGTTACAGACATTATATTGCAATAGTTGCAAAACAGCAACAGTGTCTTCATTTTCCCACTGCTGTTTGGTTGTCTCCAAATGTTTCACCAAAGACAATGGTTTTTTGCTGGTTATATTTACCTAGGATATTGAAAAGATTTAATAATGTATCATTCGGTTAAGGGATCTACAAGTAACGTATTTGGCTTTTATGTGACAAGAATTGCACACATGCAAAGTTTTCTAACAAAACAGAAACAATAGAATAAAATGAAAGACGAAGAGAGAACTGAGAAAAAAGAAAATCCCCAAAACTACGGCTCCAGTTGTAGCATATAAGACCAGAACTGAACTGCTGGACAAAATGAGGCTAGCCATTTCGATGCCTTTGAAAGGAAGATATAAGTCATTTGGATCCCTGACAACCTTAACTTTGCAGTTGACACTATGTGACCAAAGGGTTCCAGAACACACAGGAAGGAACAGGGGGATTTAAGGATTTCAGGCAAATCTTCCACAGACAATACACATGAAATAAAAGGCAAAATAGACATTTTCTTATATTTTTAAGGGTATTTTAAAATAAAGTCTTTCTATTCTTTCTGCAGATGCTCTGAAAATCAGGACAGTTAGATTAATCCTGCCAGTGCTAATGTATGTTTACTTCATTTTGGTGCTGTAGTAGCCATCTCCTTGCCTCCCTCAGGGCAACTAGTGGGTACCGAGGCAAAGTACAGAGAAAGATAAAGGTTTCAGAGGTTTGACAGTTGGTCTGTAGCGTAGCTGATACTCCAAAACAGATTTAAGAGATTGCAGTAGGAAAGCATCTTGATGAGGAAAAGCAGTGAGGGCATGTTTACATGGATCTGAGAGCAAGTTTACAGGCAGCGAGTCTCCAACAGACCTCCCACCGCTTCTGCCAAGGGGGAAGCTGCAATAATAAAATTATTAGCCAAACTGTTCCACAGAACTAAGGAAGCCAAATTCCCACAAACCTGTATCGTGCATTCCCTATTTCCATTTCTCCCTTTTTACCTCCTCCCATTATATCCTTCTTCAGTTTCTCAATGATATCCAAACAAAAATATCAAGTTCTTCCCTTCTCCCATCCTCCCTAAGGCCCTTTCAGTACCTTCAGCCCCTTCTGTAAGTACCATTAGCTTTTTTGTGTCCCCAGTGCCCCTGCACTGCAATGTCCCATCTCCCCTGCTGTGTTTCTTAGCTACCTATTTTGACCCATGATTTGGACCAGGGACATCATCTGCTGTGGCTTGGCCAGAGCTGCATGTATCTTGCATGGCTGGCTGGCTGCCTCCCAGGAGAGTGAACAGACTTCATTATCCTTACATTTTCCTCTTCTGATGCATGAATAAGTTCTGTCTGCTTCACTTGGGCATCTGTTTGCTAGATTTTGACATCTAGCAAAAAGGAAGTAGAATTCAACTTCAATTTAGTAAAAAACCTTGATATGTTCTATCAGTCAGCTAATAACTGAAGTGGACTGGATTTGATGACCTTTGAAATGTCTCCCAATCTTGAGCTTCTGTACTCCTGATGTTTTTAACAGTAGTACAGTCTCATGACTCTCCCCTGGTAGTCCCTTCAGGAAAATAACATGCAACTATCAGTAGTTTAATGTGTCTAAAATACAGAGATATATAGGCCTTCTGTAGATACAGCTGCTAGTGTCAGTCCCACGTGAACCTCAGCTTGCATTTGCATTTAATGCTAGCTGTCAGCTTGGTAGAGCACCTATTGCAATCAACAGAGAGACCTCAGAAGGATTGTTGATGCCTTTTTCAGCATGGAATGGATGCCCCCTCTTGACACCTATTGATTTCACTTTGGGGGAGCTGAGGTGCCTCAATCTCAGCATGACACATATTGTACTGTTGCCAGAATAGCAAAGAGGAGTTTCCGAGACAAACTGTGGCAGTCACATCGGGTCAGACCCACTCAGCCGATCGGGGACATACTCCTGGACGTGACTGTGTTAGGTGAGATGAATCCCCCCTTTGAAATGCTGGGACTGTTCACAGTCACAACAGGTGAAATGAAGTGTGTGTACAAATCTTTTCAGAATCATTCACTGTGCTGATGAATCCAGTTGTATTTCAGTTGAAAAAATGTGATGAACTAGATTACATGCGAAAAAATTATGCAAATCAGAAGTCAACTCTCCAGATCCTCTCTACTGCTTCAGAGCAAGGTTTGCCTAACTCAGGATTTAAGATATTTGGATAAGGCTCTTATCTATTCTCCGTACAACAAATAACATCAGCACAAGTTGTTCTGTATAGTCTCAAAAGAGTTTAGGAAACAACAAACTTTCTTTCTAATGCCCCCCAAGTATTTTTAGAGCTCAACCAAAACGTAAAGGGAGAACTTCTTGACAGCATTACAAAGAAAAAGAGTGTGAGTACCAGTAGGTGGTGCTGACACAACAGTAAGCAGGATCTGCAGACTCGGCTTTAAAGCCAACACTTCAAAACTTTTCCTGCCAGCTGATACCATTACTACATCACTTTCTAATTTTAAATATTATCGTCTTACTGCTGTGGGGGCTAAGAGCTGTAGCTATGTACCAAGACGACACAGTACTAAGTTCTATATCCATAGAGAACAAAAAGACAATATATAGGATATTGTTCCTCCACCGGTTCAAGCAAACAGGTTAACAACGTGTTACGTAGCAGTCATGGGCATTCTCAGAAGTTTTGACAAAATGCTACCAATGAACTAAAGGTCAAGTTGATGTGATTTCTTTAGCTTCAATATAGTTCACACCCACAGGAATACCTCTATATTACCACAAACACAGAGAGACATGCTTGAAACTTACAGTTGCATTGTACGGCAGGCACTTGAAAAAGAATTTGTGGGGAAATAGTCTCTGCATCCCTACCACTTCGAATTGTTATCTGAAATTGAATCATTTACCCTGTAAATTATTCAAAGAAAAATACATTCTGCACAAAGTGCTCTTAGTACAAGTGTCTCATGGTTAGCCAGTTGTGGAAAGCATCAGTTGTCCTCGAGTCTCTTTTTCCTCCTGTCTGTCAGTGCACAGCTCTACCATAGGTTAAGGTGAGATGTTTGTTAGGGAACATCCATTGGATGTACAGGCAACATATCATAGGGAATTTAATCTCAGGTAATACTAATTTGTTCTTTAATTTGCTAGTGGTAATTACAATGAATGAATTTGTTAAATTTCTATTGCTTATAAGTAGAATTATACACAGTTCTCATGCTTACTTTCACATTATTTGCACTGAGTGTTATAAAATTTTACTAAGTCCCCAGTTCTTTTGGAAAAAAATGAAATTTTGTCTTTTTTTTAATAAAGATTCTAGTTGTAGAGTAAGGCTCAGAAAGACACATCTGGAAATAAATAATACATTTCAGCTGTGTTCTGGACATCGGGGGATGCTTATTCCTTTTGGTCTTCATTTCTTTTATCATTTTATTACTTCTTCTTTCTTGGAACACAGTTTGACCTGATCTTTTTTTTTCTTTTGGAGAGTGAAATTAGAGTGTACCAGCGAACATGGGCAATACTTCATCCCCATCCACTTAAGCTTCTGACCTTCCCCTCAGCACAAGCTCTAGAAAGTCATCTACAGGCATCCTGTCCATGCAACCTTTCCTTTCATTTCTGCATTTTGCATTTCTCATCTTTGGCAGTTCTTTAATCTTCCCTCATTACTGAAACAGTAAATGGAAGCAATGAGGAGGGAAAGAAGAATTAAAGGAGGTGAATAACAAGAGGCAGCTGTTGGCTGCTACTCAGCAGCCACAACAGTATCTTCTAGGCACTCACAGACAAATGATAGAAATCTGGACCTACAAATCTCCCTCCCATTAATCTGCATTAGCAGGGACAGCCCATGGTGGAGTCCTAGAACCTGCCACACCTTGCAAGCTGAGAGATGACGAACACCACCTGTGCTATTTCAGGGTATGTGAACTTTGGAAAAGGCATCACCTGAAAAATGTCTATAAAGAAAGAAACCTGGAAAAAGAGATGTCTCCAGTGAGTCTTTGAAGTGCTCTGTACAAAGCAAAAGCACAGGAATGCCAAGAAAGGTCACTTGGTGTGGCATAAGTTGGTAGATTGATGCTTGCAGGTTTCTGCAAACTAGAGCAGCTGGGAATGAACTGCAACTTATTTTTGGAAGTAAAATGTTTTTCTTCCACTCATTTCCTTTTTTAATATCAGTTTTGGCCCTTGCTCAAATCAGGATGAAAAATTAAAATCTTGAAAAATATTCATGAGCAAAATTAAATAGGTCATTTATTTTTAATGATTTCTTGGCTGTTTAGTTTAGATAGCTTGAACCAGCTTCAATTTCAAAATAAGTAACTTACTTAGAAGAAGAGAGTTGGAATCTCTCAATTAATGATGATGCTAGTAGATATTTTGACAGGTTCAAAATGTGTTGTTTTTTCCCCAAAATATTTGTTGAAACCAAAGCCCTTTCCTCACTAACATGTCAGTTCTGACAATCTGGCATTTTGCAGCTGAAAAATCACTTGAGTGAGAAAATTCTGCCCAACTCTATTTATAACAGGGGAGGGTTAGGCAGTTCTGCAGTCCTGCCTCATTGTTCTTCCTCACAGATGACTGTGAAAATATTCTTGAGGTTCTCCAAATTCACTTAGTAATCTAGTAACTCATCTCTGAGTGAAGGCACTATCTTGTTATCTGCCTTGCTGTGGCACTACATTTCAGATTGTCTGATGTGAAATTATATTCTTGTCAAATATGTTAACAAATTGTGGTCTAGCTAGTGAAAGAGTATGGTAAAAACAGTCCCAGGATGGACAGTGAGAGAGGTTTGTATGTACCCTGGTGATGCGTGAAGCTGGATGTCCTCTCATTCACCACTGATCAGTGAAGAGCTGCTGGTTGCTACAGCACTGACAAGCAACGTTAGCAGGATTTATGTTATTAAAAGAATTGCTGAAGAGTCAACTCATGCTTTTGTACTGATTTGCCATTTAGGAGCTACAAGCTGTTCAAGGGTCAGCCTGCCTTCAAAAAACAGGTTGTTGGGAGTTTCCTCTGGTGTGTTTATGCAAACATCGATTCCTCTCCCTGACTTGTTTTGCATTTAAGTAAAAAACACTTTAAAAAAAGGGTCTTGAACACTCATCATTTTCCAGTGTACTGTGTACTGCTACGTGATGAGACACTAGTACAGGCCAAACCTTCCCAAGATGGGTATTCAGAGACAGTGCAGTTATGATGGAGCCAAGCTCCCTGGAAAGACTTTTCTTACTGGAATATTTTGCATAGTCCAAATCTCATGTGTGGCTGCACAAGTAGTCAGTGGCTATAGGCATTTTTGTCCTTGTTTGAAATTACTTGTTATTACATGGTATCAGCTTCTTATTCTGTTGGGGTTTTATTCAATTTGCTGTCAAAACTTTGCAAGTTTGGGCACTATTAGAAACTGTTGATTTGTTAAGGGATGCTTTTATGTATCCCTACCCTTGTGACTGTGGAATTACATTCAATATTGCTGGCTTTACCAAGCAGCTGGCATTGGCCCAGGAATGAAAGATATTAGCAAGCCATAGCACCTTCAGTTACGTTGACATTGGTCTAGCAGAGCCAGAGCAAATGCTGTGGGTGAGCTCTATCAGCATACCACTTCCAGGAGAGAAACAGTAACAAGATAGAAATCTTTGATCAACAGAGAGATTTCCTTTGTAGTAACACCACTGGCTCAGCATGTCTGTGAAGCAATTAGATGCTACATTTGTATTAGGAAACAAAGAACCAATTTTTATTGTGAAAGAAAAGGCAAAAACATGGTGAAATACCCAACAGAATATCACTGCATTAACTAATTCAAAATGAGCATATTTTTGGCCATTGAGCAACCTTTCTGTATTTCTCTTATTAGTAATGACATTAAGCTCAATTTGCTTGTCTAAATATCCCCTGAATTTTCAAAACTCCTCCACTTCTGTCTAAATGTGAGTGGAATACTGGATTGCATAGCTGAACTTCTGGATCATTTCACTCATCAGAAGCAGCTTTCGATGCAAACCAAGGAGGCCACTATGTGGAATTTGTACTGGAGTCTAGGGTTTGATTGTGTGAAAAGTGTAAGCTGATTTAAGCTGAAGTATGGATTATAGGATTCAAGATTTTCATCTGTGACTTGATGGGTTGCTACTCGTCAACCACATGGTGATAACTGTTCATGTGTGTTCTTAGTATGTGACAAAAATAAAGTATCATTACTTAGATTACCTATCTTTAAGTGAATATTGTAACCTTCCAAAAAGTTCAAGTAAGAAAGCTGGGGATTTTCATTTAGGTTACGATACCTTTGAAGGGGTTAAAAATAAGAGTGTTGAAAGAGGCATAATGTAACAGGAGCGGTTCAGTCATCAGAATAATTATGCTGGTAGCACAGTCCAAAACTTTTTCACATGTAGACAAACTTTGGGAGCCTTCAGGCTGTAATGTGATCTGTACAGGTTAGCTATTCCAACATAGTTAATTACTGTACCTTTTGTTACGACTGAAAGGGAAATTTGCTAGAAATCGACAATCAAAGACTGTACAAAGCAAAATTCAAAATCTGAGTTCTGTGAATGTTGGAAAGTTGATATTTACAAGCAAACTTTCTTTGTTTGTATTTTAATTTACCAAAGTTATCAGTTGCTCCAGTATTTAATGTACTTCCACTGTATCTCTGAGCAAAGTTAGCATGTCTACCCTCCCTGCAATAGAAATTAACTTTATGAGAGAGAGGTTGATTTTTTTCAAAGTTACTTAAGTGGCTACAGACACAAAAAAATATCTAATGGGATTTGGTGTCTAAATACTTTGAAAAATCTGGTCATAAGTGATTTGCTTAGGATTACAGTGCAAACCTGTGATGGAGACTTGAACTGAGGTTTCAGGTAAGGTCTCTCTGAAAAGGTTCAATTCTAGAAGCATACACTAACATTTGCGAATTGTTGCAATGAATGTATTTCCATCAGCTTCTGACATAGTATAGATTCTCTTTTGTTTTGCTTTTAACTTTGCTAAAATTGAAGATGAAACAGCTTCCTTCCTGTTATAACAAACTACCTCATTGCATCCTGGAAGCTTACTTCTAATATAGTGTTTCTAACTTTGTTCATTTTCTGAATATACCTTTAACTCATTTGTTCTTTGACTTTGAGAGACCATGGCATGAGGTCAATACTAAAAAGTGATCAGAATTTTAAATATAGACTAGAGACAGGGTCCCTGTTGACATTTGAAAAATCTGAGCTCTTCCATTAACTGTATGCAGTACAGGTCAGTTAAAAATTAAGGCAGGATGGAAGTAAATTACTTCCTTCTTCATGGTTTAAGAAAAGGAAAATGAATCTGAAATTGAAGGGGTTTTTAACAAACCAGTCTAATAGGACTGAATAAATTAAACTGTCAGACTTTAGTCATTACACATCTTCCTGTGTGAAGCATGGAAATTGGAAGCACAGACTGTGTATATTATGTTAATACTATTTACTCTACTTGGTATCCATGACGTATCCTGGTGAGTCTAAGCTACAACAGAATTATGCCTTACAGAAAAGAAAGAGAAATAAGGTTAATGAAACGGCATCTTGGCACTATAGCGAAGTAAAACACATCTCTGACTAGAGTGCTGAACAGTATTTGGGGTATTCATGAGCTATTCTGCAGATGCTATGGCTCACATTAGCATGTATAACACCGAATCATCCTGTCAAAGAACCCTTTTTCTGTCCAATGGCGTAACAAGGCATTGATTGTGATTGTTGGATTATAGAGTCTGACTACTGAGATTCGTGCAAGATGTTAAAATGACACAAAGGGCCATATTCTTCACTAGAATCCAGAAGTGCAACTTTCATAAAATATGTTGTCCCCAAAATATAAGGAAAGACTGTACATTTAGAACTGACTTTCTGTTTCATTATGCTTTTGTATTCTGGAGTGTCTTACATGGTGTTTCGATTTCACAGTAAACAAACTTTTTAGTTCCACCAAAGAGATATTTATCTTAAAATAATTTACAGAAAACCTATTGATTTCCCCCAGGGTAGACTCTCATTTTGTCATATTGAGTGACAACCTGAAACCTATGTGATTATTTGAGAGTAAGCAACTTCTTTTCAGGTAAAGATGAGACAAAGTTAATGAGTATTTTTGTCTGCTGTACATTGCATTGACTTCAACAGAACAAACACCAAAGCACTATTGGATATTGAATTGTTCTTTTATGCTATATAATATAGATCTCATATAATACAGAGCTGATACTGCAGGAGTTAGTGACTATCTCTAGGGCTATGGCTAGCCTCCCATCCCCCATTATCCTGTTATCAACTAGTTTTACTCTGGAAAATCTTAACATTTATTGTAGTCACTAGAAGACTGATTTAGCATTAGTTCACTAATACAACATATGTGCAAGCAGTGGTATGGATATACAGGTGACGCTCATGCTCTGGTCTTAGCGCTACAGTGCCGGGTGCAGTTATGTGGTGATTCTGCAGCTGAAACAATTTGTTGACATTTGCTTCAGGGTCAACTCCAAGGGTCACAACATTGCAAAGACAGGTGAGGCCATGGCACTGGGAGCCACCAGTTCTGCAATGTGGCTGTCAAGTCCAGTTGCAGCTTTATGGGAGAATGACATGCTGAAAGGGCTTTTACACCTATTAGCGCTGATGGGCCATGCATACACTTCGCTGTGTAGTGAGTGAGTAGATCGCCATTGCTCAGCCCCCCCACCAGAACAGGGCATACATCCGAATGGACAAGAGAGGTTGCTCCCTCCAGCCAGCCGCTAGCACTTGCTCCCATCTTCCCAGACCACTGCCCAGGCTTCCAGACCAAGGCTGTGGCAGAGATGCTCTGCAGCATGATTGGAAAGGGGCAACAATGCCTTTTCCTGGCCACAGAAATAATTTTCTGACTCTGGCAATATCAACAATTATAAAGTAAGTTTTTTCTGACTCTGAACAAAGTATAGAAGTGTTCTGGAAAGAGTGAAATGGTGAAAAAATGTCATTTCAGAAACATCGAGCTGTTTTCACTGTATTTTTTTTTCTTCAAAATAAGGCGCAACAACCATTTTCCCCTACTTGTGTCCCCAGATGCATGGGCAGACAAGGCTGTTACCTATTAAATAGGAGAGTCCTTAGCTGGTGTTGCTGACTGTGAGAGTTCCAGATAGGTCAATGGACTGGCCCAGAGATGTGCAAAAGTACAGAGAAGGGTAAAAAACATATATTTAGTAACAGTAAGTGGTGAACGGGAGGTGGCAAGAGGTAGGGAGATATTCTTGTGACTTTACACAGGCCAATATGTCCCTAAGAGAGGCTCAAAACTCAAGAATTTGATCTGAGAACAACTAAAGTCATGCTCATTTCTGCAAATAGCATATTTGATGCCAAAGAAATTTCTGAAAGAAGTTATGAAGCTGAGTACATTAACAATTTTCTTGGCCTTGGTGTGCATCTTGAAAATTGTATTATGATACAATTTGGAGGTGGATATTTCTGCTGAAAGAAAGTAGAATTTTCTAAACCATTGGTCACAGACACAAAATGACCTAAAATGAAAGTGGAATGATGGCTCTGTTGCAATGCAATATATAAGAAATCAATTTAAAAGGGATATAGAACACTATTTTGAGAAAATTCTAAAATATATTTGTTTTAATTAGACAAAAACTGGCTAATGAATTTATTTGCATTTAGCACTGTGGAATGCAGATAATTAATTTGTACACGACACATTAATATTTCTGTTTAAACCAGCATAACCTATCCTTAATTTGCTTTGCTGATCAAAATATACAGCTGCAATAAATTTGGGGATGAGAAGAAATTACCAAGTTCCAGAAGGCTGTTTCACAGAGTGTTTTACCAAGTGAAAATTTGGGCAGAGCATCTAGAGAATCTAAAATATGAATTCTCTTTATTAACAATAAAGCTAAGTGTGTAACTTCATTGACTTAGGTTCAACAACAAGTAAGACAAAGTTATGGCTGGATAAATGTAACATATGGAAAGAAGAAAAAACCCAACTCTAATTAAAAAGAATATAGACCCCAGGATAGTACATTTGTTAAAAGACATGGAACAACAAAGGAATTTAGGTGACTACCTCATGGGAAACCAGAGGGAGAGAGACCTTTAGAGACACCTCAAATACTTTTGCAGCTCTATGACTTAGTGATGAATATGCTTAATATACACTTTGTTGATTTTGCCATTTCATTTTACAATTTCATTTGAATGGGTGGTGGGGAGTCTCAAAATTCACTTGATAAGAAACATATTACTGCAGAAGAGAAATGTCTGAGAAAGAAATAAGATTATGCGATGTAAGTGTCACTTAGGAGGTTATACTTTAATTAAAAGAATTAATCTTAGGCAAGTTTACATAAGAAAGGAAGAAATCGTGGAAGCTCAGTGTGGTTTTGTGCAATGTTAATTTTATTGGACTTTATGCTTTTGTCCAGACAACATACATGGGCTGTAGAATACAAAACAAGGCTGGAAAAGTGCTATGCATCTGCCTCGCTTTGTTCTGAGGAAGTAACAAATATGGTTCCCACCAGACTTCAAAAGACCAATCTAAGTGGTTTAAAGATATGAAACACCAGAACTGTATAAATATGCATGAAGTGTTAAAATACAATGTTTAAATCCAAATAACAGGACCTTTCTATAATCTACAAGTATTCCAGTACATAAACAGACCCCCTCAGAGGGGCGAAGAACGTAAAGGGAACAAGTCTCCCTTGAAGGAAGGCTTTTGCAGAAAGCTGGCATTTGTGTTAAAATTGCTCTTTAATTCAGACTGCACCAATCTGACAAGTCTCACATCACTGTGTAAGACACAGCAACTGCTTATCGAGCAGGGAAAATGTCAAAAAGCAACATGATTTATTTGCCAGGAATACGGGAAAGGCACTCAACACTACAACGGACTTGACCTAAGGCCCTTTAAATTTAACAAGAGAATTTTATAAGTCCTGAGCAACTACACCTTCAGGAAATCATGGGGAAGAACAAGCCAATTCATCAACCTCTCCTGACTACGCTGGTGCATTGGTGGTGTTCTGCTTATTGTTTTCTCTCTAGCCTCCATCTGGTGCTGGTAGTAGCCAAATGCTGATATTCTCATTTGCTTTTCTGATTGAACAAAATGAGCGGTTTTACAGCCTCATATCCTCTTACAACAGTACCGGCAGCAGCCGGTGAAGGGTTCTCTATAAGTGCGAGGCAAAACCCTGCATCCACACACCACTGCAGTCGAAACAGGCCATCTGAAGCCATTGCACCCGACTGTATTCCAAAGATGAAACTTTGGGCAAAAGGGCCTTGGGAAGGGAAAGAATTGGGGGTTTTCCTCTGCATGGGGGAGTTTTTTTAAGAAGGGAAGGACTCAGGACATTGCATAGGGATGTGGGGCTGTTCCTTTGAGAAGGTACCCATGCACTGAAACAGAATACAGGAGCATTTTTTTTCTCCTCACTTAAATAACAGGTGCTGAACTGCATCCCTGAGGCAGTGGAAGCTAGTAGAGCTGAAGCAAATAAGCAGGTGACAGAGGGAAAATCCGAAGAAATGCCAAACCTAGGGGTCTGGCCATGTTGTTGGCTGGGCTACATTTGAGAAAAAGATATATCTGGATGAGGTACAGCGACTGGCATTTTCTAAGCATCAAGGGATTTTGGATCTAATATCTTGCAAACCCTCAACAGCAGGCCTGATTTCCCGAGCTGCCCTTGAAAATCCCAGCCACTGGAGACACATGTTATTTTTGGAGAAGGATAGAAATATCCTACCTACACTGTAAATATTATACTTTTGAAAACAATACAATGAAACCTTTCAGGTGGTCCAGCCTTGTCAGCTATAGTGGTTGGATTGAGGTGGGGGGCCTACAGTTTAAGGCCCCCAGTAATGTTTTGTGTTGATGTAACAGTAAGTGTTGGGCCGTGCAAATGCATATGGAGAAGAAACGCCTGCAGTCTCACTTTTCCCTAGGTACATACAGTGCATAAATATTTCAGCTCTAAGTGTTTCATCTAGCAGTATTCCCTGTGTTTCCTTTGTGAAATGTGGTAGGCCAGAGGGATTTGTCCCACGAAGCACCAAATGAACCCTGCTGCTGTAAGTGATCTTTCGGATATGTATTACTTGGATTTATTTTTTAAGTATTATGATTATTTATTCTACGAGCCAAATTTATCTTGCTAGTCTGATGCTAGAGTCAAGGTAGGATTGAACCTTGACATTTTAGCAACATTTTATTTTATAAACGTAAGGCTAAGTTTGGTGATTTTTATTATGTTAAAAAAATACAATGAAGAGAATGGATAACTTTTTTGCCTCTTCTTCCCATAGATATTTATATTGAGATTCACCAAAGGCAGCAAAGCCTTAAAAGCCCATACAACAGCCTATTCTACTCTGTTCCAAGAATATGTCATGTGGTTACATACTGAACAGGGCTGTGTGCAATAGAGCAGACTTAGCTGAGATGGCTGGAGAAAATGTTATCATTAGCTCTGTAGGCAAACAACAGTAGGAGACAGAAAACACTTGTAGAAGCCAATATGATTAAATCACTACTTGCTAGTCACGATCATGTTGCATGTCGTGTCCAAAAATATCAATGCAGTTATTGAAGGTAGGACTAACAAAGAGTGCAAGTGCCACATCTTTGAGGGGGAGAAAGTAACAGACTTATCCCCTCCTTTTTTTTCCAGGCTAAGAAAGAAAAAGATTTGATTAGAGGAAATGATATCATAGAACTTTTCTAAGCAACATTCAACATACAGAATAGAACGTTCAGCAGTAGAAATTAATCAAAACGTCAAGTAGATATTGTTAGGAAGTTTAGCTTTTCCAAAAGGTTCCTCATGATTTCCATACTAATTAACCGATAGAAGACGATCCTCTTTCTCTGGCAAATTACAGTACTTTTACAACAATCACTGTGGGCTACAAGGTACCAGGCAGTGACATGTCATGTGTCACCTTAGGTCCAGAATCAGTGTCACTGTGCAGTCAGCTCTGCCATCCAACACATCTGGGCTGCATCTGGCCGCCAGCTGGTAAAACCCATGTAACGCTGGGCAGCAGTGCCTGCACTGACCCACTCAGGCGCTCGGGTTCCCATGACTCTGAGTATCTATGCAAGAACCTCCATTTTGTGATGTAGATACATTATGAGTTGTATGTAAGCTGATATATTAAAGAGGCCAAGTTGCACTGACTTGCTTGTATCCATGTTTGGCTCCTCTAGAGCAGATTTTTCCTGGAGAGACTCCATTGAAACTGTTCAAAACAGAGCAGGCTAACAATTAAATAACGTGGGCAACCAGGGCTCTGCTGTCTAAATTCACTTCTGTGCTCGCTTTCATTTAACATTATAGTCCTGACCATACAGTACAAAGCAATTCAGTTACAGTATTCCAGTCTGCTACCTTTATCCCACTGTAGCGTCCTACTTGGCATGTTACACATTGATGTGTATGTTATTGTTGCTTGAAAGCAATTTAAAGAAGGGACTCATTCCTCACTGCACTGCATGTATTATTTAAAATATTCCTATGTGTTCCCAGGTACTGAATATTATGTAAACAGATGTGTCAAAGACATCAGCCTATGAACAATACCAGCTGTCAGAAAAAAATATATACAGGTTATATAATGAAATTTGGAGAAACTGAATCAGTTACCAGACAATGCTTTTAAATTTATCCCTTACTAGTGATGAGACTTTAAATTCTTTCTACCACCATGCAATGAAATGAACTGTACTGGAGCAAATGTAATAGACACCGGAGATATAATAGGTATTGTAGCCTGTTGCAAAAGGAGATGGTTTCCTTAGCAATAAGAATGATGCCAGAAGAGTACCCTTTCTCCTCTCTTGCTTTCTTTTCAGTAAATTCTCATGTTTACTGGCTTGCATGAGGAATCAAATATCTACTATCTAGCTTCAACTGACATGAACAGATGCAAAATGAATAGATTTCATACTGATTAGCCACTAGTAAATTTTACGAGTTCAGGGTCTGTTTAAACTCAGAAATATTAATGATTTTAATGTTAATGATTTTAATGTTAGTGTGCATTTCCTGATTGATGCTATGGGAAAACATTTGCATTATGTAACTGGCACAACATCTGAAATGGTGAGCATTGGCATATCGTCTCTACACTGACTTCAGTTCTCATACTATTAGGTCACATGAATGCATTTAATGCTTAAACCAAATTCTCAGATTTCGTACTTGGGGTAAATGGGTAAGAAAGGATTCATACTGTCTCCCTATCCTAACAGCTGTTAGGAAATCAATACCTTTCAGGTACTAATTAATTTCTGTATTCTTATGTGGAAGCTTTTTATGCAAAACCATGCAGGATTTCTAAATACCTGATTCTCATAGGACCCGATTCTCATAGACCCGATTCTCATTTACACTGGTACCCAAACACTGTTCTGGCAACATGAAAGAACTTTAAACCATACACGTTTTATTCTCAAGATATAAGAAAAACTTACTTGTTATTCCTGAACACAAAAGAAGTATGTTCTTTGTAGACATAATGTATAAATCCATAATACAGTTTTTATAAAATTCAATGAGATTCTGTGTTAAAACAACTACGTACAAGTTTAAACATTCTGTATTGCTCTCCTTGAGAGAAGTAAACAAAACCAATCCTCTCCCTGCACGTCCCTTAGCTATAACTTGTTTGATTTAGTTATGAACCTTAGAGCACTGTGTTGCAGGATGTGTATTGCTGGGTTTTTTAATAATGATCGTAAAACATTCTGAGCAAAGCTGAGGTGTGCACAACATACATCCCTACTGTATTGAAAATATATTCAAAATTGTATAGATAACATGTTCTGAAAGAATCTGTACCTTGTGGGGTGAATAGGGCAACGAAGATACAGGTAACAGCGGACACTGCACAAAGCAGAAGGAAAGTCACACTGAATTGTAATGCCACAAGTGGTCTGCAATGTTGATGGTCAGGAAGAGTATTTTGCTTCCACACTGAACAAATGCAATGGCAGTTTGATGCATTAAAAGCACAGTGTGTGACTTAAGTATGACTTAAGAGTATATGCAATGCTGCCCAGTGTTTTAACCTGTAGTAAATGCCCTCTTCAATATGAGCCAGAAGTCTCCATAACTCAATAAACATGAGAAATCATGATTACAGTTTTTCTGAAATGCTTACTATGGCTGAAAATATAGCCAATATTTAAGAGCTTTACATTATTATGTTCTCATTCCTGCCAGAACATGTCTGTGTGTGGCCAAAAGACAGCGCCCAATGCCTTGTTGGGCAGTGGATTGAATGGCAAACATGTAAAGTGCATTGGCCCCTGAGCCTTTGAGACACTTAGGAAACAGTCCTGCTTTTGTAGTATGAAGTATAGAGGAGTTTAATTTGAAAAGAAAGCTTTCCCATGAAAATCTGAGCCACGAAAATCCTAAGGGAAACGATCAGATGAATATTATCTCCATCAAGTTCCTCTTTTCCCGTGTGCTCCATCTTCCAAACCAGCTTGGAGCCGGCTCCAAAATTTGATAAATTCACATGAAGTCATCAGGCTCAGAGCCTTTCAGAAGAGCTTGATACAGGACACCAGGCTGTTGATATTACTGTGTTGCATTTCAAAGGGTGAAGCTGACAACAGCTCAGGCGTGTTTCAGGGGTTGCGAATGTCTTTTACACTCCATAGAGGTCATTGAAGTAAAGTATTTCCAATATGATCTTTTTGCCAGGAGTCTCTAGCTGATAGTTTCTTTTTCCTAAAGATGGACTTCAGCTTAGACTTCTCTGGCACGACATTTAAAAATCATAGCCCTTGACCCTTCCAGAGTTAGTTCATCTTCTTTTTGCAGGCTCTTATTCCATGTGTTGAAGGCAGCTGTCATTGCTTTTGAATCACTTCATCAATCAGAGAGATTTCCCAGGCTGTGTCCACATGTGGATATATATCCTCCATTATAGCGGGAAAAAATGGTTTCATTTTAATGATTTCATTAGATAGAAGACCAAAGCGTTCTCTAGCTCTTTGCTCTCCATAGGACTTCATTTTCTCTTTAGCCATCTAAAATTACATTGTAACTATTTGATCTCTGATGGGGAGTGTCTTGGTTCAAGAGATGGCACAAGCTGTGTATATGCTCTTAGGGATGATTTTCCTCTCTTCATTTATGGTGTCTTTTTATTTCCTAGTACTCCCACGCTGTCAGTTGTATTGTTGATAGTTGTTGATACTGTGATACATACTTTTCTATGAGTCCATTCAATATTAATCAAAAAAAAATTTTTTCTGAAGAACACAGACAGTTCTATAGCTAGTGATTTTTGATGTTGTAAGTCATATAACACCAGCTTTCAGTGCTTTTTCTTTTTCCTCTGCCTCTTTATTTTACTTTTTTTTTGCCGCCCCTGCATTGGGGTTGGCCAAGGATTGCAATGTCATTGCTGTATCTACCAAATATTATGTGAGAATTGAATCACAAGAATCATTTCAGACCCTAGAAAGGAAGTCCCAATTTTATATGACCTTTTCTTCTCCCAGATATCCCATCGTGAATTGTGGGATATACTGTGTGACCTGAGGGTGTCCTAAAAGTGCCTTGGAAGGACCTGTCATACAGAGTGAAGAACGGGGTAGGATCACTCAGTGAGGCATTTTTGCCAGACAGTGTTACAGGAGCGAGGGGGTGTCACGGTTTAAGCTCAGACAGCAACCAAACACGATGCGGCCACTCGCTCACTCCTTCCCCCCGCCCCCGGTGGGATGGGGAGGAGAATCAGAAGACAAAGGTAAAACCTCGTGGGTTGAGATAAGAACAGTTTAATAGGACAACACAAGGACAGAAGAAATAATAACAACAATAATACTAATAAAGGAATATACGAAGCAAGTGATGCACAATGCAATTGCTCACCACCTGGAACCCGATGCTCAGCCTGTTCCTGAGCCGCGATCCCTCCTCCTCCGGCCAGCTCCCCCCGTTTATACACTGAGTGTGAAGTCAGTGTGGTATCGAATATCCCCTTGGCTAGTTCAGGTCAGCTATCCTGGCTGTGTCCCCTCCCAGCTTCTTGTGAAAATTAACCCTATGCCAGCTGAACCCAGGACAGGGGGCTATGCCTGGTGTGTCACCCAACAGCGGACCCAGACCCAGATGGCCAGTCCCAACCCGGCTCATCCCACAGGAAAGCTCCACATGCAGCTCCACAGAACTTCACGCCCCCTCCTCCTCCTCCAGACTGCCAGTCACCAGCTCTGCCTGCTCCATAGGTATTTCTGAGAGGTAACTGGCTTTATTGCAGGCCTCACTGACTTTGGAGTTATTCTCCTACCTCCAGCTCCAAAGTTGAGCGTCCTGTCCCAGACGGTGAGAAAGGAGGCCACCAGCCCCACCGTGGAGGATAGTGGCTTGGTGGAAGTGCTATGGCTCCACTGATCAGGGGAGGATGCAATGGCCTGTGGGTGACTACGCACAAAACACGGGGCCCAGGCATGCCTTCAAAAGCCTAGCAGCTTTCAGAGATTATGGGTAGACTAGTCCCCTTCCACAAAGGTCCTTGTCAAGGTCTTTGGAGAGGAAGGAAGTTGAGGACAGAGGACAATGTGTCAAGGCACTGTTGAGGCTGCTTTGGTGGCTGAGAAAGCATAGCACTAGTGAAATGTCACAACCCACCTGTGGTGATGCATAAAATTCCCTTTCTGCCTTCTCAGGCAGTTCACAGCATCATGGGAGAGTGCTCGAAGGGAGTGTTAGGCATACTTGCAGTGGTGATAGTGCTTAGATTGGGTAGTGGCATTTCTAGGTTTTCAGATGAAACTTTAAATATCACAGCTGGTAGCATTTCTAGCATCAGTTGCTAAAACTACTGTGATAAACTGAGTTTTCCCTTCTCCCTTCTGCATTGGATAAATTGAATTCCCTTCAGCTTGCTACATGCTGAATATTCAAGACCAGACTTCAAAAGCTGTGTTTCTGTCTGAGCAGCACAGACATTAAAAATCTCCTGACTAATATATGAGGTAGCTTCACCTTTCTGTCCTTGCCCACGATTTCCCTGCCTCCAAATGCTGCAGCTGTGTGATACCACATGAGCTACCTGTAGTCTTTTACCCTTGAAGTAGCTATATGTCAGTGCTAGAGGTTGTATATCATTAAAATACACTTTGGCATTCTTTGGTGTGTGAGGACCTATGGATATGCATTATTCAAAAAAGAAAAGGCTCTTCCAAGACCCAGCTAGGTTTAGCTAGCTAGGTTTAGCTAGCTGCTTGCCTAGCCCTTCTGGAAAGCAGAGGAAACTCGCACCATAACCATGACTCAAAGCAAGCATTCTCAGTGACGTTGTCTGATGCATTGCATTTAGCAGGCAAAACTAATACAAAACTCTGACTAGCACAAAGTCACAGAGCATTCCTGTCACACAGCTTCTGCAGTTTCTCTGTTGCCAATGTCTGCAATATTTTTCCCATTGTGTAAATATTTGTTTTTTGTATAAACTCTACTTTCACCACTTTGGCTGTGTTTAAACCCACTGAAAGTGGATACTGCCGCAGTGAAGGCAATGGGAACGCATTTTGATATCATGTGAGGAAGTTCAGTTTCAGGCCACACCAGTCCTTTGCTGAGTGTGATTTGTAATATTGCCTGTGGAGTTATTCCTGCCTGGCAGAAGGACTCCATTAGGATGTGATGCTATTACAAGCTCTTTTTTACCTTCACTGTGATCTCAGAGGGACAGTCTTTTATATTCTCTCAGACTTCCTTAGGAACTAATTTATCTCTGCAGAGCTTGTCCTGCTCTTTGGAAGGCAGAGACTCTTATAATTAAAATCTGGCTAGGAGCTGTTCTGGGGAAAGATATATCCCTCCAGAATGAGATTTTTTTAAAAAGTCTAAAGAATCTGTTTTGTCTCCCTCTCTTTTTAAAAGCACTTATCCTGGCGACTAATTAATACGATCTGGGAGCACACGGTAACTTTTATCTGAAGTCTCCTGTTCCAGGCTGAGGTAAATCTTCTAATGGAGGAAGCAGGAATGAAGCACCAAGAAGCTTAATTTGAGACAGATAAAGCTGTGCAGGTCAGAGAAGATGCCACGTGGGTTAAAAGCAGTTTGCGGGAAGGAAGCAGCCACTGGAAACAATGAAGAAGCTCCCTTCTGAGCAACTTTCACAAGGGAGAAAAAATTGCAAGCAAAGTGCTGAGTGGGACTAGAGCCGTCCTCAGGTCCAGGACCTAGAAGTTCAGAGCTATATGTCACTGTAGGCACAAAGCATTTATCTATCAGTACAGCACAGCTAGCTGCCTGTACGTGAGCTGGGTACTTCATGTACAGCTAGGCATCCTGGAAGTGCCTGAGATTATTTCGTTCCACATGCGGGAACATCATTTTGACAATGGAACCTAGAAATTGAACCGTAAAATGTATTTGTTGAAATGCAGAAATGAGCTTTTCCCAAATCATATAAATTGCAAATGGGCATGAAGGGGAGTTGATTTTCTACATGACTGAATATCCAGTTTCAGGAAACTAAAGAGGATGAGGCTTTTGCTAGATAACAGGATCCTGACAGAAGCCGCTAGTTCACGAACACTGCAGTGAACCTTATGGTTCATATGGCCTTGTTGTCTATGAATCAGGATGTTACAATCTGCTAGGCTTTTTTTGTTTCTTTTTTAAACTCATGGCAACAGTGATGCATCAAGTTGGCTTTTATATCTAACACAGTTTCCTAATCGAAAGAGTGAAAAACTTCTCTCCTCTATCAGGGGTTTGCACAGAGATGAAACATGCCAACAAAGCAGATAAGCAGATGCTTTCGCTGAAGTCCCAAGGCTACAGAAGGATTATCTCTACCTAAGTCAAACACACTGCAGTGAAATAGGGGTTTGTATAAATACTGAAGTGTAAACTAAGTGCAAAGCTAACTTAGCTCCATTCACTGTGTACTGGGGTTCCTTAAGAGTTATTACACTACTAAATTAAAGTTGTCTGGACCCATTCCGTGGCAGCAGTGACAACTGGAACCAAATATCCCATGTTATACTCTATTACCTGGTAAAACAGGTGAGCTGCCTGTTGGGAATGGTCCTTGGCTTATACTATCTCCCAAACTGTGCCTGGGAACTGTGAGAGAAACTACAAACCAGACAACGCCAAAAACATGCCAGAGACACTTCTAATGTTTAAGAGTATAGATGATTTCAGTTCCTATGCCTGGGAACACTCCTCACTGTCGTTTCACTTACTAGAAGAGAGGTCTATGTATGAGTTTATTTTTTATGACCTATAAATGTATGTTTTTAAGAGAGGCTGGGGTTACACACAACATCTACAGTGAAATGTGGAACAGCTTTTTCATTCCTGGGTGACTATTTAAATGGTTTACTACTGTCTCCGATGCCTAGCTCTTAGGCTAAAGTTTTCTGGAAGTGCAAACAGATGTAGGGGCTTTTGTTAGCAAAGAAACTATCACATCTTACTAATGCCATGCAGTTTTTGAAGGGAAGTTTATAGTGCTCATTATTAGATGGATGGACATACATACTAGGATAGCTTTTTCTTTTTCCTAACAAAGCTAGTCCACGGAGCAGTTTCAGATGATTGTTTTTATTTTTTCCCCACTGTGTTGGCTTCCATTACTCATAAAATAGCTTGCATGAAGATCTGCTTTAGAAAAGAAGCAAGATTAAGTACAATTAAGAACTAACCTAACTTTTCCTAGTGATAGGTATAGGGAAACAGATGAACCTTGAGAAAAGCTAAAGGTGAGCTGTTGTGAATCCTCAAACAAAATAGACACTTTATCCATTAGATTCACAGCCTTCCTACAGGAAAGTACATATGTTAAAGTAGTCTCAGGAGGGCTATGATATTGTTCCTTGCTAGCAGCAACATCGTGCTGCGAATTACAAGTAAAAACATAATTAAAATGGAATATGAAACT
The DNA here is from genome assembly GCF_018139145.2 of Gymnogyps californianus. Lineage (NCBI taxonomy): Eukaryota > Metazoa > Chordata > Aves > Accipitriformes > Cathartidae > Gymnogyps > Gymnogyps californianus. Next base: position 41,421,565 of record NC_059472.1, read on the forward strand.
ACATGGTTCACATAGGGCTGTTGTACATATAATATCAAGCTTTCTCTGGACACACCTAGAAAGTGCCATGAAAGACAGAACTAAAAAAGGCATATGTTTATATCTAGGAGTTATTATAAATGGATCACCTACTTGTGTATATAAATATACTTTAATTGTGTTTTTCTGTACAGAAATTTACGACACTTAAGCATACTTGCATGTCCTTAGCTGTGTGAAGTTACGGTTTACTCATTCTCCATCAGTTTCAACGCTGTAGACAAAAAAATCAGTTTGTCTTTAAGTCACTACTGGGGGCATTAAACTATGCCAGTACATTGCAAAGACAGACTGAAGTTATCATCTTTGCTATTATTCAGGACATGACATGGAGATGAAAAAAGTTTCTATATGCAGCATGTGTTGGTGTTTATATCCTGACCTCGCTCAAATCCATGGCAAAATTCCCATTAATTTCACTAAGGCCAATACACCAACCAGGGGATCATTTGGAAACAGTTACAAGAACACAACTGAAATGGGACAGATGGTTTGATTCACCTCAGCTGGTACCCACCACCTTATCTTATGGTAAAACTTGGTAGAGAAGATCAGAACTGTTCATTTTCATTAAAATAAACAGATCCACATAGCTAGAGGAACTGTATCATTCATCATTCTGAATAACTGCAGCGATTAGAAGCCCAAATAACATCAGGCGATCATCCTTTTAAAAAACTTGGTTTAGGGAGTCTGTATTGAAATCACACCAATACGGATGAATTCAGATAGGTCCAAATGCTCCAAGTCCAACACACACAGTCAGGTTTCAGTCTGGTAACCAAATAATCACTTTAGCATGGTGCACACATGTACCCTGCCCATTTTACTCTGAGATCAGACAGAAGCGTGGTCCACAAACCCCTGAGGCCTGCGGCAAACCTCTAAAGCATACATATGCAAGGACTATAAGGAGATAAAGTCTTCTGTTAGATGGCTTAAATTCATCAAGTGACAGTCTGCTAGTTGAAAAACCTCTGAGCTAGCATTTCTGAGCAGTAAGTGGGAACTCCCTGTTACCCCCATGTTTCCTTGGGTCCAGCAAGGGGCAACTATTGCAGTAGCAGAGTTTTTGATAGCCATGCATATAGGTACGTGTAATACAATGATAGCTTTGGCCATAGAGAGTTAACAGGCGAGATCCAAATGTTTAAGTAGAATAAGTCTCCTTGGTAAATTGTGAGCATGTGTGTAATTGTGGGCAGGATTGAAGCCAAAGTTAGGAAAAAGGCATGATTTCAGTGATCTCACTGTGGCTGCATATAGTGTAATGACAAAAACAATTTAGACCACGGAAGTTAAGGGTTTTATTGACTAGATAGATCATGTTGTACTGTTCCCATGTGGTCCTGTAAGCACACCATCAGCCAGCTAACCCGGCTAGCAGCAAGTGTAACTCAGACGGATTTAATGAGATATATTTAAAGTACATTTACAACCAGGTTCAACACACAGGATTTTTTGTTTTCCCCAGGCTTCTGACAAAGCCTGTGACCAGCTGTGAAAGGTAATTGTATGTTATGTTGTAACTGGCTGGGGCTGGCAGAGAACCTTTAGCCTATGGTGTATTTTTGTCCCTTGGCAGCAACACAGAAGGAGGGAAGGTTGAATTTCATTTCTCCCTGGTTTGATATATCACTAGCATGGCAATGTGTTGGAACATGTTTTTATGTTGTAGTGAGTTGTAGAGTTGTAGATGTGCTCTTCAACATTTTGTCTTTTTGCTTCCATAAAGCGGAATACAGATTCTCGAGGGTTCATTTTCATACACATTTAGCCCAGGTAAATCCTGCAATAGTGCTTGCCTAGTTTGCCACTGCAGTAAACACTGAAGGAAATTTTCTATGTTCTTTTATATTCTTAAAAAGGGCTTGTTTTTCTCATCCAAGACACCACTTGCTTTTCTTTCTGCTTTGGTGATTTCACTTTTAATTCCAGGTAATTTGCCTTTGCACATCTTATAATCCCTTTATTAATAGCACTGCGATACTCATCTACTCCAGTTAAGTGGCTGGTGGTATTTGCATTCTAAACAATCCTATTTTATCAGTTGAGATATTTGAAATCATAGTGGACATTTTGAGTGGTCTGCTCCAACAGCAATTATTACAATAAAATTATTTATTACAATCAGATGATTTAAAGTCTCCTTTTCTCTGGCCTTGTGTGTAGTCCCTGCTGCAGCTTCCTGGAGACTACTCAATCACATCAAAACCAGAAGAGCAGTTAACTTTTTTTCATGGAGTTTATATTAAGATTGTGCTCAGGTATTCCTTATCTCATGGTGGGTTATGGGTTTGTTTCTTCGTTCCTGCAAGCCCATAGATCGGCGCGTCTTGCTAGAATGGGTGGGAATGAATGGATCAGGTGGGATGGGCACATATTGCAGGTATTCATTTCCTTGTGTTTCAGAGGCATCTGTTTTTTCTTTCATCACATTGACAGTTTATCATCAAACAGCAGAAAGACGTAGTCTTCTTTTCCCGCTTCCAAACACCCCTAATAGATCAAATTTTCATGAATGCAAGTTAAATGTTTACAAAATAGTAATTACAATAGCATCATATGAAAGTTACAAGCTAATTGAATTGAATGCCCTTAAGTGAAGAATTTTAAGATATTTCACTGTGAGGGTATCCATTTTAAATCAGTTTTAACCTGCCCCCTATAGATTAGTAAGGTATTAGCTGAGGGGCTTTACAAATAGTATGCTCAAAATGATCAAAGGCAGAATAAAATCAACCCCCAAAACCACAGTCACCTGATTTAAGTCTTAAAAAAACCAATGGGCTTTCTGGTTGCATTTTGAACCTAAGATGTATAGTCATCAGTTTGATCTAAAGTGGATCCTATTAGACTGACTCGGGGTTTGTCTGTCTGACTTCTTTGGCTCTGTTTGTCTGCTTGGCCTCTGCAAACCTTTTTAAGCATCTCTCTCACAGGGCTGGGCTGAGTCGCTCTGGGCAGCGTCGGGGCTGAGCTCAGGGGTTCCACGCAGAGGATGTCACTCCTTGGTCTAATTTGGTTTCCAAAACACATCATTTAATTAAGCTGGTGCAGCTTTAGGAATAAAAAAAAGGCGGCGGCTAGGAGCAGCGGGAGCTCTCCTGGAGGTGACAGAAGATTATAGGGTGCGGGGACTTTAGGTCAAATTGACCCCTTCAGCACGGAAATCGGTGCCTTGGGCTGAGATCACCAGCACTGTGGGCACCTTGGTACCCCTCTGTGGTCCAAGTCCTGCAGGTAGCTCTACCCAAATACCACGTATAAACCCTCTGTGGTCCAGTCAGTAGCAAAAGGATGGTGTCTTTTGGGGATTTCAGAGGAAGTGTGGGGGTACAGAAAGTCAGAGCAACAAAGCTGGGGGAGAAAGGCTGTGGGGCTCACAGGAGCTGTGTTTTCAGCATACAGGCACAGCACTGCTGGATGGGAACCATCTGTGTTCACATGCAGGCATAGAGCAGATGTTTGCACACCAGCACCAGCGGGGATCTTTACAGGGGCAATTACAAGTGTGTCTTTGGTGGGACAAATCTAAAGCTCCTCAAGCATAGCCTGCATTTGAGACGATAAGTACACAAACCTGCCAGACTGGCTGGAAATCCTTTTTGCACACCCTGACATCTCCTAAGAGTGCCTACAGCCTTTCAGCAGGTGGCACTGGCACTGCATCTGTCCCAGACTGAAGTACTCCCGAGAAGTATGGATCCCTCTTGCCATGAGAGCTGCTTGTTAAGCGAATGGCCTGCTGATGATAAGGGGATGCTCCGTGGCTGCCAGACCCTAGATTGGGAAAGTAATTCATCTTCAGCTGCAGATGAGGTTAATAAGAATCAGGGCTCGTAAGGGTGATAAATTACTCATTAAAAAGTTACACTGATAGTCTGCTCCTAATAAACTTTAGCAATTCTCATCCACTGTGAAGCTGCTACTTTCCTATAGGAGGCTGATAAACTGTTCCTGGGGAAATTATCCTCTCACAGTAATTCAAATGCAACACTTCACCACAAATACCTTTTAGTGCTTTCATATGAGAAATGTTATTGGATTGTGTATTTCCTGTCACTGATTTCACTTTTGCCAATTGGCAGGCCCTCATTTTTCTCCGAGCACATCCCCAGCTGCATCCTGACTTGTATGCTACTTAAGATATTTTCCATTTGTCTGATTTTTTTTTTCCCCTGTTCTAAAGATTTGCAGCTGATGATTTCCCAGATTCCCTCCCTCTTTGTGCCTGAGCCCTCTTGTCCATCAGCTCCTGCTGTCCCTTCCTGGCAATGACCAGTTTAGCCCATGTTCTGCCTCCTTCACACCTGCTCTGTGGAAGTGCAAATTCTTCTTTAGCATCGGTGAAGATACATTCAAAGGGGTGTTATCTCCACTGGATAGGGATCAAGCACTCTACAGAGATGTCTGTCCTTGATGTCCACCTGGAAGCTTTGACCGGTGTAGGACATGCTCAAATTCTTGTAGATAAAGCAAGCTTTTGCAAAATCACTTCTGCACTGGCTGCAGACATAACCTTGATCTGAGTTCAACCTGCACATCTGATTGCCTCAGCTTCTTAGTTATAAAGTAGAAATCCAACACTTATCGGGTAGGTTGGGGTAAATTTGTTTAAAATTGTGAGCTGGCATAAAATGTTAAGTAATTTATATATGGTCATGGAGAATTTAATCTGTAAGGTAGCTTTAGAAAAAACTCTGAGCTAAGTGAAAAACTGAAAATAAAGAAGCATATTGGGGGTTTCTGCTGCTTAAAGCCTGTAAAATATATGAGCAAGTACCATCAAGAAATTACAGAATTGTTGTTTAATATAGTAGCACTATGACTATAGTTAGCACCCACAGGATAAACTACAAAGTGGTGTTAAAATCATCAAGGAGAAAAATAAAATCCAGCTTATTTCCTAATGAGGTCTTCCAAACAGAACCCTACGAAACCTTTACTCAGTAGGTACCTAACCTGCAAAAAGTATTTGTACATTCAGTGCCCACAATACTGTATAGATATGATATATGAGCAAATGATATGGTATATGCCATAGAAAAAAGCATTTCCTTCCATATATTTCCTATGACTAGATCTTTCCACAAAATTTCAAGTTCCAGAATGAAAAGTCAAATAATATAATATAAATGTCATTAAATATTCCAAAAGATCTCTCTCTTGAGTTACAGCTTCAGAGTAGGGTTCTTATAAATTCCATAAATGGAATGATTTTTATTTTAGTGCTCTGCTTCCTATATTAAATGAGGGAAGAAGAGGAGTCACCATAACAACTGTTCTACCACCAAGAAAAGCAGCGTTTTCTTAAAGCGATACATCTATCAGGCATGATAAACACATATTTGGGACTTATTGTCAAAGGTTGATGGCAATTACATCAGTGTTGCCACAATAAAAGCAAATGAAGAAGCAGGCCAACATCTTATGTCCCAGCACCCCCAGGGCCACAATTCTTCCTTCTTTTTATTTTCCTCACCTTATATGCGCTTAACCAGATATATTCAGCAATATTTCGGCATAGCACCACATAGTTCTAATGTTTCTATTTTTTCCTAGTGTAATACCTAAAAAAAATATTACATGGCGCTGACAAAGTTTAGCAGAGAGCAAGAACAGTTTCTTTTGTTTCAGGTGGATCTGGATTTCTTGGGCTATTTGCCTATGTGGAAGAGCTGTCCTACTGACTCAGGCATTTTGGGCAGGTGAATAGTGTTGGAGGATGTCAAGGCCTGGAGCTTTGATGTGATGTTAATGTTTAATATCAATACTGAGCTTCCTGTGTTAAGGTCTACACAGACACCTCATTATGAACACCAGTTCCTTCTTTGCATTATAAGGAAAACGACATTTGTTACAAATAAGAAAGCAATCATATCACAGTTGGAGTATTCCCTAGTTTTTTACTAAATTTAAGTGTAGCTGGATAGAATAATTACAACACAGCAGTGTTGGTAAACAAAACTAATTTACATATAATGTCTCACTCCACACATCCAGAGAGCTGTCTTAATCCCCTGTGGTATTTTCAGTCACAAGATTATGCATGTAATAACAATAGACCTTTTTATCCCTCAAGTCTTCCATTTAGCCTCCCAAGGCAGATAATATCTCATAGCTTGTCGGCGTGACAGGGAAAATGCTCTAATCAAACACTCCTGTGGGCCATTATAGCACATAATAACAGAGGCTTTTGATGGCTTTATCAGACGTGCATCAGAAGGTTCCTTTTCAAAAGAGGAACAAATTATTTAAGTTTAATGCAAAGCTTTGGGTTATACATACGTTAAGAAGGCTAGAAACTGGAAGACAAAATGGAGGGACAAAACTATTATGTCTCCAGTGACACATAATAATGTGGTTTATAATATATGCTGTTTAAATTGAAATGCTCTCATCACCGATTACCAGGGTTTTCAGCATGATTTCCAGGGCCCAAGCTGGGAGCTGGTAGTGTACAAACATCTGCAAATTGTATTATATCCCTTGAAGTTTAAAAGCTACCCAGAGCTGCACCACTTCAGGGGGTGATTTTGTCAGGACTTGCAAGAAAAAAAAACAAACACCGGGTGGAGAAAGCCGGTGTGCCAGCTCCTCGAAGGAAAGCCTGAGAGACCACACAGAGTAGTGTGGGCTGCTTTTGAGCCATCCTATAGAAGAAATAGCTGTGTAGGGTGTTAGATTGTCCAGCTGAGCTGTCTCTAGCTGGAGAGGTGGTCTGGTGAGTTCCCGCGGTCACTGAAAATCTGTCACGGACATAAGTGTGTGCAAATGTATGCTCATCATTCACATGTGTACATTTTTACATGCTATAATTTGCTTACAGATGAAAGAAACAGAAGGTGGAGTATGCTGTGCACACCACAGGTATGTGGAAGAGCACAAATAACTTTGCAAAGCAGTGAAATTATGTCAGGTTGAAGCATGAGCTAATGAAGACCGGGCTGTTAAGCCTTTGGAAGAGCCTGTCCTTACTACTGTAAAGGATTTCTTAAAATGTGGGTATCTTTTCAGTCTCTCTACTGTTCCTCAGACAGCTTCTCTATATTTTCCTATACAAGGAAACAGTGCAATAGTTCTTTAACTCTGTGATATAATATATTTTAGGAAGATCAATACACTCTTGGTTTTTTAGTACCTGTTTGTTTTCTCACAGAGTAGTTGAGGTTGGATGGGACCTCTGGAGATTGTCTAGTCTAAACCCTTTGCTCAAAGCACGATCAGCTAGAGCAGGTGCCCAAGGCGGTGTCGAGTTGGGGTTTGGATTTTTCCAAGGATGGAGACTTCACAGCCTCTCCCTGGAAGAGATTGGCTATATACATGCAATTCATTACGGCTTGTCTTCCTGCACAGAAGAGTAGATTTTCCTATGTGTAACACTCCCAATTGCCAATTTTTTTCTTCTTTTAAATCCACACATAAAAATGTTTCCATTGTTTTCAGTTCAACAGTACATGGGTGGTTTATGAAGAATCAGAGACAAGCCAGAGACACTGGGTAGTGGTGTTCTCATTACAGTCCAGACCACTAGAAAGTTTGCTAGCCAAATTCCCAGAGCACAACCATTAAGCAAGCATGTCTGTGAAGAAGCTAATGAGCAATACTGGGGAAACTCTGGCATGTGTTACAATATCTTACACTGGCCTGAGAGTTCAGCTTCAAAATGCATCACAGGAGACCAGGCTGATGCTGCAGAAGGGGTGCACCTGCTTTGAAATGTTACAGGCAAGGTGCAAATGGCACTTCATTTATACTTTGCAAGCTTAACATGCAGATGGTTTTAATAAATCCCTTAAAGGCAGCATGGATAACTTTTATGAAATTCATTTAATGGAAGTTCTCATAAATAATTTCCACACATTATGCAGTATCTACACATACTGTATGCCATCTGAGCAGATATCAAAATTCTGGGACCGAGCCAACCAGCTGGCGCAGCTGTGGAGACGATGACAAGGTTGGTGTCGCAGCAAAGATGCCAGCCACTACATTTAGTTAGCACTCCCAGCAGGTGGATTGATTCACAATTAGGCAACCATCTTTTAATAATTTACTCACCTTTTCCTCTGAGCTGAGGCGCGGCCATGATAACCCAGGCAAGAAGAGTGATGGCTTCAACAAGTACAAATGCAATCCTGAACAGCTTAATTAAATAGGGAAGGTGTTATTCATTCCAGTCACATGAGGCAATATTCACACTGTAATGAAAACAGTAATAATAAGCCATTGTATTCAACAGGACAAGCTAGTCAAGAAAATACTCTCTCTATATCACGTTTTGACACTTTTGGAAACATAAATTGGTTATGATTAACTCTAGAAGCGTTGCCTTGTCTTTTGCAAAACAGATGAGTGGATTTAGGAATTCATCCAGCAGAAAAGCAGCCAAAGGCTTTGCTACTGCCAACAAATACTCCACAAGTTCCTCCACATCACTCTTACACTGGACCTCACCTCCGACCTGCAACGAGGTCTCATGCTCCCTCTCCCTCTCTGATGTTTGGGGTTTTTTTTTTCCACTTACCAGATACTCTCTAGGTCTGTTAGAATTTGTTTGCTTGTTTCTGAAATATTAACGAGCATTGTCCAGGGATGACATTAAAACCAGCAAATTAATATCAGTTGCGGTACGAAGCAGAGATGTGCCTCCCAGCGCAGCAGGCAGGAGTGGGCTTGCGCAGGCAGACTGTGGCAAGACCTGCTCTACACATTGCCGCAGCCTGCAGCTCGGCACTGTCGTCGGGATAAAACCCACTAGCTGGGACTCCTGAAACCAAACAATGCCTTGAAGAAGGCAAAAGCACGGGAAACTGACTAACTAGCATTTTATTTCGTATTTTTTATGATTAAGTGTGAGCAGCTAATAATGTAACTGAACCAGAGAAACACAATACTCTGACTTCTTTAATCATGATTCTGGCAGAACATGAAGAAAAGAACCTCAGTTTGACTCACTGTCACATATTTCTCTCTTAAAATCAAGCAGCATTTCTAAATCCTGTACCAGCTTTCAGTACACCCCGTGCTGCTTTGGAAGGATCCTTTCTCCAAGAAGATAGCATCTTCAACACTTGTTGCTTAGGTCTTTTGCCACCCATGATGCCCATCTTCACATTTTTCCTGTTCCTTTATTTACCACTAGCACAACAAAATAAGCTTCAACTTGTTTTTGTGACCTGCCCACAAATTATTCTAACATAAAATACCAATTCCAAAGCCGAGTGTTTCCTATCCTACATACTGCACAAGAAGTGCAAGTTATTCACATTCACTTCTGATAATGTGACCTATGCTATGGGAATAAAAGCTCCACAGATTTGTAATTCCTAGTCCCTTATTTTTTCCCCAACCGTGATTGCACTGCTTCAATTCTGTCAATAATATTTTCTTCTCCAAGGTAGTGCCTTTGATACACAATCTGATTTTTTCATGGCAACTTGTGATTCGTCATCTTTCTGCTCATGACAACATGGTCTCCAGGACATTTTCACTATGAGTTTCTAACATCTTCCCAAGATGGGGGCTAGTTTTAAAATAACAAAATGATTCTTTTAAAAATTGCTCAGACGTAGAAAAACCTAAAATAATAGATTTGATAGAGGCGAACTTGTATTAGGCTGAAAAGGAAAATGATATTAACAGTGTTTGCTTTTGCAGATTTTGTCAGCATTTGTGTTTCCCAGGGAAACGCTACTGGTGTAAGTACAGGAATTCATAATTTTCTGAAATCTCTGTGATAAATATGACAACTGACACTTAAGGAATATCTATTACCCAACCCAAAGGAGCTATTTTTGTCCTGAAATAGACCATGCAACTAGTAAAGCTTTATGGCTTCTAATAATGAATTTATTTTTCACCTTGTCCTTGAGGGACAACAAATATAGCCTTATTACCAAGAGGAGCAGCCTTTCCTTGGTGTGACAGATAAAGAATTTAATCATTTGCCTTGAGGCTTTGTCAAACATTCCTTATTGCTGTGTTGACAATGAAATGTCAAAAAGGTCCTCAGAGCACTAATTTTATTTTACTTATTTGTTTGGATTGGTAAGGAATGACAATAGAAATAGCTAGTTTTTAAACTTAAACATCAACCAAAGCAAATAAATTGCCCTTGTATCACTGGGAGAGGAACTATTTCCAGAAAGCCTGCATGTCAACGCAGGTGAAAAGGGGGACAGATCTGAAGGCAAGAGGACCCACAAACTTTCCAATAGAAAAGGTCCCATTCAAGTATCTTTACCCCACAATTTGTTCATTACAGAGAAATACTGTCGCTCCTCAAAGCTGAAACAGGAACCCAGCTCCTTTCATCGGTGCTTCATGCACAGCAGCACGTACTCTACATACACAGGGACTATGGTCTGTGAGGCTGGGTCTTGCCTCAGCTCTGTCTTCCAGTCTTTGCTATCCATTCATCACCCCATTTGTACTCTGCTTCATCAATAAGCATAGATAAAAAGTTTGTAAAGCACTTCTGGATTAATGACATACAAGTGATGCATTTTGGTTCCCAGGAGATGTGGATGAACTGCCCCACTGACTTGCTGAGGTTTGTACTGAATCAGTGGTAGCTTCCCGGACCCATGACCAGACATGCTCCTCCCAGCCTTTTCCTCCATCCCCTCTCCTCCTCTGGTGCTTGGAGGTAAGGTGGAGTTTGCCAGCTTCTTGGGTGTTTGAATATTTTACACCTGTGTATTTCAAACTTTGGCAAAAAGCAGCTGAAGTTCACAAATATTGAGCCCCGTGTTCAGTCTGAGTTGAGTTTCCTGTTAGAAGGAACTATTTCACATGGCTGTTTCTGAGGTCATTTGGGATAAAAGACTTCATTGGGAGGGAGAGCTGCTTCAAAGGCACAAACTTACTCCTTTGGGAGCGCTGCTGTCTGAGATGATAGTCTCAAAAGAGAACAACAGATCCTATTCAAGCAGGCTCTGGTCTCAGGTTCAGACACAAACCATAGCTTTAGACCAAACCAGACCACTGAGTCGGAACAGAGCCAGGTTCAGGAAAAAAATTGGCTACAAATCTAGACCTGAGCATCATAGCTCAGAGCCTGTTTGAACACATGCTTCAGTCCTTACAATTCCTTATGAGCAAGCAGCATATAGGCAAGCGGCTGCAGGCTGCTGCTGAGCGCACTGGGTCATGTGCTGGCAGAGGGACGGTGGCAGCAGTGGACGCTTCCACCTACCAAGAGCCCTTTGTGCACAGGGCCCTGTTAATTCGCACACATGTGCAAATACAAGGATACCACCTGTGGGTCAAGAAGCCCTTGAGCCAAAGATTGCCGGAAGCAATGCTGAGGGAGCGCAGCAGGAGGTATTGCTACCTTCGCCTTGCTCCTGTACCCTCCCAAGCCAGCTGCTACTGGTCACTTCTGGAAATCGGACGGTGGACCAGGTGAAGCTTTTGTCTCCCTCGGTATGGTCAGTCTTAAGTGCTGAATTGCAAAGACATCATTTAGTATATAAATGCTCTGCAAAAAAGCATCACTGGTATAATGAAGGAGGTATATCAGGGCCGGCTGCATAGGCTCCGCAATATTCTTTTGCACTACTTCTATGGGGATTTGGGGGATTCTGAGTTTCAGAAGTTGCCCCTCTGCCAGCCCTTCTTGGTGACCTCCTTCCCATGAGAAGGGAGAGTGAGCTGCAGTCCAGTTATCCATAACTGCACCATGGCCTGGTGAGAGCCCTGGCCAACCAGTAAAAGTCAGAAAAGGCTTGGTAGGCTCGGCTCGGTACTGGCTCCTGCCCCCAGAATGATCTCATGGGCAGAGCTGAGGAATACTGCTCACCCAAAAAAAAAGATGGGACGCATTTTCAATGTGTTTTTCCCAAGGAACTACAAGCACAGACTACTTGGCAGGGTGAATTATTGCTGTAAGAGGGCTTGTGCAGGTGGACAAACACTTCTGTCATTTAAAGTGCACTTGAAATTCTGCAAAAGACAGTAATTGCTCTTTCTTTTTCATTTTAGAAAGACAAGATACTATTTAGTAGCTGGTAGGTCTTGGAATAGCAAACTGGATGGTATATTCTTTACCATCTCACTTCAGCCCCTTTGTAGGGGAAGAGAGCGCTCTTCTGTGGTCTAGGCGACTCCCCCACCCATACCCCAGTGCTACATATGCCATAAACAAAAGAAGGTCTTGACCTACAAGAGTCACCAAAATCATGGATGTGACAGTTGTGTCCATCCAGTCATCTGTAAGTAACCTCTTAAGGCAGAAAGATATTTTACAGAAAAAACAGGCTTTGCTGAACAGTCATTACATGGCCACTCTCTGCGCAGTGACTGCGATATAAACTATAAGCCAAATGCTGAACATTGTTATTTTCCTAAACAATTAAAAATACCCATTTTTTTATGATACGCACTTAGAGATTAAGGTAAATTTCTGCATAGTGACAGAGATCTTTATTTTCAGTGAAGTTGGAAATGGAAATGGAAAAAGCAGATTAGCAGTCTTGATGTTATCCTTTTTGTTTTTCCTACTTTGTCAGTCTGTTCCAAATCAATGTTAGTTTTTCTGCTAACTTCAGTGAGACTGTGTCAGGTGCTCACTGACATCATCAGTGTCTTTTAACTAAGCTAGTATTTATTTACCCCTGATGGAAGATTTTAACTAAGGTGGAAGCCTCAGTGTTAACATCAACATCCAGATCTAATCTGTTAAACAGTGACAGTGATGTCTCCTTCCAAATGTAGTTTTAGATCTACAGATGAATAGTGTTATGAAAGAGGATGGTGCCGCACAGTCACTGGACTAATTACTACATACTCACGGCTATCACTACCATTATGTGGAATTCCAGGGAACTGCCTCTGGGAATGAAGAATGAGACATCGCTTGTAGCACAGCAAAACTGAAAAACAAAGTTCCAGGAGAGTCATCCCTAGCAAACCCTTTTCTGAGATTACAGCTGAAATAACAGCAACAATTGGTAAACAGGCATTAATCAAGCTAGCAGATTTCTCTTAGTGAGAGTAATTAGCTCCTCTGCCAGCTTCCAGTCTGCTCTGGAGTGGTGATTGGCTGGTAGAAAATTTTCATGGCAGACATATGAATGTACACACCCGTACACAGATCCTGACCAGATTATAAATTAGCTTTGCCATGGAAGCTTCAATGCATAAAAGCTGCTTTTAGAAAGAGAAGTGCTCTGTACAAAGCCACTTAGTGTGATGTCTTAGTTCCCTGGATGGCAATGGGACATTTTCCATTTATTTTCATGAAGCTAGGATTTTACCTTCAGTTTTACTCACGTGTATTATTCTCTTTCCACAAGCCTAATCTTCAGGGGGTTTTGAACATCTGTCAGATTCAAGTGGCAGAAGGAGATGGGCTGTTTTTTGCTCAAAGAACATATTTTTAATGGATTCTGCTAAAGCCTGAATTAACCCGACAACAGATACACTTGGGTATCTGCAACTGAAACAAGGGCTAGCTCTAATTTTTGGGTCCATCTGCAGCCCACCTGTAAGGTGGGTGAAAACTCATGGGATTACACTTCCTCCATACATGAAGTTACTTGTAGATACCTTTACTGGACTAATCCCTCAGTTTATTCCATCCTAAAGCATACTCCTATGCTAAACCGCAACAGCAGAATCCATTTGATGCAGTGGATTGGCAGCCTGGGACAAAATAACTATAGAAGCATAAAAAGGAAGGGAAAAGAGAATAAAAAGACAAATATTTACCTTTTGTGGGGCACCTTCACAAAGACTAATACTCCTCAAAAGCAAGTAGTAATTCTGAGTGCCCAGTTTAAGGTTGACGAAAGGGATCAGATTTCGAGAGGTCTGACGCTGAGCACTGTCAGACTCCTCGGGAATTCTACAGTGGGATCTGAAAAGTGAGGAATTCAAAATCACTAGTAGCCCAACAGAAATGTTGGCCGATATTCATGAATTTGGTCTCATTCCTAATTTTCAAACCTCCAGCTGGATTTATTTTTGAAACTGTTCCATTTCAGTTCAAGTGTTCCTCTCCTAATTTCTTGATCTCCTGCTCTCTTGGCTTCTTTCATTAAAGGAAAAGGTGGATAAATAGCGAAGATGAGGGAGCTCATTTCACACGCAAGAAAACGTAGGCTGTTGACAGTGTCTTCAGTGACTTCTGCATGTTTCTCTCTTCCTTTTGCTACTGCTGTTGTTTAAGTGCTGGTGTGAGCAACCCATGTAGCTGGAGGAGGAGGTGCCTAAAATGCAATCCATATCTCTAATGGTTGTGTAAGATTACAAAGATGGCACATAACTGTATGGAGGTAGCTATTGTAGAGTGCCAGTAATATGCAAAATGGTATTCCTCAACTGTACTTCTGATGTATCAAAGAGTTTACAATTAAATTACTCAAATCCAAGGCCGTACAGGTCTTCTGCCTCTCTTGTAGTCAGCGGCTTATATGTGTACGTGAATCAGACAGTAGAGCTAAAGTCGAAGGTCTGTCTTGCAAAACAAAGCTATTCAAGGACATTAAATCTTCTCAAGACTGAAGCCTGACTGGAAAACCCAATGGATAATGGAATCTGTGTTAACCCATAATTTCTGCTGGAAGGATTTGCAACTCATCAAAGTAGAGGAAATCATCTGTGTTAGTGTTTTATACAAACTATTTTGTCTGTCTGAGCTTTCAATTAAGTAGCCTAGAGGAAGAGTCAAGTTAAGTGCCAATTTCATTAGATTCTTTCATTTTTTGTTTACCTTAAGGGTATATATAATTTGTATTTTTTATTTACAATGGAAAATAAAATAATAAATCAACCTTCAGCCACTTCCTTGTGAAAAGCAAATATTGTCTAGCAAGCCCTGCCTTCTTCAATATTTGTAAAGCTTGGTAAGGCAGGGATTCACATGAATGTGCCTAATGCTGCAGATACAATAAACTGTGCTTTTTCTGAAACAACATGTATCTATCCTATGAAAGCATGAACAGAAGAGAGGCTTTCAGGGGTACATCAGAATCACTAGGAGGACCAATTGCTCCAGAATTTGAGACAAGTATTTGTGGCACAATGTTGTGCTGTGAGAGATGCCTGATCTAGCCCTGCATGAGCCTGTTGAGGTGCCAGCCATGCCTAGCTGTGTTAAAGGGCATTGTACCAAATGTAAAGAAGCTTGAATTAATCTGACCAGTTTTTGCTGGGCTCATCTGGCTATTCTGCTTCTCCAGGCTAAACTTAACAAGATGTTTGTGCATTTTAGAACTCTCCCTTTCTGGCTTCTTGAGTATCATTCACTTTCTGTGTAGTGGCACAACTTAAACAGAAGGATGGTGAGTGTCTTGCTTTTTCTCTATCTGACCTTTCCTACAGCATCAAGATTGGGACATTTACTGGAAATTGGTCAATGTGTGCATGAACTGTCTCAGCCCAGGAAGAACCCCAAATTCTGGTTTCCTACTTCCATTAGCCATTAGCCATTTAGGTACAAGCTGTTGTACCTAAAAGTACAAATCGCTGTTACTGTCCCATCTGACATATTTGCAAAAGAGTGACTTTGTTTGCCATAGAACAATTGTCAAGTGCCACATTTGGAGATGGGGGCAATTTCAGATGTGTGGTTTAGTATTACTGAGGCAACATTCATTGGAAGAGTCAATATCTTTTGTTAAATCAGCTGATGGAGTTGGAAAAAACCATGACGTATTTGAAAATAAAAAAGTTAGGAGCCTTTCTGCTCATCCTAGGCAGGATTTGTGTCACTCTGGGATGCCAGTTTACAAATAGACTGTACGCTAACTGTAGGCTTTGGGTTTCTTTCTGGCTGATTAATATGAGAGCTTAACTTGTCTGTGCATAAACTTGTCCACATGGAACTGACAATCTTAAAATCAGAGAGGAAAAATCATAACAGTGAATACACTATCCTTTAAATTTCTCATGCAAAAACAAATAACACTTTATTTTGTATTACTTTATTAGGAAGTTATAAAGGAGGGCTAAAACTCTAGGGCTTTGCTAGTAATACTGCTAGCTATAACACTGCTGAGAAGAAGCCACACCTGCTGATTATGCTGTTTTGAGTGCTCCCTCCTTTCACCTCTTGCTCCCCTCCACACTCCCATATTGGCATCTGTAATTAGCTGTGGCCTTCAGCAATAACCACCATCTCCCAAGCCTACCTTCTTCCCAGGGCTTTCAGTACCAGTATGCACTTAAGGGCCTCAGATCAGGTAATGAAGGAAATTTGTCCTGTCCGTATAATAAGTAACAGATCATTACTAGGCACAGAGAAGGGAAGAGAGAGATCAGAGAAAATTAAAAGGCAAATACCCAACAATGAAAGAATAGCCTGGGTCCAGCATCTCCATGAAAAGGGCTGAGAGCACAGGAGGTTGTTGGGTCAATGATATCCACGTAGCACCGACATGCTTCCCATCCAATAAGCCACAGCCTGTGCTTAATGCCTCATCTATCATTGCGTAAGACGTGCTGTTAATTTCCAAGGAGTGAGTAATAAGAACAACTCCTACATGTGCACACACCCCCACGCAGGCACACTTGAAAGGCAGGAGCATCCCTTCCCCATAACTGCCCTGGAGGTGCTTCTTTTTAAAGAACCGCAACTGTGGGACATGTGGCAGTCCTAGCTGCTGCTGTGCATGCCCAGTGGCTTTACAGGACACAGCTCTTAAAGGGTATAGCTCGTGGCCACACATAGGCCTGTTATTAATCCATAGAGAGAGGAGGAAATGAAAGGAAGTGATGAAGCACAAAAAGCAACCTAAACGCATACATGGAGCTATGGGCTCTTGCTGCACTAGGATACCTCCATGCAAATCCTGCCTGGCTCAAGCTTTGGGAAGTCCGACAGAGGTTGAGGGAGCTGCTCTGCTTCCACAAATCATCCCCTGCCAAATGCGTGTGTTAGGACCTTTGGCAGCGAACACTTTATCAGCAGCAGTTGCTGCTTGTGCCTGCAGCTGAGCCCCATCCGCCAGCCTGGCTGGCACAGCTTGCCCGGGGATGGGAGGCAGCACAGCAGGGCAGGGGCAAAGGGAGGCAGAGCTGCTCTGGGAACCTCTCAGCCTTTGGCAGAGCCACCTGGCAAGACTTGCTGGGATATGCGATGTCTGTGGCATCAGGGGACCTTCCCACCCTGGAGGGAAGCTAAACTCACCTGGCTTTTGAGAGCGCACCAGTCTTCAGAGCTGCCAGAATTAAAAATGCTTGGGTTTAGTGCAATAAGCTTGGCTGCTGCCAAGCACTAATGGGAAAAATCACACAAACTTCTGGTATTTAATGATGAACAGCCTTCGTATTCCCATTTTAAATGGACAATGATCCCTTGGGAATTGTGGCAGATAGGCAGAGGCCTCAATAGGAGCATGGGGCTCTGTTACAGCAGCCGATGACTGCAAGTGCAATCGGAAACACACTCTGGCCCACTTGTGCAGCAACATCAGTCAGGCTGGGATGTAATCCCAAGACTGACTTCACTGTTTTGATCCAACATCCCCAAATCAGTGCCATGCAAAGGAAAGTGATGACAGTTACAGGAAAGTGGGACCATATTTCCTTTGAGGACTCACTCCTTCCCCTACGAGGTATGTCAATTTGATGTTACTATTAAGTCCTGTGACTGGTACGTGTCAAAATGTTAGTGCTCACTGTTATCATCTTTGTATTTCTCAGCAGAAGGCTGCTTATAGAAGTGACAGTGATTCCAACTTCTTGTATGTGAGATAAACATTGCTGTCTTACTAGAGAGGTTTGCATTTTTCAATCAGAAAAAAAAAAAAATGAGACGACTGTGTATTAGAAGGGCATTAGCAGAGCTTTCCCACTCAAGACTGACAGAAAATCCCTGAGAATACAAAGGACAACACAAGGCAAACATCTGTTCAAATAAAGGGAGTTAGAGAACTGCCTTTTGTTGCATTGAAGTAATATTCCACCTATAAAAATTAACCACTGTGTTTCTCCCCACACTTTATACCCTATTCAGTTCTCCTTAGGATTATGTTTACTGGAAAGTTTTGCTTGTGTCATTCCGTTTCATAGCAAGCTAATTTGTGGTTCCATGTAGCTTAATCACATTTTCTTCAGCCTTCTATTGACAATACTAGCCTGGGACAAATAAAAAGCCATCATTCAGAGGAATAACATACCTTCTTAACACAAGCTGACATAGGAAAGCAGGCTAGGGCTCAGACAATCCCAAACCTGCTCCATTGAGAGATGACATTTTTAACAATAGATCTGTCGGACCCCACTGGAAATAATGGGCCCTCATCACGGTGGGAATTAGCGCGCGCGACAGGTGATTATGTTCTGGAAATGTTCCAGTGCCAGCTGTGTTGCTGCACGTTATTTGTAACCTCTGTAATTGCGGCTTTTCAAAACCATTTTTATTTGGAAAGCCAGTATAGGACAAAAAAACCCTGCCACCATTTGTTCAGGGAAGAAAAAAATCAGCATATCAAAGCCTGAACAGTAGTGCCCTGTTTTATGAATTGCTGGCTTAGACTCCCTTATTCTAACAAAACCCCAAACCCTAATGTAATCATTGTTACATGTTTCCCCCTTTTCCTCATAGTCCAGTTACAGTTCCTGCTTACAAATGAATGGACCAGCAAGCATCTGCTTAATGCCTGCGAAGGCAACTCCTTCTGAAATATCAAAACGGATGAAAAGCCGAGTCTGTTCATGAGGGTCACTTGAGCAGTAAGTAGGCAGTCTTCTGTGTGTCTGGGAGTTGAACCAAGCAGGAGACAGAGAAACGAGCCATCTAAAGTTGCTCCCCAATGAGCTTTATGTGTATTTTCAATTGCACACGCTTTTAAATACATTGGCACCATCAGGCTGTGCCTAGAATGAGCCTGAGTAACTGCGTGAGCCCACTACCACCAGCTCTGGTCCCTGCTGCTCCACCGGCTAGGTCACTACTTTTGTCACACCTAGTCACCGTTCGATCAAAACCGCCCATGGAGAGAGGACATTAATTCCCTTTGCTCTGTACAGAGCAGAACAAACTTTTGATCGCTACATGAATAATAATTCTTTCACACTGCTCATCTTGCTTGCCTGTGCACTTTAGGAAAATTCTAGTCCTTTAATTTCTTTCCTTAGATTACATCTGAATATAGATTTAGAAATTGGTGGGAGAGGGTTACTCTGCCCCCCAAAATTACAAAAATTGCCTGCACGTTATGCAAGTGATGGATTACTAAGGCAGTAATGTGGGTAGTTATATTCCTGGTGGAATAGATAATCTAGGCGTGAATCACCTTTTCTCCTTTGCTGTATATTCAGAGCAAGTACTTTTATATCTGACATCCATGATTTCTGAAACCACCAGAGAAAAAAAAGTATATAAAAAGAAGTCACATGAGAAAGGAAGAAAGTTTTAAGAGCTTTCCTAGGATTTTTAGTTGCCAGGGTAACCATTTTACTCAGTAATCAATATGTTTAGCGTGTTTCTATTGCTTTGTGACTACTTCCACAGACAACATTGAAAGGTATTTGGGGAAAACACTGGAAGCGAAGACAACTACAAACTTGGAAAAAAACTGCTTCAGATATGAGAACAGGAAGTAACTTATCCCCCAAATAGTCTAAGGCTGTATCAGATTTTCTTGAGAAGTAGTGGAGTAATTTTCTTTAATAGGTTTACAGGATTTGAGAGGATACTTTGGAGTATATGAGTTTCAGGACAATGCCTGCCAAGCTGAACAAAAACTACAATTTAGTTCTTTCCCATGTTTTATGTATTGCATTGTGCCAATTATTTTGTGGCAATCAGTGAAGCGCTACATTTAAGTGAGCAACTCCTAAGTTTAAAAAACACATAGCAAGCCCACCACCAAGCTACTTTAGCAAAATGTCTGAAGATGTTACCTATTAAAATTTATTTTTAATAAGACATTGCAAATATTAGGCACTGTTCCAATGTACATTATTAAGAAATTTAGGAATATCCCCACATAATACTCATGTAGTGTTTTCTATCCGAGCCTTTCAGAGTGTTCTTGTAAATACAGGTAAGTATTATTCTTATTCTAAAGGCAGACATATACTGGCAAAAAGTGGTAAAACTATTTCCTCAAAGCTTTCACAGCAAAGCAGGACATGACTTGTTGCTACAATTACGACTTATTCCTTTGTAGACATTTCCATTGTTCGTATGTCTGCAGTTACATGGAGCAGAAGCTTATGACCCAATCCCTCTTACTCATCTCCCTCTGCCCCGTTTCTTTTCTTTCTTGGGCTGCTGCATCACAAGGACCATATCAGATGTCTGTGATGAAGCTGACCTAGGTTAAGGAGGTTGCATGACCTAAAGCCCTGCTTTTCAGAAGGAAAACAGCAAGGGAGCTTTAGTACGCTCGTCATTTTTCAGAGCCTCATCCTACCCCCGCGTTCTGAACAGCTCTTATACCCATGAGACGTCAAAATGTTAGAAGAACTATTTATTCAGTTCAGCCTATTTTTTCTTGCAGCCTTTTTCAAACAGAGAATCTTCAAAAACTTCACAGCTCAAGATAAAATTAGAAACTGCTTTAAAGAGCTTGCTGCAGAGATGGCGAGATTGCAACAGAGAAAACATAAGGAGATATGTCAGAACAGAAAAGGAGGAAGTTTTTATTAAAATGAACGTCTGTATGGATGGGCATTTCCCATAGCTACAAGGCAAACAGAAAGGGGAAAAATGCAAAAATACTGGCTCTTAATAAATGGAGTGGGCTATTAATTTTATCCATTGGCATTTACTTAGTTCATAAGGCATCCCTCCATTTGGTTCTGGATGGTATTGTGTAGATTTTGTGGTGTGTGGAGAAACATGAAAATTCAGTAAGTTCTTGTAACAATGAGTTCTTACTGAACCAATTAAAATTTTCTTTCTCTGAAAAATAATCAGAGGCCTTGGTGGTGAATTTAGTGCTCCTGAAAGGTAACAGAGGCCTCTGTCATTGATTATGCCCCTGGTAATCGGTGGGGTGGTAAAGGCTGTTCCCCTCCTGGGAAGTGCTGCAAGGTAACTCTGAGAAACACACGTCAGGTGTTTGCTTCATCTGTGGCACTTGTCTTCCTGCATCTTACATTACCTCTAAGTAATAACTACTGTTGTTTTTGTTTTCTATTATAATCAATGACTCCTTTTGTGGCCATACCAGTGGGACCAAGAGCTCAGGTACCATTGCCTGAGGAAAAATAAACCTGTGGAGCACAAGGCTGTCATGCCAGTATCTGTTGTTTCTGATAAAGAAAAGGGAAACATTATGTTTGCAAACCAAACTGTAAAGGCTTCCCATCTCTGCTCAGGAAAAAGGACAGAAAGCGTGTTCGCTGTGAAGCCACAGATGATGGTCTCAGTCATCTCCCTCCAGGCTGGTCCACACCGCAGCTCCTGGAGCCTCCCTGCACCCAGCATGCATCCAGCTACATGAAGTGATAGGTAATAGTGGGGCTTTTACATGGCCTATTGCAAAATAACCCACTCAGGACTGCATTGAGACATTTGGCAATTCATCTGTGCCGACCCCTTTGCTGTGACGGCCAGAGCACCAGCAGTACAGAGCTACCTGTTTCAGAGCTGGGTTGGGTACCTTCATGGTGTTTACAGGCACCGGCAGTGTTAGCCTTCAAGCCCTTAGCAAAGTATTTCTTTTTTGTTCCTTAGACCTGCAACTCTTAATGACATAAGATTTGTGAGAAGCTCATCTTGCATAAAGAAAAGAAGGCAAACCCACTTTCTTATCCTCACACTTGCAAACACAAAAAAACCCCAGCCCTTTCCCCCACAATATTTTTTTTTCCAGCTGCATGATCAAACTCCTGATGTGGAAGCCTCATCTCACATTTTTTTGCTTCTTCAGGTTGACAATGCTGTGTTAAAGTCTGTTCTACCAGCAGAAAGGAGCCGGCAACTTGGTGGTACCAATTTTTTCAGGTCTAACCCCTCTTGGCCACTGTTAGAGGGAGGACGAGAATGTGGACAGGGTACGTCTTTCCCTCAGAGACCCTCCTGATGTCTAATTTCTCTGCTGCACCACATGCTTGTCTGTACTACATATTAATTATTTAAAAATGCATATTAAACTAGAGTTAGGGTTGAGAATATATACCAGTATGTTAAGGTAATAAAACCTTACGGGGATATTATAATTATCCCATAAAGAAACATGACAACCCCAGTGACTTGAGATGAAGCATAAAAGAAATGAAATTAGGTTAGAGATAGGGAAAATGTCTCCATATAACCTTTACAAGGCTCTCTAGTGAGATCTTGAGAATTAAAAAAAGAAAAAAAATTATCAGTTGAAACTAAAGTATCTTCTTCATAAGCAAGGAATCATTGCTTTATGTTCCTGTATCATTGAAGTACAGTATACCTAAACCAGACTATCTGGTGGTGGGCTAAACTTAATTAGTATGGCTGATTACAAAGGCTGGGTCAGCTTTGTCTTGGTTTACAGTGCTCTTCAGAGCCAGGTTGCAACACACTGGAAGCTCCAGTGAAGACATAAACATGGCTTTTGTTTGGACGAAGCTTTCCCAGACTTGTTGAGAGTGCGCTCTGCTCGCTGTCTTCTCTTAGCAGAAATTTCATTGTTCACACTTGACAGCGTTCTGTTGTCTGCAGATGTTTCCTAATTGGTTTCAGTTTCAACAACACCCATATGAGACCTACAAAATGAAAAATAAAATGAAATTTGATTAAATGTTATGGAAAAAAAGCTAAGCATGAAATGGAAAAATTTCATGAGTAAAGCAAGGAAAAAATAAATAAGTCACAGTGGGATGTAAGATGGCTAGATTATTATAGTGCACTTTCATTTCCATATTGCACTTAAATTCAGCAGTGTTGTGATACGCTGACTGTACAGCCAAGATAATAACAATATCAAACTCAATCAGACTTCATGGGTTCCAACCTTTCCAAAGGCAGCTTGCAACTGTGAGATGATCTAGTTATCCACGCAACTGCAAAGCAACCTGGATGTATGCAAAAGGTGCATAAATGTCACCAAACACCTGTGGCGATTGCCATTAAGTTGGAATTACAGGCCGGGTGGGATGCTAGCATAATGTAGAAGAACCATATGCAAGAAAATGAAAGGAGGCTACTAAATCAAAATAACTTTCTTCTGTGTGTGTGTTTATGTACACATGCATGTGGGCTTGAAGTAATGCACAGCATGTTTTTTGTGAGGAGGAGGAATGGGCCGATGCCAACCTGGTTTTGACATTGTGTTCAGGGACCGGGTAGGTATCGGCTCAGGTTTAGCTAAGCTCAGAAACCAGCTCAGTTGTAGCCACAGTTCAGTATCCCGACTGACTTTGTGTCAATCCCCCTCTTGTGTATTGATTGCCATCTGTTCTCACTACTGTTTTTCATGCTTATATCCACCCTTTATTATTCCACATTGCATTACTCTCATTTATTAGTAACGTCAGGATTAGTGTCTTCACAAGACAAGCACTACACTTCCACTACCACTCTCTGGCAGTGCTGTTCCTCTGGTTCTGCCCCACTGCCATGCGCACGTGTGTTGGGGTATAACTTTACTTGTTCTTCAGTTACTTTTGTTCTCAGAACGAGGCATCCAGTGGACTCCCTGGTTTATGTAATATATTATATTACATATATTGTTCTTTATTATATTATACCATATGATGTAGTGCCTTGTGGCAGAAGGGGACTCATCTTGATTACCCTTCTGATGTTGAGTTTCTGTGTTGGTTTAACTTCCTAGATCAATTGAAATGTGGCAAGGGGGTGATGGGTTTTACTTGTGTGTTCACCATTTATGCTGTAGGTACTATCTATTTTGCTATGAGTCTGGGCTGCTGCACTTGAGGCAGACAGAGCCCTGGCAGGGAGGAGGAGAAGGCAGCAGGGGAGGATGTTTGTGGAGCCCGAGCTGGGCTGCTCAGGGACAGATGCTGCAGCAGGGAGCGTGCCATGGCAGCAGGGCTGGAGGCTCCTGAGCAGGGCAGGCAGGGCAGAGATGCAGCCAGACCTCAAAGGTGATGGAAAGAAAGAGGTTCTCCCAGGGAGAGACACTGTGTAAAGTTTCTTGCAATTAGGAAGCCACTAAAAGTTGCTGGCCTGCGAGCAAGACTGAAGGAAAGGACCTACCCTGAAGAACAGGGAGTTGGGGATGTGGGGACGAAAACATTTGTTTACAAAACTTTTTGTTTTAATCTGTTTCAGATGCAGCTGATTCGGGTTTCCTTGGCTGCAACAGTGACTTTACTCTAGCTTGTCTTTTAGTGAAATGGAGCTGCAGAGATTGAAACAGTTTTCATGTGCTCACCAGAAGGAAAAGGTGTAAGCAGATCTACCTCAAAGCTCTGCCTCACGTCGGGTCGTGTCACGTTAGTTGGAGTAGAAGTCCTTTTTCCCCTTTTCATATCTAATTCAAAGCCCCTCTATTATGCTCTGCTTGAACAAAGCAGATGAAATCCAGCCAGGCTTTCAGCACAAAAGCAGCCCACTGGTCCAGAAACCAACATCAGTCGTGGTACTGTTTTTCTCCTTTCTTGGTGGCTTGTGCATGTATCTAAGTACTTAAATCACCCTCAGCTCCCTGCTGAGGACCCTCAAATAGACAGAAAGTCACTGCAAGTAATCGGTCTCCCTTTGGTTACATTATTTATTCTGATGTAGACACAGATGAGGATTCTCTACATATCCAGACTTTCTAGTGCAATTAAGTGCTATATAGTGCTAGGGATGTCATCCACGCAGTTTACTTTAGTTCAGTCTTAGTCCAAGCTATTCACTGATTGGTAAGCTTCATTTTCCTTAGCCCAGAGGTAGCTGCCAGCTCATATGTTACAGCTAACTGCTGATTTTTCTTCTTTCTCTTCACATCAAAGCTCTGAACTTGTTTCTTTTCTATAACTCATAGAGTTTAAATTTTTCTTTCTCCCTTCTTGCCCCTGCCTGACATCAGCTTGAGTCTGGTTAGCAAAATCCATACTGATCCTTTATGATTTTCAGTCACAAGTGCTAGTGCTATAAATGCAGTCTGTTCTCTTGGACATTTTAATAATCATCATCTATAGTAGTAGTTGCATTTTTTTATAGTACCTCTCCCACCTTCTCATCACATGTAAATGTCAGTGCTGCTTCAGGAATTCATCTGTCTTCTTTTTCTTGCTCTTTCCTTGATTTGATTTTTTGATCCATCTAAGCCTAGTCCAGACTCTGTTTGTACTGACAGCCATTGCCGAGCTCTGATGAAAGTTACATTTTAGGTCATGACTGTGCTTTGTACACCTTCAAATGTGAGGTTATTAGAGCCATCAATCAAAATCCATGGTAAATAAAAAGTATGACTCTCCCCGGTGCTAGATATAGTAGTATTGTTTGCCACGATCTACTCTGCCCTCAGCCCATTCCACGTACCTTTTAATCTCTGTCCTGCAAGCTTCATTCTGTTCAGGTGGCACGTCACATCGACGTGCTAATGAGCTTGCAGCTCAAACAATGCCACATATGTCGCTAATATAAATGCTAAGCACACGCGTTTGCATGCAAAGTATGTTTTGAAAAATAGGCTGATTATCATGAATAGAATCAGGAATGTGCAGATGGCAACTCCGTCCCTGTCCCTCTCTCAGTGAGGCGACCCCTGCTCTGTTGTGCCACGAGAGCCCATTATCCCAGCTAACAATGCTGATAAAGCCAGAGTCCTTTCATGCATATGTAGCATCAGAGACTTTTTCCTCTGAGTGTATCAATATCCCTGGCTCCTCGATTTCAGAGGTCACCGTGGCTCAGATAACAGGATTTTTATTTACAGAATATGAATGAAATTTGGCGAATGCTTACACAGCATTATAATCTCATTGGGTTTAATGTGTTTTCTGTGTGTTGTTTCAGAGATTGCCAAGATACTGGGCTTGGTATGAGGCTCCTCATGTTCATAGGACACAGCATACTTGAGATCACACAGACTTTTCTCATTAATGCCACTATGCATTTCCAAGACATGCCAGCGTATAATTCCTTCTCCAGCATAGCTGAAAAGTAGAAGGGCTTGGAGCATCTAATCAAATTCTCACATAAGAAATGTGGGATTTTTTTGATTTCCCACCTTTCCGTCCCATTCTTCTGCAGCTATTTCACCTGCAGCTTCCTTGGCTTTCTGGCTCACATGCTTCCCTCCTGCCGAAGGTGGGTAATATCACCAAAGTACAAGCTCTCTCTCTTTCAGCCCCTCTGACTTAAGTATTGTAGCTACCTATCACCAGCTGGATGTTTCTTTTTTCTCAAGCTTTTATATTGTTTAAGCCTCACATTCCAGTTTTTCCACATAATTTTCACCTCTTGTGTTTGTGAGGATGCTAAGTCTGCCTTCTCTCACTTGCTACGTATCATCTTGCTTGAGACAGTATCTCAACTTCCTCCTCAATGCCAAGATCCATTTTTCTTCTTATCTTGACAAATTTACACTCTCAGGCTCTGAGCCCCATTTTCTTCAAAGTCCAGCGGCTCCAGTCAGAGCTGGAAATAAGGGAGATGCACCTTCTGCCTCTGGTGTTGTCATCTTTCTCCAATCAATAGTAGGACCCAGAAAAATACCTCTGTTGCACATGAGCTTCCCAGAGCTGTCCTGCGCTCCTCTAGCCTTCTGATATCATCTTCTCATCTTGCAAAAATTTGTTATTCGCACTCTTTAGCCCCCTGTGTTATACCTATTTCCTCTCCTGTCTTTAGCATGAACAGAAAATCTTCTGCACTTTCTTCACCATTTAGTACGTGAGCGCCTATCCCCATGTATTCCCATTGCATATTCCCATTGCAAAGACTAGGCTAGATCTGGCCGTAGCTTGGGAGAGGCCTTGACACCAGCACAGCTTGTCCTGTCATGTGGAGTGGGGCAGATGCTGCTCAAGGGGACATTAATACTTCATACCGCTGGTGAACCTGTGATGGTGAAGACCCATCTCTCTGCTGACACGCATGCCAGATATACCTTTCTCTGCACTGCCTATGCTGGTGGGCATGGGGAAAGAACCAGGAGAGCGTGTCCAATTTAATTTAAATTTTGTGCATATTCCCTATAATAATGAGGTTGCAGGTACAGGCATTCTAACCATTATGGTATAAGAAAATTATATTTCCATATTTTCCCAGATGAAACATCATTCAGATTCCATCTCTTTTTTTCCCCTGGAAAGGTCTGGAGGAGAATCATTTTTATAATCTACTTTCAATTACTACAATTGCACAACCATAAAAACCCCACTAAGATAAAAAAACTCTGGAAACTATTATAGCGCCTCAGAAATGAACTCTTAAATTGCTGTGTTACATTCATTACCTAGCTCAGTAGGCTCTCTATGGTTTATTATCGTTTTAAACTCAATAAAGAGTACATCCCTCAAAAGGCGGAAAAATCTTCATACCACTATTTTATTGTTTATCAAGTT
Source organism: Gymnogyps californianus (assembly GCF_018139145.2). Classification (NCBI taxonomy): domain Eukaryota; kingdom Metazoa; phylum Chordata; class Aves; order Accipitriformes; family Cathartidae; genus Gymnogyps; species Gymnogyps californianus. Next base: position 41,449,015 of record NC_059472.1, read on the forward strand.
AATGTAAAATCATTTCATAATGAACACACTTTCAGTTTTCAGAATTTTCCTATTTTTAAAGCAATTTTCTGGGAAAATAAATGATGGTGAAACTGAAAATCTCTACTCTTCTATAGTTTAGTTTTATACTATTACTGTTTGGTTGTTTTCTTCCCTAGTGAGATACTGACCTGTAGAAATACTACAGTCACAAGCACATTTAATTTATGTGTTCCTATCAGCATTTCTGTATACTCTGTTTTTAAGTGACTATTGGAAAGATGATGTTTGGTTTGCTGAATATTTTATTCACTAAAAAAACAGTTTAAATTGTCCCTCCACAATTAAATCTTTTTATTTTAATAGAATATTTCATTGGATCTGAAATGAAAATTTATTTCACTGAGGAATAAAGAAAGAGCTCATTTTGGTTTTAAATTGATTTTTCCCAATCCAAGCTCAGTTTAATTCTGTACTGGTGAATCAGTCCTTTACAGTTTTACCTACAAGTGATACTCCAGTATTGTTAGAGAAAACTTGTGAATGCACAGTGGTCACATTCTCATATCAATAGTACAGATGCAATTCAGGGAGCCTAATGTACACAGTACATTTTCATGTATTTGGCACATATGTAAACAAAATACCAAACAAAATACAAATATCAAAACACCTCAGTGATGATCCCACTGATTAGAGTACAGAACAATTTAGAGTCTGGTAACTGCACTGCAAAATATCCTACCAAGTTTCTGAATCAAATTAATTTGATACCAGCTGAGATCACTGTTTTGTGAGAAGTGTTACTCAGCATGTGGAAAATGGGTTGGTCTGGTTGTCAGTGGAGGACCCACATGCATAGATGGGGAGGTTTCACATTTTGGGCAGGTTCAGCAGAGGAGTCCTGGACTGACTGTATGGATGGAGCCATCTTGCCTTCCACCAGTAGGACCTCCAGCTTTCCACCAGGACCCACCCTGACTTGGGAGGAAGGGCACGACAGACAGAGAACCTTTCCACCAGAAGAATAGATTCACTGTAGAAAAACTTCCAGTAGATAGTATTCTATGAATACATCAAAAAATTGTGCGGGTTGATAGCTAAAAATCTCCTTTGAAAAGAGAACTAGCAAGGACAAATGTCCAAATAACATACTTGCTCTGCTTTTGTCCACAACCAGTGCTGTGAGACTGGCAATCCCTCTCTTCAGGGAAATCTCCAGTGTTCAGTCAGAAGCTTTTAATCCTTAGACATTCACCACGGTGCAAATGACTGTAGTCTGGTCTTTGCTAGGAAAGCTAGTGAAAACCATCATCCCAAAGCCTAAGATGTTCTGCAAGCCTGTGTGCTTATGCGTATGTGATTTTGTGGACACCTGCATGATGCTGGCAGTATGGAGATAGGGATGAGTGAGTTCACAGAAGCCTTGCTCCCACATGCAGGATTGCTGATGAGGACAGAATTGGCACCTGCGAAATAATCATGGTCGTTTCACTGTGATCCTGTGCTGTGTGCTGTGTTTTACCCACTTGTATCTCTTAAGTCTGCAGCCAGTCTTGATATCGTATGTCAAGAGCAACTGCCAATGTGGGTCTAGAGCCTCATTGCAGCCCTGTTGTGCTGCTGTAGTAGTAACAAATGGCATTGAGCCTCTAAGAGGTGTACACTATGCATTTGGAGGTGTATAGTATAGAGGCTCAGAGGGAGAGTGCAGAACCCTCCTGGAGATGGTTCTCCAAAGGCAAATGCACAATAATAGAGAAGAAACTTTGTTCAGTCAATCAGCACAAATGCAGATTGGCAAAAACTCTCAGTACTTGCTTACAGGACCATCGAATGCCTTGCCTATACATTGAGAGGTTTGCCATTAAAAAAACCAAAACAACAAACCTCCTTTATACTGGAAGTTTGCTTTTCTTGGCTGTAAAAAGGGAGACTGGGAGTATGTTGGGGGCAGGGGAACAAGAAGTTGAGAATGCTTTTAAAGCAAAAATGAAGAAATAGCTAGGAAAATTGCAGAGAAGAATAAGAGCTGCACTCTTCCCTCTGCAGGATAGAAGAGTGTAAGGAGAAAATACACAGTGAAGGATGATTACCCCAGAACAGCTGACTTTACAAAGCAAATGCTACGAACTCACTACCCTGTCATGCTAATGCTCTGAGAACATCAGCTATTACAATTTCATGTTTAACATATTTAATGATGGAGGAACCTCACCCTGCTGTCTTTTTATCCCCAAGTAGGATAAATCACTGGGTTAATATTACATCCCAGACATCCTCTTTTGGCCCAGGAAGAGGGCACTAAAGTGATATCTTCAATCATACCTTCACTGCTTTGTTCACCTTATGCTAAGCAGTTTTGCCCACGGTTTCCTGTAGGGCCATAGAAGAAGGGCTCAGGAGGTTGGTCTGGCTACCGGTGAGCCTCACCAGGCTGGGTTCTCCTGGTGCGGACTCTAAAGCTTTGTCCAATCTAGCTTGGAAATGTGAAAAGTAGCTTAGCATAAAGGAATTGGATGAAGTGCATCGTATGATGGGTTGTCATCCTATGGCAAACACGTTAGCCTCATGGGAGTTTCTTAGCTGGGCCTCGCAGCGAGCTGTGCCCACCCTGACAGTGCTGCTGGAGGTAAGCCACCACCCCCGTGCAGCAATGAGTCAGGCAGCAGGAGAAGTGGAATCCCCCCACCTCGTCCCAGGAAGTGGCTCCCTTAGTTGTGGGAAGCAAGTTTAAAATCTTAAAAAAGGTTTCCTGCTTTGGAAAGAATTTCAGGTCTCGGGCCTCGAAACTGGAGGTGACATGCTTGGTGTTCCCCTCAGGCTAGGGGAATACTGGAGGTGAGAGGCAGGAGATCTTCTTGGGTGCACCTACGTTTCCTACATGAGGAAGGTTTTTTATTTGTTTCTTTGCAGAGGAAGGATTTAAACGGAAGAGAATGTGATGAGTAACTGCAGGTGTGTTTTGGTTTTATGTGTTTGCTATGTTAGCTGCACCAAACAAAGATGATAAAATAAAACTTTTCCTTAAAGGAAGATTTATTTATAAGGTGGGATGCCTGCACTCTTCCTGTCTTGCTGCATACGTCTTGGTCTTATGCCAGCTCTTTGACTTCTCCTTGTAATGCAATTATCAGAGAGGAAATAAAGTTATCATCAGTGATTGGTAGTAAGGAAAGTCATTCAGATCCAGATTTCTGAGGAGGTTTGGGGATGTTTCTGCTTTACTCTACCCCTTATTATTCCATCAGACTATTCTTTACCGTTCACAGCTTCATTCTCAGCAGCTGAGAAGTGTTGTATTTTGCAGACCACAGATTCAATATCACCAAACTGTAGTGAAGCTGAATGGTTTTAGGATGTCTACTTGTCATATAAGGCAAATACCATTGTTTTCTTTCAAACCAAAAATGTCAAATGTAAAAGGTCAGCTCAGCCCTAGCAAAACCAGTATTATTATGGCCTGTCTATGCGTATAGGATGCACCGCATATATTCCTCAGATCTTAGCAGCTAAACTGAGAAGTGAAAAGTGAAGAAAGACAGAGCAGTAGCCCCTGGGGTGCTGTGATACTGTTCCAGTGGCCTCTTGGAAGGAGGCTTGATGTTTCAGCTCGCCCCGGGGACAGCTATAACTGGTTACACTTCTTTAGACTGAGTATATCTAGGTTTTTTGCACAGGTGCAATTTCTTCCTTCAACGCTAAAAGTTTTCAAAGGGGAGGTCACGACTGCTGCTGCAGCAATCATAAACTTTAAAATGTCAGAGAGCTCAAATGCCCTGTGGAATGCAATCAAGTTTCCGCGGACCAGGTGCATAACTGAATAAAGAAGATTTTGTAATAATTAGAAGAATCTTGTGATTATAATCACAAGATGCTAGCAGATAAGAGATGAGTGTGTGCTGGGATGTGATGTCAAACAAAGAACATCTGCTTACTAGCTGTGGAAAGTCTTACACTCCTGGATGGAGCCTCTGCCTGTTCACAGATTAAAGTTAAAAAAGAGGGAAAAAGTGAGATGAGTGGGTGCTTTGATGCAAGATGGAAAAGAGAGGAACTGTGTATAGAAAGAGAGACTTGGCCATTTTCATATAAATTTGCCTCTGGAAGGAAGAAATGTGTAGCAGATGGTTAGTGTTATGCTTTAATATGTTTACCCTGGTGAAAAGTTCAGTGGGTCTTCCAAATGTTAGAGCTAGTAAGACAATAAATCACTGTGATATGCAAAGAGTTTTGCAGGATTCCTCAAAGGAGGAGCACCATGCCTGGCCAATATTTACAAGCAAGTGTCTTAGAAGAGACTTGTAGAATGGAGAATGCATGTAAGCGTGTACGTGTACGTGTACGTGTGTGTGTGTAAGAAGACTGAGACAGGCTGTTATCCTGAGTCTTGACTCTACCCACTGGCAATGCCACAGGCTGAGAGGCATCTCTGCATAGATGGTGAGAGTAGCACAGTCTCCCCTACTTGCATGGGATTTGGCACCATGTTATCCCCTCTGTAGAGGATAATGGAAGCACAGTCTCCCAGAAATAGCAGGCTTTACAGGGTGACTTGCAAGAGGAGAGGGCATTCAGCTACCCTGTGGTACTCCTGCCCTCAGACTGCTAAGTGTTACAATTTAAGAAGAGCTCCTCTTTTACCGCTGTGCAGGATCTGTGTATTTATGCAGGCTGTGTGTTCAGAATTGAGATGCAATACGGAGTGCAATAAACAGTTTTCCAAGGCTCAGTGATAATGCTGAAAGCTGATCTTTTCCCCCTCTGGTGGTATCACTGATTCCACTTCCTTCCTATATTTCTTCACCCGTCACTTTCCCTCATCATGGAGGTTGCACCTCAGCGCGTCTGGCAAATTAAACTTAAAGGCTTTTTTCAAGCGTTAATGAGGTGAGCTGCTTTTCCCACTATGAACGCTTGGTGTGTTTCTATATAAGAACCTTGAACAGCTTCAGCACTTTTACTAAGCTGCACAGTGTTATTGATTTCTCCAGCTTCTGCTGTGAGGGGTTTGTGGTAAAAAGCAGTGACTCAGCTGGTGTGCTCAGTGGAGCTGTTTTACATGCTCAGACTGTGCTGCTGTTGCTGCTGAGTGGTTAAAAAAAAATCAAACGCAAGCCTTTTAATTTGTTTGAAGTAAAGTGCAGGCAGCAGCAAGGTTTTCTGGCAACTTTGCAGAGATTATTGCAAATACCTTAATGGCAGGCCTGATTCTGGGGGATAACCCTATGTGCTTCTGCAGCAAGAAAAGGGGAGACAGAGGTCAGGGCTCCAACTTCCCTCTTAGTCAGAACACGGTACACTGAAGGTAAAAACAATCCCACCGTGTGAGCTGGGGTGTTTGGAAGGGGAGATGCCGGGAAATGCTGGCCCATCTGCTGAAACAGTGCAACAAATAGCAAGGCAGGCTTGTGCTGGAGATCTCAGCTCTCTACCTGCGTCTCTTTACTGCTTGCCCAGCTATGACAGTGATTTACTGAGGCTGACCACCATTCCTAACGCCGTCCCGGAGGAAACCTGCAGATGTGAAATGTTTGCCATCACAAGCCAGAACAAAGCTCAGACCTCTCTGAAGTTCTCACAGAGAGGAAATTCAGTAAGTGTGCAACCTGAGGAAGGGGAGGGAAAAAAATACGGCTGTCCTGGGAGGAGAAGTGGGGATTGTTTATCCTTTTCTGAAAGATAAATAAGCTGTTCCTGCCTGTGATCCTGCTTATCTGTAGAGTAGGACTCCTAGAAACTTTCAGATCACCAGAGATTCATAGAAGTGTAGGTCAGGAGGCACCATTTGGAGGTCTCCGGTTCAACCTCCTGCTAAAAGCATGTTTGTCACCAACACTGCATGAAGTTATTCATGGCTTTGTCCAATAGTTTTAAATATTGAAAACCTCCAAGGATGTAGATTCTACAGCCTCGCTGGACAACGTGCTTTGGTGCTGCACTATCACCTCAGTAAAGACATCTTTTCTAATGTCCATCCTGAACCTCCCAAGCCAGAGTTTGTGGCCATTGCCCCTTGTCATATGATCTGCCACTACCAAGAATTTGACTCTATCATCTTTGCAACTGTCTTCTGAGTAGTTGTAGGCTGCTATTAGATTCCCCCTAGCCTCCTCTTCATCAGACTAAACAAGCCCAACTGTTCCTTACAAGACACACCCTCCAGGCCTCTGACTCTCCTGATAACCTTCCACTGGATTGCCTCCAGTTTCTCCATGAACAAACAAGTTGGAAAGCCTGAGAGCCCGACCAGTGGAGTAAGACTAGGACCTCTGAGTGTCTCTGGATAAGGAGCTGAAGCACTCAGGGTACTCAGGCTCCCCACCACAGTGCTAGGAGGCTGTGCCATGAGACCACAGCTCTCATCTCCAAATGTCTATCTGGGATTCAGGGGTCTGTAGCAGGTAGCCAGATGTACCAACAGGCACTTAGGCAGTTGCACATAGGAGACAATCTGGGTGCCCTGAAACAGAACTATTTTTTTTGCCAAGCTTTTATGTTTTGACACCTTGATGTTCTTCTATCCCAGTAAAACTTCTGAAATCATATGGGTTACTTCAGGGGAAGGGTGCTGGCTGGAGAAAGGACTACTTTTGAAGCGCTTAACCCATGCATGCACTCTGAATTGCTCAATAGCACTGCCTTGCAAAGCAGAAATGGAAAAAAACAGAACAGACTGACCTGAATTCAAAAATCCTGACAACAAGCCCAGTTGTTGAAAGACTGCAACACAGAAAGCTCACAGTGGGATCTCTGAAGCAAGGAGACCTAGGATCTTGGGAAAGGAGCATGGACATACTGACTCATTGTCTGTAGCAATCTCTCAGGTATTGCTAGGTCCATTATATGTTGGTGAGACCTTGAACTGCCAATTGTATGAAAAACATTTTCAGTTGTATTTAACAGTTTTGTAATGGCAAGAAAACTTTCTCACCCTTCTAAGTCCTAAGAGAGCTGCTGTGGGGAAACAGCAGAGCTGCTCTCTTTCAAGGTCTGTACTCTCCCTGGATTCATGCATTCAATGACCTTGGCAGAGGTACAGAAGAAACCCTTTACCATAGCAATGGACTGTTTTTCATTTCTTTCAAGATTAGGCACAAACATGCTTTCTTTCATCAGATATACACAGATTTTGAAATTCCACTTTTTTCCTCCCTCTTCAATAAAAGGGTTTTCAAGTGCAGAGAAGAACCACATACTCCAGCTGTTTGGTTTCTGCTGCCCTCCTACAGCATCCCAAGATAGTAGATAAAAAGCTGCTGTTTTCAATCCTCTTTTCTGAGTCCAGTATTCAAATTGCAATTGAAGTTACTATCTACATTGGCAATTTTAGCTCTCTGTTGATTGAAACCAATTCTTCTTAGCTAGACATGTAAAGATGCGATATGTTTTCCTTTATCTGAGAATACGCAGGAATGGTATTGAGACACAGATGATGGGAATTTGGAGGATTCCCAACTTAAACGGAGGATTTCCAACTTAAACGGAGGATTTGCTATGCTGGATCAAACAGGTTTCCTATCCCACCCCTCTGCCCTCCAATCAGAACTGCTCCATTTGGTAATGACTGTGATTCATGTGTCTGAGAGAAATGACAAAACCGACCCGTAACTGATGTTCCATGCCAACAGTACAATACTGTAGGTGGAGAGAAGGTGATTTCCTTCTGACCTTGGAAAAGAACAGCTTAAGCAATGAAGTTGCTATTATGCAGGCCAACAGGTGCTGCAGTCAATTTTAAAAATCCATCCCTTCTTATGGAAAAAAGAAGCTAATATTGCATGTGAAGGCTATAGTACTGCCAAGAAATATCAGACAGTACTATTATTGATAATCAACCAGATTTTGTTTAATTAAATGTCTGGACATTTACATCTTGTAGAAACTTGTGTTACAAAATGCAGATCTTTTTCAAAGTTGCTTGACCATCATTCTAACCCAATGCCTCCACACATTTCTGACTAGAATTATTCCTTCTTTCTGGAAAGCTGCCTGCAGAATGTACCCTTGTGAGCATAACGAGAGCCATCTCTGGGTACAATGAGTCCTTTCCCTAGTAACTTCCACCCTGGAGTTAGTTACTCTAAAAATCCTTGCAGGATTAGCCTGCAATTATCATAAAGAGAGAGAACTGCACACATTTTCAAAGGAACAGTCATGTAGCTTGCTCTTATCATGATATTAGTGAAAGCCAGCAGTTTACAAAATCTCTCTTAATCTTGCACAAGCTATTATGGTGAATGGCCACGTAAATGTATTCTAGATAACTGTGTTCATTCAGTCCCTTAGCCCCACCACTCTTCTTTTTAGTCAAGCATTACAATTACAATGTTAGTGATGGAAACACCTGATGAAGCCTTTAGATTAGAAATTAGCTGGCTTTGCCAAGTTGTCTGGTCTGTATTCATTGCCCTGAAAGTAGCTTAATTCCTTTTAGATAATCCTAAAAGTATAATTACTGCACTATATTGTATGAGCAAGTTCATCAGTTGTAAAACAAAATATTGAAATTATCCATTTTATCAACATCAGTTTTTACTCCTCACCTGCATGCATGGCTCTTTATAGACAGTGGCATCAGCAGCCACTCTAAGAAATTTTGTTCCCAGAAACATGACTGATGCCAAATATTTGCCCACTTCCAAAAGATTTCCTTATTTACCTTTTTGTTAAACTGTGCTAATGTGATTTTCATTAGCCCATCTTGAAGGGCTAATGAACACAATTTACCTGTGCACACATCACACTGAGGGACTTACTTATCAGTAGATCATTGACATAAAAGAGCTACCATAGCTACCATTACAACAACACTTATTTACAGGGAAGATGTGGTATAATACACAAACAAGTCAAGGCCTTTAAATTATTGTATAGCTCTTCTGGCTCACTTGCCCACTGGTTTTACTTCAGAAGGGGTTGCTCTTCCTTGCAAGTGGCATAGCAACATGAAGGCAGAATGAAAACAGCCATATTTCCCATGCAGATAAACATTGATCATCTCCAGCTGTTCAGTGGTGCAGCAGTTCATGTGAGTATAGCCCACTGTTTTTGTTCCAGGTTTGGCTCCCCCTTCTACCATGCCCCGGCTATTGCCAAGCCTGGGAGAAGGAAAGCAGGGCATGGTGCCAGCGGATTCCCCCACCAGCCTGTCCCTGGACGGGCTCCTGGGGCTTCACACACACCACCACGCCAGCTGAGCTGGCCGGGGTCCAGTTGTGGCTGCTCCTCTCCCTTTCTTCATGTCTGGCATCTTCTCACAAGTGTTTCTGGCAGGCAACGAGCACCGAGGGTCAAAATTCATCAGAGAGATGGTTTGCAGAGAGGAGCCTGGCGATCTGTGTCTTCCCATGCAACCCAACTGCTGACAAGAAACGCAGGCATTTAAGGCAGACCTGCCTTCAGCCATTCTCACTCTTTCATGTCTGGTATTGCATTTTCTTTCCTAAAATGCTGTCCCTCTTCCCACGTGGTGGGGGAGAGAGCCATAGCAGTCAGTGCCATGCAAGGATGTGGGCAGAGGTGGCACAGCTGGGGAGAGACAACCCTGCTCATCCGGGCATGCCGCTCCCTGAGGCTGTCAGCAGAGCAGAGAGCTGCAAACAATGGGTCTTGGAGCCGTCTATAGAAAGAGAGAAGACTGTCAGTTATAAAGATTGCTAGCCTTAATGAGAGGAGAGGGACTCTTGGCTTCCACCGACTTTCCCTGGGAAAGTAGTTCACAGACACTTGTGTATTTATTGTTTCCTCTCTTGATTGGGCCATAAAATAGAATAAATACCAGATAGACAGACAGATAGAGAAACAGGTAGATATTTTGTCTGGCAGGCTTTCACTTTACAAGCCATATATTGGGCTAAGGCAGCCGCTATTGAATTTCAACTCAAAATTCAATTGTAGCCCTATGATAAGAATCGACCTTTTTAAATCTTGTCTTCTGCAGAGGCATTTTTTTCTGAGGAATAGTATTCTGTAATGCTTTCAAACCATCCAGAGGCAGACAACAAGAAAGCAAAGAGAAGGCTTTCCTCCTGAGCTGACTGAAAGCTCTACTTAAACCTTGCAGTGTGAGACCTGCTCTTCTGAGCTTGCAGAGACACACCATCGTCCACCTCCGTTTGAAAGCCCAACACAATGTCTACTCAATGAAAATCTCTTAGACATTATAGAGATATGGATGGGACTCTGCTAAATTTTCTAAGCACAGATGCATTTCTGTCACCCTCTGAACACCTCAGCAAATTAATACTACCCTAGCCTCTTACAAGTGAAACATGGTTCTCCCCATTTCAGACATAAAGCACAGAGACAATAGATGGCTTCACATGCATAAAATAATGTCTGCCACACACCTAGACTTTGAACCCAAACTGATGGTGTCCCGGATGAAAGTCTCTCCCTGGACCAACTCACTGGCTGAGTGAAAGAGCGCCCAAGAGCCGCATCCTGCAGCTGCCGCTGGGCGCCGTGCCATTACGTACAGCCCTACATCAGCGAGGGCTGCTCACAGGGATGGCAAGGATTGCTGCAAGTGCAAATAATCCTCTCCTGGGGCTCAGAACAACTGGAGTAATACCTATTCTACACTTGCTATACTAGAGTTGTTCAAGAGTAAAGGACTCAGAGGCCAAACCCATTAAAAACTTGGAAAAAGGACAACAAAGACCAGGGAAGCGCCGTTTGCATTCGTACTAAGTATCACCAAGGAGTTTTAAATTCTTGGGGTCTATACATGCTGAAGAAAATTTGCAGATCTTGCTCCTCCCTCCCCGTTAGCAGAAACACAATTTAAAAATATAATTGAGAGATTAAAAAGACTTCACCTTGCATATTTCGTGTATCTGTGTCTGGTGCTGACTAACTTAAGCTCTCTCTTAACAAGTATCCTGTTTCCTCCAGCTGATCAGAGGCTTTCTGTGAGCACATTTGACTGGCAGAGCAATGCTATTTCTTAAGAACTGAAACTTTTCACAGCAGGGTTCTGGGTTCTGCGCGAAGTCTTTCAAGCAGGTTCACAGCTCTGCCATGGCACTTCTGCTTTGAGAGGTTTACGCCAGATAGCCCAGCCTTGTTTTACAGCAACCCAGTAGGTTTGGTACCCGTGCTCAAGGCTGACCTCTCCGGGTTTAAGCTGGAACCCATGCTGGTTTCAGCTGGCGTTGATGGGAGGTCCATAGCCATCGGATATTGTTTGTCTGGGAATAAGGCACTATCATCTTCTGTGTCTACCTCTCTCAAATAACCTTTTGGGAAAGAAGGACTCATCTGCCCTGAGCTGATGCTGCTGTGTTTCAGCTGCCGCATTTCAGCTGCCGCATTGTGTGAGCTGCAGTGACCTGAATGTACCTAATTCCTGGGGTCAGCCAGCAGGTTTTCTCCATCTGTTTCTTCTAGCTGTTTTCCTTCCCAAGACAGCTTTAGAAGTTTAGTTAGGGACAAGTTAGAAGTAAGAAGTGGGTAAGGGAATTGGAAGAGGACAGAGCTGCGTCGGCATTGCCTTGCGGCAGAGCTCGGCAGGGGGAGCAAGGCACAGCACTACAGTCTCTCAGTCCATCTTCTATCCTACCGTCTTCACAGCAGATTTGGGAAACTTTCCTGGAGGAGGTGAGAAAGCTTCTGCAGGAGAAAGAAACGAAAATATTTAGAAATTTTGCTTCAATCAGATGTACTTTCTTTCTCCTTCTCTCTCTCTCTTTTCTTAATGGAATCTGTTGCCTAAACATTTCCGTGCTTTTGTTTCCAGTTCTATTCTGCTCTTACTTGAAGGCAGCAATTTCGCTCAAGAGATTTATAGCAATGGAAAATAGAAGACAAAAGTCTTATTGATGATTTCAGACAACAAAGGAAAAACTGAACAAGAAGGTAATTAAAGTAAAATCCTGAAAGCTCTTCATTCTACAAGGTAAAAAAAGTGTCTCTAAATCCCAGTTTAATTTTTCTTGTCATGTTGACTATCCAGATCCAACGAGTAGACAAAATGTTCTAGTGTATCTCCCTTTGTGTACATATTTCTAATTCTTTTTCCTGCACTTACATTACAAAAGGTTGAGAAGCTGGAAGCGGTTTTGTGCACAAAGGAAGGGTATTTGGCAGGAAGGGCTCTGCAGTCTGATGCCTATTAGGTTTTAAACCTGTTTGAAATAATGAATTGCAATCTATTGTAATTAAATATAAAGCATTAATTAACTGAGTATTATTAACAAAGCAAACCAAGAACAGTTTGTAAAGTTTATATTTCCTTTTACAGAAATTTCCCTGCATATGAGAACACTGTCTTCTAGCCCTTAAAGACTCCATGCCAATCACAAAAGGCCTTTTTTCAGTTTCAGATGTGAGAATGGCATTCCTTTATACAGTGTAATATTATATTATTTGAAGTGCAGAATTATTTTATGAAGAGCTTGTGCAAGAATTCTACCAGTAAAAACCGTATTTCTCTCATTGCAGATATTTTTCTACACATCAGTTCCAGCAGAAAGATGCAGATGAGCAGTATCATTGAATCACTGGAATACACAGAATATACATCACTTGATAATCTGGGTCTGAAAAGCCACACCAGAGACTATCATCTTGAGCACTCTGGCACTATGAAGATTCTTTCTTACAGCAAAATTTCCAGCCAGGAGGGAGTAGTTGAATTTATTAAATGTTAACTTGAGAGTTAATTGATTCTGTCCCACATGGCACTTTGAAGGGCAGTTGATGAAAATTACTTTGGGGCAGAAGGTACTTGTCTCTGGGAGACTTTAATGAACCTAAAGGCTTTTTCAGTTTGGAGAAGCACAACATTGCCCAGGATAGTTCCGGTAGCAGATGATTACCGAGGCAAAACAACGTCTTTGGTTGCATGCTATTGTGCACCGCCTATTCCCTGCTTTACTATCCCTCCATTGCATGGAACTTGCTCACTATAACATATCACAGAGGTACAGGGATGTGCCTGCCAGGATCCAGCACCCAAGGGTACAAACCCAGGTACAATTGCTCTTTCCTCTTGCACTCACACTAAAGGCAGCCAGTTTCCCAGTGCCCCAAAGCAAAAACAATAATCCCTCAAAACTCAGTAACTGCTGGGCTTCTGAAAGGAAAAATTTGTGAAGGAAAAGTGTTTTCATCTAGGCTCTGAGGGGAGAGAGAACGAACAATGGCTCCACTGTACAATGAGGATTTGCCTTGCAACAGCATCCAAATGCCAGTATTTCACCAGCAATGCAAATATTTTCTGCACCTTGTGTCAAGCCAGAGATTAATTGTTAAAGTAGGTATTTGTATTAGGACACATGAGAGCACACCCTGCAAAAGTATGTAGACACTGTAGCCTCCGCCTTGCTCAGAGAGCAGCATCAGCAGTAGTCTACTAAGCTGTAGGCAGAATTATGTCATTTACTCCCTCCTAAGGAGGGTTTTTACAGGCTTTCCTCCCTATGTTAGTGCTAATTCTGCGACATGAATCAGGAATAAAGCTGAAGCTCAGCAATCCCTTTAGCCCATTGCCCCCCAACTTCTCAAGACCCACTGTCAGTAAAAGATAGATAGGTTCAGATTTATGTCTTTAGCTCTCTCTCCTCCTCCGAAGTGGAGGAGAATGTTTGCATGGGTTTTGTGCAGCTCTCCTTAACCAAATCCCGGTGTTCAACCTGGTTAATCCTCATAACTTCTGTGTGCACACATAAACCAAACAGCCATCTTTCCCAATATTTTACTGTCTTCTTTTCTGTTTGCATAACCCCTGTGAGGTTTGCAGGCTGCATCTAGTTCCCTCAGGGAGGTGACAAAATCACAGAAAATTAGGCTCTTTGCTCTATAATTTCCCAAAGATCAAAGTTTAGTTATCATTAGAATGTAAATGTCACAATATTATGAAACTGGTGCATGAGGACAGAACATATCTTCGTCTTTGAAAGTGTTTCTATGTGATGTGACATTTTGGTAACATTTGAGGGAGGACTTTTTTTTCTCTTTAATGATCTTTCTCGGCTTTTTTGGCCAGTATAAGTATGCTGCTCCCACCTGCTAAAATAACATTTAAAATAAAATATTTCACAAAGTCTTTTTCTTTTTCAAACTGGGTCCAACATCCACCTTGTTATTTTATTTAGTCTGTTTCTCAAGGCAAGGAAAAAGGGGTTGAGTTCATGAATATTAAGAAAGCATGGCTCCTAATCTGTTTATAAATATTCTCAAATTACCAGTATACCACAGCAAGAGTTGGGTTGCTGGAGTGTATGGGAACAGAGGATCCATTTGAGAAAACCAAGAAGATAAAATCCAATAAAACAGTTATTCCTTTGAACAATAAAATGATGTATCTTAAACTTGCCCCTGTGAATCCATTACAACTACAGAAATGACAGTCCATAAAGTGTCTCAGCTTGTCCAAGGACACAAACAGCTGGTGATCCTGAATCAGTACAATTTCTTGGGCTTTGCTTCTGAACTCAGAAGTCACTGAATCAGTCTGAACTAGATTGCATCAGAAGTCACTGTTTTTTAAAGCTCTTCTATAGGCAAATTGCATGCTGTATGCCATATATTGATACAAAATGTAATGTTAGAGAAGAGCAGCTTGCAATCTGAATATCAAGCAAATTTTACCAAAGCTACAATCCCCAGCAAACATTCTCAATGTCAGGATTTTTCTCATTTTTTCAAGCCCATCAGGGCAATGTAGTTCAGCTGAGATGTTTCAGGAGACAACAGAAGGCAGTTTTCACTAATTTAAGTACCAGGGTGATTTAGTGGGAATTCTTTTCCAGAAATGGCCAGAGCAGAAATGGAAATGTTTCAAAGTGGTCTTCACTAGTCTGCTTCCCTCGTGCTGGTATAATTCACTGAGTGTTTCGAACCCTCTGCTAACAAAAATCCCATCTGAAGCACAGAGTGAGGCACATGTGCGAACATCAGTTGTCTTCGTTCAAGAGATGGGAGGTAAGGGGAAAAAATCCCACATCTTTAGGTTTATTCTCTCTCCATTTGAAAGAAAAGAAAGAATATTGCTTTTGTGAGATGCTTGAATCCTGACCTGCATAGACCACTTCCAGTGTGAGATGTAGCACATGTTATTGGCTCATGTTTGTCTGTTTCTTCTCCAATAAGTCGATTAAACTAACAGGACTGAGGTTTCCAAAGATGTATTACATAAAGCACTGACTGTAGGAACCACATAGTGATTATATCAGGTAACGCCGGTACATCGGACTATTATTTAAACCCAGCAGGCTGGAAACATCCCCACAGCATTCCAGTTTAATAAATGATTAATGGAGCTAGTCAGTTCAGCCTGAGGTAAGCATTTATTCGGGGCCCTGGAGAGGTGGGGCAGCCAGTGCTGGGCAGAGGTTGGGCTGCAGACTGGTGTCCTGCCTGCCAGCCCCTTCATGGTGTCACGGGTGAGCCTCCAAAGCACAGCTAGCTACCTCTCATTTAGCATGGCCTTTGTGCGTCCAGGGAGAGGCAGGAGCAGCTCCTACTGCTTCCTAGCATCCCCAGACAGACATGACCCTGTGATCTTTTAAAAGGTATAGATATGTGTTTAAGTGTGTGTGTGTAGTACCGGCAATTATACTTAACTGGAGCACCTCAGCCCAAGAGGACTGTAAAGGAACACGTTAATACCTCTGAAATTAAGTATTTTAAAACTACAAATGATCTCTGCGATCAAGTGATGCTTTTTGTTATCAGCCAGTAAAAAGGCAACATACAAAGTACGTATCTTATGACAATTGAAAAAAAAAAAACCAAACCCCAAGCAAAAATTCCCCACATCAGTAAGATTCACTAAATCCTTCCACACTCACAAATATCTCTTTTCCAAGAAAGCAGGATCAAGCTTGCGATTGAAAACTATTCCAAACACCTTTGAAATTCATTAAATTCACGTTGATCATTTTAAGCTAGTGCACTTCTCCAGTCACAATAAATATGAAAGCAAAGATGGAGAAGGTCAGTGCAGGAAATAACCTTAGGTGGCAGGAATTTCTGGATCATGGCCTTTTTCTATAAGCATTAAAAAACACCTGTATTTTAAATTATACCTTTTTGAAGATCAAAATTTGCAAGACTGTTTAATCTTGGCCTGGAGGGTTTGGTGAGGATACCAGTGCAGGATCCTGATTCAGGACAAAACTCCTGAAGAGCAACAGCATTTTTTTTTAACTTTACCACTTAGAGACTCCTGCAATATTCTGTAGCAGTGAAAACAAAGCATCTGGAAGCTGATAAAAATTAGCAGAGCATAAGGTGCTTACAGGTCATCCTCTTCATGCATAGTGTCTGGGATCGCATGCATAGTAATCAGAGTATTGCTATAGCCATGTTAGTCTGGGCATATGGGAGAGACCGGGTTTGTAGAGATTGGTAATAACTTTTCTTAGATTGACATCAACATTTTAGCATCTTGTCAGACATCATGAGGGGAAAGTTTTCTTTTCTCCAGTCGTGCCACCTGATCTAGCACCTACATGCTAGGGAGAAGGTAAATAACATAAAAACAATGTAATAAATGTTGTAACATTATAAAATAATGTAAGAAGAGTTTTCCTTGCACTTCTGTTGACTGTATTACTCCCAACAGACATTTTCTAGACATGCATGAAGATGTGAGTGTGGTCTACAAAGGGCAGTCGAGAACCTAGGGCACTCAACAAAATTAGCAACAAAAAGGAATGCACCGGCTGTAAGATCATTGAAACCTTAAAATTGACAGAGAAATCCCAGCTCCACTGAAATCAGTAGCATAACTTCACTGACTTCAGAAGAACCGATATGTTCCTTGGGATGAGCAGAAGGCACCTCACTGAACTCAAGCTGGTCAAACCATATTTGAAAGATCCTGCGTTACGTTGTATTTACTGCCACTTAGAAACAGGCACCATATTGCTCTATAGTGCAAGCTCCCTATAGCAAGTGCAACACAGTGTGAATTAGAGGGTCACTGAGGCAAATTTCAAGGCATTGCATGTTGGTAAATTCTACCCTGTTTTAATACCAAAATCTTTAATCGGAGCGTTAGTGGCCATTAAAGAGAAATTTATTACAGAGCGGTTCTTGTAAGAAAGAAAACAAGTCCAGGCTATATTTTTTTGCACATTTTGGCTTGGACATCTTAAAGAATACTTGCAATCTTAACTAGCTAAGGTGGTTTTTTTTTTGTTGTTCACTATAGTGCAGCCAGAATTATACCCTGTAACAACTCTGATAAGATTTGGAAAGGGAACAAAGATTCAAATGCAGTTTTAACTTGGTTTGCCTTTTTTTTAAACCATTTTTCAGATTCTGCTCACATTTCTGATTTTTTTTCCTATGTAGATAAACACTATCAATTTACATTATCATATCGTTGTTACTATGCAGCAGGCAACTTAAGGAAAGTGGTTTTCAGCCTCTGTTATTATAAACCTAATTCTGTTTTAATATGACTAAATTGGTGTGGAAAGGTAGGAATATTGCCTGCTATTGCAGTTCTGTAATACATCGCATACGGAAAACCTAAGTGATAAAGAGCTTAATTAACTGTGATTTATATTGATCTATATGATCATAAAATCACCAGAGTTTGGAACAACCTAATTTGTTTTTAATAAGTGTTGCCTGAAAGACTAGTAATAGTAATTACAGTCATAAACCAATTACTGAATTAAAGCATAGTAAATTTAAAAACAAAACCAGTCACACACTATTTCATTAGGAAGCCCACTAAGTCAAAACAAAGGTTAATTTATGTTTATACAACACTGAAACTGCAGTAGCACCTGTGACAGGTGAATTTTCAAGTCTTTTCCCACTCTAAACTCACATTCTTGAGGTTTCCAGAAACATTTACGTTTTGGCTTAACAGTTGTAAGCACGATCCCAAAGCTGTCTTGTTGATTTAAGTGGATAATGTTAGTATTATTTCTGTGCTGTGTGGGGTGAGAAATCCTGAGCAGACCCAGAAGTTGGTAGGTTGTGGTGAGTCCACAGTTGAAGAACTCTGGAGAGCAAGTTTGTGGGTTAACAGAGCAAGGGTTGCTCTTGGCAAAGCCGACAGTTGTTGACGGTATATGAGCTAGACAGGTAAGAGGCAAAAAAAATAATTTCACTCTTTCAAGTCAAATAAAGTTCAGCAGGAAAAAGCCGACATGCAGAGGTCAGGCTGTCCGAGAGATGATGGGAGCCCCATCCGCAGTAACTGGATGCTTGTACACAGATAGCACTAGGTTTTGTCTCCCTTTTGCTGCAAATAACTTTTTTTTAATTAACATATTCCTAAGGAACCTCAGAGGAAGTTTAAAATGTGATGGCAAAAGGATAGTGAAGACACAACTGTGCTAACATTTCCACTATGGTGACGCTTTGTGGTGCTTTTTATAAGAGGGAATTACTAGAGAGGACCTAACCTCTTCTGAAAGCTTATGCTCCAGGCACCATGACATTAGGGCTCTGTTTCTGAGGGAACTGAAGAGAAAAGGGAGGTATGAGGAGAAAGTAACTATTCCACTTGGTGAATGGAGACTGATGAACACCGTAGCTGTCTTTAAGTGATCTCTGAAGACAACACCGAGGGTTACAGATGCGACTGTTCCCACAAATGTACCACTAGGGTCCCTCACAAAAATTTGACAAGGACTTATAAAATGACTCATTGAAAGAGAAACTTTCAAAAGATTATTAGTAATAGATCATCAATCTTAAGAATGGCAATTGCTTAAGAACTTTGAAGAACCATTTGGCTGTTTTAACAGATAAAAGAATTAACAAAATCTGAAGATGGAGCAAAATTATTTTGGTTCTTCCAGAGCAAGTAAAGAAGCCTGATGAATGCTGCAGGCTCTAACACAGCAAGGTGTGTGGGCAGAATGATGTCTGGTGAGGTTAACCGTCGACTAATCCAAGGCCATGCATATTTGAGGGAGGCCTTGAGTAACACTCAGTTGGGTACTAAGGTGTAAATATTCAGGAAAAAAGGGTTCCTAATAAGGACTGTTCAATGGAAACATGTGCTCAATGCACAACCTTGGACAAAACAAAGAGAAGTTTTGGCTGAGCTCGAACACCATGTCCTGACTGCAGGTGACCCAGTGTAGCTGCTCACACCACTGCTCTCCAACCCCATTCTGTCACCATGATCTAGGCTAGCCTTAACACTCCGAACAATGTGTTGCTGTTTTTCTGCTGGTTTTTGGGTTGTTTTTTTAACGTGCATCATTGTGACTGAAGTGGGTTAGGGAGAGATGGCGTGTGGTGGTGTGCTGACAGATCTGGTGACACTCTGCCTCATGAATGGCAGGAAGGGGCAAGAAGCTCTGGTTGGGCTGCTGGGGGTGACTGACTTCAGACACGGCCTGTAAAGCTCGACCATTGCTCCAGCACATGCAAAGACTACACAAAGACAAGAAAATATCATTAGCACTACCTCAATGGCATACGCATGGATAACGGACCTTCTCATCTTGACTATGCTCATCAGTTCAGCTACGACAACTTGGAGGAGGTAGGATGAAAAACTGTTCATCTGACAGCTGTTTAGTTTGCCCAAGAAAATTTAAGGGCAGACACAATCGCGGTCTCTGCACCTGCACAGCGAGCAAAACTGTGGTAATGGGCTCTTCAGCCTAGCAAACAAATGTACAGCAGTACCTTGGGGCTGCTATTTGAAGCGGGACAAATTCAGACTGGAAAGGAGATTACAATTTATCTAAGCAGGGGGTTATTAACCACTGAAATGATTTAGTAGATGCTGTTGTGGGTTCTCCATCACTGCCTTTGTTAAAATAGGATTTTTCAACTGAAATACAGTCTGTAATTCGAAGGGGAATTAACTCATGCCTGGTTATAATTGGTGTTATGGAGAAAGTCAGACAAAACAATTACAGTGATCTCATCTGGCCTAAAAATCGATGAGTCTATTTAAAAGGAAAAAAAAAAACCAACCCAACATAACAAAACTCACTCAGGAGGAATTAATTTCTGGAGATTGTGTTTCACAATGGAATATCTCTTTCCACTAATGCAAATTCGTACCTGGGGTGATAGTGCTGTATTTCTCAAAAACACTGTTTAAGGAGGCAAACTACTTTTTAAAGGAAGTAGTGATTGTAATTCTTGGGTGAAATCAGAACCTCAGTGACAGAAATGACAGGAGTTTCACTTCTACAGGGGGTCAGAATTTTATCTGCTTTTCCCTTCTTTCACAGCCATAAGCGTGTCTCATTCTGCAGGATTTTACAGAAGGATACAGGGGATTTTCTGCTCTGCAAGTTGTGGTATTTCTTTTGGAAATGAAAAAAACCCAGCATATACTGGCTGAGTGGTAGGCTTTGATCTGATGATTTCTCAAAGTCAGGGATTAGATGAACAGAGAATTGTCACTGATATTTTTCAGCTACAGAGGGTTGCAGTTACATCAGTGTGGCATCCTCAGCCATAATGATTTGGTGTTTTTTATAGCCTATCACTGAGAAGGACTCAAAATCAAAGTGAAAATGCAGAGTACATGCAAAGAATCACTGCTACCAGCCCAGAAATTTAACTACTGATGGAAAGGAATATGATGAGTTTTTAATACAATGAAAGAAAATAGATTAAGTGAAAGAGACAATGGATAAAGTTTCCACAGGAAAGGAAAGACAACAATCCTCTTTATAGCAAAGTTACACTGTGCTTACTGTGCAGAAGTGGTCAAAAAAACATTGGGACCTCAGCAACACAAAGCCTGCTGCATTTCGGTACACTGATACGTTATCTCCGTGCACATACTGAATTGTCAAATACATTTCACTCAGTATCCAAGTATCCCAAAGAAGTCTCCTGTTCCAATCCTGACCAGGGCTGACTGCCAAGCTGAAATGCAGCATTTTGATGCTCACATTCACGTTTCAAGGTGGCACTTTGTTCGAGAAGGCAGTCAATCCAATCCCACCCCTCAGCGGTTGCCAACATGCAGTGAGCTGTTCTGCAATCCAAAACCTAATCTGTAAAAAGAAAAACCAGTAGCCTCCTTTTATTTAGAGTTTTCAGTGGTCTACATGTAACGAACATGTACATATTTTACAATATTTGGTATGAGCATGGACCCATTTTTTGTAGCGTGAGCATTCCTCGAAAGCCAAAGAAAAGGAGAGGGCAAATAGTTACCTTTCCTAATTATTTTCCAGAGTCTCTATTCCTACATTTTACTACAGAGAACACATCTCTAGGTTTTGCAGATTTTTCTTGGAAAGAACTGAAAAAAGGAGGGGTTGTAACTGCTGTAAGTGCCTGCTTGAGCTTACAGATTAGCCTGAAACAACAGCTGGCAGCTGTGCCGACAAAAGCAACCCTGTCTCAGGGAAGAGTCCCCTCCAGAAAAGACTGAGATCTCAAAGTTCAGTTTCCAAAGAATTTTGAAAGCTCCCACAGAGTAGAAAACACCGGCACTTGTGGTGCTGAAGAGCAGGGCCTTGGAGCACAGTATTTTCCACTGAGGCAACCTAACCATGGGACAGGTTGATTTTGATGACCATGAATTCTCCGGGCTCCAAAGATCCGCCCATTTTAGGCACAAGCCACTTCCTTCATGGCAGATGTGAACTGGTACATCAGGGGCTACCAGCTGCTTCACTGTCCATCACCGACTGTGATATCATACTGTGATACAACACCTTAATGCTTTGCAAAGCGTATGCTCTTACAGGCCACGTAAGCAATTCGTCATGGTGCAAGGGTTGCCAAGACAGAGTGAAACATGTATTCCTAAAGATGACAGGACGTAACCACACACTGTGGTGCCAGGAGAGACAACCATGCAATGGCTGCAGTTGCTTACGTTTTCTGAAGGAGAATCATCTTTGGGAAGCAGGGCAAAGAGAACTTGGTAAAGCAGCAGCCATCTTAAAGCAGCAACTTGGACAAAAGCCCCACTTGTTTTAAAGATGGAGCTAACTCCGCTTGTGAGCAGCAACCCCTGAGTGGCAGGCGGGGACAGCAGGGGGGTGGGCTGCAGGAGGCGGCAGGGCCCTTCTACCCTGAGATCCTTAGAAACGACAAATCCCTGGAAGCAGAGGTTTACTGCTCTTTCACGACTCACGTACCAATCAAATTCTTTGCTAGAAATAACGCAGAAGTGTTTTGACCAAATTATTTGATTTGGGGTTCCTCTAACTTGAAGGTGGCTTTTTTTATTTCCCCTGTTCCACAGAAAATTTTCTCAATGTCAGTTCTATTATGCACTTTGAAAAATAAACAGGGCTCAAAATGAGTTATTTCTTATGGGAAACCGGTCTGTTGGGAACACATTACATATTCCATTTACTAATCAGAATCTTCTGATAATTTTTACTGTGCATTGCAAATGCAGGCAGCCTGCGTTACATCTGCAGTGCTCAGATAGACTGGAACTGCTCCAAACTGCTTCTCAAATATTTATTTCTAAAATTTCCCATACATTTACTGTTCCTTTATCCTGGTCACTAATGCATATGTATTCAATGGACTAACTACATGCCTATCAATAGTTTTGTGGAGTTACATGTACCATAGTGTTAACAAATAATAGACTGTCTTTCAAAGTACATAGAAACTGTTGCCTAAAGAAATAAATGCTTCAATCTGAGGAAACTCAAAGACTAAAAATATCAAGGAAGAAAGCTAAATGGCCTTAGCTTACAGTAAAAAAAGCAACGGGAAAACTCAAATTTTAGTGATATGCTTCATGAAACAGTTTCATGTGGCTGGTCATAAATAAAGTGGAGACCCAAGCTGTTGTCAGAAAAATTTCAAGGATGAGCCAAACTGGCAAACAGCTGCAACTCTGATTTCTGGTTTCACCACTCAGCATCAGAATGATGAGGTCCAGGAGAAAGGAACTTCAGCTCCTGAGTAGCTGACATGAAAACATGGGTCTGGGAAAGAAACAGCAGTGATGAAACATAGGGGAAATACGGAGGCAAGAAGTATTGCTCTGCAGAAGTGTACCTTCCTGCAGCACGGTGGGAAGGGACACATGAAGACACGGCTCAGCCAAGGAACCCCTGAATGTGCCATTTCCCCCTACACCTACTAAATCGCTGTAGAAATGCTGCTTGTTTGCAGCAGCAACAACATTTGAGGTGCCACGCAGGGCAGGACTGAAAAAAGTGGCAATTTGTTTTCAGCAGAAGCTCTGAGGGAGCCTGGGATTAGCATCTTGTTCAAAGAGGTCGGTAATTCTGTTCCAAAACATTTAAAGGATGCAGCTCCCGCCTCCGCTATTGCACATCAGTGCCTCCCCCAAAGGGGGTGGTTTCTGAAGGGAACCGACTGAGGATCATTTCCTGTACTCCTGGACCTTTCGTATTGCTCTCATCTCTGCTGTGTTTCACTGCTGAGAGTACAAAGACCTCCAGTATTCTTATCTTGGCATTCCCCACTTAGGGGAATGAGAGAAGCATTACAAATGAGTCTGTAGGGATGTACCGTGAGAGCGGCAATAAAAACTAAAAAGCCGGCACTGGGGGCCATGGCCAGTCAGATCTTTAGGGAGCACTGAGCGGTGAATCTGTTCCACATCCCTGCTCTGAAAAGCTTGTTCATTTAAACACGGTGACAAGCTCTGCTCCTGCAGACTGTTCCTGAGGAAGACCTCATGGTCAGACCGTCACAGCTAATGTTATTTTCAGATCACATTTCTGCTCCCCCTTCTGTTCTCCTGCAGACCATGTGCTAAAGCAGCAGTCTCTCCCCTCGCTGTCCCCCCACACCAGACAGGATACGAGCAGGATACGCTAACATCAAGGTCACTCTAAAAATTCATGCTCTCTCTCCTGCTTCCTTGTTTAATGGTTTTAAAGACAGCAAGTCTATCACTTTTTTTTGGAGCCTAACAACTTACTTGCAGCTGTTGGGAAAGACACGTGCAATAGTCAGCATCAGTCAGGAAAAGGTTCTGTATGTTTTGTTTTAATCAGGTTTTTTCTGAAGAGGTTCGTCTTCTTCATAACCCAGCTAACAACCCATATTATTATCTACATGACCTGCTATCATCTGGCACAGCGAAAAAAAGTGCTAGGTGTCAATAGCTGCCAGGTGTTCATATTGAACTACTTCTCTAACTTAAAATAATATTAAAAACCTAAACCAAACCACCACCACTCACAAACACATTAGGCCAATGGATTAGATTTCCTGTGTATTAATATGAGGCTATAAATGATTCTTAAAAATGCTTAATTAAAAATATATTTAATTGCCTAAGCCTGGCTGGTGGCATGGCTTTGTAGATTTAATCCCTCCTTCCAGTGCACCCAGCCTTCCCTATGCCTGGCATGTCGTGCTGTATCCCAGAAGGGGCTGATGCAGCTGCAGGACTTTACTGCTCCTTGTCACACAGGCTCTCTCCTTCAGTCAGCCAGTTGGACCGCTGACTTTTGCCCAGTATCTACTGAATCTGAGTGCTCTGCCATGATTTCAGCCATGTGAAATGCCATTTTTTATTCAGCGAAATACCTGTTCAGGAAACCCCTTTCCATACGCTTTCAACACATTCCACAATTCCCTGGCGTTACACATCTGTTCACTCAGCAGCCCCCTGAAAACCCAGCGTGTCCCTGAGCATCAGCTCTGTGTGGTACTTGCGTGGGAATGAGCCCATTAGAAAAACCTCTAATTCCACACCACAGCTGCCTTTGGGTATTAAACCATACACGTCCTCGAGCCCCAACAGCGCAGGAGTGTCCTGCCCGTGCTGGGGGATTTGACAGAACAGGGCCCCGAAGTGTTCCCCTTGCTCCTCTTCCGTAGCAGAGCTGGAAGTAGGACAACCACAGGAGAAGCGTACACCTTTCAACGGTGACCTCCAAGGAGCAGGGTCCGCCCGGAACATTTCAGAAATGATCTCTCAAATAAATAACCTCCCATAAAGATTTTTGATATCACAGCTGACTACTTAGCAGTTTATTACTTAAATGTGGTTTGGGGTAGGGTAAATTCGTTTTAAAATACCACCCGTCATACATTGCTCCTGAAACACCTCATTGGTGTTTAGAGATGAGCGAAAGGGGCACCCCTGAGGCTTGATATGAATATTCATGATGGCTCATTAGTTCACAGGTTTTCCATAAGCTGGTCATTAGCAGTTCAGTAAAAATTCAGAGAAAAAATTATAATGTGTGCAACCTATGTGTAAAGAGACACACCCTGTGCTGGGCAGGTAGGTCCTGACCTTCTGCTATGCTTTTGTGCTTCACCAAACCTCTTCTTTGCCTCATCTCACAGATCTATATCCTGTAGAAAAAATATTTTTCATTAAGATAGTTCAGTGTAGAACATTATACAATTCTTCTGGAGGTAAACACAGCAAAAGTAATTGAAAAATTAGTGATAGCCTAGGTGCAACACATGCAGCTGTATGCGTGGGCAGCATCTTCTAGGAGACTGTCTGGAGGCCCAGATGGTGCCCATCGGGGGCCTGAATGGTGCCACTGCAGAGGAATACAGTACGGGGACAAATTTCTTGGCCCAGTGAGCAGAAGGAGCTGTAGATTGGGAATTTCAACACACCTAGCTAGACCCAGGGTGATTTCTCCTTCCACGCCAAAGGATGAGATGGTGACCTTGCAGCTGCTTCCTTGTGTTTAGATCAGGGCCGTGTCCTCTGGCACCCATATCAGCTACGTCTCAAGGGTCTGAAACAGCCTCTCTGGGTGACTATCTTTACTAGACACCATTTTGGTAAGATCCATGCACTTCTGAAAATGCCAGGCTACCATGGGACACACCTGCAAGCCAGGAAGATAAATAAGGTCAGAGGAAATGCTGGCTTTTTACCCTCTGAACCAAGCCAGGCTGATGGCCCAGGCAAACACCGCCGCAAACAGAGGGTGCTCCAGCCATGCTGCTGTGGGTCTGTCTGAAAGCAAGGGGGGATCTCTGCACACCTGCGCGAGGTTTCTCTGCTCCCAGGGCTTCCTACCTGCGGTGCCTGGAAGGATTTCCCCTTTGTGCTGCTTGGGGAGACAGAAGAAGAGGTGAGGAAGTGGTAGAAAACTAATGCACGGGATTTACAACAGGGAAGTATTGTAAATACTGCCCCACTCCCAAATAGGGCAAAATAGTAAGCTCTGACAGTGGGTGAAATCCTGCCCGCCCCACTTAAAATCAGTGGTAAAATTCCCATTGACTTCAATGGGGCCAGAATTTGGGTATCCGTTTTTTCATGGTCTTCCCAGATGAAGCACCCAGACATGTTTTAAAGTTTCCTCATGCCACTGTGGGGAAAACCTGTATGGTTTTATTAGCTTCTTTGGCTCTGTTTCACTGTATGGCATTTTGGGGGAAAAAAACTCCAACCCTGCAATTTCATTAGGAAACGACAGCAAAAAAAAAATCATTTTACAACGTGACTTCTTGCCTGCTCTCTACCTCCTGAATTCAATACCGGAACGTATACTGATACAAAGCTCCTATTTTCACTTGGTCTGTAGGAGAGGGTTTGAAAGGCCTCGTTGGTTGAACATGCTAGAAACAAAACCATGGGAAATCGAAAGCATTATGACAGCTCTTTGTTCAGAGTCCTTCAACACAAAAGAAAATTCAGCAGATGGACTCAAACCCATAAGCTCGCAGAAAGCGTTTTCAGATGGGATGAGTGAGTTTTGTGCCAGATACGTGTAAGCTGATATGCTCCATGATATGCAAAACATGGGTAAAGAAAATCAAGCCTTTGCCAAAACGTAATATCATAATTTTCATGCAGTCAGACACATTAACTGAACCTGTGCTTCCCAGTCTTATTTGCAGGCCAACATTAATAAATAAGACTACGTTAATTTTCTGTTGCCCCCCCAATCTTTTTAAAATAAAGAACAAAACCACCATCCTCCAAAACCTTAGTAAAATAAACGTTCACGTTCAGCTAAGCACCCTTTTATCCTACTACGTAAGCCACTCCAAATCACTGTCAGTACATTTATAAACGCTCTGTGCTGAAAGTAGCAAAGCTTTTGCAGTTCAGAATGGCAAGACTGACTTCATAGAAGATTAATATACTTGAAAAGCAGGTCATTTATTAAAAGATCTTTTAAAAACTTCATTTCTTAAAAAGCAAAACTATCTACCCACCTCCACATCTCTTCTGAAAGCATTTGAATGCACAGTTGTTCTCCAAATTTCAACCCTGTTCTTTTTTTTCCCTTCTTAATTTTTTAAGATAGGAGTAGCAGGTATTTACTGAAACAGTAGCATGCTTCAGCAAGTGCCTTCTGCTTCCACACACTGATTTATCCTGTCTTCCAGATGAACACACGGATACCCTTTTCCCACACGCAGGGTTGAGGTGTGGGACCCTCAGCCCCAGGGCTGCATGAGATGGCAGCCTGGGGATTTTAGCTTCTAAACCTGTTCTTCTCTTACCACAGCTGGAAATCTCCCACAATAGCCAGGTGAGGACAGACTTTGTCTCTCCTGGATCTTCCACTGTCCTCTTGTTTTACAATAATCTTTTTAGGCAGCGCTCTTTGGCCGGCTGCCTGGGAACTGAGCATGCAGTGCAAGTCGCCTGGATGCCACAGGTGTAAGACACACGGGTACCATGTTACCAAACAGTGGAAGGCAAAACAATAACTATTGCTTGGATAGTGGGCCCATATCATTCTTTTAACTGGAAATTGTACCACCTTTGCACACCGTAGTCCTCAAGCCAGCATTTTATACGGAGCCAAAGAAGTAGCAAGGGTATGCATTGAGCAAGATGTAGCAAGAGCATGCATTGAGCAAGATACAGCAGAGAAAGAAATACAGGCAATTTTGGACCAAAAGGTTGATATTTCAAGATATGTTTCGCATCCTGTTCTTCATGAGTGTTTTCAATCACTACTTCTTCCTGAAGAACCACCTCTTGCTGTTTCATCTTGCCTGCAAATAGCATGGCACACCAGAAAATTTAAAAATAATCCATTAAATAGATTACTATCTGTTCAGGACATGGCAGCTCAACTGCAGCCACAGAGTTACTCTCTTGGAAACAGGCTGCCATGAATATGGGGGTTGTAAAAGACAGGACAAGTTGTGGGACAGTTGCTTTGGGATTCAGGGGCATTAATGTAACTAAGGGATGAGGCTGCTTAAGACAGGAGGCTAAGTGAGGAGAATATGACGACCTTGGTCATGTGTTTCAGAGAAGAGAAGATGAAAAAGCCAGACAAGACAAGGAAGGAACATGCAGAAAGGAAGAATGGAAGCTGGGAAAAGTCAGAAAAGGCAAGACACCAAGAAGGTGGAGAAGACTTGCAGTGCCAAAAGCAGGAAACAATAATAGCACAGATACTAGCACTCTCTTACTCTTGTCATAAGACCATCATGAAAATCACTTTAAATTTAGAAGAATGACATTTAAGAGACTACAGTTTTTGTTATATAAATGATTGTTTTTCATGAAAACGATAAAAAAGAAGTCACCACTTATTATTACTGAGTTTTGATGGGCAGCCACAACCAAATTCTTAAGTGATCAAATATAAAATACGCTTGAAGGCTGTTCATACCTACCAGGGCAAGACAGATGGTGTGGTGTAGGTGTCTTTACTTTAGATTGCACCGCACCGCAAAATGGACAACATCCGAGTATTTTAGCAGCAATGTACTAACTGTAACAAATGCTAGGACACAGCTATTGATCACCACTTGGCCTTCCAGGGAGAAAAATAAAAGGCATTTATGGGTTAGTACTTCTGACTGAAATTTGCTTATTTAGAGGTTCACTTAAGAGATGCCATCATCAGGAGATAAAAGTTCTTACACTGAACAGACAATTTTAATGGCCTTTCCCATTAAAGCTATGGGTGACACATTTCAAAGGGCAGGTTATTGGAATCTTTCTGCTGACAGCAAGGAATGTCAGATGAATTCAGACTATCAGTGAACATCTAAGCCTTGGTAACAAGGATTTTAATATAGAGTTATATTACAATTCAGGACAAAACACCTTGACCAATTTATTCTCTTGTACAGCACAAAAGGACCTTACACTATATCTGCATTGATATTCATTGCCAAAATAGGCAATGGACCCTTACTGCTCATGGGAACAAAGCTCCAGATGCTCTTATATTCTAAGCCTAATATGCTCCACTACTGGTGTTGCACCATTAATCACATAAAACATGAGTTTTATGGCCTTGGAAAACTGGAACCTCCCAGATTTATTGGTTTGACTACTCTGCTTCATTAAAAGTTTCTTATGAACAAGTGAGCACTGAATATAATGTACTAAACATTATCATCCCATAATCAATAGGTATCAGGAAAACTGTTTTTAAGGTTTAGCTCCTTTCCTGTTCTCCCACAGACTGAAATTATTCAGCTCTGTACTGCAGAGCTCCATTAAGCACTTTGTTTTTCATTGAATGACTGGAATCAAATGCGTATGGCCTCCATGAATGGATAAACTGCTGTAAAAAGAGGTAAGTCAGCAATAC
Organism: Gymnogyps californianus; assembly: GCF_018139145.2. Classification (NCBI taxonomy): domain Eukaryota; kingdom Metazoa; phylum Chordata; class Aves; order Accipitriformes; family Cathartidae; genus Gymnogyps; species Gymnogyps californianus. Next base: position 41,478,405 of record NC_059472.1, read on the forward strand.
TGATTGGCTCTGTTGTCTGAGCGTGCCTTTTGATTTTTGAATTTCTGCCAAAAGCATCATCATTCTGTGTTTACCCTTCAAAAGCCCTCGGTCACTCAGATGGTGCATACACTCGCAGCACAGCGCTCTCCCTTGCAGAAACAGTACCCATAGAAAATTTCAGTACTTGTATTTGATGAATGTAAATTTGTGGCACAGATCCTATATCTCTCATCTTTCATGACATTATTGTTACTATATAATATGAAGTGATTAAAAGACCAGTTTTACTTTGCTGCCCATCTCTTTTACTCAGAGAAATGGTTTATCTCTGCACAAAGCTGTACTTAGCTTTAAAGTTGTCGTGGTTTAACCCCAGTCAGCAACTCAGCACCACGCAGCCGTTTCCCCCTCCCCCTCCCAGAGGGGTGAGGAGGAGGAAAGGAAAAAAAAAAAAAGTAAAACTCATGGGTTGAGATAAGAACAGTTTAATAACTAAAGTAAAATATAATACTAACAATAGTAATAATGGCATGACATTCCATGGTATGGAATACCCCTTTGGCTAGTTCAGGTCAGCTGCCCCGGCTCTGCTCCCTCCCAGCTTCTTGCACACCTGCTTGCTGGCAGAGCATGGGAAACTGAAAAGTCCTTGGCTTAAGATAAGTGCTACTTAGCAACAACTAAAACATCAGTGTGTTATCAGCATCATTCTCACACTAAATCCAAAACACAGCACTGTACCAACTACTAAGAAGAGAGTTAACTCTGTCCCAGCCAAAACCAGGACAAAAGTGTACTTTGTCACATCATTTTCCTCTTCCTTTCCCTCCCCGGCAAGTCAAAATAACAGAACCACCATAAACCTCTGTGGTGGTTTCTTTTGTGCATGTGTGTGTGTGAATTCATACTGATTACTGAAAACATACTATGTTTTTCTTCACTTCTGGGGCCAGGACTGTCAGCGCTGGGCTCAGTACTGGCTTTCACAGGACTCCACAGACTTGCATCTTCCTCAAGACCTGCTGCTGCAACAAGAGCTGTTGTTTAACCATGGGCGCTCGCTGTGCGCTTTGCACCTGATTAAATGCCTGCTGGAGGCAGCAGGAACATGACCAGAATGGGTCCCTGATGAAGTGTTCAAGTTGGTTACAACTCCCTGCAAATTCAGCGTTCAGCACTCAGGAATCATCTAAGGCAAACAACAGACCCTCTCGACACGACAGGATTACCCGTCTGCAAAGGCAAAATGGTTATTCCCATTTGAAAACAAAAACAGATCAGACACCAATGACTTGGTTTTTATGCAAACATACAGGTAGTAGCAAGACTATAAATAAATAAATCCTATCTGCATAAACTGTAATAAAGTGACAAATGAAGGCAATTGTTACCTGCTTGTTCAAAGCCTTGTGGACATTTTGCAATCTTGTGATTTCTATTACTGCAACCTCACCAGAGTTGCAAGTTCAGTTGACTGTGAAGGTCTGCGTCCTGTACAGTCTTATTCACGTGCATATTGTAAGAAGCAGGGATAGCGGAGTCAGAGCCTGTGCTGTGTAAAAGGTGCTGCTTAAGATCTCGGGCGAGGAAATGCTCTCTTACAGATAGCTCACAAGCCTAAACCCCTTGTGGCATTAAAAGGAAATGAATTTGATTTCTCAAGAGCCTATAGTTTTCTAACAAACCTTGGGAAACAAGTTCAGAATACTAGCATATGCTCTAATCCATTTTCTAAAGGCTTCTTTATTACTGTTTTTGGCTGACAACAGTTGAGATAGCATGTTTATCATCATTCTTAAAACACTTGAGAGAGAACAATGTAAGTGCATTTTTATTTCAGTTTTAACTTCTTTATTTCATTGCTGTACAGCTGCATTACACTTGGCTTTAATCCCTTAAGCATTATTTTCCTTGGCAAAATAGTCACTGAACTGAGTAGAACTTACTATTGGAAAAATATGCTTGAAAAACCAGTGTGATGTCAATGCCAACTGAAACCCATGGAGCTTAAAATGTCACAAATGTGCCTGTAGCTGAAATACATAGCTCCTCATTTTTTTGACCGAACTAGGAATGTTGTAAGTCTTAGGTTGTGAAGCCAACTGTAAAAACCATAGAGTAGCCTCCTGAAACTGAATGTGTGCTTTTTTTCCTCTCCCATGAACAACCATTTGGAAAACAATTATATAAAATGTGATGTAGAATAATTCCATAGGCAACAAATGACTGCGTGGCTCTGCTTCCAGTCTCGCCTGCATCAACTGTGGCTATCGCTAAGAAGTTGGGCTACAGGCTTCTTAGAGAAAAGATAGAACCCGACTTTGTAAAACATCTTTAATATTCAAATATATAAATAAGCACTACTGAAGAATAATTCAGAAGACTGCGGTGATTCATTATGAACAGACACTATAAACAGGAACAGTAACATTGCTAGGTAAGGAAGAAGCAAGCTATTTTAGGAGTCTTGAAAATCTCTTCTAGTTCTTCAGACAGATCATGCTGCTATAGTTACTTTATAAAAAATTATATTCTGAAAAGCACTTTAGTAAAAGAAACCTTTTACTGGAACTATTATTTAACCAAGACTTTCTACAGCACTAAAACACACTGCAATTGAGTTCCTGATATAGTTTTAAGAATGGGAGGGGTAAAAAAAGAACAAAAAACCTACCATACCTGCACCAGGAGCTATTTATTAGCATAACACTCTTCCTTTTAAAGATTTCGTAACAACTGAAGTATATACAAAGTCTTACAGCATTTACACAATAAAAAAGTTTCCTATTAGCTGATGAAGTATAAGGTAGTGCTGCAATTTACTTCAAAGCATGTATACAATAATAATGAAGCAGACCACTGTACTTTCAACTTCTCCGCTATCACATCACCACTGTCAGTTGAAATGACAGTTAATTAAACCACTGGGAAGACACAGATTGTCCAAAGATTTGTAACAGGTTGACCTGCAGCACTAACCATCATAAGGAGGGAAGAAAAAAAAAAAAAAAAAAAAAAAAAAGAAAAGCTACATACTGTCATGTTTCTACACTTTCCTAGAGCTGTAACAAACTTTCACAGCCTTAGATATAACATATGCAAGACAACATAATCACAATTTTTCAGATATATTTCAGCTACTGAGTGTATTTACTTCTGAATAGGAGGCGTTATATTGATATGGCTGTGTGTTTCCATTTTTGTTCATTAACTGTTCAAATAGGTCTACAAGAAATTAAAAGACAGCATGGAGTTTGTAGTCATGATGTGTTTGACTAATAAAGGCATTCAGTATCAGCTATAGGATCTAATCATTCCTGTCAAAAGTTTAAGACCAGGAATCTTTGAGTAAAAGCCAAACCCACAAAATCCCACACCTACGCCATTTTCATCTGTTGATTCCAACCTTCTTTAAGCTTTTCCAACAGGGATAATACAAAATCATTAAAATGCTTACACCAACCCAAATGCAAGACTCATTTAGTTTATGAGAGGTCAAGCAGATTCACTAGACTACTTCTGCTGTAAAACTGAGGGAGCTTACCTAGAAAAAAGAAACCTTTACTGAACAGTCCCATACTACAAGTAGGGATATATAGTTTAACAACAATATATAATTTAAGAAAGTAGCCTTCTTTGCCTTTTAGAAACAGTTTTACATGTGCCAATAATGCACTTTCTACAAGAGATAAGGCTGCTTTGCCTATCGTCATATGCCTAAACCTCTTATTTTGGCCAATTTTGCTTTTCTTCCCCCCAAAGGGATTCTGTTTCAACTTAGAAACTAGTAACGTCAGTTGACAATATCTGTATTAAGACAAAAAGTGACATATATAAAATCCACAAGTAACCACATAAATACCAAAGAAGTCATATAACCTTTCCATGTAAACACTTTGATTATACTGAAGCCCTAATTAGATTCTTGTCTTAAACTTTTGGCAGATAATGTGTATGCTCAGCCAGGCTTTGTAGTTGGTTATTGTTCAAGTGGAAGCCAGGTCAGCTCACATGTTGACAGGCATGCAACTTGGAAACATTGCACAACAAGCAACACAAAGAGATTTGAGAAGTGTACAAGACTTCAAGTAGACTTCACAACCCTTCACAACTGAATATTCACAGACAAAGATACAGTCCTTGCTTTTTCTACGGTGGATTTTTCTCTCACACATGGGACACTTTCTGTGACTCTCTAGCTTGCTTGATGCTATATAACCACTTGATGATTCTGGCATTCCTTTCAATGGCAGAAATGCCGTATGGCACACGGTCATTGGCACTGTCATCGTTTCTAAGGTCACTGTTGCTGTCCTGAGACTGTTCACAGTCTGAGCTAATCATGCTTGCACTGCGAAAGTTGAGGGATATAATATCAGAGTTAGCCCTTGCAAAGTTTTCCATCCCGAGGTTTTCAAGCTCTTCAGGATCCAGTCCGCAGTAGTTAAAGAATCGTTCAACATCTGCGTCGACACGAAAGTATCTGTCGCTTAAGTCTGATTTTGATCGCTGTAGGGAGGGTCTTCTACTAACTCCGCATCCAGACTCGACTGCCTCAATCTCTGGGGATTTCAGGGTGGCGATGGCAGCGATTTTGGGCTTTGGAGGCAGAGGTGGGGCTGAACTACTGCAGGGTATTGCTTTTAAGGGCTTTGCACTAGTTACTTTCCTAATGTCTGAGGAGCTGTGAGAGACATGCAAGAAAGTCTCTGCCGACTGATCTAGGAGCCTTCTGCTGACGTTGGAGCTGCTCTCCTGTGGGCTGCTACGGCCCTGCGTGGGGTAAACCTTCAAAGATTCGGCGAACGAGTGTCGGTTCAGCTCCGTCGAATCAGCTCTGTGGGGCGGCCAGTTTCGGGGACCGTGCTTATGCCCTGAACCCGAGCTGGAGCCTTCGGAGCTGTTGATGATGTTCTTCAAGATCTCGAGTTTCAGATTTTCTCTCTGGACGCCGCTCTCGGTCTTTGCATTGTTGCTGAAGACTTTCAAGGTGGGGCTCCCCAGTGCTCGCTTGGCTGCGGGACAGACCGGCGGCTTCGCCAGCACCGCCGGCTTCACAGGCTCCTGCTTGGCGTTGATGACCTCCTGGCTCTTGACGTATTTCGCCTTGTCGGCTTCTAGCCTCTCCACCGCGCTCAGTCTTTTTGGATTAGGCTCCGCCTGCCTGCGAAAATAGTCGGGTCCTTTGTTCAGGATGCGGAGAGGAACGGCGGACGTGAAAGTCACGGCAGGGCTGACCGGCTTCACCATGCTACCTGTCGGTAGTGTTTCTGTAGGCATGTTTGGTGGTCTTTCCCCCGCAGCCGTTTTGGATTCTTCTCTGGGATCTCCTAAATGCACGGTGCAGAAACATGTACATTAAGCACAATGAATAGCCGATGAATCCTGGGATCTGAGCGTTAGCAGCAGCGCCTCATCTCACAGCTCATTAAATAACACTGCGTTTCTCTTTTAAAGGCAGCCTTTGTAGGGCAAGGCCACCCGACACAAGTCCGTATTAGTCTGCTCCGCTGACTTCTTTCTTCTCGCTGAAAGATGTGGGAGTCTCGCCGTTCCCTTTGTGCTCCGCTACCGGCAGCGATCTGAAACGCAGAATAACCAACCACACGTTAGCGAGAGCGTCTGACATCAGAGCGATAGCAACAGCCGCCTCCCGGCCCTCCTCTCCCACCGCCGGACGGGATGCAGCCGCCGGTGGCGGCGCAGGGGAGGCGGCGCTCGGGGCACCCGTGCCCCCCTCTCGCCCTGCGCCCCTGCGCATCTTACAAGAAACGTGTTGCTCGTTGCTTACAGTCTGAGCTTGGATTTAACAAAATCACACTGGAAAAGAAAAAAATTAAAAAATGAAACCCCACCATGATACAGCCATGCATTTCCGGAGGGAGAAAGGGAAGCAAAATGTGTCAATTCAGAGATTTAGACCCACCTATCTCCTGAAGATCAATGAAAGAACACTTTCAAACTAGTATCTTTGGCTTTGATTAGTTGATTTGTGTACATATTTGACCTCTAAACCCCAAACATTTTTCTCCTTGTAGGCAACGTACTCTGCAAATCTAAGAAATTAAGTGTATTTTCCTTTTTTATTAAACGCTCCAGAAAATTATCTGGTCTAAAAAGCAGAGAGCACACAGAGACGTGTAGCATTTTAAGTGCAATGCACACCTTTCATCATTAATCTAATATAAAATCGAGAATTAAAAGGTAGGAGATCTTGCTGAAGCCACCAATTCCAGTTCAAAGCCTGTTTGAACATTAGTCCCCAAAGCACCAGTGCTCCAGCAGTAAAATAAGGCTTTCCAGATTCTCATGATCACCTTACAGGCTTAACAGAACAGCAAAAAAGGGCTCTGTTTTTTGAGGAAAGATTTTGGGAGCACGCAAAACCATTCTGACTGGGTTTGAAAGAAAAGAACTTGTCTTCACATTTAGATATAATTATTCAAGTTTCCTACCAAGCACTAAGTGCAAATGAAGTTTACCTTCATCTAAATTATTTTAAGATCCTATCACTTAGGATTGTCACAACAGTCTAAAATCCAACACCATGGATGTTACAAGTGCTGTAACAATTTTTCCCACATGAGGCACTGAAGGGCACTTATCATGGAATCTGCTTTTCAAGCAATGATTTTGCTAATGGGTCTCATTTGTTTTATTACTGTCCCATTAATCTATGCTGCCCTTTTTAATACCCTATTTCTGTTATCGCTGTGTTCTTCAGGGAGAGAAAGGAAAGCAGCTGCTACTTCTTCACTCATCCTAAGGAACACAGAGCAGCATCCTTCCCAAGGATGACTTGCTTTTGTGTGTACTGCCATCCTGTGCGTGCTCATCCATCAATACCCAACTTAATAATATAGGGTGTGCCATCAGTACATTGTTTAGACAAAAAAAAAAAAAAAAAAAACAAAACACAAAACAAACCAAAAAAACCCAACCACCACACAAAAAATTTAAATTCCAGCTAAAGATACATTAACAGTAAAAAGAAAACAACCTGAAGTATTGATTCCCAGAAATACATGATATATACATTGAATATTCTCTCTAAATCATCCAAGGTCAAAGCAAGCAAATAAAATATATAAATGCTATAATGAGATTATAGGAAAAAGCTGAGCTTTCTCCTGAAGGCTCACTGTCACAAGCATTCTTCAAATACAAACTAACATATTTAGGTGGGTGATAAACCAGACACGCATTCAGTGCAATTGAAAGGGTAGTGAAATGTTAATTAAGCTTCCCTTTCAATGTTGTTTTATAAATCCTAGTGCTAACTCCTCAGCAGTTTGACTTCCTGAATTTTAACTAAGTCTTTCTGAAAGAGAAAAAGCTCGCTTTCCTCATTTGAATCAACATATTTATTGGTACTATTCTGAAATTAAGTATCAAATTTCCAAATGTGCTGAAGGCAATTCCAACACGCATCTGCACACACACATCTCTCTTCCGTACACACAAATCAAATCTTTCCACGTCGCCAGCTCAGACCTTAATGGCTAAGTGCTTGTAAAAATACCCCATTGGTGTGTATATTTGATACTTGTGTGCAGAAACCAAATCTATGCCGGAGCAGGGGTCTTGTCAGGAGGAAGAAAAACCCTCAAACAACCAAAAACCCAATTCTCTGTACTAAACACTGTTGCCCAACTGAGTTAATACCGCTTGAATAAGCGAGACCACAACCCTCCATTTCCTCCTTGGCCATTGTCCTTAAAGGCCACCGTGGTCCTGCCCCAGAGGACAGCTGCCAACTCCATTCTGCTCCCGGTGAGCGGCTCCGCACACCACTACGGATCGCAGCTGTGGGAACCGAGGCATCAGACTTGAGGCTGCTTTTGGAAGTCTTTCCCCAGCACTTAACAACTTCCTCACTCAGGACAGCCCTGGTCAATGCCAGCAAGCATTGCTTAGCAGGCCAAGCATCCATGTTGGCTTCGTCACCACACTTAAAAGGAAAAAAAGAAGAAGAAAAAAAAAAATCCCACCGTGCATGCATGTTCATCCGAGAGAACAAGAGTACTTGTCTGCAAGCACATATGGGGCCAAGTGCCCTGAAGTCAATGGAAATATGCTGCGACTGGCAATGAGCTTCAGGCATGCCTAGAAAGAAAGCGAAGACCTGGTGACGAGCCAGGGCAGAAATGTCCACCTGAGCCAGCACAGGGAGCCAGGGGAGTAATGGCCAGGTGGTTACATGGCCAGACATAGAAGCTTTGTACCTGTGGGGCTGCTAGTATAAATTAAGGTACATGCAGCTACAAAAAAGGATCAACAATATTTTTGTGTGTTGTTTAAATTGCTTCATTTCGCTGAGGTGCTGCATTTAAATGTCACTGGAAAGTTTATTCAGTACTCTCATCTCAGAGAGCTAAAAATTATTAACCAGATACCGTTAGAAAAGAAAGTGGGATGAAAGAGAGCTGGATGAATGTAAAGTGCTAATGAAACAACTCCTGCCTGTGCTGGTGATGGCTGCAGCCTAATTCTGCTGCTAGCTGGGAAAGTGAGCGCAATTCCTACCCGCCTCTCTGCTGTCCACGGGCACCTGAAACATAGCAGTGACACTAGAGAGCCTTGCTACTTATTAATTTCATCGGTAATGAAAAAGGCTGAGCAGCAGCAGTACAGTCTAGTCTCAGGAAGACAAAATTGTGCCACTTAGTTTCCAGTTGTGAAAATCATCATTGCAGCAACAGGGGTATAGAAATGGCTTTCTTCTGGCTTAAACTCCAAAGAAACTCACTGCTTAGGCATCTGAATTTCCTGTTGCGTACAGCTCTGGTACCAGTTTTGCACTGGAGAAATTCAAAGGCAAATAGGTTTTCTTCACCCACTCCCAGGAAATGTGTGAAATATGCTTAGGGACCTAAGAAACGTTCCTTTTACTCTGTTTACATCCAAATGTCCATAGGTGTAATTCTTCTATGGACTGAATTGTGTTTTTCAGGATTCACTCCGGATTTCCATTATTGCTCTTCCTTATAAAAACTGCTAGACTTAAGAGTTATTTAAAGAAAAACAAAGCTAAAAACTTACGCACACATTCAAACATAGTTCATTTTACTACTATGCATACATTAATAAAACCTTTCTTAAAGTTCTTACTAACTGAGGTCCTCTAACACCCAGCGACTGTTGCAGACCTGCTGAGTAGAATACAAAACGTACAAAGGGGTAGAGGGATTTTGGTTTTTTAAAGCTGTATTTTCAGCCAGACACTTCGATCCAGGATTCCTTTGTGACAGAGGCAGAGATCCAAAGCACTTATTCATTCTGGGCATCGTGCTCTAATCACTCTTAGGTCTGTAATATGTTTGTCAGATATTCACATTTAAATAACAGACGCACTATCTGCATGATTTAGGGGAACACAATACAGCCTAGAGCAGCAATAGCTATACAACTAACATTAACTACAAATAAATCCTCTATAAAATATTCTTTCATTGATTTAAAGCCAAGACAGTAGGAGGAGATAAACTATGCAGCAACTTTTGAATTACAGTTCCATATATTCTAAATATGCAGTTTTTTGAAATTTAAAAGAAATTTATGAACTGGCCCCAGTCTGGCAAGTATTTATTTCTAGCGCTATTATTAATACAATGTTATTGTAAAATACTCAAGTTTATTTTTTTCTCTCATACCTAAAGCTGCATTCTAAACACAGACTGAATGATGCTAACTGACAGCAAACAACGCGCTTCCCTCCCCGGTTCTGTGTTGCCCTGTAGCTCCTACACGTTGGCCAAGTTTCAGCCAGTCTTTGCCTAAAAGTATCCACAGAAAAGCACTAGGTGTTTTAACAGTATTCAAGTTGCAACAAAGCAGCAAAAACCAGCAGTGAAAATGTGGCCCCAATGACATCAGTGGAACTTCTGCTCTTGACTTCGGTGAGGACACAGCTTCACACGACAAATCTACAATGAAACTCGTGCTCTTAATTCATCCCTCTGGGACAGCGGACGAAAGGATTGTACAGGAGGTAGGATAAAGCACAGTGGATAAATATAACGAAGGCTGACAGCCTTTACTCTGCTTTCCTTGATATTTAAAGGCCCGTGTCAATTTTATTTTCCAGATGATAAAATATAACTACCACTACCTCAAGATGCACCATAAACATCACATAAATTCCAGCATAAGTAATCAACAAGTGATCTCAACAGGACTCAAAAAGATCACAAAACAAAATCTGCATAGGCATGCAGGACACATGGAAAATGTCAGGCTCTGCTAATGATTAGGTGCACTTTAGAGCTGCAGGTCCCATTACGACGATGCGGCTTTGTTAACAGTCCCTGCAAAGCCTATAAATGAAGGCTTCACTGAGAATGACTTGCTACAGGTCTATGCACTAAGGTATACTAATGTGTATGTCTAAAACTGATATAAGTTCTTCTGTGGATAATTGTCATTATAAACCTCACATATTTATATTACTAAGTTTAAAAATACAGGCTAAGCCTAAATAAACTAGGTTTAAATTGACGTAAGATAATCCACATCCAGAATGGCAGCAGTATTTAATTTTTGAAACCAATTTTAGATAAACATCTGTATGGATGTAGCCTTGATCTCACATAACATTAACTGTCAAGATAAAGCATGAGGAGATGGAATAATCTTTCAGATCTACCATGACTCAAAATACTAATGAAAGTGCTGATTTTCAACTCTGCTCCCCCCCCCCCCCAAATGTGAAACAGTGAACAGTAAGTGAAGAGCAATATCTGCTCAAGTAGATGGTTAAACCTTCAAAGGTCATAAAAAATGTGAACTAGAGTGACCTAAAACCAAGAGTGGCAGAATTATGTAGACGTGGGAAATCTCCACCAAGTGGGAAGGTAACAACTTTGGCAAAGGCAGGTACTTTTCACTGTATGAGATGTATTACTTCCAACCAAAAAAACCCAAACTACAACTAGCATTAACTTTGTAGTAACTTGCATAGATGAACATACAATGGGCTGATATATTTATGCTAGTTCTGCTTTGCTCTTACATCAACACTCAAAGACATTTAAGATAAAACTCTCCATAAAAAAAACACTGCCATCACTTAGCACTCTTTCTATTTCACTGTGCAGTTAAAATGATGAGGTTTAAAGCAGGACACTGCCATAACCAGAAATGCTAACACTGTTACGGGGAAAAAGCTTCTGGAAAATCCACGGACGTACAAATGCCTGGAAAGCAGGAAAGCAACTTAGCAGCTATACTTACATACTCCCCCTGTAATGTATGCTTAGCACTCACTGGGAGCCGGATAGAGATGCCTCTTTGAAAGAAAAATCTTCAGAAAGTATTTTGCTTCTTTTTAGTTCTGAAATCCAGCACTGTTACATTTCCGACCCAGTAGCAACAATCCACTCTCAGTGATACTTGCTTCTGGGCAACTACTGCCCTATAGATGGCTCCCAAACACGAAAACTCTGATTTCTTTCAAAAGGCACAGACAGCTGCACAAATGCACAAGAAAGCTCAGAAATGAAATTTCCCTTTCTTCCAACTAGATAGTAAAAAAAATACATATATAAATTGTCTTATTATTTAGAGCGCTATTACACGCTGTGTTTGTAAAAGCTATAATAGAAATCAATTATGTTTTCTTTGGACCCCTGTGTTGCTTACACCATACTGCACTCTTTGGAATAATTTCAGCCTCTCATTTAAACAAAAAAATAAGGAAAGGGCCTAAAAAAGTATAATAAGGAACATAACTTTTTATTACATTTGTAGCTCTAGCTTTATGTGAATACTTCTATTTCAGTGTGTGTTTTATGAGAATGATTCTCTAAACACTTTGCAAAGCTTTAGGAAACACCTTTACAGCTCATTCATCAGCCAGTGTCAATGGTTCCAAGTCCAAATCACTTTTATCCTTTTAATCCTCCATAACCACTATGTTTAAATTTATAGCCTCCTCCCTACAAGATCACAAATCCCAATTTATCCTGTGGTCTCCTGGGCCTACACAATTTCCCCAGGATCCTCTCTGCACTTCTAGAAACCAACACAACCCCCTTCTTCAATACAGGATACTTGGCCCTGGTGCTCTGTCACATTTCAGAGGTTCATCAGACCCCGAGACAGGTCCCTGCTGCACTGGGTCCCAGCTATTTGGTCCTCTTCTCTGGGAAAAGGGGGATTCTTATCTCTCTGCTCCTTCACCACCACCTCTTCAAACTGTTTCCCCATTGCACCATCCCAGTTTTGCAAGACGCAGTAACTCCTCTGCTCTGGTTGAAGGAGCAGTGCTATCTAGACTACGCTTTTCCTTTCTTCTCTACTGACAGGAAAAGCTAGCACCTCATCTCCTTGCTCCTGGCAGCTGTCCTTCACAGCCACGCTTTGATTCAGCATGCTGGTAAACCACTATTTTTCCTAGTGGTATCATTTTCAACGTATAAAAAAAAATAATTAATTGGGGCGTCATCACTGTGCAATGGGAGAAAACGGAGGGAGGCAGAACAATAAAACAGTTTTAATTATGAAGCTCAGCAAAAATGGTTTAAATGGAACACTATTCATTTTAGTTCACATCTCAAATCTGTGGTAGTTCTTAACAAGTCCATTTTAAGAGTGAGATGTATTTTAAGCTACCCAGATCTTTATGGTAATAGGTTCAGTAGAAATCATACACACTAGTGACGAAGGAAATCAAAACCTTCTATCTGCAAAAATGCGGAGATACACCTGCAAAGCACCCTCCTCCTAGTATTACCACACAGATAGGCTGCCTCACTAGCAGGATTTGCAGACTCCATACACCAGTCACCCACGTGGCCCCCAACCACACAGCAAAGTCTCATCCTCTGCCCTGCAGAGAACAACAGAAGCACAAGCGTAATCAGTAACTAGGCAGCTGGGAAACAACTCAGTAACTTCTGCAATGTCCCTCACCAAAAAAACTGATTAATATTAACTCAGCTATGGAACATACATTTTGATAGCAGTATTTTCAAAATGCCATTTCTGGGCCATTTGACACACTGAGATAAATTAAACATAGTCCTAAATCCTTTAAATGTTTGAAAACTTGTATGAATGTTAAAGCATTCTACTGCAGCCTACTTGTCATCACCAGTGCAACTACGGGATCAGACTTGGTCTTAACTTACACTATGGAGTGAGCCCTAAAACATAAATCACCTTGGCTTAGAAGAACCTCTGCATGTGAACTTGGAAATACTAAGAAATCAAGCCAGACTTAAATTGATGAAGTGAAAAGTATAGATTTTCAAAATGAAAGTTTATATTAAATGTGCAGTGTCTCTACCAATGAGCCCTTGCAGTGAAAGACTTGAGGACCCACGACCAGGTGACTTCAGTAGGTTCACCTCCTTCACAGCTACTGTAGCAAGGCAACGTGACTTCTCTTTGAGATTTGGCATCTTGCTTCATGCAAACCTATAAAAGCAACCTCAAGCTGGGCACTTAAAACTAATGAACACTGAAACACACGCACCTAAAATGGCAGATTCTGTAGGGAAACAGAGTCTCTAAGTGACAGCAGTGTTCATAAAATCTTGGGTAGCTGATATTTAGGCTTATATCTCACCCTTAAGCAAAAAAGTACTGGCAGAGGAACATGTGCTTCAACTAATAAACTGAGAATCACTTCTGAGCTCTTCTGTCCAGGTATAACTCCCCAGCTATGTCCTGAACACCAAACCAGGTCAGAACCTGGACACCTTCCCCATCTCCTATATTTGACTTCCATGGAAAGGAACTGTGAGAAATCTGGAAGGAACATGAGCATGTAGGACAGGAGGGATGTTCAGGGAAGAGGCCACGGGCATGCCCTGCACACCCATGCCACCCCAGCATAGGTGCAGCACTGTTGTTTCTACTAAGAGGCATGCACACAACTAAGCTTGATGGCTAATTCCCAAGCTGTAGAGGAACCAGAGGTTTCCTTGCCCATCTTGCTCGTTCACACCGTCTTATCCAGCAGGTACCTGCCGGCCCTAAAAATGCAGCCAGGGATGACGAGGATGACAAAGAAAACACCTTTTCCTCTGCTTGACTTGGAGTACAGACTGGAAGCAGCCCTCCAGGGCAGATGCTCAAAGTACTAGGCTATACCATATGTCGAGACAGATCCTTCTCCAGCACTTCTTTTCAAAGGTTTCCACTTTTAAAAAAATAAATATTTGCAAGCTTTCTTTAAATTAAGGAAAGAGTAAAAAAGCCCACATAGGGTACTTGGTGAGGAAATTGGGTTACTAACCCTGCTCCAGTGCAATTAAGTAATTTCTAGCAAGAGGACATTTCAGCTGAAATCGGAAGACCCACTCAGCATTCTGCCAACTGGGTTCTTCCTCAGGAGGTGGGAAACATGCTCCAGTTCAGGGACTGGGGATTTGATCCAGTCTCCCATTTCTCCAAAGAGTGCAGCAATCTCTGATCTTATGGACATAAACGGATACCTGCTGCCTCTGCCAGCTTGTTTTTGTGGGAAAGGAAAAAATTTACCAGACTCTGTCATAAGAGGCCAAAAGCCCTGAAATCTCAAGGTGCCATGTTTAGACTCTTATTTATTGACAAAAGTTTTCTAAAACTGTTTACAATGAGAAATATATTAAAGGAACACAGTATCACAGCTATAAACAGATTTTATTTGAGAAATAACAATAAACCCACAATGAAAACAGCTGCAGTTAGACATTCCTTTGCAGTTATTAAGCCTGCGAAACTCCAGAAATGTTCAAATACACGAAGACCCAAAGTAAAAAAATATAGCCCAGAAAAGAGAAACAATCCCAACAATTTATGCTGTGAAAAAACAGAAACCATAAAGAGCTATTATAAATGGAAAAAAATATATTACAGTTAAAATTTCCTTTCCTTTAGTCAGAGATTTAATTAGTAAGAGAAACTTTTTAAAAAACTTCTTTTCAAAGTTTCAAAACAAAGCTTAATAGCATCTTTCTGAAGTTTCTTACCTGTTGTGAAAATATATTTGAAAGAAACAGTGCACAAGTATATGGAATATTTCTTATAATACTTACCAAATTTTTACAAGCAAGAAACCAGAAAGTCACATAGATTACATATATTTAAATCTTTTCTCTCTTAGTTTAACAGCTTACTCTTATCTTGTCATACAGAAAATTCTTTTTAATAAACTCTATACATGAACGCAACCATTTCGTCTTTAGAAATAAATATTAAAATATAGCCAATGAACGTCTTTTACTGATATTGGGAACCTACAAGACCACCTTTAATAGGCAGTACAGTAGGCACAATTAGAAACCGAGTATGCTAAAACCAGTACCATTCGAAAAATTATAATGTTCAGCCAGTGGAGTACAATAGAGTGGCCTAATTCTGACAACTGAGGACTTTGAGCCACTTTTCTGATTAGCTGTGGGGGTCCTGTTTGTCAAAACTCTTTGTATTAAACAGCCTTTTCTGTAACATGAGATATTACTGCAGTAAGGTCAGCATGGCTATTTAAAAATAATTTCTACACCATAATTGCCCTGAGTTAACCATTTCTAAGAATTGAAACTTTACGTACATGAAATATTGCCCATTTATTTTTTCTTAAATAAAGGCATTATACAAGTTTTGATCATGTAAAAACAAATCAGGTCTTTTTTAAATAATTCAAAAAAACCCCAACAAAACCAAACCACACATGATTTACAGCAGTGTTACAGGGCACTGCAACCTTCAGAGCAACTCAGTGAATGATATTGTTTATTTTTGACTGGTACAGCTATGTTTTTCTCTAGATAAGAGGACATTTTCCCATACCACAGGATAGTTCATTCCCCTTTTCTCCAGCCTGAAGTCTAAAGATATACGGTGTTAGAAGTCAAGAAAGAAAATGAAAGGAGTGCATAACACTATGTCTTGAAGACTTGTCTGTATATTTAAGACTTCAAGCAGATGGTTAAAAAAAACAATTTTGGCACTGGAACACAATGCAATTTAGGTCTTCAGTGTTACTATGATGTTATGATCAATGATACAGCTGTATAACCCAACACAAGTACTACACTGTATGTGCATGGCATGATTACACGTTTGCATATGTAACCCCTTAGACTACACCAGATGTATTTACTAGCGTTGTTGAAGTGTTAGCTGTTAGAAAACTTCGAGTATATTTTCTTCTTATTTGCTGTATTGGAAATACGTGCCCACCGAGTCCACATGCTAAAACTACCGATCTTCACAAACTGTTGACAAACTATTTATCTGAAGATGAATATCCGTTAGCTACTTGTTAATGAGCATCCAAACTTTCGTTTAATATTAAAGTTTGATGCTCAAAGTGTATTTTCCTATTACTGACATTTAATGTAATGACTCTTCACTAAAACAATGTTCTTAGAAAGCTGCTTT
Organism: Gymnogyps californianus; assembly: GCF_018139145.2. Taxonomy (NCBI): domain Eukaryota; kingdom Metazoa; phylum Chordata; class Aves; order Accipitriformes; family Cathartidae; genus Gymnogyps; species Gymnogyps californianus. The sequence goes on from NC_059472.1 coordinate 41,494,758, forward strand.
TAAGTCACTGTCCGGACTCTGCATACTGAGGTTTTCACGTATCTGAGGGCCCTGATGAAGTTATGATGACGATGATGGAAATTCTTCCTGGCCACAACTTTTAAGAAACCATAAAAACCTCATTGTCTTAAAGAAACAAAAGCTGTATCGAGTCACGACCAGTGCATTTAATCAAGCGGAGTGGAAGGCAGTGCAGGGAGGGTTGAGGCATCCCAGCTCCAAGGAAAAAAAAAAAAACCCCAAACCTGGAATTGGGAGTGTGGGGACAGACACAAGAAGAGCGAGAAACGGCAAGACACAGAGAGGTAGAGGAGAAATGTAATTACTAGGAAAAAAGCAGAGAGAAAAAGGCATTGGGAATAGAGAAAGGAGTATCAAACAGCAGGTTGGGAAGCAGAAAAAGATTACAAGGACAGAGAGGGATTAGAAGAAAGAGGAAGAGACACTTCAAGTGCTCTTCCTCATCACCTCCCTCGCAGCTCCTACGTCCCGCAGAGGGAACAGAGCTGCGGTAAGGATGCAGTGGAGAAGGGTATCGCCCAGTGAAGCTTCTCCTGAAGCAAAGCTCCCTCCAACCCAGGCCACTTTTTGGTTGCAGTCGAGAGATATGTCTTCTCCTCTCTCCTGCAGCCTCTGTGCCTGGGGCAGGCTGTCCACCGAGCCTAGCGGGCTGGTGGCAGAGGCAGCAGGGAACTGGTGCCGGTGGGGTTGTCAGGAGGAGATCACAGAAGGAAACCAGGCTCAGAGCCCCGCACATTTTCAAGAGGAAAACTAACAGCGGAGGAAATCCAGTCAACCAGAAACACCAGACAGCCAATCGAACGAGTGCCAAGGTTTGCTGTAGACTCCTCAGTAAATCCAGTTCTTCCTTTTGGCATCGCTTCAGCTTCCTTTCATGTGCTGTTTGCGTGCCGAGATATGCAATAGGCTTGGCCCCGGGGAGTCCTGAACTAGGGATGCTCTCGACCCTGTCCTCACAAGTGCCTTAGGCTATCGCTTAGGAAGATTGCTTAAATTATTTCTCTATTCCTATCCCCCCTTATAGTATCAGACTACCTCACCGTTGCTACATATCTGTTCTCCTCTCAGACCTGTGATACACAGCCACATTAATAGGTCCCCCCTCTCCTGTATACAAAAGGACATCTCCAAACAGGGAATTAAATACAGGATTAAGTATGATTGCCCAAAGCAACAAAGGATATTTCTTCCAAACCCAGAAACCGGATACAAGTATCCCAAGCTTGTAGCTACTGCTTCACCCCAATAAATTGTTACTTCTTTAGAGAATAGTATCAGCAAACTTTTTAAGTAGGTGGATCTAGAGAAACTGAACTTGAACATCAGAGGGCCAAGCTGCCTAAGCCAGACAAATAACGGGATGCAGCAACCAGGGTGCTGAGCCTCAAGCAAGGACATGTGGTGTCTGTTTTTTCATCCGCCCATGCCTGCTGTGTAAAGGTAACTTCTCCTGGCCAGCCGCCCTGCCAGCACACTGTCCCTGTCACCGCTGGGGAACCGAGTCCCTCCAGTGAAGATGTGCCTTACTCACTAGCACCAGCTCATCACTGATCTGGACTGGTTTCAAGACACTCTCTAAAAGCTAATAAGGAGGGAGGGCTGGCTGTGTCACCGCAGCCAGGGCCAAATGCCGCTTTCATCATAAATCACTGATCCAATCTTTTCCGTTTGTAAAACGAGCTATATATCTCCAATAAAACTGCGGACCTCCTGGAGCCTCTGTATGAACACCAAACACTGAATCCCTTTTCTGAGACAGCAGAAACATATCCCATACAGCATGACATCAGGAAGGTAAAAATATGAAATGTGACTGTGAAATTAGTGTAGGTTAACTTGTGACCACAAAAACTAACACAGATCACTTATAAGGCTTTGAACGTTCCGGGTGTCAGTCCTTGGCACAGCTAAGACAGTTTCTCTGCCTTTAATTTCATACTACAACGTATCTGGAATTTCAAGTTCCCAATTTCCTCAGCTGACAGAAATGGCTTCTGAGATGATATCTACATTCTGGGAACAGATTTTTACCCTTAAATTAGCCATGCATACTCTCAGACTTAACATTTTTGTCTTGAAATAAAACAGCAGCGATAATTGTTAATTTAAGACCCCACACAATGCAAATTTACATTCTGGAGCCAAATATGGTGATCGGAAACAAATGAACACGAAACGCCTTCTACTGAGTGGAATTAAAACTAAATATTAGTGAAGCATGTTGCTGATTTGATAAGTGACACATCAGACATTGATTACTGATTTTTTCTTTGCTACAATGTGCCACATGTACAGCTCCTGTCCCCTCCTGCCCTCTTGGGTTTCAGCTGGTTTCCTTGTATTCACCAAGGATGAAGCTACTCAATATATTACATTCTTTCCGTTATTCCTGACACTGGATTTCCCCCTTTTGTTTAGGAGCTTTAACCATGAATAAAAGATTTGAAACTTTAATACTCATCTCCTGCTCAGACCTTGATATCAGGCTCAGAGTGTTGTGGATGGACTCAGAGATGCTTAAGCTTTCTTCTGTTTTTGAGCGCATTAGTAATAACCACGAAAATAACAGAAAGCTCTGGAGGACTAAGGCTAGAAGTGCTCGCTTGCAGTGAAGGTCTCCATTATAAAAAGCTAACGCAATCTAGTGACTGGAAAGACTGTAACCAAAGTACAGGTTGCGAATAAAGGATGGGAAAAAGCCTGAAACTACTGGACTATTTCCAAAAAGGATTCTGCCACGTTGACACATCCATCACTGCATGATTGAGGTCAGCAAAAGCAAGCCTCAATCTTTCTGAAACAGTACTGAAGTATATATTTGCAACTAATGAATTTCCCAACCCAATCGATTGGTAAAGGTCAAGGAAGAGAAATTTATTACCAGACCATACCTCCCAGGACAGCAGAAGAGGACATGGTAAAGTCCTTCTGGAATTGCCCTCCTTTTATCAAACCCCGGGAAAAAAACGTGCATTTCAATTCAAAAAGGTACCTGTAAAAGCACAATGCCAAACTCTTGTCCACACTCTGAATGGGGGAATGTAATGCTCCAGGGGATTCTGAAAAAAAAGAAGAAAACAAAATATGAGAAAAGGCATTAAAAAAACCCCACAACAGAGCAGTAATACGGCAGGCACGTACACGTCAGTGCTGCTGTGATGTTGGAGATCGTGGAAACCGGATGCCAAGGCTGGTCCATGCCACAAGAAGGGAGGGAAAGAAACGCAAGGCAGCCACAAGAGCAAGCAGGGCTATTCCACATGAAAGACGAGATAAGTGATGAAATCAACATGGCTGCGCACTGGAAAAGCTACGAGCTATGTAATAATAACTAATTAAAAAGTCATTTGGGAAGCCTCAGAACACAAGCTCACATATGCTGCAGTATCCGACGTGAGAGATGAGATGCAGCCATGCTGTGGATCAATGTATAAAGGCAAACAGGGCCAAATTTCAAAATGAAACTTCTAATTCACTGATGAAGGGCAACACAAAAATGTACATTTTAAGTTCTTGTTATAGATAAACAATCCCTTTTGTTTTGGTTTTGGCTATTTCCAGACGAAGAAGAGAGAAAATACTGTAAAAAAACCCCAACCCACTCTATTTCCATGATACAGCTTTAGCAGGGTGTGGAATCCGTGTCAGCTACTTTGCAAGTAACTAAGGAAAAATATCAACATGTAAATGTTAGTGTTACTTCAGGGCAGCTGCTAGTTGATTTTGACATGAAAATATGGAATCTACAGTGATGATCTGTTTTTAAGTGACCTCCCATATTCAGAGTTAAGGTCAAAGAGCAAAAAGTTTGTGTGCTTAAGAACCCGTCACACCTCCTTGCTGGGAACTAGAGAGAGCTGACAGGATATTTTCCAAATTAACAACAACCACAACAAAAAACTACTACTAAATTTTTATATGTCTACTAGGAATTAGTTATTTACTTTTCAATACCTATTTGAAGTGATTATTCATGGAAGAACTATAATGTTCAACTGGCGGCACCAAATTACTAAAAAAGTATGAATTTTGCTATTTTTTTTTATTAGCCTGTTCCCCTTTTCTAAAGCACTTAGTTTAGACAATGCTTTTTTAAACTATGCCAGTAGCATATTTACAAAACACAACTCCTGCCTAGCCAATCGATACATCTTTCATTTCATATGCAGTATCTTCTCCTTTTTCTCTCCAAAATTATTAGGTACTTTTTTGGGATTTAAACCAGTTATTAAAATCCATGCAGAAAAAAATCCAAACCTTTGTATTTTGTGTCACCTGCTAAAAATATTTGTAAATACCTTCACAATACAATAGGCTGACAGAAAAGGATATAATTTTAAAATTTTGAGATTATATTCCTGTAATTAAGTACTTGTATACACAATAGCTAAGGGAAAAATAAATCAGTGTATTCATTTGGGAGGAAAACGTCTCTGCTGCAGGACGCAGCCTTCCTCTGCACATTTTTATGTGCAGGAGGGCACTGATGCAGTAAGAGAAGAAGCAGTTTTCCTAACCCTACCATGAGGCTGGTGACACCCAGCTGATGGGTAGAAACGCCAAGCTGAGGTAGCCTCTCCAGCACAATGTTTTTTTTAAGAGAGCTCCAAAACACAGACACCATGTAAGGACACGCACCAAAAAGTTTCCTTCTTCCTATATCAACATGTATACACTTTTATTTTTTTATTGATACAAGTATATAGACATAAAAACTCACATATATACCGTTTACTCCAATACTAGTAATTCAAACAGACTTGAAAACTATTCATGAGGTAGTAGCTATACACAAAAATAAAGCCCTTCAAAATTTTGGCAAGACTAGAAAAGTTTCTATCATTTCCTCAAAATATATAATGCTTATTTTACATCGTTATTTCAAACAGCAACAGGGATCAACACATTTATGATGTGACTGTCAGTGTGAAATATATAGTGGAATATGTTCTTGTTTAGTGAACAGCAGTGTATGCTATTTAAAAAATGTATAGCCTACTGCATCTTCTAAGTGCTAGAAAAAGGTCATAGTAATAAAAAGTGCAAGTATTAATACTGAAGTGGCTTTTGTACAGTGGGTTGCCATAATTGTCTGGTTCCACAATAAACATACTGCTCCAGGTCTCAAGGGTTTCTCGAGAGTGTATGCATCAAACTGTGAAATCACTAGGAAGGGACACACCACACGGGCTTCACTGAGCTTGGATCTGGACCCAGGACAGCAATGACCAAGGAAGATATACAAACAAAACCCAAATGGATTAACGTTCTGTGGAGCTTTTAAGCACATGACTGGTTTCAACGTTTGTGCTATGGAACAAAACACCAACAATCCCATTCAGCATCTGCAAAAGGAGCATGCAGTGACAAAACTGTTAATGGATAAGGTTGATAGAGTAATATGGAGTCAGACCAAGTACTATGTAAGTTCTTCAACACAACAGCACAATATTCTCCAGCCTACGCATCTCATACATAGATGGGACCAACCATGAAGCACCACTGCGGACAACCACCTGTGAGGGCTCGGTTGCCTCCATCAGCAGAAGAGCAAATCCTCAGCCAGGCGGCACTGGATTTTGTAGGTGCAGGATGAACAGCCCAAGGCAGAACCATACATTAATTGCACTTTTTTAAGTGGATGAACTGTTCTAGTAACAAATCTCCAGTAGCACTTTATCAGTCCAACAGCTAAAGGCACCAAATTCTCCTTTCCCAATTAATTATACTGTTTTAGTATAAGAGATGTCATACGAGTATTTCTCAAGTTCTAATTACTTACGCAGGTATAATTCTAACATCTTTAGAAAAACTCACCCCTTCTGCATGCACCATGCCAGACCCCTGTCACAAACTTTTGGTTCCCGCACCTATCTACCTTTATGGCCCAGCCCCAATGCAGAGCAACCCAGAAAGGCCACCACCAAGTAATGTGCGCTTGTCTTCTCCATGAGGTAGAAGGAAGACAATAAAGAGACAGGCTCTGCTTGTCCCACACCTTCTGGGGAATTTGTAGTACAACACGTGGCTAGCCTTGGCTTGGAAGAGCCCACCTACTTGTGACTAAACCACTACCAAATGCCTGGCCCCCAAGAAGGCAACAGAACTTATGGCTGACAACTAATATGGTTGATTCTTTGGTGCTTTTTAATTCTTTCTTGGATTTCTTCCTGGACCTGGAGGTCCACGATTTCATTTCTTTTGCAGATGTACGATTCAGATGAAAATGGCAACAGCTAGGCATGTTGCCATACAGTTTTACATTGGACGCACAGTAGAGTTTGAAAACACTTGCTAGCATGTATGACTATTGAGAGCTCAGTGCTTCTTTCTGGTGATGCACAGACCTGCTCCCTGCAGGCACGGTACAGTGAGGCACCCCCATCAGCATGGCTGCCACAGTGTGCACTGTCAGCTGTGCACAGCTACCGCTCCATTTATTTCTCATTGCCACTCTTTCTTAGAGATATCCCCTCCCCCCCCCCCCTTAAGTAACTTCAGGCCAGTGCTAGCAGATTCATATCACCTCAACAGGAAAGACTGGTCTCCACAATACTTTCTTTTAGGAACAGTAAGTGGTCCCACAGTACTTCTCTTAAAAATCAATAATAGATATGCTGATATAGTGCCAAAGACATGGTAGCTGAGATCTGTGCAAAGAACTGATCGGTCTCTGGCTCTTACTAGACAGGTGCATCGGATGTAGTTGAATTCTGGCCTCATCGTGAATCATTAAAGCAACTGTCCTTATCTTTCCAATTCTCTTTAAAAAAAATAAAAAATGAAAAATAAAAGAAAGAAAAATAAAAAAGAAAAAAAGACTTTAAAACATCTCAGATCTAAAACAGCACAAGGAAAGCTGATGTCAGACTTCTCAAAATCACAAAAATTCATGAAACTGAGCCACGTAAACAAGCCATTTTACCTCCTGAGCTTCAGCTGGAAGATTTAACCTCCTTTGTAAGGGCAGAAAATGCCTAACATCTATACAGGAAGCACCCAAACCAAGATAAGAAACTCTGGACTAGACTCAGACTGTAAAAAATATTAATTTCTTCAATATTTTTCAAATCAACCAATTATACAGGTGTGAACTATCACATCCTCCTCTGAACGGACACTTCTCTATAGCTTTTTTCCTCTATAAAATCCCACCGCCTGATTCAAATTTCTCTCCAAAAAATCCTTCTGGAATGCCTAGAAAAACACTCCACAATGGCCAGGCAGCTGGCATACTGCAATTGCTTGTTATCCTAATTTCAACAGTCTCTCTCATCTGCTGATGAAATCAAGGTCAAGTGAAAAACTTTAACAACCACTATGAGGAGATCTGGGGATCTTAAAATTAAATTTGTAGCTAGATAAATTCTAAACATTTCTACCATTTTCAGATATGTATTTTTTTTTGATCATTTGGCAAGCATAAGGCTATGCAAACTGTTCAGGAAGGAGTGATGCTCCTTTTCAAGACTGACTTGACTTGAGGACATCCACACCCAGGCTGGGTGCTGGCAGGACCAAAGGTCTCCTTCCATCTGTAGTGCCAGGACATTCTAGTAACACGCCACATTTACAAGACTCATTAAGTAATCTACATCTCCGTAATGGGCTTGAGACCTTTAGGACTAAGAGTCATTGAAATGCAAGAGTAACATATGAAAATAAAGATTTCCTTCTCTTTCTGGTCAGCATCCCTACTTCTTTCTGTGGGTCAGCCTTATCTCTAAACGTACCTGATCCTTCAGAGGTCATGTACACTTCCAATCAGCAGGGCCAGAAAACTCCACTTTGTCCCACCAGTGGTCCCTTTAGTTGGCTGCTTGTCAGTTCAGCACCCTCGCAATAAAAAACACTATGCTACAAGAAAAAACACTGTGGGGCCCAGATCACCAACTATTGTGACTGATATTGCATATTTGAAATTTCAAAATCTCAAAGGAAGGAATGACCAACGTGTCTGCCACGCAAGCAAGATCCCAGTGAGGATTTTAAAACGGAGAAAGAGGCCAGCCTAACATCTGGATTTCTTATTTGAGATACATCTGAAGAATGAAAGAGACATCTGGCCTTGGATACCATCAGCAGAGGGACACATAAAGAAATCTCAAAGGCATTGCCAAGGACATATCTTCTTCAGCATCTCTTAACTGAAGAGCATGGTGAGCCCCGTGCCTGGGGTAAGCATACAGGCACTGCGGTGAGGATTCACGGAGTGTACGCGATTCTTCCCATTTTTACTTGCTAGAAACCAGGGAGTTTGCTTCCTCAGCCAGAACCTGGCTTGTCCTTGGATATCCACAACCTGAGAAATGCCAAAGCTTATCTCAGTTTAGACTCAGAGATCTGAATCTTAATGAAGAATAATTAAAACAAAGACTGTTTTCCCTTGCTGATGGAAACTGAAACGAAAGAAAAATGGAATAAAATTATTATAAAACAAGTTTCAAGTAGGCAACATCGTGCCAACTAAAAGCATCTTGCAGTCTGCCCTCCTCATGAAAAGCTGAAATATTTATACCTAAATATACTTTCCATAGCTGTTCTGCTTTTTGCCTTCATCCAGGTTCAGTGAAGTCTTGACCCTGAACATTAAAACCATAGAAACACCACAACAGGAAAAGTGAAAACCACACATGTAACTTTATTTGAACTATCTGGATGACAACAAATCTTAATCAGGATACCACACACTAACACGTGCAGACACACACAGAGGAATGTTGTGTGCCCAAGCTGGCCAACCTGTAAATGAATGGAGAGGGAGCTCAAAGCTGCAGCTCGTACTCTGCTGAGGAGCATACAGTGCATGTAATACAGCAGGTGGTTGGAACCACAAGTTGCATGATATATAACAGCTTACTTACAACATGTTTCCCATGATTGAAAACAAAAATTGGAAATTGTGTTAAACACCTCCCAACCATCTTTCTTTGTAAAAATATTCATCTCATTGCTTTTTTGAAAAAACTACCATAATAGAGGGAAACAAAAAAAAAAAAAACCAAACACAAACCCAAGACAGTTACAGAGCCACAAAAGCTAAATGGAAATTTTTAAGACAATGAAATTCAAGTCATCACTGACCTTTGCCTGCATGAATCATAGGAAAACTTTGCTGGCTTTGGTACTGTCAGCAAAAGGTGACTTAAAAGGTTTGATGGTTTATGTGAAATACTCACATCTGGATATGCCACTTTCTTATCTCACTCAAAAAGTGTACCTGGTGTTTTCCACGACGGAATCCTCCATTTCTCCACTTGCACAGCTGTGTCGTTTTTTTTAAAAAAAAAAAAAAAGAAGTCTTGCAATAATTATGATTAACAAAAAATTGCAGGTAACCTCTCATTCTGAGAGTTAATGTTGAACAGATGTTCCAGCACATCTAATTGTATTCAGTTTTGCCTAATCTACCACAAAAGAAAACTAATTTTTGAAATTAATAACTGTAGTTGGAGCAGTGTAATTGGAGCACATCTGAAGCATATCACCTTTCCCAACAGTTATCATATATGATATAAAGACATTTTTATAAACAGATACATTTTTGCATAATTTTTACAAAAAGATGAATTCAGGTACTGAAAAAGTTAGGCCCATATTTTTGATGGAAATGGTTAATTAAGCCTAAATTCGGAGACTTTTTTTCATACTTTCAAGAAGTACTTAGCATCCGCAAGTCAGACTGTGATCCTGAAGAAGTAGGTGCTTGGTGTCTCTGAAGACCAAATGTAGCAATTCAAACGGGAATGTACAAAGTTAAAGGCTACCTTTTGAAAAATTAGACCTCATGCACCTTTGCTACATGAAGAAGGCACCATGCAAGATGTAAGGAATACAGTCCATTCCTCCTAATATCCCTGGCCCATCACCCTTGGCAGCAGATCATACACATCTGTTACTAACACCTCTTGGTGAAGAGGAGGAGATGAAAATAGGACTCAGCTACATATGTGCTTCTAGTACCAAAAGGGGATTCTTGCTTCCTCTCTACAAAAAAACCCTTTTGATTTTTATGCAGTTACCTAATTAAATTTCACAGTGCATATTAAGCTAGTCTGATGTCTAGCTGTTTTATGTTCAGTCCAAAATCAAAACAGCACACATTTATAAATGCCCCTTTCATTAAAAGAAACCAAACCAAAAATTAAGACGAGGTTTGTCGTATGTAAAGATATGCCCCGCTCTACTTTAGTTGTTTCCTCAGTTCAACCAAGTAGAAGAGATCATACACAAACTCCTAACTAGGTCACAAACTCTACCTTTCTAATATTTTATTCATGCATCTTGTAAAGGGATGCACATTATGTCAAGTTCCAAAAGGAGCATCATGCTATGAGCAACAGCTTTTCAAGAATGGATCAATATTGTGTTGGTTTCTCTTTTTTAGGGAGGGAGAGACAGATCCAATTTCTTCAGTCAGTGAGAAATAACAACATAAAATCAAGTTGTCAATCTCTTGACATACTATTTGTTTTAATCTATAGTCAATAGTTCGTTGATGAGTCTGTGGATTATTCCAGAGGAATTCTCAAAAATACCTGTAAGAAGAAAATGTATTGTCCAAAGTCTAAATTAGCCACATAGAACTCATACATACAATAGACAACATTTCACGGTTAGCACATCAAAAAAAAGTTGAAACCTACTGTTTCATATTATGTACTCTGAAAACCATAATGTTTTTAGAATATATACACAGAATAACTGCGTGTGTATTTTCAGCTGGGAGATAATGGAGATCTTAAAAAATTACATGAGAATTCATCAGGTGCCATAGCTCTCAGCTCATTAACCCGGATGTTTACAATATGCCTGATCCTGTTTCTTAGGATCTTTACAAACTAATGCCTTCTTTCAGGCCAGTACTTGTAATGTGTGATTCACTAAGATTCAGAAGTTCTATCTTGAAATTTTCTTTTTTTTTCCTCCCTTGGCTAGAAAACGTTGGATATCTGCACCACATTCAGCACTGCTGAGAACGAGAAGGGCCTTTGCAGAGGTTAAAAGCAGACTCTAGGCACTGAGCCAGTCTCCAACTGTGCTCTGCCCTGCTAAACTGTGTTTGGATTTGCTGTGAGAGTATACAGTATCTGTATAAAGGCTCTTGAAATACCAGGGGCAACCTAATCTAAAAAAAAAAAAAAAAAAAAAAAAAAATGGAAGCGGCAGAAGACACTGTTTAACCGCCATTTTTCCACTTCAGTCACTAACAGAATACGATTTACATCCGGATCTTGGATCTAGAATAGCATCCACCTTTTTGTGTTGGATGTTTGCATTTGACTGCAGAATATTTAATTTTATACTAGACAACACGTTTTAAGTTCTTCAGGAAAAGAAGTCAGGATTAAGACTTGCTGGATGGGGATAGTTGTAAGAATGGACACCACCAGAGAAAGAAACACCTGAGCTAAGAAATAACAATTGCTTTTTTTCTTTTCTATTACTGTATATAGAATTTGGCCACATCACAGTATATGCAACTATCTGAAAACATTACATTAGAAAGTGAGAGCTTGAGACCAGTTGAGACAAAAAAGTGAACCAGTCTCTGGAATACATCCGGGATGCAGCACAGAAAACAGAGAGATTGTCCTGTAGACCCGCTGCTTGGAGCGATGCTGGCTGCCCAGTGCCAGACCCAGGTCGACCCACCAGAGCGAGCTCGGGGACTGAAGCACATGGTGTAGGAGGAGAGGCTGAGAGCACTGTGTTTGCTCAGCCCTGAAAAAAGAGGGCTACAGGGGGACCTACCCGCTGTCTGCAACAGACTCTCCTCACAGGTGCACAGAGAGGGAGGGGAGGCATCGGCCAGAGCTGCAACACAGGAAATTCCAGCTCTATACAGGTAAAAATGTCTTTTTATTGTGAGGGAAGTCAACCACTGGAACAGGAGCCCAGAGGGTCTGTGGGACCTCCATCCTTGGAGATGGAGGTCAAAACTGTCCTGTGCATGGCCCTGATCCAATGGGATCTGATTTGGGCAGCAGGATGGACCAGGTGACCTCCGGAGGCCCCCTCCAACCTACACGATTCTCTGATCTCATCTTGCTAACTCTGTTTCAGCAGTACCAAAAATTGGTGTCTCTTTGCCTCAGTCCATCCTCAACAGCAAGTGATCCAGATGTGGGAGACACAGTAATAAATTTTACAATGTATATGTTAAAAGTCATCACCGTATATATCCATTTCTTTCTATCACTCCTTTTTTTCCATTCTTGAAAGACTGAGATATTTGCTTCTCAGTATGCACTGGGCATTTCCTCTGCTCTTCTGCTTTTTGCATCTCTCAGTGATTTAGTTGTCAACAGCACACAAAACAGGATGACTTGAGGAAATCAAGAAAACATGAGGAGGCAGAACAAGGACTGCCTAGAAAAAAAAAAAATGCATGATCTCTCCTTTTTAGCAGCAGGCACCTGTAACATATTCAGCAAGGCAGTTAGTTAACAGGCAGTGCTGTGCAGGACTTCTTTGTGTACAGCACTTAGGAATCAGTTCAGGAAAGGGCTGTGAAGGACAAGAAGCTGCTGATGCCGGTGTTTAACTGTCAGTAGAGGCTAAACAGAAGGCTAATGGGCTCTGCCACTGGCATGCTGTAATATTGAATATGCTACAGAAGCCTCAAATATACTGTACTGGTGATACAGATATGCAGGGACACACAGGGACATGCAAGATATTCTGGGACAGCACTAAGTGGTGGGTATAACAAACACAATTATTTAGAAACTGTCTAATCGAAGGAGATTTTCTGATGCCGCAAAACACGTACTAGGCAGGGAAATCACCGAGGGTCCCCCACAAAGTTCTGTGGCACGTATCACGTCGGCTGAACCAACCCATTTGATAACAATGACGTGATCTGCTCCTTGCAGCTTATGGAAGATCATGTTTAGGCAGAACCATGTAATGATTTTGTCAAAAGAAAATAGGAGATATGCAAACAATCTTGATTTAAGCTAACTGGTTGGCTCTCCCCAATGTTTCTGCCCACAGTACAGGCAGGAACATAAAAATATTTGTAGTGATACAACTCTGAGGCAGTATTCCTAGCAGACAGAGCAACAGAGATCACCAAACTCATTTTTTCTGTTTAGTGGAAATAAATAATAGCATTATTAGAAACTGACAGAGAACAAACAAACTAAAGCAACTCAGCAAACCCACACAGAAACTGGCTAATTAAATGAACTCCCATTTTTCACAGCAAGGATGCTTGGAATTTCAAGATTGTAAACCATGTAACTCTCTTCCCCCATGTAATTTTCTTTAAATCAGCGCTTTTTCTTCAGTATCCCAATCAAACACAAACTACATTTTAAAAACATCCATCTTAGAGATGAGCACAACTTAATAATGAAGCTACTGAAATCAAAGCGCAACCCTCTGGTACTTTGCCACACGGCTCCTGGGAAACACTGCTGGGAGAAGGGAGTCATTAAAGAAGCAAGTCCTGCTCAGTGGCTGCGCATCTTAAAGATGTTCTGTGCAAGATCTCAGGGTCTCGATTCATGGCTATCTTATCTGCTAATTACTAATGCATATGAAGTGAACCTTGCAATGGTAATATCAATGTGCTCACCAATGAACCTCCAAATGGCTTTATGCTGCAGATGTTGTCCACACTGTATGTAAGCCATGGTACTACAAATGTGTTTTAAAGTTGGTGAGGTTTCCAACCAGTGTCTCTGCACTGCCAACAATCTCTCCTTCAGTTCATTTTCTCATCATGTTGTCTATGCTGTCATTATCCAATGCTCTTATTACAACTGTATACCAGGAACCCACCGAAAAGGAGTACTTACAAGGGTGGAACTGTTTTACTTTCAATATTTCCTATGAAAGAATAAATATATATTGCTCCCGCCACTGCATCTTTGTTTTCAGGTTCCAAGCATTATTACCAACTCTGTTGATAAGGAAGTTGTTAATATTATGTTTACACAATAAGAGGTGATGCTAAAGATTAATAAAATACGTAATGTTTATTAATTTCGTACTGACAACTTATTTGCATTTATAAGCTATACCTCAGTTACAAAGACAGCACAGCTGCCCTCCACTAGTCACCGCAGCCACATTGCTTTCATCCTACAATCCCTCCACCAAAGCTCACGGCAAAGAAAAGCATGACTAATGTAAAATGCTTCACTTCTGAATCACTGTTTTGTAAGTTACGGAAATGCTATAGTATCCACAATGTATTAATTGCAAAGCACTAAACCTATACTGAGTTCTCCTTCAGCAAACTGCATACCTGGTGGGGCCAAGCACCAGAGCAGCAACAGGTAAGAGGCAGCCAGAAGCGCCGTGTGCCCTCCCAGCGCATTTCGGCTGTCCAGGATGCTGGTGGATGGCTCACCTGTTAGACGAAAGCAGCTTAGGGTAGGATCGCCCTGGGAAGGGGCTGTGTTACGACAGCTCTCAGCACAGCTGAACGCCGGAGTGCTTGCTTCGCAAAGGCGCTCGCTGCTGCGACAAACCCTGGTGCAGCTCCCGGAAAATGGGAGCGGAGAGAGGCAGGGCAGCCCAGCCCAGCCAAAGTGGAGGGTGCTGCTTGCGCTGCAGGTCAGCTCCTGCTCCCCTGTCTGACAATGGCAAATCTCTTAGTCACTTCACAGTTCTGGGAACAGAATATCGTCTTGTGAAATTACAATGCCGTTTTAATGCTACCATTATTAGCATTGTCTTCAGAAAATAAAATGTTCTGTCGCAGTTGCTGTGGGATGACAGCAGTGAATACACACTGAGTCACCCCACATTAATTTAAATAGCACAACTGTGTGAACACATGTTCTTTAGTTAAATCCACACACACACACTCAAAAGTAAAAATAAGCAGATCTCCAAGGAAGAACTCACTTTCTACACAATGCAAAAGCAACCCTCGCTGCTGTGCTTCTGCAACCTCAACAAACATGTGGCAAATGGCTTAGTAAGACTACTTCTGTTTTCTGATCTGGTAGTAGACAAGTACACAAAGCCACCCCCCAAAGGGTTATGTCATTAAAAATGTATGTACCTAAACCTGGCTTTATTTGGTGACCTCCAAAACACAAGCGGAGATCATACCTGCAAGCAGATACTCAGCATCACGATGTTGACACAGAGAAGTCTCAGGTTCCTCTCCTCCCCCTTCAAATCCGAACAGCATCTCTCAAGAAGAAAAATCACTCAGATGTTTTCTCACTATACATAATAACATACCCCCCGCTTATGTTCAATCCCATTCAGAGCAGGAGATATCCAGAAGATTTCAAGTTAGAGCATGGGGAGGGTCTACTACCCAGGCATTCACTCTGTCACAGGACTTGCTGTGCTGCCAATTCACCATGCACTGCTGATACCAATGCGCATTAAAAACAAAGCAAACAACTGCTCTGTGTTCAAACTTGTCCGTGTTTCTGCCCCTTAACTAAACTGTCACTAGGAATAGAAACTGCATAGAGTACAGCTTCTGTACTTTGAAATTAAACTACAGAAGGCACAGAGGGTTAAAATGAGCACGCATTTTTTTGTATTACACCTGTGAAACCATCGTCCACAGTTTTCCTCACACCAAAGCTGCACAGCTGCCTGAAAGCACATTATTTTACACTTCCTAAAACAAACCCTCCTACGTCTAATGCTTCTAACATGCAACCAGATATACTCCAACCAGGTATCGTCATTATGAAAGGATTCTGCTGTCATGCACACTCCCAATATTGGGCACTTGAACAACTGTCCTGACTGATAGAGCATGACTTCAGTACAACATGGATTCAAAGTACATAAATTGAGGCCAATAGAGCATTCATACCACCAAACTTAAGACACCTTAATTCCCTTCCTCTAGGAGGAGCCCTGGAGTGCCCACCTGGAGCTCCTGTCCTTGCCTTACTTCTTGAGGGAACTTCTCTTTCTCTCCAGTAATTCCTTATGGACAAGAGCTAGGGAAACAAGTCCTGCCTGTCAGTTTTAAGCTGAAGTTAGACAACATGAGTAAACAATACGGCACATAAAAGTGTTCAAGTGTAGATCTGACTATAGTAAAAATAATACTAATAAAAAGCCTTGTTTTTTTCTCACAGAGGATATCTGAAGGGCACTAAGTTTCACAGGCAAATCCCTCCTTCCCTTCAAACAACAGTGTCTAATGGAAAGAAAAGTGATTTTCTTGCCTAACTGTGAGGAAAGCTGTGGACCACAGCTTCTTAAATATCCAGAATGTAGGCAATACCTAGAAATCTCAAAAAATACTTTTTCCCCCCTATTTGAATCCTTACACAAGTTTCTGCAATTGCCTACACAGAACAACGTTAGACAAACAGCCAGCGCATCTTAAACCGTGCTTAAGGCTGTGTGGGAGCCAGACAGGAGGAGCTGGCAGTTGGCCACCTCGCCAGGGACCAAGGTGACAGGACACGCTATCCTTAGGAGTTGTTTTTATCCTACGCTAATTTCCCCTTCTTCTCCTGGCAGGTCTCTTGTGCACCTGTGCAACGCAAGCCCGGTTATTTCTGCTGGCCCAAATAAGCGCAGCCCAGCGTCCCTCCCAGCGGCTGAATTACATACAAACTCAAAAAAACCACTGTGCTGTTATCCGAAATGTACGCTGCATGCCACAGGTTTCGTGACTGCTGGGGCATCCTCGGGTCCGCACGGCGTGGTTTATGTGGCCGGCAGCTTCCCCAGTTCTCTCTTCTTCGCCCAAGAGCAACCAAATGCCATGCAACGTGCCCTGTGCATGGAAATGGCCAGGAACAGCAATGTCAGAGATGCTCAGGAAACCACAACCTGGTAAAGAAGGATAGCACGCTACCGTCACCAACCCCTGACCCTCTGAAAGCTTATTATACCTCACTAAGGAAACTAATGTGACTTCAAGCTCACAGAAACAGGGGAAGGAGTATGGCAGAGAGAAATTTGTAGGTCTTTGCTCCAGGGTCCCTCCCGCCCTTATGTTCATCACTCTTAAACCTATTTCCTCCCCACAGAGGAGGCCACTGAAAAACCCCGCTTGCAGGTCACAGGTGGGCTGGCTGTCACCCTTGCACATGATATGCCACTCTTTTCACCTTAGACAATGGAGCCAGAAACAACTACTCTAGTAGTGTAAATTACAAAGTAGTAGTGTAAATTACAAAAATAGCTAGTGTAAATTACAAAGTAGCATGGGGATTGAGGGTAATTTTAATACAGTATTCCCGAGCCAAACTTTTCACTGGTCTCGCATGATCACCACAAAGTGAAGGGAGCAAAGTTTCTGAGAAGGTTCTTACAGCGGCCCTGCACAGCCTTGCATCAAGATCACTTAAATGGCAAAGCGCAGCATGCTGACTAATGGCTAACTTGTATTACTCACCACTGTTTATGTGGAATCAAGACATATATTTTTAATCACACTTCCCAACTGTTCGCATTTTCATTTTATGTTGCCAAGCAGGTGAATCCTTCAAACAATACTATGCAAAAACTACGTAAAACCTCAAAATTTCAGGTCAGACCATTTCCTCTCCCACTTAACCCCAGACTTTTTAAACAAGGAGAGACGTGCAATGCAGAGGGGCAGTCTTCCAGAAAAGCTACCTTTCTGGGGCTTACAGCTTATCCTTTGTAGCTCATGGGGAGGCTTGTGCTCTAACCATGTGAAAACGTTATCAGTTATTATTACACTATGTTTCATGCTAAATATTTATGCCCTTTTCTCCAGTGCCAAAAGCTCATGTTGATACTTTAAACTTTACTGTGCAGACGCGAGTCTTGTATTTCCCGGTTGTCTTTTTTTTTTTTTCCTTTTCTTTTTTTCCCCTCCTCCCTCAGGCATGAAGGTTAAGCTATAAGATTTATTCCAAAATTCAACAACAATGAAATTTTGGTGAAAAAACATTTAAGATGACAAAATGCCCTGAGCATTAAAATATATTAAAACCACCAAATTTTTTATTTCACACATTCAATCTTAGACTGATTTTCAGTAGCCTACAGAACATTAAAGCCTTGTAAAGTCAGATTTACAACAGAACTTGAAACAGCCCCATCTATAGCCTATGAAGTGCTGTTATAATACAAACTTTAAAAGTGTCAAACTTCAGTGAATTATGAAACTCAGCACTTCCCCTCTTTTTTAGCTGTAATCTTAGATGGAAAGCAGTTATTAGAAAAGCTGCCAGCCCTTGTGCTGTAAAGATTTTATTAATTTATTTATTTATCTTACAGTTATTATGAAATTAAAAGTGACAAACCATGCACTAAATCACTGATTTTGTGAACCTTTTTTAAAGCTTGAATATCATTATGAGTTCTGGATTAAAATATGTGGCTAAAAGCAAAAAGGATAAGATAAAACAGGAATGAGTAGGTACATCAAAAAATCAGGTTTGTAAGTTTCATATTTTAAAATGTATGGGAGGCAAAAGACAACAAGAAAAATCTGTCAAAACCACAAATTTGGGCAGTAATAATATGAAACTTAAAATTAACAACTGTGTATGTTTTTTATTCCTTCTTCCTAGTTTCTCTTAGATTTCTATATTTGCTACAGGACTTCAGCAAAAACATACAATATTCTGGGTTTTGGGCATGGTCTTTGGGTAAATCTGTTCATTTTCTTCTCAGTAGATCAGAAAAAATAAAATTTAGCAAGTATGAATTTACACCTATTTTCCACAGTGCACAAAGGTGAACAACTACTGGTATTTCTGAAGAAATTCATGTCAGTAAATGTGCAAGACCTAAATATATATGTGCATTTCTCTTTAAGTATATAGAAGCACAATAACTTGGGGGGAAAAAAAACCACAAATCTGCTAAATAAATCTGTATGTGCTATATTTTCACAGCGAAGCACCAAATTACATCAATGTAGCAGACTCCACCTTTTTCATGTGACACCATGCATGCACTGGAGGATAAATATATACCAGGCTGTTAGTGAAAATTTCTGTAAAAGTTCGTGATCTTTTCTACAGTATCTTACTAATCCTTATAAAACAGCTTTTTTTTTTTTCCCACTTGGATTCATTTATCTTCTTTCATTCATCATCAGTAGCTGTAGTAGAAAATGAACAACTGAAATACCAAATGTTGCCATTAATTTCAGTATTGCATGAGAAAACTTAAAACTTGAAAAGAGATCAGTGGTAATACAAACTTTTTTTACATTACATATATATGTATGCTTATAGTATTTATTTATATATTTTACCCTGAACTCCAGAAAAATCACTGCTTTCCTCCCCAGCATACTTTCCAATTCCTGCAAAGGAGGATGAAGATCCTAAGTACAATGTCATTGTTTATAATGCAAAATATTTTATAAAGAGTAAACAGAATTTACCTCATGGCAGGGGAGATAAGAGTAAGTGACAAATGTCAGAAATACCTCCAGAGACAGAGAGGGAATCCATTCATTAAAGAAGTTATTTAATTCCTAGATTAAGATACCGAAGAATAAAAATAACAGAGGATCAGCATCCCCACAGATTACTAGGATCTGGAGAGAGCAGAACAAAACACTTCTAGACCGACTAAAACTATAGCATATCGAATTTAGCCATCAAATTTTGTGAGACTTTTCAATTTTTCCTCTGTGATGCAAATCAAATCTCCTTTCCCCTCAAAAATGTCTCTTTCGAGACCTTTTCCGGATCAGCTCCAGGGGAAGGGAGAAGCGCAGATGAGCTAAAACAAGTAACTCAGCTTATTAAACCCACTGCAAGACTGGATGCATATGGAAATGAAATCTCCTATTCCCAAGCAGATAGACTAGATATGTCAGTATGTTTTTGCCATCTCTGATATAAAAATAGGTGTCAGCAAAACCCAGTATGAATTCTTGCAAGCCCCTGCAAGAATGTTGCTGTTTTCCTCTGGACTGTTCAACCAGCACAACCACCCAGAAACTTCTCACAATCAAGGAAAAGAAAGGGAGGGGAGGCAGGGGGGAACCCACCCTAAACCCTTACTTCAGTTGTGTTCAAAACCCCTAAGAAAACAACTGAAACAATTTTTCTTATTGGTCAGACGGACCTTGCAAAAAATATACCTGGGTCATCACTGCTGACCCAGGGTTTGTCCCCTGTCCAAGAGGGAATGACAAGATCCCTTCCCTGGTGTACCGGTGCCATCACTGGGGGTCAGGCAAGAAGAAGTCAGGAGCATTTTGTGGCCTGGAAGTAAACCAAAATATATCCGCTTTTAACAGCAAAAGCAAAACGAGGCATGCTTCTACAAGCTGCATCTTACTATTCCTCAGGAAAACCTCCCCGGCTTTTTCTGTTCTGTATTTTTCTGTGAGCAGGCATCACGATTGGCATGTGCGGGGGCTGTTGCCAAGTGCTCCTAAAACTTGCACTCCTACACCTCGGACGCGTGTGCCCGTGCTCACGCACGCATAATAGACAGTGGCAAACTGTGGCAGCTGTGACCTGCAGGAAGAACTGAGCACAGTTGGTCACCCGCTGAATCAATTTATGCAGATTGCAGAGACACTCTCCAGCATCAGCGTGGGCAACAGCAAAACACACAATAAAAAAGGAGCTTTTTCAAAAAAAAAAAAAAAAAAAAAAAAAAAAAAAAAAAATTAGAAATGTTTTGCCTTCAGGCAGCTCTTGGTTTCTCCTCCCACCCAAAAGAGCTAATGTGTTGCTTTTGTAACCTATTATTATTGTCCATATACACAAATATAGTGATTTCATGCCTGTTCTAGAAAATGAACAAATTTAACCGCTGAAACACACCCCAGTGTATGACCAAAATGCAAGCTCATGCTTTGGTCAAGCTTCTCAAGTACAACTTCTCTTTTTCTGCATTTCTTTCTCTTGCTTTCTCTATTTCCCTCCACTTTGTCATAGATTTCCAAAGTCCAAATTTTAGTAGATTAAACTGGTGGAGATCTTGCTCCTCAATAAAAGCACTTCCTGGTCTGCAACTGCAGCAGACAGACAGGCTGCAGCCCAAGGACGCTGGATCAGCCACGGAGTACAGAGCATTTCAAATTTAGGTCACCCGTGCCACTCTGATCCCAGGGAACAGCAACGGCGTGTTTTTCCACACTTGGCTGTTTTCCTGCTGACCCGTGTCTCGAACGAGATGACAGTCCCAATGCAATTTAAAGAACAAAGTCAGTACAGGAGATATTTAATACTGAATACGGCAGGAAAGGGCCACAGTGATTGGGAAGAAGAATTAACTTTCCCAAAGTCTGCCGCTGGAGGCTGAAGGCGCAAACACTAAAACTGCATGAACATGCATCTTTCAGTTGTGTTCGCTGCCTGCACAACTGGGACACGAAGGGGGGACTGATGGCAGGCAGAAATTGTCACCATGTGAGGAAAAGTGGAGCTGAGCCAGCAGCACACACGATAAGAGTTATCTCTGCTAGAGGCTGCTCGCTGCCGCGCCAGCACCTCAGCTCAGCGCTGACAAATGCTGGGGGGTAGCCGGCGCCAAGGCCGGACCTCACTAATGATAAAAAATACAGCACTTCGGGTGCTGAGGATGTCAAAACCAGCAGCCTACCCACCCTTCTGCAAGTGAGCCAACCCAGCCGTATTTGAGAGAGTAAAACCCCTTAAGGAAGTAACTGCTTGCTGCAGGAAGGTGAGAAATGTAGCCGGGTCCCATGCTAGTGGAAGGTGAAAGGGGGAAAGCCCTGACACTCTTCCCTTGGGACTCTGCTATTCCCCAGAGGACTGGAGGGGGAGCTCCCCAGCACCCAGCCTCCCGTGGCGGCTGAAGCCATCCCAGAGCAACGCAGCAGGGCAAGCTCCGATGGCTCCTCTGCACCTGTGCCTACTCAAACTGCTTTCTAGTTGTTGGACTCAACATTTGTTTTTTCTCTCCTGTACTTCTTAAAAAAAAAAAAAATTAGGATTATACACTTAGCACAACACAGCAACTAGCATGTTTTTACAGAAGAATGCTTCATACATGACTGTGGTGTTCACCTACACATGAATCCATTGGGGAAAAGCTTAATGGATAGCAATACAAGGTATTTTAGCTCGCCCCGTAATTCTTATCTTACTGGTTCAAAGCTGTGTCACTCCCCCATGCAGGTGGTGCGGGCAATCCAAGCGAAGATGACTTGCGAGGATTATTGCTCCCTGGCTATAGGTTTAGCCAAAGATTAACAGAGGGATCACCAGAGAAGCTACCTACTGAATATTCAACTAGCAACTAAAGCAGCCGAGCCTGTCATTGGGCATTGCAAATGATTCACAATGGAGAAAAAGAATTTGGATGGGTCACAGTATGAGAAGAAACTTTGTTTTAAGGAGTTTTGGATAAATCTGCAGATTAGTAGATGTTTTACCTGGAGGATGATCAGAAATAGTGTGGCCAGCAGGACTAGGGAAGTAATTGTCCCCCTCTACTCGGCACTGGTGAGGCCACACCTCGAATACGGTGTTCAGTTTTGGGCCCCTCACTACAAGAAAGACATTGAGGGGATGGAGCGTGTCCAAAGAAGGGCAACAAAGCTGGTGAAGGGTCTAGAGCACAAGTCTTATGAGGAGCGGCTGAGGGAACTGGGGTTGTTTAGCCTGGAGAAAAGGAGGCTCAAGGGAGACCTCATTGCTTTCTACAACTACCTGAAAGGAGGTTGGAGCGAGGTGGGTGTCGGTCTCTTTTCCCAAGTAACAAGTGATAGGACAAGAGGAAACGGCCTCAAGTTGCACCAGGGGAGGTTTAGATTGGATACAGGAAAAGTTTCTTCACCGAAAGTTTTGTCAAGCATTAGAACAGGCTGCCCAGGGAAGTGGTTGAGTCACCATCCCTGGAGGTAGATGCGGCACTTAGGGACATGGTTTAGTGGTGGACTTGGCAGTGCTAGGTTAATGGTTGGACTTGATGATCTTGAAGGTCCTTTCCAACCTAAATGATTCTATGATTTTCCGTTTTAGAAAAGACAGTAAGAAAATGTATCAGAATAGATCCAACTTTGGGGGGGGGGGGTGGCCCACTTTATGTAAATGGAGATAGGTTACATGAAAGAGCTGAGAATGAAATTATAAATGGAAGAAAACCCAGTATCATCTCTGTATCATGACAACAGAAACCAGATCTATCATCGTAAGTAGAGTTCATATCGTCTAATTCAGTTAATAGGTTTTTAGAGAAACGGCAAAGTTCATTCATGGGATACAATTTTTTTCTCTGATGAGGGATTTGCAGGAGAATCAGAGAGACAGGCAGTCGTCTTATAATTTTCACACATATAAAAGGCTAATAAGCAATCAGGAATTACAGACATTAGGAAAAAGAGCTGATGCCTTCTCCAGTCCATTACTCTGCCAACTGAAGATTATCCTCTACCATCTCTTAGCTAATAGCTTGTTAGATCTGGTACTAGAGATGTGTAGCAGACCATTCCCTGGGTTTAAGCATCTACAAAACAAGTATCAAAGAAATTTTGTTTATATTTTTCTCTGTTAATCTCTGATTCTTGTTACATCACCTATGCTGAAAATTTCTTTTGTACTTCAATTTTATTTTGCCTTCAATTTTATTTCTCACATTTGTGCGTTTCTTTCCTGAAATCCTTCAAATATCGTTGATCTCCTCCAAGGGATAAAGCATCTGCACCTGACTGCCTATTTGAGGTGTCCACACAAGAGAAACACTGAGCTTGTTGCAATGCCAACCAACATCAATAGGGATCCTCCACCAGCTTCAGTGGGGTCAGGATCAGACCTTCAGAGCCACTACTCCCCCCTGCAATATGCTCAGTTGGGCATCTTTACACAGCCAATACTTGTAAGGCTCCCTCCCATCATATTTCAGACCCTTGCTAGTATTATTCCATATTTTTTTATGGCATTATCCTTTTTGAAGTCTCTCCATAACATGCAATAATTTTATTTGGGATTAACTTTTGTGAAGTCAATTACAGTTTTGCATTTTGTTTTATGTTCCTAACCTCTTTAGATTCTTTTGAACTTTAAACATTTGTCCAGACTTGTATTTTCAGCTCTTCCTAATTTGAATGTGGCTCATTCAGCATATGAATCCCCTTCATATCATCAGTTTAGTTTAGAAAGGACAAAACTAAAGTCTTTTGGAGAGATGAAGCAGCATAAAGCTTTTGAAGAAAGATGCAACAGTTAAATCCTGTTTTATCACACTACCCATCAGATTACTTTTGCTGAAGCAATTTTGATTTAAAGTCCTAAAATACTGGCACAAATGAAATATAACCTATTTTGAAGAAAAAAACCCCAATAATCCAGAATTAAAGTTATATAAGCTTAGACTGACTTCTTTAATAAAGCAATGGGAAGCAGCAAACTGAGGAGAAAACATCAGTAACAGAGCCACGATCAGAAATTATATTGCCGTATTGGAGAAAAATAGACACTTACAGAGATGCCAACCTACTGGGAATATTAAACAACATTGCTGCTTAAAAAGTAAGAAGTAGTAGAAAATAATTCTTTATAGAGTTACAGTTAGGTTATCTTTAGCACCTGAGGAGGTGGTTTTTTTTATTTGCTAGTCTAAGAACAACAATGCCTCTGCACGCAATACGCAGGAACCTGGGGAAGAAAAAGAAACATTTTGCACTGAAGACTTGAGTTTGGAAATGAAAGACAGTTTCCAATAATTTTTCTGCAGTAGACAATGATAAAAGACAAAGGTGATATAGGCACCATATGGTATGTTAATTCCAGTTGTGATAACAGCTCTCTTCTCCATCTATTCCTTCGCTAGACTGCGAGAAAACACGCACTGACACCAACGGCAAAACTCAGCCTCATCAGGCATGGCAAATATTAATGCGTAGGTAAATAAAAACTTGGGACACTGGGAACAAAAATTGTGAAAGCTGTCTGTCTCCCGACGAGGAGCATCGCTGGGTGGATAAAGTACCACAGTAACAACTTCTTAGGTGTTCAGGGAAGCTAGGATAAACCAGACACAAATACACCCTGGAGCAAGGAGGATGCATGCTGCCTTTGCAGAAGAACATACAACAAAAAAAAATTATCCAAATAACCTGCTTGGAAAAGGAGCCTGGGTCATTCTATTAAATCCAATCAGTCTGTACTGCACTAGCACATAAAACCAAACCTTAAGTGCCAAACAGGACACTGGCACAGGGGCTGTGGGTTAAGAGCACCTCACCTTTGTGGGAAGGGACAGCCCCAACACCTCGGTGGTGATGCACCCAAATCTTCGTTCCAGGTGAAGGGATGGGGAGAGGACAGGGCTAAGCTACCTGTATCGGCAGCTCACAAACTGGCCCACAAACAGCCTGCGTCAGGAGGCTGTGAGCGGGCATTTGAATTCGGGGTGTGGAAAGAAACAAAACAGCCTCTGCTTTCACATTCTGCACTGCAGCATAGCAGCAGGTGGTTGCTTCTGTTGGAGATGGACCTCGGCTTTGTCTTTATACGTTAGTCTGGTAGGCAGGCAAATACTACACTTGAAGGAAAAAAACAAAAAAAGAAAGGAAAAAAAACCAACACAAAAACAAAAGAAAAAAGGACACCCCACCCCACCCGAACCCTCTGAAATCAATCAGACAACGGGTACCTGCTCCCAGAATCGCCCTAATGCTATTTCAAGCTTGGAAAACCTTGGGATACTGATCCTCTAGCAACCACAGATGAGAAAAGCCTCTCAGAAGTCCAAAAAATACATTTAGTAGCAAAGGGAGGTGGAACTGGGAAAACTAAACAGGGTGCTCAGGCAAAACACAAGTTCTTCAACTAAATCACTGTTGTCAGAATACATTTTAGGTAGGTAAATTCAGATAGACTTCCTATTTTCTTTTTATCTCTAGATAAATTTCCAAATGCCATTGCTGCTGTTACTGAGTTATAAGGAGCGAAGCATATGGAAATACGAAATTGTTCTTACTAGGTAATGTAATTCAAACTCTAAATATTTATTTACTTTTGCAGGGGGGAGGGAGCAGTGGGCAGCTGAAACACAGCTGGGATGGCTCAGCAGCACGTGTCGCCATGCACTCCCCCACACCACAGCATCCGGCTGGGATGGCACGCTGCAGGGGAAGGGGGAGCACAGCCAAGCTCGAAGACACCACAGCTGAGGTCTCAGCCGCTGAGGCTTGCTCTTGCCACCAGGACGGAAACTTGGCCATTAAGACATGGTCTGCATTTCACCCATGCTGATGAGGCTGATGAGATGAGGCTGGGCTCCTACCTGCTGCATCCTCATCCCCACCAGTGCTCCCCTCTGTGCTACCTCCAGCATCAAAGTGCCCCTGGAAGGGGCCCATAGGTGTGCACCCCAATCTCACCCCGAGATCTGGTCTGGAGCCCATCCCAGTCTGAGACCAGCTTCCTTAGGTACCGTTCCAGCACTGATCCGTTACCTCTCTGACCTAAAATAAGGCCACTTTGGCCCAGCAGCACATCACCATGGTGCCGTAGATCAAGTGGCTGAGAAGGGTCAGCCTGCCGAGAGAAGAGGCATGGTGACGAGGACAGGTAGCTGCAGGCACTCTCTGCACTTGAATAAGGCTGTGGGGAGCCGTACTCCAGCAGGAACGTGGCTTTGCCCGCCTCCTGCATGGCAGCAAGACCTTTCTCTCTCCTCCGAAACATCCCTTGGGTTACACTGGAGCAACTGCTTGTAGGGGCACAGAGAAATCAGGATAGAGAATTGATCCAGGATAAAAATAACGTCCTCCCCACAAAAGGGGGGAGGAGGACAAGGAAGAGGAGCACCATTTCTAGCCTGTCTCAATTCTGGGTGCATTTAATTGTGAGAAATGTGGATGCTTTCCTGTAGGTTTGTTCTGTTTTTCTTTAAAAATCTTAATGTTAACTATTTTATTTAACATAAGTATCTGCATGCGACATGCCCTGCTCACAGCGCTGGCTACTCCTTATAAATTCATACCCACACAGCATTAACAGTTATGGGAAAGCTTGAAATCCTGGCACAAACACACCATTGTGTTGTTTTGGTTTGGGTTGTTTTCCCCTCGACCTGCAGAGGAGCACTGCACACAGGCACACTCGCAGCATGTTTAGATGAGAAGATACAGCAGCCTTCAGACACGGGCTGCAGTTGTTCTGGTTCAGAGTCAACATTCTCTAAGGCTGGTATGGTAGATGAAATGTCTCCAAGCTCTGGGTAGTACAGAGACACATGAGGATATGACTGTTTCAGCTGCATTCTGCTCGCAGGTTTAACAGTAACCCTCACGACCAGAAGAGCTGGAAATGCCTTTTTTCTTTTTTTAATAAAAGCTCAGAATCTACAACAGCCTAGATTTTGGCCAAGCTGGTGTTGCGACCTAATCCTAGCTGTTGACTTCCAGTCTGTCAATTTAGTACCACTTAAAAAATAAGATTAAAATCTACCTCCACCCCAAAAAAAGGATTTAAGAAATTATCATGAAACAAGAAGCATACCAAGTCACTACAAAGCAGATCTGGTTAAATATACTTCTGCAAAGGAGGTTACTGGTCAGTCAACTCTGTTTTAAAACTGTATTTCTTGATATTCCAAACTTCTTGTCACTTCTTTTCTGGCAAAAGTCTTCTTTAGTTAGACTGTAGAATCAGTTAAACTAAGATCTAATAAATACTGCTTATCTCCCATGCTAAGATTGGCTTTGCTTAACATAACTGAGTTAGGTAAAGCGACAAATCCAGTTGTGCGCACATATATTGATACGCAACAGAAAAGCATGTGGTACTTCCTACTGTGAGTGAAGAAACGTTGCCAAAAATCCCCCATGATGAGATCTGGCGAAAAGGCCATAACTTACCAGCACCCCAGGCATGCACACGCCTTGCTAGTCCCACACAACCACAGTTCTGACCAACCTCAGCAAGAAATAAGGGCTCACAGCAGCCATAGAGGGTGTTATGAGAACAGGTTCAAGGAGTTGAGCCTACAAATTACTCCACTATATAGGAAGTTACCCATGACAGGCAGTATAACAGGTGATTTTGTTCACTTACTGTTTTTACAATAAGATAATGGAAGTGATAGACATAGTAAGAAACAGTGGCATTGATACATCTCATGGAAACAGGCATTCGCATTCCCAGTGAATATTTCATCCTCCCTACTGCTGGCAACTTTAATTTTTTGTTTGTTTATTAATTGAGAATAAGTATAATACTAGTTATGTAGCATTTCAAAAGGACATTTGAATCACTGGCTTTTTTTTTTTTTTTTCCAAATATGCAGGGAAAAAATGGTAGTAAAACTCCCCAATGTAAGTGCAGCTGATATAAATCAATACCATTGGAAAAAAATCTGTGATCACATGCAAATAAGATGATGCAGAACCTGTTAATATGCAGGACTCTGAGTGTGATATACAGTCCACATATCGGGAGCAGGAAGCACGTACCCCTCATAACAGCCCCATGTAGCCGAGGGGCTAAGCAGTTGCACCTACCATGGCTTTCACAATGGGACCCCAAAGGTCCGATACCAGGAAGGAAATAAAACAAATTGGTAAGAAAAACAGTGCAACCATTAAGATAACTGAATATTAATTTGTTTCTGGTCACAGATCTTTTTTTAGAATATAAACAATGTGAATCCTAATAGAAATTGGGGGGAAAAAGTTCACAAGTATCTACAGGGCTCATCCTAAACATTTAGCAGTTACTTTGACAATAAGTCTTTTTATGTTTTGGTATACTAGTGCAATGTTAGTGTTCTCAAAACTAGCCTGAAAGGTTTTCTAAATTAGTAAGTCAATGTTACCATGGTAACATAATGTACTACCAAAATGGACCACTTTTTATACATCCACTATAATCAAGTTAGTGACCAAGCAAGTTACAAAAATTCTTGCTTTTTCAGTTTGGGAGGTTTGGGGTTTTGTTGGGGTTTTTTGTTTGTTTGTGTTTGGTTTTTTTGACTATTCCTACAGCTATTTTAAAATTATTATTAAGATACACACAGAATTTGGTTTTTTTATCATGCAGAAATAGATCCTGTGTAAGCAGAAAAAGAATCACCACCAGCAGCAATAAAAAAGCAGTTCTTAGGACTTGCTAAGGTATCTGTAGTTTCAGTTCCCAGGCAGTTTTAACACCCCATCTCTGGTTTTACTTTTGCAGACTGCTCGCAAGCAGAAGACACTCCTTCCTTGTCACAATACTATTTAAAACACAGTGACACCTCACTCTCAGAGCTTCTTACACACCAGGATCCTGCCCATCATGCTGTCTCAGATATCCTGGGGCACGTTAAATGGCACTAGGTGCCCTAAAAATGAACCTGCCATCCTTGATCAGACAATCTTCAAACTGGGAATATTCAAGTTAAAAACATTCTCACATAAAGTTCAATTTGTTCAAAAGACATCATCTTCACGGTCATTACATCCACACAGACCAGAATATCTGTCCTACATTCACACAAATTTGATAAAAATATGAGTTTCTTTATATCTCAAAAAAACGCCAAAAAACAAACATCACCCTGAGAATAAATGCTCTCAGTACAGCCAACCCTCACCAACCAGCCACACCATGCAGCACCTTCATACAAGGGCTACCACAGGATCCCATGACGACAAGGAGCCCCTTCCATCCCAGCAAGTTTTCATGCAATGGTGTTTATTCAAACGGCATCAAGTATTGGAATTAAAATCTTGAAGACTTGTACTTGGATATTTTCTATTAAAAGACAGCATCTCATTGTATATAAATATTTTTTGTCATAGGCCTGCTATAACAATCTCCTTGGGGTATTCCTGTGGTCTTACTGTTCATAAGAATTTCTGGAAAAATATTGAGATTATATGAACTTTTTCTGACTCTTGCTGTGTTGAAACAAAAGAGAAAAACAGTCATTGGCTTATAGTTGTGTCAATAAGAGCTAGATGTATCGGTTTATAATATTGCTTGCCAATAGCACATTTTAAGTTGATCGCTGAGTTCAATGATTTGTGAAATTAGAGGGGTTTTTATTATGAAAATTAATAGGATTTTTTACTCGCTTTTATTAGTGGGAGAATATATCAAATAGTCAACTTCTCTATTTTTGACCTGGCTGACTAGTTTTTATTCTTTTAGATGATGCTATCATTTACAGTTGAGAGATAATGCCAAAGCATTTTTGATTAATTTGCTGAAACAACTGTCTATAATTTATTTTCCTTTCAGAAAGCTGGAGGGAAAGGAGGAAACAGTGTCCAAAGACACTATGCAAATCCCTCCAAAAAGACTTACATGAGCATAGGATTGCTCCTTGCCTTCCTTTGCCACACAAAGCAGCAGTAAGTGAGCCATGAACCCGGGATCCCTGTCCCACTCCACCCCCAGCTTTCCAAAAATCACATCTGGAAGATATAAAGGAGAAGCTGCTCTCCTGTTCAAAGGATCTTTCACCTGGGAAAACACATCAGTCAAAATATACTATATAGATGTGTAGTAGCATATATATGTACACACATACACTCTCTCTCTCTGTATGTATATATGGCACTACAGTTTAACTCGTGTGATTTCCAATGTGGATGCACTTTTATGAGTGACTTTCTGCTGTATGGGTGGAGTTTGGGGGAAGAGTACATGACATTATTTTCAAAAAACATATATGCATGAATAGGCCACTGAAGTGAAATTACACATAAAGCTCAAATGTAGCATTGACCATCTTCAGCCTGCTTGACTTCCTAACTTTCAATGGCTGGTTTAGCATAGCTGTACAGCCTGCAATACACTGCACTGATTTGTGTGTGTGGCTTTCTCTCCTGCTGATTACCCTCTATAGGCTATAACTAAAAAAAAAAGGTGGCTCAG
Organism: Gymnogyps californianus; assembly: GCF_018139145.2. Lineage (NCBI taxonomy): Eukaryota > Metazoa > Chordata > Aves > Accipitriformes > Cathartidae > Gymnogyps > Gymnogyps californianus. Next base: position 41,525,519 of record NC_059472.1, read on the forward strand.
GGATTTTTCACATACAGCACTGAACACGTACCTCAGCAAAAAAAGTTAAAAACCCCACAAACTTATCTGTTCACTAAAAAGTAAAAAAGCCCTGTATCTGCGAGTGCTCCTAATGTCACAAGAAAACTGTAAGTTCAAAGGCATTAGCAAATGTACATTCCTCTACTATGTTATAAAAGATGCAGTGTGAAAAATCCTTTAGGATAATCTTCTCCGAATCATTAATTCTCTTCCATTTACATGAGAAAAGAAACATCAGATCTTTTTATGTAGATTGCCACAAAAATCACAAGCTGGGGTACTTCTCACTAAACTTTGAGGTCTCACAACCTGGTCTTTTCCCATCTGTTTTGAAGGACAGACCCTAACTTTAGGATTATCCCATATACATCATTAGGTAAAATAATCCCCCCACACTCCAGAAGTTCTAACATCTGCATCTTAATTGGAAAGAAAAACTGGTAAAGACGAGAACCAACAGTTGTTAGTGCAAACTAGTGGCTCTGGATCCCAAGCAACTGCCTTTCTGCCAAACAACAATACATGAGTTGTAAAACTAAGGTGCTTGAAAATAAACTAAACACCAAAACTAAATTACTGCCAACGAGGACGTCATATTTTAATGATAAAAATGCACGAAGCACCAGCCAATTTCAAGCTGCACTAATTTCAACATAATCCTTACATGTAAGTCATAACTTATGGGAAATAATAATCTGAAATACCAACTGTAGAATTTATAACTTAATAGCTGGCATGCCAACCGCTAAAATGGTTCACACACCTGGCTGTTTTTATACTATGAGAACTGCTGGGGTGGTGCAAAAATTGAAGTTATTTTCATTGATGCCCACGCTGAGAGCGCACCCATCCTCCGAGGGTGAAGGGCACCAGCGGGTCAGCGGCAGCAGAGCTCTCATTTTACATCCCTTTGCTGCACGTCTGATTGCCTGCCTTAAAATACCAAAGTTTTACTGGAGAATTTCGCTCCTTGTCAGAGGAACGTTTAAAATATAGCATCTTCTCTTGTCGAGGGTAATATTTATGCACATGAAAAAAATGAAATTGCTGTGACAGTGTAAAAGAGTTGCGAATTTGCAAGGGGAGCGCACTACAAGTCTGGGCGCTTCTCCATCACCTTGGCAGTGATGCGCGGAAGGAAGAACAGCGGCTGCTGGGCAGCCACCGCACCACGCTCCTCACTCCCCCTCTCCTCTCCCTGCTGCAAGGCCAGTCCCAGGGTAAGGAAGAAAAATACCGTTTTGAAGTGTTTTGCAGTTGCTTAGCAACTGCTACAAAAACCCAAGAGATTTCAGTCAATGAACTGGCACATACACCTCTAAACACGTCAATGGTGACATGAGAAGCGCCACCACGCTGTTAGACATCTCAGCCCTGGGATGCCCCCAGCCCCAACACCAGCATGTCCCTCCTCACCTTTCAAACCTGCTTCCAGCCTCCGCTTACTCATCCATCCCAAAAATCCCAGAACCACAGAGAGGCACAGCAAAGTGCCTGTGTGCTGGTAACGAGATTGCTTTTAATTGCAAAGAGGCGGGCTACACCCTTCCCTTGGTTACCACACACCTACAAACCATGACTGCTTGAAAAAGCAATCAAGATTGAAAAGCTGCCCCTGAACTAGCCCTCCTGTGGTAGAGACCGGGTTTCTTCCCAAGCCATGCAATGTATAGGCGGTGACCATTACCGGCAATTCCCATGCCTGTTACCAGTTTCAGTGGGAAGCGATGGCCAAACTGCATAAACCTTTTGGCCTCCATGATCATGCAACATGGTCATGCCAAGTGTTTTCAGATTTTCAAACCTGATATATATGTGTATGCACAGATTTTGATGGGGAATGAAGTTCTTCTACTGCTCTTCTGTAAACTGCCACTAGGTCCATATAATTTATATAAACTTGAAGAGATGATACAAGGAAGCTATGCTTGAAAAAAAAATCTTTCCTGTTTTACAGATGCTTCACTCCACAGAAGGTACATATGGAGGGGGAAAAAAAAAAACCACACCGCACTGCAGTGCAACAAGTTTTAAGTTATCAGTATAGAATATTATGCTAAGGAAAAGTAAAAATTTATGCTGGAAATTCAACCGTTTCTAACCACTGCATCAGTTAGGTTCAGAAACAGCTTTCCAAGAGCAGCAACATGGCCAAGAAACTGCAGCCATGTCTGAGCCATCTATCCCATCCCTTCCACAGCCAGCAGAGGAGAAGGACAACCTCCACCACCTGAGCCGGTCAGAGAAGCCTTACCCATACCTGCCCATTTCTCTCCACCGATGGCAAAGGGCACTGGGGCAATGGGATGGGCTTAGCCCAGGCAAGGGGATCCCACCCTGGGGGCGAGCTGCCCCAGTGCAGGGGGCTGCAGGGGCAGTTGAGGGACCCCTCCCCGTCCCAGCTTCCCACCTGCACTGACACCACAGTGAAGGGAAACGGCCAAAGCTGGGAATCTGCCCAGCCCCAGTGGTTTTGTGCATTTTCTGTGAACCCTAACAGTACTCGTGCACTTCTCTTAGGCGTTACCTTTACAATAAAATAACTTTACAAAAATGCTGCCTCCACTGTAAGCCCAGAAGAAATAGGCCACCATATTTCTAAGACACAGAAATGCTCATCACAGTCGCATTTGAATTTCAAGGTGCATCTTGTTTCCTGTGCTTACTTCAATCCTTAAAACAGGAAATTCCTTAATTTTAGTCTTTTCCCTCCCTCCTTTAAACTAGTACCCAGTACTTTTTCAAAACTTATCTGCTCTAAGTTGTCACCAGTGAGTTTTATTTAAGACAGTGCTATGGTACCAAGTAGACCTCTGTGATGGTGTTTCACAAACATCTCACTTGGCACCTTCAAGGGACCCATTACATTCTTTATCCTCATAATTCTTAGTATACCAAAAAGAAATAATACAAATTCTTAAGAAAGCTACTGTTTGCAGATCTCTTCTAAATATCTAGTAGCAGTTAATGTTCAGAAGTTTTCTCATTTCTTTTAATGCTGTCCCAGTGATTTTAATAGTCACGCACTCCCAAGTGTTTTTATGTGAACACTGGAAAAATAGGTAAAGGCCTCAATAAATAGGTTTGGTGGTGTTTGGTTTTTTGGTGGTGTTTTTGTGGGGTTTTTTTTGTTTTTTTTTAAGGAAGTGACCACACAGTAGCATTGCCAATTGCCTTCACTGGGAGCTAGTAAATGTAGCACAGCTTTGAACAATCTGGCAAACAAAACTGGACTTAAGACTTTCAAGCATCTGTTAAAAAAACCCACCACCAGTCCTGAAAGGACAACAAGAAAACCACCTTGGCTTTCCAGAATGGTATTAAACAGAGTTACTTAATGCTTGGAGCCACAATGCGGGTTGGACCCATGTCACTCTTGTTTCGTACATGAAGAAAAGCACTTGGTCAGTGGAAGAGCAGTGCAATAATTATTGCAATTCCTGGCTCCTGAAGGAAGGCTGCTTCCCTCTGTGAGGCTACAACATAATGCTTCAAGTCTTCCAAAATGGCACGGCTACCTTTGCTCCCACAGCCACCCTACCTGCACAAATTATTTTGTGAAGCTCCAGAAAATACATACCAAGTTTGTTTAGGACCTTCAATACCAAATAGCACCATAACAAGTTGTACTTCATTTCATTATTCTTTAAGCTGCCCTTTATCTTATACTAACGTTATTCTTTATCTTCCTTCCCAGGACAATTTGCTTTTCTAACTGATGATAATTCTCATCGCATACAAATCCACCCATCTAGAAATGCCACTGGACCAGACTTGTTCTCTGTAAACAGTGAAGACACCTCAGCAAGTTTCTGTTGTTACAAGCTTTTGCCTACCATCTGCAGAGAAAAATCTTCCCAGCAGATACGATTCTCCAGATGCCCTGTCACAAGTACAATGCAGGCCCTTCTGAAAAGATCTTTTTCTAGGTCTTCATTGAAAAGTTACTAATATTCATTTTGCAAGACTGCCTGGTGATACAAGGTAAATTAAAAGACGACCATAACACAGTGGAGCACACCAAATTGATTTAACAGTATTAGCTCTTCCAGGTGGAAAGGATGTAAAACAAAGCAAAAAGATAACTCTTTGAAAGTATAATGACAAGGTGACTTAGGATGGCACTATGGAGACAGGAAACCAACATTCTGATACTAAATGAGAGATCATAGACAATGCTAGGATATCTTACCATGAGTTTCAGTACTGGGTACAACAGAGAAGTATGTACCAACAAAAAGATGTAAAGAAGGATGATATGATCAAAGCCACAGGCTTGGGAAATGCTCTTTCAAGCAATATTCAGAATTGATATAAGTGGGACAAGGCTGCTTTCATCCAGGCTAGAAAAGTGACGGCACAGTGTTTCAGTAGTAGGATGAGAGACACAGATGGAAGATTTCACAGCACGGGCAGAGAGGGAAGGCTGCATCTCAGACACGCTACATCGGGAAAATCTTCACAATACAGGCTTCCCCTGCTTGTGAGGACCTTGGGAGAAATAAAGCAGGGGTAGGAAGGACTGGTCAGTTTTTATTCCACTGATACTGTATTTGATAAGTGCTTTTTTTATGCATCTTTTTCATTATTATTTTAAAAGATTAACAGTTTTAAGGCAGGAAGAGAAAGATATTTTCGGATTGAAGTGGACTGCAGAATTTTTACCTTAGGGAGAAATTATGAAACTGGTGTAAGTGCTACTTTGTCTGGAAAGATCATCATAAAGGCTCCTTAAGACACAAGGCTCTCAGTAGGCTAACTTAATAGCAATTGCACTAGCTACACAAGTAAGTGACCTTTATTGATAAGAAATATTGGGACACTTCAGGGATTTAAAAGACCCTGAAAGCAAATTCAAGATTCCAGCTGAGCAGAGGACAACTTAGAAGAGAGACTGTTAACCCTGTTTTTACGTGCTTAAAATTATACAGACAAAAATCACATCTATACAGAAATAAAGGTTGTAATCTAACTGTATCAGAGGCAACACAAGCATTCAAAACTTATGCAGGCTATTTAAGGACTTAGTTTCAAGGGAGAGTACATTTAAAGAAGTACAAGTCACCTCAGGTGACAGCTCATGTGAAACAGGGATGTTAAGGAAATCCCCCTGGACTTCAAAACTATGCTAAAATCATGCTAGATACAATGGGGACCAAAACAGAATTACACCTAGTATGGTTTTGCTCTTTGAGAAGGAAAAATGCAATTATTTTTTTGAGGCTGTATCAGTTCTGCATTCATAACTGGGCCATCTGACTTCTCCCACAAGTGCAGAAAATTGAAATGAACAACTAGTAAAAATTAACCTCATCAGCCTGTTTCTCAGTATTAGCAACTTATTTTCTAAATGTGATAACTCCATTTTGAAGACAAAATGCAAATGGGGTCCCCATAAGCATCACTGTAGCTGGGTTTCTGTCCTCTTTATAAAAACGCACAGAGCTTCCAAATTTTTCCATAGTAGAGCAAGAGCACTGATGCAGTGGTGCAAGGTACAGGGTCATGCTTTGCTTAGTATTTCTGGCTGAAAGAAACCAAACATTGTGCTGGTCTCAAGCTATTGTAACGATCTCAAGAAGTCACACATCTGTTCCAGTGTCCTGCACAAAAGCACCTCGTGCAGATCTGCCTTTGTGCAACCTTTAATTGTTGTCCAACACCACTGGGCTTGGTGCAACAGGATCCTCCAACTGGAAGGTTTCAGGAAGAAAACATCCTACAAAAGGAGCTCATCCAACACCTTCACACTTAATGGAAACTCCTTTCCAGCTGTGAGGAAAAGCAGGAAACTCATACCCCGGTACACGTTGCTTCCAGAAGCTGCATATTGCTAAAACCATTTTGAATATCTGACATCAAGTCCCTAAAACTAGTAAATTCTTCCTTGGGGAACACCATGTAAATACCCCAAGCAGCTGAACGGGAACTCCTTCTGCCAATTCTATCACCTCTTCTCTATGGAGTTTGGAAGGGCAGGACCATGCAAGAAAGCGACTGTCACACCAGTGACAGCCCACCGCTTGCCCACTGCTGGCAGTGCCAAGCCCATCTCTGACTTGCAGGGCAGCTTGATTTACAGGTAGGTCCCACTTTTATTGAAGAATTTCACATCAGATGTTTGCAACGTTTCCAGATATATCATGAAAAGGAAACGAAAAGTTTTACACTTTAAAATACAGAACAGAACTTTTTCTTCTTGCTTCAGATGGCCAAACAGTCCTTGAAACTGAAATTCACAGCACATGTGAGCATTATAGACTTGGGAAGAAAAGGGGCTGGAGGACAGAGGAAGGGACAGTTTAAAAACACACATGCAGGAAGGGAAAGAAGAGCAGGGAAAGGAGACTCAAGCTGTCAGTACAAACCCATTCCTTCTTCATGCATGTTCGTGATACCTAACGAGACAACTTCTCCACTACTACAGGTTACCTCTAAAGGATTTTCAAAAGACAATTGCACGGACCAAAGAAAGTAATCTATTCCAGTGTAAAAGGCCTAACTGCTAAACTAAAGTGAAACAAACAGGGGAAAAAAAAAAGGTATAGTTCATAAGGATTAAAGGATTTATCTGATTAATTTTTGAAAATTGAACAACAACAAAAAAAGTTCAGAACTTCCTAGTGTCTGTGATTGAAGCTGATGTGTTAAGCATGGAACTAAGCAAGCTCTCATAAATAGAGATTGGTTTCTTTAGTCTTCAAAACAGATTTTTTTTATTATTATTATTTTTGCAAGTGCTTCACTGTCTCAGAAATGTCTAAGTAGCACTTCTAAGATGTTATGTCAAGACCTGTGAACAAGCAGGAAAAAGTAAATCCCACACCATATTTGAACACAGAGCATCAGAACAAAAAACATGGCATTGCCATGTACTTAAACAGTAAAAATCCAAATGCTAATGGGAACAAAGATAATGGTTTCTGCAACTTCAAATATAAAACCTCAGGTCCGCATGCTCTGTCACTTATCTTGGCCAAGATGTAAACAAAGACAACCTCTTCAACCCCAAACAATATAATACTAGTGATGGTGATCATTTAAACAAGGGGAAAATTAACTTTAATGGGGGCTGAAAAGGAGAAAGAAACCATGTTAATGCTATAAGGCAAGATGCATGGCTTTGAAGGGACACGATGAAGAGCTGTGCAAGTGTCCCTTTTTCCCCACAAAGTTATCCAACTCATGCTACAAAGGATGCTCACAGACAGCTTCCTCCAACACTGCCCCCAAGGGTCACCTGGTGCTTCATTTGTATATGCCAAGAGACTATATGTAATTTTAGCAGTCAGCCTTGTCCAGCTTCCTAGTTTTCAGCAATGCTGTCAGACCTACACAGCTACCGTGGGCTGCAGAAACAGGGCTGAATACCAGCAGAGCAGTAGTTATGCGTATGTAGGACTCCAAAAAGTATTTGCATAAATACAAAGTGCCTGTAGAGAGTTCTCAACTCAGGCCAGTTTTTCCATGCTTACTACTTAATTTAGAGCTATGTTTTTGACAAAGACGAGTCTAGCTGAGGGTGCACCTCCCTCTTCTGACCCAGAGCCTTTTGGTCTCCTCTATCTCTCATGCAGATCTCCTTCTGGGTGATTTGTGCCCACTTAAACATAACATGGACCACAACAAAGATGTAATTATGTATAAGTAGTGCCCAACAGAAATCATCTAAGAAAAATAAAGCTTTCTTTAAAGCAATTTTATCTAGCATTTTTTACTATACAGACATAGCATATTATTGTGGAAGGGAAAAATATCTCATTGGCTGCATAAAGCATAGAAAACCAGTGTGGCCTGTATGAAATGGCATTTGTACATTTAAGAAAAATATAAAAACATTCATCTCCTCCCTTTTCCATCTCTGATATTCTCCAGTTTGTCCTAGCCTCCAAGTATGTTTACACAGCAGCCAGATACAGGTAGGTGTATACATATCTATACATGTGCACATTCATACCTAAGGATAGGTTTAAAATGTCAAGTATTTTGGATAGCAGAACTAACACAGAAAAAGTAACTTGCCTAGAGTTGCAAGGCCTGCTTGGTCTGCTGTTTGGAGACTCCTACTTACAGAATCACAGAACAGCTGAGGCTGGAAGGCACCTCTGAAGATTGTCTAGTCCAACTCCTCGCTGAAAGCAGGGCCACCTAGAGCAGGTTGCCCAGGACCATGTCCCAGTTGGGTTTTTAATATCTCCAAGGACGAAGACTCCACAACCTCTCTGGGCAACCTCTGCCAGTGTTTGGCCATCCTCAGAGTAAAAAAAGTGTTTTCTTATGTTTAAATGGAATCTCCTGCATTTCAGTTCATGCCCGTTGCCTCTTGTCCTGTCATGGGATACCACTGAGAAGAGCCTGGCTCCATCTTCTTTATTCCTCCCCGTCAGGTATTTATATACACTGATAATCCCATACTTAATTTTAGTGAGAAGCAGAAAAAAAAAGCTCTGCGTAGAATCCTGATGCTTCCAGTACTATGTTCCGCAAAAGTCAGAAGTAAGAGTCGCTATAAATGGCAGATGTACATATTTCTTGGAGATGAGGGAAGCATCAATCCAGTTTCAGCAAGCTTGCAAAAAAAAAAAAAAATCAATGGTAATTCAACACCAGATGGGTTCAGTATTTGTAGATGTCGTCTAAGAATGGATGTGTTTTAAGAGTTAGTTGCAGACATGCTTTTGATGCAAATTTAGGCTTCAGAGTCATGCTGAAGTAAAATAAGAAAGTATAAGTTGCTTTGTAGCATAAGGAAAAAGAAAATACTTGCAAAAACTCTGGCTCTTTAGAGAGCTAAAAAATCACAGTCTATAGTAAAGAAGCATGCCAGTTTTTCTACATGTGCCATAGGAAAAACTCCTCATCAAGCCACACTACAGATGAAGAAGCCAAATCCTGTATACTTTAGCATGGGATGGGGGCACAATCCGCTTGGCTGTTGCTCTGTGAGGATTTAATGAAGGCACTCTGCAAAACCTCCTCCCAGTGGAGAGCCTCTAGCGGGACCCTTTAGGCACCCAGTGCAGCAAATGTGCCAAGTAGCCAGCAAAAAAAAAGAGCAAAATAAATGTGACTTTAAGGCAGTAAGCACCCACGCGGCTCGGAGCCCCGCAGGCAGCAGTGAAGCTGTCAAGATTCAGGTCAGTAATGTGCCACTGCTGCCTGAGACGCCTATGAAGAGCAGGAGGGGCAGGAGCAGCTCCTCAGGTCAAGCTCTTACAGAAACATGGCTGGTGTGGGGTACCTGCACGGAGGCACGACGGAAAGGAGCCCCGTTTGCAGAAAGTGGTCAGCAAAGCTCATTAATCACTTCAGAAAGGCCTGATCTAGAGATGACAGGAAGATGAACAGAGATGCTTGCTTTCAGTAAAGAGGTAACAGGCTGAGAGAAAAAAAGCAGATATGTCAGACTTGGAAAGGTCAGGGGTAAGATTTGTATTTGTCAGAATGAGCTTTCCAAGCAGGAGCCAAGGACATCTTGCTCCAACAAATATATAAATAATGACCGAAAAAATATCAAGCATCTTTGGTAAGAGAACTTAAATTCTTCACCTGCGTGCCATCCTTGGGCACCTCTGCCTACAAGGTATTTTTGGATATCCACCCCCCCAAAAGGGAGTGGTGGCTGTGAAGATGTCAAAGAGCACATGGCTGAATGGCAGACAGAAGCTGAAGGGCAGAGAAACACAGACTGGAGAAAGTGAAAAAAAAAAAAAAAGAGTAGATTTGAATGGGAAAATGGGGCAGACAAATTTAGAAAGGAGGTGGCAGCAAGGCAAGAAGAGGAGAACTGTGGGGAAGAGAAACAAGAGGCACCAAAACACTGAAGGACAATGACACCGTCTATTTTGAGGTCCTGTTCTGTTGCACCCACCATGGCACCTGCCTTCCACATAAAATTAACAGAGATCATACTGTCTCTGCTGGGCTTCACCCAGTCTCTGGGGAGGAAGGCGCCAAAATAGCAATCTCTGCATTCCACAATATGCTAAAGGAAAATGGGGGGGGACGGACAGGACAGGACCATGGATTGCAGTAGGGTTGATGTAACGGTAATGGAAGAGGAAGGGATGTAATTTATCAAGTCCCTCATACATCTTCTGACTAGACTGCTGTTGTAATGTCACGGTAGAAACAAAGCTGCACACTCATTTCCAGATGACTGCAATGCCCAAAATATCCAATGCCAATTATGACTCTGAGACAGAAGGAAATCATCCTTACCCTGGGAAGTTTGTACTGTAAGTGCTTATATAGACAGGCATAGTTATACTGATCTTATAATATTTTTCACTCTTTTTAAAGACATTTGCAGTGATGGTTTATAATCCTAAAGCACAGAGTGTTCAGCCTACCTTGCAAGCCCACAGTTTGTGGTCACATAAAAGATGCTTCATCTTTATTGTCTCTGTTTCTCCCTTCCTCTCTAGCCTTTTTCTGCCTAGATTATACAGGCACGAAACACTTTGGAACAAGGACTGTATCGTATTATGCATTTGCATTATAGGCCAACATACCAAGGCATATTAACATCTTTCCTTCGGTATCATTACCTACAAAACCAGTACCCAGATCTTAAAAGAACCAATTATAACCATGGACCCTAAACAGATGCAAGAGTCAAGTATTCACAAACTTGTGAAAATGTGCATAACACCGCAAACCTGGATATTCACATTTCTCTCCAGTTAAATGGCACTAATAACCCATACAAGTTGTATTACGCATTGCATAACTTTGCTACAGAATGTGTTTCTACAGACTTCCTAATGAGGGAGCAGAACAGCCTAATCTTTGGGCTAGTCTACCAACCTCCAAAATGCTAAGCTCCCTTAAAAGAGAGGCAAGAATTTAATATCCTTCTTTGCCATTAATTGGGATTTCGTAGTACACGCATTCATATTAGGAAGGTATGAATGGATACAGTAAAATCATTCTACAAGACCCAACAGATACGCAGCCAAAAAACCAGATGGCCATATAATCATCAGCAGTATAAATAATATACTGTTTCAATTAATAAACCAATATACCACAGAAGTATAAGACAACTGCCTGACAGGGCATAAAACCAAATAATGTCTGTTACAGAATGGACAATTCATGTTTAAAAATGATATATTTACAAAGTGAGGATCTGGGTTGGAAGCTTCAGGTGCTTCGTGGAAAGGCTGTAGCAAGTAGCTGTGCCTACAGGTGGCTGAAGCACATCCATGAAAGACAACGTGAAACTGAGACAAGAATCTCGTTACCTGGATTACGCAGACAATAGCATCCAGGATTACTATTTGCCAGTTGTATTCTACATTAAATCTATCAAGCCACACTTAATACCATAGGTAATACATTTAAGAACAATTAAAATTAATCATAACAGGAGATTAAGTATAAAAAAAAAATCCATTCTGTTTTCAATTCACCATACCACTGCAGCTGTGAGAACTGCAAGAAAAAGACATTGCTGCTTCCATTCCCTGCTCTATAAAACACGACCTTCCTCTAAACATTGCAAATGTTTGACACGCAGATGCCTAGAGCTAGGCATATTTCATTCGCTGTTTAAATTTCTGACTCCACACAGTTAGTCCCCAGAACAACTTGTGTCAGGCGAGCGAGAGCCCCACAGGAGGGGCAGGGCAGGGCAAGGGCAGACCTTCCCCACCGCAGGCCCTTGCCTGGGCCCAGTCCCTGGGCATGGGAGCACGCATGCACCTGAACTGGGGCAGCAGCCATCTGCATACAGAGAACGTGGTCATGCTTCCAACCCTGTTAATTAGTGCTGCTGCATCAGTGTGGGAAGAGTGTCATGACAATAAGGCCTTCCCAACTTAACGTACACCTTGCCGAGCCTGCAGAGGGAATCTCCACCGAGAGGACTCATCCTGCGCCTTCCCACCATCCAGCCCCAAAGTTTTCAGATTTAAAAGAATAACAAGACCTTCATCCAACAAAATACAGGAAACAGGCTATTGATTTCCCATGAACTCTCAAAATGTTATAATAAGCATTTATAGATGGGCTATTGAATGTCTCGACCATTTAAACAGACATTTCATCAGCAAAGTAATACGTGGAGTTGGTTCCAAAAACAGAGGAAAAGGAAAAAGGAGCTTTAGGGCACAACGTCACTTTTCTCATTCTAATGTAAACCTTTACACATATATCACTTACTGCTACTCGACTTAAAAACTGTAAGGCATATAAGTACAAATCCTGCAAAATAAACACTGTGGTAATACTTTAAATCCCTACGACTGTTTTTCAGGAGTATCTCTTTCATTGCTAACAGACTAGCAAAAAAACATGCATTAACCTTAGGTATCATCTTTCCCCTTTAGACCTGGTATGGTTTTAAGTAATGCAAAATTCACTTACACATGCAGCAGTAAAAAGAAATAATATCTTAATAAACCAGAGCTAGTGTATCACTGTTTATTACAGGTACTCAGTTTACTGCATATATCCATCTCCAGCTAGCAGCCAAAGCTAGTGTTTCTGAAAACGCTGGTCTTCAAGAAGTATTTGTATTTCTCTTGGATTATAATGAGACTACTGGTATGACATTGAAAGTGTTAACAACATATTACTTTCTGCACAAACATACATTAGTGTTAGATGGTATAAGTGATTCTTCCCCAGCTATATATATATGAAACACTTCAGACCTTGATTTTTGTAACATACTTTTGTGCCCTTACCATACATATGTGTACACACACACTGCATTCCTGGTTGGAAAGAAGTTTCCCTTTCACATAACAAACGACTTGGAGATTTATCTACAAGGCAATATATTAGAAATAAAACCAGTTCACAGAGGTGCCTAGCAGACATGCTATGCATGCATCTGCTGACAAAGAGTAATTAAAAACTTCTACATCAAGAAACTCCCTGACAAAACTTGAATATAAAATCTCATTGAGAATAATCTGAAGTGTTCTACATTTCCTGTAGCAATACTCTGGTTATAGTTAAAATATGTTTATAGCAACAAAGATTACAACTTTTTTTAGAGAGTAATCCACGTGAACTGTTACTTCAATTTGTTTTCTTTGTTTACCCAGAAAAAAAATGAGGTTGTAACAAAAAGAGAAGCAATAACAAATTTATTGCTTGTTGTTAAGGCATTGCAAGTTTAAATTACACTGTCATCAGTTCTAGTTTCACAACTGTCATTTTTTTCTGGTGATGCTTGCATAGATCATCACAGCTCTTTTTGGAGGTAGAGATGTCCACACCTAAGTAGCTGCTGGTGCAGCATTTCAGTTCCAGTGGGTGGTGGTATTACCTGTATCCACCACCAAAAATATGCTCACTTTTCCAGCCTTTTTCCAGCTGTACTTTATGTTACTTACAAATAATTATAGCTCAATACATGAAACAGAAAATACCAGTCTCTCATCTCTTGAAAACAGACTGTCTGGATATGGTAAACATATAATTCAGCTGGGGATATTACTTCCTACGTTTCTTTATTACTAACATTGCCATTATTTACTCCTTCATGGGATGCCATTGCAAAGGTCAAAGATGTAGATAAACTACTTCAGGTAAGCCTCTATTAAAAAAGGCAAAAGAGACAGATGAACTTAAAACGTCTTTAAGACACTTTTGCCTGGTAATTTGGAGCAATGAGGGAATATGAAACAGCCTGAGAACAATACGTCTTCACATCCCGAGTCCACCCTGTCCAGGCTTAACTGTTACTATGCAAAAATGCCATTTTCCAAGTCTGCATTGAAGAAAACAACTTCGAAAATAAAACCCAGGTGAATGTAGACACCAAGATAACTATTTTAGTCAACAGAAAAAACTCAAAGAAACTAGTACCAGCTGTGATTAAACCTCCCAAATACTTTTCCTTTTGAATACACTATCACAAATAATAAAGCATGTGTATCTGTTTTACCCACAGCCATATAAAGTTAGCAACTTAATAAATGCCCACTTCTAAGGGTATCTACTCAGGAGGTAACACAGTTTCATACCACATAGTTTAAGGCTGAACTTAAACCTTGCTTTGGTTTATACAATAGGAAAAACATCTTCATGGATAGGTGCGGAGGGAAGAGTGAAGACTAATACCAAAATAGCTCTCGCTCCTAACACTTTTGTGATCCTGGCTGAGACAATCTACTCGTACCTCAGACGCATGGTGGCAGCCAGCCAGCCAGATGACTGGTGACTTAATATACAAGTTCATGTGGGCTCTGGAGTCTGACACAGACAAGGGCATTAACTTTGAAGTCCCAACAGTCAGCCTCAATATTCAAAAGTCACCAAATGAGGCATGACTATATTAAGAGACTTTTTCTTTTTTTTTTTTATACTTCATGCTTGCTTCCTGCTGTTCTGAACAGCTTTCACTGTAAAATGTGCTCATAAAATATGCATGCTTTTTATTGGAAGAGTTGTGATCAATTGATGCGTAGGTCAAGTATGAAGAGAACTTAAATGAGTATGACGCTGTGATAAATACTGTAATAGCCTCAGAATCACAGATGAAAAGATTGGCATATATATCTTGTTTCATTCTACTGCTGAAGGCAGTTCTGACAATAAACAAGGCTTTGGGCCAAAATTCAGCCTTTGAGAACAACACAGATAGATAGATATAGATATATATAGATATAAAATACATGTGTGTGCAAGCAAAGGATATACTGCAATCTACCAGGCAGGGTGGCTTTAGTTTCATTTTGAAAGCCACTTAAAATAAAACCCAGTGGATGAAACAAAGAATCCACCCAAACATGAAGGCTCCAGCATCTTTGTTGAAAGAACAATAGCATATTACTCCTCATCCCTCTATCTTGTTGCAAGAGAACCATCAAGATAGTTATTCCTGTGATCAAATTAAAGAACACTTCACAGAATTATTCTTTAAACTAATCACTATTTATAGAGATTTATCTTCATATGCCAATAGTTATAAATGCTCTAATTCAATTGCTCTGCAGAAAACATCCCAATAAAAGAAATATTTCCTTTAGCATAACAAAAGGCAACCAGTAAAATCACTCACTTGCACATGCTCAAAATTTCAAATGAAAGCAATATTCCCATATAAATACACTCTATTTTTGAACTAAATCCACTCTAATATCTTTTGTAATCTGATGGCTCTCCCACTGGAGTACACACAATATTAACGAAAGCAAGATCAAATTAAACAGATGACATGATTAACAGTATTCATTTCATGCATGACTGTTTTACTGGAGAGATAAAGACCTGAAAGTAATTACCACCAAGTAAAACTCCTTCACTGACCTCTCCGTTTCCGGCTAGCAGTCCTTAAGTACTGATGTTTTGCAACAAAGACCAGTGCCTTTCATCTGTGGGCTTTCTTTTACGCTACAAGCTGAGCACCTCTCCCGTTGCATGCACACAGTACCTCTGTATCTATGTCTGTAATGCAGCATAAAGATTACTGGGGAAACCTATCAAACCGGCAGGCAGCAACCTTGCCCGCCAATAAGCGCGAGGCACATGCAGAATCCAGCACATGCTCGCTGAGGCTCGCAGACTGTCACCGCTGCTTAGCAGGCTGCTAATCTAATTATAGCCGTTTACCGTAGCACGGGGCTGCTGAGGCACCGCACGCGAGGAAATGAGAGCTGAACAGATTACACCTTTTAGCCAAAAGCATCAACATTTGGGATTGTTATTTGTCTGGGTGCATAAAGATAAAATTCCTCTTTGGTTTTTTTTTTTTTTGTTGTTGTTTTTCCAAATGATTTGCCCACGAGGGGTTTTGTCTCCGTCTCTGAAAAAAAAGGATATATTTAGGAGTGCTCTTTCAGAAGCTGACCACTTGTAGTTTGCTAGATCTATTAGAAGGAGACAATAAAATGCAGCAGTTTATTCTGCCAGTAGGAATTCTTGTTTTGAATGTACACGTTACCACCATCATATATATAGTAGATCTCAGACTGGTTTATGTACAGTACTTCACAATCTACAACATAGACCTCAGATCAGCGAGGCACCACACGCATGCTTTCAGCGCACAGCAGCCCTACAGAAGTCAACAGGACCCCCTCTGTCCTTTACATTTACAAGAGGGCAGATACTCAGATGACCCGAGGGCTTCTGTGTGCATTGGCACATAAAGTCCTAACTAAGCTTTCATGAGGCTATGGTGGAAATGCCAAGGGACTTTTTGCCATTATGCAAAACAACTGAATTCATTTGGAAAATACTTACCATGACCAAATACTCCTTAGAAGTATGGGGACCTAACTCAAGTAAGCCTTACACGCATCTTATAAATATGTAAGTCCACAAAACTAAGGAATGTTATGATCTAAGAGACCATTGTGTATTTGAAAGATGCTGAGAACTTCTACAATATCAGGTAAATAATCATGAAAAAAGATACAGGCACCTGTAGATTAGTCTTCCTTCATAGTACATTTCAATTAATCTTTGCTCTGATTAGCCCAAATCGGAAAACAATCTTCTGAAGTTTCCTGTTCCCACATGGTTCATATAATCACCTAAGCTCTACGCTGACCAAAAGGTTTTCAAACGTCAGTGGCAAGATGGAAGTACACAGCCTGTTTCTCAGAAGTGCCAGTGCCAGCTGTCTCTCATGAGATACATTTTTCATGATCAATATTGCCAAAATATCATAATGCTACAGCATTATGCATATACAAACTTTACAACACATTTTTAAGATGTTCCACTAAGTTACACATAAAACACATTCATAAACATTACCCTTACAAGACCCCGAACCCCACTGCAATAATGAGTTCCTATGTGCCCACACCACCATTTTTCCTAATTCTTTACTCTTATCACCAGCACCATACAGTATCAGGCACAGTCCAAGTGCATGATATTAAAGGTCGTTTATAAACATTTTTATCTATCATACTTCAGTACAAAAATTATATTTGCTACTACATAAGATGTTCCTAATGGAACAAGACTTCCATGTGATAACAGTGCAAGACCACATTTATTGGCAATATGTAAATAGCTGCGTCACAGCTTTCTTAATCTGCCAGCGAAAATTGCTCATAAAGAGTCACTCTGTGCTAGGAGCAGACTTCATCTCTGCAAGAAAAATATTCTCAAAGCTATATATGGCTAGAAATAAAAATGAAATGCAGGAATAGTGACATTTTGCTCCTTGATTCAATGTTCAGTCAACATTAAGTTTTGTGTCGCAATAAACGAAGGAGGCTGTTTTATTAAGTCTTCCTTTTCAGATTACATCATCTAAGGAGCTCATCAATTTTTATAAACTGTGCTTCTTTAAAATACCATAGAATATTCCAAGTTTCTCAGCAGTACTGCTTGAAGCCAGAAAACTATGTATTTCCTGCATAAAGGCAGGAGGGGCAGTTATACAATGGTTAAAAACTTAATTTAAAAAGAGTTCAAGAGACATGTGAAGAAGAGGTATGCAACTATTTGATGATTGGATCCACAATGATTTTTCTAACAACATTTTGCCATAGGCAGCAACAGGGGAACAAGACCAATAGTCTTGAGCCTAGTCCTCTGATCCAGCTATTGGGAATGCTCATGTGTTTGCTAAGCAAAGGAAAAGACACACACACACACACACACACAAAATAAAGAAAATCAAAGAGACTTAAATCATTGTTTTAATCTAATCCACATTCACAGACCACCAAGGAACCTATGACAGGTGACAAAATGACCACGAATCCTTAAACAGGAATTAAACAGGCTTCAGCTGCCACGGGACTCTCAGTTTTGGCTCCCTCCCACACAAGCTGCTAAGCCTACGCATCCCCCATCTGCCCAGCAGCTCCCCAGGCCGTTGCTGCTCCCTCCTGTGTGGGTCCAGCACTGCTCCCTGGCAGCCAGCCTCCTGCCTCCTCCCCACAGAGCTGTTGGCTCCGAGGGCAAGCACAGCCCATGTTCCCAGCAAGGGTTGCCCCAGCAGCGTGCTCTCAACATACCATTGCAGCAGGGTGTTCATTCTAGGAGTTGCTTTCTTTTTTAAAATGTCATAGTGGCAGCTGTAGTCAGGGGACCCATCGACAGCTGCAAAGTTGAATTTCAAGAGACACCTACTTGTGTCTGCAACACAATCAACATTCACTAAACCTCTGTGCTTAGCTTAGCAGACCAGTCAGAAGAGTGCCAATGCCTGTCTCAATTTTAACAGTCACTTCCAACCATCGCGATGATGTGCTGGGCAAGGAAGGCATGAGGAACAGCACTGCAGGTCAGATGTTTGGAGCCAGCGGTGGTTCACAAGGGCCCACGTTTGGCAAAGGCAGGTGGCTAAAACTCCAACTGAGAACAACGCAGAGCTCCACCAGTCTGCCCCGCTGCCCGTGGTGACCGCACACAAGCACCTGGACCACGCACCGGACCTGTGACGCGATACGGCCACGTATAGGCGTGCCAGCAAGAGAGGCCAAGAGAAGTTCCATGAGGACACAGTCACAAAAGACTCCTCAGCTCCAGCAAGTCTCTATTGGAAGTGAACAAATTGTGAAAGGTACGTGAGTTGGCCAATACTCGGCAGACTTTCATCGAAAGCAAAAGCTTGTCTCTGGCACAAGTTATCCGCCTGTGCTAAGCTTCAAGTTCCTGCTCCTCCGCATGGAAACAGAAGGTCTCTACAATGTTTTTCGAAAAGAAAAGCAAGTTAGATTTTCTCTAGCCCTGTTCCTTCACAGAACAGTTTCGATCAAAATTTTCCAAAACCATATGGTCTGAGGCAGATGCCCATCACAGAGGGGAGGAGAGAGGAAAACCTACGGGGGTACGATGAATTCATCATATGACACTGAAACCAGCATTTTACAGTGAAAACTGCCTAGCTAGCACATTAATGAATTTTATACTTCATTTAGGCATATCTAAGTGAATTAACAGACAGATGACTACTTTGGGAACAAACAACTTTTTACTATTTTATGATCACTTGTATAAGTACTTATATATCCAATGATTTCAATAAAAAAATACTTAAAAAATTTCTGATGTGTCTTGCAACAAAACAGGTTTCACTCTGGATACCACTTAACCTTTGACTTAAAAATATACCAAATATTGCTTGGAAACTGCTACTTCAGTTCCTTAATTAGATTTTGCAAAGTATAGTAAACATAAGGAATGAAAATGAGTTGAGCAAAAAGGTTGGTGAATCAACATGTTGCATTTCTAAAGGCAATAGTGTGTATATTTCCAAGCTGTAGCCTTGAGAGGTTGAATTGAACCAATTACTCTAATGAATATTTTACTTTGCTTGATGCATTCATTAGACTTTTAGAAGTAAGCTAAACCATCCCATGCTTATGTATACATAACAACAAAATCTTAAAGATTTTTGTATAGCACTTTTTACACTTACACAGATTAAAAGATGAGGGGACAATTTTCTCTTCTACAAGTTTTTCTACATTTCAATTTTCCTTCCCAAAGAAATTTATCTAGCATTATTTTCTTTTTCTTTTGAAAACTACCTTTGACTTCACAATAGTTATTTGTTGGGCTCTTTCCTTTCCTAGGAAGTACTTGGAGTTTGGGAAGTCTGCAAACTGGTGGCAAACTGATCACAAGACGCATCATCATTCACGGAGGACAATAAAACACAAGCCTAGTGTTTGCCATATAAACTTTTCTCAGGAAGTCACAAATGCCACGCTTCAAGGCCGGCACTCAGCATGGAAAAAACTATGTTCATTTTATGGAGCACAGGAACATTTCTTGGATTGATCCCAATTTCAACTGGAAGACAGCAGTTACCTGTACATGTGTGCATATACAGGTGTGTACCTGTCAATGCTATCGATCATGTTTTGAAGTTGGTCAGTCTACCTGCAACTTCAGGGCTTTCTTTTCAAATATGCTAATTATATCCATAAACAGATATGGACATATATATTCCAGACAGGACTCCTCTGGAAGCTTAATAACAGGCAGAGACATCTCAATATGAAAGCCAGAGATTCTCTGCAGGACAGCACTAAGATTGATTACCACAGAGTATTTTTTATAGCATTCATATTCACTTTTTTCTCAGAATCATAAAAAACAAACAAAAAAAATCCCACACCCCCACATACCAAAGGACATTACTGTCCATCACCTCCACAGACCTACACATTGGCAGTATCTCCACTGAAGACCTAACTGACTGAAATGAAAACACCAGTCCATCACTGCCACCTTGGAGAACCACGGGAGGAGCAGTTAAGCTGTCAGCAAGGTGTGTTTCATCCTACCACTGATGGATGCGGTAAAGAAGGATCTGAAGTGAAGCCTGCAGGATGTTTACTATGTTGAACACTTGCACTTTAGCCACACAGCCAGACGTGGAAGAACACAGTATTATTCTGTTGGTATCCTTAACAACACAGAAATCCCAAATTCAAACGACAGGTCATTTTAAAGACTTCACATCACCCTGAAACATGCTTCCCGTCACATACCACTCCAACACATCTCCATCCCAATGTCGACCTTCCATTTCTCCTCAAGTTCCTTCCATTTTTCCTTCAGTGCAATGTTTTCTTCCATCTCTATATCATATTTCAGCAATCACCTCAAACTATACAAATATCCTTCCTGCCCTCTTGTCTTTCCACCCTACTTCTTTTTCCCTTCATGACCTTCCTCACAGCTAGCAGCAGAGATGCAGTATGAACTGTCCATTTCAGAAGGCAACATACCTGTCAGCACAACTGAGACCTTAGCAAGACCAAAACGTGTGCCTCCTAGCCACCACTTCATGACCTCTTGCTGACCAGCTAGATGGCCAAAAAGTTGGTGAACCACAGAAAGGGACCACACTGCTTATCAGTGACACAGTAAGCATAAGAAATAGCCTTAAATAGTGCATCCAGGCCATGGACACCATATAGTGCATGCCTGACTTGCATAAAATCAATGATCACGACCCTAGTGAGCCAAAGATTGTAAAAATATATTATAGAAAAAGCAGCCTCTGCTTCCAAGTGAGAAAGACACATTAGCAGACTGTAACAAACAGGTTTAAAAAGAGAGTGCAATAAAAAAACCGAAACATGTAAGATGCTGAAGTCCTAACACAAGGTATAAAGGTAGCAAAAGTCAACTGCTCACAAGGACGTGGGAGGTTAAAACTACATTGGAACAAGCCACAAAAGGGCTTCATAAGCGGAGACACATTTTTTTGTACTTCGTGTGGTGGAAAATAGGGATACTGAGAGCTTCACTTAAGCCAGAAAGCTGACAGATAAGTACAGATTTTCCTCAGTAGAAGAGAAGAAAAAAGAGCTTGCAATATAATAAGTATACTTCCAGTACCTCCACATTATTAATCTTCTTCACCACTGCTGGCACTTTCTTCTCCTTCTCTATTTAGCATCATTTTCACTATGACCACCTTACTGCAATGGGTGACATAATCTGATGCTGAGTATATCTAACTGAGGTATCTATAGATTGGCCCAGGAAAACTTTAAATCTTCCATTAGAAGACACGTGTAACTTTTCAAAAATGCTATGCTGCAAAGAGCACAAAAGCTGAAGGATGAAGTGTAGAATTCCTTCCTTTGAAGGAAAAACTGTCAGACTTGCTCACTTCTGTAATTAAGAATGTTATTTCCAATTCTGAGTAGAAAGCGCAGCTCCAAGGCTTTCTTTGATCTTGTATGATGACAATGAAGACCCATCAAGCTCTCTAAAGCCCATTGTTTTTTTATTCTTCAAAGACTGTTTTCTGCTGTCTTACATCTCTCTATGTGAGAAGGTGTTTATGCTGAGCTGCAAGATGCAACTAGAAAGCAAGTCAAGGTGCGACTGTTGGAACATGAAGTGGTGCCTCGAAGATGCTAACGTGTACAGGCACTCGCTCAAAAGCTGCCCTGCTGCCAGCCAGCTCGCTGGGAGCTCAGAGACTGTAAACCTTCGAGACTTCAAGTCTCCAGTCCACACCCATAATTCAGAGTTTCAGAGCAACTCTCAGATCTTACTACTTTACACAAGAGTTGAAGATATTCAGCACAATGAATCCAAGACGAAAACTAACTTTGAATGCAATGGCTTTGGTTATCATTTCAAGGCTAACAAGTTTGAAGACAGCCTACTAAACTTCAAGCCTTTTTAGGCAAATGTAAAATAAATTTAGATTTTAATCTTAGAAAGATTTTTAATTTAATGACTATTTAATTTATATGGACTAATTGTGTCCATATAAAACCAGCAACTGTGACTCGCCATACCAGAACCCAGTCTCACGGTCTTCTTACAAGAAACCAGAAGCATTTTGCTGGCACAGATGAAAAGCCTCTCCAAGAAGAGAGGCTTAATTATTTAATAAAGCAAGCCAAAAGCCCTTTTATGAAAGAGTCTTCAGGACATTCATTCCATATAATGTTCCTGAAGAAGAGCATACTTGCATCTCAGACAGCTCGTAGACCTAGCAGTTAAAGTTCGCGGGGCTGATAAGATCCCAGACCCTTCTTCCAGAACTGCTTGTGGCTTTTATCCAATCCTCTAAAGCAAAATGAGCACACAAGTCACGTAACTAGGACTATGAAAAATTAGTATAAATGGGGACAGACGAGTGCCCACCCCTCAAGCCTAGAGACTCGCACTCCTTGTTTTCCACCCTTTTCTGACCATTTGAGCAGACATTCCCCTCCCTGCATGGTGCTCCAACTAAGGTGAGGGGGAGAGTGATGATCCTACCAGAACTAGCACGGGAGCTAGGGAGTGCTAAGAAGATGGGAAACATGCACCAGGGGAACTCTGTCACATCCTGGGGACAAATTACATACCGGTCTGCCTTCTCAAACCTTTCTTGGGCAGAACAGCAGGCATCTTCTTCACCTTCTTTTCCTAGGCCTGAGGGCAGAAAATGTTGCTCAGTTTCTCCGCAGCACATGTCTGCATGGCCCAGTAGCATCACACAAGTCACTGCTTGGAATACTACTGCTGTCGATAACCAAAATTTCTTCAGGTAGCCATCCTCACGAAGTGCTGACTGCTCAGACAATCAATCCCAAATCAGATGGAGCCTTTTATCCCTGTGTCCCAGCTGCAAATCCCCAGTGCTTCCAGAACAGGTTTCTAAAAGCACAGGCATCAGGATCTTCAGTTTTACAGTAAACAAAATGCAAGTGCATAACAACTTTTGTCTCACTGGCACTGTAATTCAACATTGCTGACACACACATCATTTTAGTGGGCATTTATTATTTTGGCAAGAAATTATATCAACATAAGATTAGGAATAAAGCAGGCTTATGGTTATAGGTCTGAACCTGGTCTTCACTGAAAACTCAAATACATTTTGTGAGCACAAATATGCAGCAAGTATGCCCTATCTTTTCTAATACTGTACCCTGTGAAGGACAGCACATTTTTGAGATCATTGGTTTCCCACTACGTCACACAGGTGATGTCTCGGTGAGTCTTGAAGTCCCAAACATGTCAGAGGTGGAAAGGGAAATCAGCAGTCCCACAAGAACATAACCTTAACAGCATAACAATAATCCTTTTTTTTGTCCCTACAGAAGTTAGGTACAAACATGGGAAAATAAGGTCAAAAGGTGAGCACTCAAAATTAAGTAAAGTCAGAACTGGAGCTTTCAGTCTGTCTCAAACATGTATCTCCTGCATGCTCTACAATAACGCAGTCTTTAGCGATCTGAACAAGAAAGTCTCTCCTTGCACCCCAAAATTCTGCCTTAATCAGGATCTAAAGAAGAAGCTGCTCCAAAGCTAATTGGCAAATAAAACAGACACTGATATTTTCAAAGCAAATTCCAGCAGCCTGTAGTCAAAACATAAACAGCATAACCACAGTAAAGGGGCTGCTAGAGAAGGGAAATATGAGCAAGTTTAAGAGTTGCATAAGTGTTTAATGCTGACTTCACTGTACATATTATTCATATTTTATAACAGAAACCACGTAACTATGAAAAACACTGCATAACTTAAAAACCATCATAATTTCTACACTCGGTTGGACTGCTGCATGCAATCCCACCATATCCCACCCACTAGCATAAATAGCCGTATTTGGAAGGACCAAGGGGAAGCAATGTGAATAACCCTGCACATAGTACTGAGTTTTCACACTGATCAGTTCAGCACATAGGCTACAGTGTGTGCATGGCTAACCTGCAAAATCTAACCATTTGTCTCACTTAAAGTATTCAAGCTATTCTGAGTATTTATAACTGCCTCATTTATATAATTCCGTATTTGTTTCATTAAAAACTAATTGAAATAGCTTTGAAATACTGATGTTGAGAAGAATTTAGAAGGCTCGTTTTCTCTTTGGGTACTTGGAATATAACCACCTCTTGTGGTAAACTAGTACACTACATCAGGAAACAGTAGCTTCTACTATTGTTTTGCACCTCATCAATAAAATGGGACGAAAACCAACCAAACTAGATCTACGATTTCTTTTTTAAAATTCTACTTCATAAGTTAGGGTAAAAAATTAACTATGTTCAGAAGTCTGTACTCATTCAGAATTTGGGATTTAAATTGACTTTTACAGATCTGAGAGTGCATAAAGGAAAAGTCTGAAAATTATCTTTCACGTTTTGCAGTAGTCAAAATTTTTTTAGGTCTCTATACGTATTTTTTCAGCTCCCAAAACTAGGGAAAGAAGGGATTTGGAGTAAAACCAGAGACTCCTTAAAGTCTTCCCAATGATATCACATATTAGAATATCTCATGTCTCCCAACCCATGACATCCCTCCAGCCTTCCTGCAGCTGAAGTCTGAGTTAATGTTTGGCAGAACTTACAGGTAACTTCCTCAAGTAAATAAAAATACAAGAGGAAAAAGTACCAAGCCAAACTAACTGGGGATATGTGAGATGGTCTGGAGATTAAAAAAATAAAGCTTAAAATCTGTAGAAGCTACTGGTGGTGAAAGAGATGCATGCGTGCACTTGAGAAGTTCACTATGTCAAAAAAAAAAAAGCCCAAAAAGAACAAAACCAAAAGGAAATGAAAAAAGCACGTGTCCAAAAGAAAGGGGCAACAAAATCTACACCTAATAGGTATTAATAGGCAGAGAACGCCTTCCAGGTGGCAGTACATCTTTGCTCACCTCATTCGCTTTCAAAGCTTGCTGGAGGCAGATCTACAAAACTTGTGAGGAAAGAAGTAAAATTGTCATTGTTGTATACATTATTTGCATCTCACTACTACAGGTCTCAGGGGAACTTACCCGTAACTACTTTAAAAACAATATTATCCAGGCAAGATCCTTCCCAGCAGCAACACAAGCAGCAGCTTATACTTGCCAACTGTATTTCTTGCAGTGTGGACATAACTTTTTTACAGATAAACAGATTTAATTTACATAGTCTTCAAGGCAGGCAGATGGAAAAACAGTATTGATTTCTTGTCTGACTCCCTGCAATTCAGCACTTCGATCTAGTGAGCTAAAAAGGCAGACACCCCGACCCGTGGTTAAATACTGCAGTCTGCGGCACACAGCATTTCCTCAATGGAGGAGGAAAGCAGTTAAGGCCGGGGTCATGCCTTGGCAAAGACCAACCACCAAAATGAAGGCACCACTGGAGGTGGTCGCTATCAGGGACACCCCCACTGTGGCAGACCCCACACCAAGTAGCAGAGAGAAGACATCCCTTCTCAAAAATGGCATCACCTCCAACTGAAATGCGTAGCCTGTTGGCAGATGGGGTTACGTATTTTGTGTTTGAAGGTACTGTGAAAGACGACAGAGGACTTATCCTCCACATGCCTTGACCATCAGAAGAAAGAGCCTGTGAAGAGCCTGCAGAGGCTGTACTCGTGAGAACTCTTGGGAACACTTCCCACATTGTTTTGGGTTTTTGTTTTTCTAAACATTAATGAAACTCACTGTAGCTTACAACTGAGAAAATGAAGATAGAAACAAGGATAAGAAGGCTAAATATAGGTATAGTTACCTGATGCTTTAGATAACTGGTGAGTCATTTGAGTATTTGCACTAGAATTAAAGCATTCGAAAATTAAAGGCTGCTGGTGCACAATCTATAAAAGAATGGAAGATTACATTACGTGCATATCCAGGCTCCATCTCACAGACCCTTTTTTCCCCCCTCCTCCCCAAGATTACCTGTATTTTATATTACAAGATGAATCCATTTTGTTCTTTATACAAAATTCTTTAACACAAGGAGTACCATTAATTCGAAGAGACTCAAAATATTAAGCTAACAAGATATGAAGCTATCATCATTCAGGACTCTATATAAATACCTTGTTCTGCTTCCCTTAACACTGAAATTTAAAATGTTGACTGTGACTAAAATAGGTGAGTGCAGTAACATGGCATAATCATAAGCAATCGTTCAAGAAAATGTGATCTAATACTTGTAATTTAAAATTATCTTGCAATCTGACTTACAAAATAAAGAAAACAAAGATATCATTCAGGTGAGTCAACATTTTCATTACAGGCTGCCTATCACAGTGAAAACTCAAGTGAATGAGCATTGCAAAAGAACACGTTCTTGTAGAAATAAGTTATCAAGATGTAACTTGAAACAGTCACAAAGTAAGCGTGGTGTATATAGGTTTGTTCATTTCTTCAAACCTATTCTTATAAGTAGAACACAGAAAGAGAAGACAGACAACAAATAGAAGACAAAACCCTACTGGAATAATCCACAGGTAACAGAAAACTTGATTTAGAATTGATGCAAATATATCAAGCTTGGATATCGGAATGATTACATTTTAATGCCAAGCAATTCTGGATAGAGAGAACTTAAATCACACTGAAATGACTAATTTTTGTCTGCAGTCATGTATCTCAGTCTTGCTTTGCTCAAGCAGCCCACCACAGAGCGCTTCTGATCAAATACTGTTTATATGACACATGAGAAAATATTTCACTCCTCTGAAACTTTACAGCACCTAACCTAATATAAGTTACAAAATGTGGCTGCAACAGGCAGCAGCAATAAAAAAAAAATTCACTTTGTCTCTTAACAATATTAAACAGATCTATGCATAAACATGTCTCTTTCTGGAAAATACCTTATAGATCAGAAAACTATTTTGACCACGTTGGCACGTACAACAAATCAGGCTGATTTAGGTTCCAGATTGTGCATTTATCTAGTCTAAGTATTTATACTTATTAAGTTTATTAAGAACCCTATTATTAAGAAGCTTGTTAATTTGTTGGGGGTAACAAGCTCTTCTCATGCCATGGTGCCATAGTAGGACGACTCAGGGACAATGATGAAAAAACAAAATCAGCTATGAATGAGTTCACTGAAAAATTATTTTCTATTCTTTGTACTCTTCGGACTTTAGTAAACCAGAGAGCCTAGTACTAGTTCCTCAGGAAAAATTAAATAGGGATTCTTTTCATTCAACACACACCCTAAGAAACAGGCCTGAGTGGAAACGTTTAATTTTATCGCATAGCAGGTAATTCTGGATCACCTAGCATGATAACCACCACGACATTAGCTACCCTTATGGAAGGATAAGGGCTACCTTGAAAAGCTACATTTGGTGGAATGATGCAACTTCTGGTAAGCCGGCTGACAGCCCCAGAACTGGCAACCACAGTGGTAAAATTTCAGGAGGACTGAAGTCCTCTACTGGAAGTCCACCTAAGGCTCACCACGTTGCATGTAAAGAGAGCTGCTTCCCTCCACAAAAAGCTCTTTTCAGTGCAGAAAACACACAGCCTCTGCCTTCTGAACAGCTCAATGCCCCATATCGCGACTGGTCAGCACTAACCAAGGTTAAGTGAAAAATTCACAGTAGGCATTTAATGCTCAAGATTAGCAGTAAATCGATTAATGTGACCTACTGCCCCCATTTCGTATGTCAAGTTCCTTATGCAACTATATCTGGTAGATGCAACAGGAGGGTTATTCCACCTAATGCCTTAATTTTGTAAACTTTCCCACTTGGACAGGGCCCCAAAAAACTTTGTGTTAAACAAAAACTAGATTCACCACAGAAGTTAAATTCCTTTACAACAGAGAGAAGATTCAATGTGATCAGAACAGAGAAAACAATCTCTGTCCTATATTACATGTTTTTGGAATATCCTTCTTCATAAATTTAAGTTCATCTTCCTTTTAAAAATTTTACAAAGTCCAGAATTTAGTTGTTAGTGGGTTTTATGGCTCTTTCGGGCAAGTAATAAAATCACATACCTAGTATTTTGACAATGAATGTAGCTCAAATTTCATTGTCTCTGAAAATGTATCCACTAAAGAAACAGCAGGAACACCTAGTTTGTTTAATTATTAAGGGGTAGGGGTGGAGGATCTGTGCATCTCCTAAGAGAATAAACTTTACAATTGTCACAGCTGAAAGAAAAGCTTCCAAAAGAACAAAGCTTGCAACTCATCCTGAGTCATTTCTGCATATCAACATTGACTAGTAGCTGGGAGCTTATCAAACTGTTGGTTGTTTTGGGGTTTTTTTAAAGAGTTTAACTATAAAAACCAATCAGGAGAAAAAGCAGAGGCAATCCATACACCCCTGCCCCTTGAGTCATCTCCTCTAGAGAAACTGACTGCAGAAACTCAGGTCAACATGAGACAATGCAAAAGCCACAAAACTCCTTTACATATCCACGTGGCTTCCAGCAGTGAGTGCCCAGAGCCACCTGGGAGACAAGGGACAGCTCCAGACAGGGACCACAAGCATTGCAACAACGAGTACTTCGCTGGACAGTGTACTCCAGTGTGAATGCAGCTCTCTTCTCCAGCTGGCAGTCATACAAAACATTGACTTTGATCCCTGGACACTCACATATCTGCTCAAAGATTTTCCTTCCCATCACCATTATCTTTACCACCTTGGTTTGGAGAGGACTAGTGAAGGGTGGTTTTTTTATCTCAATGAATGCTCATCTCCTTCCTTTTAGTAGGTCAGAACTTCAATATTACATGATGGAAAAGGCTAAGACCACAAGGTGATCCTCCTAGCAGCGTGGGGCACCTTAAGGTTTGAAGGCCACATACAATGCAGGCAAAACAGTGCTGGAAAAGATAATTTATTTCTCTTTCTGCCTTTGATGACCTTCACATCACTACTCCTCAGAGAGAATACGAAGCACTGAATACAGGAACTCCAGCAAGGACCTAACTAAAGCCCAGAAATATCTGGAGAAGAAGCAAGAAATGGTGAAGTGATGCTACAAAAGTTTGTGTAAACTGAATAGAAGTCTGAGACTTAAGATGGGCAGACTTCCCGGGGTATGACTTCATGGCAAAGAGACTTTCTTGTAGTTTTAGGAGTGCAATTGTATATAGCTATACATAGAGATATGATTGTCTTCATACTATTCACTGATCTCTCTCAGTATCACAGCAAGCTTTGTGGTCCTCTTTTTCCCCCATCATCAACTTCAGATATAGTTCACCAATATCAGAATAATATGGCTGGGTCTGAAATCCTCCGAGAAGTGTAAAATGAGCAGACACCAAACAAAAAACAGAAGGAGATCACTCTAGCGGTGAAAGAGAGATTCATCTTACAAGATCTCGCCCCTTCTCTCTGCTTCTTGCAGCTTTCCATTTCTTTGCACACTGGCCCACTCATTGTCAGGAAGGACCACCAATTTTGGCTCACCCTTTACCTTTCAGAAATGCCCTGCCAGACTCTCTCGTCTCACCACTTCTCTCACAAGCCCTCCACAGACCTGTATCCCCCTTCTTTTCTGGCCTTTCTTCAACACTAACCACACTGCAGAAACACAGCTCAGAGAGCCTCCTCTCCCTCAACTGCGTTGCTTCCACGTGCTGTCCAAGCCTGGCCTTCTCTCTCTAGTTTTGCCTCTCCACCACTGTGTCTGCAATGCTCTCTCCTTAGCAAGCTTTTGTATCCCTCCTTCCTTCTTGTGACACCACTCACCCTTATGGAGATCCGCTCCCTCCCCTCCTGCCCCATGCCTGTTCCTCCTTCCCCAAGACTTCCCCTGTGTCCTGAGACACCAACTGACCCACTTGTCCCAGCCTCTCACTAACTTAAATCCCTTCACTATGCAGCTTCCAAACATGGCTCAGCAGTGCTGCTGAGCAGCACAGCAACTTCAAGTCTCACCACCATCCACCTTCTACCACCACTCTCCCTCTTCCAGTGCAACATCTTTCCTCTGCTGGCTTCCTGTCAACACCTCCTTCCTCACCATGCACAACTGCTTTGCTCCTGCTTTAGGGTGACTGAATAGGTATGTTGGATAATTTTGTGTTGAGTATATTAATGCCTGCCTAAGGAACAGTAAGCCCCAGGTATAAAGTTTTAGAACAATTTTGAAGACAAGAATAATGAAGGACACGTCAAAAACTGGAAAGTAGGATGAACTGCAACATATATTTGCCAAAAGTATATTGGGCTAGACTAGTCCAAGGACCAAGTCCTTCCTTAGCATTGATTTTTCTAGATAATGGCAGTGCGTATATTTAATCTCTAGACTCTGCTACTCTAATTCTTATGAATTAGAGTAGCAGAAATGGAAGGAATAGTAGCAGCATAAAGCGCAAGTTCAGTAATCAAAAACTCTGCTAAAAATGGCAATCATCAGCTGGAAACAAGAATAAAGACCGTGTGCATGTCCATCTCTGCTATGAGCTGCTGTTATGAAGCCATCTGTGATGGGGGTCTTGGGCAAAGGCTATCCCAGGAAGAGAAAAACAAATTATGAATTATGAACTTTCAGTAAACTGGAGATGTGCAACCTTTTCCTCTGAGAAACAGAGTTAAAAGAACAGCAGAATGTTTAAACCAGTTGAAGAAAGAAAACCACCAAAAATTTTAAGCCACATTTTCAACTACTCCAATACCTTTAGCAGAGATACTTCAGCTAACAATCAAGCTGAGAGCTTGCACCTTTCAGAGGTGCACACTGACTGAAAACCATATTGTCAAGAAAATGCAGTTTATTTACCAGCATTTCTCCTTTGAATCAGCAGGGACACAACTGTTCAAAATATGGATTGGAGGAAACAACCATTCATTTTGAAGAACAAGATTTCTACAGCTCATAGAAAACAGATATCAAGCCTATCACATGTAACATGTAATGTAGCATGTGTTACCTGCGGCATAATCAGCAAGATGAGTATACAGCAATGAATTCACGCATCAGTATTCTTTTGCATAGGAGTACAGTCATATTTTTATATCATGTACCAGAGCTGCAGCAGCGTAAGAAAAGTTGGTGCCAGTAGAGGGAGGCAGTTGCTCTCCAGGACATGCATCTTCACATTCCCCGATGCACAGTAGGAAGCCAACGAGTTTGTTTTTGTGGAAATGAACTCACCCCTCAGCCATTGTGTAAATGTGGCTTTAAATCAAGCTGTAATTAGATTTTGCTGTATTTAACAAAACCCCTCTTGTTGCTCCTCTTTTCCAGCTCTAGACAGGAAATAAATGTATTCGTGAAAGAAAAAAGGAAAAAAGTTTATGCCTCTTCCCGGAGCATGTCCTGGCACGCGTGCAAAAGTAAGTACAAAACACAAAACAATAAGCTTACGGGACACTCAATCTTCACATTACATAGGAACACAAAGATCTCTCAGCTGGTCCACTGTTAAACGTCACCTCACTTTTATCAATATACGGCTTCACCACATTAACCTTGTTAAAAGATACTAACAGTCCAACACTTGGAGTCTAGCTTTTCTTCATAAATTTAATTTACTTGGCAGAAAACCCAAGTGGAAATCTTCTGCTAAAGACTCAGGAAAACTAAGACTGCCACGTATTCATTTTAGGATAGATCTTTTCTTTCCCTCTTATTTTAATTATTATGATCATAGCATTCCCATTTTTAACCAAATAGCTTTATCCTCCCTCACAGTCTTTGTACAGACTGGTACCCCTAAATAAAACTCTGTGCGTTTTCCTCAAATCCACTTTACTGTAATACATGTTGCACAGGGTGGGTTTGTTTTGTTGAAGTTCTTTATGGACTAAACTGCGTGTTTCCACTGCACTTCACATTGCCATATGAGGAACTGCATAGCAAATGAAGTTAAGTCCACTTAGAATAATACACAGTTTTGATTGTATTTTGACTCCAAAGCTTACAAAGAACTTTATGGTGTTGGTGACAACAGTGGATACAATAGTAAACTGGTGCAAGGAAGTCAAGAGGACATGCCCAAGGCCACACACCAAGTTAGCTGCTGATCTAAGAACAAAAAGTTTCTGCTCTTAATCTAGACCTTCTTCCCACAGAGTCAAAACCTACTGATAACTATCTGGTTTTATAAAAGTTTCAGATTCTTTAGAAGAAAGGAAAAGAGACCAACTTGTAATTACTTACATGCATGCAACCATTGCTTATGATTAAGTTATTTACAGAAGTTACTCATTTTTAGGAGCGTCTGAAAAGTGTGCCTTTTCAAAACAAACTTATTTCAAGAAGATATGCTCTAATACCCTAATTCCCTACAAATCTTCTATTGTGCTGCAAATTTTAAGAAGCCTAGGGCTGGTTTAGACGACTCAAAAGACAACCTCATTCTGAAGTCGGTTTGCAGTTTAATCTCTAAATGGAAAAGATCATGGTAAAAATAAATATTGGGAGTAGATTATCCTCCTACACCTGTAGGAAAATTCTTACATTTGTTTCTTTGAAGTAGCCAATACTACCTCTTCCTGAAGGCAGGATAATGAATTTTGGTTCAGTACTGATCCAAAATGACAATTCAAAAATTCTTATGTGCACAGAGTTTCTGCTTCTGAAACTGTAAATCACCTGAGCAAAAGCTCACAGGTATTCAGCATCCTAATTATTACTGTATCTCTACTGATAAAAAAAAAAAATTAAAATTAAACATCCTGCACAAAAGAAACCTAAATTTGCCAAAACCAAAGAGACTATAGGTACATTTATTTTTCACTCACCTTCTTTGACCCATATAAAACAACAGCTTTTTTTCTTTTTTCTTTGGAAACCTGGGAATTGGCACAGTATAGTGCCATGATCCACAACTGTGTGAAACATTTTGAATATTAACGCCTAACCAAGCCAACAATTCAGAAAAAAACTGGGGGAGAAATCCCATAAAGCATGTAGCCAATGGTATGGTGCTATAACTAGGAAAGGGAAGTTTCTATGCTAACTCCTAAAGTGGAAGCATACAATAGGATTAGCCTTATCTTACTTAAGTTTCTTAACAGCAAGACTGCATCCTCCTGACAGTGTTCTGTTTCCAGCAGGACTCAAACTCCAAGTAAGAGTCATTCTAAAGTAGCAATAGCTATGTTTGGCAGAGCTGGAACCGTGAGGACAACACAAACAGCCAAAACAGTTTATTCAGGTTTGACTCAAGAGGAAAAACTAGATTTCAGGCTAGACAAAAATAAGACACAACATACTCAAAGAAGCTTCCAGACTACCATTTTTAGGTCATGCCCTGTACTTTTTCCTGCTTTTCAATTCATACATGGGAAGGTCAGATCATAAAGTGGCTTCCACTGTGGCATTTCAATTCAGATTATTCTCTACATAATAATTAGTGTCTTTCTTCTCATCACTTACATACTGTTTTGCTAGTCTGAGAATGTTATTTGTATTTATTTATTTCTGAGAAGCTTTTTTTTAATCCCTTCAAAGTACCAGCATCCTAAGCATAGCTGTCTCATGCTCCATGAACCTTAGTGCAAATGCTGTAAGCATTTCTTTTCTTCTTAACAACTTCATTACAGTGTTTACATGGGAATACAGGGCTAGTACTGTAACCATGCAAAACAAATATGCTGTAATAAATGTAAGCGTTATTCAAAGTGTAGCTTTAAAAGTCTTTATGGCATGCTCCAGCCTGGACTGCCGGTGCTAGTGCAGGGAAAAAGTCAAAAGGAAAACTAAACAACAGATCTTTCACACTCACAAGAATTTTGGAACAGTCAAACTGAAAACCTATGGGCTAAACATATTGCCAAAATGTGTCAACCTCTTTGTTGAAGTCAGCTGCATTTCAGTTCCACGTAGATAGTCTGAGTAGAAATGGTTGAATACTGGAAAAATCTTACCAAAAAAAACAAAAAGGGGGGGGGGGGGGCAGGGAGGGAAATATGCCTCTTTCTTCTTCTACAGATTTGTGTGCTGTTCCTTATAACACCCTTCCTTTCAAAGAGTATTGAGGGGCAGTACCTCCGGTAATTTGATATTCTGCAACACAAGACAAAATTTGCAAAATAGCAGCCAGGGAGAAATTTATGACTGTACAAACCCTAAAGATCCAGATTTGTCACTGTGATTAAGTGATGCTAATGCTGAGGCATTTTGTCCGTCTTCAGGAAGCATTTCAGAAAATAAATTTAAGCTGTTCAAAAATTTCTTGGCAATATCTAATATCCAAAATCTCTATTATGTCTAAATTAGCAGCTACTGGATATAAGCTGTCCTTATGTTTATAGGAAACATAATAATCACACCGTCACCGTATGCTCTCCCACACTACTATCAAAAAAGATTTTGTAGCAGAATATACATTCAATACATCTTAAAAATTCAGTATTTATACTATCAGTAAAACTATTCAGTAGTTTGAAAATTTACAAGATTGTTTTAAAGAATGTTTGAAACTGTACTGAAATTCAGCCCTGTAAATCTGATGTTTTCAGTTTTCCTTCAGATAAGCAAAATCATTAATATTTGTAATTTGGATTCACGCACTTCTCTATCAAGTCTCACATGGCAGCCTTTTCAAAGAAAATAATGCAGCTATCAGCAACACTGATCTCCATCTTAATTGTATTCATTATCACCTTCTCCATCCTCTCAAGAAAAAAAAAAAGTCCAAAAAACCTCCAACCCCAGACTCTCATACAACTCAAATCCCCATCTTCCTCTTTGCTAACCCACCGCATCCTGAGCTACTCCTGCAAAAAGGACCTCAATTCCTCTACATCATCTTCTCAAGCTATTTGTTCACCATGAGATTGTTAAATGTATGGGAGAGAAAAATGGTTAGAGAATAAAGAAACCTGGATCAAAGTTACTTGAGAAACGGAAGTAGAAATTCTCTTTTTTAAAAAAGATGAAATGTACTTCTGGCAAGCTAGCAGGCAAGTATCAAGCCACAATTTTCCTTCTGGTAGAAGTAAGCACGACCAGCACACAGACCACCAGTGAGGGACTTCCCAAGGAAACACAGCACTTGGGGAGAAAAGCAGCGTCAGGGACCCCATCCTAAGGGCTATTTTAGAAAAGAATTTCTGCCAGAAGTAAAGCGCTTAAGCAAGACTGAAATCCCATTAAGGAAGAAAATAAGAAGGAGAGAAACACCAACAGCCTCTTATAGTAGAGAGTTTAAATAAAGTCAAAGCTATTAGAGGGGGCAGAGGGGAATAGGAAAGGGAAAAAAGCCATAAAAGTTGGTGTACTATGAAAATCTGCACTGTTGGTTTCACGTCTTCAAAAAAAATATAGCTCTATTTTAAGAACTTTTTTGGACTGAGCCAAAACAACACTGTTGCATTTTATCTCCTCTAGCAGGAGAAAAATCGAAGAACATTTAATGTTCAGAGCTTCTTCTGTACAAAGTGGAAAATTATTATGCTAGCCTTTAACACTCCCATTGAATGAAGGCCTGTTTTTGGTTTTGCCCTTTTTTTGGTTTTTTGAGGAAAAAAAAGACTCCACTGAAAGGCACACACGACATGTACATAGAGCTGCTTTTGCTGCTATCACTACCACAGACCTAAGTACTTTAATTCAGGAAATGCAGAAAATAACTGAATGATTTGAGAAAAAAAAAAATCATAAGCAGACTGATCTTGCTATTTTGAAATTCCAGTCTAGTATTAATGGCAATAAAGCAGAGAAAAGCCACGAATAAAATCCAACACCATATCATCTCAGAGATACAGCGATGACTGAATAAATCAAAATCATCAGTTTTGGTTTGCGGTACAGAAGTTTACATTTGAATGCAGCTGGATCGCAGTCAACTAGCCAGCTCCCATGGCAGCACCTTCAAGCTGTATTGATTTCTACAGAAGAAAAGGCACTGTAAATCTGCTTCAGCAGCATTGCGTCATTCTTTTGGTTGGCTTGAAGAAGTAAATTAAATGTTTTCCATTAGTATGGTAAAGAAGCTATACAATTTTGTTTTTATTTCGAATGCTGTCTCAAGTTACGGAACACTTTAGCTAACTCTGCGGCAAGGACTATGTTTCGCATTTGTAAAGCCAGCAATTCATGCTTATGTGAAACCAGATGTGTACACTGCACAGTTCCCAGGGCTGTGGAGTTTTTTTTAAATGTGTTGCTGTTGATTAAAAAAGACCCCGCTTTTCAGTTAAATCATGGAATACACTGAAGCAGAAACAACACGCTCTTGCGCAGAAGGGGGAAGAGGGGGAGAGCAAAGAGGGTGGGAGCAGAAGAAAACTTTAAGGGAATAAAAACCACACACACAGAGCAGCGTGTGAGCAATGCTGTAGTACAACAAAGAGCAGCACAGTTCTGAGAAGCAATAAGCATAACATTACTTGAGGTAACAAGAACTCCTTGATCAATTATTCATATAATTTACAATAACAGTTTGCATCAATAGAAAAAAAAAAGCATCTAGGGCAAATACAAAATCTTCACAGCTATGAAGTGCCCTTGATTTTCACCAGAACATTTGGCTGTCTCGTATCATGTGTTTCTGGTTAGCAACACACCCCTCCAACAAAGGGAAACAAGAGACAGAAAGGCACAGAACAAACTGCCTTGCTGGAAGTAGTGACAGCGTTCAAGGCTGCATTTCAATCCTGGACACTGTGCATCACCAAAACCAGACAATACACTACGCTGTTGTACATGAATCTTAACCACCACCACCCCACTTAGATACATCCATGCACCTCATGGGATTATGCAGATACCTTCTGTGAAGTCTTTACTCTCTCTATGTGTAAAATTGCACTTTTTAAATAACATTCAGAAGAAACGCTATTTTTTTAGTGCATGGTTATCTCAACTTGTATTGTTTCATGTACTCCTAAGGCAAATATAACAAAGGGAAACATTAAGGAGAGAAATATTTCTGGATTGTTTTTCTTCCTCCAGTTTGAAATCACTATATAATCATCATCATCAGTTTTTCTGCTCTGCCAAGGTTTCAATACAGTATCCTCAGCTGTTCAAGATGACCTTGCTAGTGGACTGGAGAAACACAGCTGAAACTGCATTCAAAGAAGTGAGAAGCAGAGAGAAAGGGAATGGTATAAGAAATGGATGAGTGGGCCTAACCGTGCTTGGTGGTCTTGCTCCCAGGCATGTACAGCAAGCAGATCATGAAGGAAGGTTATGGGGTGAAACGCTGACTGTGCTAATGGGAAAACTCATGCCAATTTTGATTTTCCTCTACGGATGGTAGACAATGAACTTTGGTCTAGTTCGGAGCTCTAATTCCAGTCTAAATTAGAAAGATCAATAAAGGATTAACAAGAAAAATCTGCAATTCTTCTCTGATGAATCAAGGAATATTTATTTAAGGAACCTTCCAACAATGAAGTTAACACCTTGCAACAGCTATTTTAAAAAAATGCAGAAGCTGGCAGACCTTTAGAAGGACCTACATTTAATCTTGAAGAAATCTGTAGAAAACCTTTCCACTACTACTCACTTTTTTCAGCCAACTCTCTACACAAAGTTCAATTAATCTTGTCAGTATGAAGGAAAGATTCTGCATATATCATCACTACATTCAAAATCCTGGCTATCTAACAAAACCATAGTATAGTCAAATCTCCCAGAGTGCCTGGGTCTGTAGCGCTGATAGGTTCAACAAAGTTCTTGGGGTCACATTTCCTTTTCATCCATCAGCATTTGTCTTTTACAAGCAAGAATGAGTTCTGGATGACCATACTAAGAAATAATTATAGTGCTGGTAAACAGAAATTCATCATATGCAAACCTCATTCTCCTCCCGTTGCTGAAGACATCCGAGAGCGTTTCCATATTTTTGTGGCCACTCGAAGCGAGCTCTGAATGCAGCAATTAAAGCGGGATACGTTTCTAAAAACAGAGCATGCTGTAGAGCTCTGAAATAGCCTGTTCCCTTGTCAACAAAGGACTGCAGATATATCTTTCTACTAATATTATAAGGAATTACTTCTGGCTCTAACCTACAATGCACTATATTGTTTTTTTCCCCCTCCCCCAGCATTTGCTATGACAACATTTGTACCCGTTAGCAAGCAGCAATACACACAAAAGAAGGAGAAAGCTCAGAGATGCATTTGTCTGTTTATTTAGTAAGAAAAGAAATCCTTACTTTGAAAATTGTATCAGCCACTTCAATTCGCTTGAAAAATTAATCTCTTTACCTTGATGTAAGATTCCAGAGCTCCTGCTAAGGCTGCCTGGCCTGTTAGGAGGTCTTCACCTTTAGCAGAGGTCTCCAGACGGAGGCAGGTCCTGGAACTCCCAGAAGCTCCTTGCAGCAGTGCCTGGAGACACAGCAACAGGGAAGACTTTTAGCTTCATCATCATGCGTCATCAAAGCCACAGTTTTAGAACAGGCAACAAGTGTCCTTTTAGGTTGACTCTTTTGGCTTAAACAACGTAAATTTCAGAAATCAGAAACGTATGTCTTCTTTTGGAGACTGAAAGGCTGCAAAGAGGTGGTTCGTGATACTGTACAAACACTCAGTCAGCTGTAGATGTTCTCTAGCATTTATTTTGCTAGTCCTAACAGCATAATGTCCGAGCTCTGAAATTTAACAGGTGACCTACAGGTATCAATTCTGAGTTTCTCTCATGTGATTATTTTCCCCATACTGAAACCGCTCAGAGACACGCTTTGGGAATGCTTCAGAGCAAAGAGCACAAGTGGTGAGACATCATCTTCTCGGGGGAATCACAGAGTGCTGTGCCACGGCAGGCAAGAAACCCAGCCTGCAAACCACCTCACCTCCCTGCGCATGACCTCCACCCAGCTGACAAAGCAGCCCTTGTTAAATATGCACTCCAGAACACTGTCTTTTGCTCAGAAAAATTCAAAATAAAAATCCTTAAACTCCACCATCAGAAGGGAAGGCAAACAACAGGACTGCCTTCCTGAAATGAATGCGATTCACTGCTGCTTCTTACATGCAAAACAGCCATACAGAATTTAGTAGGTTACAAGATGTGACCTAAATCCCTGTTTAGGTTTATGTTCTTTTTCTCAACATGCCACCTGAGGTAAGATCAGCTCTAATCATAATACTCTAAAAAGAAAAGTACTTGGGTACCTGAGATTTCTGGGGTTTGGTTTTATTCGACAGTACGTGCTCAAGCACCCTTACTGGCACAAGCAGACGGCACAGTAGCTTCTTTTAAGCAAACATTTCTGAGCAGTTTCAAATTATTTAAATTTTCTAATCAGTTATTCACTCTAGAAACAGGGCTGCAATCAGGTTACAGAGCATGTGATGAAACACAGGGTTCCTTTAACAAAAATCTCAAAAATATTTGCAGAACCTCTTTAAGCACAAATTCAAGAAAACTGTATGTTGTCTCATACAGTTAACACACCAAACAGGCAGCAATATTTGTCAGATATCAATTACTTCGGGGTTTCCCCACTCCCAATCTTTGGGGAACCTGCCTGAGTTTGGGTCTTGACATCAGTACACCTAAGATGAGGGTTTATTTGTGTTGGGTGAGTGGATGGAGCTTTGCCTTGGAGACTGGCTGCCTTTGAAACAGCGGTACAACAGAAACGAGCAACAATAGAGGGATTTGACAGACAGATGGGCACCTTCACGTAAGCACTTATAAATTAGAAAAAACAACAAGAGGAAGATGAAGGCATAAGCATATTCAGACTGAGGTAGCATTACATCTACTCAGTTATTATGGGACTGCTCTAATATTGTTATTCTGGTATTTGGTAAAAGAAGAAAAAAATAAACAGCATTTTAAAAATATGGGAGGAAAAAGATGTTTTCCAACCTTGCCTTGTTTAGTACAACAAAGTCCAACAACAGATTACCAACCATAAACACACTTGTATTATTACAAATTATTCTGATATTCCAAATTACTGTATTTTAAGCAGTAATTCTGAACTGACATTCATTTCAGTCTCAAAACTAAAGTAACTTTGCATGCAAAAGGATGGCAGCAACTCATAGTTTAAGATCCCTGTAAGATCCCTGTTCATATCTGACAAGTCAGAGAGAAAAAAAGGAACATGGCCATTAATTGCAGCTAGTAAATCTGTTCCAGCCATGCTTCTTGGCCAACAGTTTGAGCAAGTTCAAGTACAAGCACTTTTATCTCCAAATTGAGTGACAATTTTTACAGCTATCAACTGGTCAGGACAGGAGACACCCCCAAAATCCCTAGAAGGCTGCTAGATGTACTGCTTAAAAAGAAAAACCTGTGACAAAATACTGCAGGGAAAAAAACAGTTTGTGTCTTTTTGTGCAGGAAAATATTCAGTTTCACGAATTCCTCCCCTTCTGCCCTGTAGAAACTGGAGTCCCCTGCTTTCTGCTTCTCCACTAAGTTGCTGGTTTAGAGTCTGCAAAGAATATGGGTTGTAGCTCCCAAATTTACATCTGGTGCTGATAATGTTACCAGTCTCCTACGGGAAATATATATCACCGAGTTGAATATATTCATGTTTAAAGAAGAAAGTATGGTATGAGTGTATGCGTGTGTATGCATGTGCACAAATATATATATATCTATTAAAGTAGCTGCACAGTTATCAGTCAGCTTGTCTGAGGCACTCATAACTGCACTTTAAAAATATTTTTATGAAACTATTTTGTATTTATAGACTACATCCTGAGTTTCAGCCTTTATCCAACAAGCTGGAGCCTTTTATGACACACGTCGTTTCCTGCTTCGCTGTCCAGTATCAACAAGTCTTTGGGCTTTCTTTCTAAAAAGAGTTTTCATCCTCACTTACTGTGTTCTTCCTCTCTTTCATTCTCTTGCTAAGTATGAAATCAAAGTTTTAGTACTTACAAAAATACACATCTCAAGGAAGAGAAGCCAAACCTAATTCAGAAGGATCCGTGAATGAATGAATGGGCTTCTTATTCTAACAATCCCAAAGGCACTGATCTAAACCTTCAAACCTCACTCGAGTCTACTCTGAGGTTTCCATAATCCAAACTAAAATCTTTAAAAATGTAGGATTTCTTGACAAAGCAATAAGCTGATATGGAAACTCAGCAGCAGATGATTAAGCATTTGATAACTTGATGCTTTGATAAGGCGTTACCTTAATTGCTGTCACTGGGGAGAAACTGAAGTCAGGAAACTGAAACTAGGCAGCTGGAAGAATCTAGCTACTCAAATAAATACGATATACTTTCTGTGCCAAAAGAGATATGAATGCTTTCTGCAGCCAAACAGAGCACAGATCCTGAGAGAGAATAAAGTTATTTAACAAAGCAGAAGAGGCATAGGAAATCTCAGCCGTACACATAACTAGAAACAAGGAAATATTTACCAATGGATATTGTGCCAAAAAAATTCAGTCTGTTTAATGCAGACCCTAAAGTTTCACAGGCAGGAGGTGCTGAGTCACTACTCTCACTTCTCTATAGCTTTCAGGTAAAAAACTCACATCAAACATAAATTAGAAGGCGTAGTCAATTTAGAGAACATGATTTTCAGAAACATTAATTAGTGCAGTTTTGTTAGGAAGAGGCCATATCCACTAATTCCAGCAGTTTCTACTCCTGTAGACAGATTGTTTTCATTAAAAACAACAATAAAACTAAGCTGTAATCTGCTCACTTATTCAGCATTAAACCACTGAAAAGATGGAGGAATCAAATTAAAGAAATCCAGAAAAATCAGAAGTCAGGCTTCCCACAATTAATGTCAACATGTTTGTGCTTCACACAGTGTTACGGTAAGTATTACTCTATATTACCTTTGCTGGCAAATAAATGCATAAGTACCTTCAATATTGGAGGTTTTACTTCTGAGCTGGAAATCTTAACTTTCCCGTTTTCTGATTTTATACACAGCTGTTAAAAAAATTCACCCCAACTCAGACCAAGAATAATAAATTTCATCACAAAGTAAGACACCTATAAGAAACTAAGAAGAGCCTTACTCACCACAAAGTTTGATGACAATACTGCTAATTTTCCCAAGCAAAAGTTACATCAACTGGACAACTGGAAGGTAGCAACGTCTTTAGAAGTCTCACAGTTTAACTACCACTATTCTTGCAGCTGTGAGCATCTCACTAGAAGACTCTGGATCAGAACAGCTATCCAGCCACTATATACTGTCAGGGAAAGTTACAGTACATTTACAGAAGCAGAAGGTATATTAATCTCCTAAATGTTAATCATACTGACAGAAAGCTTCAATTAGAAGCAGATTACCAATCCAGCACATTAATTTTTTTGTTTGCTTGTGTGTATGTATGCATGTTTGAAGAACTTATCTAAGAGACAAAAAGCAGAGTTTCATTTTACCTTCATTAGTTTTCTGCCCACATTCTCAGATACTCTCTTTTTCTAGTCTCCAAGACTGAGGGTTTCATTTAAGGTTTATATCAGTTATGGATTAAACACTCTGTGTCCATGGAAATACACACATCAGGTACAGACAAGTTGTCATTTTATGATCCACATGCACTGTTGCACCATTTATCAGGAAAACAAAACAGTCCTTAATGCAATCATATGATTACTTACAAAAACAGAGCTTCTGTCCTTCCAATCTTCCTCACTGGATTTCTTATAAGTTTATAAAGGTAAATGATAAAATATGCATCTATTCTAGGGACTTTTTAATGGAAGTCTAGCACTTTCCTGGAATGAATCATGGTCATGAAAGTATACTAGAAAAAACAAAACAAAACGGGAACACAGAAAAACAGGTCTTCTGGCCAGTGTGCTACCTGGTTCTGCAGGATGGGTTTTCTTTTTCTAGAGTTAAAAAATGCATGAAAATAAGTATAAACATTATGATGGAAATAATTAGGGTTCTTAAGCATCAGTGGGCAGCCCAGTAGAACAGATGAGTAAAAAGAGAGATGGCGTGTCTCTTGAGGAAGAAATTGTCTTGGAGGGCAATGGAAGGCAGGGAAATTACAGTACTTGAACACAGCAGCAGTACGGATGGACCTGATGGGTTTCCATCCTGCCACTCTCTTTGTGCACCTGAGGAACAACAGTCGGATGCCAGGCAAATTAATGACAACAAAAAAGCAGTCAGATTTAGGTCTGCTAAGACAAACAGCGAAAAAAGGTAGTTATTGAAGAGGATGGACACAACTGTCATGGGGAACCATTCCTTCAAGAAACTCCACTGAAAAGCAGCAGATGACTGAAAGTACTGCCCAGCTGAAAGCACAAACACAATTCAAGAGGTACCAACTAAAAATTGCTACTGGGAATTTACAAACTGAGTTTATATGCTAATGTACAATCTCCTACCATCTTCAGTCTCTGTGAACATACACCTCTTGCCAAGGGACTTGAAAGAAGAAAGCCTATATACTCGTGAACGTTCCTGGGTTCGGTCACAATGGCCGAGTGAAGAGTTCAAAGAAAGACTGTGAAACGGTAAGGAAAACAAGGTATATGACGAAAAGCACCTATAATGATTCAAGTGACAAGAGAAGATAGGCTTAAGAAGGGGCCTGGTACCATGACTTATTTTAAGTAAATATGACTAGGAAATTCAATCAGAACAACCAAGTTTCTTAAGTTTTCCCTGTGAAAGGGAACAGAAAAATTCCAGGCTGCCTTATTACTACAAACATTACAGAGAACCATCAAATAGGGAACGGAAGTTGAAATTAAGGCTA
This sequence comes from Gymnogyps californianus, assembly GCF_018139145.2. Classification (NCBI taxonomy): domain Eukaryota; kingdom Metazoa; phylum Chordata; class Aves; order Accipitriformes; family Cathartidae; genus Gymnogyps; species Gymnogyps californianus. Next base: position 41,569,266 of record NC_059472.1, read on the forward strand.
AAGAAGAGACCCTTTGTAAGAGTTTCTGGTGACTTCTCTAGCAGTTAAAAACAGTCAGTTAAGCTCCTAAAAAGAGCATCATTAAAGTAATTAAGAATCACTCATTCAGGGATACCAATATATGTATGCCCATGAGATTCATGACTTGGAGGTCTTGAAATTGGTTTAAGACTTGGACACAGCCCTGGAGATTTCCATTTATAAAAAACCAGTGTACTCTCCGAGTCTTTATTGATGATCCAGGGAACATGTTAGCAACACTATCTTAAAGAGTTATGTCCAAAATGTAAAGGTTTCTGAATGACAGCCTGGGTATAACACCTGAAGTAAACCAAATTCTGAACTGCCCTTTTTTTGAGTTTGCAATTTAGCTTTATTCATTTTTCATAGTCCCCATGAAAGCATAACCACTTTGTAGTTCATGAGATACAAGCTAAGCAATTGGTTTGACTTTAAGACAGACATTAGAAGCAACCATATGCTATCACCATCTTTGCCTGCTATTTGGGAGAAATCTTAAGATAAGACATTCATGAAAATATACATGAAAGTAATTATATGCAGGTGAAGAGGGAATCACGTATGTTACACTACCCTGTCTGCATTCTCACAACAAACTTCCCAAAAATTAGCAGCACTTAATGGGTAGAGCTGGAAATCTACTAAGCATAAGAAAAGCATGGAACTAGAAGCATGAACTACGCGTGAGACAGATTTTAGATCTGACAAGGGTGACACCTCTCTCTGGTTTTTAATAGCGACACCATTATCATTTTAAGAAAGATACCCTGGAACACATAGACACTTTCAAAAGTCTTTGCAACATCAAAGTTAGACAAATGTTACTTAATGCCTTCAACAGATTTGGACTCATAGGCTGTTTTTGTTGCAAATCCAGCCACAGTTAGAGAAGTAGGATTTTTATGCAAATTATAAAACAAATTTGCTGTAGCCTCTAATCTTCCCCTCATCTTGCCATATCCGCATAAGACAAGATGTGCAAGAGACATGGGAGTCCTAAGCCTTCTATCCTGGTACTGAACCACCACGAGATGCGTTAGTTCTCCCTTGGGTATGACCAAGGGACAACGACCCACATTCAAAACAATAAAAGTGACACCCAATCCCATTAAATGATCAGACAGCTCTCGGGTTTTCAGGACACAGTTAGATGCTGAGGTAAAACTTGCCCAAGCAATTTTGCCAGGGAACAATGCCAGGGAACTGCAAGAACGGTTCTCCAAAGTACCTGAATGACCAGAGGCAGTACAGCACTTTCATCAGATCTATGGGAAGACCAGGAAGTATGAAATGGTTACTGAATACCGAGCCATGCACACATTTTGGAGGAGTTTCAGGTCACCTTCATTTGCTCACTCGCGAACGTAACAAGAACTGAATTTACAATATAAGCTTCAGAACTAGAATAAGTACAAATTATTAATAATGAGACATTTGCAAACATAGAGGACAAAAAAACCAAACAACCCACACCAAAAATCCTCCAGTTATGCACTTCAGAAGAAATAAGAAACAACTGGCAGGAGGAATCAGCTGAAGGAAACAGTCACTGATTTATCATTTCATTAGCATGACTGAAATGCAGATGGACATTACAGCCTGTAAAGGCAAGTTTTCCTCTGGCCTGAAAGACTCTCCAGCCCACGCTTCTACATGCAAGTTTCTGGGTAAAGAATTTTCATCAGCAAGTTATTAAAACCCCAAAGTAGAAAGAATTTAGTTTAATCTGTATTCACTTGAGGACAGCCACTTGCTTACCCTGCATCACACCCAGACTGTCAATTCTCTCTTCACAACTCAGTATAACCAGGAAGACTAACTTGGTTCCTGGTTATTCAACTGTAATTGTTTCTCTGCAGATGTTTTACAGCTGGAGGAGGAACAGATACAGACAGGTGAACTCAGTTTTAGACTTTAAATCAGTCAATAGATGAAATGTTAGTAATAAGAGACATGAAACAGATATATTGCCCATGACAGGAAATATTAATTCTACATCTGGGCTTCAAAAAAACCCCACAGTCCACTTTGCTGGGAATAAGAAGATATGCAAAGCTTTGACTTGGGGTCAGGCCACAGAGTCAAACATACAAAGAGGACATAAATCAGAGAATACTTCTAAAACTTACTTTCCAAAGCACAAGAAGGTGAACGCCAAAGTATTTATAAAATATACCAACACTGAAAAAAAGCCAGGTACAAGCTCAATATATAGTAGCGTACAGACCTCAGTCAGGCACAGATATGCTGCCTGCTGCGGCGGTCAGTCCTACTCCGTGTCACCAGCCAAGCTTGGGGACCTGGCTTGACTCTTTTGGCTCTCACATCCAGGTTTTGTCTGCATCAGACCTAAGGAAAGGGAGCTCCTTGGGACAGCATGTAACTGGGGAGTCCCCCAGGACCCCGCACTATTGACCAAGCTGGGGATTCAGGGAGGCTCAGATCAACACACCTTAGAGTACACACACTACAAACTTTTCTGAGAAACTACTTTAAAGCATGACTGTTGTTTATTAAATATACCTAGTATTGGACTACAAGCAGTTTAATGCCTCCCTTTGTGACCTGTTTCAATACTTCACTATCATCATTGATAGGAAGAGTAGAACAGTATCACACTTGCAGGAAAAAGAGTGCTGGGTATAGGATATCAATGATCCAACTTTAATGAGGCTGCAGAAGGAGTCCTGGCATCACGCCCAGTGATGCATGGAGACAGGATGTCTTACCAAAAGCCTTCCTCCCTGGACCACAAGAAGTGGAGCCCACCCCTAGGCCATGGGCTCAGTGCTTAGGACAACCCAGTAGATGTTTACAAAAGCAGGAATTAAGCACTGCCAGCTCTGCAAAGTCTACCTTCATCAGAGGCATTTAATAATAACATTCTTGTGCTGCACACCACAATTTTGAGAAGCAGAGAAGCAAACAGCTTCGTATACCAATGCAACTCTAGCTTAGAAACAGGCCATTTGAGGCAATTCTGTACAGAAGTAAAAAATACATAAGATCCCATGATTGTTTAGTTTTCTTTGTTTAAAGCTAGTTATCAAAATCTGGTTATTGGTTAAGAGATTTTAATGAAAATACAAATTATTACTACCCAGAATTTCAGCGTAGTGCTACAGCACTTCCATACCCCCGAAGAAGTAAATCCAGGCAACTGCTCCGCTCCAAGTAGCGGGAAGCTGGCAAACACAGGCAAGGGGCAAGCAGCCAAACCAACTACTAATGCTAAGAGTAGTATAAATCAACAGTTTGAATCAGAAGGTTTTACACTTCCTTTCTGAGGACTTAGCCACTTATTGCTTCTTTTATAAACATTTATCAACCTTGTATCAGGTCGCCATGGTAAGGCATGAAAGTGGCAACAGTTGCAGAACACCTCCATCACTTTGACCTTGATTTGTGCCACTTTTTTGTCAAATGTCAAAGAAGGAGGGAGGTTTAAGAGACTATATTCTCACGCTGTTCTGACAATTCATAAACATAAACTTTTGACACTTTTCTTATGCCTTATAAATAAAAATATCAAGTAGGACATCAAGCGGCCGCATCATACCACTAGACGCAGGACGAAAAGCCACAGACAGCTGACAGGGCTTTTCCATGGGTTGCCATGTGCATAGCCTTCCTTTGATAACTCTCATCCTCATTTAACAGCCCTGAGGTCAGGGAAGAAGGAAAGAGCATACAATATTTAAGAAAAAGCTTTCAAAATAGGAACATAATCCATAAAGTAGATAGTTATTTCACAGCAGCAGTCAGAAAGGAAGAGAAAGGACACATGGGAGGTTGCAACTTGCCAGTTGCATGTCATTGGTCCGTAAAGCAAGGTCTCTCATCTACCCTGAAGCCAAAGGGCAATTGAGAGACCATCCTACCCTGTCACTCATTCTGAAACTACCTAGCAATTCTTTTTTAAATAATAGAGATGGACCACTAACACTTGCACTGGTTAATCTTTGGAATTTCAAATGATCCCACAGCTAATAATGCTGGTCATCTGGGTTAGAAAAGGTGTCCAAAAAATACATGCAACATTTTTGTCTATCAGAATATGTAGTTTTCACTGGAGGCACTTGCGTATCCCTAATGATGTGCATTTTGATGATTCCACCAGACTAATAAAATGTCAATATGGCATTCTCCATTGTAAAAGTTGGTAACATTTTCTATATCAGATATGCTGAAGTTGCTGCAGAAAATTCCGTGCAACTTGTCTACAAAGATAGGCACCCAAACAAGTATTAAACCCCAAACATTGAATTTGAACATTCTGAATTGTAAGCTCAAATATAGGAGGCATCTAAGAAGGTGCTTGTGTAACATACAAAATTAAGTATCAGAAGCACTAAAGACAAAAGGAACAAGCTTTAAAATGAAGCCCAACATCTGAAGAGATTTCTACCTTAATCTTTATTGCAGTGCTATCATTTCTACTGCTACATTTTCATACTGTACAAACAATGCATTTAAGTTACCAGTTATTACGTTTGGGTGCTAAAAAGGGCATAAATTTTCAGAAGCATGCCTCTTCAGACCCTGCTGAAGGGTTTCATACAATGCAATTCAAGCAGAATATGTTTCAATTTGCTTGCCACAAAATATGCAATGATTATTTTATTACAGTTTAAAGAAAAAGTAGTATACCAAAAGTCACCATTTGGTCACTAACTATAAAAGTTACAATAAAATATGTGGGATGTGAACAGAATTTGATAGGTATACTTTAAATACATTTGACATTTTTCTCTCCTGTGTTATGTTTTTAATGATCTTGATAATCTTTGTTCATTTCACATGCAAATAACCTAACTACACAAGTTAACTTTTTAATCCAGCAAATTTCAAGTGATCTTCAACATACAAAGAGTTGTTGGGAACAAACTTTCTTTGTAGTGACAATACTTTAGCACTTACACTGCATAGCAATTTATTCAGGATGTTATAATTTAGTCCTGTGTGGGTGTCAACTGACTTGCTTCAAAGTCTGCTTCACATCTACAGTAGTTATTCAAGAAGAAGATGCAATTATATTAGTCACACGGGCTGACTACAATGTCTAAGGCTTCTGCACATCTCACTTTGGGAAGTTAGGACCTGCAACTCCACACATTGGAAGACTTCCCCTGAAAACAATAAATATGATGTTTCTTGTCTTTTGTCAGCACAAAACTAAGTTTTGTGGGGCAGATAGGTATCATTGGCAGGTCCTGAAGCAGCAGATGGGCAGGCTTTCCTACCTCTCCCACATCCACAAGATCTTGGGCAGGCACAGGAGAAAAGGAAAGTGTCAGTACAGGAGTCCTGAACATAAACTTTTTAACTTAAAATGACCTTTTCTCCCTCAAGTTTGCACTCCTTGATATAGTGTTAGACATGGAAATACAGACTAATTCTCTAAAGCTTCACGTTTGAAGGAACTACTGCAGAAACAACTTCAAGATGCCAACACAGATGGCATCTAACTAACTTAACCTAATTTTTTTGTCAAGTACAGCAGCCATAGCTTACAAACAGTATATTTTAGAGAAGCCTCTTATCTTGATTTACAGAACTTGCAAATTGATGGAAAATTCATTACATCCCCCGTGTAAGTTGTTCCATGATTAATTATCCTAATTTAACTACCTTTGCTTTTGGTTCTAGGGTGACACAGAAGCTTAAGGGAAAATTCAAGGCTTCATAACAACTATTTTCCCCAAGTTTGTTTAAACCTCTAACACAGTAGATTACTGTAGCTGAAAGAGCCAAGAATTTCCCTGTTCTTCCAATTTACATATTTAACAGCACTTTTCCCAGTTTTTCCAGTTTACATATTTAACACCAGGCCGAGGCACTGGTGCTGCGGAGCTAAACACACAGGGCAGTGACTGCTGAGGAAGAGAAGCAGGAAAGCTAGACATGGCCAATGGAGAGATTTCATGTTTTAGTATCCCCCAATGAGTTAAAACAAGAATTGGCAAGCTTTCGTATTTATTTATTTATTTTGCTGACAGGGATGTTTTCACAAAAAGACAAAAAAAAAAATTCAGTCCCGTGGCCAGAGTTTGTTATAGCAACACCACAAGACCCGTTTTGGGCGGAATGTGATCACCCGCAGTCAGGAGGCCGAGGCAGCGCTGGAAGGCTGGGGCCACGGCGTGGGGCCTAGGCCGGACAGCAGGCACACATGGCAGGGGAAACACCGAGGGTCCCTCGCCCCAAGCATGGCCCCGCACTGAGAAACGCAGGAAGAGCATGCCCCTGTGAGCTTTTATGGTGGCGATCAAAAACACATGGGGGAAGGTGAGCATTTTAACACCCTGATGAAAAGGGAAATGCTCCCATCAGTGTTTGAGGGCAGTGGGTTCCTTCCCCACCAGCGCTTCCCCAGTCAGGAAGCTTTCTAGCCATGGAGGATAATTTTTGTTGAATAAAGCCTTAAGTTATTAATAAGAATGAAATCTCTTGACCTAGATTTTCTCCAGCTTAAAAAAAAAATCTGTATACACATACACAACACAGCCTTCCTCTACAAACACTAACATATTATATCATCGTACACCAGAGCACTTCAAAACACGTATTTCACAATGAAAACAAAAAAAGGCTTTTCATGCCCCTCCCTTACCCAGCTTTGTGTAAGAACATGAATACAGATGATGTCTGATTAAAACAGAAACCTGAACCCCAGGTTGAATGTATTTACTTTTCAAAAGCATTTTACAATTTGATTTTCTTCTTGCCTGCTGTGATAATTGATGAAAACTACACAGGGATTAAAATGAACACAGGTGCGTGTCTACACAGTTCAAAGAGATTTGATCCCAAATGAAAATAATAAAAAAAAAAGCTTGAGTATTTTTAGGAATGGATTTAACACAGCCTAACCAAATAAGCCTAGATTAAAAGTAGGATTTTATAGTCCAGACTTCATGTTATTGAAATGTAAAACTCATACGTCATAATGTATCAGAAACTTTTGAGTGATACCCGATTTAAGCTGGTATTAACAGCGCTCCATATCATAAGTGTCATAGTGGATCCAGAGAAAAAAATAAAAGGCACTAAAAGCAGTAAAGAGCACTAAAACACAAATAGGCATGTGTAACAACAGACACTTGGCACTAAATCAACATTATTTTTAAATTTGAGAGAGGTAAAAGGAAGGCCCATGAGCTGAGAATATTTTACTGCCAATATACAAATCTGCACAAAACCCATGCTTATTTTCTTTGCCAAATTTATACTGCTACAGCTGGATCACAACTTCCTTGCACCCGTGAGGTCAGGAACCGTTTGAAAAGAAATGCATGATACAGCTAATCTTTGTGCCAGCTAATCATACCTAATGCAAAAAACGTGAATTTCCCCCTTTTTCTGTCCCAGCCTCCTTCAGCAAAGCTAACTAGCATGTCGCTAATCCCAAATTTGTTGCACTACTTTGTTAAACAGATTTAAAAGACAAATACACACAAATCACACAGGATAAAGAATTTATTCTATGCTCAAGGCTTATTGCTGAGCTTCTATGAGAATCGAAAAAAACAGCACTCATTTGTATAGAAAACAAATTTATTTGTCTCAAAGGCATGCCAACGGAAAACTCTACACTTATGTAGGAATTTTTATACAACAGCTATTTTCTTGCCTAAACTACCTAAAACACTGTTCCTACAGTAACATATATTCAATCTTCTTTTTGAAACAGAATCCAGTATATTTTTAGGCCTCTGAATAATAACAGTAGGAGATTACAAATATATGGATCGGAGATAGAAGAATTCCCTTCCCTCCCCTCCACCATGCAGGAAGGCAGCTTGTGGCTCCCTCAATGTGGGACACGGAAGCTAATTAGCAGGACCTCCAAAAATGCTTAATTTTCATTTAAACATTTTTTTGAGTAGTGAGAATGAGGGAACACTGGCAATCATTTTGCAGAAACACATCAGTGAAATTGTCAACATTTGAAATTTTCCCAGCAGCCCTGTAACTACACTTACAGGAAAATGTATGGAGGTATGTCTTACCACGGATTTATATTTTTGTAGCATCCACTACAGTGGGTGCTATTACAAATCTAAATTAACTCCATTTCCATGTCAAAAATCTTATTGACTTAGAGGCTTTGAAACCTCTGAAGTTTTGACTTTAGATTTTCACACCAACCCTCAGAGGTCTCACCAGGGCACCAAGCCCAGTCTTTCGACAGACTGGTAAAGAAACTGAAATTAAGACATGAAAACCTGGCAAAAAATTAACACACCACAAACATATGCTTCTAGTATTTTTTTCTTTTTTTCTTTAAGCAAAAAGCCATCATATGCCATTACTACACAATTCAAAAAGATTTCCTTTAAATTTCTTAGAACACCAAGAAACTAATTTTCCTATTGCTTAAACCAGCTTGTATGCTAGATATTGTTTTAATTCATGATGACAGATGATTTAAATAGCTCCCTAAATACAAAAATTTTGAGGATAAACAAAAGGAACCGTGTAAGGAGAAAACAGTCTTTTACCAACTTCTTGATCAATTAAACATATTGGTGAACAAATTTAGTTGCAGGTTTTTGTCCTGGTCAATATTAAATTTTAGATGCAGTTCAATTTGCGCAAACATTTAAAACTGCAGGGATCATAAAAAGTACAAAAAGTGAGACCACTAAAAAAAGTGATCAAATGATTTTTCACGTCACAAAATTCTGAAGGTCAGTTCAAGCCCTGAGGAAGACAAAAACTGTGGGGGTTTTATTATAGGATATCATTCTGTACATAAGAAACCATATATTTTTACTGTAGCTTTAAAGTAACAAAAAGGTAGACTATGGCATTCCTTGAAAAAAATTAAGACTTCAGACCCTAAATAATTTAGCTACTTTGAAATAACCTAAATCTAAAACTGCTATCATTTAGTTTTAATTAAGAGATAACCAATTCCTTTTACTGCAAGAATTTGCATAGCGCATGGCTAATTACTACCCTGTGAAGAGTCGGGGGGGGGGGGGGGGGGAGGCATAAATCTTTAGTTCATCAATATAATAAAAATCAAGATACAATTGTTAGTGCTTTTTGGTTTTTTGAGAGCAAGCCTAAATAAAAACATGCTTTTTAACACACAGGCAACTAAACAGGACTAAGACTGTAAAGTGAATCTGCACAGGAAACCCAGGATTAGGGCTGAAACTCTATTCTAATCCTTCTGTCCACAGAGGTAGCGGTCACCAGGCAGCATGTGGTCTGGGCATGCACCTGCAATACACAGGCAGGATTTAAAATACTTACAAAAAGATCAAGCTTTGTCTAAGAAAAGTTTCTTTTTGGCTTAGGAAGTGGAGTATCTGCCTTACTCAAAACCAAACAATAACCACACACATCAGCTTGTCAGTGATTTTGCGAGAACGATACCTGGATGCGACACATGTACGCTCAACCCATCGTTCCTGGTAATGGACTTGACAGTGAGAAAAAAGTTCAAGAAAACAGAAAAAAACCCTCTTGTTGTGAACATACTAAACAATTCAAGTTGACACAGTCATACCACACCACTATTCTGTGAACTTTGCATTACCTTTCTGTAAATTCCTGGATTAACTGATGAAGTCTGAGCACTTGGTAAAGGTCTTCAGAAGCTGAGGAGGGGAGGAGCAATCCTTCAAACACAATGGAATTCCCCTAACAATGAAATAATCTTAAAAGACAGTATCATTTATCTGGTGCTGCAAAATTGCTAGCACAAGAGCAAGGTTCATCTTTAAATACCGTCTGCTTTTGCCTCACGCAATCTTTTCTGATACTTTTATACTACAACATGAAGTGAAGTCACGTAAGGTGCTACAGCAGGAAGCTTCCAGCTGGGCTCGGGACCTCAGGAATTCCTGCTGTCTCTAACTGGGAGCTCTTCTGGCACACCTGGGAGCTAAATGAACATCAGCCATTCAGAAGTCCATGGATCCATTTTGTTTCATGGAAAGATTGGCCCACTATTAAAAAGTGTGGGGAGGGGTTTCTAAATCCTGTGATTATAGGTTTGGCATAGAGTGCAATAAAAAAGGAGAACCACAGAGAACGATATACTTTCCAGTGCAGCAGCTTTGAGAAGTCTCCATTTTCCACTGAGACTGAAACTACTGCTTTCAGTCCTAAGCCATTTTGTCATAAAAGTTTAAGTACCAAAGCAGCAAGAGACATTTTGCTTACATTTGGTGCTGCTTCTCTTAAAGCGGAGTAGAATTTAATTTGGTGAGATTTATCCATAAACTGTGTTCAACTCCTACCCCATTTGTAGCCAACACTGACAATAACAAAACCACAATTTAACACCAGGAAGTGGAAATGTTTGCAGGCTATTTTCTGACCCTTCCCCCTCAAGCATACCTGACAAGCCGATTGCCATCGGGACTGGTTTAATACCAATTCATATCCTACCGCTAGGTACTTCTCTTGCCTGAAGAGCCAGCTGCAGTCCACCAACAGGTATCACAGAGCAAGGGAGAACTTACTCACTTGTTTCCATACACCATAGGCATGCTTGTTTGTTTGAAATGAAGCTACAGGATCATGTTACTAAGTATACAGAGAATTTTATGGTGTTTGTTATTATTTTAAAGCAGTCAGACATCAGCTGCCATATTTGAGCTATGAAGAAACTGTCACAGGCAAGTTAACGAGCTCCTAAAAACTGGCACTCACTGAGCTGATACTAAAAGATACTTGGAGAAATAAAATAGCACTTCAGCTTCCAAACTGAAGACTTTTACATAATTAAGATATGCAAATAGGGATAAACAAAAAGAAAAGCAAAAAATGTCTTTAAAAGATCTAACTATATCTGAAACCATTTTCCTACTTATAAAGCCACATCCTTGACTTTCAGCTTAGTAAGAGGAAAGGCTCAGATAGTTATTTTGTATCTGCTAATTTCTGAGTATTATTACAGTGTGCTGTTACTAACAGTCAAGTACAAATACTAATGGTTATTTAAAAGTTCATGGTAATTATATAACTTATCCTTTTAAACAGTTTACTGTATTAAATGCTAAACAGCTTTATCCTGCATAAAACTGAGCCAAAAATGCAACAGAGCATCTTCACTGCAATTCTCAGTTCTTCCTTTGAAAAGCAAACTCATTATGTTCTATAAAGAGAATAAAGTCTCTAAAAGAAGAGTAAATTCCTTCTTTCTCAAAAGGCAGGCTCTGAAGAGATTGCATAAAAAAAAAAAAGACTTTATTCTTGGCTCAAATACAAACATTTGGGAATCACTACTTTTGAGCAAGGACTCACCCACTTAACGGCAGAAGAATTTATTTTGAAAAGCGGTGTGAAATTTCAGAGGAAAAAACCCCCATACGTATTTTGCACTTCCCAGCTTTTGGTAGCTTTCCAGATAAGACAAAAATTTCAAAATAACCTCTTCCCCATATAACCATTTTCTCATAGATGTTGCCAAGTTATCTTATACCACCAGCAAGAACTTCTGCAAGAAGTAACTACTTCCAGACAAAGCAACTCAGAGGACAGACAGTAAGTGAAAAGTAAAAGCATTTGAGGTATTTTAGGAGAGACACCTGAGAGAGGGACCTGGAGAAGACATTTCACCAGGCGCCCACCTCACACTGCCTTGTCACCAAGTCTGTTCAGCGCCCTTCAGAAGATATGGGGGAGCAACACCGTAGTTCAGAAGACATGGGAGAGCAACGCCATAGCTCAGGACTCATGGACAACCTCTCCAAAGCCCAGGGCAGGACATGAGTTTGAGTCCACCCTCCCGCTAAGGACTCTGTTCCTACCATAGCTAACGGTCCCCAGAGAAGCAACGCTTCTCCTTTGGATGCAGACAATGTACTGTAACTGTTTCCCCGCACTCAGTCCAAACCAGCTGCAGAAAGGGAAAGCTCATCTAGAAGATTAGATCAGGTCCCTACAGAAACATTTAGGACTTTTAAACAAAGAATATTATTTGTATGCGTACACATGTGGACACCATCATGTTATGGCAGAAATACCAAGGGATGGGGAGGAGGATTCAGTCTTTTGTCTCCAAGATGACTCAAGATTACCTGCAGACATCCACATAATGTTTCTTGAAAGTTGAGGAATGCTGCAGGTCCCACGGTCAGTGGTGCAAATCATAAACCAGAGCTCCCATCAACTCCTTTTCCCTGTCTCATGCATGTGCATTTTCCTGGGAACGTTGCTTTGTGTATTCTCACGATGTTTTATGTGAAGGGATTGCTACTTTCTCTCTATCTACGATGCAAAACCTTGACTATGACCTGCAAGTGCTCTGCACGGTTGGACTCCTGGCACATCAGCCCTTGAAGTCAGCTGTGGCTCTCCCATTGAGCATCCCTCACAGAACCAGAGGTAGGGGACACCACAGGATCCAGGAGGGATGGCTAGGTAGACCCTACGGTCCAACCCACAGGCCAGCCATGACCTGATTACAAGGGAGAGGTAGGTCAGGCCACATACCATGGGCTACCACAGGAAGCCCAGACCTGGGGTGCAGCAGGGAGCCGCAGCACTTTCCAGGGGCTGCCTCCTCTCAAGGGGATGGGGGAGCATGGCCATGAGGTGCACCCCGCTGCAAGGACAAGCCCAACGCACACATCCTGCCATAATGACTGAGTGGAGGACTGCAGAAAGACTCTGCCCCGAGCGAGCACTCAGCCTCTGCCTCGCTGCAGATGTGTCTCCACGAGCTGCCTTTACAGCAGGGACAGGAAAAAATGGCATCAGATGGTGGCTATTTTGACAACTGCACTCCTTTCACAAGTGTCAGTCTCCAGCTACAATTACTGCACCAGGCACCAGCTCATCTTTTTTTTTTTTTCTCCCCTTTTTATTTAAATACCCACACCCTGAAATGTACATAGGAGTAAATTAAGGCACTTATTATATAGGTCAAGTCCTGACCTGTTCATCTACATACATTAGCATAAAGGTAAAACGACTGCAGACATCAAAAATGAAGCATTAATGGCTAGTTTAAATACACATCCTAGAGACTGTTAGAAGGAAAAAAAATTCTAACTGAAAAAAATTTAAGACAACAACAGAAAAGTAACAGCGGAGACAGTAAGGCAGTACTTAATTTGAATCTTTTCCCCAAGAAGATTTTTCCCTTGTGACTAGTTAATTGTATTTTATGAGCAGACAACATAATAAACCAGACATCTACATTTTACGTCACTTTACATTTCATACGTATTCAGGCTGAAGACCAACTATATAATTCAAGATAATTCAGATCAGGTTTGAAATGTGCTTTTAAATCATCTGAAAAAGCTGTACACAGGTTTCCATGTAGAATATATCCCTCTTCATGAAGAACACATTCCTTTTCCTCCCAAGTCAGAAAAGAATTGGTTAAAACAAAAACCATCATGTAATTGAGAACAATTAAGCAGGTATGTTCTGTAATTTCTCAGCAGGGGAAAGAAGTTCTCCTACACTTTAAGCTGCCAAAGGCTGTGAAGCTGTGATCAAAGACATGATAATATTAAAAAAAAGAGACGCTGGACAGCAACCCCATGGCACACTCCCTTCTTTCTCACGAGCCTTCAGAGGTACAAAGCACAGCAGCCAGAACTAACGCAGCCATACCCTAGCACTGTAATTCCCTCCTCCATATCCTTACCAACCTCTGCCTCTTCTTTATCCTTGGAGAACACTCACTAGAGGTGCCAGTGAAGTTTGTAAGAAACTCTGTGGTAGCTGCCCTACATTCTCATTTATACTTTTATTAATTGTCATGCCAATGAGCTAGTTGATCATGGATAATAATTGTAAGAGCTGTTTGACTTGATGAACAAGATAAACAGAACTCAAGTGAGGTATATCTCATTGTCAGAGACCGCAATCTTTGCAAGATGAAAAAGTGAGTTCTGACATTGACTTTAGAAAAATCCCAGCCTAGGAAGATCTGCGCAGCTCTGTGTAACTCTGCAAAACAGCTTCAAATAAAGAAAAAAAAAAAGTTGTATCCACATGACTGTTCTACAGAAGAAGAGGGTATTTTCTCCACTCCAACATATCAGTTATTCTAATGAGACTTAAAGTGGATTTTAAAAATTTGGTGTTCTATGTATTGCCTAATAAGAAGAGAAGGGTATTAAGGAAACAATAGTAAATCCACTGTTGCAACTCCAGAATTGTAATGTAAAAAGGACTAAGTGCAGGACTCTCTCATTGCTTCTTTCAGCTCAGTATATTATGGTACCAAATTACACTTCACTGAAGGAGGACTTCACATCCTAGGGAATCATGGAGATTGCTAACACTCTTCAGTCTGGTTCAACGTTGAGAACAGCTGACTTCATTTTCAAATATTAGATGGCTTTCACAATTTGCACTAAGTTGAATTTAGTATTCCATGAAAGCAAATCACACTGATTAAGGAACAGGTTTTGTTTCTCATTAGAAATTCAACTTTAAATTAGTGGAAGTTCTAGGCATGGGAAAGACGTAGCAGAAAGACTGGAACCTCACAGCAGTCAACTTTGCATTAGACAGTATCTGTATCACAACTGCCATAATACAAAGTGCCTCCTCGCCTTCCTGTCCAACTCACGCTGCAATTCCTTCAGGCTTAAACTGCAGCAATGGGCGACATGCCACTGGCCTGCACCACTGCAATACTAACCACATCCATTCCTAAGCCACAGCACAATTATTAGGTCGAAATGCTGCCAGGGCTTTTCCGATACCAGTCTTCGTCCCTCCAGTCTCCACCTTGTCCCACCTCAGCTGGAACACCTACAGGAAACAGAATTTTCAGGGAAAATGTTTTGGCCCTGCAGCAAAATGGGAACAAAGGGTACTGGGAGAGTGAGCATGGGTCTATAGGGTGGGCAGCTCTTCCACCCCACAGCTCCACCGATCCCCTCTGACCAAAATATGTAATATCATCCTGCTATTCGGCAGTAAAGCAAGCCTACTGTCATTAGTAATATTTGATTAGTATTGACCATAATGATAGTGCAGGAGGCAAATATCCCTCTTTACTCTCTGGCTGAGCAGTGCAGCCCACATGATGCAGTAAAACGTATGTAGGAGGTGGAGTGTGACGATCTGATTTCATATTGGGGCAGGGCACCTTATAAAAAGTCTTTTCAGTAACAGTCATCCAGAAGTAACATGGAAATCAAATTAGTTGACTGCAACAATCTAAACAGCATCATTTGATACCTTCACAGCAGTTCTTGGATAATGAGAGCTTAGAAGGAGAAATTCTGTCTTTTATTAAACCCAACATAGCTAGGGGACAGGGCCTCTCCCTATAGCTTTTGCCTACTCCATTTTAGGCCAAGTAATGAAAACATTAATGCTGCTTAGCCAGCAAAGCGTGAGTTAATTCAGCTTCTATCTCCCCAAAGCCTAGAATTCTCTGGTCTAGCATTCATGAAGAGCACTTAAAAATCTTTCAAATGTAAGGTGAACGTCCATATAGTCATCTCTGCACATGCCTCTTCATGAGTGGTAAGGACGCTACTCCAGAGTGCACAGTTCCCCTCCCAAGCACCGGAAGGACGAGCCAGTGTACCTATGAGGATAGGGTATAAAAATAAGTTCGGGAAGCGACATGCAGGTTCACCATCACACTATGGACAAGCCAGTCGTGAGGACACAGCTGTTTCATGGCTGCACAGTATCAAAGTTACAGCAATTGCACAGGTTGCAAACACATCGAAGCCCAGCACGTGCTGTAAATGTCACGCAGCACAGGCTTTGGGGACAGAAGGGGGACAGCGGCAACGCAGGGCACGAACAGAGGGAATGTCAAGCAAAGTCCAAGAGCTGACCAAGATGCGAGGAGATGCGATGTGAGGTGCCATTGGATCCCAGGGAGGCCACTGTACTCCAAGTTCTCCATATAATGCTTACAAAGGTGTCCTCTAGGACAGTCCTGTACCACTGTTTTAGTCCAGTGTCCGATTTCCTACTCTATAGAAAATAAGCCCTTACCTCCTGGCATAAGGGAAGCCTCCTTATTTTTTCGTTCACATTCAGCATTTACTTGGTAATTTTTCCTTCATCCTTGATCCCTCCAGCCCACATAATAATACAGGTGATTGAGAATAGTAGGCCACTGACTCGATTTTGCATTTTTATTACATTTGGGAGAAAGTCTGCTGCAATAATCTTGTTCTATCTCATCAGCACTCCTGTTCTTTAGTATATTTTCTGGATAAAGCCCATGCACACAAATTAGCAGGGTGGTATTTCACGTAGTTCTTGGTCTTTACGGTTCATTGTCTTACTTAACTTGTGTTTGCTGTCAGTTGCCAGGTTCCTAGATCAGGAGAGGGTAATTCACATATCTGTCTAGTGTACCAGGGTAATTCACATATCTGTCTAGTGTACCAGGATGGATGGCTTCACAACTGGAGCCACAGCATCAGAACAGCCCAAAGATGTAGAACCAAGAGATTTTTAGGAATAAATGGTTTCAAAAAAAAAAAACAAAACCCACCCAACCAAAAAAACCACACACACACAAAACAGAAAGGCCAGCAGAGAGCAGTTGATTTTCCCACCTCTCAGAGCTTTGAAATAGCCCATTTAAAGTTTCACTCCTGACAGCGACAGTTCAAAGCTCCAAGAAAGGTACACAGCAAAGTTTTGCCCTGAATGCTACCAATTTTACGTTTGCTGAGTGAAAACCATATGTTTATTTGTGTGCATATCTGCAATTGCACTTTTCATTCATTAAGATGAGAAATTGCTTCTTTTATGCAATCTGCTACTATTCAGATAGCAAAACATTGTGATGTCTGGTAGCAGGCTTGCTGTTTTTGGCTTTAGGAGGATTTTCCCCCCCCTCCTCTTCCTGTGAGAGGAAAGCTTTTCCCAAAGGATTTAAGCAATTTCATAAAACAAATGTAAAAACAAAGACACTTTTGTTTAAGGACTGAAGGTTTTGTTTTGTTTTAAGGGGGATGTAGAGGGAAGGAAGAGAGAAATGACACTGATCATCTTTCAATTAAACAGGAAAAAAAAAGATCTCATTTCTAAAATAGAAACTTTGTGATAGCACAAACTTGCTATAATAAACAGGCCATCAGAAAAAAAACAAGTTAAGATTTTTTTTCTAAATAAACAAATTTGTTTATTATAATCACAAGTGAACACCTCAAACCATTACAGCAAAGATCAGAGGAAAACAACATTTTTCTCTCCAAATTCAAGTGCTTACGTTGTGCATTCCTATATGCTGTGCTTCATTAGAGTCAATTTCTCCTTTTCCTCACAGTCTATCAAACAGGAAGAAAGAGGAAAAAAAAAAGACCTGAAATATGTGGCTTTAAATACACAAAGATTTGAGGGATTCACTTCAGCTAGAACTTCTGAAGCTCAACCTAATATGCATCATTTCATTTACTGAAATAGGACCCAATACTACAACAGGAGTAACTCCCTGAACTTGCACAGCAAACATTGCAAGACGGAGACAACACAGTAACAATAAATAAAGGAAAATCTAGTTAAAACATATTAAATCCTTCAGCAAAGCACATGTGGAGGTCTTGTAGGAAATCTGAGTGAGCAGACCTTCACATCTGCAAGTGTTCCCCAGGCATTTATACAAATGCATTGCAGAAATCTCACATGTTGCAGAATTGGGATTCTAGTTTCTGATTAGCAGATATCAATTAATGGAATTAACCGATTTATTAGTAAATCTCTACATATTGTATCAAGTTTTATTATGTAGAGAGAAGTCTGACAGCCACAAGTGATCTTTAGTGAGAAAATAACATCTATCCAAATGGAGCAAAAGCAATCCCTGAAGTCCCATTCACACTGCCTATCATTTAAATTCATTCAGGATTGTCACTCACTGCAATTATCACTCAACATCCAAGACTAACACACCAGGAGAACTCAACAGTAATATACTTCAGTAATACCACAGCTCAGAAAGGCAAAACACAGATAATAACAATCTTGCAATTAAATACAACATGCAAGTGAAATCCATCACATTCTAACTACTTGTACTTACATAACTAATTTACAAATGTTAGTATTAAATTTGAATTTTTCTAAATGTTGTCTTGAAATATGTGCATGCACGGGAAGTGACAAGATGCTCTTAAGATATTAAAAAAACTGGTCTAAAACCATTGGAGGTGGACAGGAGGAGAAATAACAGTCTGTCAAATAGATCACAGCAACATTACTTTTTATATATATAAAGTACAAATAAATTGTATATTATCGTCATCTTAAAAGTGCTCTACCCAACCATTACTTAAATGATTCTCCTCCATCGTAGTTTAAGCTGCATATATCTATACATGCACATATACACACGAGAAACAGTTTCGCTTCTAGTGGCCCCCTGACCTCCCAAATGGTAACATGCACAGATCAACTTGTCAAATAGAGAAAGACAACATACAAAGGTCATTACAAATCCAAAGGTCTGGATCCACTCATGAATTTGGGTAGCTATTTAAAATAGACTTGTCTAATACTGTGTAGAGGTACTGGACAAAGAGGGAGACTCTGTTACAAATGGTCCTTTCACAACAGGACACTCCTTCAGCTCCTATTTGCACAAAAAAACACCATGTGGAAATCTGAAAGTTAAACCACTGGAAGGCTGCAGAACCACCTTTCTTTCCCCGTCCTGCCCACAATTCTTCTCTTTTCCTTTGCTTTGTTTTTGAACTATGCAAGACACCGTGTAATTTACAGATACTCACATCTAAAATGTTCTCCTGCAGTTTACTCTAAGGTTCTGCTTTGTTCCTTCCCCGCTGTAACCTCTCTTCATTCAAAATGTGCTTTTCTAAACAGTGCAACCCCAACCAGCTAATGGATATCCCACAGTTACATCATAGAAATGAATGAAACATGAGCTTTCCAATTTAATTTGGACACAAGTTAATGTGCATACTGAGTTCATATGTAATATATAAGCATTTCTCCTTCATTTCCCTGTTCACCAGTCTTTCCATAATTCTCTCCATAATTCTTTGTTCATTCATAGTCTTTCCATAATTCTCATTTTCTTAATCACATTTTCTCTTGTATTCTTTCACATGTGCACGTTCCAGGTTTTACCTCCATCTCTTATACCACTTGCTCCAATCCATTTCTCTGCTTCCCAGTCTGACCATGCTTACCACAAACACACAGTTCCTTGCCCTATTAACAAGAAGGCTATTCCTTTCCACTTGCTTGAGCTGCAGACAGTATTGGATGTTGCTGTTATCTTCCCTGTCCAATAAAGTCTTAAAACATTTCCTCCCATTTCTTAATGCAGACTTTTCCAAGACCTCAAATTGTAACAGGAAATTGAGTGATTTTGTTTTGAAAGAACACAGCAAAGTATCAGGAGACAAGTGCTCTGCTCTCTGATTTGCTAGAGACTGTTTGAATTTAGGTTCAGTCTCCCCTTTGTAAATCTGAAATAACTTTTCTACCTATCCATTAATATTTGGAACTTGAAGGCTGTCAAGTGAAAGATGCTATACAAATGCAAAGCATAGCCCTAGTCTCATCTTTTTTAATGATGCACCCAACACTCGTATAAAAGAGCAACAGGACCAAATGAAAAATCACAATAAGCAAATAGCCTAATAATACATGCTAAAAGCTACCAAGACAATAAATTCAATTTTCCCTGGGATTGTTAAATTATTCTTTTGATGGCTCAACACAATCTCTTCATGTTTATTTCCTATGGGGGATGCTGACACATTGAGCTCATTACACAGCTCCTCTGTAAAGAACACACATGCATTTAAAGCAAACACCTAAAATGTAATAGTTCAGATTTTTAATAAACTATGCTGGAAAGGAGTTTGCAACTGGATTATTTCTAAGGAACGAAGACACCTGCCTTATAAATTCAAAACAAATAGACATAAAGCATATCAAGACACTGATCTTGCTTTGATGTACAAACACACTCAAAGCACCTTATTTTTTCAATAATTCTTCTCGAGATACGTCCACACAGATGACGTACATTCTTATTCCTTTTTGAAAAGCCATCTCAAAACTTCCAGAAGTTTGACTGGATATACAAAGCCCAGCTACAGGAGAGCTTATAAATGGACAGACCCTGATTCTATAGCAAACATCAAATTAAGTCAACATGGTGTAGCCTTCAAACCACATACAACATCATTACACTTTCTGAGGCACACGCCTCTTCAGTGTGTACCAGACAAGTCTTCAACAGTTACCAGAGAAAGTGTCTGGACTGGCATGTCTCATACCTCAATTTGTTGCCGGCGGTTAGGTTGTGTTGGCGTTTCTATAGCTCAGCAGCAGCGCCTAGGTCCGCTACTACACCTGCAAAAGGAAGCCATAGACGAGCACACATCCTCCCAGCTGGGAGCCCCCACCCTGGGTCTTCAGCAGTCCTGTACCTCACCTACAGTGCAAGGCTCTGCCCGAGTCCCTCCCCAGGCAATGCCTCCCTACTCCTGTTCCCAGGAGCACAGTCCTCAAACAAGAGGACGCAGCCAGCGCCACGGAGCGCTCCTAAGACCCAAAAGCATGAAATCAGGCAGAAGATAGATAAAGGCACACACTCAACAGGAGAGCATAATCCTTTTATTTATTTATGGTTTCAAGTCAGCCATCCTGACCTCCTCCAGTCTGCATGTCCATTTATGCATTTTCTGTCCCACGCATATTAATTTGTGGTTATCTTTAATATTAATATTATTAATATTTAATGAGTTATACTTGATTCCACTCCATTATACACTAAAAAGAGAAGAAAAAGCAGCAGCTACTAATGCCATAGATGGGGGTTTTTACTTGTTATAAATTCCATTCACCATCAAGTGACTGGACAACACATACTCCCCAAAAATAAGTATTTCTGCTCATCACACCTCATTCATTGAAGTGTTTTCTATTTCTGTTGATTAGCAGTGAAGACCAAAACATAAAAGTTATGGTAGCTTAAGTTACCTGAACTGCTCATTTCCGTAACAGTCACAGGCAAACTCAAACACTAAACTGGGACTTAAGAGATGTACAGCTGGGAGGGCATCCAAAATCTGACAGTTAGGAAACTCATTTTGAATTCCCCATGTACAATATTCTAACATTCATTCAACAAGCCATCAAATCATCCTCCTGCATGTCAAGTTTTTAATCCAAAATTACAGATGAGTCTTCAGTTTATGACCCTTCCTCTTCTCCAAGAATTTGCCCCAGGGAATTTATAAGCAGCTGCTATCTCCTCTCTCTGTCATTACTAAGCTACAAAAGCCAGCGTAGCTTAAGTTTTGGTCTCTCGTCTAACTCCAGACTGTTCACGCCCCATCATCTTTGTAGCCTGGATGTCCCTGTACGTGTTCCACCAGAATTTAATATTTTCTGTACACAAGTGATCAGAATTATGTACAGTATTTGACATGGAGTCTCCCTAATGCCTTCCATAATAACTTGCCTATCTCCACCGAAGAGCTCTCACTGAGGATCACATTTGCTCTCATTTCATGCCCACCATCAAATAGTCATCCCTGTTTGACTATGGCATTCAGGCCTTTTCCTCCAGGCCTGTTTTAAGGGATGACTTGCCAGCTGATAGCAGATGTGTTGTTAATAATCACTCAGTAGATAACTTCGCTTTTAGAGCTATTTAACTTCCTCTCATTCCTATTGCTTCAGTCATCACAGACATTCAGTTCTTCCTGTGCAATAATCCAACCCCGCTCAGTGCTGACTATGTTTCCTAACTTTGTCTCATCAGCAATCGTCCTTTGCATATAGTTATCTCAGCCAGTACAATGAAGTAAAAAGACCAGCCCCCCACTAATTCCTTTATTCATGCAGACAGACACAATTTCTCCTTCAGGAGACACCTCACCATTCTTTAGCCAAGCCCCATACTTCCAATTTAGTCATTTTCGGTGTCACACCCACCATGGTGTATACACATCAAACTGAAGCCTTCTGCTGCTTTTGTCTAGGACTTTCAGTATTTAACCAGTAATAATATGACTTTAGTCTTCCATGACCTAATTGTGCCAAATCCATGATGCATTTTATCCTGTTTTCCACTTATCTTTGTATACTTAATTACTTTTTCCACTCCAAATTTGTTCTAAATCCTTGAATACTATTGAGACCAGAGTAAAACGTGTGAAGATTTCTTTCTCTTCTCCTTTTAAAATAAATAGAAGTATATTTCTATTGCTATATTGCTATCACAACTGCTACATTCAACTTGACAGATAACAACCAATCCTTTTTTTTAACCTAGCTCCAGTGTCCTGCACGAACTCTTTCAGACCCCTAAAGCAGAGACCCTTTGCTTCCTTAGTTTGACTGCGTTAAATCTGAAAGCAGGAATAAGACATTCATTCTGGTCATTTCTGTTCGGCACCCTATCTGTCTCCCACGTTCAAATCCTCATCCCTATCTAAAACTGGTTACAACTGCTAATTTTGGCGGCATTAGACGTATTTTTCAACTATAGCCTGGTCCTCACAATATCATAGCCAAGTTAGCTTCTCCTTTTTACTTTTTTTCCTCTTCATCTTAAATTTCTTCATGCTCTAGCTTTTGGCAATTCACATGCTACCCCTGCAGTTTCTGCTTTCCAGTGATCAATCCCCTCCTTCACTTCATTCCTTACAGGTTTTCCGGTAACTTGCAGTATCTTATTCTCACAGCAAGGTCCGCAGCCCCACTTGGCAAGCTTTTCCTCCTCCTTAAAATGCAGTTTCCAAGCAGCTGTTGTACCTTCCACTTAAGACAGTCCAAGCCTTTTCTTTTTTCTTTTTTTTTTAAAACCTCTAACTCCTATAGGTTGTCAGCCCTGTGGACTTCACAAACTAGTTCCTCTAACTTCTCAGAACTTGCCCTGCTAAAAGAAAACTTCCTTGAAATAAAAAACACTTTGTAGCTGACGTATACTTATCCTTCAGTTTAATTTAAAATTATTAACTTGTGGCTAATCAACACATATGCTTAAGGCCTTGTGGAATGGAGCCGTAATCTAGCAGTGGAAAGCAAGACCCAGTGTCAGCCACGGAAAGACCAGAGACATTCCTTACCCAGAGTTCAAAGATACGCCCTCTAGTTCTGAGCAGCCTGTAAACATGAGCCTTCATTTACACTGCATTCCACTACAATTAATGGCCAAAATCTACCCTATGATATTTCAGCGTACTGATTTCCAATCTAACTATGTCACCACTGCGAAACATACTTACAAAAGCACATTTGAGAAACACCTTCCTTTTACACGCTAGCACAGCATCTCAAATGCGCTCTGTAGCTCTGAGCAACCAGAACACGTTTGCAAGGCTACGTTCTCTAATTTGACTCAGTTTTGCCTCACTAAATCAATGTTAGCCCTCCAGATTTTGGGGCATAACATGAACCTTTAACAGAAAGCCATCTCCCATCCACTGGAAGAGTGCGCCCACATTAAGTGCCTCCAGCAACAATTCGAGATCTGATGTCTCCAGCGTGCGCACCACAAGTCTATGAGGAGCAGGGAAGGAAGGTGCTGATGGCCAAGTGCTACAGCAGGACATGGAAAAAAACACTCTGGCAAAGTGACAGCGAATGATCTCCATATGAATCTGGACAACACCATTTCCCTCTTAACTTTAGCTTGTGATACAATTTTCTTAACGTGGATGCACTGGCATGAGGGCAGTCTAGGCCTTCTGTGCAAGAGTGAACTCGCTGGTGTAGGCTATCAGTGCCATTGAGGCAGTAAATCACACTAACCACCACATTCCTGGTGTACCTGCATCTACACGGCAGCACACAGGCACCTGCCTGCTACCTTCTGCTCAGAGAGGCTGAAACCCACAGGGGGACACTCAGTACCGCAGCATGAAATATCAACTGACATGGTAAGTTACTAACACATATAAAATGGGGGCCCTGGCAGTGCATACAGCTCTGTCAGCTCCAACAGCCCCACATCATGGCAAGGGCTGCCCGCCGTCTCTGAAGGACTGCAGGTGGTCTCTGCACCCACCTCCCTTGGCCACCATCACCAACGGGTACATCTCCCCAGGGAGCACGTTCACACTGCTGGTGCCTTCTGCTCTCATGACCAGTCTCACTAGCTCGAGCCGAGCCTTTGCAGAAGCGGGGTGTTCAGGCACCCTCTGAACCGAGGAGCATGGCACTGGACGCTTCGAAAAAGCAATTCATTGTGTTAGTCATACACAAGGAAATAACGCGCCACCTTTTACTCCAGTGCTTAAAAGTGTTTTATCTTGTTAATTCTAGGTCAGTTGAGCGCACGTGTGGTATGGATTACACTGACCCTTTTAGAGCTCTCAACATTTTTACATAAGTAGGACACTTAACATTAGACAGAAGCCAAGCTGTGTACCTCCCGTACACCACGCACCGAGATCAACCAGCAGGCTTTACGGGCAGAACCAAGGACAAGTTGCTTTATAAAGCATGGCTCTTATGGCACTTAAGTACGAGTGTGAAATAAATTATAAATGCCAAATCTGACCCAGTATCATATTAAATCAATACAGGCAATTTTACAAAAAAAGGAAGTTGAACTGAAGTGACCTTTGCAAAGCCACCCAACAAATCAGTAGCAGATTTACAAACAGAGCAAGTATTAACAGCTAAGTGATAAAAAGGTCTACATTAAAGATAAAAGTTGTCTTGCTGCTTACAAAACACAATAGCACTGTCATTTTAAGCACAAAGGAGATGTTTCATCCTTAAATATCTGAATACAGTAACTGCAGACTTTAAATACAAGCAAGGATCAACACGCAAATGACCATAAAATTCTAGTTTAAAAAAGTTAATACTATGATTCACTGAAGATGTTAGTTTGCTAACACCAGGTCTTTGAAAATGTTAACCTTCTTCTCTGCCCTATGAGCTGCCATATATATTGGACCCTAGGACACATATAATTCCATTGCTTTTCCTTCTTTTCACAGATGCCTTGTCTAAGGGAAGGAGGAGCAAAAAAATACACATTTAAGTAAATTACCTTTTGGATAAGCCTCCTCCCTTCTCCCAGCTAAAGTTTTCTTTAGGTCAGATTAGCACTTTGAAACGAAACCAGGCGCCGGCAGGCCCAGTTTCAGGCGGTGTCGTGACAGATGCGGGATGCGGAGCAGACCCCGAGCAGGGCGAGCGCCGACCCCCGGGGAGGCGGCCATGTGCTCAGCCCCGCATCCCCCCCAAAGGGCATCCCGGGGAGGAAGTTCACACTTCGCACCGACTCGGGGAAAGAACTCGGAGGAGTTCAACAGCTATCACTTCCACCGGCTTTCTCCTGGGCCATATGTTTTCCCCTGACATTAGCGAGGAATTTCAGAGGAGCCAAACCGCTCTGCCCGCCCCGCCGCGGACCCGCTCGCAGGCTGGGGGCCGGAACCGCCGCCCCCAGAAGCAGGGGACGAAGCCGGCTCGGCCCCGCTTCCGCGCGGGGCACCCACCCGCGGCACCTACCCCACGGGGGCTGCTCTCTGTCACCGGGGGAAGCCGGCGGCAGGGCAGGGCAGGGCTGGGCGGCTCCTGCCGCAGCGCCCGGCGGCGGCGAGCCCCCCGCCCGTCCCCGGGGCAGCGCGGCGCCGCCAGCCCCGCACTCCCGCCCGCGCTGCCAGCCCCTTCGCCAGACGCCTGCCGGGGCTGGTGGCGGGGGGTCCCGCCCGCCGCCGCTCCCCGGGGCCGCCCCCAAGCAAGCGGGGGAACCGCTGTGGGACGGTGCCGCCTTCAGCCCCGGGCCCCGCCGCGCCCGGAGCAGCGGCCCGGCCCGGCCCGGCGCCGCGCCTCGCCGCCGCCCTTACCGTCCTCGCCAGCGCGGCGGGGGAGCCTCCCGAAGAGGAGCGAGGCGAAGCCGCGGGGAAGAGCAGGGAGCCGGGGCCGAGAAAGCCGCCGCGAGGAGGAGGAGGAGGAGGCGGAGGAGGCGGAGAAGAAGGCGGAGGATCGGCGGCGGAGGGGAGGAGACGGGGGGCGGGAGAGCCGAGCGGCTGGAAGCCGCCCGCCCGCCGCGCAGCCGGCGCTTCCTCCCGACACGCCGCCGAGCCGGGCCGGGCCGGGCCGGGCGCGGGGGCCGGAGCGTGGGGCCCGCCCAGCGCCGCCGGGCCCGGCTGGCGGGGCGGGGAGCCCCGGGCGGGCGGGATCGCCCCTTCCCCTGCCCGCGCTGCACAAAGGGGACCCGCCGCTGCCGCCTTTGTTCGGCCGAGCGGCGCCCGGGAGGGGAGGGGAGGGGAGGGGAGGGGAGGGGAGGGGAGGGGAGGGGAGGGGAGGGGAGGACGGCGGGGTGGCAAGCTGGGCGCTTCTCCCACCCGAAGATTGTTCCTCCGGCCCTGGCAGACACGGGGTAGCTTCACTGAAGTTAATTTGCGTCTGTGATGAAAACTCTCTCCACCTGTGCCAAATGCTGCTCGGCATCCAGCATTGAAGTCAGCCTACACGCAGTGCTTCAGCTGCCTGTTTATGCCTCAGGAGCTGACTGGTGACTCCTGTTAAATTAAGGTTGTGGGTTTTTTTTTTTATTTATTGCAGAGGGTAGATGGGATCGTGAAGACTGGTTTCTTAGCATTCTGCACTTGGCAGCCACCAAGAACTATTAAAAAATGAATTTCAGATACACCTTTATCCCATTGTCTGTGGTAGTTCACAGATTTTCTTTCAGATGTTGCCACTCATTTGCCTATTGATCTACACATCCAGTTGCTCCCTGATCATTGAGGTACCTTTTGAAAGCACATTTTTTGCTACAGTACTCCATTGCTCATCCTATAAACTTCTTCCAACCTTCCTGATTTCAGTCCTTCAGTTCAGGTACTCAAGTCAACGTATGCAGTCCTGTCACACCAGTTAAAATAGTAGAAAGGGGAGAATTTCCCCTCATTCACGTCTCAGAAGAGACTGAGAGACTTACAAATGCTCTTGTATGAGGCCTTCTCTGAAGGGTAGTTAGACTTCAGTCATTTGTATAGAGGTGGAATGACCAAAATGACAGCCTACAGGATCACCTATCTACAAGTAACCTTTTAAGAAGGCAGTAACAAAACTAGACTATCCTAGGGTTGTTAAGACCGGGCATAAACTGAGAAGGTCCTTGACCAAGCAGCCTCCCTTAAAAGCTCTTTCCCCTAACGTTCATTAAGCCCCAGCAGGTAAAAGATCCCACTTGGGAGTCCTTACTCTTTGCCCAGAGCTCTGCTTCCCAAGCTGCAAGGGGCAGGATAGCACAAGGCTTTTGGTGCCAAGCCAGCTCCTTGAGTTTAGTACTAGACCAAGTTGCTGTGGTGTGCTCTTAAGAAACAGACACTTTATCAGTTCCTCTAGCTACTGCCTAGAAATTATCTGTGAGGCCCATGAGGTATGCCTGTTGCAAGGCATAGGTGTGTGAGGAAGGAGGGGAACGTGCAGGGCTTGGGCTCTTCCACATCATTAACAAGGACCTTCTGCTTTCTGCACATGTTAGTATGGCCACATTAGAAAATGGGAAAGAAAAGTATGTGATTTAAACCTCGACTCCTGTAGCCGTGTTGTGGGCGGGAATAAATGTTTGGTTTTATTTTAAAATTAAAAAAAGGAAGTGGAATTCATATCCTCCTGAGTGTTGGGGGAAAAAAGTCTGAAAATATAAAACAATGTAATAAATGTGGAGAAGCCTGCCTAAGCCATCAGGCAGCCTTAAGTAAAGCCAATGTGCTAGAGGCGTAAGCTACATCATATATCCTGGGTACTGCCAAGACCTGCTCGCTGCATTATTCACTGGGGACAGAAGCCAACCATCAGCCCTGTAGCCTGTGCTGAAGGGAGCCCCTGCCACACAACAGGGTGCTCGTCTGTCACGTGTTCAACACGCAGGCACCCCACCTCCTGTGGCCACCTTTTACAGGAGGTGCATTTTGCCCTTCATTCTTTAGGCTGGATGTCTGTAGTAGGGGGAGGAGTAGTCAAATGCAGCTCATCTCCTTTTACGTGAAAAATTAGAGGACCTGTTCTGGCCAGAAGATTTCCCCATTCCTGGTCAAAACAGAGGCTTACCAATATTTTAATTCCAGATCAATATAGAAACATTTGTTAAAGCCTAGGCATGTGTATAGCACTTCTATTGTGCCCTTACTGATGAAACAAGAGCTATGGAGTTGTTTCTTACACTACTAACTGGTACGTTTTCCACACCCAGGTGTCACATGATGGATAGCTTTATTAAATTATGCCACACTGTGCAGCTGCTGCCTCTGGGAAGAAGTATGGAACAATACAATTAATGTCTCAGCTTTTAATTTTAATATAGCTACTAAAATACGATCTTCATTCTCACCATCAAGAGCAGTGACAGCCTAGCTCTGCCTCAGACAGATGACCAACTCATTGAAGCAGTGGCTAGAGATCCCCCAGCTGCGAGGCAAGTCGCAGACCTGAGCTGATCATGAACACCCATGGACTTCATCATGTTCCAAATCCCTTTAATGAAACCAGCACCCTGGCCCCAGGATGACATTTAAGGGTACCTTAAATGATTATCCTTGTACACAGATCTTTGCATTTTGAGACACCATAACCCCTGATTTATAAATAATATCTAAGGCAAGAAACTAATTCTATAAACATGCATATACCTGATTAAGCTCATCTAATTCAATAAGACTACTCAACAGGAGTAAAATAAAATGGGCATAAGAAATTGTGTTGTCTGGAACTAAGCTAAGAACCTCTGGAAATGAACATAAAATTACCCCATTCCAGACTTATTTCTTCTTTACGCTTTCCTAAGAACAGATTATTATAAAATGCATTGATCTTGTCAGTCCATTAAAATATTTCACAACTTTCAAAATGTTTTGAGATACAAAAATTTAAAAACCCACCTATTGATCATAACTGTCTTCCTAAATCCATATTCTTACAAGACCAAGAATAAAGCATTTGTTGTTCTGAATAGTAGGTTTGTTCAGAAACAGCTGACACTACTTAAAATGGTGTTAATTAACATGGGTTCACAAGGTCCTGTTCTAATGCAGCACAACACAATGGTGAAGACAAGCTCTGTCCACCTTAAACAACGTGTTGTTATTGTTCACGCTACTTGAATCTGCCATTAACAGTAAGTCTCCATCTCACAGCTGCTTCTGAACCTAAGGCCTGCTTGCATTCAAAGAGAATTTTGGTTGTATTTTGGCATTGCATATGCTATTCACAAAGTCACCTGTAACTGTGAGTACGAACGACTGAGAACAAAGCAGCTCATCTCCCTCTGTTTAGCTCCAGAGGCCTGGCTGCGGAATGTTTGAGTTTTGGGTCTGTCCTGCTTGTGTAAACTTATGTGTAATGATCAAAATACATTTCAAAATGCAGACTGCTGCCTGAATTACCATGGCACTCGGGCTGAATGAGCCACAGCAACTCAAGTACTGAATGGTGTAGCTTTCCTCCCTGCCCCTACATCTGTAGGATGTATTTACTCTTGAGTTCCTCCAGTCTGCTGACCAGGAGGTGTGAACTGAGGTCAGCAACAGCCTGCGTTAACGGGCCAAGCTTTAACCTCCAGCAGCTACACCACCGCCAAGTATTTTAGTGTGCTCGTCCTTGGTTAAATCCAGGAGTGAGGCATGTGCATGATTTCTGATGGTCAGCCTGGTCTGCCTGCTCAGCCCATCCAGCCATCGCCTCAGCTACGCCTGCCGAGGTGGGAGTGAGACGGCCAGAGAAAAGCACGGCTTTAGCCATCGCAGCTGGATCAGCCCATGCCTGCACATCACCGAGCTGCGTGTGCACATTCAACAAAGCTCACTGAGCAGTATTTCACAAAAAAAGGCTGAGTTCTCCATTCCCACCCCTCATGTATATCCAGCTGCTCGCACAAACAAGGTGGTGCAGGACACTCTAGTCCTGTATTTGTGCACTGGGCAGTATTTTTTTCTTTTTTTTTTTTTTTGCTTTAATAATAAGGTCTGTAGAAAATATGTGAGCAACATGTTAGTGGGGGCTGTAAGTGGTGCAGGTATTTAGGAGTGCTGGGAAAAGTCTTTTCTCAGTATTGTTTGAAGCAGGGGGCTGATGACAAAGGAGAGGTGTGAGAGTCATGCTGACCCATTCTTCTAGTGCTCAAATGCCACTAGAAACAAGCAAGAAATGCCCTTCTTAGCTCCCTGAAGGTCTCAGCAATACATACAAGGACTCGCTGTTGTCTTCCCTCAGTCATTGCATTCTCCCCGTCAACTTGAATCTGGCTATATTTAGGATGCAGCATAAGGCATTAGTTCCTGTTTTTCTCTACTATCACCTTGGGCTTTACTTACGAGGTTGTTACAGTTGTGTTTACTTTCCAGTTTCAGAAGGTGCGTAGAGGTAACCCCAGCCAAAATGGAGGAACTGAAAGGTGTGAGGCCACGCCTACGTCATTTGACATCCTGCCTCAACCCGTGCAAGCAGAGAAATAAAGACGTGTCTGCTCCTTTTCCCTACATACACCTACTCAGAGAACATAAACCCATTAAAGCTGAGCCAGACAGATATCAGTTCTTTAATTAGGCTTGTCCTTTTAAGTGCCCCAGAAAAATTATTATAAGAAATACCATATGATTGCCCAAGAACAAACGAGATATGCTTTTAAACACCCTTTATTACTAACATTGCATAAGCATTCCAACCATCAAATCTAACAGTTTGTTATCATAGTTGCAATCCCTTTGGCTTAGTAGCAGCAAGATGAATAGCATGTCGTATCTGTTCTCAGCAAATAGCTGCCTGCCTTTGTAAACAAAACTGTCAAGACCGATTCTCCATACACATTTGCAAATTATATCCATTGGTTATGTGTCTTGTGGCATATTTAGTATGCTGCCAGGGGAATGTTACCCTCACATCACTTTTATATGTTACCAACATCATAATATTGTCAAGGAACAGGTACCTTGGGAACTATGGCTTGAATTCACTAATGTCTCCTACAGACCCCTGGTGAAAAACATGCTTATTATCTAGTTTACAAACATTCAAACCTAGCATCTAAATGCACTCCAAAAGTGATTGCTTGATTACTCCAATAAACAAGAATCACGCAACCTTATAGTAAGCGATTATACACTTACTTTAGTCCTAAACCTGTTATAGGAAGTAAGAAACTTTTAGTTGCATCTCTGAACATCCTATTTGCTTTCTATGCGTGTACCTGTCATTGCAAAATACCTTTCCACTAACAACAGGTAGTTTACTGTCCTTATCCTCAGTTAAATCCATGAGTGAGAAGTGTATGTGATATCCTGATATTCAGCCTGCTCCGAAGTGCAGAGCCCTGTGTCCTCGTCCCAGCAACAGCATTTTACTTACTGGCTGGCCAGGAGGAATTAACTTCAATTCCTTGTCTCAGTTTAACTGTATGTAATATGATAATAACATTACTACTTCACAGAGGAGGAGACTAAATTAGTTAATGTGTGTCCTGTGCTCTAAGAATATGGAGTGAAATCTGAGCTTAATACTATAATTTCAGGCCCCCACTTTGGCATTTCATGTTTTTTTGAATTTTATTTAATCTGCATAATACATGCAGAGGACAAAATTGATTGTTACTGGCATTTTTAAAAGGGAAAAATCCCTTTTTATGATTTTTATACGGCAAAACCTCTGACCATACCTCTTAACAATAATATAAAATATGTTAAAATACTGATATTTAGAGTGCTGTAGTTTTGTTGATTTCACTTACAAAAGTAGGCCCATTTTTCATATAAAAACATCTATCATGCTAATTTTGACATTTTACATTAATGATATGTAATAAAGTAATGTCATTTCAACAGAGAGTTCTAATTAGTTGCCAGTAACACAATATAGTCTTGTATAATTAGAAATTTTGTGTATGAGGAGAGCTGCCTTGTTCTCATTACAGGGACTAAAACCACAGAGCATCACATTTCTTGTTATTGTACCCGAGGAATGTAGGAACACACTCATGGCTGCATTAGGGAATGGCACATAATAACAGAATCAGTAACAGATAGAAAATGTGATGACACTAAACTGCGAAGCAAAATTTATCCATGGAAAAAGCCCCCACCCTACTTCTGTGTTCACATTACCCTGCAGCTCTCTGGCTGTTGCACAGCTCTCGAACACCAGGGCAGGCGTTTCTTTTCTTCAGCTAATCAAGCCAGCATGGGGAGTGATGCTATCAGGGAAGGCTGGATCAGAAAGGGAGATGAGAAAGATCTAGCAGTTCCTGTAACACACAGTAAACACTAGGGGAGAGTCACTATGCGAGTCATTTTTTGCCTCTTGCATGGCTTTCTCCTTCAATTACCAGGAGCTAGAAAATTCAAGATCAAGAGAGATGGGTCAATATTGCCAAGTGTGACTGAGTACTGTTCAAGCCAGCTGAGTTGCGGTGTAGATGTCAGAGTGTGAATAAAACCAGAAGCTGTGAGTTCTGAACTCAGGGTCTCACCATTATTAAAGCGGGTCTACTTTTATTTCAGGTGTTCTGTGCGGTGCAGAACTAGCTCAGAAACGCATGGGGAAAGGACAGAACAACACATCTAGTTCTCAAGAACTGAAAATGGTTTGCATTGGTAAAGCATTGATCCAGACAGCAGTGTTTGTTTTTCTGAAAGAAAGCTTGCTATAGCCCTTTCTAAAGATGTATTTACTTATTTTTTCTCAGAAAAGAGGATCAGCTTTACAAGGATCTTGGGAACGGTTAAGGAAAAGGAAGGAATATTAAAAGATGAGCGTGAAGTGAGTTATATGTAGAAATGAATAATTTGTTATTTAAACAACTATGATATCTGAAAATAAAGATAAATTAATCATAATATTTGTTTCATGGTATCTATTGTGTTTGCACAATTTTCTGAGTATGAGGACAGGCCAATTATACTGAAGTACTTTGCAATCAAAGTAACACACTAATGTGACAAGCAAAAATCTTAATCAAAGGCTGAGGTATAAGGTTAACACACGAAACCTTGTATTGCCTTTATAGCTATGTGCATTTTTTTTTCTCCTTTTCATTAAAGCATTCTGCTAGAAGCAACAGGTGCCACTTTCTCAAGAACTTCATCTGTGAAAATTGCCACCCTGAACCAGCTCTTTCCCATTTTTTTTCCCAGTCTACATGAAGAGGGATCCATAAGGCCAATGGTTTTAAGTTGCATGAGAGGTTTCGCTTCCCCTTTGGCTTAGAGCTGGCAGCAACACTCTCACACCCTCTCTGCGTCCCAGCTGGTGTGGGATCCTACCAGGATGCAGGGTGAGTCGCATTAATGTCCCTCTACAGTGAGGCTATCAGAGAGGAGTTATTTAAAGCAGTTTTGCGGAATATGAAACTACCCCACCTTCCATAGCTTGCTTTTTCGTTCTGACTTGGTTTCTCCACCGGGAACAGCTCAGCAGGCAGCACAACGTGGCCTTATTCATTGTCTAACACCAAATGTGCAATGCCACCCCGGTACTCACCCATGGTGTTCCTCCACCGGAGCTGCAGCTGCGTTCCAGGCACTGCTTCCCCCCAAGCCCTGCTTTCAAGAGTGCACCAAATACCCTGGCAAGAGCAGATTAAATAAAAAAAAAAAATCAGCCCATGTTACTGCATTGGAGCTGCTCAGAAGGGGCTCGCCACCCCCCAGAGTTATCAGCTCTTGCTGCTAGTAGTTACGTGGCTCATACTTATATAGTGTGTGTGGGTAGTGACTGTGTCCCTTTCTCTGCTGGCTAATCCAAGAGCTTCTTTTGACAGCTCATACATGAAAAGATTTTGTTGTTTTTTGAAATGTAGTAGTAGAGGTTTTATACTTTGGGCCTGAGTGTCAGTGGAGGCTCTTTGGGGATGCGTGCATTGGAAGTGACAAGCAGTGAATAACTGACATCAGGCATAAGTAATATTTGTAGTCTGACTTTGGTATGTTATTCTTAAAAAAAATCCAGTCTGTAAATACAGTCTACGTTTGTTAGCATGAAAGGAAGGCAAGGGGATGAGGGCAAATACAGAAGAGAGAAATGCATAACTAAAAAAAGGAGAAAAAGCAAGAAGAAATAAGCTAATAAAGAGAAAAGGGAGTATTAAAAGAGAGAATATAGACATACAAATGGATCAAAACTAATATAAAATTGCAGAAAAGCAGGAGAAAAATTGAAGATTAAAGGAATCACAATGTAACAGATCAGGGAAAAAAAACCTATGGAGAAAGGGTTTGTAAATGTAGTCTGAATTCCTACGTACAATCAATAATGACTCCAGCACCCTATGAAATAAGAGTGCTTTTGTAAAACAAGTATGTGTTGAAGTCCCATTGATTGTGAGATGCTCTAGTTTGCAAGTTAAGAAGGATTCTGTGAAGTTACTTAAAATATACAGCAGGAGTGGGTGGGGCGGTGGGTACGTGTAGTGTAGAAGCAATTTGGATGGTGATGAAGTCGCGCTTTAAAACAAATATTATGTTTAACCCCCATAGGAACAATGCAGTTATTTCAGCCAGAGATGAGTTATGCAAGGGAAGACATTTGAATGAACTTGTGGGGCTCTTTCAGTGACTCCAGTGAAGCTGATGACTGTATTTTCATTCAGACTTTTTGCTTTTCTTTGTTAATTATCTGTAGACTAGAAATGGCAATGACAGCAACAAACTATAAGGTGGTATGTACTTACGCTGTATTCTTTATTTACTTATTTATTTATTGACCATTATTTTCTTTGAAAGCTGGAGCAGGTATAATCTAGCAGGGAACAAATCTATAAAGTCACTGAAATGTTTTCCAAAAGGAAATATTTTACATCAGAAAACCAGAAGAAAGAGAGACGAGGGGCTTCCAGGATAGGTCAATGGCTGAAGCAGAGTATCAGCTCCCACGTGGTGGTCTCATTATCACCCTCAAACAGCACTTTTAAATAGAAGAGTTGTCAGATAAAACTTCATGTCAGTCAGCACACTTTTTCAACATACTGAACATAATAACAGGAAAAGTGTGCAAGTCAGCATGTTTAAACATCATAAATCATGGAAGAGACACATTGTCTACACATGAGAAAAAAAATGCAGGATTTTAATATTGTATTACTGAAGTGGAGCATCAACTGCCTCATTTCTGTACTTGGCTGTTCATAGGACTTAATTACAGCAGAAAAGCCGTACACTAAGTTTTTAGGAAGAGATGGAGCCAAGACTGGGTACAGCGGGGTAGGGACCACACTCAGCTCCACATCCAGAGCAGCCGCAGGTGCTAGACAGCATCCAAATGCTCACGTTTCCACAGCTGTGAACGGAGACGCTACCTTTGGAAACATGCTTTCTGTGCTTCTGTTCCTGGCGTTGAATAAATATTTGTTGTTTCCTCATTTCACAGGGCCTCTGCCAAATGGTAGGATACAGGGTGTAAATAGCAGGGAGATCTTGGCTAGAAGGCACTACACACAGCTAGGCATATAGTACGTTTATTATATAATAGATTAACTAAAGGAGTAATATATTGCTTAGTTGATTGCTATGTGAAGCAATGCAAGTATTTATTTTACACCAAAGAGATTTGTTGTAGATATTTTGTGGAAATGGCAATGTCTTATAGAATTATCTTCAAAAGGGTGTGCAAAATAACTGTAAAAGAGTATTTTGTGAGGAAAGGAACGCTCTGCAAAGGTATGGTATAGCATTATAGTAACATTACAGAAACTGAAAGTATCACTTACAACAAAGACTTGGCCATAAAAAATGTATTTATTCTTTAAATAAATTTATTTAAATTTTTAATTTTTATTTATTCTTTCTTTTCCAGAATTTCTGGAATTACTCCTGAAGTAATTCCCAGCTGTTCAAGTAGGAGATGTTTTATTAAAATTACCATATACTGGGTATACAGTACCTACTTTACTCATCAACCATTTTTCACTAGCAACAAGGAGATTTTATGTGAATGAAATGATGGGAACTGTTGGTGCATGTGAAGAAAGATTGGGTTCTTGCGTTTTACACCCCGTTAAAGGAGTCCTAATACAATTCACAGCTGCAGCAAAACCACTGTGCAACATTTAATGGCATATTGTCACAAACTATAGATGGAACTTTACTTACAATCATAATTCCTAATTTTACAGTGTTTATTACACATACAAAGCACAACCTGAGTGCAGAACAGCATCCGTTTTCAGGGATGCCTCAAACTTAATTTATCTTTAGTTCATGCTTTCAGTGATAGACTTCAACTACTGCCCAAGCATTTCCCTGAATTTTGACCAGGTATATGTAATATTCCTAATCTATTAAAAAATACAGACAGAACACTATTAACCTTTTGGGAATTATTTGTTTTTTGTTAATGCTGCAGATTTAAATTTAAGCATAAATTCAAGAGTTACATTCAACTTTAAATAGGTTCAGTGCTACACTAAGGAAAGTTTCTTCAGAGACAAGTGAAATAGTTAAGAAGGCTGCATACAGCTGATTTCAAGGAGAGAGATAAACAAATATTCTTGCCTATTAAAGTTTCTGACTATTACATGCCTTAGTATATTATGCTCTACCTTACTTAATTTTGAGAAGCTGTTATTAATATGTTTTATTCATAAAAGAAAGTCACAAAACTATGTTGCTAATCCTCCTGACTCCCTACTAAATCATTACTTGTTTGCTGTCCTATAATATGTATTTTCAATAATGCAGAAGCAAACTTGGATTCTTATGTAATAAAAGTCTCCTTGTGAAACAGCTGTTCTTTGGCAAAAAGGGATCTCAAATCTTTCTAAAATCCCTAGCACTTTGAAAACTTTTTGGGATTTCACGTGTGAGCTTTGCAGGTGCCAAGCTTTTCCCATTGCACTGTGTGCATCGCTGTGCAAGGTCATCATACCAGCAAGGGATAGCTTGGTTTTGTACCAACAAAATGAAAGATGTGGGGAACAACATGTTCTGCCTTTACCTTTTCATTAAATTTGAAGTTGATTTGTAGCAACATCTACTTTGTTTCGCTGAAAGGAATTTAAATATAACAGGCAGGAAACGTTGGTACAACTGTCGAGTGTATTGCGTTTAGTCCCCGGTGGAGTTTTGAAAAGCATGAAGCATATAGTATTAGACTGGATAATAAGCAGGCCCCAAACATTTGTTGGTGCTTTAATAATTCCTTTTCTTGAGCAAAAAGGAATTAACATTCCAGTATTACAGTGTTTTGTGCCTTCATGTGGCTGCCTTGACACCCTATTAAAACAAAACAAACCAAAACTGTTCTGTCGAGATATGGGTCTGAGTTATGAAGTGCAGGTCCAGACCTCATTGTGAACCAGACCAGGTCTTGGTTATAATCACCAGTCTCTTGCCAGTCAAAAAACAGAGAAGAATCTAGAAGTCATAAATATTTCTGAAAAAAAGATTATTGTCCCAAAACTTTCTGTTTCTGTGACATTGCTATAAGGCTAAATAGATTTCTTTTTAAGAAAGGACAAGGATCCTCTTTTTTGATATTTTATACTATCGACACATTTTTGAATTTGTATGAATTTATCTCTCATAAGTAATGGCAGCCATATATTTCCAGTGTTTCACTGTGCTCGGGCAGCCCAGAGCAACGTGCTGGACGCAGAACTGTGTCTCCCAGCCAGCCAGATTAAAGAATCAGAGAGCTTGTGCTGTATTTACCCTTTGTTCTGGAGACACTGGATTTTAGTTTCTTTCGCCAAACCAGAGGCAGACAGCCCAAGAATGAAAGGATTTACAGGCATCAAATATGTTTCTGCTTCGGTGCTACGGGGGAGCCCAGTCCTCGAGGGACTTCTTGCCCCCCGCCAATGACTCTGCCGTGGGTGCCGTGCAGGGGAGCTTACTCGGCAGGGACAGGGGACAGGGGACAGGGGGTAATTGGTCCCATAGCTGTGGCACCAGTTAAGAAGAATAAACATATTGAAATCAGCCATTGACTTCAGCACTGTAGCTAACACCTTTCCTTCTGTTCCATGACACCTTTTAGGCTGTCCCATTTTTTTAATACATTCACTGGAAGAAATAATACAGATTTTTTTTTTTTTTAAAAAGAGCAAAGACTTATTTTATTCTTTCTTTTTCTTGTTATTTTATTGTAAAAAAGGAGTGTATTAAACTTGAAGTATGCTTTTGCTAATGATACCGAATGTTCAAAACGCAGTTAGTCCAAAGTTAGAACCACTCATCTCTGAATCACTGTCCCACATTATGCTACAAATTGCTCCTGTTCATAAGAAATCTTGTGTTATAAACAACTACCTTCCTAGGCCTCATGTGACTTTATATGAAAGCATCTATTCCCTCTGTGTACTCTCTCAACCTTCTTGCCAGATGGTAATCTTGACATTTTGAAGGATTTTTTTTTCAAAACTTCAAAGTATTTTGCACCATTGGCTGTATAAGAAGGTTTGCTGACTTTAAATAATTCGTATTTCTAGTATTAAGTCTTTGCCATTACATGTACCACTAGTAGGAAGAGTGGTGGAAACTGTCTCTGCTGAATTAAATTCAATCATAAAAAGGTGGTAAATGCAAAACTGCTTGAAACACAATGTTGTCCATAAACAGAAAATCTCATTTAATTTTTCCATAGGTTAGTACTATTTTTGTGTTAATTTTTCCTGCACAGTCTCACTTGACCAAAATGGGCTACAGAGTATATTTGCCTGCACAATGAATCCAAGGCTACTTTGGGGCATCACCTGAATTTTTATTTTCTTGAAGGAAAGAATAGAAAAACAATCTCTAGGAACACAGTTAATCAGATATAAACCAACTCTGCCTTCAAGGGATTCACATTCTGTAATTACCAGCAAGATTTCTAATGCTAAAAAGACTTCGCTGGCAAAACTGTTGGCATTCTGCATTTTACCCAAAGCAGTACCTGGGTGTTGCAATATGGATATAACAGCTCCTACCTCTTTAGTCCTGTCCTCTAGAAGCACTGTAGATACTCCCCTGTTAAGGAAACCTGTAAGGAGCTTCCCACATTCCCCCAGCAACGGAGCACATCCACGCTGACAAGCGTGTGTCCTCCAGCATCAGCTTGCACCAGTCCCTTGCAATTCCTGCTGTGGTTGAGCAAAGTGACGCTACGGGGCCAGTTGCTGACCCCACTGGAGAACTTATCACTATGGCGGCCCACAATGAAGCAAAATAATGAAAGGGCAAAAAAGAAACGTTTTCAGCCTCCATTCCTCTGGGGAGCGATTGGGAAGGTTGTACCTATGGTTAAGGCATGAGAAAGCACCAAAACAACCCCCTTTCCCTTCTGAAAAATCGCAGTTGTACCATGGCAGGAAAATCAGGGAATGAGAAAAGTGCTCCTTTCTGTATCTTTTCTTCACGAAATTGTAAGTAATGATCTGTATAACAGCAGTAAATATACTCATCTTTTATTGTCTTTCAAAGCTTGAAGAAATATTTTTTCAGGAACTGCCATGTAAGCCCAAGTCTCACTGACTTGTTGGTGCTTAAGCTACTTTTGAAAATGAGACTGCATAATAGATTTTCTACTTGGGGATTAAAAAAATGGTACGAGGTGGTAGGAGGTACGAGGCTAAGTAACAAGACAACTTCTGAAAATTTTACCGTGAAAAAAAAAATACATATTTATGAGATTAATTCACGTCTCATAACGTACCGTAATTCTCCTGGGAAATTATAAGAAATCTGAATTCCATAATGTTGTAAACAACATTATCTGCAATTATTGTAGAGCTAAATAAATTCTTCATATATATGTTTACTTCCAACATAATATGCAGTATAGCTGGTTTGTAAGTAAACAAAAGTGATGCATGTATGTATGATGAGTCATATCTACAGCTAGATTAAAAGATAATAAATGAAATATGCTAATAATGCAGAAAAATATTTGCTAACAGGAGTTATTTTTTCTCATTTATGGAGTGAGTGTATCATCTATTGATCATCATTAACCATTCACTGTTAAATAATGTAAAAAACCAAGAAAAATCAGCATATCAAAACAAAGCCATACTTGTATGTTTCATTGGAAGTTCCTGTTTCAGTAGACCAGCTCTGGGAGTTAATGAATATACTTTCTTCTTATCTGAAACATTAATCTGATACTTGTTTTAGAAGTGTTTGAGGGGAAATAACTCCATAATAATAATAAAGCTGTTGCTAGGAGGCCTGGAGAAACCTAAACCAATTTGGCTTGGAGAAACAGATAATCAGTATCTTAGCGCTTTCTTTCTAACATGCCCCTCGTGCTTTTCCCTGAGAGCAGGAAATCAGCGAGTGGAGAATAAATCTCCATTCTGATTGTTTACAGAGCATAATGAGGGCCTCAAGCAAAGAAATGCATCATTTGCTTTATACCTGCGGCTGAACTGCAACACATCCCATTAAATACGCGCCAAATACCATTTGAGATGTGTAACAAAAACCCATCATTTTAGATGACCACACCCTTATCCTGCAGAGGGTATAATTCTTTGGAGGAAAGTTTAAAACAGTTCATCCTGGAGAGTGTTTCTGGTCGTTTCAGACTTTATAGCAGTGGCCTCACATTTCAGTTCTCATTTTCTTCCTCGTCCTTCTGTGTTACTCATTCTGAGTAACATCTGATCCAGTTGTAATTTGTTGCCTTTATTTCTCTCAGCTCCCCCTTTTGCCAAATCCTGCTTCTTCTCTTCCTTTTTCTCTACTCCTAGCCTCATTCTGGAGAGGGAGAACTGAGATTTTGACAGCATCCCCCACCCTCCCCGCCCCATCAAAAACATGCTTCCTTTGCTTTCAGCTGTGATCACTCAATAACTGAACTTTCCAAGAAGCAGCCTCTCCAGGGGGCTTCAGTGGCTCCCTGGGCATCTCTGGATTCACACCCTGTATTGCT
Organism: Gymnogyps californianus; assembly: GCF_018139145.2. NCBI lineage: Eukaryota > Metazoa > Chordata > Aves > Accipitriformes > Cathartidae > Gymnogyps > Gymnogyps californianus. Next base: position 41,610,057 of record NC_059472.1, read on the forward strand.
CACCGCTCCTTGCCTGTGGTCTGCCTTGTTCTCATTCTCTTTTTCACCTCAGTGCTTCTGACCCTCAAATCCAAAACCTCTTTTTTCCCTCTGAGCATGTTGGCTCTACATCTGTTTCTCCACTCCTTTCTCTTGGATCTCCTGTTGCTTCTCAAAAATCAAGCAGCTCTAAAATGGAGCTTCTCTCACTTCTTCCTAAAATGCCTTCCCTCCCCTGTTGCTCTATCACCAGTTTTCTCCGCAATGTTGAAGCTCAGTATTAGCTTTGATCTTTTTCACTTTATTCTCCTCCTCATATCGAGACTTTCACTAAATCTTTTTGCTTACTCTGGAACATTCAAAAAACCAATCCTTTTTGGTAGGTATGTGATAAAAAAATCTGACAGTGATAGTCTCATAACTGGCATTAACCACCTTTTATTACTCTCCTTAACCGGCCTTTCTTTAACCTATACAACGTATGCCGTTTCAAATAAACTTTACGCAACACTCAGGTTCACTCACCAGAGTCCCCATATATCTTCCTCATAAAATTCAGGCTTCCTTACCCTCATTTTTAAGACTCTTTGCAGCTTTTATCTGACAATATCTCATCTGTAGTTTCTCTCTACTCTCTTCATCTCTCTCTAGATATTGCTAAGATTTCCCTTCATTCCTTTTTCCCAGTAATCTTCTTCCCTCTCCAAGCAAGTTTATTTTTCCTTCCTTTTTTGTTGGCTTTCTCTTTTAACCTCAATCCTCTAAAAATATAAAAAATTACTTTATATTGGAATCAACTATTAAGAACAAAAACAAAACACAAAACCAGTCAGATGTATGCCTTTGACTTCTGTCTATATTTATAGCTCAAAAGGAGGGGAAGAAAGTTATTCATTACATTTCAAAACAAGAAGAAAATACATTGCTGTTTGTCTGTTGTTGTACAAGGTACCACAAAGGATTTTTGTAAGTGGAATTACCTATGCTAAATTCACTACAGTTGAGCTCTATCAGTGAGACTTTAATTTCTCTGTTGCAACACTAATTTTCTTAAAGTCTTGATCCAGCAAAGTACTTAAACACATGCTTTTGCTCAGACTTGTGAGTGACCTCACTGTAGATACCGGAATTGCACACCTCATATACTTGCAATTAAGCACACGAATAATTATTCTACTGCATTTGTGCTTTAAGCTAGCTTAGTGGTTTATTACATTCATTTTGCATTCAGGACATAAAAGAAATCATTTAAAGAAACATATATTTTGCAAGATGCTGAATTTAAGCAGATTTTTCAGTTTTAAAAGTATTTTTATCTGAGACATTAACTTTCTTTTCCACACTGAGACATTAGTCTGCTGACTTTTACAGAAGCTCTCAGATAAAATAAAGAGTATGTTAAAAAATGTGAAATCTCCTTATACTAACACCTGAGGATGAAAATGATTGCAATTTCTTCTCTACCTTGCATAAAGAATGCTTTACCATAATGACATATTTTAAAATGTATTCCTGTTAATGAATACTGACTTCCTCAGAAATAAAGATATGGATAAATGGATATGGAAATGTAAAAACATATGCCATAAAGTATTTATTGCCAAAAAAAAGGCTCGGTGTTCTTTCCCAGGTACTACTCCAAGTTATTATAGCATTAGTAATGGTGCAAATACTGCAAAGTCTAATTACTTTGTGTCTGGAGCCAAACCAAAAATGCCAAATGCATATAGAAAAGGAGAGAAAAAAGACATAATATTTATCTGGTACTAAAAAATGGAGATATTCTTAAAATATCAGGTAGCATGGGAGGAGTACTTGGAATATTGAGTAGAATTTATATACACATAATAAATTTTAAGCTTACAAAGGAGAGAAACTTTTCTTTATAGATAAAAGCAACTCTTTTTCACTCTTTTAAACATTTAGAAGTCAGGATTTCCAATATTAATGAATGAAGCTTCACAATTTGGCTGTGATGAGAAACACTTACCACTTCCTCAGGGAAGGGAAGTTTCATGACTTGATCATCCAGTAACTGTTCAACAAACTCACAGAGGAGCCGTGAATGCAGCTTAAACAGCTTGGCTCAGACTCTTGGATTTTAACCAGTTTTTTCCTCCCAGAAATTCCCCCTTTTTGGATATCTGCCTCCAACAAATGCCACCTTTACATGTCTTCACTACTCCTTCCAGATATCCTTTTCCAGAAATTACTGCATTAAAACTTCAGAAGCTCCCACTGTTTCAAAATATATATGACACCAAGACAATAGCTCTCAAGGTCACTTCCCAGAATCTTTTCTATCGATCAGCATTAAAAACAGCTTCCCATAAGATGTCTGGCTGGGTGAATGCCTGTTAGGCTGTTGCTAGCAGCTCCTGAGGGTTTAATCTGTTTTATGGAACAGCACATGTATAAATGTAGATCTTTTTCCTCCAGGTATCCCATCGCTGCATTTAAATATTACATAACATATGGGCTGGGAGCAAACCAGGGGATTTTCTCATGCGGTGCACTGTCAAAGAGGAGCACAAAAAGCTGAGCTCTGCAACGCCCTGAGCGTGCTGGCCGGGAGTCAGCTCAGCTCTATGCAGCCGAGATAGTCCCTTTGATCTGCGGGATCAGAGGTTCAGCCTCTTCGCCGATCAGACCACTGTTAGGCTTTTAGCAGGGAACTTTGGATTTAGGTTCTCATTTTTAAACATCCTCATCTGTGCTTGCTGCCAGGTCAGGAGTAGCTTTGGGCACCAGTGGGGTCTCGTGTTAAGGAAGGGTGTTGACTTCTCACACATGTGGGGAGAGGTGCTGGTGTGTGTCTTCTGCCCTGCACAGGGGGAGGTGTTGCAGGATGGTGCTCTGAGATCAGCCTCCTGTGAGCAGGCTCCATGGCTGCATCCCATCTGCCCAGAGATGTTCTTCTCCCGAATCAGTTATGAAACCATTTTCCATCTTGCTGTGGTGATGGACAACGTGCTGCTTGGAATTTCTCAATTTTAGTTGTGAGCAGACATTTCTGTGGTGCCACTGTATTCAGCTTTTGGGGAGGCTGACACTTCTGAAGAGGAACCGTGTAGGATTCCAAAGATCTTCTCTGTTCCTATCACACAGCGAAAAAAATGCTGTGCAGTTCGCTTTCCAGTGCAAGGGTTAAAAGCTGCCGACCCCATTTTCTGAGCTAGGGCCCCAGTTCCATCCTATACGCATGCAAGTGACACTCGTGCCTGCACATCTCACTTAATTGAGGACTGAGTCATTCCCTCCCACATTCAAACCCATGTTCCTAACAGCTGCTACACAGTGTCTTCTGTAGCTTTTCGGGTTTTTGCTGGAATTTTCTTGCATATACTATGGATTTTTTGTTAAATCATGGTCACAGTCCTCCAAAATCCTGACATTCCCAGTTTCTACTGGCAGGGTGCATCAAGAGCTGTTCTTCCTGTTGTCAGTTCTGCTGCTGTTGCTCTTATAAAGATGTTTCTGGGAGTTTTGAGAGGTTTGATTCCTTTACACAAAGACACCAGCATCAGCCTGGTTCCCATGGCTACGAACTCCTCAATCTCTCCTCAATACAGAGTTTTCAGCTGCTCTGATTCAAAAAAAAAAGGAAAATAAAAATCCTTCCCTTATCTTTGGACACTGCAAGTTGAATTTCAGCTTCCTCCTGTTATTCCCACTGGCAGGGAGAAACCCTAAAGAGAAACCTTAAAGAAACATGGGAACGTGAAGACCCACTTTGCCTGTTCCATGCAAGGCTACTGCTGTCACAAGCACATCGTGCAATCCCATGCATAAATCTGTCAAGCTCCATCATAAAATAACTCTTAGGGTTTTTTCTTTCATTTTTTCCAGTCAGAGGAATGAGTGGATAATTCATTTTTCTGGTTTCCTTGACTAAGTTTGGTTAAATTTTTGGTACTCTCAAATCAAATAAGTAAAAAGAACATTTTGAACCAAAATGAGAGCATTTTGTTCCCTGTTTTCACAATGAAGAACAAGGCATGCCAAAATTATAACATTTCATTTTCAATCAGGACAACTTTAACAAATGCAAATAATAGAAAATAAAGAGGTAGCTCTGAGAAACATTCCCAGAATAAAGTGGAAAATGTAATTTCTCTTCCCTCTTCTTCAGGCAAGCCAAAGCCCACTTCCCTGACTGAGGAAGAGTTTTTTGCCTTGTTTCAATAGGTCTTTAAGGACTTTGCACAAAACCTAACTTAACTTTAACAGCTTTCTTCCCACACCATATCATATTCTCTAGTGGGGTAGTTAAAGCAGTCTCCTGAAGTGCTCTTATACCAGGAGGAAACATCGAATTCAGGCTTTTCAGGTCCAGAAAGAGTGTCCCAACCCATTAGCTGGTCAGATTCCTTTACCTTTCATTTCTACATCTAGTCATACACATGGGCAAAATTCACATAAGTGTTTCACTGGCTTTAGGATGAACAAGCTTGTGCTGCTTTAATTCAATAAACTGGTTTTAAAGATCTAGTCTTCTGGCAGTTGACCAAAACAGCATGTAGAATTTCAGAGGAGATCCGATTAATATCTTGCAGTCATACATTAGCACGTCATACAACACCTGATGGCCCAAAATACCTGATTTTGGTGTAATTTAATGAGGAATAAGTCTAGAGTGTCTGGGAGCTGCACACTGATTTACCACTGTATACATCGCCCAAACTGCACAAAACTGTAGAAAACAGAAAATCTTCTGGTGGCATAATATCAGTGGCAGCTGGTCGAAAGATGGGGAGAAACTGCCATTTTCAAAAAAAACAGTCCTTCTTTTGAACTATGAAGTTAAAATAGTAGCACTGTATATAAAATATAGTGCCTTGATTTTTTTCTCAGAAGTGGTGCAAAATATTAGCTGAACTGAGGAAAAGCAGCCAGATTTAGACACTAAAAATTGATTAGCTAACAGAAAAGATATTTAAATTCAATGACAATGGCAGATCTTTGTAAAGACATGATTCTTTTGGGACAAATAGGAGGTGAAATTTCAGTCTTGTATAGGATTCCTATATGACTTTCCAGCTTGTTCTTTGTTAGGAGCCTGGATTAAATCAACCCTCAAAGTATTTTTCCTGCAATGACACAGCCGTCCGCAGTTCTGCTACACCAAGTGTTTGCCGTCATGGTAGTTTAGCTCACTGATCCCTTTAAGGGATTGCTCTCCTTATGACAGTAATGGTAGGGCTATCTAGTATCTGGATTTCCCCACATACATCCCGTTGGCTCTCTGGAAGAGCTGCATGGTGGTATGTGAGGAATGTGTACATTTGCCTGGGATTTACAGATAACAAAGAACCAGGCTGGAATAGTTTCTTCATCACAGGTTTCCTGCTATGTGAGGATCAACTTTTCAACATGTGTGCGATGAGGCTGATGTTTCTGGAAGGCTTCAAATCTCCTGCATATGTGTAGTACAAGTGGTCTCTCTGCACACAGTAAATACACAATCGGGGTTACTGTGGACCATCTGTGCAGCACACATGGGGAATCTGACACTTTCTGTCATCATTAAACATAATATTCATGCACTACTCTGCACAGGCTTAAATAATGGTCAGAGCAACTAAAACAAATATAATTAACCCACAGCCATCCACACTCCTTCCACGCTGAGCTCCTCTTCAGAAATCTCTTCTTCCGAAAGCTGAGATTAAAGGTGGGTTTCATCTGACCGTTTGACAAATTCATCTGACCAGAAATATCCATTTCTGGGCAATTCACTTCCTCCTCAGCAATACATTAAAATAGGTCAGATGAACTGCTGCCTAAGACTGCCTGTTTCTCTCTCTTTTTAACAGAGAGCCTAAAATGAAAACCTCAGCGGTGAACATCTACCTGACAAAGGCCATTATAGCTGGGTGAGAAGCATCGTACTAAGTGTCTTTCAAAAAGCTTTTAGCTAAATCTAGGTCCTTCTAAAATGCTTCGTGCCTTCCCAGGGCTGCCTGCCATTGGATCCATCCGTCCTGCCTTCGATCTGCTTGCCGCTTCCAGGAGGGCCTTCGGGCGAGCCAGCGGCCAACAGCAGGAGCTAACTCCAGTCCCACAGCTTTCCTATGCATCGACCGTCTGTCTCTTGGACTTCTGTGGATATACACCCAGACCTTGTATACTTCCTCAAGGTCTCCTCAACAAGTCTTCACTCCCCAGACCTAATTGCTTAATTAACAGTTCCCTTCCAACCCCTGCTACCAGCATCGCGAAATGATTGACTTGCATTCCTGGGCAGACCTAAAGGAGAACAAATGCGTTAAAAAGCTCAAAGAGATGATGAGGCTGGTTGGTGCGCTTGAAACAGGGAAACTAAAGATTGTACCTTCTAACAATCAAATACGTCCTACATTAGTTTTTAAACTTATGAGTGGAGCCTAACCGTTTGTGATGCTACTATGTTCCCCCAAATTAAAAGGAATTTATCTTGTGGGGGCTATTTTGGCCTGCTGCCAAACCCACAGATCTGGACCTTGGTTTGAATGTGAAAATTCTGCCAGGGGCTCTTACACCAGCATTTAAACTCGGTGAACTGGAAGTGAAATTTCTCTCATAAGCCAAGCATGCATGAATATTCAACTAAAAACTTAATTGCTCTCTCAAAATGAACATTTACACTTTTCAAATCATTAACATCCCCTTGGATACCAATTGCAGTAAACATTTAAAATATGACAGTTTTTCTCAGAACTTTCATTACTATAAGATGTAACTCAAAGTGAAACTGCCTATAATTTCAGGCAGGTTAATGAACTCCACCTTATGCCAATCCATTCAAGAAGGTGCTCATTGAGTACACTCAGAAAAAAAAAAATCTTTAATTCTCCAGAATTAGGCTTCTCAAAATCTTCTGGGTGCTGCAAGTTAAATTTTGTTACTGCTGAAGAACAGACCTGCTCCCTGCTGTATTTGTGAAATTCTACCACAGCCTTTCATGTTGCAAGTGTGTAACTGAGGTTTCAATTAGGACTATTAAGTACAGTCTAATCACTGTGCAACACAACAGGAAATTTTCAATGATCTCCATGGCAGAAGAAGTACTAAGAAATCAGCAGAAGAACTACTCACTACATTTTTCAAGCATGTTTTGCTATCAAAGGTATGTTAAACATAGTCTATTAAATCTGGTAACAACTTACCTCCTGTTTAATTGTCCCCTCAAGAGTCATTGTTCTATCATATGATCTCTTAATAAAAATAATATACCAATAAAGTAATTAATATGTATAATATAATGTTTATTTATAAGATATTCTCTCTTCACTAAGCCATTCTGACATACTCCTCACTCTGAAGATCTCATGAATTAGTAATTAATAAGGCTTTATTTTTAGAATACCTTCTGCACTGATAATTTCCCCACATCTCATGAACTTAACTGTGATGAAACTGTGCTGTATACTTAAACAGGCAGGAGAAACTAAACCCAAGAAGCTGTCAACTCTAAGGGGAGAAATCTCTCCTTTCAGTACTTCTGGGATCACTGACAAGTGGGGTGTCAAGGCTCTTCCCCGCCATGGCCAGGAAAGCTGTACAAGTGTGCATGAAGAGCAAAGAGCACAGTCCAAGAGGGGTGGTAGCTCTCCATATTCTTCAGTAACTCTGGATGCTCTAGGAGGCATTTTGTGTCTTCCAGCAGCTCATCTCTTCCCTGGGGATGAGCAGTCCTTGCTCATTCATGAAATCCTATTCAGCCCCTGAATGTCGTGTCGCTTTGGCTGGGGTGGGCACTTTCCTTCTGTGAAGGCCTTGGGTGGAAGTGGCATGGCTCATAAAGGCTTGGTTCGTATTTCGATATTTTTCTAGTCCTGTTCTATTCCTCTGGACAACATCAAGACTACTCATAAATATTCAGAAACCGTTTATCTGGCCCAAAGTTTTAGTCTTCTGCAACCAATTGAGCTATATCATTGTGTTTAATATGCTGACTTGGGGAAAACAACTTTTTTCCCTGAATTCTTTCTTCATAAAGCTGGCATATATCAGACTCTATATTACCCTACAGCTCCATGGTATATATGTACATTTACTGTATCATATGTTAATTCAAGGCCAACCTCCGACCTTGGTGTTTTGCCTTAGAAGAGGGCTGACAAAAAAGCACTGAGCCTCCCCAATACCTGGGTCGCAAATACCAGTATTTATGGGGCCCCTATGGTATACCGGCCTCCTCTCTCCACTGGAGGGTACGTGCACGTTTATGCTTTGACTAACCTCCTAATCCATGGTGTGAGGTTGAAAAAAAGTGGGGTTGTTCAAAGATTTGTAAATGGCACGTAACACTTTCAGAATTGAGCTTACACTGCTCACCACCACCACTGTACAGCCATACACACACACCCCATACATTGCTCTGAAGTTATTCACACATTTTTTTTCCTTTTCTCTGTCCACCATGCCTCTGTTCTGGCCTGTTGGCTTATTTATCCCATGAAAAACATGATATACTTCAAAATTGAAAACTTCTGTGTGAACAACTCTTGTTTTGATCAAACTTTTCCTGACTCCAAAAATACAAGAGATTAATTTGGTTAAGGTGGTGGTGGGAAAGGATTTTGCATCTCTCACATTTTGAAGATTTGGATGATTGTTACTTTTAATTAGAATGCAAGTGTTATAAAAATGTTTGTTGAAGAAGCTATTTTGGCTTCTACCTTATTGCTCTGATGGTGCTTTCCACTATATAAAGTTGTATTATATCCACTGAAAGACATAAATGGAGCATAAACTAATATAGCCATGACTAAACAGCCAGGTTGTGGTTGCCTGAGAGATCCCATCGCATATGTCCTTCTTGATTCACTGACATGGTTACAGGCAGGCAAGATGCTGATGTTTGACCTCCATTTCATAGGACAGAGTGAACTGCTGACAGATGTTGACCTTACAGGCTTGCAGGTCTGCAATGCTTCCCTGTCCTTTGCCCAGAAAAGCTCTGATATTAGTTCATTTTCAGATTGTGCTTCAGTGCCCAGTTGTTTTGCCTGGTTCTTGACAAAACACAGTACAATCAATTTGGGAAAAAGAAAAATGTATTCAGTTTTCTGTTAAGTAGTTGGCAAACAACTGGGTTTTGCACACATCTTATGTAGTGTATCAGAATAAGAAAAACAAGCACATCACTTCTTATCAAAATATGTTATGTTTCTCATACTAAACAATGTTATTTTGTATATATTCTGCATTTTTAATAATCTTTGAAACTGAGGCTCCCTCTTTTATTCTATGATTGCAATAATCTGGATTTATTTTGTTCCTAGTAATGAATGAAAATGGTGTGTAAATTCTATTCCCAGACCAGCCAGATTAACAACTGTAAAACTCTTCAACCCTCTAGTTGGCAAATGATTTATTGACATGACATTCAAATGTGTTTTGCTTCAGCATTAATGACAGGAGTTCCAGAACTTCTGTCACTGAGGTGATAAATGGATCCTTATACGTACAGCCTTGAAAAACTGGGAACGGTGCCATTTTTCCCTTCACTTTATTGAAAATCACATCTCTTTACATTTACAGGAAGTAGCAACTTCTTTTTCTTTCTGTGGTTATAATACATCATCATTTTGTTTATGAATGGTTAATCACTTTACTTGACCTAGGGTTGTTGGGAGGGTATAGGTTAGTATACAGGAAAATTACACTGAAAACAGCTGTTACAGGACTGATTTTTTTGACCTTGAAGAAGATAACTGGAATGACTAAAGCAGCCTAATCAAATGCAATAGTATTAAAAATGCTATGGTCGTGAAACGCATTGGCGGCACATTTCCTACTGTGTCTGGTTTAAGCATATCTATACCAGCTTACAAAAATGACGAAAAGAGATTCTCAACGACGAGTTGTTCCTATACTGAGATAAAAACATTAACACTGAAGTCTATAGCAGTTGCTAAAATATTTATGCAAATGACAAGTAACAGATTTAATCATGTTGTTATAAAAGGTGGAGCTCTGATATTTGCAAAAGAAAGATGTGAGAAACAGTGAGTTTCACTCTTACTCAAAGAGCAAAGAGAAATTGTATTTATTTTTTATTAAAAGCTTTTAGTCTGAAGACTCAAGTGTATTTGTGAAAAAGGACTGATTTTAATGAATTTCTTATTTGGGATTTGGTTTTGTAAAAATGTTCTGAATTCATCAAAATTAATTCTATTTTCAAACCAAAAAATTCAGACTGTTCATGCTGTGTTGGCTGTTATTCAGGCAAATTGATTTAACTTGTAGGAAGGAAAAAAGAATTATATAATGTTCAAACAAAAATGAAACACTTCTGTGCTGAAATGTTTCAATAATTTCCATTCTTTCTTATTATTAATGATGACCAAGTTGAGGAAATTTTCCGTATTGACTGTTTGACTTGGTTTGGTAGTGAAAATTAATTTTTAAAAACTCAGCAGTTTCCCAGAACAGGAAGACCATTCTCATTCTTTTGTCTTAATAAAATATTGTAATAAACTCTATCTGTTAGTACGGGTCATCTGGTATTTTGAAAAGATTCTGTGTTCAGATGTCCCCGATAGGTTCATACCCTTTGCTAGTACTGCCAGACACTATTACACCAATTAAGTATTTCACAGCTCAGTCACTGCATAGCTATCCATGCATGCTGAAAGGACCCAGGTGTCAGACTTTTACAAAGGCAGGAGAAGGCAGGAGTGAGAATCAGTGTTGGCTGCCCCAAATTCACTCCTTACAGCAGGGGCCATGCCAGCCTCCTCAACTCACTGTTTTAAGGTGCCTAAGCTGAACTGTTGTTATTCAGATGAAAATTAAGGCTGGTCTGCCAAAGAAAACAGGAGTAAGCTCAGTGTGAGTCAATCACTTGCTCTGATCTAAAGCTCACTACAAAACACTACCCAGACTAGCAACAGCTTCTGCATCTCCAGCACAGACCATCCATTACAAACCCAAACAGTCTAGTAGTTAGAATTAATACAGTGCCAATATTTTTTAAATGTGTCTGGAGTTTATCACAACTCTAACGTGAAAAATTGGATTGAAACTCCTGGGAGAACCAACTTCCCTTCCTCCAGTGAATCTGCAGCTCTTGTGCGTAGCAATCCTCTGATATTCATGCATCTGGAAAAAGGATAGGACGAAAGCAGAAAGTGCCCTTGTATGTAAAAAGCTTAAAAGTAACAGGGAGTTAACTGAACTTTGATGTACCCTGAAAATGTTTAATGAGTGTTTGTCTGTTGGAAAGTATTGGGTTTGCATGGCAAGGTTTTGGTAGTGGGGCGGCTACAGGGGTGGCTTCTGTGAGAAGCTGCTAGAAGCTTCCCCTGTGTCCGATAGAGCCAATGCCAGCCGGCTCCAAGACGGACCCGCCGCTGGCCAAGGCCGAGCCCATCAGCGACGGTGGTAGCGCCTCTGGGATAGCATATTTAAGAAGGGGGAAAAATCCCCTGCGCAACAGCAATTGCAGCCAGAGAGAGGAGTGAGAATATGTGAGAGAAACAACTCTGCAGACACCAAGGTCAGTGAGGAAGGAGGGGGAGGAGGTGCTCCAGGCGCTGGAGCAGAGATTCCCCTGCAGCCTGTGGTGAAGACCCTGGTGAGGCAGGCTGTGCCCCCCCGCCCCCTGACCCCACACCGGAGCAGGTGGATGCCCGAAGGAGGCTGTGACCCCGTGGGAAGCCCGTGCTGGAGCAGGCTCCTGGCAGGACCTGTGGAGCCGTGGAGAGAGGAGCCCACGCTGGAGCAGGTTTGCTGGCAGGACTTGTGACCCCGCGGGGGACCCACGCTGGAGCAGTCTGTTCCTGAAGGACTGCACCTCGTGGAAAGGACCCATGCTGGAGCAGTTCGTGAAGAACTGCAGCCCGTGGGAAGGACTCACACTGGAGAAGTTCATGGAGGACTGTCTCCCGTGGGAGGGACCCCACGCTGGAGCAGGGGAAGAGTGTGAGGAGTCCTCCCCCTGAGGAGGAAGGAGCAGCAGAAACAACGTCTGATGGACTGACCCAAACCCCCATTCCCCGTCCCCCTGTGCCACTGGGGGGAGGAGGTAGAAAATTCAGGAGTAAAGTTAAGCCTGGGAAGAAGGGAGAGGTGGGGGGAAGGTGTTTTTAAGATTTGGTTTTATTTCTCATTATCCTACTCTAATTTGATTAGTAACAAATTAAATTAATTCTTTTCCCCAAGTCGAGTCTGTTTTGCCCATGATGGTAATTGGTGAGTGATCTCCCTGTCCTTATCTCGACCCACGAGCCTTTCGTTATATTTTCTCTCCCCTGTCCAGTTGAGGAGGGGAGTGACAGAGTGGCTTTGGTGGGCACCTGGCATCCAGCCAGGGTCAACCCACTACGTGGGTGAAATCTATCAGAGCATTTTTTTGTTAAACTTTTTTTCCCCATTCTTCATAACAGTAACACAGCAATAGCTTTATTAGTGACTTTACTATAAAGATGTATCTTTGGTTTGAACAAACTTGATCAAGTTCATAGCTGGTATACTTCTGAATGTCTGTTTGTTCTGGAAAATGACGACTGTTCCTCAGGCAATTAGATTTCCATGTAAAACTATCTGCTATGATTTCCAGGAGATTTATTCCATGTGAAAGATTAAAGGTCGATTTACCAAGTTCATGTAGGTTTCCCAAGTCTTATAGGAAATGCTCCTACTGTTCAATAGTGCAGGATGCAGTTTAAGGTCAGCATTAGGTAAGAGGGAAATATGAGCTGTTTTATATTTGAACAGAAACCACAGGCCTTACAAAATACGGGTAAAGTTTCAGTGCTGTAAGAAAAATGATGATGCATTTTTTATTGTTATGAAATGCCTGATAAAGACTGAAATACAGTCGTAGCAGAGATTTAAATAAAGTTTCTATTACACTGCTTCCTGGCATTTTATCAAATCAGATGGATGTGGACAACATATAATATTATCAACCTCAATCCCACACTCAAACCCTCCAAAGCATCTGAAGGGATCTGTAGGAGTGCATGGATTTGTTTTGCTAATTGGTCAATACCTATGGTGTAAACTGGAGATGTAATGATGCTGTAAAGTAGCGCATTTTGATAACAGGTAGCACCTTACTTTGCTTGCAGCCTGTTTCGCTCATCGTTGGCTCCATCGTTGACTCCCTTCAGGCTGCCTTGCTTTGAGGTGGCTGTGAAGTGCTGGTGACTCGGCTTGGTCCCCAGCAAAGCTGGCTGTAGTCTTCTGTAGCCTCCTGTGACTTGTTTTCAAGAAGAAGAGCAGGTGGAGAAGCAGTGATAAAGAGAGTGGTTAAGATTAGGATATGATACATCAGCTTGTTTAGGTATATAGTGTTTATTATATATACGTATATATGACTTGGAAGGAGGAGTGATCACTGGGGAAAAGATGAGTCAAGGTGACTTAGAAGAACCAGAGGGCTGAGAAGGAATTCAGACCTCAGTTATCCAGATGAATGATGGCAAGTGAATTTCAGTGTTAAGCAATATAAAATCATGCCTGTTAAAGAGAAAAGTATGAACTACCCAGACATTAGAGAATTCTCAATTAACCTTATCAGCCCAGCAAAGAGGCCGGGTTCTCACCATAGCGCCATTAGGGCTCTGCTGAATGCAGTCAATGAAAGACAGGATATGCCGCAGAGATAAGAATGGGGTGATAAACCCTGCAGAAGTTATGATGCTGTAACCAAGTGTGCAGCCCCATCTAAAATACAATGAACAGTACTGGGGAGAGGAAAAGAGCAAGTTCAGAAAAGAGTGGTGAAACAACCGACCTGCAAAGTGGAACTCACTACAACAGAAAGACAATAAAATCAGGACTTTAAAAAAGATTCTAAAGTGATTATAAAGAATGACAAGAGTTTTGTGAAATAGCTAGAAAATCCCATGCATAGGCTAATCTTTATTGGATCAGGAGGAGACATAATGATGAGGGACAACTACCCCACCTACACTTACTGAAAATTTCTTAAATCGTACGTTGAAACATCTGCTGGGTAGTAGTTGAGAGTACTAGACTGCATTTCTAGTATAACAATTCCTACACTCCTGTATTGGTCAAAAATTGAAGAGGAAAGAATAGGACAGAATCACTAATATAGTTGCTCATAACTTTGCCCCCTAGAACTCCTAAAAATTATTTTTCAGAGCTCCCTTGAATTTCTGTGGAAAGTTACTGTGCACATGCTTTCTTTGTGCTTGTTCAGCCATAAATCAAAAAAGAATCTTTCCGTCAAAAGATCAGCGTGAGACCAACCTCTGAACGCTAACCTCAGAAAAGTAGTCTTGTGCTGCTACAAAATTAGACACTTCTGTGTCTCTGTTCTGAATAAGTTGTTAACCCTCACCCTTTCCCCAGCACTAGCAGAAATAATTATTGCTATTTACCATTGTTACTCAGTCTTTTCAAAACGTCATTAGTCGGTGTCCTGCCTTGAGAAGATTTTGCAAAAATTGCATACGCATAATTAAAACTAAAGAGATACAAATACATTGTAGTTAATAAGCCACAAAGATCTATTTGAAATAGGACTTTTAAGATGTGATTTGAACACAATGATAGAGAGCACCTGATGTGTGAAAAGTCCTAGATTCAAGAAAAAACATGATAAAAATAATTATAGCCCATTAGGAAGGGAAGTGCTGATGTATTTGTTCTATACATGTACTTTAAAAGCTAAATTATCTAATTCTACTCCCATTGTAATCAAAAGCCAAACTTAATCTATTTCCAATTAACTTTCCTTTCCATGGTCTAGTGAGACTTTTGAACCATATATTCAGTGCAAGGTTTGGAAAGTGCTCACATTCACAGTGTTACCTGCTGTCTAAACCAGGCTAGGTTTGAACCCGTGTTCCAGGGTCTGAAGAAGACCTATGTTTGGCCAAGTTCCCTCTGATGGGTAATTGCTGATGATGAGCAGAACTGTCAGTTCCTTCGTTTTAAAAGGCCAGGGTGAGCCTAGCTCAGTTTTGAAAGCAACACCTTGCTGTCTAATTTAAGAGCAGGTTTTGATCTGTGAGTCCAGAGGTAGCATTGGTTACTCCCTTGCATCTCAGAATTAGGCCAGAGGGAGAAATAAACATCTGTCTCTCAGTGTTTTCTAAGAGGTGTTTTAGGTATCTCCCCACTCGGTGCACTGCCTGTCCTTAATCCCACCCGAGGCAGGCGGCTCTTCTCATGCACTGCAGGGTGAGCTGCGATGTCCAACCCAGGGCAGCAGATTCCTCTTGGGGAGGCAGAGGACGCTGGGCATTGCAACACCCACTCGGAGGCACAACTGCATTTCATCTTCTAACTCAGCTGGGGAGAACCCGAGGGGAGCCTGGCACTTACTCAGGCTCTTGAGAACCCTCTTAATAAATAACAACAGAAGTAGAACAAAAAGTCAACATAGCATCGCTTGCATTTTTTTACCACTGGTATATGAAGATCATGTATTCCATAAATAGTCTGATAGACCAGAAGGAAATACAAAAATAACGTGGTCCAACGTTCAGGACAACTCATGTCAGAAAAAACCTCAGTGATTTCTGCATAAAGATCAAAACTTCTGTTTGGACAGAGGAGAACAGATCCAACCTTGATGTGAAGACTTAATGTCTTCACCACATACAGTGGCAAACTGTTCCAGTGGCTAATTATCCACCCTTGCTGCTGGGAATGTGCTATTTCTGGTTTGATTTTGTTTAGCTTCTGCTCCTATTTCATCTGCTTTTCTTTTTTTTTTCCTTTTTTTTTTCCTTTCTTCTGTTTTCTTCTCTCTTTGCAAAATTAAAGAGCCAGCCACAGTCAGTAATCTTTTTCCTCATGTTGACACTATTAGACTGTGACTGAATGATTGCTTAGCCAAACTAAGACTATTATTGCTTAGCCAAATGAAGGCTGAGCACCTCCAATTTCAGTATCTAGGTCAGACTTTCCAGAGACATTTATTTGCCATTTTTTTTGTGACACCAGGATCAAACAGTTCCAGTGGTGGACTTTATTGTTTCATACGCAGAGGTAATACTCTCTGCTTTAGCTGCCTATTAACCCAAAGATCCCACTTGGCAGGATGAATAGTTTCTCTTTAGCCTGTGCTGAGTTTAGTGGAGTGGTGCCACCTCGGAAAGGGAGGGAAGGGACGGAAGTTTGCTCAGGCCAGTACAGGAAAAAAAGCTGCCGTTCCCTCTGGAAGAGGGTTGGGGACAGTGTCCTATATGCATGGGGCAAGGCGATTTATTGACAGTGGGGTCTGGGCACTGACTATTACTGTGCCATGGGATCTGTGGCCTGGGAAAGCCTGGGAAAGGAGACCAGGACAGCACAGCAGGTTTTGGCTGAGCGAACCATGAGGTCGCATCGCATGTGATGCTAGACCTTCAGAGTGTCTCTAGCTGGCCTGGGCCACCGGCATCTCCTCAGGGATCGGAGTGCACCCAGAGTGCAAAGGGATCATCCTCCTCAGAAACACTTCATATTAGTGACCCTATGTCACCTCTCACTTGCTTACACCTTTCCTCCATCTCTCATTTCCCTCGTTCCTTCCTGTCTAAATACGTCCATGTGACACGCAGTTCTCATCCTTCTGACCGCTGCAGATACCCTCTCTTTGGACGTGCAAGCTGTACTAGCTGTGCAGCTGCTGGAGACAGCCAGCTTTTCACTGGATGAATGTCGGTGAACTTTGATAACTGTATTGAATTGTGAATGCCGGTGTTGCAAAATTCCTGTCTGATGTGCAGTGACAAGGTACATGAACTCTGCATGATTTTTAAGAAAAAAAGGGAAATGTGACAATGTTTTAAGTAAATGCCTATCAGTTACTACCTAAAGCTGCTCTCTATCAGAACTGGGAGATCCTTTATGATTACAGTCCTTTCCCTTTCTGCATATTAGCTCTGCTTTTTTTAAACAAGATTATTCAAAATTGTCAACAGATGTTTTCTTCACATATATTTCAACCTATCACTTATCTAAAAGAGAATTAAAGGAATGAGACATGTGCTGTCATTTATCCTCAGGTGTGAGGGTAGTGGGTTACTTAAGTCACCTGCTATTACTTCTATTCCAGGATTGGATGAATCACATTTTTATAAACAGAAGGAAATATATCCAAGAGATTTCCAGATAGCCTCTGAGGTCATTAGAACTAAGTACCTGGTCGAATTAGTAATTTCACTGTGTGTTATCTGCATCTTTAGGCTTTGAATCATCTCTCAGTTTGGCTGTATGTGCCTAAGCCAATTTTGAAAAAGGAAATTAGGCTCCTAATTTTGAAAGCTGAATGACATCAGAGTGAATTAGGCTCTAAAATCTGGCTCGATTCCGTTCACTATCTGTGCCATGACTGCAAGGCAGTACAAGGCAGCCATGCCTCTGCAAGAATTTGTTGCTTCTTATTTTACACTGAAAAAGTTCACCTAAATACGCAATATATCCAGCCATGAAATTTACTAATGTATTTATATGCTGTTATGACCAACATAGGCATTCTTAATTAATAAGTCACAATTTCTTATTAGGTCCCTACTCACTAAGTGGCATGCGACTCAGTTAAAAGGAAATCATCAGGCAAAGCTCTAGTGAGTGCTTTAGAAATACTGTAATGGCTGCACTGCAATTAATGAAGTGTTAGAGATAATCCTTTGCCATCTGTCTTTATTTTGCTAAGCCACTCAAGTAGAGACCATATTTGAGGGGAGAAAAGAAAATCCAGAGCTAGAAGAGAATACTGCAAATGAGTATTCGCCAACATTTGTTCCAGTTCTGAGCAGCTGTTCAGTGTGATCGTGTTCATATCTCCTTTTATTCGCTATTCATGATCATTCTCACAAACGAGATTATTCTTCATACAAATACCTAATTGCGAAGGAGCACGTTGCTATTCTTCTATTCACAGTGCTTCTGCCTCCCAGCCAGGGACCCAAATGAGACCGTTTGACTCCACCGGTCGACAGCCTGCTGCTAACAGCGACCTGTGAGCAGTTCTGAGGTGAGACTTGCACAAAGGGCTTTGGTGCACAAGTCCCTGGGACTCCCTGTGTCTGAGCCTTGAGTGAAAGAGAGAACAAATGCAGAAATGACTGAGACCGACAGGCACACGGCTCACTAAACCTTTCAGCCAGCTGTAGAGTTTCCTAAGCTCTCAGCTGGGCTGCAGCCCAGGGGCTTGTAAAGGCTGGTCTGAAGGTGGGAAGCTCTTTGTCTTCTTTTTACCAGTGAAATGCAGTGAGGGCAACAACCTTTTCAAATGGCCATACACATATATGTATATTTATATGTACATATGTGGTGGCAGTGCTGCACGGGGATACGGATGGAGTTCCCTTGTATCTGCGCATCTCAGGAGTCTTAAATGATTTTTTTTTTTCTGGTTCTGCTTTCTCCCCTTCATCAAGGGGAATCGCCTCTCTGTCCTACTTACCCACTTTGTGTTCATCAAACACAGATACAATTCAATCATTAGTATACTTGCACCACTGTGAAGTCACTCAAGTCTTTTTCTTAAAAAGATTCATTAGTCTTTGTCTGGGACACTGACCTACCAGTCAGTCCTATTAATCCAAATAGAAAATACATGTTAATATTTATGTGTCTGCAGCTCTCTGAAGGCGATGATTTTTATGACAATGAAGCCAAAAACTGTGGTAAAGCCAGAAAATGGTCAGTGAACATCTAAAAAACAGTGTGAAAAACACTGACGAGTTTTTATTCCACTCAGTAAAATTGTCCAAATGTAACACTGACAGTTTTATTACCTAGTGGATTGTAATAAACCAAAATTCAATATTCTTGTTTCACTACAACTATTATTTTGCAGCATCTTGAAAGATGATGTTCTTCGTGTCCAGAAACATAAAATGCAGTAATTCAAGATACACCATGCAGTTTGCCAAATAGATTTTGACAAAGGTGCTTCGTCAATATTTTACTGAGAATGAAAAATGAACGTCTCCATTTTATTTATTCTCTCAGGAGCCTAGCAACCTCTCACTATGCTCCAAGGGAAAACTCAGTGCTTCTGAAATGATAAAGTCTTTCATGCAACCTTTTAAGAAGGCTTCAGTGCCACATGTCCATTATTTTTCATTTATTGTTTTAACAGGAGCTTTTCCATGAACTCATATCTGGCATATTTTTGAGTAGTAATCATAGCAAAGCAGCACCTTGGCTGTGTAGGTATTTATTCCTGCGGAGATCTGCATTTTGATTTTACCTGCGTGCATAATGAATTCTGACAGCTCAGCCTGTCAGTAAAAAAGAGGCTGCTTTTAAAGAATCGGTCTGCTTGTGTACTCCCCAGCTAAACATGCTACAAAAGTCTAACAGTTTCATCAGGGAGAGGAAGCCTTTGAATCTGTTTGTCTCCATTTCTTAACTTTGCTTTATTATAACGTTTTGTAGGGTGAAGTAGTTCAAAGTGCTGAACAGGGAATGAAGTCCTCTCTTTACTTGTTGATAGCCAAATGTTCCCACCTTTACCATTCATGAGCTTTTTCTCCATGGTTAGTTCCTTTAGGGGAAATATGTGCACATGGTGGAGGGACAGACATTACATATTACAGGCTATTGTAGAATTGTAACGTAGGTGCTCTGAATGGCTCCCTGGAGGTTCCTGTGTCTTTTCACTGACAAGCTGGGAGAGACGACATGTCTCCGTTTTCTTGGAATTGCAGTTGCCTAAAGGGGGTAGGGTGGAAACCGTCCTCGGCACCATGAAATGGGCTGTTCTTTGGAAACCACATGCCTGCCTACAGAGGCAACACAAGGGAAGTCTTCCCTTCCTCATCTGCATGGGTCTCTTGGGGAAGGTACCAATGGGGACAGACGATCACTCTTTCTCAGCTGTCACTCAGCCCTTGGCTGTCAAGTGATCCATATCACTGCTATGGATGCCAGCTAGCACTGGTTATGCTATTTGGGGCTCTGTGATGGCAGAAAGTAGGACAGATACCGTTCCTTCCTTTCTGAGGACCAGAAAATATCCTTTGACTGGCCTCAGTCACATTTCTGTGAGTGATGTGAATTATAATGATACCTCTATTATTTTGCATAGAAAAAAGTGCAGGGCGCGGTAAACCTCTGGAAGGAGTGAACAAACCCATGGCGCAGTACTGGTCAAAAGCAGGTTTTGGTGCATCATTCTGGAATGGAGCTCTGCCTGCATCCTCTTTTTCTGTAGTGTTTCTCTTTAAACATTTTCTCGGTGTCAGCGTGTTGGTCATTCCAGCACAGAAAAGAATCCTCATTTGTGATGTGTGATATAAAAGCTGCAAGCACACATGAAACATCTTAGATCATAGAGATTTTCTCAGAAGTGACTGATAATCAGGGAGATGAACTGAAAGGAAGATAGTCAATGTGATGTAAGGCCATGACATAAATCTTTCAGAGGAAAGGGAATAGCTGGTTACCCAAAATGAAGGAGAATGTCAGATATTCGGCAAGTTGGATAAAAGTCTAGTTTACAGTGCACTTGCACATCCCGACTATCTGCTCTTGGAGGACAGTGCAAGTAAATCAGAGCATCTGTTTTCCCAGTTTTCGTGTTTCAGTATTGTTTTGGTATGTGTTCCTGGTTTGATGAGGTCAGCAGTTCATTTCATCTGAGTGTTTGTCTCCTTAAATGATCTTTTGGATTGTGTTTACTTGTTTACTTCAGTACTCAGATGTGGATGCGTCTCTGTGTACCCAGTGAAAACTGGCTGCTGTGCATTTTGATGTTACAAGATGCAGAGCACTGCACATCCCTGTATCTGAGGGCACAGTTAAGCCCTCAGAACGGCTGAATTGTGTCTTTGCACAACAGGGGATTTGATAATTGGGCAGATGAAGCATGAAGGAATGAAGCTAGAGAGCTGGTGGCACAAATTCCAGTCTGAATCCAACAAATCACATCATAAGAATGATTTTTTTTCTTTAAAACATCCTTACAGCAGGGCTGTAATGGAGATAAAGCAAATGTTATTCACTGCTATAGTATCATTCAAGTGTCATTCTTTTAGCAGCATGCTATACCGCTCATAAGCGGGCACAGGGCAGCAGCTGAAGGAGTCTTTGTGCTGTCTGCGTTTATAATTGTTCCCGCTGAGCAAAAACCTAAGGCCACTCAGTGTCTGCATGACATGTAGCAGGGATATGTCAAAACCACATGCTGTTATATTTGGGGTGCACTTAGAGATAATAATTGGTTGGCTTATAGTTTTAATCAGCAACGATTAAATGCATCTCTGCCAGATATGTAGAAAAAACATCTGTAATGTTCATGTCAGTGTTGCATCCAGATTCCTTAGTCAGTCATACATGGGAAAAGACTAGGGAAGTATTTTGAAACGGTGCCAGCACACGGATATTAGGTTATTACTTTAATTGACTACATCAACAAATGCACAGAAGTATCACTTACCAGACAAGTTTCTCTTGGTTAGTCTCTGATAGTGGATTTCAGTTCACGTAAATGGAGTTTCTAGAGCTTCCTAAGGAAAGAAATATGAGGAACAGACATCCCATTTATCATCCTTAGGCCAGTGGAGACATTGAATATTTTAACTAAGTTTTGACAAATTGTGTGCAAGTCGGTGATCTAGGAATGAAGTTCTGGAAATCATTGGCTATACATTTGTAAAAACAAGTAGGAAATTTAATATGTTAGGAGCCAGATGGAAGAGGTATGCCAGCGTCATGCAGAGAGAAACTTACACTAGAGACAGGGAATAAACTGTAGTCATAATTACAGAAAAAATTTTGGCTGCATTGAAGGGTGTTTTGCCATTGATTTTGGAGAGAATAGGATTTCATCCACAGTATGTAGGAGTGAACAGTATTTGTTAGGATTATATCTCTAAGACAGATGCAGGTATAAACTAAAGGACAGATGCCCCAGAGTGAGGAGTAACAGTTAGGAATAATAATAGTTTCCCTGAACAATGAACTTTGTGTACATTTTTGTAAAAGCATTTTTATGCTCTGCAGTGCAATTTGTGAAAATATGTTTTCAAGAAGAGTTTTGTTTCTTCTTCTTCTTTAAATTTGATGTTTTCAAGCTGGTTTACGTGAAAGAAACAAGAATCCAATACTTAGGTAAGCACTTGCTTGCTGTAGGAGAAAAGATTTTGGCATTTGTCTTATGCATGAATGCAGTGGCACCGAGTGCCAATCCCTAGAAAAGAAGTTTCACATCAGCACAAAAATTGACAGTACGGTGTATGTTGATGCTAACTTTGTGCAGGGCTGTGATATATCACTGACTCTGTAGGAGAGCCACGCTGCCCCTTCTTTCCAGACATGTCAGCAGATCCTGAGGACGCACTTCTGTTAGCTGAGCGTTCCCATGGCACACCGCTAAAAAAAGCCATTACTAGTTCCTGGCCTGAGATCTCGATACAATACAAAATGCTTTTTCACAATACCTGTTTTAAAACCTGTAGGAAGCATTTTCATTTTACTTGTGCAGAGCTATTTTGCAGAAAGCAAGGCTGCAAGAGGAGCTATGTGGACACAGAACATATTCTGCCAGTGGCAAAACTGACATTATGAACTTTGCTGGCATATAAACCTAAGTTTGTTTTTAACAGTTCGTAAAGTACTAAGGGTACATTCTGCTCATTCTGGATTGACCTGGGGTCCCAGAGCTTCACAGACGTGAAAATGCAATGGTTCTGTGATGCCAGTGCTTGAGGGACTGTCTTTGCCGAGGGTGGCACCTCACGAAGAGGATGTTATCTTAACAGGACAATATCAGCTCCTGTGTAAATTCAAGACTTGAAAACTTCCCTCTTCTAAGTACATGCATCATTAGAAATGGAGGAAATCTGGCATCTCCTGAGACACTTTTTGCAAGTTTGCAAAGTTTTTAACTTTCCTGCTTCCATTTGCATGCTGGAAAATCAAGAGAATGGTGAAAAAAGATGTCTTTTACTTGATATTATGGTGTTTTGAATCCAGAAATTCAAGGAACATGGAAAAGAAATGTGCAATGAAAGAACTAATCTGACTCTGCCAGAACCTCAGCCAAGATTCAGTGCAGCTGTGGCTCAGCAAGGGAAGAAGGGTCAGGAAGTCTCTGTATCATCCATATCGGTCTGGCTGTTCAGAATATCAATTCTGCTCATCGCTGTCGGATTATACACTGAGGAGAAGAGGAAAATCAACTTGCTCTTTGAAATGCAAGAAGAGGAATAGTTTTGCTGCCCAGCCTCACATTTTTGAACCACGATTCTGCTGATATCAGCAGTAGCCTGCTGAATCATCTTTCTCTTTTGCTATTGCCTTGGTCTTCTTAAAGGAAAAAAAAACACAGTAAAACAAGACGGAGTAAAATACGGCTGAACTTTAAAGGGACTACCATTTTTGCACCAGGGACTGAAGATCTGCTAAGAGACACAGTAAAGTAACACACTAATGTAATGTTCGTATTACCAGGAACAGTGATGATTTTAATCATGGATTGGGAGAGGTATGGTACCATACACTGGAGTGAGACTTATTCATACAGAAAAGCGCAGAAAGGTGGATTGTTGTAGGTTTTGGCTTCCACTCAAATTTTCAGGTGATATGTGGCTCTATTAAGATCGGTGGCAGCATTACCACTGAACAGAGTGGAGTCACAAGTTGAATCTGAATACGGACATGCCACGCTTCAGTCTTTGGAGGATTCCTCTATATGCAATGAACATAAACAGATTCTGCTGCTCTGAAATGTGAGTTTCAATTGTTTTGATACAAATATTCCAAACAAAGATAGAAATGGAAGGTCCAGAATAACACAAAAATGATAACAGACACACACAGACATACAAATACTTCCAAGCTTTCTGTTACAGTGCCAAACCTCTGTAGCGGGAGATTGTTAGGTCAGTTTTTCAGACTTTCTAGTGTCATTTTTATCTCTTTTCTAATAGAATAATTCCATTGACTTCAAGAGATATGGTCCTCACTTATCCAGGGAGGATAGCACATTTAGGCCTGAAAAGTCCATGTAACTTAAGCAAGCAAATTAATTTCCAGATGCTTTTCAGCCTTCAATGAAAATTAGGGTTTTAGTCTCACCTGTCTAAACATAACAGTAAAGATTAGCTTGCCTTCACAAATGAATAATATTCCAGGTTATTATCTGTGGGTTTCAATTGCTATTTCTGCAAATATATTTTTTAATCTTTAATTTTCTATTTTTTTAATAAATAGCAACCTATAATATTGTTTATTAAAGTTCACAAAAGAGTTGAATCCCTATCATAGTTTTAAGGCAAATTTTCCATTTATCATTAGTGAAGTAGGCCTGAAAATTCATAGCAAAGTATAATTTCTAGATCTGCTATTTATTTATCACAATTGAAGAGATGCACTTTCATATTATCATTGCAATGAGTAAGGACTTCCCCTAATGGGAAATTCAATTTAAAAAATGCATCTTCTCTTGTGGGATTTTTTTTTTTTTTTCCAACTTATTTTAGATGATGAAATATCTGTATTTCAGGATTTTGAATCCAATCATCTTCCCCCGGTCTTTGATAATATCACTGGGATGGCAGGAGGAGTGCTCATAACTAGCCTTAGCCTAGTACTGCTAGGGAGTACTTAGCCTAGTACTCCTTGTGCCTCCATGGGACATAAATTTCTCCAAAAGCTGACGGAGGAAGGCAAAGTTGGACTTCTGCTCTGAATCTCTCTCCCAAAAGTCCGTCCTTCTCTTTTGATACCAAGGTAAATTCAGCTATGCTTTCCAGGGGAAAATTACCAAATGGATAAGCAAACGGAGCAGCTGATTAACCTTCACGTGTTTTATGGTGGTCAACTCCTGGCATGTAATAAGGTGGTGCACAAAAGCTGTAGAAGGCCCTGGCCCACGAGTGCATGGTTGAGAGGAGCAAGTCTGGCTGCATGGCCCCAGGGTGATCCAGCACATCTCACTAAGCCAGCAAATACCTTTTCTGTTTTTTCCCTTAGTTTTCTGCTGGTTTAGTGACTTCAATCAGCTCCCTGGGAGGTCAGAGCAAGGTGAGAATGGAGAGGAGGAGGAAGAGGAGGAAGAGGGAGGAGGGCTGTTCCCTTCAGCAACACCAATCTCTCCAGCTGGGCTCAGCCCAGCTCAGCTAATCACTTTTTGACTTGATTCATGTGAAATTGAGCTAAATTTAAGAAAAACTCTTGGACACTCTAGACATACTCATTCACCACCTTTGTATGTCAGCGAAGAACATTTTATGCATGCACAATTTCCAATCACTTCATATGTATTAAAATGCTAATATTTATATGTCTGCATCTTGGTTTTAGTGTGCTCAACAAGAAACAGATTCTCAGTCCCTGTCAGGTATGTAATTTTTCTGGGTGAGTGCCTTGTTCAGTGTGGTCCATTCAACAGGAACTAGTTAACTTGGGAGTTAATCTGGAAAATCTCTGTGGTAGCCTGAAACAAAGAAGGATTTATCAAAAAACAGACACAGCAGTCATTTATTTGGTAATATGGTCTGAATAAGAGATGAACAGTAATGGGTTATTTAAACAAGCCTGCTTTATTGTCTTTGTGCTAACAAGATTCTGTGACATTACAGAAGCAGACCATCAAAAGGTCCAGTAAAGTTCCCTGCCCTTTGGTGTAAAATTTCACCAATTTCCTCCAGGCAAAACCAATCATCTGCTGACTAGTGGCATCTGCCCTGTGTTGCACAGGCTCTTTTACTATGAATGAGATTGTGCTTCCTTCACATTTAACAAAAAGGGAAGCGAAGGAAGAATTGCTTGCTGGATATATATGCATGTGCTTAAATATAACACTATGTATACATGCACATACGTATACTGGGATATGAGTGTGTGTGATCATATACATATTATATATATATACACTTATAAGTACATATTTGTATAAAAATGCCTGTAAATATTAAACTAGACATACAAAAGTATGGCTTAGAGTTGACCAAAGCTGTAAGGCAGTAAGTGAGCTTGTACATTTCTGCTACAGTAATCTCTCTTTAGGTCAACTCTGCCGGCAGTAGGAAAAACATCACCTTCTCAGCCTGTATCTGCAAAAAGCAAATACATTCTGCTCGATGCCATCTGCCCCATTACTGTGACTTAGGCATGTAGGATGGGTAACACCAGGATGTTTTAGCAGGGCTGTCCTATCTAAGGCAAGGGAAGATGTTCAGTATTTGATATGTGGAACGGTTGGAGATAGTGCAGAGAAGACCAACAGGAATGATGAGAGATCTAGAAAACGTGACCTATGAGCAAAGCTTAAAAAGCTTGGACTTGTTTATCCTAGAAAAGAAAAGATTAAGAAGACAAAATGATAGCCTTCAAGTAAAGATGAAAAGAGAAAAGGAATAAATTGTCTCTATAACCACTATGAACCAGATAAGAGGGAATAAAATAAGATTGTATCAAGGAGATTTAGGTCAGAGACTGTGAAAAGTTTCTGCTGGGAGCAAGTGCCTATGTTCTGACATACACAGGGAGGAGACACGATTGCCAGCACTGAGCTCTTCAAGAATAAAGCAGAAGACAAACTATCAGGAGGGGCCTGGATTGTCCTTTTGTGCAGACAGCTGGAACTCTTAAGGCTCCTGCCAGGCTCATTTTCTGACGTTATGGTAATTTTCAAGCTATTTTATCTGGTCCAATGCTTCCTGACCAGAAAACTGAATCAGCATGTGTCAGGAATTCTTAGGATACACTAGGGAAAGACCAAGACATCTGAAGCTCATGCATCTGCTACACAAGTCTGATGTCTCCAGACAAGAAGAACACAGTTCAGGAGCAAATCTTTTCAGTGTATTATATATGATGGTTGGAGACACTGAAGTTGGTTTTGTGTGCATGTGCAATGGAGACAAATGCTCCTTTATTTCCCAAAACACAGAGAAATCCATTAAAACAAATGTTCTGAGTTAGGATTAAGCTTGTCAAATCCAGGAAACTGAGAGTTAAACTTCTCACTCTTTCCCACAACTGAAAGCTGTTGTGCTTGGTCCTTGATGCATAGCTTGAATTTTTGCATACATTAGGTAATTTAGAGGATTTAGGAAGGCTTGCTATAAATATTACATAACAGTAACGTTCTGTCCTATTAAGAATGAATACCAGGGACTTTATCAGTGACAGGAGGTGAAGTTTGAATCATGGTAAAGGGGCATGTAGAAAACGATGTTCAAATGGATGTAGAATCAGTTCAAGCATACTAAAATATGCTAATTTTTTATCTTCAACTCAGCCTGCTCTCTGCTGACCCCCATTTCCAAAAGACCAAACTATGTTGCAAAACCAGAAAACCAAGTACTGCAAAATACTTCTTGGACCTTCTTGCATGTGTTAACTCAAAGACTGCTGATGACTTCAGTGGATTTGAATCTTATGAATGCCTGATTGCAGTGCATGGTGATAAAGTAACCAGCAACATGATTTATGTTCATACTTTTGGAGCAGGGGGAGGAACCATGGGGTAGAATATGCCTCTTTGAATAGCAGTGCATTATTTTATCATAGCATTTTACCCTTTCAGCATCACTGTCTGTCATGTTTTGAACAACACAGATAATGTAGAGTAGGGGAGGAGGCTTATACACACAAATTACAAGTCCCATCAACTGTTTTCCCCCAGCATGCCCACAGATTACTCACAAGGTTGGGCTGCTATCCTTGGAGCTTTCCAGACAGATTTTGCAGAAAAAAATAGTCATTACAAATAAAATCAAATAAAGAAGAATGTGAACATCTTAGACAGAAAGGGAACAAGGGAGAAAGTGAGTCTTCAAGAGCAAGACTTCTAGCAGCAGGACAGGTGGAAGCCAGTGACCATTAGATGTGCTCTCCACACATACAGCAGTATATGCAGATTGTCAGCTACACTGATTGTGACACCCAGATCCTAGATGCTATGGGTGTTAGCCACCTACAGGGGATGGTTAGCCGTCATCAGGGGGATAAGCCAGGAGCTGAGGGCAATCCCGGTGTGCACAGTGCCCTCACTGACCAGGGCACTGTCATCTAGCAGGCAGAGCTGGCTGCTGGTAACAGGGTCCATCAACAGCCCCTCACAAAACAAGTGATAAACCACATCCAGGATCCATCCAGGGAGGCCAGTTGGGAGCAGCAGGAGAAGGGACCAAAGACAAGACTGGAAAAAAGGCTACAACACAGATCCAAGGTCTATCCAGGAGACTGGGCCAGAGGCAAGACCAAGCCTGAGCTGAAAGGGGGTTCCTGGACCCACGGACAGAGGTGGGGATGTAAGTCTCTGGTGAGACCATTAAAGCCTGTTGGTGCACACACAGTCCTGGCAGACACATAAGTACCATTAAGGATATAGGCTTGTGGTCATTACATGGTACTGCGAGATGGTGACCAAAATTTGGAGAGTTTTGTACAGCACTGTTCTGCACAGCCAAGGGGATTTATAGTCCAGTCTTGAGGGGGCTTAACAAAATTAAGATTGGCCTGTTGGGGATAATAAGATTTCCAGGTGAACTTTATTAGTTCTTTGGTGATCTATCCTTTCAAAACACTCCCTTTCCTAAGGAGGACTCTTTCAACAGTCATATTAGATGATGTCACTTACTAGATGCTCACCCTCCTTCTAGAACTCAAACGTTGCCCAATTACCAAAACAGACAGTTTGTATCAGCAGAAACCCATTACTATGCAATGTAAAAAGGGAGGGCATGGGGTGCTGGAAAGGTTCATACGTAAGTAAGAAGTGGTCCCTGCTGCTTTTAATTGCATGCCCCAATTCTGACCTGAAAGAATGGCAGAGAAAGGAAAATATCATTAAAAAACTACAGGTAGTGAATTTTGAGTTGCAGCTGGACTAAACATATTCAGACAGTGTTTTCTCAGCTCTTTGCATTTGTTTGAACCAAGCTGTGCTCCTGTGAACATTTTTGGCCAAAGCCAAGATTATTAATTGATATGCAGTATCCCCCCTAACCTGACAGAGCAAAATTAGGTTTGGATTGGCTACTTAACACTGTGGATCAAGCTAAAACAAGCATTGCTTTTTTTCCTAATCACAGAAGTCAAAAGGTAGAACATACTCTTGCACAGAAAGTCAAGAGAGGGCTATGCACCAGTCCTGTCTTTGGGTTTATGGTGCCAGCTGACGCCATGCAAACACCAGCCTGTACCCTTGCAAAATTCAGATATCAGTGAAAAGCCACAAGACAGTTCAAGAACCATTCTTCTATGGTCACAAGAATCACAGAAGTTCCCCAAACAATGGATAAATTGGTAGAAAAGCAGTGACCTCGATTGTGAGAAAACAGAAACTGAGCTAGGTTTGTGGCAAATCCTGTGCAATAAATATTTCCCTCATTCATTCGTTTTTCAGCCAGGAAGTTGAATGCTGTGGCCCAAGTTGTGGATTATTTACAGTGACAAAACACCAGCAGGGTGGGTTGGATGACAACTGTGGCCAATGCTGAGACTCCAGCAGTCTCCTGAGGGTGTTGCTGGGGCTGTGGGTTCAGAAGTTGGACACTTTAAAGACTTCTGTATATTATAGCACTGGCTGGTTTAAGTCTTCCATCTCATGTAAACTATGGCTAACAGTATAAAATTAGATAGGAAATCTTACGTTGTTTGCATCCCATGGAAAAGGCTTAGCAGGGCTGTAGCTCCTGGCTCTGCAATCTCCTCAGGTCTCTGGTACTGTAGCAGAAACCTTCTACTGCCACATGACAGAGTCTAACTGTGGTCATCACAGCCCTGAGGACCAGTGAAGAGAGACGTGTGGAGGAGTTGTGGGGGAGCTAGCACCCTCAGAGATTCCCTTCTCCCGGAACTCCTCAAAGGGCCAAATAGGAGCAGCATCTCACCAGGTCACTCTCCCTCCAGGTCCATGCTCTCCTCTACACTAGTCAGGAGCAGGAACAACAGAATCCAGTTGTAGTACGGAAACAATATTGCAGGAATAGCAGAGCCCTTTTTATTCAAAAGGAAGATCTGTAGGGATGAAAGTTTCTTTCCACACACAGGATGGGAAGTTGCATTTCTGCCATTCTCTGTATGGAGACATATTTCTGATTCAGCTAAAAGTGTCTGGTACATATTTCATCGGAATTGTGTCTTAAACCACAGGAAGAAACCCTCTGAAGAACAAGCATAAACTGTCAGCAGCTATTTTCTCTGATAGTGAGACACTACCATGTGTCCCACACTTTCCCGTCCATAGTAGTCTGTGAATGTATAAGGAGAAGGTATTTGGAGTGGGTTCAGAAGCATGCCTTACAAAAAAAGGTGCCCATGAGATCATAGGGCTCTTGTTTGTTTACACTGAAGGAGATGGAAGCAGCACTTCTGTCTAAGGAGGCAAGAAATCTGTTTCACACCAGTGGCAAAAGTTGTCACCTCCCCAAGCAGCTGAGAGCACCTAGAGATGTTGCAGGACAACAGCCTGTTCACACCTCTTGGGCTGGAGCTCTGTCTTGGTGACAGAGTGCTTGCTGGAAAATTCAGCTGCTCCCATGGTCTGTTTTCACACTGTTTTTCCTCACTGCTTATTCCTTGACATTTCAGCAGGCTCCATGGGCATCGGAGCATGCGCTCGTCTAGCGCTCACCAACAGTGTGTGCAAACCAGGTGCTGACTTACAGTGAAGCTGGGTGGTTGCAGGCTGCCTCCTGGACTTCGTAGCCACCTACATTGGGCTCCAAGCTTCCTAGCCCCTTGATCCTCCTCGCCTAGATAGGATTATGCACAGGGTTCACAGTACATCGTGTATTGCTCTTTGTGCGTTGCGTCTCTGTCTCTTCTGATAGCAGCTGAGGAAGCTACTGACACCAGGAAGCCACCACTCTGGGCTGGCAGAAGGGACAGGGAGGAGTGATGGTGATTTCCAGTGTCCCAGGCCATTCTTCTCTTCCTTCCCTAACCTCATGCTCAGCATACATCTTGTGGCCAAGGGAGGCAGTTTCATATTATCCTTTTTTTTATTTCAGATTGTGCTAGGGTTGAGGTCACCTTCTCCCCAGCCATTTCCTACTCCTGCCTTTCTGCAATGGCTCTGATTATGGCACCTATTGCTATTAGCACTGTCAGATATCCTGGAGAAGACTTTCAAATCCTAGCAGTCCTGGGACAAGCATGATTATTTTATAATAAGAGAGTAAGTAAGTGGTGCAGCCCAGAGAATAAAAGTATTGACAGAGACTGCGACTCAAGGTTTAAGTTTGAAGCTCACTTCGATGACCTGGAGCAAGTCTCTGGCCTCATTTTTTCACCTCTTGGGATGAGACTGCAAACTTAATAGACTATTACAGTGTGTTTGCCCAGACAGACTCTACCAGTGGATCTTTTTTTGTCTTTGGGAAGACATCTAAGTATCATTGTAATACAAAACCAAATAATTTTATAAAGCCAGAAGAGACCACAACAATCAACAAGTTTGGGATCTTGCCATACAGAGTAATAAAGAAAACAATAAATATTTGAAGAAGGTGAAAAACATTAAGTTTAATTGACCCCTATTTGTATTTCTCCCTTTGAACTGTGTGACATGAGAGTCTTGTTCCTCATATACAGTGGTAGAATATTTTAGGGAGTTCGAATGCAAAAAGCTGACTTACTGGTACCATACTTCAAACTTCACCTCAGAATTTGACCCTGGGCAGCCACTAGTAGTTATAGCTGGAATATTTCACAGCACAGCTGTCATGAAGTTATTCCTTCACATTTGAAAGTTGGATGAATGAAAACATTTGAAAATATTAATGTGTCTGCTTACTGTGGATCCCTCTCTCCTATGGCTGAAGGCAAGATAGGAACAAATAAGAACATATGTTGATATTTCTCCTTTGAATTTGATTTTACCAATGTCCATTAAAAAGGCTGGTCATTTCCATGAGGGTCTTAAATGGAACAGAAGGACAGAAATCAAAATGACTTTGACATTTTAGAAATATCCTTTTTATGTATCCATTCTTTACCATGTTTTTATTGCTGTTTTCAGAGTCCTTTATAAGTCTTATGATACCTTGCTGACCTCTCCATCAATGGATAATTAGAAGGCCAACAAGTTCTCAGTGGCAACAACCGTCAGATGTCCTTTTAAACACATGGTTGCTGGGTAACAAGACCTCGCGCTGCATTCCTTCCTTGAAATATTTGTCCTATTTTTTATATATCCCTGCCAGTAAGTATGTCAGCATTCAGCCAACGTGCTGCAGGGCAAAATGCTAGCTGGAGCTTTTTTGATATCATGTGGTCCTTCCCAAAAGGAAAAATAATCAGAACAACCAAAGAGCTCTCATGCATTGTGCTGTGAAGGGCTGCATCAACTTGACTTCGACTTTCATTCCAGATTTCCCTGGCTGAATTGGTCTTTGAATGGAAATGCATAAGGACTTTTACTCTCATTTAGTAGTTCTTACTCTTTAAAAGCCACTGAAAGCTAAAGCATAGCTGAGTATACAAGAATGTGGCCTGACATGTATGAATGACCTTTTGGATCATAATAAAGGATTTTTAAAACTTCCAGTTCCTTATGATGGTGACCAATGCATTTTGCAAAAAAAAGTGTAGTCAAATGACAACCATGTGGAGTTTAGCAAGGGTTCTGCAAGGCTCTGTTTAAAGCCTCTCGGGCATACTCCAAAAGCTCTTGAAACACCCTGCCCCATCCTAACAGCCTGCTACAGTGCTTTTTGTGCACATACCTTATGATAGTCTCTATTTGGCTGACTTTTAAGGAAACTTTTCTCCACTTACTTAAAAAAAAAGAACAACAAACAAGCACAGAGAAAACTGAGAAAGCCCAGAGAGTGAAAGGCATTTGGGGACAGATTCTGAACTTGTTAAAATAATTGGGAATTAAAAAAGAAAAAAAGAGGTAGAGCTTTGTCATGAGATGCTGCACTTACAAGGATTAAATAGCTGACTGTACATCTGCCTAACAGTAAAGAGAGAAAGAAATACAATATCTGTTCCAGTAATTCCCCCAGGACCTTGCCTTTTTCAAAGATATTTTCCTCTCAAGGATTGTTCTTTTGTTTTTTTTCTCTGCTCTCCCCTCAGCCACTAAGTGAACTAGTGAGAACAAAATAAACAGTGCATAAAGGCTGAATACTGAATCTGTTAAAGTATCCAGCAGATAACTGGATGGGATAGGGTTCCTGCATTGACTGCATCATCATGAAAAGCATAAAGAAGGAAATTAAAGTGGTAGTTTATTTCTGGCATTTTCTGTTTTAGGGGACCTCAGCTTTGTAACTTTGATGCTAACAGTCTATTTGATTTAAATAGTAATATGCAAATAAACATCATATGAGAGGGAGAATGGGTAAGAGAGCAAATGCATTTGCATACAAAGCATATATAGTATAGTCATTGTCATTTAATATATACTATGAACTAAATTTTCCTCTCAGATACAATGGTAGAAATCCAGATCAATGTTATTGGCTTTGACAGAATTAATCTGGATTCACCAAAATGAATGCAGGGAGGGAGAATTTTTCTATGAAACAGCTTCTTATGAAAATTGCCTCTAAGTTTGTGATATTTAATCAAGATCTTATGTGAATATACAAATTCCAAGCCATTTCTACCAAAAGCCTTTAAAAGACATGTTGCTTATTTGCTTGTAATCCAGTAATTCAGCAGGAAACCGGCAGACAATGAGAAAACCTACTGCGGGAGAAAAAAAAGTTTTACAGTGCTCATGAATAGCTTTGGGCAATGTATCTTATTGATGTATTGCCATAGCCCTCAGGGGCAGCTGCTCTAGACCTGGGTATAGTGCAGCATATGGAAAAACATGTTCTTCCTCCATATCTAAGGTATTTTTATGCTCTCCCTCCCCATGGAACTGGTCTCAGATACTATTCGAGATGCTTCAAGTGCTGCAAACACAGCTCAGGCCTTTCACTGGCCTTCCAGGGAGGGCTCCTCCAGCATATGGCAATAATTTGAGCTCTCCAGATGTTAGCAGTCCAGAGGAACCTGCGAGCAGCTCTCGCCTGGTACTGGCTGATAGCTGTTGCTGGGGGAGCAGCTGCCTGGAGTACGGATAGCAGATAACAGCCTCAATAGCTGCTCTGCAGATGCAGGACAAGGAAAGTGAGGTACGAACACAGCAGATGAGATGAGAGGGGGAGCTGAAACCAACCGCTCTGCTCTGATCTTGATGGTGATATATAGCAATCTGAATTCAAACAGTATCTATTGGCGTGTCTGTATTTCTTAGTCACTAAGGGAAAGCTTGAACAGTTTATGCCTGAAAATGCAAAGTTTACTACAATTTGCAAAGAACAGGAGACTACTAAATGAACTCTGGATGTGCTTATTTAATTAATCTCACAAACATGAACTAAAAGATGATGTTTAGAAAACAGTTATTAGGAAGAGGGTTGTGGGGGTGTGGGTAAATGATGTAATTAATTCCAGATGAAGTTTTCCCAGTGAAAACTTCAGTATTTGTGAATTCACCCTCTGTTTCCCCATGTAGCTTTAGCTAGGGAAAGATTGAGTGAGGGAGAAGCTAGCTTTATAGCCATTAAGGTTGTGCTGATTTTACTGTCTGCTGACCCAGGCTGCGCAATACCCAATTCAAATCCTTTCTCAGCTTTAAGGGAAGTGAGCTCCTACCTCGTATAAAAGTGACATAATCCCAGCATTATTGATGTTTTGCTGAGCAATTCTCTGGACTGTCACCCTTTCTGTTCCTGAGGCTGCTCAACAAACCTGAGAATTGTCCTGTTGTTGTAACCCTGCAAAACCAGAAGAGGTAAGGTTGCAGTGTAGAATTAGATGATGGCCCGTTACTGGAACAGTGTTTTTTTTGACAGATCTTTTCCAAAAAGAAGTAGCAGTCTTCAGTAAACTAGAGAATTTCTTCAGATTAAAAAAGCCAGCCTTTAATTTCTTACTTTAAGCAACCAAGATGGGGGTTGTATCATTCCGTGTTTATATATTCAAGCTTTGGTTAAGAGTTAAAGGCTGTCTGTTTTAATCTGAAGAAATGCTGATTGTTTCACAAGTTTTGGCTCCACAATTTATTTTTTCAGTATAAGAAATGCCCCTTCTAAGAAAAAGAATTTCAATTCTGTTGTGCGTGGATTTACTTTGCCAATTAACTGAACAAAAGGTTCTAAAATCACCAGGATACATAGCCAAAATCTCCTCTCTAGTAACTCTTTATGTCCCTTCTGCTGACAATGGAGACCAACCTATTTTTCCTTTTTTCTTTCAATCTTGTCCTTACTTGCCCTTTTTTGCTCTGACATTTAGTTCTGGTTCCTCACTTCAGCTCAGTTATTTAAGGGTTATCCACCTGCTATTTTCCCTGCTCAGTAAGAGTTTTCATGCTTGTTGGGCTGCCAACAGCAAAGAGGTTGTAGCAGCTCAGCAGAGCCTCGGGAGAGCAGAACAAAGACATTAGGACTGCAAGGATGCTGCATGCAACAGTCTTTGGCCAACTTCACTACGTCAAGCATGGGAGCAGGAATGAAAAGAAAGCCAGTTGTTTCCCAGGGACGACCCAGGGCTGAGCTTGCACCTGAGTAAGTACACAATTATTCTAATAATAAAAAGTTTCGGATTTACACAATTTCCACCTTTTTGTTTTCTTTCGGGTTCATCGCTTTATAGATTCTTTTCCAATTGCTGCTTTAGAAGCTTTTCTCATGTTCTACTCCTACAGTCAGTGAAAAACATGATAATAAACACATCTGTTGGTTTTACTTCATTGTGTTTACTTAAATGATGACTCCAAATGATCCAGTCTTATGGGGTGGGCTTCAGTGGGTACATGTCTCCGCAGAAATGTTACTGATTTCATTTTCTGTCCTTCCTGTGGAAAAGCAGGGACTACTTCCATAGGAAATGAAGTACCAACTATGTCCCAAATTATGGTGTGTAACAGAAGAATGTCTTGAGGACAGTGCCTTCTACTCTGCACCAGGCATAACGAGACCCTTTTCTGGGTGGGTCTTTAAGTTTTGCTATGAAAATTATGGAAGATCTGCAGAAATATAGGTCCATCCATATGAAAAGCTTCAAAAGGAGACAGATAGCAGGGACTCCACAACTCCCTGTGTCTCTCTCTTCCCATGTTACAGTAGTTTTGGGTGGTCTGTGGGGGGGAAAAAAGCTGGACCTGCATCATGTCTTGCATATGCGTAATGTCAAAAGGCCCACAAGAGCCAAAAGGAGTTCCTGCTTTCTCCCCAACCCCTCCAGTTGGCTCACCGCGTTCCAGTTCTCCTAGGTGTATCTCTGGGAGTGTGCCAAGACCTCAATGGGAGCAGGAGAAGGAAATAAGGTGCCATGTCCCACCTTCTCCTTATTAGGGGCCATGGGAAGGATTTGTGCATAGAAGCTCTCTCCAAGAGAGGGAATGGAAGGTGGGATCACAGTCAGCAAAACCAAATGAGAGCTGTGTTTTAAACAACTCCTCATTTGACCATCTTCCAGCATGAAGCCTGAGTGTAACCTGGGGTGGATTA
The DNA here is from genome assembly GCF_018139145.2 of Gymnogyps californianus. Classification (NCBI taxonomy): domain Eukaryota; kingdom Metazoa; phylum Chordata; class Aves; order Accipitriformes; family Cathartidae; genus Gymnogyps; species Gymnogyps californianus. The sequence goes on from NC_059472.1 coordinate 41,646,422, forward strand.
TACCATGTGTGGAATAAAAAGCATTGAAAATGATTGTTTCTGCAGGGAAAACAAGATCAAATATTTCGTCTTAAAATTAATAGAAAAGAAAGCACTTTCAAAGATACAGTGAACTCTACAAAATTAAGGAACCTGTATGCAATTACAGTTTTCCTTCTGTGCATGCTGTTCTTTTGCAACTTCCTTGCTCCTATTTGACCCAGAAAGCCTAAGAGATACATAATTCAGTGGGTGTTCCCTGTGGTGTTCTAGATGCAAACGCAACGAAGAACTGTGGCAATGAAAGAGGCTATAGGCTTTAATAGAAGTTAAGAGATTCATATAAGTTGACAGGGATACAAGTAACCCAGATTTGATCTGGCCTGCATACAAATTCAGCCTCTCAGAAGATAAGATATCTATGTTTGTTCAGATAATAATCACTAAAAAATAACAGTTAATGGCCATACTTCTAACTCTTCCTTGAGAAAATGTCATGAAATCTGATAATAGATCAGAAAGTATAAAGCATGAAGTATGTACAGAGATCATGATGAAACAGCAAGGAAAACATGACAAATCCAAATTTCTAATTATTTGGTATTAATATTTTATTAGGTGTACATATAGAAGCATGCCCAGTTCTGGGCACCCCAGTACAAGAGAGATACAGAGCTCCTGGAGAGAGTCCAGCGAAGGGCCACAAAGATGATTAAGGCACTGGAGCATCTCTCCTGTGAGGAAAGGCTGAGAGATCTGGGACTGTTCAGCCTGGAGAAGAGAAGGCTCAAGGGGGACCTCATCAACGTATGTAAATACCTGAAGGGAGGGTGCAAAGAGGACGGAGCCAGGCTCTTCTCAGTGGTGCCCAGTGACAGGACCAGGCGCAATGGGCACAAACTGAAACACAGGAGGTTCCCTCTGAACATCAGGAAACACTTTTTCACTGTAAGCATGACCGAGCACTGGCACAGGTTGCCCAGAGAGGTTGTGGAATCGCCATCCTTGGAGATACTCAAAAGCTGTCTGGACGTGGTCCTGGGCAACCATCTCTAGGTGGCCCTACTTGATCAGGGGGTTGGACCAGATGCCCTCCAGAGGTGCCATCCAACCTCAGCCATTCTGTGATTCTGAGAAGTGAATTATAGCCCTACAGCTCATTGGAGCTGAACTGTGGACAAAGTGGTGGTTCAGTGAATGAGTGGAATGAAAAAATATATGAAAAAATATAAGGCTAATTTTCCAGTGAAATCAACCGCATCTTTTCCACCCTTTTTTTCAGTGGAACTAGGATTGTTCAGTAAAGAATACTGATCTGTAGAGCGTTTTTTTCCCCAAAGCTGGAGAGTAATGTGGCAGGTGAGGATGACGTTACTTGTAGAAGGAAGATAGTACTTCATACAGATGGCCAATTTTCCACCCTGGAACATCATATTTTATCTTGTTAGTAATTTCTATTATTGTTGTTTTCATAGTGAAAGATTTGGAGTGGAAATGCTGAAGCTGGACACTTAACATTTTGCAAAGTATCCTGAAAATAGAGTCCCAGCTGTTAGGCAACGACTCCCAGCTCTGCCTTGCGCACATCATGCCACACACACAGCTCTTCCACCACTCTTCCCGCTCTCAAAGGTGTCATTTGCATAGGCATTGGTTTTACTGCATTAACTTAGTATTGCAATCTGCAGATGATAAAAGTCTGTAAGGAGAGATGGAAACCGCAGAGATAAGGGAAAATGGTGGGATTTCCTTTACGAGCATCGATTCCTTCACAAGAGGCAGGCTGTAAAAGAGACACAGAAGCCATACACACACTCTATAAGCTGCCTGAGGGAAGTCATGGTCCAGTCTTTTCTGCACCTCCCCTGGGAAAGCACCATCCAAACAATCCATAACCAGTCCTGAGTTTTCCTTCTCTTATTTTTTGAGACTTGCTTTATTGGGTGGAAAAGCACTTCAAAGGTTTCCTCAATCTCCACGTGCTGTATTCCTGCAGAAGTAATAAGATAATTATTCCAAACCCAGGATGGAGTGGGGCTTGGATAAAGGGGCCTGGATAAAGGTTGGAGGGGCACGCTTTACAAGAAAAGGAAGGATTCAAACTTCTGCTCACTCTGATCCTCTAACTCCACTACATGGGTGCCAGGATCTCCGTGTCTGGCAGTACCTGCATCATGGATTTCACAAGGCAAGTAAGAATATTCAGGAAAATTACATTTGTTGAGTACCTTATCATCTTAGAAAGAAGGAAGAGTGAGTTAAGATTTTAAACAGAGATTTTCAAGTTCTTCAAAAGTCAGATTTTTCTTTTCATCCAGCTGTCTGCTGGATTTTGTCTTTATTTGAATTGGAAGCAGTAGAAGTGTGATTCCCTACACTGTGGGCTGCAATTGCAGGATGCTGTGGAGTGAAACCCTATGGCCAAGAATAGACTGTGCTGTGTGAAGGACTGAGGATGTTGGCGGTTCTCACAAATGAAAAAATTGTGATTGAGTTCGTCAGGTGATGCATGGCTTAGGTAACATTTTCAAAGCATGCTTTGAACAGAAACCTACAGGCTTTCAGCTGGAGTGAACTGAAGATTTACACAGTAAAAAACAAATCATTAGTCTTGTACCCAGATAAATGGCAAAAAGGAACAATGTCAAACTTAACATTTTGGGCAATATTTTGCCCTTAAGTTACTGTCCAAGGGTGTTCCTCCTGCATCTCCAAGAGCACCAACTGGCACATTAGAAAGTGCACATTATGGATTTTTATTTCACATAAGCCTCTTTTCCACTTGATCACAAAGGGAGGTTTAAGAAGTATAATGCCACACAAGAGAAAAGGGCATCCTGTGATCAGCACTGGGAAACTGAATGTAGGTGAGGGAGAGTATGCACACAAGGAAATTGAGAGGAATATATAATACCTGGTGGTATACAGTCTAAAGGTTCAATTTAGCCCCTTATGTTTTGAACAGAAGCTGTTTTGAAATATGTAGATTAAAATGACATAAAGAATCCAAAACAGATGCTAAAAAAACTTAAAAAGCCCTAATTTAATAATGGACAGATAACAGATTGTATTGTCAAATTGATTAAATAAAATGTTACTTGTTTGCATTTTCTCTGTCTGGTTTCCACCCGAACTACCACCACATTTGTCACAGAAGCACAGATAGCAGAAGTCAGTCTCGTTTGACGTATTGGCTTGGAATACAGGAGACTTCGAATCAGTTCCTGGCTAGGTCCTAGATTTCCATAATCAGTACATGCCTGAGTTCTCCAAAGGATACACAGAAGTGATAGTACCGATAACACTGCCTTTGCCTGACCTGTCTTTATAGCACAGTATTTGGCACTGTGCAGTGTCTCACAGACTCCGGTCTTGCTAATAAAAATAGCAGCCCACAATTTTATCATGCCCCTAATGTTAATGAGGAAAATTTCTGAGGTGCCATTGTAACTGAAGATAAATTGTGACCATTATAAAAAAGTGGGGCACTATTTCCCCCCCAAATTGCATCTTTGATTCACCAAAGCTATCTTTCAGTGGATCACAATATAGGGTCCATTCAGTCTGGAATGAGTGTTTGCTGCAAATCCTCTAAACCTCCAGTGTGACATTTGCCCTGCAGGCATAGACTATGGACATCAGAGACAGTGCAGGCCCTGTAACGGCATTTGTGAGAATAATAGGCTATCCATCAGACAGTAATTTTCCTCACTCCAGGGTCCAAAGCTGAGAAAAGGTTAGTCCTACAGGCTTAAGGGAAACTGCACAGCACAATAGAGTTCACACCGCTGCATGATTGTTATAATTCTTTGAGTTGATAATCACTGCGGTTGTTGATAACCATCTCAGTTTCTGTGGAAAAATTATAAAGTGAGCTCAAGGCTTGGCACTGAAGAAGTTATTTATTTTTGCAGAGATACCGTGTAGCTTTATCTGTTTTTCTGTTGCAAGTGCTAAATTAAACATGATAAAGGCAGAATCTTGAACCCTCAGGCATCTATGACAAAATGCAAATTTCCTGCTGCTTAGCTACAGCACCATGAAACTCTTTGTTGGGAGCTCTTCACTCTGTAGAGAATACAGAATATTTGATCCTCTTTCCATTGATGTCAATAGGGCTTTAACTTCCTAGACAGCAGAGGCAGGCCCATAATAACCTTGTTCGAACAAGTTTTTCCTACCAAATTTTAGCATGGTGTTATGGGATTTCTCTGCCCCTGGAATACCCCTAGACGTTCAGGGATGCACTAAGGAGCCCTCCCCAAGCCCAAGGCAGTTGTTATGGACAGAACTGCAAGGCTGGTCAATGAGATGCAAAACAAACAGCTTTAACTCTTGGAGTAGCACATTAAATTGCTCTTACACCCCAAGCGCGTCATAATCACTGCTACTTGCCTCTTTGCTCCATCTAGCTGTTTCTTCCCTGTCCTCAGGAAAGAAGAGGGTAAAAGGAGTGAGTTTGGCAATGAAGTCACAGCTATTAGATACAGAACAATAGCAATTTCCTTCTTTCCTATCAAATCTGGATCTACATGTTCAGGTCATGTCTCTCATCATGGTCAAGCTACAGTACAGGATCTGGAGCCTGTGGATTTCGTTTTTTCCAAAGACTATTCAAAATCTCTATACATGTTTAAATCATTCATCTTGCTTATGGAGCTGTATGAATTCTGGGCATCTTTTTTGATTACTCATGTACTGCAATGTTTGGAATGGAAGCATTTTTTTCACTTTGGTTTTAAAAATTACATTCGGGCAATATTCCAAGCAAAGCCTTCAGAAATAAAAACCATATTGTTTTGAGTTTTAAAACAATTTAGCTATCATTATTTGCTAAGTTGACATCAACTCACAAAAAGTTTAGCTCCAGTGAGACAGCCTTTTTGCTTGTTTGGAATGGCTGTGGTTTGTACATTAGTTCTGGGCACCTCTATTTCCTGAAGGTTTTGACCTGGTAGATTTAAATTAATTTATTTAGTAGAGCTGGTGAAATTAAAAATATGTATTTTTTGTTTGAGGGTTTTTCTTTTTTGCTCCAGTTTCTTGCTTGTTTTATAACACTTGTTACGTTATTTAAAAGCTCATCAGCATCATACGGCAATAAATGTCTTCAGCAAATCCGTATCTTCTGTGTTTCATGGTTGCTGAGCTGTGGCAGATGTTTATGCAAAGCAAATACTGAGAACATAAAGAAGACATATTACAAACAGGAAGTTATTTGTGCTGCAGAATGTGTCGGTTTTATTTTACTCTAGCACTCTAGAGGAGATACAGACACACCAAACCAGAATGTACTCCGTCAGCAAAGGTGATCGAAACTTCTGTTGTCTGTTCTTGTTTAGCTCCAATGGTTTACACCATGCTAAGTGCATTAAAGAACATTTACTTTTTCAGTGTACGTAGGATATCCATGATCCTATAGGCTTTTCAATAACAACACAGACTAAAGGGTCTTTTTATTTATTAAAACTTTGATGAAAACACGTTTTGGATGAACATTTGTTTGGATTAATCTTATTGCAGAAAGCAACAAAACATATATCTGCTTTTGCCTTCACCTTTGCAAATCCCTGCTTAAAAATATACACAAATGTACTTGGCAAATATGCTTGGAAATAGTTATTAAGAATTTGTTCTCCAAATTTAGCAGTTACTTTCCAGGTGTGTGCATCCAGGATAAGTACTATTTCTATATCACAAGAAACAGCACAAAATGCAACCACCGTGAAAAGCAAGAAACTTTACATAAACCTTACGTGTAAGCATTTACCATATATGCTGTTACAGCAGGAGCTGTGTCTTCAGAGTGGTCTGGGTGGGAGCAAGCACAGTGAGGGTTCAATTTTATTGTCGTCCTTAAGTACTGCTGTAAAATTTGTACATAGTATTGATGAAAAGAAGGGTGTCGCTTTCTTTAACTTCTGACAGCTCTGGCAGAGTAGATCTGAGTAAAGCAAATTTTGTCCTTCTGTTCCCTGTTAACAGGATGGATATTCCCAATCAATTGTAGTTGCATGACTGTATTAAAAGCAATAAGATTTCACAGGTGTCACAGATAAAATCAGTGCCTGAATTCTTCAGTATTTATGATCTTAATGTTCTTTCTCCCTGATGTTTTTGCAGCTTTCAGAGAACTCTTTTATTTCTATGAAGATGTCCGTTTTGCCATGGAGGACTGGATTCTTGTTTTCCTCCCGATGAAGAACTGTAAATTCATCATTGGCATCCATGTAGTAAGAGCAAATACGGAACAGAGGTTCAAGCCCTTTCTGAAGCTGGAAGGGACCTGCAGCCCTCCTGGTCCTTGGAAACCCAGTGGGATTCAGCAGCTCTCCAGATGATTGTTTTGCAAATCTCCTCCCCTGAACGTTGCTGTAGGAAACGTTCAGCACCGCTGAGGCTGCTCTGGCACACGATGAGCAGCATCCTATGATAATCACTCTTTGTCCCTGGTCGTCTTTGGGATCTCCACTGAGACTGTCAGTAAGACTGACAGTGCTTTTTATTATGTAGACCATCTGTGCCCTGAAGCTTGGATTGCCATGACCTAACCCATTTTGAGTGGGCTGCAGAGCCAGTACCCACTGCGAGAAGCCCCCTGAGAGCCACAGACACGAGCCAGAGGCAGGGCAGACAACATGTTCATGGAGTGGATTTGGGAAGTTCAGAATTACACCTCCCCGCAGATGTTCGCTCCCCAAGCATCTCTCAGCAAGGCAGGCAGGCAGGCCACCCCCGGCTGCCTTTTGTTTGCTGCCATTGCAGCAAATCCTCTCTGCAGATGTTCGGATCGAGTGCTGGAATGATGATTTCAGCCATTCAGAGCAGGCTTTACACCTCCTTTTGCAATGGCCTTGTCAGAAAACTTGGTCCTCAGAAATTTCATTTTGGGAAAAATGGTACATTGCGTTTTTAAATTTTAGCCCTTGTTAATGATGTTCCCTTTTTGCGGAAGGTAAGGGGGAGCATGACTTACATGGCTGAGCTGGCCTCTTCCTGTGACCTCCAGTGGCTGGCCACCACGAGTTCACAGCAAGGCTTTCCATAGCAAGTCCTGTCAATCAAATCCCAGTTTATCCAGTCACATATTCAAGAGGCCCTCAACTTTCTTTTAAAACCAAATGTTTCTAGTCTGCCCTTCTAAAGAGAAATTCAAAGCTCAACACTGCTTGAATCATTCAAGTTATAAAACAGGAAAGCAAGTAAAAAAGACAAGTAAAGCATTTGCCTCATGGTTATAGATGTTTGGAGCTGGCAATATTAGCAGCTTTTTACTCCTCTTTTGAGAATGTCAAGGTCTAAAGAAATAACTGAACACCTGAAGATCTGAAACTAGAAAGATTTTCAAGACCATGTGTGGTGGTTAGGCGTCCTTAGGTCCCTTAGGTTGTGTTGATTTCAATGCCTTCAGCTTCAGTCTGGAGCTTCATTTACACTTCTAATTGCTCCTGGGTCTCCTGCCACAGTTCCCCTCACCCCCACCAGTCTTTAACACAGTCATGAAGGCTCACAAAAACGCCACTGATCTCCCACTACTAAGGGTATGGGGAAGGAAGTATGGAAACATAGGAACTGCTCCAAAAAATCAGTAGGGCTCTTATGCTTTCATATCGGTATCTAAAAACTCTTGGCTAGGCATAGATTGAAGAGCGTGGCTATCGGATCATAAAATCTGCTTTCTGGCCTATTCCTCCTATATAGTCTACCAGCCCCAGAAGACTTGAAGCGATTCTTGCCTTTCTTCTTCACGCTTTTGGTTTTTAAAGAGGCATCCAGTGGCATCTTTCTTAAAAAGAGTCAGAAGGGTGAGGAGGGGGATGCAAGTGATGCCAGCAGAGGAGCCAGCAATAATCAGGGGAAATGATCTTGCAAAGAGATTCTCTCCTGCCTGTTACCACTAGCTGTGAGGAAGAAAGCAGCACTAGCAGGAAATGACCTGCTAGATTGTTTCTGCTTCTAGATCAATAAATAAAGGCTCTACAGTTTCCCTGGAAGGTATTCTGCTGTCATTGCAGACTGACTCTAAAACATTGAAGTCAAAGTGAGATTACTTTCTAACAGCAGCCACTTAATCATGAGCAACAACAACAGTCATCCTGGCTACTCTTAGATCCGATTTTTAAATCACAGAGCAGATAGAGCTGCTGAGTTCCTCACCCAGGACACAAATTTAAGGTAATTTATTAACATGGAGTCAGATCTAGAAAAACAAAGAGTTATCTGAAATTTTTCCTTTGTAGTGTAGCAGATTTCTGCTTTACAGCCAGTTCTCCATTGCCGAAGGTAGGGAAAGGCTATTGTACAATGCCCTGAACACAGAATTAAATACTGTAAAATATGAAATTAAAAGAAACCCCTCGTGTCTTGAGATTCAGCCTAAAACTGTTCACACAGCTGGTGATTCCTATCAACATTGGTTGCTTACTGCCTCCAAGAACTTCCTGTGCGGCAAAACTCTGGGAAAAAAATTAAAGAAAGAAAAAAGAAAGAGAGAGAGAGGAAACAAACATTTAATCATTCAAACCTGCAGGCAGTCAGGATTTGCTGTGGTTGCATATGTGGCAACAACAACGGTTTGGGAATCTCCTGGCTGTTGACTTTTGTTTCTTTGTGTAAGGTTTGAATAAATAACTCACAGAAGTTTTCTTTGGTATCTCAATTCTTATTAATTCAAAACTTCCAGGACAGTTAGTCTGACAGTTCTGTAGGATTATTTAAATAAAAAAGCTGAGAAGTTGTCTTTTCAAGATTGTGAAGAGATTTATATCTTTCACTGGTGAAGTTGTTCGACACCAAATGAACGTAGTCTAGGCTCCACAAGCAGAATTTAAATCTCTCTGGGGAGTATGAATATTTTGGCACCTGATTTGGTCAAGATATCTATTTCTGGTTCCTCCTAAGAGTCATTTAGAGCTGCAAAGTCATGAGTCTACTCTGACTCACTCTATGAACCCCCCTTCTTTCCACTACATTGGACAGTCATCAATAGGGAATAGCCTCCTAGCTTTTGTGTTCAAGTCATGTGTCCAACCTGACGGCAGTCTGATGATGGCCTTCTTCTTCTCTTACTCAGTTTCCATTAAGTCTTTTTTTAATTCTGTGTAATGGCTGGGTAATTTTATAGTCACTTTTTCAATCAGATGATGGGTGGCCTATTCACACTCATTCTGTTGCCCAGAGATCTACCTTTAGTTTCAGTGGAAAAATGACAGTTTGCACATATTAGAGAATCTGGGCCATCATTGCATCAAGTAGAGACATCTGTGGAAGGCTGTAGAATAATTCACCTAATAAGTTATTGCTAAGGATATTGTCTTTTTTCTAAGTAACGTAAAAGAACAAAAACTGATCAAGAAGCTTTTTTTTAATCTTAACTTAGCTCTTAAGAGGTAGTGTTTTTTGTGTATTTACATGGCAATGATCTTTTTAGTATATTCTTTCACATCTTATTCTGTTTTTGCAGTTCTTTGGCGAGTGATTAAGCCCTTTTTTACATGCAAAGCAAGCTTCAGTTGCCACCTACCACATAGGTTGGGTTTATGGAAATGAAGGCTGGAGAATTTGGTAGGATACTCCTAGGCTGTAAAAAGCATTACATCAACCTGGAAGTTAAGCATTAAATTAAGGAATGAGAGATGTTTCCACAGACTGAAGAGAATTAAAGATCGAAGAGAAAGAAGTAGTTAGAGAACAAATTGCAATCAGAATGTTCTAAGACTTACGTCATCATTAAAATTCACTATGGGGTGGATTCAAATTTAAAATTGATCCCAGGCAGGGTAAGATGATTTGTAACTGTCTTGTAAGATGGAGTACTCTCTAAATTTGGACAGATTCCATACATTGTTGCAACCCCAGAAATCCGAGTAATAAAAGATGTACAATGTTTAATTGCAGCTGGCAGTTAAACAAACCATTGCAATGCTATCATATTTAAATTGATGTCATTTTAAATGATTACATGGTAGAAGATTTCCTGCTGTTTATCATCTGCAGATATTCTGCAAAAATAAAGAAAAAATAATGGCTCCCATGACCACGGGGCATAGATTGTTATTTTTTCCTTCTATTTACAGCACAGACCATAGGAGGGAAATTATGCAAGGAAAGCAGCTCATCAGTTTTCAAGCCAGGGGTTTCAATCACAAATGCAGTGTGACAGCAGACATTTTCCCCTGTCAAAAAGTAACAAAGTAAGTCGAAAGAAAGAAAATGGAGCCTGCAAACAAATTGGTGATTCAGGAAAAAAAGAGACAGAAGTAGGAGTCAGTGATGAGGAAGCCTGAGACATTGCTGTGTGCGATGCATGCATACAAAATAGGAGTGCTTGGTCACTGCCATGTTTTTGGTTTTAATTTGTTGACCAAATGGATGTTCAGGGAGTACAGCTGCACTCATCTCTAATGGTCTGCATCCATCCAGTTCCTGTCCCTTTTGAAAGGCTAGGGTATGGATGTGCCTGCATATTCGGCAGTGCCAGCTCTAATTGCTATAAAAGGTGATATAGGCTTTAGAGACACAAGAGGTTCAAACTATCAGGGTGCCAGAACAGAAGGGCACCTTCTGATCTATACTGACATGCTGGGATTAAGTGTATAGTGCTTGCCTGGCAGTAGGACTGTCTGGGAATAATACTCTGGAATTCAATCTGATATCTCAAACTACTCCACAAGGGCTTCCTCAAATGTTTTCATGAAGTTCTAGTATCTCCTCAGTAATGTTTGTGATCTCTTCGGTTACTTTCTTATTTGTGAATAATACATGGCTCACCATGGGTATAAGTAATTACCTGGGAGTCTGAAATATCTATTTCTGTTCAGAAGACCTGTTAGTTTCATTGTTTCTTCTTGTTAGCATCCTGTATACCTCTGAAATGGTTATACACAGGCAGAAAAACCATACTCTTGAGCCAATTAGGATGCAATTAATTGTCACCGGGTCAAGCAAACTCATGCTGCAGCCGGCCACAGAAAAAAAGGGAAATCTCTTCCCTATTATTAGATCATTTTTAGCAAGTGATAGCATTATAATACCTCTTCACTGAAGATAATTAATGTTCTAAGTTCACCTCCAACAACCTACAGCCAAAATAGCCCCACTGAAATGTAATTCTCATCGAGAAGGTCAGAAAGGTTGAACGCATCTTTGTCGGGGAGTAACTAGATTTCTGTCCAGGTAAACACTGGCACATCTAGAATTTGATACCTGCTGCCTGATTGATTTGTACTTCAAAGCATTTGCGCAGTGCAGTACCACACTGGCAAAGCCAAACATCTGATCAGCTTCATGGTTTCTTTTAGTCACAGAAGTTAAAAAAAGACATATCAAAGAGCTTCTTCTCCTTGCCAATGGACAAAATACTCAGTTACCAAATTTTTTGAAAGATCTGCTTATTCTCAAAGATCTGAGGGAAAAAGTCATCAAGGAAGAGGTCAGAGTTTTATCCTTATCTATTGAGACTGGGGTGTGGCTGGGTAAGTAAGCACACTGCCTTGCTCTGTTGCCTTGCCTACCTGGTACAGGACAACATTCAAAAGACTTGTTTTGTAGTGTTACAGTCTAACCTTCCAGCTGGCCTTTTAACAAGTTATAGAGGAAGAAGGTAAACATCAAGCCTTCCCCATGTCTGCGACAAAATTAGAAGTGCTCTGTAAAGGCTTACAAATACTGTGTGTTGACCTAGTTCTCGCCATGCTCACTGTATGACTGCATTGGCTCAGTTTACCTGGAAATGTGAAGAGAGAAAAAAAAACAAGCAGAAAGGGAAGAATGGGCTGAGATAAGCCACCTTTCAGCAAACACTTAACAGTTGTTAAAAGACAATGCCAGGACAGGAAAATGCCTGGGGATTCAAAGACCTAAAAAAAAAAAAATAAAATCTGGCAGACTTCAAAAGGAAGATTTTCTCAAAATAAATATGCTTTGGTTTTAAGAAAGCTTTTTAGTTATTGAATACCCCTTGCCTCTGACTTCCATAAGAAGAACTGCCAGGGTAAACATGGTCCAATGTGCTGTGTAAACACAACTGATAAACAGGACACTGAAGCTGAAGCAGTAGAGGAACTGCAGAATTTCATCTTGGCTTCAAATGTAAGCGCCAGGTCAGAGACAGTCTAATAAGAAACCAGACACTGAACAAAAATGGCCTGTAAAAAACCTGGATTTGTTGGTAAACCAGTTACTGCTTTTCAAAGGAAGGCTCAGCCCTCTGCGCTAGTTGATAGTGTGAAATGGGATGATCTTTTACTTCATGATTTACAGTTTGAAAGACTGGTATATATAGAGATAAAGTAATAAAAATATTCTAGAGTCATAAAAAAGAAATCCTTCTTCCATTTAGCTTCTTCATTCTCTTGCCACAATTAATTTATTCACTTTTTTTTGTTCTAGTACACTGTAATACAAGAGTACATAGCTCTTGCGACAAATTGAAAACACCACCCAACTAAGACACAAATAATAGCAAGCCAATTGCCTTTTTTTCACAAGAGGAGCCATCCCACAAGGAACAATCATCATCACAACTTTCATCTCCCACCCAAGCAACCCCAAGGATGACTCAGTCCAGTTTAACCCTCTTCCTTCTCCCCATTGTCTGCCCAAACAGATGAGATTTACAGTGGGCAGTCATAAGAGCCTGAAATAACCTGAGATCCCTCCTTTGCTGCCTATCTTCTCCTTGTACTCAATCCTGAAATGAAGTCATAGCACTACATTTGTGACATCCCATTCATTTCCATGGAAACAGATTGCCAGTTCACAGGCATGGGTTTATGGCTTCACTGCTACATAAAGAAAGAGAAGGAACTGATCTCTAGGAAAAAAAAGTCTCACTGGAAACAGCAGCAATACACGTGGTTTCTAATAGAAATAGACATATTACCACATTTCTTATTTTCCTTTAAATTCCAATTGACATGCCTGAGATGAGATGCATGGCTGCACTTATGTCTTTGTAATTAGTGATGCATTAGTCATAGCGATCCATACTCACTCTGAAAGACCTTATTTCAAGGCTCCATTCTACCTTACTTCCTCTTACTTCTCCATTTTCATTTTTTCCTTTAGACTTTCACAAGAGATTCAAGTCACAAAGCAAGCATCCTTCCCCACCTTCCATCTTAATTTATCTCCCATCATCCATCTTAGCTCTCAGAATCCTCTCCAGCATTATTCATCCCTTGTGTCTTTCAATGACTCTTTACAGGTGTCTGTTTTAATCTTGCGTCTTATGTCTTTTATCCTAGTTTACCAAAAAGCACAAAGATATGTAGAAGGAGGTAGAGGCCTCTCATACCAACCAAAATTAACTAGATTCTGCCCAGTTCAGTAGTTCGGAGTTTGACCCAAGTCTTTCAGTCCCAGGGATTATCACCAGCACTTTCCTTGGATTTCTCTTTCCATTGCTTGGCTGGATTGCTGTAAATTAGGGCTGCCTTCAGGCTGTTCTGATTTGCACTCAAGCCCATGGAGCTATTTGGAAATGTTGATACTGGCTGCAGCATAGGCTCACTCCAACTGTTCATCCACATCTTTTCATCTAGAAGCCACAGGACACTGAATAGGGCACAAATGTGAGGTCATTTGTCTTCGTACTTGCTTATAAAGGACCTTGGTGGTCCTGTGTGAATGTGTCAAAAATATCTCCCCTTCCTGAGCGACTGAACCAAATGGCCTGGTGTGAGCTACACCTGTGCTCTCCCTGTGTGCTCCTTGGCTATAAGAAGTTCTTCCGATTTCCTTGCTGCAGCTGTTCATGCTGCTGATGAGAACAGGAGAAGTTCAGCAAGGCAGGACCTGCTGTTATTTAAAATGAGGCCCTAAGTGACCTACGCTCACTGTCAGGCTGTAGAGAGGTCCAACACTTTCTCTGAGATCTGACAGAGAGTGCAGAAGCAAGGGACAAGAAAGCATTGATTTAATGAGGCTTTGATGTGAGGAAAGCTGTCCAGTGGGGAGATGGTGTGGGACGACACAGAATCAAACAAGTGTCTGTGCTCTGGTCAAAGGCAAGGGAAAGGGGATGTTTATAAACCAGGAGCAGCTGCATAGCACTTGCTGTGTCCTGGAGCCAAACACACCTGCCCCTGATTCATTCACCCGGATGTAAAGCCAGGGTGATATTCTGTGATATTAAGTTCAAGGCAAGAATGAGGTCTGGCTGTTGTGCTACCTGCCTTCTAGATGACAACCTGAAAACAGCTCATTGACACAGTAAATGTGTCCAAAGAAGAGCAACAAAGTGGGTGAAGTGTCTAGAGAACAAGTTCTATGAGGAGCGGCTGAGGGAACTGGGGTTGTTTAGTCTGGAGAAAGAGGCTCAGGGGAGACCTTATCGCTCTCTACAACTACCTGGAAGGAGGTTGGAGCGAGGTGGGTGTCGGTCTCTTTTCCCAAGTAACAAGCGATAGGACAAGAGGAAATGGCCTCAAGTAGTGCCAGGGGAGGTTTAGATTGGATATTAGGAAAAATTTCTTCACTGAAAGGGTTATCAAGCACTGGAACAGGCTGCCCAGGGAAGTGGTTGAGTCACCATCCCTGGAGGTATCTGAAAGATGTGTAGATGTGTCGCTTAGGGAATGGTTTAGTGGTAGACTTGGCAGTGTTAGGTTAATGGTTAGACTCAATGGTCTTAAAGGTCTTTTCCAACCTAAATGAGTCTATGATCCTATGAAATAGACTCAAGGGGACAGGCGTAAGAGCAGAAAAGGTAGAAGAGAAAAGAAAGTCACAAGCTGTGAATGATCCACACTTCTCCCTTTGTTTCTCCCAGGAATATGTATTTTAATGCATTCAGTACCAAAGATATGAAGATCTGCTGTAAGGCAGAACACATTAAAATATTAGCACCCATAATTTTTGGAAAACAACTTTAAACAGAAGGTGAAATGTATTCCAAATTAATACATACACTGAAAATGTGATAGTCAAAATAAGGGACCATTCTGATGGTATAATGGTTTATCAGTATGCTCTTGAGTTGTCTTCTGTGTAAAAGAGTGGCCTCTGGTCATATAAATTGGTCCCAGGGAAGTCAATGGGACTACTTGTCTGTGTACTGATTGCAGGTTTGTGCTGTACTTCTGTAGCTGACTATGTGAAACACTTGGGTTTTTTATCATCTAAATAATTCATGGATTGTCATGCTTTAACCCCAGTTAGCAGCCAAGCACCACGCAGCCGCTCCCTCACTCCCTGCCCCGCCCCTGCTCCCAGTGGGATGGGGAGGAGAATCGGAAAAGAAGGTAGAACTCGTGGGTTGAGATAAGAACAGTTTAATAAATAAAGTAAAATATAATACTAACGAAACATAATAATAATAATAATAATAATTAATAATAATAATAGTAATGAAAAGGAATATAACAAAAAAAAAGGAGGGGGAAAAAAAAAGAAAAAAACCAGTGATGCACAATGCAATTGCTCACCACCCACTGACCGATGCCAGAGCCGCGATCCGCCCCTCCCAGCCAACTCCCCCT
Organism: Gymnogyps californianus; assembly: GCF_018139145.2. Lineage (NCBI taxonomy): Eukaryota > Metazoa > Chordata > Aves > Accipitriformes > Cathartidae > Gymnogyps > Gymnogyps californianus. Next base: position 41,661,883 of record NC_059472.1, read on the forward strand.
GTTTGTATAATGGGCATAACGTTCCATGGTATGGAATATCCCTTTGGCTAGTTCGGGTCAGCTGCCCCGGCTCTGCTCCCTCCCAGCTTCTTGCACACCTGCTTGCTGGCAGAGCATGGCAAACTGAAAAATCCTTGGCTTAAGATAAGCGCTACTTAGCACCAACTAACACATCAGTGTGTTATCAACATTATTCTCACACTAAATCCAAACCACAGCACTGTACCAGCTACTAAGAAGAGAGTTAACTCTATCCCAGCCCAAACCAGGACATGGACGTAACGTGAAAGGCTCATTTTCATTTTGCTGAACATTGTGGAAGCTTCTCATGATAGCTTTTCACCTTATTTGCTTTTGTTAGAAGTTTCCATCTGCTGGTTTCACAAATTGCTTAAATAGTATGTCTGACCTCGGTTCATCATACAGCCCTAATGTGAGGCTTCATGTCCATACCATGTCCTAAATACGTGTAGTTTCCTTTCCTGAATCCAGCTGCCCAGCTGGTAATGTGATGGCATGCAGAATGGCTCCCCTTGGCCCACAGACACCCATGGGAAAGACATCCATTTTCATGAGGGAGCTGTGAGCAACCAGCTTTCTTTTATGCAGGCTCAGGACCCAGCCAGGGTGTACTTCAGTGTACCACAGCATGGCCCTGCCCCAAAAGCTTCTCACACTTCAAGCATGCTTGAAATTTTGCATTAAGGACCCAGTGTTTCCACATTGCACTGTGTTGCTCTGTGTGGACATACTGGCCTGGATGGGCTTCGTGTTTTCTAAAGCAATGACAGCAAAATCTGAGTGGTTAGCTGAATGTGGTAGAGCTCACACGACACCTAACAGTACCTAACATGCAGGTTATACCACTGTTCAGACCACCAGTGAAAGTTGCCTGACACAAATAACTACCTGCATTATGTCATTTCTGAGAAAAAATCCAGAGCTGTTGATGCTGTTAAGCAATCACTATTACTTTACCGAATTTGCCTGAGGCAAACGTTAACAGTGACACTGCATTATACATTGACAGAGATACAAAGACGTAAATTTCAAAATAAATAATTGTCTAGACTAATTCTTCCTCTTAACAGCAGTCTACAGTCGTGCCAGAAAGAAGTACAGACCTGAGAGTGTATTAGCACTTGGCTTACCTGTACAAAGGAATTGGGCATTGTTATGCTCTTTTCAAAGCCAGGAGAAGTAAAGCACAGAGATCAAGACCAGTGTTCTGTCTATGTTAACTCAGCTCAGGTACTTGAATTGAAAGGATTAAACTGTTCTATTCTCCAGATCTTCACTACAATACCTACAATACTTTTCCAGAAATATGTTCTTGAGAACTTCCTGCTGCTCAAAACACCTTTGCTGTTCATCATTAAGTACGGAAGCTATCTGCTGTCACCTGAAACACCCTGTAAACACGCTGCTATAAGGAGGAGAGCCTGATTTTGCTCTCTTGTCTGTATCACTCAGATGAGTGATCTTCCCTGACACCCTTAGCCCAGATTTTTTGTTTGGGTCCCTGCAGTTAACTCCCTTGAATAAAAGTATCTGCATAAATGACCTGCTTTAGGAAAATGCTGAAAGTCTGTGGTACTGAGTTCACCTTGGGACTGCCTGAACAATCCCCTCGTGCTTTTTGGTCGTTGGTGTCCCAGATGAGGAACTTTAGGAATAAAAGGGCATGTGATAAAGGTGACCGAAACTACACAAAAGAGTAGAAGGGCCATGTGACCAGGCACAGCAGTGGATCTCTGGTAGATGGAAGCCCTGCTGAAACAGCGATCTCTAGATAAACAGCAAAGTCTTCTTTCTGCATCCGACAGCAGTTTTATTCTCCAAATCACATTGTCAATTCGAACTGTGGGAAATAAATGTAACTGGCAAAATTTGGCCATGACTTCTCCCTCTATGGGAAGCATTACAGTTAATAGAGTATTTTTTCATCCACATAAACACCTAGTGTACCAATAACAAAGACCCTTATGTGGTAGGAATTAAGCAGTTCTAGCTGCAATCTCTGCCACTCTGTTGCTGTGGAGCTAATCCGAGCACAGGAGAAAAGATCCTGCCTTTTTGCTTTATCCCCTGGACAACCATCCTATATAAACAAACTTCTACCTCATTCCCATTGATGGAAAGTGGTCCTTACCAGTGGTGCCAGAAGGGCTCAATTGAGCCTGTGCCAAAAGAACAAATGGTGTCAGCACATTTCTTAAGAATCCGGATGACAACATCACAACAACACATTAGTCTTGATATGGAAACACAAAAACTTCATTATAATTGTCTGAGAGAAATGTGCACAGAGACGGATTTGGTTTCTGAGTCATGATGGGCACAATACAATATGTTCATAACACAGACTGTGTTTTTTCCCTTCTTGTCCACTGCCAATGGCTTTCATTCCCTTTGACTTAAGTATTTGTCTTCCTCCTTTTTCATTCTTTCTCCTCTGAGCTCTTCTCCTCCTGTGCAGTTTCCTCCAGTTTTACTAGCTCTTCAGTTCTTTCCATCCTCATCTCTTTCCTTCCATTTGGATAAATCTGTTTGCCAGATCAACACCATCTTTCTGCTTCCTTTCATATTTAGAGGGATACTTATCTTAGTCCCCTTTGTTTTTTGCCATCTTTGATTTTTTTCTCAAAACTACTGTTCTTCTTTTCATGAAGGATCCCAACACCTTCAAGAGAAAAAGTAACATGATCTTCCTCATCTTATTTCCATTTCCTCTCACAACTCTTTCCTCCCTCCCATCCCAAGTTTCTCTCCTGCTTTTTTCTCCTCATACCTGCACTGCCATTGGATCTCTGTTCCATGCCATGTCCCAGTCTCCCTACTGTTTTTTCTCTTTTTTTATCATGGTATTTTGACTTTCCTATTGCTTTTTCCTCCCCTACTGCAAGGTTTATTGTCTTTCCTGTATTAAAAGCACTCTTGACTTCCCCTTGCTCCTCCAGCTACTGTTGTATCTTGTTTCTTCCTTTCATCTCTAAGCTTACTGAATAATCTCAGGTCGCACATTTCAGTTCCATCCTTGACTCTCCAAGCTGGCTTCTTCCCCTTGCCTTCATCTGCAGCCACACTTAAAGGGGTCTTTAACGATGTCTTCTAATCAAAATTTTAGAGAAAAATACTCCATCCTTAGATATGCTGGTGATTTTTACCAGAGGCAACCCTAGCCTTTTTCTTGAAATTGCACTTCCTCTCACTACCTGTAACTCTGGTGTCCCCTGGTCTTCTTACTCTCTTCAGCATATCCATCAGAAGCATGTCCTTGTCTTCCCTTAGCTCTCAGTGGGAATCCCAAATGTGTCTGTCCTTGCTTCCATTCTCGCTCATCTTTATATCTTACCTCTGGTTAATCTCATCAACGGAGCGCAAATTCAATTATCCTCTCAATACAGATGACCTACAAATCGCTTTCCCTGCCCAAGATCTCTCCTTTAAAATCTTAGCTGAATATCATCATAGCATCAAATTCTCATTAGGTGCAATTCTGTTAACCCTGTTTGTGAGTTCTGCTCTGCATCAAACATTAACTCTCTCTGTTCCCTGAAGGCTCTTCATGGGGTATATCTTTCCCATACTTCTCTCAGTCAGTGCAATGTCTGTTAGTTCCCACTTCCAGCTGGTTCCTGGTATCACTTTACGGCATTCATTTATTATTGGTTACACATATTGCAATTTAATTTTGCTAGGAGTTAGAAATCTAAGTATTTTTAGAACCATATTTAAATTTGCACATACTTAAAAGTTTACTTCCCAGCTGAGCTGCAAGCTCTCTGGCATTTCAGAATAAATATGATCTATTTATTATAAGATATATATTAAAAATGTACATCCTGTATCATTTGAGATATTGTCTCTTATCCAACTATCCAATACAAATACTTCTTATCATATCTCAGTCAGTTCAATGACACTTTCTTAAGCAAACGTCTGTCACCATCCAGCTGGAGCAGATGACCATTTTCCTGGTGCAGAGCTCTTCCTGTGCCAACCCTTACCTTGCTGCCATCTCTGTCTCTCTCTTCTGCAGATGTCTTAAGTGTTCTGGCAGCCTACTGTCATCCTACCTGTTGGTTTTTGCTTCTGATCAGCCCTGAGCACTGGCCCTTTCATCATCTGCTTGTTCAATTTTGAAACAAACGTTTCTATGCTGTCTGCTAGGCAGCCCCTTATGCTCAACAGAGGCAATCTATAAGTACGTGCAAAGGAAATTCATTTTCCTCTAAAAGCCACCTTAAAACATTCCTTTGCCAGGTAGTCTTGGAAAAAAAAAGTAAAACAGTGCTTCTGGTATGGTAGCGCTACTGGCATGAACCAATATCACTTCATTGTTTCCCAATCTATTTATTGTGTCATGACCTATACTTGACTGAAAATTTTTTGGGTCAGGGATCATTTGTTCTGTCCTGATATGGTGGCTACTAGGTGTTACAAAACAGCATAGACAGCTACCACTTACCATGTGCAGGAACAGTAATTTTAGCATGTTTTCCTGAAATAAACTGTCAACTTCTGCTAATATTATTCTTCTTATGTGGGGAAAGAGAAGAGCAGGTTTTACAGCAAGTTATTTGCAGTCTTTGGTAAAGGAAAAAAAGTCTAAGCGATTTTCCTGTTGTTCTCAGCAGGTTCCCCAAGGTAGCAATCCTTGATGTGCAAACACTGTTGATTAGAGGCTGGGGGTGCATTCAAGCCTCTGCCTCATGACACACTCAGAGGTGAGGAAGGCAGGTCTCTGCTTATATACAGTGCAAGCAGAGGTGATAATTTAATCCCCAAATCCAGTGACTTTCACTTGTAAAATAGTAAATAGATATTTAGAGAGAGAAATGCTGTTTGTAGAAATGAAATAGCTGGATATTAGCAGCAACGTGGGTGTTTTTCCACAAGGGCAGCCAAGTGTAACAGAGTCACGCAGAAATCTTTAGCCTCAGTGCTTTTTGTCACACTCAGTTGGTGGTCTCCTGACATTCATCTGTTGGGCTCTGTTCCAATAACTGGGATGACAAATGGCATTTTTTCAAGTGTGTGTACCGCTATGATCTGGCAGTATGCACAGCAGACTCCACCAAGTATAAGCTGCAGAACAGGAAAGATGGACCTGGATCTGTATTACATTTTCAGATAACAACAGCCGTGATTCCTGTGATTCATTTCAAAGCATATAAAATAGCTTTTTTTCATTTAAACTCATTGAAAAGAAAGTAGGCTATTCACTTGAGTTCATAAACTTTTTTTTCCACAGGAGTAGAATTTTAGGGGTACACACTTCCTCCCTCTCCTGTATAAAACCCCAAACTACTACCAATGAAGTACTAGTACCAAAGATGTACTATGTCAAGCAAATAGCCACAGCACATATTTCTCTGAACTGGTGATGATTCAACACTGGTCAAGAAGAGGGCAGAGCTGTGATGTCACCTCTGACACACACTGCTGAGCATCTCCTCTACTAGGAAGAAGTGCTTGTATTTCTCAAATTAAAAAAAAAAAAAAAAGTGAGAGAAAGGCTGTACATGTACCCGTATATGAGATTAGATCCATAGGGTGAGACTACTTCAGTCATTTCGCATTCAGCCCAAGTTGTTGGCAGCTCTAGCAGAGTGGAGTTCCAGCTCAGTGCGCGCGCACACACACACACACACACACACACACACACACACTCAGATAACTGGTCTACAGAGAGAAGGACTACAATGATAATTTGATATTTCATCATATTAGTTATTCAAATCATGCTTCTTGGTCCGTCTTTTACATTACCTGCCATCATAATATATTTATAAATAATCCTGGTTTGTAAAATACATTTTATAGCAACTGGGATGCTTTTTAATTAGGTTAAAGAACTAGTGTTCATTTTGGTGTTTCTCTGTGACAATTTCAGTATTAAATACTTTCAGCTTGGGATATCATTCATTTGAGTTCATGCTAAGAAAGGCAATAAAGTTAAGTACCAGCTGGTCATTAGAAGTTTATACATTTCATATTCAGTACACACGTGCCTCTTAATCCAAAATAAATTATATTAATCACAATTTAATTATGTGGCTGCCCTATTAAATTAGAATTAAGGGCTAGAGTTAACAATGAAACTAGTCAGAGTTTCACCATCTGCAGATCAGGCTTTGTATGTCCTACTGGGTATTTTTACAATATTTAAATTTTAAAAGTAATAATCACCTATGGATATTAAAACACCTCCGACAGTTGGCACTTATCCACTATTAATGCCTAAGCAGGGGTCCCCTTCACTTGTGTGTGTAATTTAGTCATCATTTAGTGATTAATTATGGAAAAAAGTATTTTCTTGGTAGAGTAAAAATGAATGGAGTTAGTTTATGACATGGAAAGCTGCTGAATACATCTTCCATTAGAAGCCTGGGATTTGCAAACATGCAGCAGCTCACAGAAGCCATCTCTAAACAATGACCAAATGCTGAAGGTTGAAGTGGCAGAAGTGGGATGGCATGTTCTCCATATACTGAAGGTCTGACCCTGACATCAAACAAAATTCCCATTCATTTAACTGGAATTTTCCTCAAGTGAAATCTGGAGGCCTAGATCATCCGCCTGCATGCATATAACCCCATGAACCTCCATTGGCTGTGGGGCATTTTTTGTGGAAAGTATGGCTTTATAGCTCTCTGGAGATAGCCAGATGATAAAGATATCCATGTGGGAGTGACAGATATCACTCAGGACCTCCGGGAGACCTGTGTCTGTCTGGAGTGGCAGCTAGAGATGAGACTGTACACCTTGGAGTATATCAGCTGGCAGTAAACATCACTTCAGATAACTGAATCTCATCCACATTTTCCACTGTGTAATCAAACATGCATTTTGAATGTGTGAAAATATATAAAATGGGTAGACCGTAGCCTTCCTCCTTGGAAACTGCACCCTGAAAGCTAGAGAAATTGTTCTGCAAAACTTCACATGCTCAGCTGTCTGTTTTGTGCAGTCTTGCACAACTTCGCCCAAAATTTATTCCAACTTCGGTCTGGAAATGGAGTTGAAACTCCGAAAAACTAAGCTATGTGTGAAATGTTCTGCAGAATTTCGGTAATTCCTGGTATGAAACGAACCTCGCAGGTCAGGAAAAGAGTTCTCTTTCCCTTCACTGTACATTGTTATTTCTATTACCACTCCCTGCTGAGTTATACATTTCCTTCTGAAGGGTTAACTGAACCTTGCACTGGCTTTAAATCATCTTTATCTGTAATGAGGGGATACGGTTACATTTCAGTATGGAGGGGAATATTCTCATTTCTCGCAGACTGTACTTATCATGAAGGGGGAAACCACACATAAATAGGGAGGGAAGTGGTACAGGTGTCATTACTCCAGCTCTCTTTTTCCACGAATTACCCTCAGGATCTCCCTGAGGCTAGGCACAGCAACTTTAAGACTGCCTAGTGACTGGAATAGGGAGGGAGAATATTAGTCTAAAGCAGCCGAAAACCTGGAAACTAGGTACTTGGGAGCATCTTAATATAAAATAAAGCGCGTGGGCACAAAGCATTAAATTGTACAGCTGGGGATCTATAAACCCGCAGCCTTAGGAGCACAAAATAAATGGAGGCTGTAAGCAAGGCTATGGCATCATTAAGCAAACACTTGGCAGCCATTGCCATTGGAGAGCCAGGATGCGATACTCGGGGAGCGCTCCAGCTGCACATGACTGCTTTTATTTGTATGGCTTTGGCACTTAGCTTTAGCAGTCTGCCTCCTTCATTCCTCAGTTTGGTTGCTACTACTTTGGTGGGTTTGTTAAGGAATCTTGTTTACTGCTTCCAAGCGCCAGATGATCTGTCTTCAGTGAATGTCAAATCTCTCTTACTGTCACTTCAGGTTTTGTCCCTCATGTATGTGACCATATAGTTGTATGTGGCTGCTCACACTTATTTGTGCTGCTATGTTTTGAACCAAGGGAATACATTAGAGCACATCTAACTTGCAATATTGTTTTAAGCTGTTTACAGGGAATCAATTTTAGATGGTCAGGTCATCCTGTAGCAAAATTTCCCTAGTATTGGCTACTTAGCAAAATTACTTGTTAGTTTGCATCTTGTCAATGGGCAGATCAAAAGGAAAAATGCAACCACATAAATGTATAGATTAATGAGAGATTTAGGATAACAATATATTGAGGAAGTATATGATTTACATGAAGAATATGACACTGCTACTCAGAAAGGACATGAGTTGCAGAATACATTTTAAGCCCTTGCATGATCATGAAACTAAGATACTAAGATAATTGATATCTCCTGTTTATGTGATATAGGGTACTTCCATGACTTTTCATCTTTCACTCCAGTTTGATGGACAGTCTTGGGAGATATTTCAGGTAACATGGGAGAGGAGATGTGGTATGTGTGGAAAAGGATCATTCTGGGCTAAATGGCAATTACAAGGTTGCCAAGGTTGAAGATCTCAGTTCTTTTCAGTTTTGTGTTGTTAAGTGCTTTTGCTGAGTTTGGTGGGCATGAATTGAAACAACAGCAGTTTGCAATGGATGTAGAGAAAAACTGTTTCACTGCGAGGAGAAATCTGCATTGGAACAGGTTCCCAGCAAGGTTGTGCCATCCCCATCGTAGGAGACCCAGCTGAAGAAAGCCCTGAGAGACCTGGCCTGCCCTTACAGCTGACCCTGTGTGGAACAGGAGGATGGACTAGAGACTCTCTGAGTCCCTCCCAACCTGAATTATCATTTGATTCTTTGAGTGTATGAATTGCTTCTTTGACGCAATGTTTTAGAAGCAAGTCCTTTAGAAGGTTTTACATAAGGCACCTGTGAGGACTTGGAAGAAAAACACAGACAAAAAGCAGTTAGCTGGAACCAAGGGGTAGTTACAGATGAGAAAACTCTCTGTTTGTGTGAGGCAGACACCTCTTCTCCCTTTTCATGGTTACTCTTGCTTACCATTCAAATTACAAAAGGCATTTCCCTGTAGACAAGGTAGAGAAGGTCCATAACCAGTAAGTTAAAGATGCTGCTCAAGAAAAAGGTACTTTCTCTTCATATAAGTGTTCAAACACAGCAAAAGCATTTGAACAAGGAAGAAAACTGTGAAGAGAACATCTTTCTTTTAGTGGTATTTTTAAAGAGTGTCGTATTAATGATTTACAACAGCTATGATCTATGTGAGGAGGGTGAACACAATTGAAAGTATGGTGCCAAATTTTATTCTTACAGCTGAATCTTAGCTCCAGCTTCTGTCATCTGATGGGGTAGAAACTCTTATATGGCTTTGCAATCTGTTTATCCAGGGCCCAGATCTGTTCTGTAAGATGTCCAAAGCTAAGACCCATTCCCAGCCAGGACACTGATTCAAGGAGCTGCCATTATTTTACCTGCTTGGTTTATAATCTTTCTTACCTTCCCTATGTCAACCACCCTTTGAATTTTTATTAAAATTTTTATTATTATTATTACGTGTTTCACCATCATGCTTGACTTATTTAGTTTGAAAAGACTGTGCACTACAGCCTATATAACTGGTGTCCATTGAAAGTAGGGGGAATTAGCTCAAATGGTAGAGCGCTTGCTTAGCATGTGAGAGGTAGCAGGATTGATGCCTGCATCCTCCATTTTGGACCACTCAGTGGATAAGGAATTGGCTGGATGGTCACACTCAAAGAGTTGTGGTCAATAGCTCGATGATCGAGTGGAGACCAGAGACGAGTGGCGTTCCTCAGGGATCCATATTGGGACCAGTATTATTTAACATCTTTGTCAGGGACATGGACAGTGGGATTGAGTGCACCCTCAGCAAGTTTGCTGATGACACCAAGCTGTGTGGTGTGGTCGACATGCTGGAGGGAAGGGATGCCATCCAGAGGGACCTTGACAGGCTTGAGAGGTGGGCCCTTGCGAACTTCATGAAGTTCAACAAGGCCAAGGGCAAGGTCCTGCACATGGGTCGGGACAATTCCAAGCACAAATACAGGCTGGGTGATGAGGGGATTGAGAGCAGCCCTGAGGAGAAGGACTCGGGGGTGTTGGTTGACGAGAAGCTCAACATGACCCAGCAATGTGCATCTGCAGCCCAGAAAGCCAACTGTATCCTGGACTACATCAAAAGAAGTGTGACCAGCACGTCAAGGGAGGTGATTCTCCCCCTCTGCTCTCATGAGACCCCACCTGGAGTCCTGAGTTCAGCTCTGGGGCCCCCAACATAAGAAGGACATGGACCTGTTGGAGTGAGTCCAGAGGAGGGCCAGAAAGATGATCAGAGGGCTGGAGCACCTCTCCTATGAAGACAGGCTGAGAGAGGTGGGATTGTTCAGCCTGGAGAAGAGAAGACTCCAGGGAGATCTTACAGCAGCCTTCCAGTACTTAAAGGGGGCCTACAAGAAAGCTGGAGAGGGACTTTTTACAAGGGCATGTAGTGAGAGGACAAGGGGTAATGGCTTTAAACTGAAAGAGGGTAGATTTAGATGAGATGTAAGGAAGAAGTTCTTTACTGTGAGGGTGGTGAGGCACTGGAACAGGTTGCCCAGAGAGGTTGTGGATGCCCCATTCCTGGAAGTGTTCAAGGCCAGGTTGGATGGGGCTTTGAGGAACCTGATCTAGTGGAAGGTGTCCCTGCCCATGGCAGGGGGGTTGGAGCTAGATGATCTTTAAGGTGCCTTCCAACCCAAACAATGCTATGATCCTGATTCTATGATTCTATGATTCTATGATTCTATGAAAGTGCATGCTCCATGAAGAAAGGGACATTTATATTCTTTATGAAGATGTGGAGATGAGTGATAGAGTCTAGTTAAAAAAGCTTCTATAATGCACCCATCAACAGTTTGAATATCCAGTAACACAAATGATTAAGAGTTGGCTTCCTCAGTGTGATAACCCTACAGGCTAAACCATTTTGTATTGCAGTGGGTACTGCCTCTTGTGCAATCTGATCATCTTCTTTCCCTCTGATCCAGTGAACTGTGAACGTATTTTACATGAGTACTTTAGGTTACTTCCTCTTGTGGAGGATTTTCCACATGTCTCAACGCTGAGGATTACTGCTTTCCTGCTTCTCTAGTGTAAATCCATCGTCATCTGAAGAGTAAGTTATATGTACCATCTTCTGTAGTCACAGAGAAAAGAGGAATTTAATTTCCCTAGACCAGTTTTTTAGGCAGTCCCTCAGGGACAGCGCTGCTGAGCAGTGCCAAATGTGTTCTGTGTCTAATACCTAAAGTGAGATTTCCAGTCCATAGCCTGTGAGCACAGAGAGACTGTCAGTAGGAAAAAGGAAGGCTTTCTCAGTGTTCCTCCTGGTTTCAAACTACCAACCCCCCTAATTCTGCAAACAAAGATGGGAGTTGCAGATAGCAGGACTACTTATGGATCTATAGTTCAATATTTAACACACATTAGAAAGAATGGGCACATATCAAGAAATTAGTATCTACAGAAAGAAATCTGTGAATGCACAAATTGTTTGAAGTCTCTGAACTTATACGTGCAGTGTCCTTTTCTCCACTAATTGAAACAGAAACCCGAAAACTGCTAGCTGTTAGAATCAAATCCTGAGAATCCAGGAATTCCTAATTGCAAAATAGTTTTTCTACTTTAAGCTTGAACATGTTGACATCACTAACAAAGAATCATTGTTCTGCTTCCAGACATATATTGGTGATCAGCTTCTTAGTGAAGCTGGTTATGCAAAAGACGCACTTCCCTGAGACTGCTGCACAGTAACTGTAGATAATGTAGCTGAGGAAGTTGCCATATGGTGAGAAATCGTTGGAAACCTGGCATTGGGTGTGAAGTTCTGGTGTGGTATGATAACTGAGACGAATTACTTTTGGGAGAGAGAGTCTTGCAAATAAAGGGTCAGAATTGATGATGCAAATACCGAAACTCCTGGCAGTTGCTTGGTTCCTATTTAATCTGTTTTACTAAACCAGGGTTAAGCTAGTGCAAAATCTTTGCATAGCAGTTGACTTTGAATTAATTAAGGCATAGATTTATGTGGTTATTAATAAAGCCAAGTATATATATGCGTCATCTGTACTTAATACTAAAATTGTTTTAAAGTGATAGGGTTGTGACTATATAGTACACTTGGTGCTAAAATTATCAGTTTCAAATTAAAACTGAAATCAAATACTTTATCTCTAGTATTTGTTGTACTTAAGTGACAATAAATGTCTAGAAAAATGTAATGCTAAACAATGCTGTTGATCTAGGGTTGATGCTGTTCTTAGCCCTTACATCATTTTCATAGTTTTTTGTAACAGGAACAATCCATTACAATTGGGAAAGTGTTGGGTTTTGTTTGGGTTTTTTTCCCCCAAGCAGAATTTTCCAGAAAAATAGAATTTAATTACTTGAAATTACTATCTAGTTTTAACTCTGGTCACTACATTTATTAAGCTACACATTCATATGTGGGAGTTTAGGATGTGATAATATGTTTGAAATGTCCTGACCTTTCATGTGGTCTTCTTCAGTGCATTTACCAACATGGGACTTTCCAGCAAAGTCCAGGAACTGTAGTTAGATCAAAATCCATTGTAGAAAATAAAAAACATCTGATAATAAACATCTCCTGCATTGAGATCCATGATGAAACCCTGCTTCCAATGGAGCTTATGTACAGTATAGCTAAACTAAACTTCCAGAGATCCCAGTGAGGTCAGGATTTCACTCTAGAATGACCCTTTGTCAAAGTAACACATTTTCCATAAGTATTTTCAACCATAGAAATTTATTCATGATTTTCAAAGGGCCCTCCTGAGGCCTAACAGAGTTTTTTCCCTCTCTCTCTGTCACTCTGTCTCTCTGTCTTTCTGCCTCATTGTCTCCCTGTCTCTCTTTTTTCCTTTTGAATAGCTCCAAATATACCTGAGTGAACATTTCCTACTAACACCCTGAAAGAATGCTTTGGATAGCAAATCAGAGAACAGAAATAACTGTATCTACTTGAAACTACTTAAGAACATGCATTGCTTGCAATACCACCCTCACCCCACCCCCCAAAAAAACAACACCCCACCACAGCCCCCAAACTTTTGATTTTCTAATTAGAAAAATCAGCAAGATGAGTAAAAAGAGTATTTTCTAAATAGAAATTCTTTAGAGAAAGGGTATTTTAATATATTTGTTGTAAATCTGGAGTCCTGGATAACACTGAACTCTTAAAGAATTTCTGTAGTTCAGAAGTTAAATTCATCTCTATTAACATCTGCCCTCTAGGATAAAGTAATCTGCAGCTATAGTCATTTGAAACTTTTTCAGCAAAACCCAGAATCAGACCAAACTCAAATATCGGCTCATGTTTTCATACTTACCCAATACTTCAGCCAGGTTGCCCACAGTTTACAGAATTTTGCATTAACTTGGACAAAGTTTTGAGCAAACCTGGGGTTAATTATGCCTTCATGTAGAAACCGTGATAAACACTGTGGGTTTGTAGAATTTTGATTCAAAACTAGGCAAGACTTGTGGGTTTTGGCTGAGCATCACTAAGTTTCAGTTGTGTGTTAACCCAAAACTGAAAACAAAAATTGCCTCCAGTAATATTTAAAAAAATACAGGGCATTGAAACTCCACACAACTGAGTTTAATAAACTTCTATTTGCAGCTTGGCAAGCTGTCTCATGATTTTCTGTGAACACCTGGTGACAACACTTCATGCCAACAACATGAACTGCTGTGATATTACAGAGTTTTTTAACTTGTATCTATCTTGAATGTTACAAGGCATCACATCACATTTGGGGATTGTCCTGTTAATCTCTGGACATGTGACACACCAGCACAACACATGCATTGGTCTCTGTGCTTGATGTACCTACCTTTTGAAAAGAGTATTAGCTCCCTCAAGTTTCAGAGACAAAAGTTCTTTCCTTGTTCTATGACAACTGTTAATACTGTGCCTGAACTCTGTAAAAATAAGGAAAGGAAAGGAAAGGAAAGGAAAGGAAAGGAAAGGAAAGGAAAGGAAAGGAAAGGAAAGGAAAGGAAAGGAAAGGAAAGGAAAGGAAAGGAAAGGAAAGGAAAGGAAAGGAAAGGAAAGGAAAGGAAAGGAAAGGAAAGGAAAGGAAAAGAAAAGAAAAGAAAAGAAAGGAAAGGAAAGGAAAAGAAAGGAAAAGAAAAGAAAAGAAAAGAAAAGAAAAGAAAAGAAAAGAAAAGAAAAGAAAAGAAAAGAAAAGAAAAGAAAAGAAAAGAAAAGAAAAGAAAAGAAAAGAAAAGAAAAGAAAAGAAAAGAAAAAAGAAAAGAAAAGAAAAGAGAAAAGAAAAGAAAATGTCTCAGCATTCACAGAGCAGTTCCTAATATCTTGTTTCACCACAACTGCCTCTGGAAGAATTTGCTTCAATAAAGCTCCCAGCTGGAGCTGTAATCATGTCCATCTTTTAGAAACAGACTGACTGACAAACTAACAAATAGCAAATGTTGGTGTCAGTGAGATTGGTGATAGCCAAAGGAATTATCCTGTGCATATGGAAAACCGAGACATTACTTGCGTATAGCAATGGTCTAAGGGAATTTAGAAATACAGCAGTCACAGACAAACCATCTCTTGAGCATAGATTCAACTAGAAAAAATCCCGTTTGGGATAATATGCCTGAGTTACATAAAGTAAGTCTGTATCTCTGTATCTATTCAGTACCTCAAGGCTCATGTGATAGGCATTCTCATTCCTATGAAAAGGCTGTGTCATACTTGTCTTGCTTAAGAGCCTTCATAATGTTAGAATTTATTGAAATTTTACTTAGTTGTTTCATATCTGCAGTAGCAACATCTGCTTAAAATGCTGACTTTTTTTAATATGCAATGTTATTGCTGATATGTCCTCACATTGTTCTTGCATAATGTTAAGAGTCAAATGGCTTTGCTTTGCTCTTCTCTTTTCATATATTTAAAAAGCATCAGTAAAGTTTTCTAGCAGCAAAACACAGCTGACAGAATTTTGGGAGGTATTGTTCTCATCTCTGTGGCTATGGCTTCATAGCACATTCTCACCTGGAACAGCTATGAGGCACCTTGCTATGTTCAAATGTCTCAATATAATGCCAGACTAGATCCTAAAATACTTGCACTTACGTTAGTGTGGTGCTCTGATAGGTTTAGCACACCCTGGATTTTCTACAGAAATTATTCTTCAGGGGCATCCCATGCTCTCAGTCTGTCCCCAGTCCAACTGGTATCCCTACACAGCTTTATATGGCACTGCAATCTCTTTCCAGCAGGGTTGCAAACATTAATTACCTCGTCGTAACTGGTTTCACATCATTGGCATTACTGTAACTCAGTATATTCTAAAGATTGTAACAGAAAGTGACACCTGTTGACTGGATCAGTATTTTTATCAATTTAAGAAGTGCATTTGTCAATACTGGCTTTGGCTAGTACCAAAATGAACCGTTAAGGGACTAATAATTGTAGGAGTGTGATAAGTATTGATATAGGTTTGACAAAAGTAATTAGTGGACGACTTTTATCTATACTGTGGTGTCTTAATCTTGAATTAGAAAAATAAATACGTAATATTGGCAAGATGTGAGCTAATGTATCAAAAGAAGGAGACGTATTTAAGAAGGTTTCCAAAGATGTTTATTCCAGGAGGTGCAGGCATAATCATCTTCTGCCATTTGATCTTACTGCAAAGCCCCTTTCTGTTCCACTTACAACTTCATGTGCAATCATGCATCACAACACAACATCAATGTATTAGAAATGCGCTTCTGGCTGCCTGGATTAGGACCAGATCCCATTTCCCCTCCTTGGCGCTCACACTTTTGAACACTGACTGGCATTGGTAGCTTGGCTGTGATTGCACACACAAGTGTGAATGAAAAGTGGCCAACAAGAAGAGAAGATAAACAAAAGGGCAAGAAAATAGACAAACTGGGAAAAGCAATAGCAAATACTTCATCCAGCTGAATAAGAGGCAAAGGGTGTAGATATCTGAGTGGAGGAGCTCTGCAAGGGCTTGTGTCTGTAGGAGGGGCAAACTAATTTATTTATAAAAGGATGTGTAAGGAACTGGAATCATCAGCTGATTTTTTTCCCATTGCAAAGCATGCTAACATGTTATTTGCCAACTCTTTTATTTGCACGTGGATCTTAACCTTGTCACTTTTCCCATGTGTAACAGCTTTGATGAGGAGTTTTCTAAATAACAAAAATAAAAAAAAAAAAACAGGAATGAAAATGTTGCTTTTTCTATGCCCTCTGTTTTCACTAGAGAAACAGGCTTGCCTCAATTTAAAAATATTCCATGAGACTACCTAATAATATTTATGAGATATAAAAAAGATAGGTTGGATTCAGATGGTGTTCTACTCTCAAGGAGCGTTATCAAAGGAGAAAAACAAAAATCAAAGGCATATTGACCACCCACAACTCCAGTCTCTGATTCCAGAGACTGCACTCTCCTCCTCCTAAACCACAAGGAGGGGAAGCAAGGGGACAAAAGAGGACGCATGGTAGCTTTGTTCTAGTTAACTCATAGAGGTGGATGGACAACTCCCTTGCGCACCCTCAGCCTTCAACCTCAGCTTTGCATTGACTAAGGTTTTCAGGAGTAATCAATGCTCTTCAGTTTTCAAGTCTTTGACTCAGTACAGCTTAACAGTTTAAAATCCCTGTAAGTTCAGCCCAGAAATCCCTATAGGTTCAGCCCAGGTTCACTATAGCTAGTCCCTGCTAGCAGCAGTGGAAGGGAAATTCAGGGAGGGCACCAAGCCTGGCTGCTTTCTGTGGTTCATTCCTCTGGTACTCACCCAGCACTCACAGTCATGGCATTATGGATGTTAGAGGATGCACCCTTGTCTAGTTCCTCACTATCTCTTTATGTCCCTTGTTGAACCTGCTGAAGATTGTGTCTCTGCCTTACACTCTCACAGGAATGAGAAAATTAGGTTTTATTTCAGAGTGACATGCCTCTCTTCTGAGAAAAACAAACACAAGACCCACCTAAAAATTGTCAAGCAGGCATCCAAAAATAAAGAGCCCCGAATTGTTTCTAGTCACTTAACAGTGAAAGAAAGAGAGTGAAATATGTGCTGGAAATAAAGGGTCCTAAGGCTGGGGTCAGTCCTTTTTAATGCATTTGTGTACTGCTCAGCATAATGCTCGGCCCCACAAATCTCAGTCTTTTCTTCCTCCAATATAAACACCAAGGCAGTTTTCTGGCCCCATATCTCAAGCTTGTCAAATAAATTCTCCTGAGGACGGAAGGACCAACAAAAAACGTCTTGCTTTTCCATCTGTTTTTTTCTTCATTTTGCCTGTTAACATACATACAGCAGTAATGTATCATTCGTATTTGCACATTAATCCAAAAGGTACAATAAAATGTAGGAATTCACTGCACACCCTACTCCCTTTCAGGAGAGGATAAGCAGGCAAAACACACTTAATGCAGCAATTCTCAAAGCTTTGTCCTCTGACCCCCCTTCTTTCTGGAGAGTTTGATCTGCTTGAGTGCTCCCCTCTCATCAAATACTCATATACCCCATGCCCTGCTCTGCTCCATACCCTGCCTACCATGTCTGTTCCAGCCCCTTTACAGAAGTCCTTTGCAACTCAAGCTCCAGCAAAGACAACTTTGAGCCCATCCAGCCTAACTCTGCCAATTCCTACATCCCAGCTTAGCCTCTCACTGGCTGCTACAACAGCCTTGAACTCCCTCTGCAGCCCCTGTCAGCCTTCCACAAAATATTCAAGAGAAAAGTCTCTTCCTCCTTCACCCCACCCCAGCTCCTCATAGCTTGGTTCCTGGCTTGCTTTGGCTCCCTCTGGAAGGAAAATGCAGTAACATTTTCCTCCTGCCCAAGCTCAATGTGGCTTACTATTTTACTGGGAGTGAAAAAGGTTTGAGCTTGCAGGCAGCCGGCCACTGCCTCGCACACCCAGCATAGTCCAACCCAAGGCACAGCCTTCAATCCTCCTCAATTCCCACCATCATCGTGCTTGCTAGAATAAATATTATGTCCCCTATAAGGCTCCCAGATAGGAGGGAACTATTGCATGGGAGGAGAGGAGAAAAGGTGAGCAGACAGAATCGAGGGAGGAGAAAGACAAAAGACAGATGGACTTTTCTTGGGATGTCTTGTCTCTCAGCTGAGGATACATTTTGAGCTCCCCTAAGGGGTTTGTTTGACCAGTCAGAAAACAACTTTCTTGAAATATGCTTAGAAGGTAATTATCAACCAAGACAATGGTACAATAAAGAAGAACAAATCTTTAAGGAACAAATACAACCAAAAAGCTGAAAAACCTTAAACAGAAATACTTAAAAAGCTGCCCAGATTAGACTTAAATTTAAAGAAGACAGGAATCACTCTGTGGCTAAGGTGTGAATGGGGTGATATAAACAGCTCTGGTGGGAGATTTTTCATATGTTCTATTATGAACAATTCATGTTTCATTTGATACATGAATGAGATGTCTTATTTTATCATAATAGCAACCTTGATGGAATGCAATGATCCTCAAAATCTTGCAGAGTGGAAGGCAAGAGGATGACCAATACTCTGCAGCTGAGAGTCTCCTGCCACGATGGCTTGTGCTGCTTTGCCACTGACAAAGCAGGAGGCAAGGAGGATCGGTGTGAGCTCTGAGATGCTTCATGCCCAGCAGAAAGAGACCACCATGGCTTGAAGTCTGTCTGCTCTTTCAGACATCCTATGACATCAGGTGAAATACTCATCCTTTCCTTGAAATGGCCATGCTTTTGGAAGTAATTTCACCCATGCCAGCACTGCTGGGACAAGGCAAAAGTCTGCCAGAGCTAGCCAATGGGGCTCAGCAGCAGCCGGGAGCAGATTATGAGAGAAAGGGGGTTGAAAGAGAAGAAGCACATGCGACAGCAGTCCCAGGATCCTCTTACATCTGCTGGCACGCTCTGCTTTGGAGACATCTGAGCTGCAGGATGCAGCTGAACCTCAGTCTGCAAATAGCCTTTATGTGTGCAAGGATAACGGTGAAAAAATGTTGTTTTTCTGTGGGGTTATCAAACATCATGGACACTCTTCTGTGGAGGAAGAGAGTTTCCCTCATCCATAGCCAGAGGAAGTTCATCATAGCATTTTTTATCTTCTGCTAAAGTTTTGAGTTTTAGCTGCTGTTGCAACGGCATTGGCAGGGTTTGGGCCATTTGACCTTCTGTAACAAATCTGATATGCATTTCAGGGGAATTTTCCACACACAAAAACAGTTGTTCTGGGTGAGACGAAACCAGGCACACAGGGAGCTGTATGAGTGCAAAGAGCTCATGTAGTGCTACATGCCCAGAAAACTCCCTCAGCATTTGGTGATCTATAGCTCAGGCACTTCTGGAGATAGGTGTCTTTGTATTTAATAATCCTCAGAGGACTTTTCTTACATGAATTTGACTAATCCCTTTTTGAACTCATGCAAACTTTCAGAGTCCACATCATACTAAGGAATTTCATAGTTTAACTGCTCATTCCATGAAAAATATTCATCTTGACTGTTTTGAGCTTGACTCCTACCAGCTTTGTAAGATGACCACCAGTCCTAACACAAAAAGACACTGTGAGCCATTATCCTTGGCTTTTTCAGCAGTTTTCATAGGTTTTGGTCATCTTTTCCCCAGGCTGAAGAGAGGGATCACACCATATCCAGAAACTTTTGAACATCCTTTCCCACCTCTATGCCTCTTCTCTAATCCTGTTATTTTCTTTTTTGAAAGAATGGGTGAGTGGAGGGGACCACACAATGTCCAAAACATGAGTGCATCATGGAGTTATACAGTAACATACTGATGTTTTCTAATTGCGCCCTATTCCTCCCATTCCCACCATTCTCTTTGGTTTGGTTTGCTTTCAGTCACTGGTGTTTTTAACAGAATTATCTATTTGTAACCCAAAATCTTGTTTATGCATGAAAACAGTCAGGTCAGAGCTTATTGCTGGGTAGGTAATGCTGGGATTCTTCCTTCCCCATGTGTACCACTTAAATGTTTGTTTATTCGGACAGCACAGGCCTCCATTTCTCAGATGAGTTAGTAATTTCTTTTTTAGGCAAGTTTTTACAAAGGAAATTACCTGCAGTAAAAAGAAGCACACTCAGTCCTGTGTAAATGAGTGCAAAGGGGAGCATTTAGCACTGCACTTGCTCACTTCTTTTTGTGCCTCTCTAGGAAAATTAGCCTTCAGGATCAAATTCTGATACATAGCACCTATAAAATTGTAGCCTCAGCCAGCAGATGCCTTCCACCCAGCCCCTAAAAGGGCATTGCCTATAGCTATCCCACAATATAAAATAGGACAGAATAAGGTGAGATGTTATTCTCTTCACTAACGTCAATGTCAATAGAAGACAAGAGTTTTTTAAGATACCATTAGAAATCTCTCTGAAGTTCCTCTTATGGCCAAGAACGTTATCAGCAGTTCAGCACAGCAAATCCTAACTGTGCAAGAAACCCTAAATCAGGGCAACAGCCACTCTTGGTTGAAGGTCGTGTATCAATATTACAGCACTAGGTATAAGCATGAAAGTTGGAGTATCTGTTAAAAAGGAGTACAAATGGAGGAGGCATTCAGATGACTTTCAGCTATTTAGCGAATTCCTGTGCTGCATCCATATTATTTTTAATAGCAATCGATAGCCTTACCTTCCGGTATTTTGCTATCTTACGTTGTAGCAAAGTTTCCCATTATTTAAATTTTATGACACACTGCCTCTCTTTGTGTCAACCCAAAGTTGATCATGTCATGGAGTGCCCTCTAATTTTTGTACTGAGCCATTACACTCTCATACCATCTGTGCCACCTAGAAATTAAGTGATAGAAGCTGCAAAAATTAATCAAGATGTGGTTGTATCAGGGGTGGCATTCTGTGATCGCAGGACTGGAAGCTGAGATAAAATGAGTCTCGTCCACAAAAGCACAAAATACACCAGTGAACGACCAAATAAAAGAAAGCAAGATAATATATTTAGTTGTTAACAGAAGTTGAGCAAAAGCTCATTATTTTAAGAGGAGTATTTCAAAACATGCCTTTAAAAATAAACCCAAGGACAGCAAGCAAAAACTAGGCTGTATTGTGCTTTGCATATTATTAAGATAGCCTGACTAGTTTAATAGCAGTTCTCCTCACTTTCCTTTTTTTTTTTTTCTTTTTGTGTCTGATGGCCTTGCTTGGCTGAGTTAAAATATGAACCAAACTGAATGTAGCAACCAACAAAACCGTCAAGTGAGAGCCATCATAATTTCTGTCCAAAACCTTCTTTTTCACTTTCCCACCATCTAAAGAGCATAAGAAACACCTGAGAGATCCTCTGATCTTTATAGGAAAAAGGTCTCAGGTTATAGAGAACAGAGAAAGGGGCCAAGCGAAAACCTGTGCATCTGCCATCCATCACAAGCACATGTGTTCTAGGTGGCTTTAATATACGGTTATGCATACATCTAGAGAAATAATCTCGCCTCATAAACCCCCAAACTGAAAAACTGCCTAAGATATAGAATAATTTGATACTGGTATATGCATTTTTTACTGTCCAGAACTCATTGTAAATCATCTTGCAGTATGCACTGAGAAATGAATGGTGTTCAAGGTGAGAACTCGGAGACATTAATTTGATACTGTATCTAAAATATTGCACCCTCATTGCCATTAAGCAATCTATAAGGGATTGAATAGTTCAGCCAAATAACCTTGGTTAACTATCACAAATTATCCTTCATTCTCTCATCTTAGGGCTGAAGAATAAAGCTGAGTATCTTGCTAAAGATCTTTAAGTTGCAGGCACTGTGCAGACCCTGTGCAAAAGACCATTCAGTTGAATTCAGCAAACAACTTCTATGCTTATGAAAAAGCTGCAAGATCATTCATACCAACGTGTGGAAGGACTTTTTTTGGTCTAAACCGAAAGACGGTGGGAAGACATGGAGACAGATAGCCATCAACTCCTCACTCTACACAAAAGGAAGTTTATGGTCTGTTAGTCCATCACCAGCCGTAAAAACCACCAGCTTGGCTGGATGTGTGCTCTCGTGGGGAGGGGACACAGTGCTGCTGACTCTCCATTTTGGCCCCTTCCGTCACTCATGTTCTCCCCAGTTAGCAAACAAAATGGACACCCTATCCCCAGGCTGGCAATCCCAACATCTAGGAGGCTTTGCGGTAGGGGAACACTTCATCTCCACTCCCTTCATTTCCATGGGAGGGAGTAAAAACCGTGTATGTATTGGTAAATTGAGTTGGAATGGCAGTGCTTATTTACTATAGGTAGGCAATTCTTGGTGTGCATCAAGAATTTAAAATGCCAAGGTATAAGACCATGATTAAATGGGCAAATATTTGGACAAAAAAAAAAAAAGAAAAATAAGGAAATGCTGGAGGACAGATAACGAGTGACACACAAGTCATGACAGGAGGGAGGGAGGGAGGGAGGGGAGAAAGAGGAAGGAAGGAAGGGAGGACGGAAGGGAGGGAGAGAGGGAGGGAGGGAGGGAGCGGGAGGAAAAGAAGGAAGGAATTTTTTGATCTGCTGTTAGAAAAAATCTAAACAAATGGGGAAAAATAAACACCAAATTGACACTGTGCTGGTGCTGCATGGGGACAGGAGTGGTAAGCAGCTGCTAACAGCTGAGGCCATTCTTGCATAGCCAGCACTATACAATCATACCACTTTGTGAAAAATTTAATTTCCTTACCTCAGAAGGAAATGGATACAAACTTCTGGAATGTAACTTTTTTTTTATTTATGAATGCTGAGGTGAAGAGAGTATTAGAAGAACAGTAACATCTCCGAGACCTGTATCAGGACCTGTAGGAATAGGAAATGAAATGTTTAAAAGGACTTTTACAATTGCATCACACGGTAGATTGAGCAGAAACAGTTAAAGCTAGGAAAAGCACAAGATGATTTATATCCTGTAGTTCAAGAGGAGGCAGTGAAACTAATAGCAAGTTTTTGGCAAATGTTTTTGATATTCAGTAAGGACAAAGATAATGCTGTTAGAGGTCAAATAGCTCATGTTGCTGTGGGTTCCAGCAAATAACCACTGGACTGTGAGCCCAGCTCACTGTGGTAAGTAACGATAAAGAATATGTTAAAGACTTTTTACAGAATACCTAATATTAGTAAGCAATATTTGACATGGCCTTAAGGAAGGACATCCATTTCAGAAAAATATGACCAGCTACCTTAACAAAAAATGCCTAACCGTCACCTAAACAGGCAATGCAACATATAGATCAAGTTCAAGCCAAGGCACAGAAGAATTAACTCTCTTTCTTTCTTGGAGGCAGGTCCTAAACAGAGGCTGGAAGGAACCTCTGATGGTCATCCCACCCCTCATCAAAGCAGGGCCAACATTGAAGATAGAAAAGGTTCCTTAGGGTTGTGCCCAGTCGAGTTTTGAAAATTTCCATGGTCTGAGATCTCACAGCCTCTATGTGCACCTGTTCCAGTGTTTGATCCCCTTCTCTGTGAAATGCCAGTAATCAGGAGAAAAGGCAATTCATCGAGGCTGGTTTCAAAGCCGTTTGACTGGGATGAAATTGAGAAGAACTTAGGTCTGAAGGATACTGGCAGAAGGGATAGCCCAATATAAAGGCATCGTCTTTTGTTGTTTACCAGTTTCCTGCCATTTCATAGGAGAGATTTGCGATTTTTTAGAAATTATTTTGGGTACGGATTAAAAGGGTGTCTTTCTCTGGAGCTTACTGAAATAACTTGCTTTTCCCCATTACGTTTACCTCTTGGTCTTCTTATCCTCCCAGTAGAAAATTGCATCCCCACACAAAATGAGATGTTTTCTCACTGTCTTCCAGCACGGGCACACCTGGAAAATGGATTGCCACACAAGCAAAAATCCTAATGAAAAGACAGGGCCAGATTCAGTAACAGATTCCATGGGAAGTGGAACTATGTGAAAGCTCTTGCTTGGCTCCATTTTACAATTGACATAAAGTTGTCCATTTTGGCATAACTGAACTCATGAGAAAGCCAGACCATGCATGGGAAAGAACATTTCATGGTAATAAAAAAAGACCTCCCTGGTCAGAAAGCAATTTTGGACTGGGGACTGGTTGATTCAAAACTGCAAACCTGAGCAAATCTGGTGAAATACAGTTTTAATTTGTATGAAGGGGAAAGCAGAAAGAAAATACACAAAAACCTGCTGCATCCTAGGTCGGTAATTTTTGTGAGCTAGGATGATGCTAACTGCGTATCCTACATGCTTCCATAATACTTGATCCACAGAGGGAGCAAACGTGCTGCATCCCTGACTGAAGCTGCTCAGTGCTTTTGCAGAAGCAACAGCTGCCCAAAGTGCCAGCCCTGCTGCTGTGTAGTTCCACCCCTGGGAACTCACAAAAATGGCAAAAAATCAAAATAGCATGCACTAGACTGCTTTGTGAAGGAGACACTGCTTATGGGACAGGGTGCAGGACCACAAAACATGGGACCTAGCCTTTACTGCATGTCAAGTCACACAGCTGATCCTGCCACAATTGGCAAAAAATTTGCACTTCTCTTTCCCTCCCCCTTCCTTGGTACCACACAGCTCCTCTGTTTGTCTAGCGTTAAGTGAAACAAGACCCCCAGGTCATATGAGGCACTCAGTCCTCACTGTAATAGGAATGATAATATCCTGGGTATAAAATCTGCCAAATGAACAAAGGATAAAGCAGATACTTTTGTTTCAGTGAAAAATACCAATTATTCTTGTGTTTCTTAACCACACATTTATCTCCCTCCTTTTTCTTTTTTTTTTTAAAGTGAACTGCCATGCTAGTGGTTATTGCTTTGCCAATAATGTCTGGTTCTGCCTGATAACATCAAGCTATGTAAAACAATGTAGTATTGTCTACAGTCCCTGCTATTTAGTAAGTTAACAGTTACTGTAAACAAAAGGGCTCTTAGTAAAGAAGATGAACCAAAGATATATTTTGAATTAAGCACAAGGCAAACACTTAACATACGAGAATAAATCTTCTCCAGCTGGCAAACATTGCAGGAATAGTTCATTCTTTCAAAAAGATTGCATTGGGTTTGCACTGCCAATAGTATACACAGAGTCATTGTTTCAGTCTCAGCAAGAGAGTTATTTATACACTTTGAATGAGTACTGCTTTCTCTAGAGCTTCTCTTAAACTTGACAAAAATCATCCATCAAAAATCATACCAAAAATATGAGTTTTTGTCCTAATGTTTGAGATTCATTTTCCCTGGTGGGGGGCACTAAAGCTTATTTTTAATAGATCTTAACGACAGAAGGGGAATATTAGGTCACACAGTCAGATCTCTTGTATATCATAGGCCATAAAATTTCTTCTATCTACTTCTGTATTGAGCCCAATGGCTGACATTTGGCTGAATTGTGTGCCTGGAAGGTTTACAGTCTTGAATCTACCACTTTTCTCTGTAGCTGGTTCCAGCAGAAATCAACCTCACTATTAAACGTTTGTGTTGTACTCCTATTTGATTTTCTTTGGCTTTGATTTCCATGCTTAGGTTCCCATTGTGCTTTTCTCTGATCCCTTAAAAAGCCCTTTAAAAACTGTTATTTCTTTACCATCCAAGAACCCTGAACCATCTGAATACCGTGTGTTTTTGGTTCATTGGTAGTTCTGAATAAAGGCAGGAGAGGGAAAGCAGAGAGGGAGTTTTGTCTGGAATCCAACTAAATTGCATTTGCATTGTTTGTTTTTTTTTTTTAAAAAGAAGTTGTTTCAGCTTAAATGGGAACATTTTGCTGTGCAGTTTT
This sequence comes from Gymnogyps californianus, assembly GCF_018139145.2. Lineage (NCBI taxonomy): Eukaryota > Metazoa > Chordata > Aves > Accipitriformes > Cathartidae > Gymnogyps > Gymnogyps californianus. The sequence goes on from NC_059472.1 coordinate 41,687,604, forward strand.
GTTGTTTCAATTTGAAACAACTTCCAGCAACTTTCAACTTTTGCAAAATGTGTGCATCCGAAAAAAATCATCCCCAAAACCCAGAAGGAAGTTCAGTGAAATTCATGTTACTTTTTTGCATTATCCAGTCTACATTTTTTCACTAGAAAGGTTCCAGATTAAACAAACTTATCTTAGTCAGCACTTATATATGATAAGCACTTCAATTTTTAGTATTATGGTAATTTCCCCAAAGTGTGTCTGCTACAAAGCCTCTGCCAATATTCTTAACCAAATACATTTGATGTGAAACTTAAAATGATCATTACTAAGAGAAACATTAGCTGTCCTTAATGTTTCACCAGAACTAGATGTCTTTTCGGTGGATCAGGAAGGGTTTCATGAGGATGTTATCTTGTATTTCTTGAATGAGGATTTTTAAAAGAAGTTAGCTAACATGTCTTCAATTCAAAAAAGTTGACTGAGCAGTGGATCTTACAAGTAAAAAATACATGTGTATTTTAATGTGTAAGAGTGTCTGTCTTCTCTGTATAGTCCTCTCACACTGTATAGTATCTATACAACAATAACCAGGGAGAAAAAGGTAAGATGAAATTTGGCTATTATTTAACTCTAAAAAATAGCTCCCTGTGATTTGCTGGCAAGATGACCATTGAGTATATGTTTATGTTCCAGAAGATCTCAATTTCCCATGCTTCTGATGTGATTTTTATACATGTTGCACAAACCCCTATGAATATTCATCTTAGGCTTTCCATTCTCGCTTTCATTTAGGAGGATAAATCTAACTTGCATCATGGGAATATTAAAGGGCAAAATAGCCACTAAAATGCTATCAATAGCCTCTATGTCATTTTAATAGAAATATAAAGAACAATTGCCATCTTTTCTGCACTCATTACGCAAATTATGATATTTTCAGCTCCACTGATCTGCCAGTATGCCTTGCTATTGGCGTTACATCCAGCATTAGCATCCCGTTATTTATGAGGGTGATGGTGATATACGCCTAGTGAAGCTTTTATTTTAGCCAGCTTCAGCACATTGCAATCAATATGGTCTTATTCCTTCTGCGATCCAAATAATTTTACTATGGAACTTAACTGGCAATGAACAAAAGTAGCATGATCATTATTCAGTAGGGATCCTCATACACTCTACAAGTATTTGCTTTAGGATCAGTGAAAAAGTAGGAAAGCTGCCAAGAGTTTTCTGGCTGGCAAGACTTTGGGGGCTTATGAAACTTCCCAGACTTCTCATTTTTCAAGAAAAAAGGCAGTTCTGAAAAGTTTAAAGGGACCTGCAGGCTTTATGGATCTTTGTGATAACTTTTAGAGGGAGCAATTTCCTGTTGGGGAAAGAAAAGTTACACAGATAACTTTCCAGGTAACCGTCCTAGGCCAGGTAAAAACCTTCACTGTACCAACCTCAGCTTTGCCATCCTCTGACGTACAAGTGGCCAAGTTCCCATGTGCTTCATTAGAGATGGACCCACCAGACCTACCTGCCTGTGTTTCTCAGGGAAGACAGACTTCCCCACCTGATGGTGACATTAAGCAAGCCTGATGTTTCACCAGATCTGAGAATATTTTCAATGGTGAAGAAAAAGCTCAATAATGATGCTACATTGCATTCCTTAATTTCGGTGTTTTGCATATCATCTGGTTCCTGTACAGAAATAAAATTGCTGACCAACGGAAAATACTGCAGCAAGAAGTGGAATAGGTATGTCTATGAAAACAACCAGACGAATTTAAAAAGTAGGAAAAGGATTATTGCAAGCCTCTTGCTAATGCTGTGTGATGCATCTACGCAGTTTATGAGCTTAATCTGATTAATAATACAAAAAGATACCAGTGAAACAGAATTCCCAAAACTCAGATGTACATTTTGGCTTTGTTTAGTGGGTTATATGTAACATCAGCTGTTTGCTTTTTTCAACAGGATGAAGCACCTGAATACACTCTAACTTCTACCAGCCCTTGAATTATTAAATGTTTTTCTTATGGTCTCATGAACTGGATGCAGGAATCTCCAAACCTGGAAAATTCCAAGACCTCAGAGCTGCCAAGGAGAGCTTGAAAAGATGAAACAGTTGAATGAAAAGATTTCAGCAACAGGAAGGGAAATAAGAACAAATTTACTTCCCTCCCACCTCAAATAATCTTACTGAGAGAGCTGTAGCAGTTCGACTTTTCTGAATTCTGGATGGCAGCAATACACTGTGGCACTAGGAAATGCCTCTGCCATTGTGTCTGCATAAGGTAAGCACGTGAGCAGGTAAGCCAGCATTTCTTCCATCTCTCACTTTGACTGAAACAGGAATCTGGCATGGCCGATTAAAGTCCCATTGAAACCGAGCCACTATGAAAAAATACAGGAAATCGACTCTCAGACTAGTTCTGTCAGTGCAAAGCTTTCACTTTTTATGTAAGATTTTATATTAAGTGTTTTTACCTTATAAAGAGACAGGAAGAGACACAAGGGAGACACAAGAACAGTTTAATTATTCCTGAATAGTTTCTCTTCCTCTTCTTTGTTTTCCTGATCTACTCTCCCAATACCAGGCTGTCACTAACACTCAAGCTTTGCTCTGCAGTCAGATAAGCTGTGCAGCACCGTAGTGCATGAAGCCTTTTGAATTAGTGCCTGAGTCAGGAGGTGACCCAAGAGCAAGTCGTTCAAGTCTAACGTCCCCTTCTTGCAAGGTGCTAGTCCTTCTGGACAAATTGCTTTCATAGTCCCAAAGTAATTTCTCCAGTTAAGAGCTAATTTCCCCTCTACTATATCTATTTTAGACTACCATCACACATGGTCCATTATGGCCTGCTAAGTATGATGGCAAAACTAGCAAAGTCATTATCCATACAGCGGTGGAAGCAGAGTGGTAGGGCATTGCAAGGAGGTCTCCAGTGACCACGTATGCTGTGCCACACTAGTTCCAGTGGGACAGGGGCAATTCCCCCAGGAACAGGTCGCAAGTCTGTGTACCTTTCAGATCTGATAAAATACAACTGCGTTTTTTTCCCTTTGTTAACCAGTAAGAAATTGTTTTACTTCAGATAAATGCATCCCGTGAAACTATTTAGATAGCAGCAATTGATAATTTACTAGAACAGATTCTTTGAAAAAGACAGAAAAAATCAATAGGAATATCTCCAGTGTATTGATTAGCAGATGAGTATTCATATTACCAGAGATAGAAAGTAATTCAAGAAAAGGAGTGAGAATTGAAATGGATTGATATCATTAGTTAAGCTGGATAGCACAATGGAAGAAACAAAATGAATTTTGAGCTCTTTAAAGGAAGTAGCTATGCATGTTCTAGTTTTGAAGTAGAAATAAATGGGAATTAAAAAAAGAAAGTTTAAGTAAGTCTGTTTAAAATTGCTTCAGGTTCCTGACACAGAGTCGCCAACAGTGGCAAGAAGACACAGGGTGGTGGCCTCAGGGCAAAACTGTCTTATGCTGACTGCAACCACTGTTGGAGGGCCCCGAATACGCTGGGGTTGTCTACTCTGAAGAGCCTGTAGCCCCAGCTGGGATCCCCTGAGCAGATGATGGGCTGACAAGCCAGCGGACACGAAGCTGGGAAGTGAAAACATCGGGTAGCTGGCCCCGACCTGAGTGGGGTCCGTGCTGCAGATGCTGGGTGCTGCGTTCCCGCTGTGAGAAACTTCACTTCCCTTGGTGAAGGAATCCACAAACATCTATTTCAAAAGGGGAAAACTCTGAAACCCCCTCTCCGGGGGTTTCCCTGTAGAAATATGACAACCTAATAAACAGAGCTCTGATGAAATATGGTCCACATCTGTAGTCATTTTATAGCTGACCAAATGTGCAGCCTGGAGTTTGTATTTGCTAGAGCTAAGATAATAACAGGCCTGAGAATTCCCAGCGGTTGTTTGCTTTGATTTGCAGAATGTTTGTTACACCACATTATAATAAAAAATTGGGTATGTCCGCTGGTAAAAATCTCATGAGTTACAAAAACAAGGCTTCTGCCAATGTTGCTTTATATTAAAAAAAGGAAAAAATTAACAGATTTTTTTATGAAGTAGTGAGGGGTTTTTTTTGGCTGAAATACCCTATGGTCTGTGCTAGGACTCAGTAAAAAAAAAATTTTTTTAGGTAATAAATGACAATATGCTTATCACCTTGTTATCTATGATTCAGATCACCAGACTCTACAATTTTAAGTAGGTATTTTGTAGTAGGGTAACTGCTTCTAAATCAATGTTTCACGTTTCCCACCTGAGCATGATTGAAACCCATCACAAAGAATCCCTGTTTCTGAAATGATATTTCGAGGACAACATCTCACATCTGCAGAGCTTGTACTACAGCATACAGCTATCATCTGCTCACAGATGAATCATCTCATTTAGATGTGGCTACATACCACTAACCAGAAACAATACTGACATTTTTAATTTAATGGGTATGATTGCAAGTGTGCTTGTGCACATTATCCTCTAGTGGTTAAATAATTTAATGCCAGATTAAAAGGAGATAGTGACAGAAGCTTACAGGTGATGGCAAAAAAATGGGAGAGAATCAAATGAAAGATATGGGATGGTAAATTGCAAAAAAGAAGATAATGCAGCAATATGCTGAGTATCTGAGATGTTTATATGTAGGGACATGGGGTGCAAACAGGAGAGCATAAGTCAGAGTTAAACCTAAGTATTAACTGGCACCTGAAATTTGGTGGGACAAGTGACAGCAAAAGAGGCATCAGCTTCTTCTTCAGAGTAGGCACAGGACATCTTAAACAACTTACCAAGAATGTATATGCTGCTTCTAGAAGTTAGATGAAGTAAGAGGTAGATTTGTTGAATGAGATAAAGAGGAAAAGAAGAGAGTCAGTTCCACCATGTAGGCTGATCAGAGGATGGAGGTAGGAACACCAGGCAATTGCAGTGGCTGGGAGAGGCAGTGCTGCAGAACTGGGCCGTGGGAGATTTAGTTACCTAGCTGTCCATCTGTCCAAAAAGCAACACTGACCCATCTGGCAATGTCAGTTTGTTTTAGAGAGGGGTGGGAAGTTGCTAGCAGCACAGGCAAATTTTAAATTTGATTCTGACTAGTAAAGAGGAGCTGGCTGGAAATCTGATGGTGAAATGTAGATAGAAGTGGCCACAACAGAAGTTAATTAGTATGAGAAAGAAAGGCATGAAAACAGCAGAATAAGGAGCTGGGAGTCCAACAAAGTAGTCACAGCATCTGAAATACCACTGGTTGGCCATCCTTGTTCTATGTGATTAAAAGGAGCAAAACAAACAAATAATAAATAAAAAGCAATAAGGATAAACTGCTACACTAAATTATGAGGATAATTCTTCCCCTGAGGAAAAAAAAAAGCATGGTAAATGTCAAAAGCAGGGGGAAAAGAAAGGTATACAATAAAGGATGACTGTAAAGAAGATAATGATAAAAAGAAAAAAAAATCCCAAACAAACAGAAAAGCTGAAGCTTTTTTTTTTTTCCCCTCTAAAATGCAATCCACTAGAAGCAACAAGGCAGTAAGAAAGGGTTCAGGAACTGCAACAAGTAGAAAAGGAAGACAGAGAAAGACCTCAAAGAAAATCTATTACTTAACAAAAAAGCACAGAAGTCAGGTGATACAGTGAAAGCTGAAGTATTGAGTGCCTGCTTTCTTTCAGGCTGCAGGAAGGAGATTAGTCTTCACCAGACACTGAAACAAAGTAAATAGGGAAATGGGCAACACAGACCAGAGCAGGGTAGAGTAAATTAAAGAATATTTAGACCGTACAGATGTATTTCAGTCAGCAGTGCCTGACGAAATCCATGCCAGGGTACTTAAGGAACAAAGCAGCTGGCAATGATCTGAGATCTCACACAGACCAGGGAGAGCAGGGGAGGGATCGGAGGACATAGTCTTAAAAAAAGGAAAGGAAAAGGACAGGAATTACAGCACAGTCAGCCTAATTTTGATACCCAAGAAAAATGTTACCAAAAAACAATGCCTTTATAGACACCTATAGAGTAACAAGGCACAAATGTCAAGACGAAGTTATCAACAGTTCCCTTCAAACTGAAGGGCATCTCACACTGAGAGCTGCAGATCTCTGTTGCTAACAGTTACTTTCCATTTTCTTTTTAAGAACTTGCTGCTCCAACAGACAATATGTATCTGAACTTCCTGAGCAAAAGCAAGCTCAGGAGCATTGCCAGGATCCAAATTCAGATCATTCTTGATGAATCCAGGGAGGGGTGGTCTGGAATTTTTCAGATTAAATTGGATGAAGATAGATGCAACATGCTATGCTTCTTGAGGAGAAATCAAATGAACAAATACAAAATGGGGAATAACAGGCTGGGAAAAACCTAGCAGGAAAAAAAAAAATATATATATCTGTGGGTCCTACAGGATCTCAAACTATATCCCAGAATGGAGAGGAATTCCTACTAACCCAAGATCTCGCTAACGCCTTGCTAACATTTTAATCATCTAGCATATATGTAAGAAGGAGGTTGAAAGTGTGGGCCAAGACAGTAGTACTGTGAAGAAATAGAAGTCTCCATGCCACATGGACATGGAGAAATGGTGCAGAGCTTTATTGAAGAGGTCTCTCAAGGGTCTCTAGAAGCACATCTCAGCTGGGTATAACAGCTTCTTCAGCCACTATTCAATAAACTCAGTAAGTGCAGGTAGTCTCTTCCATGACAGATCAAGAAGATTAATTTAAGCCATTGCATTGGAAACATTTTCTGCATTGGAAAGATTTTCTGAAAGTGCTAAAGAGCCTAAATCATTGGTTTCAGGTAATAAGCAGGTTAGAACCTGCAGCATGGGTACTGTCTCACAGTCTGGAATGACACTATACTATACATCCACATAGACCGAATTGGTGTGCAGCAAGAGGTCTGAATAGGAGGTGCTGGAAACGGCTTACCTTAGTACGAAGAACTCAGTCACCTAACTGAGTACACATTCCCTGAGATTCGATATAAGGGCGTGTGCAGGAAAAGAAAAACCTAAAAACATTAGTGTGAGAGGTATTAGCAGCAGTGTCATTTGCAGGACCCCAGGAGCAACTGCTCTGCTCTGCTACCTGCCTTGGAAACCTGAGATGATGTGTAGGGTCCTCTCCAGGTTTGTGCACCACCTCTCAGGAAGGACATAACAAATCAGAGAATAAAGAGGAGATGAACAAGAATGAAAAGAAGATTGGAGGAATGAAGTTTTGAGGAAGAGGGAGCATATGATAGAGGTGTTTGGGAAAGCAGTTACACAATTTTCTTTCTATGTGTAAAATGCTTTAAAAAAGACAATGGAGATCAGTTCCTCTGGAGATAGGTGATAAAGGATAGGACATAATTTTGCAGCAAAGTCGACTGAAGATGATATTAGAGTAAGGTCAGCAAAGCAGTAGGACAACATCTCACGACAGCTACCTGAAGAGCAAATGATGCAGAGGACCTTGTCCTCATTAATGAGCTTCCTTCTCCCACCCCTGTGAACGCTTGCTGTGGCTCAGATCAAAGCCAATGTACCACATTGACTGAAGGGCTCCAAATATTTGTCTGTCCACTGAGCCCGTGTGTCAGTCAGGTTAGGGTGCAGAGGGGGAGGAAGAGGTCTGCAGCATGCAGAGCTTTCGGATTGATTGAGGGGGAGGGAGAAGAAGAGAGTGCAGTTTGGTGGCAAGGCAGTCATCAGTGATACAGATGAGTCATTTACCTCTTTCTCAGGTGGTCACAGAATCTCCATCCTTTAGTCTGTCCACTTCACTCCATATTTGTCTTAATTCACATTTCTACCTCCTTTATCTTTTTCCTCTCTGTCTCTGTTTCCCATTCCCTTTTCTCTCTTCCCTCACCACTTTTTCCATTTTTTTTGGCTTCCCTGACAGCGACCTCACAGTGCCAAGTCTTATTTTGATTGTCTAGTTGTGGTGGGTTTTCTCTCCTGTGGCTCTGCTGTACAGCTGGGCTCTGCACACATTTTCACTGCAGAGCTCTCCTGCCAAGAAAAACATGGACTTCTCTGAACTGTTCAGCACTAGGAAAGACCAGACTAAGTCAAGGAGAAGCATGATGTGAAAAGGGAGAACCAAGGGAAAGTGTTCCTTAACATGGAATATGCCTGATTCAAGCAGGAAACTTGGCAGACCTGACCAAGAAAAAGCGGGATCAGACTGCCCAACATCTGCTGAAAATTACCTAAGGGCCAACAATGAAGAGGAGCTAACATCCAGCACACACCCCTTACTGCTTTTCAGCAAGAAACCAGCCCAAACCTTCTGAAGGACACCCTTGGTGCCATGTCTTCCCACCAAGGCAAGCAACAAGTCACTAATTGGATCACCCACCTGGAGTCTGATGAATGCATTGATGTGACTATTTTAGGAACTTCAGCCTGAAGGAGGAATTTAAAGAAAGAAAAATCATTTGAAGAGTGGTGTGGCAGCTACCGGGTCTCAGGAAAAAAGGAAAATGAGGAATAGGTACTATTAACAATGAAAGAAATCAGATTTGCTATTGCAGAACAGTTCAAATGGTCAGATAAAAAGGCTGATTATGTGGTCTCTTAGAATGAGCCACCATGTAGGCTTGATCTTTACCAACCACTTTCTGTCACAGCAGATTTCGACTTCTGAGACATGACTAGTATACTTTGTGACAAACATATCTGCAGTCCAGGCTTCAATGTCAATCTTAAAGAGCTCTGTTTTCAAAAATAGCATGTCATTTCACAAAGTACTCGGACACAAGCAAGTCAGCTGGTTAGATGGCTACAGCGTCAAACTGCTGCCTGCAACTAACTCAAATACTTTGTAGAGCCAGATAGAGAAAGCCTCACAAGGAACTGTAGGTCATTTTACTACTGGATGGCTGTCCTGCACAAGATAACAAGGCAGGCCTGTTCTTTTGCAGCTGCAGAAGTGATGACCCAAAGGAGAGGTAGAGAATAGTTTCACCATTATGTCTTAAAATGCATAGTCTGAGGTGATCTCTGCATGCTGACCATGAGCAGTTTCTTTGTTCTCCTGCATTTACAGATGCATAAACAAGTATCAGAAAACTGAAGCAAGACACAGCTGTTAAGAAAATCCCTTGGATATAGGATTAAAAGAATGCTTATTGAAAATATTGCAGGCATTTGTCATTAGATCAATATTTCTACTGGAGGGAAGAAAAAAAGGGGCAAGGAAAAAGTAAAACACCCTCTCTGAGTGCATCTTGCACTCAGTGCTGATGGAGAAACGAGTAACAACCCCTCCTAAGAGCAGACTCTTAGTCTATTTTCCATAAATCTGTTGGCCAACTTAAATCAATAGGGTCTTCTGGAACACCTGAGGGTTAATAGACCCCTTTTCCATCATATACTTTTTTATACTGGCTCAGTTTATTTAGGCTGTGTCAGTTTGCATATCTGTCCTTAGAACTAATCTGAAATAATGATGCAATAATGGTTTTAAGGATAGGCCTTTTTTGCCATATAAATCTTTTAGGTTTTAAATTATACAGTGGCCCAGTGGCCCTTTAGAGCTCTTGCACTCCCTGACTGATAAGATTTAAGTCCCTGAGGTCCAAAATGAACTATGCTGTAGCACACATTATAGCTGCATCACAGAGCAATTTTATCAGGAGTGGGAGACGCAGCAGAATTACACAAGTCTGTAGTGCTATCAATAGGAAGTGATGACTCACCCAGCTAGTGCTTTCAAAGTGGCAATATCCTATACAGTGAAAGCATGTTTTGAGGGTGATAAGTGACCCCGTTGCCAGGAATAGGTGAAGGAGTGTTAGCAGCAAGAAGAAAAAAGTAAGTCTTTACACATAGCATCCAGTACTTCTGATACCTGTGGAAAAACCTCATTTGTGTTGTGAGTTTGACCATTAAACTGTGTAGAGCTTTGCAAGCATTATTGAAGTGATTTTTGAACTGAGATATCATCCTTACAAAACAAGTTCATGTCAGTCTTCACAGAGCTCACTGACAATAGTCTGATCATATAAACACAGGCTGATATAAGACCTGGGACATGTTCAGAGAGTGTTGTGATAAAAGAACAACCTAACTCAAATGAATGGTGGATAATATTTAGAACAATAGGTGAAAGGTGCTCGTGGAAGTTACAAGAAAGAGTTCTCAGTACTCAGAATGAATCCTAAAGAGGAATGACACAATTTGATAGGGAGCAAGCCAACTTATTCTGCCATTCAAAGGTTTTGGAGACTATTTATATGGAGCTCCAGAGACAGCATTTGATAAGCTTAACAATCCATATGGCATCCTGCCAAATCTGCGTGAGGCAAAGGAAATTCAAGTTGCTCTCAGCTTTCTAGAGAGTAGATTGGATGTTAAGTAGAGCAAAGCAAAGTAGGCTTCTGTTATATGTCTAGACTTGGATGGTAAATGACTTTTTTGAAGGTGCATTGATCAGAAAAATGACTGCTTGCCCTTGAGTCACTGCCAACCTCAGACTGGCTTTATGTCATTGATGAATACTGATGCAAGAGGAATGAATAAACTTCTGCGATAACATTAGGTCTACACTGTCACTGAGAACTTTTTGAAAGGAAGAACATGTGGATAATCTACTTACCTAAGGAGAAGGCAAGAAATAAGCTATCTTGATAGATAATAAATAGTTCAGTGGGCTCTAGAGGTAATGGCTTCTGATTTTCATAGTATCTTTGTTAACAGGCAGGTGTTAACTAAAAGAGTATGGATTCTGACTAAAGATTCTTAGGGTTTTGTACTGTTTACTAGGGTTTTGTCCTCCAAAGTTCCTCTGGTGTTTAGCAGCATGTGTGCTCCATAGCAGAACACCTTCCCCTAATGAGCACTCACTTTTATAGAATCATAGAATCATAGAATGGTTTGGGTTGGAAGGGACCTTAAAGATCATCTAGTTCCAACCCTCCTGCCATGGGCAGGGATACCTTCCACTAGATCAGGTTGCTCAAAGCCCCATCCAACCTGGCCTTGAACACTTCCAGGAATGGGGCATCCACAACCTCTCTGGGCAACCTGTTCCAGTGCCTCACCACCCTCACAGTAAAGAACTTCTTCCTTACATCTCATCTAAATCTGCCCTCTTTCAGTTTAAAGCTATTACCCCTTGTCCTCTCACTACATGCCCTTGCAAAAAGTCCCTCTCCAGCTTTCTTGTAGGCCCCCTTTAGGTACTGGAAGGCTGCTATAAGATCTCCCCGGAGCCTTCTCTTCTCCAGGCTGAACAATCCCACCTCTCTCAGCCTGTCTTCATAGGAGAGGTGCTCCAGCCCTCTGATCATCTTCATGGCCCTCCTCTGGACTCACTCCAACAGGTCCATGTCCTTCTTATGTTGGGGGCCCCAGAGCTGAACTCAGGACTCCAGGTGAGGTCTCATGAGAGTGTAGTAGAGGGGGAGAATCACCTCCCTCAACCTGCTGGTCACACTTCTTTTGATGTAGTCCAGGATACAGTTGGCTTTCTGGGCTGCAAGTGCACATTGCTGGGTCATGTTGAGCTTCTTGTCAACCAACACCCCCGAGTCCTTCAACCTCAAGTCCTTTTCTTCATTACAGAGTCATTCTTTTCCTTCTATGAATCACACAGGGATTTTGATGCTCTCTTTGAGAATTTCAGACCTTTCCAAACTTGGCTGATGTTGGACAATGGATTCAAATGTCATCAAGTCCCTGGAAGGCCAAGCACCTACGCACAGACAGAGAGCAAGTACATTTTGTCTGTGTAAGAAGCCAGCAACAAAGGGGCTCTTTGCAATGCTGGATTTGCCCCTAGCCTTTGCTGAAACTGCTCCTCAGCCTCGGGTTTTCTCCCTAGTGAAACAGCAAAATGATTCAAGAGAACTCTAATTCCTAAACTGCAAGCGTCAAGAGGGATATATGTACAGGCTTTATGTTAGGTACCAATAAAGGCAGCAGACTTTTCTTTGGACTAGAGCTTTTACCAGCTTGCTTGTAATCCATTATGAAAAGGTCAGTAAAAAGCTGCAGTTCTCATGCCAGATCCACAACTCAGATCTGCCTCCTTGGCCTCTTCATGAAGGACAATAAAACAATAAGAGCTGAAGTAGTGGAAATCCAGGGAAAAGGCAAAAACATTTATTTAAGAAAGATAGTCAGAGAGTGCAAGCAAGATAAGAGCAGTGCACCAAATAGAGATGAGGCAAATACTAGGTCCCAGCTCCTATCAAAGCCACCTAAAAGGCAGGCTGGCACTGTCAGAGAGATTCATGTCTCCTGATAATCTCCCACTACATGTTCCCATCACCAGTCCTGTGTCAATGCCTGTATGACATGAATGAATCAGGAAACTAGTCTAGTTAGAAACCCATCATTTTATTTTTATTTTTGGGCTGGTTTTCAGGCAGATCAGTTTACTGAACCAGTTCATTGAGCATCAGAATGAGTAGTAGAGGTGGGAAAAAGGAGAATTGGGAATGCATGGAGAAGGTTAGGTGAGACAGGCTCCACTTCAGTTGACTTAGGGCCATCATAAAATCACAGCCTGAGCTGTAAATACTTAAAAAGCTGGAAGATATTTCTTTCAGAAAGCAGCTGTGCAGGACAATGCAATGCAGGTAGTGAAACATATGGACATCTGGGTCCCAAATAATATTTCTGTAGACTGGGAAGATACAACACTTAAGATAAAGAAATTCTCTTTGATATTAACATAAATAAATTAAAGCATCAGAAGCTATTAACAAAAAAGTCATTTATATAATTAGCAGCTGACTTCAGTTGTACTGAGGGAAAAAAATCCAGAATAGACTTTTTTCCCACACCTTGACAGAACTGATCTAGATTCTCGACTCAATAGAGAAAGACAATAGCCTTCTGTCCTGGTTTCAGCTGGGATAGAGTTAATTTCCTTCCTAGTAGCTGGTATAGTGTTATGTTTTGGATTTTGTATGAGAATAATGTTGATAACACACTGATGTTTTTAGTTGTAGCTAAGCAGTGTTTATACTAAGTCAAGGATTTTTCAGCTTCTCATGCCCATCCAGCAAGAAGACTGGAGGGGCACAAGAAGTTGGGAGGGGACACAGCCAGGACAGCTGACCCAAACTGGCCAAAGGAATATTCCATACCATATGACGTCATGCCCAGTATATATACTGGGAGGAGTAGGCCAGGAGGGGCAGATCACTGCTCGGGAACTGACTGGGCATGGGTCGGCGAGTGGTGAGCAATTGTATTGTGCATCACTTGTTTTATATATTCTAATTCTTTTAGTAGTATTATTGTAATTTTATTATTATTATTATTATTATTATTATTATCATTATTACTATTTTCTTCCTTTCTATCTTATTAAACCGTCTTTATCTCAACCCACGAGTTTTACTTTTTTTCAATTCTCTCCCCCATCCCACTGGGTAAGGGGAAGTGAGCGAGCAGCTGCGTGGTGCTTAGTTGCTGGCTGGGGTTAAACCACACCACCTCCAAAACCTAACTTTCTGGGAGCTCAGTAGTGCAGAATTCAGAGCAGGTTTCATCTGCAGCTTTAGGAAAACACTGTTTCCTGGGAATTCCAGCTAGTGGGACAGCAAACGTGACCTGAACCCCAGGAGTTTCTGTGGAAATGGCTGCATATGTACAAGTATTAGTGGTGTGAAACTAAGTAATTGTCTTCAGGTTTTCCAAACAAAACATGAGAGCAAAAAAAGGTGCAGGGCTCAGTAAGTCATCCAAGCCATGGGCCATCTCCTAAATAAGTGAGAAAAAGCTGCAGAAGATGATGAATGATTATACAGCAGAGCAATACTGTTTCTTTTTTTTTCTTTCTTTCTTTTAAAATAACCCAACATATGCACATATTTGATAAATTATATCTGCTGTTTAACAGTAGCATGAAATTCTGAAATCAGGAAACAAAACACGCCTGTTGTGGTGCCTCTCTAAAGCTGCTTCTTCAGTGACATAGCTATACTAATGGGTCAGTTTCCCTGCCTATGATGCAACTACCTTTCTTCTTTGACAACCATGCTAGCATCCCTGACGATGCAGTTTCATCCAACTTGCTGTTTCTGAAGAGTGCATTTTTTGATCTTTGGATAGGGTCAGATTTGACCAAAATGCTAGCTAAAAACAGGGGCCCTGAGCGAAGAATTACACACTGCCACTGTTCTCATGCACCCAAATATGTTAGCTCTGCACTGTAATAGCCATGTGGTACAAGAGAAAGAGTGGTCCATACTAGGAATATATTATATTAAGCAGAAAATACAGTAACAAGAGAACTTGAAAGAGTAAAAAGATAAAAATGAAGAGCGTGCTACATACTTTTCACTACAGAAGTCTCTATCCAGAGGAACTCATAATTGAGGGCATTTATTGTAAGAGACTTAGCTGAGACATTAATCACTGATACCAAGAAGTTTAACCAGTTAGCTTAACACTAGCGTCTGCGTGAGGTGCTGGGCCAAGAGTGCTCATGTAGCATCAAAAAAGAATATTACCTTTACATTTAGTGAGATGAAAGAACTAATGGAAACTGGTTGGGGGCATGTACCCACATGAGAGATAAGTACTGAAAAACTGGAGACTGAAGAAGACTCCCTAAAAGAATGACTGAAGGATTGGATGGGATAACCAACAGCAAAAATTTTGAGGGGTACAAAGCTTAGCAAAGAGAGGATGAAAGGCTGTGATTAGTCATACTGCCATGCTTACACAGGACAGAGATTTTCCAGTAAAGGAGTGTCACAGAAAAAGAGAAAACAAGACACAATTTTAATTTTCTTTAAAAAAAATGGGAATGGGATTAACCAGTGGACAAGTCACTAAGAGTTAGGACAGAGCTGGTTTCTTAGATGGACGTGAAGAGGGTATTCTTCTGACGAAACATTTGGGCCTAGATTCAATGACAGAACTAAGCACTTCAAAAGTGTGATGTATCATCTGATCCATTTTAAGTATATACTTGCAGAAGAGAGAGATTGTGCCCTACCAGTGCCTGTTTCTCCACATCAGCTATCAAAGCATGTCCAAATGACCGCCTGGAAAACTAATGGCTACTGCACCAGATGTCATTCTATAGTTATGCTTCACTTCAGAAAAAAGATACCAGGAGATAGAGCCATATTTGTAAATTCTGGCATTACATCCTGTGAACACTAAGAACTCAAGAGAATTGTCCTAAAGGGTAGTACTCGTAATTTCAAATCACTCATTTATTTCCTGCATATGTGTTTCCCCCATACATAGAAACAATTATCAAAGCAGACTTAATAATATTCTAAATCCAAGCAGGATGAGAAACAGTATAAAGCAAACACCTTTCTGCTTCAGGGGAAATACAGATTATATGGCTCGATTTTCTTTCCTTTTTTTTTTTTTTTTCCTATTTTGCTATCTTGACTGGAGTGATTCCTAATCAATAAGCTATTTTGAATTGGTGTTTTTGGTTTTAGCGTGTCAATTTAGGTTTTGCTTTTTGTCTTCTTCCTAAATACTGTGCAATGTGTGTCTTAAAACAAATGTTCTTCCACTCAGGAAAGAACATCCTCAGAGATACAAACTCCTTATTTAAAACACATTACATTTTGATGGCTGATCTGCCTGGCTGATCATGGAGCTGAAATACTACTTTGTGGACAAGCTTTGGATCTAAACATCATTGTTTAATACTACTTTTTCCTTTGGGGAGGAGAAATAGAAATACCTTACAAAATTCTTCATCTCACCTTGAGTGGAGGTATGTTTTATCTTGGGCTTTTTAAAACCAGTTGTATGACATGGAAATGATCTTACATTTTGTAGAAGGTTTTGGTTTGTTTTGCTTTGTTTGTCTGTCTGCTTTCCCCATTTCCATTGTCTTCCACTTTTCACCTGCATCAACACTTCTTTATTCTTGATAATCACACTCCAATTTAACTGCTAGCCTTGTCACCTCTATAGTTAAGTGAAATACGTGCAACTGTGCAACATCCCTTGAAAATAATGGATGTTTTTGCATGGAGGAACTCATAAATGAGCTACCTCTGCAAAAATAAATAAATACATAAATAATGGTAGGATGACTGGTCTATGTGCACAGGAACAGATTCATTCCAGTTTATTACATATTTGTGCAACCTCATTGATTGCTTTCAGTGTCTAAAAAGGTGTGAGAGTCCAATTAAAGTTTCTCCATATTTGAATACTGATTAAAGCTTCCTCTTAGCTGGATTCTCAGGTGTCTAAAAGAAAGCTCGTTTTACAGCCTTTCTTTACAGGATGACTCTTGGGGGGTTCTCACTTTAGGAATTACAGTTAGAAATTGAAGAGTTCTCTTTTTTCCTTTGTGCTGCCTTTCTTCACAAATTGGAGGTGAAGATATTTATCTTAAGCAGATATCTCTTGGGTCCTGGTCCCCAGACATGCAAATTGGGATCTGGTCACAATTTCCTATGGCTCCCTTCTGCCCTTTTGCCTGGTTTTCCTTCCACAGGATACTGGGCTGCAAAAGAATATGGCATACTTGGTTCTGAGCAGGGACTTCAAATGCATGCTTTGAGATCTAGGCACGAATGTTAGCAGTGGAGTGGCAAAGGAGAGGAAGGTGCACAGAGAGAAAAGCACATGCAGCTATAGTGTCTACACCGGACACCCTTGCTTTCATAGGAAATGAAAAAGATGTGAAAAAATCTACAGGCAATCTGGAATCGAGTGAAAAGTTTTCTTTTCACTAATTTGGGCAAGAGTGAAGCTGGTCAAAGAGGTAAATGTAAGAATAAGGAGACTGTTCTTTTTCTTTCATTATAAAAGTGTCTACTACCTGTGCTTTAGGGAGAAGAGAACAAAGTCATAGCCTGGTCATGTTTTCCGTCTAAATCTGTATCACCACCAAATGACAGAGATGGAGAACACAGCCTTCTTCCGTTTCCCCAGGGAAGATCTGACCAGTCATCAACATATTTATCACTTACAGACGAGGGAAAGGCAGGTTTTTGTATCTGGACTTACATCTGTCATCTGAACATGACAGTCCTCATTCTCAGTGGAGCATTGCATTCCCACGCATGCAGCAGAAGAGGAAGCTACATGCTCTGGCCTAGCTCTGAATAGAGAGTATGCATTGTAAAACCACATTATCATCGCTTATTGGCTTGGGTGCAGTGCAAATCTACTGCTTCCAGTTGCACAGACAGCTCAGGTGTAGGCTAATGTCTTTGTTATATATACTTAGGGCTGTGTTTCATGAACATCTCAAGGTCTTGGTCATAAAAGACCTTGTAGTCAAAATCTAGTTTTCTTTAACAACTACAATTCTATTGACAGACAACAAGATACGTCCAGTTCTCTGAAGTAACACATATGAAAAAGTTACAAGATAAAAGTCTCAACAGACTTGGGATATGGCAGGCTGCGAGTAGTTCAGAGGTTGCTCACAATTAGAACATAGGGCTTGCTCTTAGATACATCTTTTGCCATTAAAATAAGATGCTTTTTAATTTTAAAGATCTTTGAAATCCATCTATCTATCAATCTATCTGCCTACCTGTGTATTTACCTACCTACCTACTTACCAACCAGCCTGCCTATCAGTCAAACATTATATTACAGAGCCTTTATTTGTTAAGAAGGGGAAAAACGAGCATTGTATGATATTCTGAATCGCTTGGTTCACAGAGGTCTAATCGGAGATAGATTCAGAACTGAATAGCAAAAAATGAGCCAGTGAAATCAGAATGGCTTTGGTTGAATAACAGGACGAGGACTCAGCAAAGATGGCTATGCGACTAAAATGTGCATCAGCTTGTAATACTTGATCCTTCTCAACAGGAAGAGTTCTGCTACAATTATGGGTAGAGCTATATTTGAAAGGCTTGAATTTCCACAGACTCTGAATACATCAATCAGATTGTGCAATTTATGGAAAAGACAAGCCTGAATATTGTGTTTCGTGAGGATGAGATAGCTTTGGTAAGTATGACAACTCTCACTGCATGATTGCTAGAACAGCAGTACTTGGGACAAATGCAACTGAAGGAGTCTATAGGCTCTAGACAGCTTTTGATATATTATTGCCCATCAGCGTACAAAGTTGCAGGAATGACCTATTCCTTATTGAGAGCAAGGACTGACAGAGGCAAGAAAGGCATAGGTGGACTTCAGCAAAGAGTGCTTCTATTCAAAGTTCTTGCAGAGTTATGGTAGTACAAGTTAGGAGATGAGACAATAGCAAGTGGAAGGGGAATTACAATGACACTGAATAAAGCAACAAAGAAAAGGAGCAGCAGTGACAGAAAAACAATTCTAGTATGTGTATTTTATAGCTAGTGTGAGTAGGAGTGTTTCTCCCACCACACTGGCGTGAAAGCAAGAAAGGCGTCTCATGCCAGAGGAGTAGCAGATGGAGCGACTATATTTCATATGAGGACTTGTGCTCCGGGACTGTCAAGCTGCTGTGGGAGCTGCTCAGAATTTGTGTGTCAGCATCACTGCTGCAGTCCATGACTTATATCCCAAGGACAAAAAAGCATTTTGGGTTACATAATCTACAGAAATACAAGTTGTCCTTTACTCTGTAAAAGTTGGTTTACTTCCTTCTTTGCCCTGTGTTCAAATACTTTCTAGAAGCGTTTTAACTAATCTCTGACATATGTGAATCATTTTCTCATCCACTCTCCAGAATAAATTATGTGTGCAACACAGAAATTAGTTTCCTGTTAGATATAAAAATGGTATTGTTAAGGAAAAGTTCCCTTTACACAATAAGAAGGATGTGGGATGTTCTGCAGCAATCCATGTGAGCTGGGGACTTTTGGGGATGTCCAGCAGTTATGCTGCAACATTGCAGTCTGACTGGGAAGTATCTACGATGCCTGTAATGGGACAGCTTTTTGAACAACCAAAAATGGCAGGCACTTATTCACAGGTGCTTCTTCGATGTGGTAAACTAGAGTCTGTAAAAACTCCTGAACCTATATGCTGAGTCAATTGATGTAGGGATTTACATCTGCACACAGAGAGATGGTGTTATGGCCACAATCTCCCCAGAATGCTCTGCTTTAATTCCAGCATAAGCTTCAGCTTCATTTTAAATACTTGGTTTCTTTTCATCCGCAGGCTGAACTTATCCAAGCAATGGGTCACACTGGCAGTAGTGGTAGCCCATATGTGATGTACATGGCAAACCACTGTCTGCCTACTGACTAATTTTGGTTAAGAGCTGAATCCACATCATCTTACAGGATTTCCTGACAGCTGCTCATAAATTCTATACAGTGCAGACTCCACTTGTGCACAATGCAGAATTGCAACTTTTTCTGGAATTTAGACGTCCAACATCTTATTTCTGCTTTGCTTTTCACATTCGCAGTGTTTGAAATGTCCAGGGAAAGGAAAACAGAATAAACTCCTTTTCAAGTAGGCAAGAATGCAAACAAAAAGCTTTAAACCAAAATATGTTTTCTAAAATACTGTCTGGCTTTTAAACCCAAATATCTTACAGACGATTAGCAGCTTCATTAAGAAAATACAGGACTACCTGCAGCACAGGTCAATTAGCAGCTTCAACATATCTGTCATCTTGCTGAAGAGCAATTTTCACATCCAGTTCTTTGATAGATTATCAAATTATTTTTTCAAAGGAGGACCTTATGCATAATGATAATGGCTGGTCAAATGACATGAGCACAATTTATGAGTGGCTTTTCTTTTTTTGTAGAGGACGATCTCAAAAGCCTACACAACTGCTGCAACAACTTCAGTGCAGCTTGAAAATCCCACCATCATCTTTCCGTGTTTCAGTCCAGCAGGAAGAAAGGAGAGATGAAAAGTCACTACAAAGGTTAAAATATTCTGGAGATCAGGAAGCAATTCTGTTTATTTAGCTCATTTTTACTATAAATATTTAGAAGAGAAATGTAGAGAGAACAGGATGAGATAAAATTCCCCATCCAGCTTAAAAAAAGTTCAAGTGCAAATAGTCAATTACAAGATAGCAGAGTAATGACTGAGGAAAAACTTTTACGAAAGCATACAAAAAGCCTTGGCTGAATGTTGATCATATTTCAGTCTTGGACACATGCTGTATTCTTATAATACAGGAAGCTTTTCATCATACTGGCCTTCACACAAAGGCAATGAAAAGAGAAACATTGTTATTAAAAGCTAAAACCCATTGTATTTAGTAATACAAAACACCTGAAGAAGAAAAGACAGAAATATCTCAAGCTCACATATGACTACAATTCTTTTTCAGCAAAAAACCCTCACTTTCAAAGAACAGTTCAAGACATTTAAAGAAAAAAACTGATCTGGAGAATGATTTTGCATTACCCTCATAACATACATGCTATGAAAAATAATTATGCTTCATGACCCACTAGTTCTAATAATGTAATTCAGTCCAGAAATTTGCACATATATTATATATTAATATGAGAAAAATTAGGTACTACAACCAATTGTGAAAGCTGCAGATTTTTATTAGCGTTGACAAACCATATAAACCCAATGCCATTTATATATATTTTTCAGATAACACAAGTATTTAATGAACACAGTAGTCTTAAGAAGACATTGTTTATAAATGAACTCATTTCATAACTGAGTTATAACATATGACTGTCATACAGTAAGGTCCATTTTATTTTTTCCAGGCACTGAAAGGGTATGAATCTCTTCCTTGTTTTACTCTTAAGAATAATTCCACTTAAACTAATGGTGCTGTGTATAATAAGGACGAATTTGCCAAGATAGTGACTTAGGATATGATCTTAAATTGATGCACTTTTGACTCTGTGAACATTGGATTAAGGCTTGCAAGATCATCTATTACCTTTTTAAACAAAACCCAAAACAAAACAAAAAGAAAGAAGTTTTGGGTTTTTTTAATCTGGACCTACAATAAAATTAGGTACATTTTCATCCTACTGGTCTTGTTGGACACTGCTTTTTATCATAACGTTAAGACTAAGACAGGCAATTGTCAGCATCTTTAAAATCTTTTGCCATCTGAGATGTGCACAACAATCTGGGAGGGCAGTTCTTCCGTATGAAAAGATTCTTAGCTGTTTAACACGTCAATGAAAGTTAAGGGGGAAAAAATCTGCCTAACACATTGAGTTTGGTTTTGTACCTTTGGCAGCTCTGCCTTTAGGATGGGGTGTAAAGCCGTAGATGGCCAAGCTCTGATGACAGCGTAAACTAGCCCTGGCTTCAAAACACTGTGTCTAAGGTCTGAGACTCCTTTCGAGACAGAGCAATGGGGCAGGCTCTGAACACAAGGTCACTTCAGATCCAAACTCTTGCACCTGCATGCACAGCCTTTTCTGTTTATTTTCCCTGGAACCCATTTATCAAGAGCTTAAGCATCCTTTTATCTCCTATATGTATTAGTTTACACATGCGTTTTGGATTCTACATACAGTGTCTTTGAAAACCCTCTACCATGTTTGGAAAGTGAAATAATTGTATTAAGGTTGCTTCTCATTAATATCATACTGCTGCAAACTTACCAAAAGGTTAATGACAATGAGAAAAATGTATGGAAACCAGGATGGCTGGGTTGCATGATTATCTTCCTTGTATGATATGATATTTTGCATTTTGTTTGCACTATTTTCAGAGATTATTTTCTGTATTTTCTTTAAAAGACTGTATGTTAGTCCTGAATCTCTGCATATTCCCTCTTCAAGGAAAGACCTTGACAAGTCCATTTTGGGTTTTCTTGTTTTAGTGGGTAGTTTTTTAAAGCTCTGTTCTGAAATTATCCAGGAAAAAACTATTCAACACCCCTTGGAAATTAACGCTGTTGACAGGACAGTATTTCAGGGTCAGAACTGAATTAAAATTCAGAGATGCAATTTATATAAGTTAGCTGTTTTGTTGCTGAGCTGTAGTAGTAGATGCCCTTGTGATGTGAAGTTAAACTATATTTCCACTTATGCCTTTCACAATTGATCTAGAACTGCCATTCCTTTTTCTCCCTTAAACTTCTCTTTGTTTTTGTCTTTGAAGATACAGCTGTTAGAGAACATTAATGTAATTTATTCATGTGTAGCATAATATTTAAAAGAAATTACTGCTTGGCATGGAGAAAAAGGATGGGTTCTTAGCAATTCTGTTGAATTGGCTCATCTGAGAGGTTACATACTTGATATTTACTGTTATTGTCTGCACTTTCTTGAATTTTTCATATGAAATTTAATCACCAAACCAATAAATAAAATGAAATTAAAGCAAACTAAAATATAAATAGATCCACCACCTGGCAGCTCATGTCAAGATGTAATAATAAAGGATGTTCTCAGTTTAAACATTTATATAGGGAGTTTTTCTGAGACAGCAGGTGTTTTTAAAAAAGGTCAATTTACAGCACTTTTTTCCTAACCATAATGAGGTTCCTGGAGCTTAAATAATTTCATGAATTACATTTATTTTGACATCTCAAGAAAGTAGCTTATAATGAAGAGATGCCCAAACAAATCCACCTACAATGAGCTGAAGAAAGTATCAGTCTGGCTTTGATTGAAGAGATAGGAAAATCTTTTACAATGTAAAGAGGGGCCTATCCATTAGTCATTTTGTTTTCATAAATATTCCTTGTGTGCCTTTAAAAGTGCAACCACTTGGTTGAAGACCAGCACATGTGGTAGCCCAGTTGAAATGAACAGCAAAATTTCTTCTGATTTCAGTAAAAAAGAACTTATTTCAAGGCCTTCCAGTGATTTAAGCTAGCTGAAATGATTTAGACAATTAACAAAGAGGTGGAATTTGCCTATCGTGTCTCAGCAAGGCATGATACATTAATTTCCATGAAAACTTTTTAAATCCAAGAAGTACCTAAGTGAAAGCATATGTTCTTGTGCATTCTAGAAACACTGAAAAACATGAAAATGGTAAAATTATATTAACATTTCAGAAATTACTCTCCTGCAGAAAAATGGAAGCAGAAGCTGTGTTCCTTTAAAAAAATCTTCCTCTTGGTTACAAGAATAAAATGCAAACACCTAGCCCTTAAAGACAGAACAATTCATACTGCTTTTGTACTCCTCTTCCTTAAATGTCATCTACGCCAAATATTAAGCAAGAATGATTTGGGATACCTTCCCCCTTTGGAAAAATAAAAACAGTTAGCACCCAGATTTTCCCATCTCATTTTAGACATCAGTTATTTCAAGATTCTTCAAAACTTTATATTAACAAGAGGAAATGAATTGTTTGGAAGAAGGCTGTGCGTGATAAATAAATGTAGATTTAATATCATCATACTAAGTCACAGTTTATAGAGTACATATTTTATGTGGGATTGACAGCACCAACTAGACACAGCTGTCTGGTGCTTTCCTTCTAAGACTAGTTTCAATTATACACAGGTCTCTCTATGTCACAGTTTGTGTTATGCTTTGTGTTGATCTTATTTTTTTATTAAAAAAAAAAAATTATAGGGAACCTTTCAGTATACAACAAGCCACCACTAATGATTCTTCCAGACATTGTGAGATAATAAAAAATCATCAGCATCAACTTGTGAATACAATGCAGACAAGGGACTTCATCACAGCATGGTGGTGAGTTGACCCTCTGGCACAAAAATGTGAAGTGCGACTGCAGGACCGGATGGGAAAATAAAGTCGGATGACAAACCTCCACGTGGCGTTGACTGAATCAAAGACAGGGTGTCACGAGGGACTTCGTGGGGTATAATAGGCTTTGGGTGTGACCTTTGGAAGAAAGGCCAGGTGGCTGCCTCTCTGCTCATTCTCAGCTCATGGGCAAGGGAGGATAAATTACAAGCTTTTGCTAGCATGGATGTGACTTGCCTTGGTGCAACAAGGGGCCATTTTACTCAGGAGAGAAGCCTCTTAGGTAAGAGATGGAAGGAAGAGACTACTAACGATAAACTAAGAAAAAAACCCACCCATCTAATCGAGTGTACAATGACTTGCAGGGATATGAAGAGATGAAATGTGTAAGATTAACAGAAAATTTACCTTTTCAAGAAGAAAAAATACACTATTAAGCCACAGTACTAAAAGCTTGTGGAAAACTCTGTAATGTAACTTGTTTAGGAAAGACAGAGAGGATAAAAAGGCAGAACAATGTTACGTGGAGCCCTCAACATACCCTTGGTTGCTTTGGAGTTATTAGTAATACAGGGAATAGAGGACTTCGATCATTCACGGATCACTTGTGATTCACTAACAAAACCAGTGTAAAATTTTGTAAACTACAAACCAGAGCAAGTTACTCGATGAGCATTTCTCAATATGTCCTGGTTTTGGCCGAACTAGCCAAAAGGATATTCCATACCATAGAATGTCATGCTCAGTATATAAACTGGGGGGAGTTGGCCGGGAGGGGCGGATCGCTGCTCGGGCATCGGTCAGCGGGTGGTGAGCAACTGCATTGTGCATCACTGGTTTTTTTGCTTGGGTTTTATTTCTTTTTTTTCCTTTTTTTGTTTTATTCCTTTTCATTACTATTACTATTATTATTATTATATTTTTATTATTATTGTTAGTATTACATTTTATTTTACTTTAGTTATTAAACTGTTCTTATCTCAACCCACGAGTTTTACTTTTTTTCGATTCTCCTCCCCATCCCACTGGGAGGGGGGAGGAGTGAGCGAGCGGCTGCGTGGTGCTTAGTTGCTGGCTGGGATTAAACCATGACACAGTAGTATATGAAAAAGAAATCATGTTATGAATGTCATCAGTCCAGGAAACCTTTCATGAGGGATTTGTGCGGGGCCCCATTACTCTCCCATGATTGTTTAACAATGGAAGTTACAAAGTAAGGAGAAAAAGTGTTTCTGCTAAAATTTAGGGGCTTTGAGAAACTGGTAAATAATAATGAAGACAGGGAAGCCACACAACAAAATGTCTCTTAACAGATGGGATATACCAACAGAATGCAGGACTGTACCCTGGAAAGCAGAGACTCTGAAAAGAATTAAAATTCACAGCAGGGGAGACAACCTCATTAATACCTCTGAGTGACACGCATTAGTGAAAAAGGACTGTTTGAACCCTGTAATCCATGAAGTAGAAGTAATTTTATCCCTGTGTGAAACATAGGTGAGGCTAGTACTGATATACAACATGCAGTTTTGGTGGCTGCATTTATAGTGGGGTTTAGAAGTCTCAAGAGAGCTCTGAAGATAACCACAGTAGTTATTCTATTTTCTGGAGAAAACATCTTGCTGTTAAAAGCTTAATGCTCAAATCTGGTTAGCTTATTAAAAGAGAAGATTGAGGAGTGATTTGATTACAGAGTATAATGCCTTCACAAGGAGAAAACAGAGGGGAGTACATATTCTTTTATTTAGTGAGAAAGGCATAAGAAAATCTAAGAAATTGTATCAGATAAATTCTAATAGGAAATAAGATACAAAACCCAGTAACACTCCAACAGATTATTTCCTGAAGTAAACTACTTAGAAAATCCACCATCTCCTAAACTCTCATCATCCTTGAATCAGAGCAGTACAATTTGCTTTGAAGACATGCTATTCAAAACACAAAGACCACTGGACTCAGTAGAGTAGTATGTTGTAGACATCAGTGGCATGTGATACAGGTGATCAGACTAGCTGACTGAGAATCAACTAGGGCTTATGCTATTGCTTGTTGGAAATCTTTTGAATTCAGCAAATCATAACTTTCTAAAACTCTGAGTTTATATCTGCTCATTAGGTACTGAAAGAACTTTAACAACTAACTGGCAGGAGCACCCCTCTGACAGTGAGTGTGCTCCACCCAGACACAACCCTTTGGTGGCACCCCAGCCCTCACCCAGCACCTGAGTAAGCCTTTCCTCAGGACTGCAGAAGTGCAGTCCCTGGACAACTCTTCAAATTGCTTCCTTTCCTTAGAGGAAAATAAGATGTGGTACCATGCTATAAAAGAGTGTGATTAGACACTTTCCTGCATTGCAATGGTTTGCCATGCAAATGCCTTTGCAGTGAAGAACAGGAGGAATCAGCCCCTCTGGATTGTAGGGTCTTTCGTGCGTGTGGTAAGAGAGCAGGGTGGGTGGACAGGCAAACAGGGGAAAAGAGGCTGAAAATGTCAAAGGAATAAAGATTAAAACAAAACCTGAAGTGAACCGGAATAAATGCACTGTGTGAAAGGAAAGAGAATCAGAAGATACATGTCTGGAAAGGTGAGGAGGTAGGAATACTACATATGGAAAAGGGGCCAACTCCAAGTTATGCGTCCTAATGCAAGCCACAATGCCTACTAAAGTTCAGGGTTGGGAAGGTGGTAGGAAAATCGATAACCTGTACGAAAAGAGTCCACAGGAACAAACATTAAAAGACAATGTCAGTGGGCTATAAAATTGTGATTTAAATATATGAAAACATGACCATTTTGCACAGAAATACTAGACTTGTGAATTGCTAAATACTGTGAATGAGACAGCAATTCCACACAAGGATAAAAAAGAAAGGCAAATGCTTCATAAAATATATTCTGTACATTCAGCAGGAACAATCTCATTATTACTGAAATAGTGAATGCTGCAAGATAGGGTCTCATCCATACAGTCACAAAAATGAAGTTAGCAATGAGATTGCTATTGCCATGATTGCTATTGCTGTAGTTGCTACATGAGCAATAGCTCTGCTATTAAATCTCTGAGCACAGAGGGAAATTCCTGGTGGTGGGGTGTTGAGGGGGGGCAAATGTTGCATTCTGCCTGGTTCATTTTACATTTAGATTCACTGGAAGTTTATAGGGCAAAGGGATCATTCTATAAAAAGCCTGAAGCGAAGAGGAAATGAGAACAGAAAGCCAGGTGCTGTGGAGACCCCTCCTGCCTCCTAAAAGATCAATGAGTGGTTTGAAATAATTCTCGGGGGGCAGTATAAAAGTAAATAGTACCCATATGCACCAAACTTTTGCCCTGCTTGTAAAAGCTAGGATGTCTGCCCATCCTAACTCACATACAGCTTCTGTGTTCAATTTCCACCTCTCGCTCAGTCTTTTTCCCTCGGTTCCTCAGATCACTTTACTTTCTGATCCAAACTGCAATGAACGCTTCAGACGTCTAGGCCAAAATCTCAGTAATTTTGTTTGAGGAGTTTTGGGGTTGCTTGCACAGGCAAGGGACCTGTACTTTCTGTAAAACCCTTAAGTGCATGCTTTTAAGGCTTCACTAGTTTTTAGAGTAAGACTCCTAAAGCTCACAGCCATCACAAAGCAGCTGTTAGAATAAAACATTAGAGGCATTTGGAAATCTGTAAAGAATTGATGAATCATTCCCTATGATATTTGAGGAATTGAAATACCTGAAAATGTGACAACATGAATCATATTTCTCTTTGTCATTACCGTGACTCACTGTTTCCCACTTGAAATAGGATGTTCTCTAACTCCTTCCTTTATAAATCTGGCATATGGGAATTATCTCTCAGGTAACTGGGATGATTTTTCCTGAAGAGAGGAGATCATACCTAAGTAAGGAAAAGTTACACAGCGGCAAGAAAAGTTCCAAGGTTAAAATTCCTGTAAGTATCAAGTTGTATATTAATTTTTAAACATAACTTAAAGCATACATATATACAGCCTCACCTTGGGGGATGAGAAGCATGTGGCTTCAGAAATGATAAATAACAGGTGTGCAAAATCTCCTAAAAGCTTGTTGACAGCTCTGAAGAAACCACCCGCTCCCAGCAGCTAAAGAGCTGACTGCCACACCAACAATTTACAAAAGTTATACTGAAACTCCCTTTAGGCATTAAAAGAGGAGAAGGCAAAAAGAGCACATTTGAAAACAGATCCAAGAGCTCTAGCATGAGAACTCTGATGAGGGTTGAAATATGTTGGGGATTCAACCTAGAGATAACCGCTGGAGGTAGTAACGGGGGTCTAGATGCTTTAAAAATCCCATCTTTCCCAGCTCCAGGCAGTCTCCCTGGCACAGAGGACGGCTCGTGCCCCAGTGCCACCATGCCATGCTCCTCTCGCTTCCTCTGCAGAAGTATTTTCTTGCTGTCACCTCTTGTGAAAGGTGAGATTTATCTGGGAAAGAATTCAAGCAGAAATCTCAAGATAAAAACATCTCTAACAGAGTTTTATAGGTTACCATGTACTTTGATATATTCACTTTCTAAAATATTTCTTTTTCAGCTTCTAAAGCTTTTCTCAGATAATGTCTCCAATGATCACTCTAAAGGTTTCCTCTCCTTCTTCATATTTACACTTTTCTTAGGTTTCCAGACAGGACTGTTTGAACACAGTATTTTTTCATTAAGCTTTGCTATCCATTCCTGGATACTGTTTTCATTGGTGTCTTGCCCTCCTTTCAATCTTCTCAAACTGAAAGCACCTTTCTCTTTTACACTCTTGTCTTTGATTTATAACATAATATTTCTGTATTTTCTCTTCAGAAAAGGTGTTTGCTGTTATCTAGGTCCCATATTACTTCTTGGAGGACATTATATTCCCGGAGGCCAAATGAAGTAGCACCAATTCATCTAGCATTTTTTCCCCAGAAACAAACTGAGGTGTGAAGTCTCTCTCAACAACTATAAGAAACATTTTCTTTCTGGGATGTCATCCCATCCATTATGGGTATATTTAATTTAGCAATAGAAAGAAGCGCTAAGTAAATAGCGTTAACAGTGAGCTAATAGCCTAATAGAGCTAGTCAAAGCATTTCTCAAAGCTTGTGTCCTGACTAACGATACCGCCGTACCAGGGTTGTATTACGAACTAAAATCTGGCATCTAGTTATGTCTTGTTAGTTTGTCACTCAAGACCCAGGAACCCAGGACAGGGAGATGGTGTCAGTAGGCTATTTTCTAGCAAGGGTGAGAATTACTTGGCACATTGAGGCTGTTCCAGTAAAGACAGATGTTACACAAGTGTTCTTGAGACTGCTGTTGAGTAAGTCAGTAAGTGCTCCCTGGCACATGGCCATAACCCCCCCCCACACCCTACCAGCAGGGAGGAGAGCAGCTCTGGAGTACACTCTCAGGACACTTCTTCTCGATTGCCTTAGGGTAGACTGGATAGACATTTAGCTCAGGTAATATATCAAGGTGGTTTTTTTGCAGCAGGGCAGCAGGCTCCATCATTCACAGAATTCCCTGTTGCTAATTTTTTTTTTTTTTTTTTTTGCTTGTGGAGCTCAATAATGTTGTTACATGGTATTTGATTACGTTCTCATTCCATGTTATAGACTTTGTATCTTTATATCTATTAGGAAACTTTTTGCAAAGTTCACTAAAAAATGAAAAGGTATGGTAGAAACAGGAAACAAGAAAACCCTCTTTAATCCCGACTAAGGAAACCTTTGAGTTAAATTTCAACGTTTCAATGACAAGATGTACACAATCCTTAAATAACAGGAGATATAACTTTTTGGAAGATCCCCATCTCCTTTGGGATGTTTGTTTATACGTCGCTTTGAATGACCCTTTGGAAGATAATTTAACCTGACAGTCCTGTGTCAGATAAATTTGTAACATGAGCATTAGATGAAAATATGTATAAACCTAGTTTATTGTTTGAGAAAATACATAATTCATATGAGCCTGCATTGCAAATCACAGGCTATTTCCTGTGCCTTAATTGTAGACTACAAGTAGACACTGAAGTGACAAATTTCTGACACTTTAGCAAGCTCAGTTCGCCATTAGGAAGATATGCAACGCCTGTATAGATGATTTTTTGGAAATGACTGTTATAAATGCCAAAGCAAATTAATTTAAAAATGTGCTAGTCACATAAACAAATTGATCAGAGAGCCTGAAACTAAAGGTCTGATTGCTCATGACCAGCTCAGATCTGCATATGGCAGACTAAGATTTGTTATTGTAAAATCTCAGAAAGTTTATGAAGTGGATTCTCTGCCCTTATTTTAGCCTTTCACAATAGAAGTGCTAATATTATCTTCCCTCTGCAATTTAGATTTTGTTTTTACTCATTTACTAAATCTGCTTGAACATTATCGCAACCTTTGTTGATGTTTATGTCTTCTGAAAATAAAAGAACTTGAAAATAGACTTTTATTCATTGGCAAGTAAACACAATCTGACTATTTATGTGGAAGGCTGAGCTAAACAAGCCCCAGGAGGACCTGAAATATAGTTTAGTTTCTTCCACAAGCCATCTGCTGTCCCTATTTCTACAGAAAAGAAAACAGACTTCACCTTATGGCTGCTTCACAAAGAACTGTAGGCAATGTAACGCTGAGTCATTGTGGAAAAGGTTGGGTCATGCAGCCTGCACTAACTCCTGCCAAACACAACTTGAAGGTTAGGACCAGGGAAGAAAGTTTCCTTTTAGGCAAATTGTTTCATAATCATTCGCTGTGAGTTTTTTCTACACATTTTTTCTCCAGCATCCAATACCAGCCCCTTATCTGATCCACAAGTGGTGCTGGGCTAGGAGGGTCAAGCAAAGTCACAGATTCCTGGTAATTGTGAGATCTGAATCCGGCAGTGATTTTTGTCTGCCTTGCAGGGGTATATTTTCCTGTGAGCGTCCTGGGCAACAAGCTGGCTGGACGTATAAACAGAGCTTTAAACTAGATTTAGCGGGGGAAGGGGATGGAGTTCTAAGCCCTCGAGAAGAGCCAGGGGCTGCTGAGGCATTAGGAAGCATCAGGGAATCACCTGTGAATTGCCTCAAGGGAATTAGGGAGAACTCCTCTAAAAAGGTGATGTGGCCGACAGCCCAGCTGAAGTGCCTCTATACCAGCATACGCAGCATGGGAAACAAACAGGAGGAGCTGGCAGCCACTGCCCAGATGGAAAACTACGACCTGATTGCTATCACAGAAATTGGTGGGATGAATCGCACGACTGGACTGCTGTGATTGATGGCTATAAACTATTCAGAAGGGACAGGCAAGGAAGGAGAGGTGGGGGAGTTGCCCTCTCTGCCAAAAACAGGATTGATTGCACAGAGCTATCTTTGAAGAATAGCAATGTGCAAGCTGAGCGCTTATAGGTGAAAATTAGAGACCAAGCCAACAAAGGAAACTTTGTGGTTGATGTCTACTACAGGTCACCCAATCAAGGAGAGGAGATGGATGAAGAGTTCTTTCTTCAACTGCAGGAAGCATCATGCTCACAGGCCCTGATCCTGATAAGGGACTTCTACCACCCAGACATGGGCTGCAAAAGCGGCACAGCGAACTGCAAGCAGTCAAGGAAACTAATGGAGTGTGTTGAGGACAACTTCCTAGTACAGGTGATGGAGAGCCCAACCAGAGGAGAGGCTCTGCTGGACCTGTTGCTCACTAATGCGGAAGAACTTATTGGAGAGGTCAAGACTGGAGGTAGCCTGGGCTGCAGCGATCACGCCTTGGAATTCTCAATCTTGAGGGGTACAGGACTGGTAAAAAGTAGAGTCAGGACCCTAAACCTCAGAAAGGCAAACTTTCGGCTATTTAGGATGCTAGTGCATGGGATCCCTTGGGAAACTGCTCTCAGAGATAAAGGAGTGAATAAGACCTGGGAGATATTTAAAGACATTTTTCTTAGGGCTCAAGAGCTCTCAATCCCAATGTGCAAGAAGTTGGGCAGGGGAGGCAGGAGGCCAGCTTGGCTAAGTCAAGACCTCTTAGCCAAACTAAAACACAGAACCAAAATGCATAGGCAGTGAAGGCAGGGATACAGATGCTGGGGAAATTATAGGGATGTGGCCCAAGAGTGCAGGGAGAGGATCAGGAAAGCCAAGGCGCAGCTGGAGTTGAACTTGGCTAGGGACGTAAAAAATAACAAGAAGGGTTTCTTCAGGTACATAGGACAACAAAGGAAGATGAAAGAAACTATTGGGGTTGTGTAGCCTGGAGAAGAGAAGGCTCCAGGCAGACCTTATAGTGGCCTTCTAGTGCTTAAAGGGGGCCTACAGGAAAGATGGGGAGGGACTCTTTATCAGGGAGTCTAGTGATAGGACAAGGAGTAATGGTTTTAAACTGAAAGAGGGTAGATTTAGATTAGATGTAAGGAAGTTCTTCACTGTGAGAGTGGTGAGGCACTGGAACAGGTTGCCCAGAGAGGTTGTGGATGCCACTTCCCTGGAACCATCCAACCTGGTTCAAAGCCAGGTTGGATGGGACTTTGAGCAACCTGATCTAGTGGAAGGTGTCCCTGCCCATTGCAGGGGGGTTGGAGCTAGATGATCTTTAAGGTCCCTTCCAACCCAAACCATTCTATGATTCTATGATATTTTCACTAGACTAAAACCATAGACATGAAAATGTTTTTTTAATGGTGTGTGTGATGCTGAACGATAAATTATATGACAACAAATTGCGAAGCAACATATTTGGAATCCTAAAATAGTGAAAGCTCCAACCTGATGGCCGGAAAACAGAATAAGTTAAATCAAAGGCTGAGTCCCATTTGCACTTTAGTCACGCTACTGGAGTGGTCTAAAAGTGGGTAAAATTGTTAACCTCCTCTCACTAGAAGGCCCCTTTCTCTTGCCAGGAATATAAAACAGTGAGCATCAGAGTCCAAAGCAGAGCTTTTAGTCAGTGCAGACACCTTAAGGTGACTGGCAAAAAATAGCATAGCCCCATCCATCTATTTCATCTCAGCTTCTGTTGTGGCAGTCAAACACCATGGAAAACTATCTCAAGAAGGTAACTGCAGAGCCACTCACCCACTTTCCCCATTTCCTTTGCTAAGAAGGCAGAATCACCACAGCTTTGCAGTCCCTGGTGATGCTGTGGCAGCCTACAACTGCTGGAGGTGTCACCTTGTGGTGGGTTGACCCTGGCTGGATGCCAGGTGCCCACCAAAGCCGCTCTGTCACTCCCCTCCTCAGCTGGACAGGGGAGAGAAAATATAA
Source organism: Gymnogyps californianus (assembly GCF_018139145.2). Lineage (NCBI taxonomy): Eukaryota > Metazoa > Chordata > Aves > Accipitriformes > Cathartidae > Gymnogyps > Gymnogyps californianus. The sequence goes on from NC_059472.1 coordinate 41,720,349, forward strand.
TGAAAGGCTCATGGGTCGAGATAAGAACAGGGGGATCACTCACCAATTACAGTTACGGGCAAAACAGACTCCACTTGGGGAAAATTAATTTAATTTATTACCAGTCAAATCAGAGTAAGGTAATGAGAAATAAAAACTAAATCTTGAAACACCTTCCCCCCACCCCTTACTTCTTCCCAGGCTTAACTTTACCCCCGATTTTCTCTACCTCCTCCCCCCGAGCAGCTCAGGGGGATGGGGAATGGGGGTTTCAGTCAGTTCATCACACATTGTCTCTGCCGCTCCTTCCTCCTCAGGGGGAGGACTCCTCACACTCTTCCCCTGCTCCAGCGTGCGGTCACTCCCACGGGAGACAGTCCTCCACAAACTTCTCCAATGTGAGTCCTTCCCATGGGCTGCAGTTCTTCATGAACTGCTCCAGTGCGGGTCCCTTCCACGGGGTGCAGTCCTTCAGGAACAGACTGCTCCAGTGTGGGTCCCCCATGGGGTCACAAGTCCTGCCAGCAAACCTGCTCCAGCGTGGGCTCCTCTCTCCACGGCTCCACAGGTCCTGCCAGGAGCCTGCTCCAGCACGGGCTTCCCACGGGGTCACAGCCTGCTTTGGGCATCCAACTGCTCCAGCGTGGGGTCCTCCACAGGCTGCAGGTGGATATCTGCTCCACTGTGGACCTCCATGGGCTACAGGGGGATAGCCTGTCTCACCATGGTCTTCACCATGGGCTGCAGGGGAATCTCTGCTCCGGCGCCTGGAGCACCTCCTCCCCCTCCTTCTTCACTAACTCTGTCTGCTGAGTTGTTTCTCTCACATATTCTCACTCCTCTCTTCTCTGGTTGCAGGTGCTGTTGCGCAGGGGATTTTTCCCCCTTCTTAAATATGCTATCCCAGAGGCGCTACCACCGTTGCTGATGGGCTCAGCCTTGGCCAGCGGCGGGTCTGTCTTGGAGCCGGCTGGCATTGGCTCTGTCGGACATAAGGGAAGCTTCTAGCAGCTTCTCATGTAGCCCCCCTGCTACCAAAACCTTGCCACACAAACCCAATACACACCTTTTTTCCAAGCCACTCTTTCCCACCACTTCACTGCCTGCTCTGTTCTCCACATCTAGCTTCACTCTGTCTTTCAAGTTACACCTGCCCTATCCACCACACAGGTGGCGAAAGCACGTTTCTCCACTTCACTACCATCCTTGAAGATATAAATTCCTCTGCTCACATTCCACACTTTTTTTAGTGTTAAACAAGACGTTTCTACTTTTCTCTGAATAGTCTTGCAGTTATTCTCCTTCCAGTTCTCCATTTATTCCAGATCTTCTTTGAAAAGCAATGTGCCAAATGGACACATCGCTCCAGCTGAGTTATTACTCATGCTGAGTAGAACAGGACTGCTACACATCATGAAGACCTTTCTTCAGTATGATTATCTTTCCTCACAACAGCTCAATTTTTTTTTGCTCTACCTTACTTTATGCATAATTTATATACAAGTCAATAATGATCGTATTGACTAGAGTGAGACACAGCATGAAATCAGTGAAAACCTCTTGACGGAGTAGCCCCTTTTAGCAATTAGGCAGTGATAAAAATGGTTATTAATTCCGTTTTGCACTACTCTGTAGAACTTGCTTCTGGATTGTATTTCCTTGCTTATGAAAATGTCATGTTAAGCAGCACCAAAGTCTTATGAAAGTCAAATTATAGCACATCTATAGCTCTTGCACCTTAGTCATAAGGCCTGACATCCTGTCATAGAATGAAAGACAGTGTATTTGCTCTTAACAAATTCATATCTTCTGGTGCCTTCTTTGATGATTTCCAGATAAATATTAATTGTTTAAGTATTTGTTCCAGAAGTGTTCTGGAAATTGAAGTTGTCTGCCTGCTGTGTAATCCCCTGACCCCTTCCCCCCACGCTTTGCCTCCCCCCTCTTTTTAGATGCATTATGTTTACCCTTCCCCATCCTTCCTGTACCTCACTATTCGTTCAGGACAAAACTGTTAGCAGTTCCAGAATTACTTCCCTGATTTTTTAGATGTCCAAGGATAAAGTTTGACAAGTGTATTTGATAGATGAGATAAAGTACTTTGAAAAGAACTAATATGTTTCTTTCTTACTCAAGTCAGAGACTTTACCTCTTTTTTCCTCTAGTGTCAGTCGCTCTAGTCACCTTTTTGTGTTGATCTTTCTAGACTGATCTGGGAAACTGTCAATGCTCAGATGTTTTAACATTTTTTCAGAAAAATATCAGCAAAAAAGCTTTTTAGGGCTGAATAAGATTTTGCCACCTTCCTGATCTGCCTTGCTTTTCCCATGTATATATGAAAGATTTCCTGCTGGAAAACTAGGGGTCTTGTGTTGATGTATCTTTTCTCTATATATGTTACATTGATTTTACTAGCATCACATGGAGATTTTAAGGTTCTTTTTTAGCGAACTTCCATGTTCTGCACCACAGCTTAAGGAATAGGAGAACAGACTTTCTTTTCTTTCCCCTTTTTTCCTAGCTTCACAGCTTGCTGTGAATATCAGAAATGAATGATTCTTCTAACTGTGAGTGGGCAGTAAATAATGACAGAATTACAATTTATTATTTTGCAATGCAGAAGATCCGTGAGCTAAACTTCTGGCACAAATGAGCTGCAGAGGTGTGCTCTTGATTATTTATCCTTACATGGTGTCATTAAAATAAATCACATCATTAATTTTGGTTTGAGCATCAACTTTAAGTTCCTTCTAGCTGTGATTGAGTTACCTCATCTTCAGAATGACTGATAGGAAAGTGAGATTAGCCTCAGCCTTAGTTTCCATGACAAACACATGAATATCAACCATTCCATAGCACCCCACTCATTACCCTGCTGAAAGTGATTTCAGTGGGCAGCTGAGGAGATCTCCTTAGCATCATTACAATGTGCAGTAGCTCAATGAAGTCCACATCATTGTCACTTCAGCTAAAAAAAGGAAGGGAGCAGTAAGTGAGGCAATGAAACTTCTTCCAGCACAAGTCTTTTCATTCTGGAGATCTTCCCTCAAGCCTGAGCCTTTACTACCTGGAGAATGAAACATCAGCAATTGCGTTTTCTACAGCCAGCTCTGCACACATACACAGAAATGTAATTACCACATAGGAGTGGGGAAGTTGCTAAATAGCCAAACGGTGAAACAGCTTCTCCTTGTTCAGGAAAGGCTTCCTTTTTTTTGTAGAAGTGGAACAAGGCAGATGTGATATATCTCAGCCTATATACCTCAGCCAGTTACTCTCCCGTCCTTATTCCCTCTCACACCTACCAGAGGGCTTTCAAAAAATAGAGGCAATATTTTGTGAGATGGGAACAGTCACTTAGGTCCCATTGCAGCTTCTGCATTCATGAGTAGAAGAAGGATAATCCAGGTACAGAACAGGATCTAAGACCTATGAATGGGCCTTATGTCTCCTGTCCCAGAACTATAGCTGGCAAGTCACCAAAACTTTCTTTGCCTCTGTTTAAAATGGGCATAATGATATTTCATAGCTGTTACTGTAAAAATTCAATATATTGTCTGAGCACCCCAAAAATATGCATGAGGCAATCATGTACATGAAGTTTTTAAACAAAATAGCTGTAACAGTCTTTAGAAAAAAGACGGTACATGGTGGTTGCAAAGAAGTAAACTGAGGAGGCATGAAATTTTCTGGGCAGAGGGGGTTTCTTGCCTGTCCTGCACTATATCCCATTTCTTAGTTAACTTTAACGGCATTTGCAGTGCCTGTGTGTCTCTATTTCTATCCTTTCCCACTGTCTTTAGAAACTTTAATATCCTGGCCTGAGGGTATAGCCCTGGATGAAACCAGAAACCTTAGGGAGCTAGTTGAAAACAGACTAAAGAGGGAGATAGGTTTCCCCAGCACACATTTCCTTTTATTTAGCCACAAAACCTTCATTTTTAGCAGCTTCCATGAATGCACATGTAACACACACCCCGCCCCCCCTTCCTTTCAGCTGGACATACAAGCCCACAGTTTAATTTGTTCAACTAACCTTTTTAATCTTCACTCCCTGTGGCTTGCTATAGGACAAGCTATAGGACCACACTTTCTAGCCAGGGGAGGGAGAAGTTTCCAGTAACCGAAGGAAGGAATTGGATGAGCAACATGGTGCCTCTAGGGAAAGAAAGAGACGGGAACATTCATGGTCCAGCCCTAGAAGGGGAGCAAAGTGTAACACCCCTGTTACAGTAGGTTTCCTGAGCCAGGCTCTCGGGATAAAGCCTAAAGATTAACCCCCCACCCACCTGCCTGCTGAGAAACAGTGCTCTGAAGCGTAAATTATGTGCTACCCAGTTCCCGCTGCACAGTTATATTATGTTATATTAATCATTCAGTGAAAGAACTAGAATCCAGCTTTCCTTAGCCTCAGGTGGTGGCTGTAATTCCTAAGCCAAATGATTACTCTTTCCTCCACGGTGAATATTTTTTCTCGTTCCTTGGGAGGCAGAGTGCTGAGAGCGCACCTGACGATGTAGACCCATCCTGGGCATCCTGGGGCTTAAAACCCTCTCCGAGGGATGGAGGGCCTGAGCCTGGTTTGCTGGGGTGCAGTGCAAGAGGGATCCCTATGCTAAGCACAAACAAGGACCCTCTCCTTCCCCTTTGGAGGGATGCAATGTCTTTTTTCTCTTTGAAAAGAAAGATAACTAAGCCCTTAGTTCGGGTCAAAGGTCTGAGCTGTGAACCCTGAGCGGGGGGAAATACGTCTCTATCTCAGAACAAAGTGCACAGATTTATAGGAGGGAATTCTTCTGCTTTACGTAGTTTCGGTTCCCATTTCTGGCTCTCTGTTACTTGCTGTGTACCTCACAGGAAGCCTTCACGTTTGACTTTGATCCCCATTGCAGTGCACAAGGCCCTCTTATGGATCTTGTTCATGTCAAACATAAATATTCAAACCCTCAAGCTGACCAGTTAAGGTGTTTCTCTCCCCTTCCAGAACACCTCCCCCATCCGCAATGAACATACAGGTTCATTTACAGCTCCCATATGCAAGTTTCTGTCCTCATAAACACCAGCAAGCACACTGTGGGTATCTTGCAGGACTTACGTCAGTGTTTCTGACAGCAGAATTGGGTCCAAAGGGCTTTACATCATTTTGCTTGCAGTTAGGAAAGCATAAAAACGAAATGCAATTACATATGTGTACATGAGAAAGCAGAGATGGCAATCATTTGTGCATTGAAAAGTGATCAAAAGAGAGTGTCCTTATTTTTTAATTTTTCTCCTGGTATTTCTTCCACACGTGCCATTTCCAAACACAGTTGCAAGTACTGAAGTCCTTGCTGTAAAGAGCCTGCCACAAGCTAAAGTAAGGTAAATCAGAAGATGATCATTTCTTTTTCTCCTCCACCTACGACAGTGATAGGACCTAAGTGATAACCAGGTCCTTCAGGCACACCTGCTAATACCATTTTCAATTGTGTTATCAGATGACATAAGCATAACGATACCAAGTATTCCTGTCTATAGTATTTGCACTCCATTAATGCATCCAGCATTTTCAGTCTAGCGAAAGAAACCCTGCCTGAGAAATTTGTAGTCTAAATAAGCAAAGATGGAGGAGCTATTTCAAGAGACCTTGCTGAGGGATTAAGTGATGTCAGAATTTCTGGCAGGAAGCCTGTGGGAGGCTGGGGAGCCGAACCGAGGGCTGCGAACCCCCAGCAGCATCAGCCTCCAAATTGTTCTTTACCTGGCAGCTGCCTGCCTAAGAGAGGTGGTGGCTGCTAAATGAAAAGCAGATGGAGTTAAGTTTAGTTAAAGTAGACAGTCATAACAACAAAGAGCTCTCATCTAATCACCCAGCAGTAGTAGGGCTGAAAATGTAATCAAGTTGTTTGCTATAAATCATTTTCACAAGATAAGAGGCCTGGCTATCCAGCATGGCTCACTAAGTGTTTACACTGTAAACTTTCCTGCCCTCAGCACTACCCCTTCACTCTGAATTATTGCTTTAACGCATTTAATCATGAAATTTAACAGTTGGATAATAAGAGCCCTGTAAACTTCCCCCTCCTTTCCTTTTAAATTAAATTATATACTGGTAGTAAAAACATGATTATTTGAAGGTTGTGTTTATGAGAATTCTTACCCTCTGAGGAGGGCGGTGAGGAAAAAAGAATTAAAAATTTTACTTAATAGAGAAAACAGCTTGTGGAAATAATTACACAACTTGTGAGCCCTGCACAGCATCTGTATTTAACAATGTTATATTCAAGCCTGTAGAAGCAGGCAGGCAGTCTGTCTTTCAGACAGTTGAATATATAAAGTGTCTCAGTTATAGTACTAATTTACTAATATATTGCCAAGATAAAGTGATTGAATCTGCTGAAGAGAAGAGGGGGGGAGGACGCTGATAACATCTATTGTAATGAGGAACAATAATGGGCATAGCAGTTTATTAACAAACTCCACAGGTCACTGCACAGCAATAGCAGCGAAGCAGTAAAAGGGAAATTCAATCATGTACTGTTGGAGCTCGCAGCATGCACTGAACCTCCTCATTAGGTGGGTTCACAGTCCTCCAAACTGGAAAGGTCACCTGCGGATGGGAGAGACCGGGAGCAGAGCTTTGCTGCTTCAGCTGCACCTCAGCCTGGCTCTGGCTTGCATTCAGCCAGCTCTTCTGGTTTGCTCTGTTTGGGGTTTTTAAAGATTTTCAAGATTAACACGTTTTGGTTTACAGTCCATGTTCCCATTCAGCTCTGGAATCTTACAGGCTGGCCAGACCAACAGCTTTTCCTGCAGCCCCATTCCCTTACATTGAAGGCAATTGAAAAGAATAATTCACTCTAATGTTAAATAAACTCCTGTCCACTCAGGTCACTGCCTTAGCCTCAGGAGGATTTAAAGTAAATAAAGGAGTTGGATGACTGCATTTTTTACTTAGTTTGTTTAAAGCTGTACATTGTTTTCCTGGAAAACCAAAGCACTTTCCCTTAATTCGAGCTCTTGCATTTCAGTGATGCTGGAAGAGAGTGATGTTTGCCAGACTGTCCTGTCTCCTGCTGCCAACATCTTCCTGACAACGTTTGAACGACTTCAGGAATGGACATGCCCCAGAGACACCCTGCAAGCTAAGGTCTATCAGAAGACAGAAACACGGTTGGTACTTATATGAGCTCTCTCAGATGAGTTTCTCTTTCTAACTCATGCAGTCATTTTAATTACACAACTTCCTGCATGGAGCCCTTTAAGCATGGGCAACAGAACAAAACAGCAAGAGAAAGGGAGCTATTTTATCAATTAATTTTCTGAGGATTTAGATGCTTGCCTCATTTGGTATCTAGCATCTTGTGCCTGTTTAAATAACTGATTTGACAGAAACATCTAAAAAGCCTTAGTTAAACTCATTTTAAAAGACTACATTAATGAAATTCAGCCCATGGAACAGCCTCGTTTGGTGCAGTAGTTTCTATTTTCCTCTCCTACAGTTTGAAATCTGACAATACTGCAGCAAACAAACAGCAGATGGGATCGTAACAGGGCTTTTAGAATAATGAATATCTGTGATTCTGCACTAAGACTCAGCCTCTGTCCTTGGACGGCATCTAGGGTGCTCGTAATGCCACTAAAAAAATAAGGCAGATTGCTGGTTTTGTCACACACAAGTAAAATACTGTTGGTATAATGTGCAGGAGTATGCTTATGTTGTATAACAAGGGCAGGCGTTTGTTTGAGCCGGAGAAGAGGGGGAGAAAGGGAAGTTGCATGAAGATGTCAGCACAGCACTGGGCCAGAGCTGTAAATCCTGAGGTCGGGGTTTATGAGCAGGGGCTCGGTGCTGTGTTACAAACTCCCAGGGCTCCAGGGCAGCCCACAGAGGGGCCTGAGAGAGGACTCGAGTTAGCTTTGAGCACAGATGGAGTGAGGCTGCCTCTGTCCAAAATCTACAGAGTCTCTGTCATCCCGCCAAGAAGAGAGGAAGGAAATGTTAATAGATGCATCAAAGTCCAGTCCACGCAAGCATGTCCCTGGGGTGTCAGACCAGCTGTGAGAAACACATCCCATCATCACACTCATGTAGGGTTTCGCTCCCTCCTCACAGGGCTGTTTGTAGGTTTTATCCCAGGAGGATTTCATAAGAAAGGTGTATTTGTTCTAGCCAGCCAAAACCAGGGTCTTCTCCCCAGGCCTCCTGGCCCATGGTAACAGGGTGAGTCTCCCCCATTCACTCTCTTAGGGACCTCCTGGGTCTTGCCTTCTCAACTACTCCTGTGTCTTAACTTCCCAACTGCCTGAACCCCAGCAGTGCAGAGCACCCATGCCTGGGGACCCGGTGGCTCTTGGGGCACAAGGTCAGGCCCCCCCCAGCCAGGGATGAGCCTACGATGGGGTTCCATCACCCGGCAGGCATGCGCTCTGCAAGGCACCAGCCCAGCTCCACTGGGCTGTCTTCCCAAGACCCGAAAATTGCCTGAACAAACAATGGAAAAGGCCAACTGTCCAAGGTGACTCTTTGCAGGTTTGCAGACGTACCTGCCTTCCCCCGGGGGGAATTTAAACAATTACACCCGGCAAACTGGGCTGCTCAGCTAAAAATTCTCTGGGAGCATGCTTAGGCTGGCAGCTACATTAGAGGGAATGCATCTCCCTGCATTATTAGAAGTAACAGACTCACTTTCTTTTAATTTACTTTTACTATTTCCTTTGCAAATTGCTAGGCACTTCTAAACACAAACCGGTTTTGCCTTTTCAACTTTCCTCACATTACAGCCCAGCTAACTCCATTAGCAAATAAAGTAAATAGCCAAAGCACTTATGAAAGTCTAAATTCCCTGAAGGTAATAACTGTATAAAACACATGGGAGTTGTTATTTCAAGGCAAGGAAATGGAAAGCTTTTAGTTTATCATTAACCTGGCTTAGTATTTTGGTAGGCCTTGGCACTATTTATTAACAATTTATAAAGTCAGACCAGGGTGAGTCTATGTAAGTAACACATATTTTTGTACTGATATGCAGTACTTGTGCTATTTGTCCTGAACTCTGTGTAAACAGTGCTTAATAAGCTCTGACTTGGCTTTTCCCATTAAACAGTTTGCCTGTGTGGAGTGAACTCAAGTCACTGCAAGTTCCTGCAAGAATTCCCCTTCAATGCAGTAACAGTGTTGGGAAGCATCTTTCCAGGCTGCCATTAGTCCAGAATTCAATATTTAGAAGCAATTCCAGTATGAGGAGCCTTTGAGCTCTCACAAAAGGATTAGAAGGTGTTATATCCTTATGCAGGAAGAAGCAGGGATGAATAAGTAAGAATGAAAAACACCCCACAAAGGAGAAGAACAAGATAAGACACTGTCATAGATGTGATCCTATAGGAACCTAAGTCCATCAGCTTATGGTGCAAGGCTGTACAAAAAAGGTTCCATCTTTTGCCTGACATATTTTCTAGCTCTAGCCTGACTTTTTTGGTCCCATCTTTTAGTCCTTCCATTCTTCATTTCCCTGAATGCTCTTTCATTTTCAACAGTTCCAGTGTTGCAGTGGTTAGACCAACTGTTCCTTTCGTATTTTGTCTTTTTGTTCTTTCATCGCTGGTATCTGACACTAACTCCTTCATGCTGATAGCTTCCTGTGTCATCACTGTTATATTCCTTGGAAGAAGACGTTCCATGCCCTAACAAAAGCTGAGATGATGAATGGTGCTCAGGCACAAGATATCTTGTCCCTATATTAGTTCTTTCAACATATTTGCAATGCTCAGCAAAACTGTGAAACTATAGTAATAAAAACTCAAATTGGTTCTCCATACTTCTGGCACCAGTTAGTAAAGTTGGTGCTTTCATTTAGAAAAACTCTGGATATGAGACGGCCACCTGAAGCCTCATTCACTCTGTTGCATAAATGTGCCACCTCAGGGGGGATGCCGGGCAGACACCAGGACGTGCCCAGTGGTTTCCTTCTGGCATTCCTGCCGTGCTCATGTGCTTTCTATAAGCAGCCACAAACTGGCTGGCATTGCTCAAAAATCTACCAATCTACCAGTCTCACGACACCAAATTGCTAGCAGTGGAGATGTTTACATTAATGTTGGCCTAAGTACAACCAGACTGGCATTTTTAAGGTCTCTTCCTTAATATCTCACTATTTGCTACTCCCTAACTCCTCTGATAGTCTAAGGACACCTTGGTTCTTTGATTCTTCGGTTAGAGACATTCACCCATTCATGGCATTGTGCAGCACAAGAGGCTCTGGGCTTGAGCCTGCAGGCAGTCTCTGTCAGTTTTCCTGGCCGCAATGCATGCTACTGAGGCCAATACCATTGTCCAGAGACTGCAGGGTGGAATTAACTTTTACAGAACCATTTTTTGTGTGCGTGGTCAATTTGCTGAGGTTCACCTCCTGATTTTGGAGGAAACAGAGCCCTGGGAATGGATGCATTGATGGTAGATCTGAGAGACAATATGCAAAGTTATTCTGGGATTACATACAGATTTAAATGAAACAAGAAGGCAAATCAACAACACATAAGCTTCCTGTTTTGGATAATTTCATGTCTCATTCTTTCCACTCTGTGCATAGTGGGACTGTTCAAGCCTGAGATGCCAATTATGAACAGCAATTAGTGGAATATGCTGCCTGTTAACTTTGTCACAGTCTCTGTTATGAAATACACTCTTCATACATGAGGAAAAACTGTAATGATTTAGTATCTACCGTCTGCCAGCGCTTCTGCAGTCATCCATTTCAGAAACAAAAATTGAAGTGACATAAGTAGAGGGAAAAAAAAACAATCCTGTTTTTGTTCTTCTTCCCTTCCAACAGGACACTGCAAAGGCAGGAGTTATCTCCTATATGTTTAGATGTAATACAAAACTTCTGTTTCTATTGCAAATTTCTATTTTAAAAAATCCATTTTTAGAAATGTATTGCAAATTTTAATTACAGATAGAAATTTGTAATATAGAAGTTTCATCCTACATCACTCATTGCCCATTTCTCTCCAATGACTGCAAAAGGAACCAAGATGATTAGCTCAGATGTAGAGGTGTGCATTGTAAGTATTTCTGTTTGGTCACGGTTTTCCACCTTCCAGTGAAATGGAAATGACTGGACTGAGTTTACTGAAAGCAGACTGTCTTCTGCTGTTCACCTCTGTTACTAAAACGTAGTAAGACTGTATTAAGACTGTTCCACCAGCCCCTTCTTCTCACACTGAGAACTGGTGTGGTTTTGTTGATTCCCTTCCTTTGTAAGAATGCCATTTGTAAAGTAACTCTCAGTTTGCTTATAAATGAGTTTATTTCTTTTTTGTATTGGTACCTTCTGTCAGATTGTATTCCCCTTAGGGAACAGAAGTATCCTTCACATTTCTTTTCCAATCTACTGTGCTAAACACACTTTGTCCTTTCCTTTACTTGTTCCAGGTCAGGTCTAGATCCAGACATCTGTTTTCAACATCGTATTTTGTATGATGCTTCTCAGATTACACGCTGTGGGAGCAAGAGTGGGTGGGATGTGAACAGTTCACAGAGTATTTAAAGAATAGGTTGCACCTTTCTTGCTTGTTACAGCCAAGTTCCTAGAAATCTCTCCATTTCCAGCTTAAAGATCACAAACTGCTTCCTTTGGAAATGTTTGAAAATATGGATTACTTTGGTACTTAGCTCTTTACTGCAAATGTTTTCCTGATAAAATACCACAAGATTTCCATGAATGTACACAGGCTACTGAACTCCAAGCTTGCTCAAGTGCAGGAGCTGTATTATCATGATTGCTTGATGATTTTACATCTGTAGGCTAAAAACTATGTAACTTAGGGTTCACAGGAGATAAATAGCTATGGCTCTGTGTCTGATTGCATTGTCAGCCAATATGACATGCATATTTTTGGGTGCAAAGATACAGCACAAAAGGCCAGACATCACTTCTTTCCACTTTGCTCTCCCTCTACTAGTAGATCCAAGAATGACCAGCTAAACCTCATTAATACTGAGTTCTTTACAGTGCTCTGGCATTTAGGGATAATACTCTGGTGTTCAAATCCCCGTCAGAAAGAATACTAAGCCTTACACTAAAAGCCTGAAAAGGATCTTTATCTGGATAAACAATTAAACCCAAATTTGACTTGATTTCTGTGTTAGATGAATTACACCATTTTCTCTTGACCTGCAAACTTCTTCATGTAATTCTACATTTCATAATTTTCCCCACTTCCTACTGTTCATCCTTGTACACAGAATTAGAAGGCCAACCTTGTGGCACAGTAGTAGCTCCATTCACCACATGCCCCTTTTCTAAAAGAGGATTTTGGTGGTAGTTTTTGCTGGCTAGGGAAAATTCACATACCACCTTTATGTAAGAAGTGTTTGTTTTCGAAGCCTAGCAAACTGCCTGAAAATAAGGAAGAAGAAACAGGCAGCAAAATCATTGCTAAATGGCACAATTGCCATTGGGGTGGCAGCCTTGAGGTAGGACAGGAACTCCCCTTAGACATACAGTTTTTTCACAGCTAGTTATACGCAGAATTAAGCTCAGAAGTGTTGGGCACAATCGTTGAAAAAGAGTGTAATTGACTGTCCCTCTTCTGTCGCTCCCCGACCCAGAGAGGTGAGCACCCACTGTGCTCACATCAGCCCTGCAGTGCTGCTGGCACCAGCAATGGGATGCTGAGAAGGGACCCGGGTCCCCTTGCAGAGGCACAAAACCAGCTTTACCATGGACACTTCCCAGTCTATACGGATCAGGTAAGAATGGTCAGATCTGAAGTGAGTGAGGAGTAGCAACCAGAAGTTTCAAAGGAGCAGAAGGCTTTTAAGACTCTCCTGGCCTTCAGAGCAGCCACCTGTGGTGCTGCCTCCAGCCTGCCTCCCTGCTCTGCAGGGCTGGGTGCCCTGGACCTGGTGTGACTCCCTAACCCCTAACCACGGCTCTTCTGGAGGGGAGAACTGCACACTGTCCTGCACTGATTTGGCATTCATTTACCCCAATTCTCCTGCTGGGAGGGTCACATCACATTACAATATTTCTGTGTAGACAGGATAAAGTGCTGCTCAATATTTCACATTCTTCTGAAGTTGCACAAAAGAGGGAAAAGCTACAAACCATACTGCAGTTCAGCAACACAAATATCCTACAGTGCCTTTATCAGGACTGAGAGAAATCCCACAAGGTAGACACTAACTTCCAGTCCCCCTTTCCCATCCTGACATTTCCAGTTTGGTCAGAATAGCCATGAAATGATTATGAAGGGCAAAGAGATTCCTGTAAGAGTTGATCTATATTTACATGAAATTCTATTGTGAAAGAGTTTTTTCAGATTAGAAATCAACTGTCCTCAGAGTGAAACAAAATCGTTTATTATTTAACTCTGGGGTGGGGGAGGGGAAGAAAGGGGAAAATTATTTAGCTCCAAGCTAAGAAAAATATTTACTAATCTTACACTTTACTGTCTCCTCTGCTACCTCTCCCCCATTTGCCTACCTTTTCTGGCAGGGCTGTTTAGATGTCAGGTTTCACTTTTTTTCTTCCTGTCCTGTAATGTCATTAACAAGAACTTCATCAGGAACCCCCATTTGATAAGCTACATACATTAATATATTATATATACACTATATATACAATAATACATTATATATACATTATATACAATAACAATTGAGCTGCCTTCAGGGTTTCTAAAAATGCCATCTTCCACATTGTTATTGGCTGCAGTATCTTTTGTATGAAATGTTATGACTCTATTTTGCAGCATCTATTCAGTCCTGGGAAAGGAGAAGGAAGGGAGGAGAAATGGGCACTTAATGGCTTTTTGGGCCAAGCCTCTAATTACCAATAATGTAAGACACAATAACTTTTGAGACGGCCACGGTAAGGACATGGGAAGATCCTCTCTGCGGTATTTGCAGGCAGCTGCGCAGATATCTGACTGCTCTCTTCTGCTCCACTCTCAGGCACATATCTTTCAGACCCTCCACTAATCAATACTAATCACATATGCCGTCTGCCAGACACACAGATTACGCAGCAGGACTGGCACTTTCAGCAGGGCGGGCTGAAGTGACATGCATAACTCATGCCTCTGGAACTCAGGCTGCTCAACACCCAAAGCTTCCTCTGAGCACAGTGAAACCCGTGACTTGGGAACTCGCTGCAGTAGCCGGCGCACAGTGTTTTAGGCTCCCCATCAGCATCAAAGCAGTGACCCGGCTTCCCAGAAGCTTTCCACACATTTACAACTGAGGTGTCCTGTAATATCTGGTCCTTCAAATCTATGTACTGCTCAGATAAGCCACCAACAGAAATACGAACAGGTATGGCATTTCTGTGACAGTACTCTGTTTCCATAGGTAAGGTGCAGAATTGCTGCCTGCAAACAGTACATATGAAGCTCCTAAACCTACAATCTGACCTAAGAATAACCTGGGTGATGTCCCCTCTTAAAGAATAGCTTACACCTTAAAACAATAAGTACAATTTATGAATATATTTGAGAGCAGAATTCAGAAACAAAAGTTTATCTAAAATCCTTTCAACCTTCAGCTTTTCATTTTACCAATTTTATGAGACATTTATATTCCTGCACATTCTGCAGAAAGATAAGCATTTTTTATTACATGCTGTAGTTTATGGGATCATTGTTCAAACACACCAGTGTTTCCATAAATGTAAGAGTCCAGAATTTCTTGTTTAAAGGTTTAATATCTTCATTTACTATAATACTCAAATTTTATAATGCACATTATGTGCAACTTTGAAGCACTGCATAAAATATTTATACCATGCCTAGATGTGGCAGCTACATTTGTGATTAGAGTTTTATTCCTGTTAATTATAAATCAAACATGGAGGGGTGATTGGTTTTTTTGTTCCCTTGGCAAGAATATTTGCAATAAAACTGTCTTTGCTCAGAGTCCTTCTGACAGCTCCCCAGTAGCATCAAGCTTCAAATTACAAAGAAAATTCCATATAAAATCCACAAGTTATTATTCCATGGTAGTTTTCAAGGTCTCTTGGTCTCCTTCAGGCCTACCACATGACTTTGGCTTTGCAGAAATTGCAGAGCTCCATCTGAATGGAGTTCATGACAGGTAATGGCATCGTAACTCTTTATCAGTACTCTTCTGGATTGCCCCGTTTTCCTGCTATAGGCTGTCTGCAGCTCAGTCATCAGCAACACTGTCTGTGTTCATGCAATGATACACTGACACAGGCAGCAAACATTTGGGTGAAGGCTATAACTGCATTCCACTGAAAACTAACCTACTACTTGCTTTGCTAAATGAAGTAGGGATTGCAAAACCCTCACCTTGAATAGTAATCTTGACTCTCATTCTGCCAACGCCAACAGCTCAAAAACAGCCATTCCATCTCTTTCCATAAGTATCTGAAGGCCATTTAGCCCTATTAACACAAGTAAATCCTTTTCTGTTGCTATCCTACACGTTAAGAGTTGTACACTCATGTAACTTTACAGTCTGTTCTCCGTTTATAAGTGTGACTGATTCAACCTAACAGAAATGCAAACTGCTCTATAAATTATAGAGAACGACATCTGTGATAATGCTAGTGTACTTGTTATAAGTAAGTTAGCTGTACTCTTCTGCACTGGCTTCAGTCCTGTTTCTCCTTGCTCAAAGCATACACTGGCTCTACATTTTCACACTTGTACAGCTGCAGAAGGAATTGTTTAGTCAGATTTGATTTTTTTAATAAATATGTACAAATGGACCATCATATACTCACTGGCGCTGAATAGCAAATACATAATTAATGTCACAGTGCTAAAAGTCTTCACAGTACACGTATGTAAGATTGGATGTCGTTATTTTAATAGCACACACTGTTTTATACAGCATTGAAACTTCAGCTGAATCCCTCATCTCTCAGAAGCCAACTTAAAATTTTGTTCTTTGTGAGGCTGAATGTCCTGTTATGATAGGACATCATTCTATTAGAAAAATAAACTCCTAAGATGAACTTTTAATGAGGGTTCCCATTTAGTGATATGAATTTTGTTCGTAATTGGAATTTGTTAGTCACTCATTTAATTACTGGATATATCTCAGTTCTTTCTTTTTTTCAGTAACAAATTCTGCAAATATATTGATTTTAAAAATTCAGTCAATGATTTTGGCACATAAATCAATCATCAGCACTTCATTATAGGTGTTTATTACTTCAAAATCAAGATACCAGTTGCTTTGATAGGAAACATGAGCTTCTGTACCTTAAAAAGTTTCTGAACCTTGACTGGATAAGCCAAACTCCTACTACCATGTATCATAAACAGATATTAAATAAAAAGCTTATTGGCACTTAAGTGAGGCCTTCATGGATTTTTTCCCCCAAATACTATTTTAGCGTTACTGTAAGCAAGAGAAAGGGCAGTAAATAGGTACCTGATACAGGGATACTCCTTTCTGTATTCAAATATATTAAAAAAGATGAAATTCCATTTTTTATCCTTTTATGGCTAAAGAAAAAAACCCTGCACAGCAGACATCACCATTTTTAAAAAAAATTGTTAAGTGGTCATTGATATATTGAGAATGATTTGGCCAATCCAAAGAGTAGTCACTAGTGAAACCACCTCATGACGTAACCACAGTCTCCCCACGCCATTATAGCAGATTTAGGCTGAAATTTCTTGAGTCTTAAATAACTGTGTAAATGGGAACACCAGGCTCATTGCAAGTGTTTGACCAAAATTCTCTAACGCAAATCAATGATCAAGGCTGTGCTGTTTTTTTAGCTTGTTTTAGGAACTGGTTTTAGTCAGTCTCCAAAATAGCATGTATTGACATAATTCAATGAAACAATTTTGTTCTTCTCAGTCTCTGAAATAATGAGTTAGCACTGGATTGTAGATTTATGAGCAAACAGCTGTACGGTAGGTATGGCTGCATCAGAGTATAGATATGCATTCCTTTAGAAAAAAAAGCAGTCTGCATAGAAAGTAAGGAAAGAATAAATAACCATGAATTAAAATGGGTATCCCAGAGGGACCTAGCTCCACAAACTCTCCTTTGAAAGCATGGTGTGTGATAAGTTTTGATCATCAATAAAGACAATAAAATGCAGCATTAACACTGCATTTTGAGTCCCCAAGCCCAAGTTCAACACGAAAGCTTTATTTTTGTGGAGAAATCTAGGTGCAACTTCTTGATTTGCTAGGTCAATATTTTATAGACTCTCATGGTTTAACCCCAGCCGGCAGCTAAGCACCACGCAGCCGCTCGCTCACTCCCCCTCCACCCCTGGGATGGGGGAGAGAATCAGGAAAAAAAAAAAACCTCGTGAGTTGAGATAAAGACAGTTTAATAGGACAGAAAGGAATGAAAAACAATTATAATGATAATAATAATATGACAATAGTAATATTAAAAGAATTAAACTATACAAAGCAAGTGGTGCACAATGCAATAGCTCACCACTTGTTGACCGATGCCCAGTTAGTTCCCGAGCCGCGATCCGCCCCTCCCAGCCAGCTCCCCCAGTTTATATACTGGGCATGATGTCATATGGTATGGAATAGCTCTTTGGCCAGTTTGGGTCAGCTGTCCTGGCGGTGTCCCCTCCCAGCTTCTTGTGCCCCCTCCAGCCTTCTTGCTGGCTAGGCATGAGAAGCTGAAAAATCCTTGACTTAGTATAAACACTACTTTTAGCTACAACTAAGAACATCAGTGTGTTATCAACATTATTTTCCTACTAAATCCAAAACACAGCACTATACCAGCTACTAGGAAGAAAATTAACTCTGTCCTAGCTGAAACAAGGACATAGACAAAAATTCTACTCAGGAAAAAGAAAAGAGAATAATGAAAAACACTTGTTTAAAGGGTTATTTTGAAGTGTTAAACCAAGGTAACTTGGAGGTGAGGCAATCCCAGCTACCTGTGCAAGGAACGCACCTAACTTAATCTCGCTGGTGAAATCAGAATGGAAAGTTTCGTACCTGGCACGTAAAGAGACTGAATTTGCTGCTCTGCTGCAAGCAACCCCCCTGCTGTTGTCAGAAGTGATTACACCAGCTAAGGAGTGGGGGTCACAGCCCTTGAGGGGTGCAGCGTTCGTGGGCTACGGAGTTCGGAGAAGCAGCAAACATGGATGTACCCTTCCTGTCTCCAGGCAGTGCTGGGAGCTGTTCCTCCACGGGAGTCCAGGGGGGTCCCAGGGTACAACCCGCACTTGCTGTTGCCCAGTGGTGATGGGTTTCATTAGGGCTCCCTACCCACACAGGCTGGGGGACAGCCCTGCAAGCCTTCCCCAGGATTTTCCCCTTCCATCTCCTGCCCCTGTCTGTGCTGAGCAGTGCCCTGGCCTAGGAGAGCATCTCAATAATGTGGATTTCAACATTTTACGGAAGTGTTTTAGAACAAAAATAAAGTTAGCATCATCCAAGAGGTATTCCTAGCTGTTGTGCTGTTGCTCGGCATGGGCAGAGCTCACCTTCAGTGAGTGTAAAACTGCTGTCCCCACTGAGGTCAGAGTTATGACAGTTCAAACTATCTGAAAATCTGATTTGGTCTCTTAGAGCTGCCACCCTAACTTATATTAAGAGGAATTAATCAAGAATGTGTTCTGTGTCTGGGGACCAGAAAAGATGATGGAAACTGAACTCACTGCAGTTAAAAAGCACTCTTTACAGTACAGAATTGTCTTTGCATTTATTTCAGCTGGGAGCTGTTGCAGCTACGCTGTGAAAGGTCAGGATAACAGCAACAGCACGGGATTTTACCCTCTGTTCA
Source organism: Gymnogyps californianus (assembly GCF_018139145.2). Lineage (NCBI taxonomy): Eukaryota > Metazoa > Chordata > Aves > Accipitriformes > Cathartidae > Gymnogyps > Gymnogyps californianus. Next base: position 41,739,064 of record NC_059472.1, read on the forward strand.
TGTTTCCAGCTACTGCCTTTCCCTATCTGCCACATTCATGATGCTGAGAAAGGGTGAACCAGTTCTTACACAGCTGAGGGAAGAGTGTTAGCTACAGAAAACAAGGCATTTTGCATGGTGGTTGCATGTTATTCTGGGGATTAAATGCTTGAAGAGAAACTTGTGCCCCAGGTGTCTCTGGGTAGAAAAATGACAACCGCAGTTGTACTGAGTTCCAAGTGCATGTCATTCGGAGAAAACAGACGTGCATATCATGACAGCTGCAGCACTAGAAAGCAAGGAAATCTTACAGTCAGGGAGACAAATTGATCTTCTACTTTCCCTTGCAGAGAAGAAAGTCAGTTCTTAGGACAATTAATTCCTGGATTTCTAAAAAATAACTATACTGTAGAAGAGAACAAAAAAAGTCTCTTCAATGATTAAGTAAATAACATTTAAAGTATTGAGGCAAACAATAGAAGAATGGATTTCTGAGTCGGTTTTGATCACAATTATTCTGGTGACAGCAGGGGAAAAGGAGGAGGATACTCAGCGTTCAGACAAGCTTCGCTGTGATCTGAGTGTGACTGCTCCCGGTCCTGCCTAACGCACAGCAAAAGCCACAGCTCCGACAAACTCCTCCAAACCAATGGCAAGTAGGGTTTCCCTTTAATCGAAAATTCATGCATTTAAGTTTCTTCTGTTAGGAAGGTGGGTTGCACAATCAAAAATGGTGTGCTGTCCGGAAAAGAGCAAGTTCCCTAAAGGAGACTAATGTTAGTGAGGAGAAGAATATCACCAGCATGAACCTGAGCTGTGCCCCTGCTCTGCCCTCACCCTGGACCTGTCTAGGTGTCAGCAGCAGGGCGGCTCTGCGACGGAGCACCCATCGCCCGAAGTTACCCTGCACAGGAGGACAAAGGGGAGTCCAAGCAGAGAAGGACCTCAAGACAGTCTGTTCTGCTAAGACTTGAAAAAAAGAACAACAGAGAACAACCACCAAAATAACCCCAAACTAAATGAATCTAATTCTCTTGACCTTTTAACTGTTGGGTTAAGGGTAAGGGGAAAAAAGCAGAACCTACTCGTACTTATCCTCTACCAATTTACTTGCCAACAGGATAATTTTGCCATTGATTCCTAAATTTATCACGAGTGTAAAGTGCTGGACCAAATCCCCTTCATGGGGACACTTTGCTTTCCCCAGTTCTGGCTGCCAACCAAGTTTTGGCTAAGCTGCTTCTTCTAACTCCCTTTCAGAAAGCTAAAGCCTTAGCAACAGCCATTAAAGCAACGTGTGCTCAGCACTTGAGAAAGGGAGGACACATGTGAGCTCTTCAGTTCATATTTAGAAACCTCACTTCAGTCTCCAAAAGGCTCTTGTTATCCTACCCAGTGAGTCTGACCTCCTGCCACACTGGTCAGCACATCGTGTCCTTTCCTCCAGCACGGCTGTCCTTTGTTTTACGTAAAACAAGCATCCGCACTGCCAATGCTCTGCAACATCACAGGGACTGTACAGCGAGAGCTGCTCTTCTCTGCAACCCCCCATGCACCTCTTTGAGTCTGCATTTCAGGCCCACTGAAAAGGAGGTTACAAAGTAAACCAATGCCTGTGAGAACAGACAGCACATAGAGGCTGATATAATTTGTATGACTGTAAACACAGGAGTCTATTTTTCACACATTGCACAGAACAAATCATTGAAAAGCAATGAAAACAAACACCTCCAAATAACATTTTTGTTCTGTATGAAAACATCTCCATTGCAGTTATTTTGATAAATGAAACCTGCAACAATAAATATATATATACACACACATTATTTTTTTTCAAAGAAAGACCATTTCAGGTTAATGTGGTTTTGTCTCCAAACTCAGAAAAAGGAGACAGAGACCTCCTGTTACTTTTCACCAGCACAATATTCAGTGCTTATTAGTAAATCAAAATTAGTTGCCCCATGATTTTGCCATTTCCATTATTAGACCTCAGAGGAAAGGACCCCCTGGCTCTTTCTGTAGCACCTTGTTTTCCTACAGCATTGATCAATCAGACAGCATTGATGAAGACTGGACAAAGGATAAACTAGAATACCTGTCCTTATCTGAGTCCATTGTTTGACCATGACATTCCCATAAAAGCAGTAACCTGCTCTAGTCCATGTCATACCATTTTGCTCTTCTGGGTTTTGCATCTGCTGCCCCTGTCTGCTCCTCCAACTATGAATAAAATTCATTTTCCATTGCAAAGCCTGAGGAGTAGACAGGGGCAGCAGAGCTTTGCAATGGAAAGGGAATCTTATTCATAGTTAGTCAATCTATCCAAGTAAATGCCAAGTTAGTGCTTGTTGATCTAACTGAAATCATTCAGCCAATACAATTCCTAGTGTCAGCCTATACGAAACACAGGCTCTGAGAGGGCATCAGAAGACTGGCAGTCTAGGGAAGCAACAACCCTCTGATATCTGATGCATGGCACCTTGTGACACGGAGGAATAATACCCAGTCTGGGAAGGGACTTTATTAGAAAGTTAATAGCTTATTTCAACTTGCCTTTGTAAAGAAGAGGCATTGCTAGAATGGAAAGCACTCTTGAACTTCTGTTTCTCCTCCAGAAATTTACCCCAGTAAGAACATCCAGGCAACCAGTTTCCTTGATACTTACCATGAGCTTCCCTTTTGTAGCACAATTTCTTCTTAACAGTGCAAGTTATTGACACCCACGGAAATGATAACACACCAGTTTCAGACCTCCTCCAGGCCTATTAGTTTTTTAATGACGAGTGCAGGATACTAAAAGAGTGTCTCAGCACTAGAATTTGAAAGTCCTGATCTAGCCTGTTTAAAGTTAATTGAAAAAAATCCAGAGACTGAGGAGGAACTGGCTCGGGTATTTAATCCTCTACTGTCACTGTCTAGAATCAAGAATTGCTGTCCATCATGTGTTACCAGAATGTAAATTGCACAGCTGGAAAAGTAAATGGAATCTCAAAATATGTGACTTGCCAAAAGATGCCATAAGAAAATTTAAGAGAATCTATTAACTGCAGAAGTCTCAAAATACGAAACTCTCCTCCATCTAATGAAAAAAAATGTGTCATTTCTTTCCTCCCTTTTATATCGTGTGGCTTTAATAAACTCCAGGAAGCTGGTGGGGAGGGGGAACTATCTACATACACATGCATGCACACACAGCTTCAAGCTTATCTTTCTGTAAAATAATGAATTACTTTAAATCTATCCCCTACAGCATGGCCCAGCTACGCAGTAACAAGGTAGGGGGAGTGAATGAGTTTCCAGTACTTGATTGCTTCTTAATCATATTCTGCGCACAAAATGCCTTTAGAAACCTATTTTACTTTGTATTGTGTTCTCTGTTCAGAATGAACAATTCATTCAGCACCAAATTAGTACCTGAGCAAATAAGAGTCACAAAAAACACTGAATACATCAGTGTAGACATGTAAAGCAAAAAAAAATATTTTGAACGTTAGGTCCCTTACATGAATCTGGAACACAAAGGCATTCATTATGTTGTTTCAGAAGCACAAGTAGAACTTTACGTTTTCAGGTTACTAATTCTGTGAAAAAAAGGAAAAAAAAAAAGCAAAAGCAAAAACATTAGCTCATATATATGCTCTATTTGTATGATTACAGTGTTAGCTCTTAATCTGTGGCTTTTCCAGTTATATTTCAAGAAAAAAAATGAAGTTTCAAACATCTGGCAGTTAACTATGGAAATCTTCCCAAAATTAAACACTAATGCTAAGATATATACATCTCATCTGTGTCATTGTATGCAGCACACCAGATAATTCAGGAGTGCTACTTTTCACAATATGTCCCTTGAACAGTATTTCTTAGATATTAATGAGTAGTACTACTTTGCTTAAGAACTCGGCTTTCCTCAAGATCATCGTAAAAAGCATCACCTTTGTTGCAAAAGGCATAGCAGACCATTAACAACATTTTCTTGTTCCTTGCTAGCTGAAGTAAACTAACTGGTGTTCTACAATTATTTTACTTTTGCTCCCATTTAATTCTTCATTTTTTCCAAAATTTCGATCAGATTTGCATTACTTGCATTTAAGATGCTAACAATAGCTCATGGACTGGAAGAAATCGACAGTGAAGATAAGTCTCATGTCAGGCACGCAAACTCATTTCTAAACAGACTACAGCCCGTCCCAGGCTCAGTGACAGCATATGGGTTATATCACTATCCCATCTTCACTAACACAGAAAAATGGAAAGATATGAGCCCTACCTGGAATCATAAAACTTGACTCTGAGAATTGCACATGAGTATAACCCTGAATACTGATTTTAGTCAAAAGTTATACACCACAGAGAGTGACTCATCAAAGCGCAAGCTGTAAGCAGATTCCTGGGAGTTTTTTCTATAAAGCCTCTTCATCCCATTGCTTTTCCCAGCAGGAGCTGAGCAGAAGCAAGAGAAGAGAGGTCACCTCTCGCCCCAGGGCTACGGCTCTCCCTTTTGTATGACAAACACCTGAAGGCCCCCAGTGACCATCCTGACTGAGGCAGTGCTTTAATGACAAGTCACGTCACTCTGCTTAAGGGAGCTCAAAAGATCAAGAGGATCTAACAGCTGGAGGACAGAAGGGAGGAAAAGGTTTTCCAGAGGGGAACTACCTGGTGGGGTGGGGAGGAGGGCAAGGGAACAGCCGCTGAAACACTCCTGTATGATGCTGGTTTGGAGGATACTCATGGGCTGGGGAGGGATGCACATGGCACACATGCTTTGCCAGAATTTAGGCAATTGTTGAGTGTCTTTTGGGTTCACAGTATATTTTCCATAGTTTCTCTTTTTCCCTGAGACTATAAACAGCTTATAGAAGTTTTAAACTGAGTCAAGCAGGATTTAGGTGTAGAGAATGTATCAAATTATCCAGAGTAAAAAAAAATTACACTTTAGCTAGAGGATAAAAGTGTGTCCCATCCTGCTCGGCGGGTTTAGGGAAAGGTAGTTTGATATACTGTGGGCGGTGTGTGGGAGAAACAACAAAGTTCTCAGGAGGTTTAATCAAAGCAAATTTACTTCCAAACTTTAAAACTTTCGGACCAAATAAGGCACTTGGCAAAACTCTGACTGGATTTCTTGGTTAGGCTTACAATATATTTCGAGAAGAGGAAGGAGAGAGAGTGAAAAAGAGGGGTGGGCTGGGGTGGGGAGAGATCACTGGTCCGGGTTCCAGCGTTGGTCCAGCCAACGGCGGGGGGGGGGTGTCTCTGGTCTGTGGGCGTCTTCTTTTCCTCTTAGTCCCCCCCTTTTTTGGCACTTGCCTTCTCCTTATATTCTTATCCTTCAATGTGGACTGCCTCTTATTTTAATTAGCCTTGCTTGCTAGGTAAATTAGCACGCGTGCTTCTTGCAGGCGTGGGTGGGCAAGTCTTTTTGGTCTCGAATTGAGTCGGTGGTCGCGATCTCCCCCTGCCACATTTACCTTTCCCCTAGTTACTGCTGGCTTCGAGGCTTCTTGGGCAATTACTGCTGGCCTCTCAGCTTCTTGGTCAATTCATCCAGCCTTTGACAGGCTACTCCCTCTTATCAGTCTTTAGCGCCTCTTCAAGGATCGTAAATTGCGAATGTTTGAGACATTCTTCGGACAGGCTCAGGGGATTTAACATCCTCCCCTACACCCTTATCAAGTTTTGTCTCCTGCCATTATCCTTCAGAACAACCAGCTCTTTGTTCCGGGGGGCTACATGTTTGTTTTTTCAGTTGGTCTCCTACAAAGTGTCATAAAAATACATCTGTATGTGTATGCGTGTGGTGCATGTGTGCATATCTATATGTATGTATACATGCACAACCGTATTCATTTTATAAATCCTTCAGTGAGTCTGGGAGGTTAACAACATTTTGAACACATCACAAAAAGCAATCCAGGAGCTGTGGATGTCATTTGCCCATCCTACTTAATATACACTCAGTGATGCTTTCTGTGTTTATCAATGCAAAGCAGTAGCATGTGAGATTAAAAACAGAAAAGAAAAGTGAGATCAAAGAAAAAAAAAGAAACAACCTAAACCACTGCATGATTATTTTCTGGAAGGAAGGGAGGAAAACACTCTAAGAAGTTCTTGCCCTCACAAGGGTTTCTTCAATGTCCTCGAACTGGCAGGGGAACCAGCCTTGTTGCAGTGCAGCATGTTCCATCCCCGGACAGAACCCACCTGAGGAAAACGTGCTGCCTTGGAGGGTCCTGGCCTCATTGCACTGCTTTGCTGCAGGAGGCCAGCATTACTGGTCAAGAGACATGGTGGTTCCAGGTTTATGGAAGAAGTACTGTTTAGGTGGATAGCTACTCTGGACCAAGGCCCTGAGGAACCTACTGCATGGAGCAGGGGTAAATATAATCAAAACACTTGCCTTGTTTCCCCATGGATTTGATTTTAGTGTTTGCAGACTCTAATTTCTCATGCCAAGTTCCTTATTATCCTAAGGAATTCCTGTACATAACTGACCCATCTCAAGACATTGTTTTGTGTCAGCTGTCTGATCTCACACCTTCAGAAATGAAGTGCCTACACCAAGAAGATTCACTGTGTAGATTTTATATGAAATTGATCATGTTTAACATCCTGGGGTTGTCACGGCAGGTGATCTGAGACCTGTGTACAAGCACTGTAGGACTGTGGAGGAGAAAGTCAATACCCAATGTGCCAACAGTGTGTCCTCCATCACATTAACTAGCTCAGAGCGTAGCAGCATGAGGATAGTGGCAACAAAGTCAACTTAAACTTACAAGTTCTTGCTATTGCCCTTGTCTGTGGCTACCTGCTTCTGCCCAAATGCTGCAGTTTGTTGCCACTTCGGCTATCTGGTTACTGTCCAGGTTCTCAAACATTCACTTAACACAATGGATAAAGCAGGGCTTTATAGAAGTGGGAAAGAAATGAGTAATTGCAGATTGGGAGGAGGTAATCTTTGACATCAAAGGCTATATATATATATATATAACTAAATCCTCTCAGTTACCATAGAAAATGCATGTTAAAGCATGTCAATTATTAGCTAAAGAAATGCAACACTTGTGCTGAAATGTTCCCTCCTCACACCATGCTTTAAAAATAAACATAACTGCATACAATACAAAGTGTTCAAAGTCATGCACAGATTCCTCATTCCTAGAAACATGCAAAATTTGACAATCAAGTACAGCCAAGGAGTCTGAAGGTCTTAAACCTACTTACATATTCAACAGGGACACTTGCGCTAAATTGCTGAGTGAGCTGGAAACCATGCTTGTGTTTTCTGCTTGCTGTGTCCTCTTGCTATGCCAAGGGGTGAGGTGGACACTCCTCTCAGGAGGTTTTCTGCCTGGAGTTTCTCAGGTCCCCTCTCGCACTGCAAATTCCCATCAGCATTCATCCTGGGGGGGTTCTTCTTCCCAGCCTTCTCTGTTCCACATCTGCCTTAAAAATCCTGTGGTGGAAAAGGCAAAGTGATTCGCAAAGCAAGTGAGTGCAGAAGGCTTGGTGGGGGCACCTGGGGTGCACAGGGATTTCACCCAGTCAGCAGCTGTTCCCTGATGGCTCTAACTCCTTTTGGGGGGTGTTGTAAAACAGACCTCACAACAAACATCTGCTGCTCAGTCTTGTGAGAAAGCCATAATGCGGTTGTGTTGGATTTTAAAACCCTGGTTGTTTTCATAGAATTTACGTAATCTCAACAAATACATCCACTAATGGTGGTGTACCGTTATTTCACACCATAATACAAAGCACAACAAATGAAAAATTTTATTAGACAATACATCCTTTACTCCTGAATTACCTAAAAATTTTAAGGAGACTCTGGAATGTTGAATTTTAATGAGATGATAAAAAATATTCAGGCTGTATTAGCCATTCCAATATTACAGCAATGAAAGCCTAACAATTACCACTAACTTTTATATAACGTGTCATTTAATATGCAGCCAAAATGCCTGCAGAAGACTACTTTTTAAACAGTGCACATTCATAGTGAACCCTTGATGAACATTTTAACAGAATGTCAGCACCACTCAGAAGAAACCAAAAGAATAGTGCTAAAACTTGCGTAAAGCTCCACACCATGTTTTCTGCAAGTCTATATTTATTACAGAAGCCCTTCCACATTTAAATATACTAACAGCCCCTTTAAAAGACTGTCAACTCCATTGAAATCATACTGGGATCCTTTCTTACAAACCTTTGCTGATGAGGCAGAACAGCATAGGAGCCTCTGGCCATCATGGCAACAGCATCAGCCTCATTCTGTGGGACACCTGACTGCATGCTTAAGTTAACAGATAACTGAACTTAAAGTAAATATTCATGTGTGTATGGCAGTGGCTTCATGTAAATACCCGGGGCTAGGACCAGTCGTATAACTGTGCCTGGCACAAAGAAAATCCTACGGTCCTCTGGAAACAACCACCCATTTACAAACTGGCTCTGAGCAGTATGATCCTGAAGACCAACACTTCGGCTCTGCAGGTGCCTCCAGGAGGTGGAGAAAATGTAGTGGTTTAAGTCTTCTTTTTCTATTCCTCCATGATCTGAAACAATGGACTTTCAAACTGTAAAATATTTTTCTGCAGAGAAAAGCTTTTGGGATCCAGGATTGAATGTGACCTGCTGTGGTCCTCACAGAGGTATATTATGGGGTGGAGAAGGAGGAGAAAAAGTTTCTGTATTTGGAGGAGAAAACCTGCATCTAGTCATCTGCAGCTGCACCTGCTCACAAAACTAGATTACGTGACAGTAAGATAAACTCATGGACTGAGGTGCTGAGAGCAAAGGCAGTGGTGGAAAATCCAAGATAAAAGCATGATATTGTAAGGAAATTGCTCTAAATGGCATGGCTCTGAAATCTGTTGCATTTGGAGAAAGCATCTTCTCGTAGCATGGCCACACTTGTGTGTAGGAACTGGTGTCTGCCCTTTCAAAGCTCCACAACTAGGAGCAAGGTGAGGAGGCCTGGGCTTGGTGATTGAGCATAGTTTTAAAATCTAGGGAGAAAGTCAGTAAAACAAGCTGGAGTATACAGGATCCACTCAGGCAGCAGTAAACCTTTTGTACTCTTAAATCCTATGTAAAATATTATTCTTTAAGGGACCTAAAGACCACAGCAGCCTCTGTCATGCTTTGGCATGCTCACGTGTTAACAATGAAAGCTACACTATTCCATTCAACCACCCTTTTCACTGAAGTGCTATATAATATATTAAAAATTATAAAAAGGCTGCATCACTGTGAAGGTGGAGGAAGAACAGATCCTTCAGTAAATGGTAAGTATCCCAAAGAAACTCTTTTTAGTGTCTCAAGGCAGGAAAGTTTACGAGCAGGTATAGTAAAAGCTGGCAGGAGGCACTTTATTTCATGTTTCCATCTGCCAGTTGTATTTCGTGAAATGGAAGATTGTCCTTTCACCCAATAAATTCACCTTTTTTACTGCAGAAATTTCACATTAAATACTAATAACATTGTTTCAGGGGATCAACTAAAGGACATAACAGGCAATTAAACAGCTCCAATTATATCATAATTTTCTGTGTCGACTTATTTCAACAGATTACTGAATTTCTATTGAAATGGTATTCCGAAGGGGCTTAGCAATGTTTTAAGCATATGTTCCAGGGCTACAGTCCCAGCACTGAATACTAATAACACAGTTTGAAATGTGTGCTCTCATGTGTCACAGATATCATAGTTTCAGTTCATTTTCCATGAATTATTGAAATGAAGAATTATTTCCTGTTTTCTTTTTCGAATCAACACTTACTACCAGCAGCGCTCAAGGAGTAAAATCCAGGAAATGTGCTGCAGTAGATAAGGATTGAAAGCAGTGTGTTGAGGATGTTACCTGCATTTACATATTTGTATTTTATTAAGTAATCGAAATAGCCTGTCCAAGTTGTATAACTCATGCATCATAAATAAATACAAACCAGATAACTGGAAGCAAAGACTTACATAGTAAGAATTCATACCATCCCTACAGCAATTGCCTGGGCAATTCTTCACTTTGTCTTGCAAGATTCTCACTACCCAGCTCTCTTAAGGACTCTTCCAGCTCCCTGGGAAATGGTATACGAGGTCTCCTTAGGGTAAAGAAGTACGAGCATACACACATTCAAAGGTTAAATTTAATCTTAGGAATCTGATTTGTATACTGCATGGATTTCTGAAAAGCGGGAATGTGAGGAAAAACTGGTGAATAAAGCCTGTTTAATAGCCAGCATAAATTAGATCGTACGCAGGTCTAGAGGCATTATGTAGCTATTTTAAGGTGTTCATGGTTTTAAATCACCTGTCTGTGACTTAAAAAGGGAGCCCAAAGCTAAGCGTCTAAAGCAATATGTAGCCATGTAAATCCGTGCCTTTTCTAGCTTAAGGCGTGTTGAAGAATACGGACTTATCTGTGTAGACTGTATACAGAGATATGCAGAATATAAAGAGTTCAGAACAAAACCTTCCACTTTGCATGCTGCTCTTCTAGGGGACAGCATGGAAGATGCCAAGAGGGCACAGTTGTTAATCAAGTTGTCCAATACTTTCCTTGGGACTCCTGTCCAACGTGATGAGCACAGCATGGGGGTTTGGATGGAGCTAGATTTATATCAGTCTGGAGTACTCCACAGTTCTCGCCAATACGCACCATAGCTTCTGAGCTCTCCATACTGTTAATACTTAGGCAGAATAAATTAAAATATATTTTCAATTTAAAATAAAGTAATTTTTCCTTTAAAACAAATCTAATGTAAATTAATTTTGATATTACACTTGTGAAAACCCCAAGCTGTCTATAACAGATTACACATACCTCGAGAAAAATTATATTTAAGATGTCCAAATCTGCAGTCAAAATTTCAAAGGACATCAAACCGGTGAAAAGGCAAGTGATTAGCTTAGAACCTGAAACCAAACCATGTTAAGGTGATACAGTTTTTTTCAGCAACAGCTTATCTTTTGCCACTCTTGACCACCAATTGTCTTTATTTCAGTTGTTTAGTTTAGGCCAGTGCTATAGCTACATCATACAACATCCAGAAAACAAGGACAAAGAAAATTGGTTTTCCTCTCACAATCTATCGGTGAAAACAAGATACTGGAAGTTGAGGTACACTGTCTCTAAAATCCTGAAAGACACGACAACAGGGAATAAAGGATTCAATTCACTAAACAGCAGGAAAAATTATTTATTAAATAAATATCATTAACTGTAAAACATGGTCTGATATACAGAGAAATGGATTTATCCCATATATTTATTGTAGTTATGTTTAATTAAAAAATGACAGTGTGGTTTTCTCTATGTTTAATTCCAATTACTATTAAAAACTTTGATATAAGTTAATGAATGCAATCAATAACAATTGCAACTTTATCATGTCACATAAAAATTAAGCATATGAAAAGCGACTCTATAATTGGTTAACTGTGTATAAGGTATTCTCCTTTTCAGCAACAGTTATACCATTTTTTAGTATATAAGCTGTACTTAATTCCAGATCAGCATATTTTAATGGATGTTCCCCCACAAGAATCAGTATCTCCTACAGAAATTAGCCAGTAAATACAACTAAACACAGTTATTTAGCATATCTAACACAAGTGGCTAATAACATGTTTACTTGGATGCTGATATAAATTATCATTAGAATGTGTGATTTTAGCATTTGATTTAAATCATTATGCCCTGAACTGAAAGACAGAGTCAACTATTTAGGTATAGTTTTAAGAACTTTACTTATATCCATACTTCTTTGCTAGCTTTATGGTCTTACTTTTAGTGTACCACAATTTTTAACTGTGCCACTCATTTTCAAATTACAAAACTAAATAAGACTTTTTTTTTACGAATATGGACAGCTAAGCATCCCAAATCACAACCTTACCCAGCTGAAATGATTTTTAACATCTGTTCCAGTCTGCAATTAAACTATGCATGTTGATAAAACAAATCTATTTCTTAACACTCTCTGGATGCAAGCAGTATTTTTTCCAGACTAGCCCACATCAGGATAAGAAAACTCTCTCTCAGCCTTCCACAGGTTTCAACAGTTTTTGTAGGCCTGAAATGCAGAATCTGTGCTCCCTTCATTTTTTCTACAGCCAGTATTTTTGAAAGCAGGTTTGCTTTAAATGGTTTCTGTGTCTCAGTTTGTTTTCCTCTTTTTCTAAAAATACAATTCCTATTTTTCTCACCCTTCATTTACAAAATCTGACTCACCTTCTTTGCACTCACTCATAACGCAGCATGACAAAGAACTGCCAGCAGGAAACAAGGATTAAGGGCTTGGCTTTTCTCAAGTTAGCTGAAAGTGAATATTTTATTCTCTCACCCCAAAAAACCCCCAAGCATTTACTATATATTTTCCAAGGACACCAGAACATTTCATCAGGTATTTTAGACAGCTATAAATATCTTGTACTTTCCAAAACCAGTGGATATTTCTTCTCCTAAAGCCATTCTGGGCTCTTGGTTAACTCTATATTCAGATAGTCTTCAAAGAACTCTTTTGATTCCCTTTTTCAGAAAAGAATAACTTATTATAGAGTAAATGTTTGCCAAAGTTTCTATATTTAAGTGAAAACTGGGTTTGAGTGCAACAATCCATCTTAATACAACTCAGTGATTTGGGTTTCAGGGGATATTTTTTGAAAGTTTCTTTTATATTTGCATAAAGAAGCTGGGCCAAATTTACGGCCCTTGGGGCTTAGAAAGGCAAAAATAAATGCGACTAGTCGAGACAGAAAATGCCTTTCTCTGGAAATCTAGACACCACCTAAAGTTTGACTCATAGACCTCATAATAACGGGGTGCATAGAAGAAACTTCAATTAAACCTCACCCTCTGTAGCACAAGGGTGACACTACAGCTAATATTGCACATGGTCTGGTACTACTGGCAAAGACAGTTGCTATGTGCAGACTGGTTAACTGGGTGAAGTCCATGTGATAGCAGTAAACCACAGGGGCTTTGCTGTAGACTGGGTAGCATCACATAATCTCACACAGTAAAACAGTTAAATGAAATGATTGCTCAGTCTCAATACACTCAAGCACTTTGCTGTTTCTTTTCAACAAGAACAAATGAGGCCAGATTTTGGAAGATATAAAGCCAGTAATAAAAGAACAAATCCTGAAGATTTTCTCACAAAAATCCCACTTATCTGAGAGCTTTCTATGTAAAAATAGCTATTAATATTCTACAGCAGGAAGTTTGGGGTATTTGCAATCTTTGCAAACAGTACTCATTTATTTTTCACAGAGTGAAGGGAAATCTAAAGAAATTCTCCAGTGACTCCACTGGGCTTGGCTGGGAATACAGAATTGACTTTACCAAGTATCTTTCTGGAATAGAACTAAAGACGGCCTTTGAAATGAAACTGGTGTCAAAAAGCCAATTTCAGATAGCCTGTAAGTCTTTCCTTGCAAAGTCGAATAACTCTCCCATCACTTTTTTAAACAGCTTTTGTATGTAGATTAAAACTGTCTCCTGAGCATAAGGAGCAAGGTTCAATTTGTAGTATCTGCATATGCACCTCTCCGTATCCCAAATACCTGTACAGCTTGAATCTGCATTACTTCTTACAGGGATTCCCCACACTAGAATAGGAGAGAGGTGCCTTGGCAGAGTTTGTGGGACAAACGAGCACTTGAACACATTGCACCAGTGCTATTAAGGTCTTGACTTCTAAGTGCTGAGTTTACACAAAACGATAACATTGCCGCTTTATCACCTAGCATCATCTGCAAACTTAATGTGCCACAGTGCCATAAATGATGATATCTGTTATGAAAAATAACATTCACACAACCAGACACATGGAGGAAGCATTTCTACACCGCACTTCTGACAATCCAATCGTGTTTTTGAATATTTCCCAACCTTGGAACTAAGTTTTGCTGCACAACCCTCCTTCTGTTTGGCATTATCAGCCTGTGTCATGCCAGAAGTCATTGCTGATCTACTGTGCTATTTGATTGGTGACATGTGGGGCTTCTGGGCAATCCCTTAAGTCGGGCTATTGCAGGCTACCAGGGTTCTCAGAGATCTTTAATATGTGAAATTACTCCATTTCCTGACCTGTCACGGGCAGTTGAACACCCAGGCTGCTGCTGCTGACCCAGATGAAATGTGCTCTGGATCCACAGCTTCCCTGAGGTCCAAGATTGATAACAGAGAGACACCTCAGCAGCACAGCAAACCTGGATTTGCAGCTCAACAGCGGTTTTTTTTTTCATTCTCCACGGTCAAGTTTCAACCTCAGTTGGCTCAGACTCCCAGATCTAACCCACAGTATTAGGAAGCCAGCAGGCTTGAAAGCAGACTCAGAATAGGAACCTTGGATTTTTTCCTCCTTTCCTAGCTCTCACAGATGGACACACTCCATTTGCTTACCCAACGGGGCTTCTTAATCCAGGAAGCATTCAGTCATTCCTGCTTCACCTTCAAGATGTAGAAGCTTGGCCCAATTTGTTTGGTCTAGTTCATTTTTTTGTTTATTCTTTGAGCTAACAAATTCTCCAAGTGGGCTTTACAGCATCTCATTATTAGAGGCACACGGAAGTAATACATGCATAAACACAAATTTTTGTGTATATCATTGAACCACAGGCAGCTTTGTAATAAGCCTTTTTTTTTTTTTCGAACTAGATGCCAGTGTTACATTGTTAATGAGAAAGAAAATCACTTTCCCTCATTCAATTTTTCTCTTTTTGCAGAATTAATATATTAGGATGAAGTAGGAGAAACACTCCTCTAAGAAGCTAGTAAGTTGTGGGACAATAAAAAAGCCTTATGAAAACATTAGCCTAAGCAAATAATGTTTAGAACAAAAGATGAAAAGATGTTTTAATTTCCTATACCCAGGGATAATATTGCTGGTCCTCATTTTTGGACAGAGAAAAAGAAACACGTGACTGTTCAGGACAGAAGGAAAAAAGGACTGTTCCAAAGTCAATATGCATTTCAGTTCTAGCCATATCAAATAAGAGTTAGTGATTTATTGTCAGTTGGATTTACAGCATGAGCAACGTCCTGCCAAATTACCAGTTCCTCGAACTATAGTTTCCATTCCGCTCCTCCACGTTCAAAGGGGCGTATAGCTCAAAAGAAGTGATACAGTGCCTAAAGGGACTTGGTGTAAGAGAAACCAGGAGATAGCAGAGAGCAATCTGCTAAGGAAGAAAAAATGTAGCTTGGCAGGAAATGCCCGGAAAATGTGAAGCAAGGGAAGACTGAATCAGAGTGGAAGCCAAGGCTGTATTTATGAAATCAAGCCTAAATTACCATATAACGTTGTGTCTTCCAAACCGAAGGAACAGCACACACAAGGAAACTTGCTCAAAATAACCTTGCCGCTCTGTTAGTGACTTCCTCTCCTGAATCACCTACTATCCTGAGCTAGCGGGTAACCTGTGGTATTAAACATACACCCATGCATTGTAATTTAGAGCTATAGTTACATTCCTTTGAAGATTTATCACTGTTTGCTGTGAGAAGGATCTCCAATTAAAATCTATGTCAACAAGCAGAAGTCAAATGCAAGGATAAGGTCACATAGATAGAGGAAAACATCTGCTCTATACACTTTACAGAGCACAATGACACAATGTCTTAGAGAGGCAATTGTTTGTTTCACTTCAATTTTAGAAAATCAAAGAAGAGGTAGCGGTGACTGAAAAGACGTAGCATGATTTATAACATGGAGGTGAGAAAGAAGAAATTGTGTCTAAGGCAGCACTTAGGACAATACTTTGCCTGAAGCACATGCTTCAATTTCACAAACTTAACTGATGTGAGAAGGTATTTAAAAGTAAATAAATGTTTATGTGCTGTTCTGAATCTGAGCAGATCCAAGCTGATAAAGAAGGACCATATTATCAAGATTTAAATCTTGATAAATCTTATAATCAAGATGCTGAGGATCTTAATTATAAGTAAACGGTGAGGTCCTAATTATAAGTAATTTTAGTTCACCTTCATGCAGCAGCCAGGAACGGATTGCAGGCAAGTCTGGTTTCTAATTGCACAAGCACCTTTTCATTGTTGTGCTGCACGCAGTCAGCAGTGGGGTTATGAGGACACTTGGCAGATGCAAGGGGTATACTCCTGCAAGAGTGAAGAAAGGTGACAGAAGTCACTCAGCAGAAGTGACCAACCCTGCAGTGAAACTGCAGCAATGGTAGCAGGTCGGGAACCCGAAGTCAGGAACAAAACCAGATACAGCTTTCTAAGAAATGCTAATAGCCCAATGTAGACTTACCCATAGTTCAGTGAAAGTTGAACAAACAGCGCTTCACTGCTAGACAATGTAAACTGGCAAAGGACTTGAGAGAAAGCGCAGAGGTATCATCCGCCTTTCCTTGAACTTTACAGATGGGTTTCCAATTTCCTCACTGTGTATATCATGTACGACCCCAGCTTTGTCCCTCTTACTCTACTTTGGTTTTTTTGCTAGTGAGGAATGAGTCGTCTGTCTCCTCTTTCAGTTTTTGTTCACTCATACCCTTTTTGCAACATAATTTGGCAATGATTTATTGTGCGATCCTATTCCAAACAGGTGTCTGTTTTCTGGCTCCCCCTGCAAACTCAGTTCCAGAGAGCAGATGGTAATAGTTAGCTGCCTTCTGCACCTGCATGGATGAGAGCAGATCTGAAGAACCTCTTCTGTATGTTGAGTAGCTCACAGCAATATTTAGATGACCTTGTGGTTAACATGTAAGTAGCCAACTGTATCCAGCTTGGCACTGACACTGTGGTGATCATTAGTGGAGCTGAATTTAAGACAGAAAATGGTTTTAGGAAACTAAGATAAGGCAGGACGATTTGGCACATCGTCAGCCAAAAAGGCACCTCAGGAGCACCAGCGTGAATGGACAATACCCGCCCAGGTCTTTTCTGCCATGTTTTAGGAATTCTTGCAGCAATCACATGAATAAACTCATTTACTGTATTTCAGACCACGTCCAACTGTCAGGATTCAGCTAAGGTTTTGGGGACTTCTTAATTAAATACATGAAAGCAGAGTTAGTTTTCTAAACATGCATCAGGTTCACTTGGTTACTGGACCAATCTAATCTGCAACGCTCTGACACAGGAGAAGGAAGGTGTGGGAGAGATGGATTTGAAGCCTGAGTTTTTTGAAGGTGATAAACAGCCTGAGAACTAGTGAGCTAAAAAGAGAGGGAGAGAGAGAAAAGAGAGAGAAAAAAGAGGTGAGGGTTAAAAAGGGAATTAAGGAACATTCTGGAAATCCACGCAGCATAAAGGTGGGAGATAAAGTTACTGAAAGAAAAAAGGGATCAGCGAAAAGTAAGAAAAATCTGGAAATAACCATTAGAAAATTCAGTCCAGGGAAAATCTGTATACTCGAGAAAGGTTAATTTATTCAATAGCTGTTTCTAGACATGCTTTGAGATACAAACTGAGGCAGAATGTGTGGCTCTGACTCTGGTCCAGATCAATAGCAGCTCTGGGCATCAGGTCAGGCAGTCGCCTGCAGGGCAGAAGAGTCAGGCTCACGGGTCTGGGTAAGTCCCATCTCTAAACCAGATCAACATGGTTCACAGCAAAAACTCTTACCTTCACAGGCAGACATTTTTTTCTCTGTTGAGGCCTTTGCCAGCTCTTGTGTGCCGAACACGAGGTCTATGAGCCCATTCAGAAGGTTAACTTCTTGGTGGGATTTCTGCTCCTGGATGTTTTTCACCACATTGTACAGCTTTGTTGGGGGCCAGCAGCACTGTTGGGTACCTTACTAGGTTCACAGGGTCAACGGTCAGAGGCTTCAGGTACTTTTCCTGGAGGAATAAGAAGACCACAGCAACATCAGCATGTCAGCATCTCTCTGCACAGCATGAAGGACAGCTCTTCTTCTCTGGAACATATTTTTTTAATTAACAAGAAGAATCTAGCAGAAAAACTGGGAAGTACATAGAAATACATGATCATTCAGATACACTGGTAAAAGTATGCACAAATCCATTAATGCAGGGTTGAATGTTACATCTCAAAGGGCAATTCCATAAAAGCAGGTTCTTTCTCCCGACTGTTACACTTTAGAAACTCACTGTGAAAATAATCAGTCTTTAGATATTTGAGACTCACATTATTCAGTGGGAGAAAATAAATCTCTTTAAGAGTCCTGTTAGCAGAGAGGAATTACAACTCTTTAGAAGTATCACTGATTTCAATATTAATAACACTATTCTGCAAATCTATTTTTCTAATCAGTTTCTGAATCTGTGATAAAAATTTTAAGTCAGGTTTTTTTTTTCAGACCAAATAGTTTTCTAATTCCAGAGAAAGAAGGCTCTAATGACCTTTCTTCAAATCCCTGTTAAGAATCACCTCACGTACAGAAAAAATAAGTGCCTTGTAAAGACTGATAGGCTTTAAGAGTTTTTCTGTATTAAAGTTGAATAATATTTAGGACATTCTTATCTTGATATTACTCTATATCATAGAAAAACTAAAACCTCATCACTGTAATACCATTTGGGTGGAAACAAGTAATTTCACTCAATGTTTTCTTACACACTCTAAAACATATGCATCTTTCCCCTTTTGTTATATGTAAAACTAACGGTTATTTTTAACCTGCCTTTCACTTCATTGGCACACCTGCATTATAAGACTCCTGTATTTTTTTTTTTAAATGATCTTTTGATGACAGTAAGCATGGCTTGAAAGTAGATACTGCCCAAGAGTGATTCGATCTTCATGGAATTTATGAAAAATGTTATTGGAAAGGGCTGGATACTACTGAGATGAGTGGGCTATAAGAATCTGTACAGACTGAAATAGAACTGGCAGATGTGTTAAGTCCCAGACTCTTCGGAAAGGACCAAGGGTAAAACTATTTATTCCTTTTAACTATTAAGAAATTACTTGAAATATTTTTTTCTCCTCTGTCCTGTGCTTTTGCTGTCAAGAAGACTTGTGCTGTTATGCAATAAACTGGATCTGAGGATTCTTGGTTTCATGGGAAATACACAGCGATAAGTAAGATCACACATTTGGTCATGGGTTAAACCAAAGGGCTTTTTTGCCAAGTGCCGCTTGGAAACTGTCACCAGAAGCTTCGGGAAGGACTATGAGGGTTAGGGAAATAACCTCTGTCATGTATCTTCAATACCTCCAATCAATAGGAATCTGGAAATGTCTCTTTGCATTTAAGAGCAACTCCCAATTATTTGTCTAATTTCATGAACCTCTGAATAAATTGATATCCAGTGGACAGTGGCTTTTTGTCATGCACTGTGGGAAATATTAAATAACAGTATCATACAAGATAATACCTGTTATATATCTGAGATAGCTCCTCTTATCTCTAGCTCTGTATTGATATGCCTTCTCCGTGTGTGACCCTGACATATAACGGGCAATGGTAATTTTTGGCTTTGCAGCATTTGTTTCAATTTTAGATTAACAGGCAATACAAAGGTGTGTGTGATTGCCCCTCTTTTGCAGGGCTACTCATGTAGGAGGCAAACAAACAGATCATCAATAATTAGTAAAAAAGGTGCAGGGTAGAGGGGAATAAAGTTATAATGGAGCTTGGAAGAGTCCTTACCTTTCAGTCAGGAGCTCCTCAGAGAAGGATTATTTCCTTCCCCTCCCTCAACTTTATTCACTGTCTTGTCCCTCTTCCACATCATACTCGTGAACATCCAAGACCAAGGATTCAGCATTCACAAGGAGGAGGGATAAAGCAGCAGAAGCTATTTATTCCTCCTATTTCAAACTGCAGAAGAGGGGTTGGACCACAAGCCAGAGACACACCTGCCAGCGTATCTTTAGGCCAATACTCTGAGGAGCCAAGGGACATTAGAGCTGGTGGCACATGCCCCTAACCCCCTCCTCCCCACAGGCTTCTCCTGGCCACTGGGCACTTCCCCACCCATCCCAGGTGGGATCTTACTAGACATCAATTGCTTTTTTCCCCCATTGCTACAGCCCCCTTCCTCAGCCAACGGGCTCCTGAGCCCCGGCCACCTCTGCTCCCTGCCCTGGCTATTGCCATGTTTTGGCTGTGAGGAGGGAAACTGTTCGTCTAAAAAATTAGGCACTAGAGGTGGGGGAGAGCACTTACAGTGCTACAAAGTGTTTGGATACAACACAGACCAAAATGTACTTTCCCCTTGGTGATCTGGGGCCAGAGCTTGTTTTTGGCTGAACCAATATCGAATGAGACTAATTCATCTCATATCAGCAGAGCGGCTCCAGACTGACACTGGTAGGACCAGAAGCAAAATTCAGAGCCATAATGTTTACTTTTCTGGCTGAAATAATTAATTATTCAGAAACAAGTCTATCACAGGCAGAGCATTTCCTTCAATTAATTCAAATTAACATTTTGTTTATAGCACAGAGTAAGGCTTTTCCTTTTCGTAGTTCAAAGTGAACCCTGGGGGCTCTAAATATGCCTCCTGGTGATTTAATTAAAAGATAAATATGCATTTTAAAAAAAGAAAAAGTACAGAAAGAAGGAAAAGCTACAATTAAAAAAGCAGTAGCTAGGAGGAAAAGGAATCCACTATATAAGAAATGAAAAGGAAAACAGAAGCGACTAACAAAAAGCGTATGAATTAAGACACAGAAGAAATGAAAGAAAACAGCTTCTGAATGCGAAGAGGCATAAAAGAGTAAACAATGCATGGTGAACATATTGTTTTGAACACAAAGGTTTCATGAACAAGTGCAGGCCGGATTCACCAGGGCTCACGGTGGCTTGGTAGGGTGGAGGAGCAGACCTGTAGTTCCCAAAATGGTTGCTGCTCCCCAGGATGTGGGACTTCAGCATACAACAAGTCCCAACATATTTTGGGGTAACAGGCTAACAAAAGCAAGGTTCATTACCAGAAGCAGGGTCCCAGCTGAAGAACATTTGGAAGCCAGTGCCAGACCCCAGGTGGAGCAGGTAAGTAGCTAGGCCTGATGCACATATTGTGTGCATGAAAGCCATGTTGCTTGGTCTCTACCACACCTTCATAGCAGTAGAAGCGGAGTGGTGTAGATTGCAAAAGACAGGAGACAGGATGGAGAAATGTCATCTGAAGTGGAAGTTACAGCGTATGTCCTGATCCCAAAGTCTGTCCCTCAGGCACTGCACATGGCATAGGTCAATCAGTGATCATCGTAGGGCTTCACAACCTACTTGCTGAGCTCTGTATGCCTGTGAATTAGCAGGGACCATGAGTGGCACCAGCCTCACACCGGGGTGCTGAGCCAAGGCCACCATTGCGCTGCCTGCAGGGCTTGCCCACACCACAAGAGCCGCTGCCTGTGCCGGCAGAGGGATGTGGGCAGAGTCCCTCCGCTTCTGCCTCTGCTCCCTGGAGAGCTCCAGGTGCTCCATCACGAAGCATTTTCTTACTGCCATAGCTCCACCACTGCGGCGATGCCATTGCTGAGCCGGCCAGCCTCCAGTTCTTTCTGGCATGTAATTATAATTACCTGTAATTTCAAATGACTACAGAAAATTGTGCTTTTGCTGATGATACATGTATGAAATAAGTGTTCTCCTAGCTCACATTCTTTTAACTGCTCAGTGTAAAGATTTTGAAAAAAACAGTTCAGATCTATTTAAAACCACTTGTGAATTCCTATTATTTCATATTGATCACTGAGTGTTCACAAAAACCTCTTCCATTTCACAGCTTCCTGGTGATACAACTCCCTCATGTCCTATCTCTTTTTTTCCCACTCTCCAGGTCCTAAAGAATCTTTTCAGTTTTACGCTGGAAGAATGACACTGGTCCAAAAGAGACAATTTTCTCACCAGTGGTAGTAACAACTATAGACTCAGTCTGAGTTCAAGAGGCTATGACAGAAATACATTTTGTCTTCCTGCATAGTATTTTATACTGGTTGAACTAAATAATGAATTGCAATTTAAAACTACAAATGGAAGAGAACGGATATACTGTCAATATTAAATTGCAGTGGTGAACCTGGCATTTAAGCCCCTGCCATTGGATTAATCTCTTTAATACATATAATAATTTTTAAGAATGGTGGTTTTCCATCCATCCTTACATCTATTGATGACATTCACTAGATTCAGTGCATGATGTTGAGCTCTGCTAGGCATGTCCTTTTTTGAGATTAGCTGCCTTAAATACAACATTTGAGTAAAACAAAGAGGTCCTATGGTTTTAGAAAGCTGAGGTATTTCTGGTCCTGTTAACTATCCACTGACTATACAGTCTGTAACAGGTTTTGGCAATAAGCAATTTAGTCATTAAGCAAGATGATTTTCTGATCATTTCCCATGGTAAGAAATGTTCCTTATAGAAATGCAGTAAAATGTATTAATAGGAAAAGCCCACCTAGCTGAACATTGCCTTCTCTAAAACATTCTTCCACAAGGACACTCACAGCTTCCATTAATGTCAGGGGAAGTTAAACACATATGGAGACATACAACTATATGGCCTGAAGAAATGTAACACGCGTCTGCACCCACACAAGAATATACACTCTTCACACCTCCACCCAGGAAATGGAAATTTAGCAGAACAAGGACATTAAAAATCATAACTGGTCTTGTCAGGAACTCCAGACAATATTTAACTCTCCAGCTCTTGGAAGAGAGGATTAGGAAATAGTTTTATAACTTGGGTGGGGAGAAACTGGTGGATTGAAATAAAGATTCTGGGCTGATGAAACAGCTCAGCATTTCTGAGTTCCTGTCTCGCTGGTTATGATGTGGTTCCTCTCACGAGTATCCCAGCTGAAGTTCAGGAAGGCAGCAATAAGTCTCAAAGCCTTGGGATCATTGCCAAGAAAAGTGGAGTCTTCTTAGAAAGAAAATGAGAGAAAGTGGCTGTCTCTAGCATTCATGTTTTCAGTCTCACTGCTGCTCCTCACTGCTGTGACTGCAGGAGCTAAGGATATGTATGGCTGTAGCTGAGAAAGTCAAATGCCAGGGCCCATTTTGAAAAGATTGGTTTGGGCAGGAGGGACTACTACAAATGCAAGTCTCAGATTTATCTGATTGATAGAAAATTACTCCCTGAACAGTCAAAACCTGAGTTTTCAACAAAACATAGAATTTTTTTTTTGCAAAAAATGATCCATATTTTCACTGAAAATGTCATGCTGTCGTCCAATAAACAAACTCTTAAAACCTGAATATTCCAATAGAAAATGAACTGTAGCTCAAGAAAATAGCAGTGCCAGTGATTCTTATTTGCCTAGATGAGTCCAAATCTTCAGCTGAAATACATTTCTCAGACATCCTTTGAGATTCTCTTGAAACACATGCTCCTTTGTCCTAAAAACAAGACAGTGTTGCATCAAAGAAATTTTTTTTCTAGAACTGATGTATGGGAGGTAGAGTAGGGTTTTAGGTACCTGAAACAAAACTCCAATAAGCCCCATCAAAATATTTTAGCTTTCCACCAGAAGGCTGGATGAACAGCTACACAGCACCTTAGAACTGCTCAAAGGCTTTTGCTGAATGATAATACAAAGATCAGAACCAGCTTGCCTACACTCATATTCAAAGGAGAAGATAGATACACATCAAATCCAGATAGCTGAAAAAAATCTCTAGACTGTACAAGTGGAAGCCACAAAGCCTGAAGCCACTTTGATATCTTTCACCTCTACAAAATTTTCTTGTCTTCAAAATTCATAGATGCTGCAGCCTCATGGAAATATGTATTTTCAAATACATATTTACATATCTACCCTGCCAAGGGTAATGATAGGACTCAAAAAAAAAATGGAAAATCATCCAAGCTTGAATTCATTGCCAGTCTGTTGCAGGCATGAAGAAGTAGATTTCTCATTCTGGCCATTGATTGTGTAGATCTTTATCAGAAAAATGGTATTTATCCTGAAGAATCAAGGTCTCACTAAATACCACCCTTGCCTTTCTTTCACCTTCCCTCCACTAGAAAAAGCTATGGGATTAGAGATAAGAAAAAGTACAAGGAATCTTCACAATATGTGAATGATTTAAATCACCTATGGTGTACTTTTGATAGTAGAAATGAATGCTGCTAAAAATTGCATATACATGATGTGTGGGGATACTGTTAACTTTTGTTCTTGTCTGTGATGGCAATGCAAAGTATTCAAACTGCCTGACTCCTCTCAGAATGATTCATTCTATTTAACCAAATCTGAAAGAAATTGTGTGGCAGTACATGCATAATAGGTATTTGTGCATTCAACAAAATCATACATATACATGACCTAAAATGCAAACATGCATCAGCCAAGCAAGGCTAACAATGATTAATCATATTCTAATTTCCATCTATCTTTCAAGTTAATATGGTGGCAACATTGCTATTATCTGAAATTGAGCTAAGTCCGCAATGCTGCCTGCTGTGATTATTGATGGGCCATGGCTTGATAAATTTTTTAACTGTTGATAAGGTCCAGCGCCACTTGAATTTTAATAACAGTCAACCTTTCTCAAATCTTTATTAAAAAAGCATCCTCATACGGGCATGCCACAGCAGTTCATGAGACTGTGTGCGAAGTCTGATTCACGAGTCAGACACAGCCGAAGCAGCGCAGGACAGAAATCTACTCGGTAGAAATACCATCACTCTCCTCCAGAGATAATGTAATTGCTATCACCTTGAAGAGGACTGCTTATGATTACTATGTGCAAATCTTCGTCTCAGTGCTCTGAAAACATTTTAATGCTTTCCACTACCTTCCCACCACCCGGACAGAAATAGAGAGAACGAAATGTTCTGCCACTTAACTGGCAGCTACGTTTGCATCCCAGCACAGCGAGACCAAGTTTCCTTGGTCTGAGTAGCTGTAACACTGTCCTACTCTTTTACCCACTTTGTGAGCTCTCTGGTAGCTTTCTGCAGAAATGCAGTTTCTTAGCCCAGGACCATCAGATTCCCAGCACCAGCGCTGACCTCCTGGAGCACTCAGCAGCTTAAGCAAATCCCTTGCTGGAGTTCCACTTCCAGTCATCTCTGCGGAGAGGTATGGGGGTGAAAGCAAACAAGCTGAGTAGCTCTGCGGAAGTTTGGAAACATGTTTATGCCCAGTTTCGGCAGATACTGCCGAGTAGGTCTCCTTTCGGACTCCCACAGCTCTTGAGCAACATGTTTTGCGCTGACCACATAACATGCCGCAGGCGTCTCCTTCCCCTGTGAGTTCCCCTGCAAATTTCAGAGTTAACTTCTTTATTTCCTGTCTCTGCAAGCAATGTCAGAGGCCACGTAAACAACTTGCCGTGGGTTGGGAACCACGGCTTTACACAGTAAGTACGTAGGCAGCCTGCATACCTAGATAAAAAATAACAGAAGCCTATATATGTGCCTGAGCTGCATCAGCACACAGCAGATTTTCAGAGGGCAGAATTGCTCCGAGGCAATTCAGGTTACTTTTGCGACTCAAAGTATTGTGGGAAAGTACTATTACACCCTTCCCATGGATTTGCATTTTTTCTGAGGCCTTTCTAAGGGATGGGATATCGGATGAGTCTGGCCTGATGCAACTGTTCTTCATCCACCGCTGTCCTGCAGGCTGGGGGCATGGGGTCTCCTCTGGCTCTCCTTTGGGAAAGGACTAGATGATTGTTGTAGGTCCCTTCCAACTGCAATAGTCTAGTCTAGTCTAGTCTAAAAAGGTGCCTGGGCTGCAAACTGATGCTTGTCCCTGTCTGTGATTCCCCCGGCTGATTTTCTCGCAGCCCTCGACCCCCCTAACTCTGTCACCACACAGCGAGGCACCATTAATGCCTCTTCTTTCTCCTGGACTGAGAATCCATTCTCCAAATTCACGTGTTTTCAGGCCAAATTGCCTCAGTTTCAGCCATCAGGCTACCTCCATCAAAAATGAAAATGTGGAGATGCAATGATCCTATGTAGCATGCAGTCCCAAAATCAGATGGCAGCTTCGAACAGTCATTCATGGCACATCAGTTTCGTAATATCAACCAGAACTCGTAAGAAACTTTCCAAATTGTCATAACTCGCTTTTTTTCCAAGGGAGTTTAAGAGTTACACCCCACTATAAAGCTTAGCTTGTAATACTTCAAAGCATTTTATCTCCCCTGCTTTATAGGAACAAATTGAGTATGCCACATTTCCCAGCAATATAAGCTAACTCCAGCCAGCAAAATGAAGTATGTCGTTAGTAAAAATAGTAATTTTCCTTTGCTCTTCATTAACTATCTGAATCCTAACCAACCCTCCAAAGAATCCAGTGGTTTGCGCAAAATGGGATAGTGATTGCAATTTGAACTCTCTTTCTACACAGCTAGAGAACATCTTCTTCTCTTTTCCTCATCCAAAAAAAGAAAAGAAAAATTCAGAAATGTCATCTCTGTTCTCCTGCTGTTTGTTTCATCAATCATTCACATTTCTGATAACGCTAGCTGACTTCTTCAGCAGGGTTCAAACAACACAGCACTTGGCTAATTTCATTATTTACAATGAAGTTATAAACTGCGCTTCACTCAGATGACAGGATGAGGTTGTTACAGAGTATTTATTTAGCCTTCTAACATCTATAATGCCATGGTGGCATAGGATCAGCATGGATAAATCTATGTGACCCCAGTTCTTGGCACAAGAGTAAAAACTGTCAGGGGATGGAAAAAAAGTGTTGCCAGAGTGCACTCCTCTCCAATAGAGAGCTAGTCAGCAATTTTTTTTGTGAAAGTGTCTCTGAAGAGAAAATGTTCTTCTGAAAATGACTGGAAAGGAGAGGTAATATTAATTTTTCTGTAGCATTTTGATCTACCACTGTTTATAAGAAAGCATTTAGTTCCTAAGTTTTCATTTGTGGTCAGCATTCTGGTTTAGATCAGTTCAAAATTAACCTGTATCTGCATGAGCTACTGTGGTACATAATAGGGACGGTAGTCTAGATCCCCTTGTACTCCCTTTTTCTCAAAAGCACAGTGCTCGGTGGAGGATACAGTCCAGATTGCTTGGTCCACAGGGGAAGGCAAGGGCATGAAAACCCTGCACTACATTTCCTATGCCAAAACTCAGGTGCAAATATTTAAAAAATGGACCAAACTCAAAGCAAGTGTTTAAATACAATTTTTAAATATTGTGTTGTGATCACTGCCTTTTTAGGATTTTTTTTTTTCTTCCAGAATTTATCACTCTACTAACATTTTTAAAGAGTATTTTTTCATTTTTCACAATTTAGGGTTAATAGATATGTTAAGGTATGGGGGCTTTTTGTAGTTTTATAGAAACTCTGATTTTCAGATCTACTGGAAAACCTCAGCTTCCTTATAGCCACTGAAGAGGATTGTGTTTTGCTTAGGTCACAAATTGTATTCCTTCAGCAGCTGTTGGAATTAGGAGAATATCTAAGTGAGTTAAAGATATCTTCCTAAGGTAACTTTTCTGAGCAGCACTGAACAGAATTTTAACGCTAAGTGTAACGTAAAATGAAAAAATAATAATTCTAATGGCTTTTTTCCCCAAATGAAAATATGTGCATACAATAGTGGCACATTTCTCCCAGTCTAGATGTTTTCCAAAAATAAATGAACTGTTTCACACAGAATCTGCTTTGAATTTCAAAGACAGTGATGAAGAAAAGAGGAGAGGAGAGGGCTAGATACTATATGGTTTTGCATAGAGCTGGTTGAACACTCTCTAAGAAAATAAATCTATATTATAAAGGATTTCTGCCCAAGAAAAAGTTATATGTTTCTGGCCATTTTTGAATTTTTTTTGTGTCCCAGACAATTGGTAGCCTTAATATATTGATTTTGATGGACAGGGGTTTTTTTCCTAAACATGTTTTAACAATGCCACTCAGTATCCTGGTAGGCAAATAAAGCTCTAGAAACAAAATCATAGAGTGAGATAAAGCAAAATATCCAGCATCACTTGCTCATCCCCTTAATGACAGTTTTGTACCTGAGCAAATATTTCCTCACAACCAGATCATTTAACCCACCAGGATTCAAATTTCCCTTGTCTCCAGAACAGCTAATAATGTGGCTAATTCAAAATCATTTTCACTAACCACATTAACACTTCAATTTGGCTTCAGAATAACTTGAGATAGTTATGTGTGGGCTTCCAAAAACTACTATTTATTACTATTTATTAATATTTGCATGGCATGAGGCAATTGCTTTGAATTGAACTGATACAATTATCATACACATTAGGAAACACAACTGCAAGTAATGATGTTAATATGAACTGAGGCAATAAACTACATTTGACAGCCATTGTGCTATTTAAATTTATTTTCTTTTCTGCAAGATAGCAATGCCACAAGAAGATGCAAGGTCTTTTCACTGTGGTGACATTAGTGTGATGTGGGAGTTCAGATTCCAGACTTCTCATCACAACCTTCCTAGAGTTATTTACGATCACAGGAAAATTCAGCACCTCTGGAGGTCATCTAGTCCAATTTCCTCCTCAAGTAGTGTCAGTTAAGAATTAAATCAGACCAGGTCACTCAGGGGTTTATCATGTTTTGTTCTACATTGATTAAATACAGTGTGTATAAACTTAAAGAAGAAAGAAATTAACCTAATTAAAAAATCAGATTCTAACAAGCTAAAAAAACACGCAAACCCAGCAAATCATGCCAAAACTTTGAAAGCATCAATTCATGTTAAAAAGGGATGTTCTTTCATGGCTGCTGCCTCTGAAATAATTTTGTGGTGATACCAATTGCTGTTACCTTACTGGCAGCAATGGCAGTGTTATAAACTGTATATATTTTATATATATATATATATAATATATATATTATAAATGCTGTCTGGGGCCTGAGGTAAAGATTTTAACTATTTGTTCTAGGTTGTCCAGGATGAACAGCAGATAAGGTGCATCTGAGTCATGCGTTTCTCGGGAAAACAGCTTGAATGAAGCTTATGGAAAGAGAATGAAAGGAGAAAATTTCATCAGAAGTGCAGCACTTTGAAAGCTTCTAGCAGTATTAATTCAGTGTATGGCAGGCCTGATACTGTTCAAGTCCATGCCGATTAGGGATGGACCAGATTTGAAACACAGAATCCCCACCATGCTCATTTTGTAGAGCATGGGGATCTGAGATATGAACCTTTGCTGATTTGGGGCTGGGGGCATTTCTAGGAGGTGCCCCCTTTCCTACTTTGGCCAGAACTGACCAGGATTGGCCAACCTTGCAAAGTCAACAACAACAGAAATGTTTCATTTCTGGCACGGTGATCTGAGAATTTACCAGGCTCAGTTATGGGATATCAGCAACCTAATTCAAAACCTGAATTTCCAGTTTTAGCTCTCATTTGCCCTCAGCCTTAAAGCCAAATGCCTGTCCAACTCTAATCTAGCTGAAAATTGTAGCTCTCTTCTAAACCTTTCAGTATCTTATCCACTCCTAAAATACAAGCTGTAGCTTCCTAAACTTGCAGCAATGCTGCTGGTTAAAATGTGTGTTAGCTATTTGTGATTCAATCCTTCAGGGTAAGCAGATCCTACAGCGTTCACCCTGGGGTTTACAAACACAGCCTTCTTTTGTCTGCCCTTAATGCAGTCCCACAGCTTTGCACAGCTCCAGCAAGGACGCAGCATGTGCCAGCTAATGGTTTCCCCTTTCCTCCATTTCACTGCATGTGATAAATACATAAGTCTCCTTACTGAGAGCATTGTGTTCTGTACTGTAATGGGGCATAGAAGTAAGTCTCAATTCAGCCTGAAGCATTTCTTTCAGACACAATAATGCACCTAAAAGTCAGGCTTTCAGAGTCCGGCAAAAAGCATCTTTGTGGTTATCACAGTTCTCTCGCAGCAGCTACAGATGCACAGTTAGTCCTGACTGTCCATCCACCAGGCATTAAAATGCTACCCTGTGTGCATATGCTTGCCTTGGGGAAACAGTGTGCATCACCTGACCTGGATTCTGCTGGTGAGTCTGACCAGTCTGACCCATGAGAACCTCCCACATCGTCACTAAGCCAACAGATAATATCCCATGCTGTCCCCCTTTGCCTTGTCCCTGGGGCACCCAGACATGGGAAGCTCAGCAAAAGCTCTCGGCAGAGATGGTAACATTACCAGACAGTGGCTCTCAGGCCATCCAGCTATGCGCTTTCTGAAACATCAAGCACTCCACTCCTCTTGGTGGGGAGAGGTCAGAAGAACAAGTGCCATACTTTTTCTCCTCAGCACATCCATATAACAGGGGAAGAGTTTTTCTGTTAGCTGTCACTTCACTTTCTTGACAGGCTGCAGCTGTGGTAATGAGTTGATTTCAAGGTGAAAGAGGTGCCTAAGAGCTTTTGAAAATCTCAGTGTGTGCTTATCTGCACACCCTTAAATAGGTGGCCCAAGGTCACGGGGCTACCGAGCCAGCAGACTTCCTCTGGAGGTCACCTCTGAACCACACTCATCAAGCACCTTTTCTGGGGAGGCACGTGAATGAGTGCTATGCACTGTTAGGGTGAAACCATGGTGATCCTGGAAAAAGCTCTGTCCTACAGCAACCGCCAGCTCTTCATTTCGTGTTAGAAAACACATATTCTTCCAGCTGGAGAAAATAGTTAGAAAGTAGTGTGGTAGTAGAAATGAGTAATAAATTGTGGGCATTTGTCAAAAACTGGAGCTTTCTGTTTCCTTGGAAACTGAACATTTTGTGGGTTTATGGTATTGTACTCAGCAGGGACTGGCTGAGACCTGTGTATGTATGTATGCAGCCACAAAGGCCAGGCTCTCTTGGCTGAAGGTTTCAGTATCTATCCCACGTTTGGTAAAATACAGCTGAAAGGATTTCTCTGACTGGGCAATTCAGAGACCATAATGGTGGGAAATCTTTTTTCAGCAAAAATAAATGCAGCTAAAGGAAGAGAAAATTATTTGAAATCTTGTCTGCTTAGTCACCTATGAACTTTGTCTTTAATCTTACTGCAGAATGGAACTATGGTCAGAATCCAGGTTTGGTAGTTTTGTGATCCTCCTCTAAGTGGCCAAAATACCAGCCAAACCTTCTCCTTTCATCTCTGGACAGAAACAAAAACTAAGACTTAGTAATTACAGCATAACCATACCGCACATAAGTAAGACAAAAAGTTATTCTCATTAAAGCAATATTTAAGAAACTAGCAAATCGTAAAATCCTCAAAGTCAGGGACAGGACGCCAAAGGCTCGCAGAAATAACATCCTGCCACCCTTTGGCTCCTCGAGGCCTTCAGACTCGTAGCATTTTCCTTATAAATCCCCTTCACTTCCAGTTATCAAACAAGACGGATCTAGCCTATGGATTAAGCATTTGCTCAGAACTACTTCTCCCTCTAAGGCCGTAACACCTAAAAGCTGTCAGCAACACTTGTCACCAAATATTCACTACACTCAGAGCTAGAAATACATTCAGTTTTAACAAGGGCCAGCAGCAGTTTGGGAACATTTCTCTTGGCGCAAGAGCACTTTTCCCCAGCAGCTGTGCAGCCCATGGTGTCAAATAGTTTTTCCAGGCACCATGTTAAAACCTGAAAAAGTACAATTTTGTTTTCCATTGGTTTTGGTGCATCGCTCCGCCATGCAGTTTTTCAGCCCGGTCTGCAGGAAGATTGTGAGCTGGAGGTTTCAGTAAAATTAAGATTTAAAGCCTGAGGGGCAAAGCATATAGTTAAAGGATGCAACAAGGGAATAATATACTCAATAAAGAGAAAAAAGGCCAAAACAAAATTAATTTCTGTTCTCCTTTTCACTAAGATATGGATGTCCCAATCCTTAGCATGTTATTTCTGGCCAAGTGGTTTGTCACTGCTACCCCAGGGGCAGAACAGATGTCTGTTCACGATAGTCACAACAGTCCGGGTGTAAAGATTTTAAGGGAAAAATAATGAGAATTCTCTCAGAACCAATCCAAACATAACCGACACCTTTTACACTACATGTAGGAGAGAGAGGGACTCCAGCTTCCAGCTGCAAAACTGGAGAACAGATGTTTCAGCTGCAGTGTGGACACAGGTGTGAGGACTTAAAACTGCAAAACAATAAAGTTTAAAGGGAACATTCGTCCAAGGAAATTGGGGGGGGGTGGGGGGTGGTAGACAACAGATTTCTGACATCCTGGAAAACTCTTGCAAACAACACGGTGTCTATCAGGGTTTTAAATTAGTTACTACATTTTCACAACCGACTTGCCACCATTTTGAGGGAGATCTATCATTGCTAGCTTATGCTAGCTAACCTAGGACTACATGATTTACCGAAAGCTGGGGCCAGCGGCAGTGCTCTGGGATTACCGCACAGCTCTGCCTGTTCAGCCAGACCGGCCAATGCTTCATGCCGTCGCGGTTCCCCTCCCTCTGGCCAGATGTCACCTGAGCGGCCTGTCAGGAGCTACGTGAGAGGGAGGACTTGGTGACAGCTCTAACGCCTGAGAATAAGAAACCTATGAAGCTTTTCACAGCCTCTCCCCTTCCACCAAAAACCAGCCAGATCACAGCTGGGAGGAACTGTGACTTCATTTAAGGGAAAAATCAATGGCTTTCAGCTGAGTTTCATTTCTAAGTCTGTCCTCTCAAGGGAGTTAACTAGAAACATGCTTGGAAATCAAAGTGAAGAGTCTTGTGTAGGTCCCTTTAATGACAGGGAAGGTGATTGTCACCAAACCCCAGAGGTGAGCAGTGCTCGGGGGTGCTCCTCACACGGGAGGAGCTGTGATGGCACTAATAGCACCCACCCAAACCCATGCACACTGCTTTTCTAGTCATCCTCTCACCAGCAAGCGTTGCCAGAGCAAGAGAGGCTCTACCACACACCACCACAGCAGAGGAAAAGACTTCCCTGGGCATTTGACAGTGCCCCAAACTGGAAAAGACACGGAAAAAACAAACATTCCTACATAGAGTTTTTTAACCAGAGAAAACAAATAAATTGATCAGCACCTTAAGAAAAGATGGGTTTGCTTTTTTCCTCCAGGAGGGCATTCAAAATAGTCAGTGGGCTGAGTAACAAAATTGCCCTCTCCTCTGACTGCAGCATTGAATTTCATGATATAAAGCTTCGCATTTTTCCTTCTTGTGGGTAACTCTGTATGGCATTAAATTGGTTAACAGTCCCTGACAGCAATCCTTGCAATGCAGGTGGCACAGAAATGTCAATTTTAATTTAGCATTGTATATGCAATAAAAATTCAAAGCTCATGTATGGGAGGAAATTTTAGAAGCCTTTCCTGAGGAAAGAATCAGCAAAACTTGCATGTGAAGGGATAGTGTCAAGGTGTGTAATATTTCCCTGAAAATCAGTCTCTACTGTATATGTTTATTATGTACATATAAATATTACATATGTTTATACATGCACATATACATGTTTATTTCCAACATTAAGGTCATTACATAACAGACGTTTACAGTTCCAAGGCTGATTTAATCCTCTTTATGCTGCTTTTGTCAAGCGTCACAATGTCTTTCAGAAGTTGTCAGTGCCAGCTGAACTATGTCGTTGAACCAGTTTCCAAGACGAATTCAAATGTTTGTGCAGGAGAGGAAAACTGAGATTCAAAGTCAGCTTCTAAATTGCAAGATGACAGATATGTCTTTTCATAAATAGTCTGAACATTACTGCCAGAGGAGAAAACAAAAGGGGACCTAATAACCTATGCTAACATTTTGGACCTTCCCCTGATGACACATTTGACTGAGGACAATCATCAAAATTGCAAGGCAGATATTGAGTCAGATTTCCACTATGTAGGCAGCCTTTTTTCTAAAGCACTGCAGGTCAGAAGTCTCTTTAGTAGGTGGTTTTAGGCCAACTCAGAGTTGTACTGCAGAGCATTATAGCAAATCTCTCTCAGCACTTGATCTCAGGAATCCAAACATGGGTAATCCTCAGCACCTCCAGGTGCTAGTGCTACTGTGAAATGAATAACAGAGACCCCGTTCATTAATTCTTTGATGCATGGAACAGGACTTCTCCCATCAGTTTAAGTGTATTTTTTCATGTGCATAAGACACTTTGTCAACTAATGCAGTAAAAAACGACAATAATGAAGAGTGGTGCCTGTTGTGTGAGACAACGTGGTTTGAGGCTTGCCTGCCACCACATGCTTCCCTGAACTCTGGGCTGCCAGGAGCATCTGTTTCAATCATGCATTTTCTATTCCTAGCATTTGATTTTCTTTTATCAGCTTTTCTAAACAGCAATTGGGTTTTCTTTCTCTTTGTGCTGCTCCTTCTTATCTGATGTCTCCTCCTCTCCTGGCTCAAGGTCCTCCCATGAGTGCTGACAGCAGTTCCCATCCAATAGAGATCTTTATTCCAACTCTTCAGCCCCCTCAGTCTTCATGGGTGCAGCGGGCAGGCTGCGCGGCATGAGGCTGAGCGGGTGCTGTAGACAGTACACCCACAGCACTGGGTGGAAATCTCCGAGACGCACATATTTTCCCTCTTTTGCTGGGCAAACAGGCAGCAGCTCCAGCCCTGCTTTTAGCTTCCTGTGACTGAATATCACAACCTGTGTGAAGGCTTTTGTCAGTCTTGCAGATCTCTTCCCTCTCTCCTTCCAGCCATAAATCCAAGATGTCACAGTTTGGAGTGTCTTTCTTTTCAGCAATGAATTTACAAAAGCTCTTTTCTTTTTCCTGACAGTGACTCAGCCCTAGGGAAATAAAACAGTACAAGTAGACTTTGAAAATTAATTTTCAAAAAGGTCCCTAAAAACATGATGTGCAGCAGATTTTTGGCATTTTTTAATTGTTCTTTGCATGCTTCTGTGCCATTCTCTTTACAGGGTAAAAGACTTGGTTAGCAAGCGAGATACATGTCTGCAAACTTAGCATGCTCAGGTGGGAAACTCCCAAATGTGAGTCTTGGGGCTACTCCAGAAGGTCCCTTTCTGAATACCCTGCTCGGCTTGGAGAGCTTCATAGCATGCCAGTAACGTTGAGTAATGAAGAGCTCATTTATGCCTTGCTGAAGGCATCTCTGCTTCACAGTCTGCAGAGTGAGGCTGACAGAATTTATTGAGTCTTTGTGTAAGTGTATTGGTCTCCTGTTTTAGCTTTTCTGTTTGGTTGCTTCTGAATGGGTACAAAAAGTCAGATGGACTAGGAAAGTGGAAAAAAATTACATCACACAGCCTCCTGCAATTTAAGTGGAGGCAGCATCTGATAATAAAGATTACAGCTTAATGAGTTGCATCTAACATACACTCATATCTGTGAGTGCCTCAGTTTAGGGCTTGAGTATCAAACCAGTGACTAAAAATCATGCAAACAAACAGACCATATTTATAAACATGGTTTATAATCCCATTGTGCAAAGTGATTACTACATTACACAGATGAGCAGATGCATTCATGAGTGAGCATCCCAGTCTGGACAATTCACCTCCCCACAGTGCAAACTGGCAGGCCTAATCTTGACCTCACGTTGGTTTACATGGATTTTTTCAGTGCATGTCCTGATTCACATCAGTGACAGCACAATGAAGCTCTAGATTCACTATTTTCTTTCTAATGCTTTTAAAAGATTTGTGTAAAGTGCTTGTAGAGCAAGCAGGCAAGGTTCTGCTTTGGGAATCCTTAAAAACCTGCACCTCAGTTCTGCATCTCCAGGGAGACTGTGCATGGACGACCAAATTTACCTGGTTTTGTAACTGACTGTGAAACAGGATGAGTACATAGTGGTCACAGGAAGAAATAACCAGTTTCCACTCTCGGGTTCACTTTATTTAAAAAAGCAGCAAGACCTAGAAGGCCTGCTTGTCAAAAGCCAAACCAGGATGTCTGTTTTCCAACTGGTACATTTCAAAATTGAGACACTTCACCACTAAACGAATGAACCCTGCAGCAGCCTGAACCCTTTAAAATACATGATTGGGTGCCTGGGGAGAAATGTTCATTCCCTGCTACTATAAGTTGGTCTAACCCTAGCAAAGCAGCAAAAACATGACAAAGGCAAAACCTTTTTCTCTCTGAAATCTCAGCCTAAACACCAAACAAAAATCTACTTGGAGGCAAAGCTCTGAGGAAAACAGGCTTTACCTGGACTTTAACAGAAACTCTTCCTGCCTGCAACAAAATGAACATCACAAAACTAGCAGTAACCATTTCTTTAAAGATTTTACCCTACCTGCAGACTAAGAAAGTCAGCTGGTAAAACTGATGTGCTAGAGGAGGACTCTTGCCATCATTGACATAATGTTGCGCCTAAGACGACTGTTAACAAAAGCAGCAGCAGAGAGATTCAGGTAGATACACGGAGCAGATTTTCATAAACTGCTAAATAAGCAAAAAATGCAACTGGCATGGCATTACGTTTATTATTTATGCTTTATATGCTTTATTTTATTTTAATATTGCTTTATGTTTTACATAGCACAACATTTATTTCACTACTTCATCACGCAGGGACACCCGTTTGCAGTAGCACAGGACTGCCTGCATAATAAGCTTTCTAAAAGGCGGGTTTGAACCCTGCCTTAAACGTACACAACGCAATGCTTTAATAAACTCTAAAAAAAAAAAAAAAGAAAAAGAAAATCTCGGGTAGATTTCTCCCGAGCCCAGTCTCTCTGAGGCGACCAGGTAATGACGATGAGAAGCAAGTCGCTCGGCGGAGAAGCCGAGATACGAAGGCTCAGGAGCGGAGGGATGGCGTATACCTGCCCCCCCCCGCCCCGGCCCTCCTCCCGTGCCGGCC
Organism: Gymnogyps californianus; assembly: GCF_018139145.2. Taxonomy (NCBI): domain Eukaryota; kingdom Metazoa; phylum Chordata; class Aves; order Accipitriformes; family Cathartidae; genus Gymnogyps; species Gymnogyps californianus. The sequence goes on from NC_059472.1 coordinate 41,775,661, forward strand.
ACACGGGGCCGAGCGGCGCCGCGCTGGGCCTTGCGGTGAGCGCCCCTCCAGCTCCTCCTCGCGGATGCTGCCGCGATGCAGCCCGCCCCCCCCCCTCAGCCCCGGGGCCGGGCCGGGCCGGCCCCCCCCTTGCTCACCCGGGGGCTGCCCCGGCCCCCAGTCCCCTCGCAGCGAGTACACACAGCCGGGGGGGCAGCCCTCCTAATTAGCACCGGCACCCCCGCTTTGGGGGGTGGGGGGGGAGAGGTGGGGTATCTCCTGTGCTGAACTCCTACCTTTCGCCCACGTTTTCTGCTTAGAACTTTAGTAAGGGCTGGAGTTAGGGAGCTGCTAGCGAGCAAATCTGGATTTGTCATAGATGTGCACCGCTGCCGTGCTGACAAGGACTGAGGGCTCAACCTGCGGCTTTACAGCTGTGAAGCAGCTGTACAGGCATAAACAAGGAGGGAAAGAGAAGGTGGGTAGGTGCAGGTATGGCTGGTCTCCCTTCCCTCACCTCCCAGGGCAGGCAGGGTGTCCCCAGGGGGGCTGCGCTGGGGTGCTGCAGAGCTGGGGTGTCCTTCATGGGTCATGAAGCTCTGACCTGCTGCCCCAGGAGCTGCAGGTATTCACAGGCAGCACTTTCCTCACATAGGCACCCTCTGCTTTGTCACCTGTGGTCTCACCAAAGTAGTTTTCTTTCTGTGCTCCTCAGGCCAAAAGGGGCTCATCCTCCCTCTCGACAAGCAGCCTTTAATGGACTCCCAGTGACTTTAATGTTATTCACATAGATACTTAAATGCCTTGATGAATAAGTCTCCAGGTGGGTGCTGAGCTGATTTACCTGCACACCTGCAGAGGTGGCACACACCACAGAAAAGAGCTGTAGAACCTCTCTTTGCACATTGCTCTTTCAATCATATCCCTCTAGCATAAATAAGATAAAATTAGGCTAAATACAATACATCTGCAAGGACAGCAAGCTTTATCTGGGATTTTTAGGTCAGGCCAGGTTGGTTCAGTGTTGACCAGAAAAGAAATGAAAGATTTCCAAAAGCACAGACACAAAGAGTTATTTAAAATTTAAAGTTGCTTTTAACTCTTTTTGACAAAGTTCTCACAAGATTTGGATAAGGAGGTGAGATTGAGCATTGGAAATATGAGATATATTGATTTCTTTAGAGGTGAAAGGTTCAAAGACAGATTTCGGGGAGGCTCACTGGCAACTCTGGGGCACGAAGGCTTTTATTCTCCCCACACTGCACATTTATGCAGAATAAATAGGTAATCCACGCAACTGGAACGAACCCCATCCATACACACTGCTGAATGTACAAACCCTGGTCCTGTATTTGAAAGGGGACTTGCCTTTTTAACCGTAACTATTGGTGAAACAGAATATTCTTCCTCCCCCCTTGCAATTCTTGCCTTGTTTACACTTCTGGGCTATCTCAGCTACCAGAACACCAATACTACGTACTAACATCACATAAGTTACCAGTCTATCTAAGGGCACAGGATTCACAAAGGCTTATACTTCGACAGATCTTTATGCCTCTGGCTAATTAATCACTTGAATTCAGTGGCAGTACTCAGAGTGTACAATGCCAAGCTTAACCATAAGTCTTTATAAAAGCAGGACCTTGGATGGCCAGGCATGTTATATAAATGTACTAAATAACATTTTAGCCCACTAAGAAAGAAGTTTAATACCACTGTTTCACATACTGAGTGCTTTGCAATAGAAAGATGACAATAGTATACTGGTGAAAAAGAGGAAGGCATTGACCTTAAGTGTCTGTGAGAATCTGCAGGTAAGTCCATGACCTGCAGCTTCTGAAGAAAACAGTATTGCAAACACAGGGCAAAATAAGCTGAACTCTGGCATCAGCAAAACAGAGATTAAATGCTTGAAAAGACAAAAAGCCTGTGCTGGCAGTACAAAGGGAACAAGCTGGACAATAATCAAAATTCAGCTTGGCCAAATACAGAAAAGCATTACTGCCGTCTGGTACAAACTGTAAGATACAAGTTTTCCAACCCCCTTTTTTAATAATTAGAGGGATTCAGGAGTCACATAACAGATGATCAGGGTTTTTTTGGTGAGGCCAACAGAGAAATATTAACATTCACATTGTTTGCAGCTTCATTGCTAAGTGAATAGAGAATGAAGAAGTGAACTTCATCTGCGAATTCAAGTTGCTGTGCACCATCATGATAACTAGGTAATATTTTCCAAATTGCTTGAACTGCATGAGTGACTCCAAAGTAAGCTTGTCTTAAAGAGAATCACTTGGAATCATTTTTCTTCCATAGGCCTTAAATAAGTGCTAGACATTCATATCAATTCACTTGGTGATGCTCATTTAATATCTCATTCCTCCTTCATGAGCAGGGCTCCTGGCCCAAACTGCATGCGTGCTCTCTGTGAGACCAGACTTACGTAACTGCAAACAAAAATCCTTCCTCATCAAAGTCACCACGGACTAAAATAAAGTTGTACACCATCAGCATAAAGTGATAAGTACTAACAAGTGAAAGGAGACAGCTCAGAGGAGGAATAATATTTAAAAAGGGGAGAAGACAAAAGTCATCAAATAGATGCTCATGGAAAACCAGATCGAATCAGTGAGGCAAAGGACGTCTCCACAGTTACAGACCGCAGGGCATTTATTTAGATGAGAGTAGAAATCACCCAAGGTACCCCCATGACAGCCTTAGGCCAAGACACTTGCGGTCCATTTCACAACGCAACACAGTTATGCTGATAAAATAAGCCAAATAGACATAAGTATTTCTGATCTATTAAGGGAATATACAGTTCTAAAGATCTTTCTCTCCCCCAAATAGACACCCCTCACTCTCTCCTTCACACTGGCTAGTTTCTTTCTCTGGACAGAATAGGTAGGAAAACAGTGTTTCTGGATATGATTTTAAGGATTACGGTAGTCTCGTTGTTGTAACTACTCAAATGTAATCTCAGATATGCTTCAGTTTCATGTGATTAACAATAGCTGCTCAAACAACACATGCTAGTATAATAACGTAATCCATGACAACAAGAAGAAAAGAAATTTCCACCAGGAACAGTGAGAACTGAGCTCTCTAGATGGGTCACTAAAGCTACAGCCAGCTGAAAGCTTCACCTAAGGGAATGTAGATAGAAATAAAATGGAGATATATTCATGTGTCATGCTTAGCTGATGAAGTAAGCCTTGCTTTGTAACATGATGAAAAGGTCAGTATCATGTCTGAGCTATGTACTCTGTGATTTCACATGGCAAACACAGGTAATTTTCACTGGAATATACACTACCTGCCTTCTACAATGTTCCCCATAATGGGAACAGTCTTACTAGCTGTTGAAAAGAAACAGGCTTTTAATACTATTTATAACAATTTATAACTATATCTATAGGCTATTTATAACTTGCTAGGACCATATCAGGTGTAGACCGCTGCTTTCCACTTCTAGACACAGAATGCGACTCTGCTGAGCTCCACTGCATGAGCCTTTTACAGCCAGAAAACAGATTATCAGATACTGAGCATTTGGTGAGGATTTACTGAAAGCATAACGATGATGAATAAATATTCCTTAATGGCTGTCTCATTCCTTGGCACTCTTTCATTCAAGCCTAGAGCTGGTCAAAGAACCGTGCTAGTCCAATTGGATGGGTGGGTGGGAGTGGCAGGGAAGATGAAGACCAGAACTGAAGGAAGGAAAAATACAGCAGAATATCTTCTCTCCTTTTTAATTTTCACATAGCAAAAAAACCAACAACAAAACCCAACCCCAGATAAACTTTTTTTATGTCAGCCTTCAAGGTTTTTCTCAGGCAAAAGAAAAATCAATGTTTCCGTTGTGTTACTCTCTTGTTACCCTTTCTTTTAGACATAGATCAATTTTAAATGAAAACAGCGCTCTCTTGAAATGAAAATGAGAAACATTTTATCTAGAAAATGTCAAGCTAAATAGGCTGATATTTTTCATTATTAAAATGTCTAAATGAATGCTTCTGCTTTTCGGTATCTTCCCCCATTTTTTTTCAACTAAAATTACTAATCCAAGTTCAGAAACAATTGGTGCCTCCGATATGTGCACTGCTTTTCTCCAGGACAAAAAAGGTACATGCCAGAGCCTGAGGGCCAGAAAAGCCCCATAGCCAGTTGCTGAGGCCACCCCCAGCTCATGGGGGGCTGCCCACAAGCAGACATCTGTGCACAATAAGCCACTGTGACCCTCAGGCTTGGTGAGGAAAAAGGCAACAAGAAGGGGAAACACAACACAGCTGCTTTTGAACACTTTCTTTCTCTTTGCAAAGCTATCAGCAAGTGGAAGGAACATAAAAATCCCTACCTTAACTCAGACTCCGGAGCTGCCAAAATAACTTTGCTTTGGCTAATAAGCTGTTGTTAGGGTCAGAATTAACAGCCCATCAATTTTTTTTTTGGTGTCTCTCTCCCACCCATGCCTAACCCTTCATTTCAGCTTCCACAACACCCACAGTAACATTTTCTCTCAGCGTCAGACCAATAGTGCCCCTTCTCCTCACATGCTGAGGAGCCCATAACAGCTTGTGCAGATCAAATCACCTGCACTGGACCAAATCGCACAGCCCTTTTTAGACAACAGAATTGCCGCCCACCTCCCATCTCCTACAGGATGAGGAGGTTCACAGTCTGTCTTATGGAGGCAACAAAGCAAAAAACCTGGTGAGAAGGGGGAGAAGGCTTGCCAGAACAGACCTCTGCTACTTCTGCAGGGAACCTGAGGGACTGCACTTGCCTGATCTTTGTTAACTCACATAGGCGCTACGCTCCTGAAGCTCCTTTCCCACTCTCCTTGCTGCCTTTAGGCAGCATCTCAAACCCTTTCTCTTTCTATTGACTACAGTAGGAATGGCTCCATTTTGCAGCAGTAAGGGATGAATACTCTGGATCTCCATGTTGTCTCATGGATTGTGCACAACACTTGTGAATCTGTGCAACTCTGTTTCTTCACTGTGAAAAAAAGAAGGTTAAAATCATGGACTTGCACACTAGCTGAGCACTGTAACTGCCTTTAATTCTGACATTCAGTTAACACTGACAAATTGGTTGAGTTATTGCAATTTACATGAGGTTTCATCAGAGTATAGTCCAATATTCAATTAGGAACCTTTTTGGGGGGGGAGGCACCATGCAGAACTTTGAACACTGTGATCAATATATTAAAGACTGGGGAGCCTTTGAAGCTGAGCTGTTCTAATTAATCTACTTTATTTTGCATTTTGCTTGTCTCAGAAAAATATTCTTTCACTTCCAGTCTGTTCCCAGTATTGATAACAGATCCTGCCCCAGCATGGAGGGACTGGATAAGCTGCTCTCCTGGGATGGCACTCAGCCCTCCATTTCTGAGATACTCTAATGAATGAGCTAACCTTTGAGCAGCAACCTGCAAACAAAACCAGAACATATTTGCCTCTTTCGCAAATGCATCCTGATTATCCTAGGCTTATAGGCGTAAGCAATCCTTATACTCATCTGCTTTCCTTAAAGCACTTACTGGTGTACCAGCCAAGCCTTGGTCTAGTGCAACATGCCAGTCTGGGAATCCATTACAACACAACCACTAAATATATGCTAGAAGGAGTGGCAGATGTGCCCAGTGGCTTGGGAAAAGTAGATGTTATATTTAATTATGTGACATAGTTAAAAAGGAAGCAGAAACAAAATCACATATGCAATTAATGAAGGGCAGGAAACTTTAATTAGATTTAAGTATATAATATCAAGCAAGTATTTTGCTCAGATGAGACAATTTGCTGAATTCAAATCACTGCTAAACCTGAACAGTCTGTTTGGATCCTATACTTCATAATACTTAGAATCAGAGTTTAGATCATCAGGGTCAGAGTGTCTGAAGTCAGATCCAAATATCTCCAGAGTGGAGTACAAATAAATGGTTTAAACTTGCAGCCATCTGTGGTGAGGGTTATCATTCCTTGACTCTGAAGAGAGAGCAATTACCAGAAGCCCTTGGCAATTACGAAATGCAGGTTGGTGTTACTTTACCATTGCAGGCTTCGGATACCATAAAATATACATGGCACTACAGTAATGGGATCCCCAAATTGTGTCCTATGCTATACTTGTAGCCCTCAAATTCTTCCTGTGCAGCCTGCAAAAGGATGTCAATGTTCAAGAGATGGAAGGAAGGGAGCACACACAGCCCCAGCACCAGCACCTTCCCAAAGCTCACATCCTCCCTCTTCTTCCCCTTCTGTATAGGGGCTGGGCACACCGACGACACTTGGGTTAGGAGTCTGAGGACATGAAACGGTGGCCTGTCCACAAATATATGGTTTGTCACTGGCTTCTGTGTATAAGGCCTAAGGGATGCTTCTCCAGGGCGTCAGTTAGCTCAGGCAGTACACTGTAGAGTGTGGAGTAAGTGAAACTGGTACATGAGCATTTCTGCCTCACCACCACCACAGATGGTGGAGAGTTTGTCCTGGTTGAAACACTGCAGGGGCATATTGTGCTTAGTGTGGGCCCTAGCATACAAATGAAATGGTACTCCCCATCCAACTCCCTCGCTATTTTCCCCAGCTTTCCCTGATTTTCCCTGGTCTGCACATGCTTGAGAGCTGTGCAACTGGATATTGAGCAAAGAGGGTAAAAATGGCTGTTGGATACGTCTTTGGTCATCGAGCACAACCAGTTTTGTCCTTCTTGATATGACTAGGTGCTTTGACAGAAAACCAGCGTGTGCTTATGCCATTATTTGAAGAACTGTAGTCCAGCCTCTCAAATGCAAAGTGCAAAGCTCTGATTGTACAGGCAAACTTACTTTTGACACTATATGCTATCAAGTGCTTTACCTTGCAGCCCTATCATTCATTCAATGGACGTTTTAATGGAATCTTACTAAACATGAAAAATTATTGGCACCTGAGGACAGATGGCTCAACAAATGTTAATGAAAATAAGTAAATAAGGAGAGATGTTAGTAAGAATAATACTCTTGAGCACATTGCCCTTCTCCTGTCTGGGGTTTAGGGGGTCATTACATATGTTATGTTTGCAGCCATGTACTTAATTGCAAGATTTCGCTAGTAGTTGACAACAGTCAATACAATAAAAAAATTCATCTGATGGATCTGTAAAATTTATGGAGACTGTAAAGCTTAAAACAGAACAGAAGTCATCTTGAACCGATGCAAAATTCCCAGGACAACAGAGCAAGCCATGGTTATAGTGGAATTTTAACTAGCTCTCGCTGTATTTTTAAAACATACACAGAAGTGAATACTGTATATTCTATGATAATAATGTACTTTTAGAGATATCTAACACTAACCAATTAGCCAGGAGCACTGCAATGTACCAATAATGAATTATCTTTAAGCAGCACTTTGCATCTAAATGATGCCAATGTGTTTTATAGGTTAAACACTTGGCTGTTGTAACTCCATTGCAGTCGGAGTGATTTCAGAGGATTTATGCTTGTATACATGAGCAAAGGACGTAATGATATTTTTTTTTCATGCAAGTTGACATTCAGCCATGGATGAACAGCTGTCTATTAGCTAACAACACTCCTTCATGTGACTTCAGATCATACTTGTCTGATTGAAACCTGGAGGGAAATAAGATAGACCCAAATCATGAACTGAGAAGTTTGAGCCTGTATGAAGTTGCCTGGAACCAATTAGTAGCACTATTATTGATTCACATACTGGAGCACTTAAGACAATTATTTACCTCTTGCTTTTTCCCCTATAAATCTGTCCAGGAACAGACATTTTTTGTGTACAGACCTGTTGTTGTGTCCTTTTGACCCCTAATTACCAGTCCCATCACCAAACACTTCATGGTGGCAGTGAGATTCCCCCCATGTAGTTTCTTTGCATATCACAGTCCTGATATTCCTCCCACATGTGGCAGAAATCTCACAAGACATCAGGTAAAAAAAAACCAACAAATAAAAGTGATTGAGAACCTTGTGATTAATCTTCAAGCATTTTATCTAGGATGGGGCAGCTAGCTTGAGTCAATTATCAATTATTCACATCTGTTTCTGCGATAGGTAGGCCTGCCAGAGCTCTCCAACGCTTGGATCCAGAAGGCAACTTTCCCATGTTCATGGGTGCTTGGCTCCGGTGTTTTCGTTGGGTTTATGCCATCTCTCCTTTCTCTGACAGAATGTTGTTGTATTTAAAAATAGAAAACTCCATCTGCTGTATGGGAAACCAAACTGCAGCTAATGTCAATGTATTTCTCTTGTCCATGCTCAGGGAGGGGACTGTCATTCAGAAAGTACTGTCACAGACCTATAAAGATCCAGACAGGCTATTTGTTTCTCTCTGACTCCTTTCCATTAAAATGTAGTAACAACAGAAGAAAAACAGTTGGTCCTGCCAGGAGCTCCATGAAAGTGGAGTCGTTTCCACACAAGTGACCCATTGGGACCTGTATCGCCCCAGGGGCGCATGGCCAGGCAGGTCCCTGGAGTGACTCCCATTGACTTCAGCCCTCTGGATCAGGCCCGAGGGCTCTGCACAACTCTTCCAATGACCCCGGTTTTCTACAGCACTCCGCACAGCTCCCGTGCTCCCACAGATCTGCCGGTGGGCTCACAGCCTGCAGCAGGCTCCTGCAAAGCCCCGAGCAGAGGCTGGGCCATCCCCTGCAGGAAGGCACGGGACTCCCGGACAGTAGCCGGAGGAGACAAGCAGACCACTGCAGAAAAACATAAGGCGGTTTAAAGGATGGCATTGCAAAAGATTAGAAATTTGCACTTCCAATAGCCAGTTCCCCGGTGGAATACAGATCCTACTCCATCATAGCGTGCATACTTTGCTGACTCATAGCAACTGCTCATTAATTTGTCTAAATGTTTTCCATTTTATGCACTCCCGGCCTCTCCGACTCCTCTCACTTGTATACACCTACCGAGACCCCTTCCTGCAGAGGCAGGCATGATGCTGCTGCGAGCTGGGGAGGCTGGTGGCAAGGAGCAAGGTGGCCGTGAACATGTGGCAGAGCGGGACAGCGTCTTCCCTGCCCCAGGCAGGCAGTGCGGCCTGGCACAGGGGGCCAAGGAGCTGGAAGGAGGTGACACACTGGGACTACCTGGGATGTTAGGAGCATGCTGGGGCATCAGGAAAAAAAGCCTGATGTTGCAGGGGTAATATCCCCTCAACAAATCTGTCAAAAAAAAGAAAAAACCCAAAGATTTTGTTATTATAATACAGAACTGCAGAAAGACCCCACAGGAGTAATTCCAGCTGAAACCAAAGAAACCAGTAACTCTAGCCAAGATCAACCAGGAAAAAGACCTTAAGCAAACATATGATGAAGAGGGAATCTGAAGCTTACAGCTTATTCTTTTGCTCTGGGGTTTTTGAAACCTACCTGACATTTGGAACATGCAAAACTTAAAAGATGTCAGATAAAACAGGAAAATACAATCAGTGAACTTTATCCATTTTTCAAAATGTCAAAGTTGCTTTCTAATGAATTCCCAACACTGTAGCATTTGTCTGGACCTTCCAGTGGCTTAATATCTACTCCTGATGTTTTTCTTCTGGTACATAGCAGGGCAGGGATGAGGAAAACTGTACTTGTGTCACAGGGTTTTGAATGTTGTGATCCCAAGTTAAAAAGCATTAATTGTCACTGCATGAGTTATCTTACTGAGTTCATAAAGGCTGTTCTCATATCTCACATATGTCTGAATGCTCTGATTTAATGTCAGAGCATGCAGCCCTTAATCTGACCAAACTCATGATAGGGCTCACAATATGACACTCTCAGAGCCATCCTGGCAACCCAGTGGGCCACTGTGCATGCACTACTTTCAAAAGTCTACCTAATACCCAGCTACAAGACTGTGAGATACACTCATAAAGCACTTTTTATTTTTCTGGGGCAGTATCTTGCTCAAATGCCACTCAAGGTATATTGCTTTTTGTTGGTCACTGTTCCAGAATTCATTGTCCGGGGACAGCATTTGAGAATTCAGTTTTTTCAAAGATTTATTAAGCAACCTGGAAAAAAGCCAACAGAGCTAACTAATAAAAACTTTTAAAGTAGATTAAAAAAAAAAAATACTGCCCTGCTACAAGAATAGCATCTCCAAACTGTTTTTAGACACAGGATCCATCCTCGCCAATTAGACTGTGTTTGATAATTTGGAGAATAAAATTGTTTTGTGATCCTTTGAGATGAATATCTTATACACAGATGAATGAGCTATACTCTCATGTCTGCTCTCATGTCAAGCTGTCAGATAAAGTGCTAAAGTAGAAATAAAATAAATACCAGATTTCCTTTTTTGTCTGGCTTTAAGAGAAGTATACTGAGCACCCCAAATAAATCCTCATTATGTTACTTTTCTTAAAATAAGATTAGTGAGAAAATAGTTTAGCACATGAAAAATTCCTCTTCCACCATAGATTAGTTGGCAGGCCCTGATAGAGAAACTGGAGACATTCCTTTTATCTGACGGAAAAAATCTTTCTTCCTGGACTGAGCTACGGCAGCTTTATTCATTAGTATTTTCTTTTTCTGTTGAAAAATGCCAGTGGGTGAAGGAAGCAGACTATCTTTGGTAGGACATTATTAACCTAGACTTTGGGAAGCTGCAGTTTGCTGCTTCCCATAGGCTGGGAAAATCACTGAAATCCACACTTCCACTGAAATAAATTCCCTGAAGGAGCTGAGGCATCATCTCTCCATGCCACAGTTCATGATCTGGAAAATAAAGGTCAAATATTTTGTTACTTTAAAGGAGGCAGGAAAGAATGACCCTAGTTGACTTACCCAGGTAAAATACAGATATTCATTAACAAATTATAAAAAGGATTTATGTCTCTGAATTGCATCTCTTCAGCCAAACAGAAGTGTAGCTTGTAGTAAGTAGAACATTTACCACCTCGTACTGAAACATATTTTAGCACATGCGTAGTGAGAAACAAGGAGACAGAAACCAGTGCTTGGAGGGTTAACTTCCCTAGGACGAAAGGAGGTTGGTGCCTTTGTGACCTACAGGGTTGGGAGTCACCGATCTCCTTTCTGCTTGGTGTTTGTACAGTCACCAGTGCAATAGCTGTCCTGATCCGTGACAGGCGCTCACAGGCTTCACAGTGCCACAAACAACACTGACAATGAACAGGCTCACAAACAATTTGGACAATCACTTACCTTCTGCAGATTCAAAGAGATCAGATTTTTAGGAATGCTTACATAATATATTGCAGGGTTTAGACTTCTTTTCAAAATGCAAGGCTAGGGAATGTCAGTCCCCGAGCCTTTAAAGGTATGAGTCAAAATAAGCAAACATGGAGCAGAGGAAAGCAGCACATTTGTCAAGTGAAGTGGGGTAGCATGATGTAGCTGGGAAGGCACTTGTGTCAGTTGTGGCAGTTTCCTGAACATTGGTGGTGTAATTTAATTAGAAATATCACCATTTATAGGAGAAAACAATACTTAAAATTAGTGCCAAAAATTATGAACTGAACAAGAATCCTTTGGAAAGTAATGCCATCTAAAAGCCGAGCAGCACAGACAGATTTATCCATTGCCCAGCAAGGATGATTCACAAATCAAGGCATCAAAAATGATCTAATATTGTAGCACAATGTCACTTCTGACTACTATGTTGAGAAACTGTGGATAAAGAGTTGTCTTCAACCAGGCAAATCAACACATACTTTCAGTTACAGCCTACCTTAGTGGTAGATGATAGATGTTAGCACCTTCTTCCTTTGGTTTCTGCACTAGCGATAAGTGATATCCCACATTATGTAGTTCTCACTACCAACACCTTCCCACCAAGAGCAAGACTGTGGCAGATTCTTCCAACAGTTATTCCTTGCGCCATCTTCATACCTTTGTCAATAGCTTTTCGTCAAAACAGCCTGAGAGATCCAAAAACTCAGGACACAGTGTGAGTTGTCAATGCACACATACCTCGAATAGTAACTGTGGCATTGCCCTGCCATTGCTGTGCTGACTATTAAGCATCCAGTCTGGGTGACACACATGTGAAATCTCCAGATGTACAATGTAGTGCTCTGATGAGCTTCATGACTAGAACTGCCAAATTAGCACCCTGTTAATGATTTAGTCTGGCACTTGCACACCAAACTGAAATTGCATAGCTTATGAGGAAAACTAGATCAAGACTAATGTCTCAAATTTCTTATTTAGTGAAATCTTCCAAAAGTTTCCAGAGGATAGGTTGAAATTTTCCTTCTTTTTTTCATGTGAAGAAAGGCTGCAAGAGCTGGGACTCCTCAGCTCTGAGAAGAGAAGACTCAGGGGCATCTTATCAATGTGTATAAATACCTGATGGGAGCGAATGAAGATGAGGGAGCCAGACTATTCTCAGTAGTGACTATTGACAGGACAAGAGGTAATGGACACAAATTAGAACACATGATATTCCAACTGCACACAAGAAAACAATTTTTTACCGTAAAGGTGGTCAAACACTGGCACAGGTTGCCCAAAGAAGTTGTCGAGTCTCCATCCTTGGAGGTATTCAAAACCTGATTGGACATGGTCCTGGGCAACCCGCTCTAGGTGACCCTGTTTGAACTAGGGAGTTGAACTAGATGACATGCAGAAGTCCCTTCCAACCCTAACCATTCCATGATTCTGTGATTTTCTGATTCTGTTTTATTCATAAAGCATCTTAACTCAGCCCTGACGCACACTGGAAAGGTTTCTGGGAAAATGGATGATCCCAAACTGCTCCACTAGGATTCATCACAAAACAAAATCTATGTATTCCAGAGTATCATATGGCAGCCACAGTCAGTCATCTACTAAACTTCTGAAATATAAGAGAAAAAGCATAGTGCCATTGTGGACATGAAGTACAAATGGTGGATTATGCAAATTGGTATTTATTGCAGGTGTTTGTGGAAACATGTTAGATTTATTCTAGGGTTATGGTAGTTGGCCTTGGAAATCTAATTCTCTTTGGAATCTCACAATTAGCATATCAGGAAACTAACTACTCTGCTTCTCAGGCCCAGAAAGAGTTGTGGTTGCCCATTAGAAATTAGATGACTTGCTGCAAGAGGATGTAATAGAGTACTGAACGGTCAGTGACATGACTAGGCTGCAGGTATTCTGATGGATCATGCTTCACATGCGATTCATGCTAAAAGCTAAAAATTGAGACCAAGAGAAAGAAAACACGGATTTTCCTGACAAAATATTTCATCCTTCATTGCTGAAAATAACTCCATGTTTTCAGTCAAAATTAATGAAGAAGGCTGAATATTCAACACAGTTGAGGTAACTAAGTAACATATCTAAGGATTTTGGGCTCTGTTCCTGCGAACACTTCCACTGATAATTAGTTCTCTTTAACAGTTTCAGTATCACTGGTCATACTAATTATTTGCATGATTTGAAACATAAGTCAAGATACAGTCTATTAGTAAGGTGACCCTGAAGGCCCAGACTCACCAAATAGGGACGAGGACCAAGATGGAATTTGGTTAATGTGATTTGAATCGTCATGATACAATTGAATAAAATGAATCATGAATATATCTTGATGATATAGTTCACATTAAAATGTGAAACTACAGCCAATAAATGTAGTTCATTTGAAAATTTATGTCCTACCAAGCCTGATTCTACAGTAAGGCTAAGTCAGCATCTTCTTATGTCCTTTCTGTCACACCTCAAATCCACAGATATTCCTTTTTTCTTGTTAAAAAACCAACACGGGTCATATTCTTGGCTGACTTCAGTAATACGATGTAGAGTTACAACCATCAATTCTCTGAACCAGAAGTGCAGCTCTGGAACAGAATATACACATTTTATGAAGAAAATGAAATGGAAACAGGTTAAATTACCAAAAACATAAAATTCCCACGAACAGTACTTCTTCACTTTTACTGATTCATTTATGACATCTACACAAAAGAGTTGCAAATGGTAAGTGAAATGTGACATCTGGCTGGGAGCTAAACAGTGTTTTTAATAGATCTCAGAAACATGCCTCTTACAAAGCAAGACATTCAGCTCTCTTATCTTACACTGAATAATTAGCCTCAGTAGCGAGGAACTGCTTCCAAATGAATAAGCTTTTGATAGGAAACTCTATCAAATTTCAGTGGAAATCTCATCATGGGAAAATTACTCATGGAAAGAAATAGTCTAACACTTGATGCATCCCTTAAAAAAAAAAGGATTTCTTGGTATTATCTCATTTAATAAAGATATTGCAAGCAATAAAAGCCCCAAATGTTACTCGTACTAAGCAGTTTTGATTACTTGTGGTTTTCATCTGATTAAAATGTATTAAAATTGCATGCAGGTATTTAAATTTATCTAGAGTTACAACTGTATTCCAGTTTATGTTTTTTGTATTTCAATCTGGTTTTGTACTTCAAATTTGTATTTCAATTTATGCTAGACAGTAAATGACGTGCCTAGGAAAAACTGAAAACTAATAATTTTTTAAATTTTTTTTGCATGAAACTTCTGTCTTTTTAATTTTTTCCCCATTATGGAATCTATTTCTTCTCCTATCTTAATCATAGGTAGTAATGATGGGCCATTTTCTATGCAGGTAACCAGCAGAGGTTTCATCATTTTGCAATACACAGCAGCTATCATTGCTCTTCATAGGTAAGACTTAGGGTTAAGCACTTTTGCAGCTCTGGTCATTTCCTTTAGTTGCCTAATTGGCAAAAGAACTCTTTGGAAAGGCATGCACTTCTCAGACTGAGTGGAAAAGGAATTATTGATGAAATGTTAGGAGTACTGATAGGATGCATGAAGGCAATTGAAAAGGAAATGCCTTCTAATTAAATATCTGGTTTAGGATTTGAAAATGTACGGTGTCCTAGATAGGCCATTGATCTGAGAACATTGTTCCTACAGAGTATCGTGTACTGCAGGAGACGCTCTTGGGACAGGAAAGAAATCATTTCTCTATTAAGAATTTCAAATTGTCAGGCTATAAGGAATCCCTTCCCATTCTCCTCCTGCCTTCTTTGGTGCCCATCTCCCCCCACATAAAAACTTCCCATACTGAAGAACAAGCTTAATAGGTCACAATCCCGTGAACATTTCCAAAAACCATAGGAAAAAAATGAAAATATATTTCACACTTAATCTGAAAGCGATGAGGTTACCCTTGTTGACCTCCTTCCCTTCTCACCTACAGGAGACACCCCATTGCACTATAAGAAACTGTGAGGCTCTTGGCCCAGGCTGCCAGGCTCTGGGCTTGGCAGCTGCCTTTTAGACAGGCTGGAGGGGAGCACATCAGACGGGAAGGAAAACAGAGAAAATTTCCCTAGGAAAATTGCCTTGTTTCTGCTGAACCGATCCACAAACTGACACGATTCTACAGGATGTTTTGATTTCTTCCATACTGGCTTTTCCTGACAGAAAAAAAAAAGAAATAAGAAACAAGAAATGTTTCTTCTGAAAATTTCCATGTGACTGTATTCCAGATCTTATGCAGCAGCATGTTTCTTGTCAAATCCTAAGAGTTAAAGGGAAGAGATCTAAACAGCCTAGCAATCAATAGTTTATGTTTGGCTGATGTTAAAATGGGTTCTGGAGATCTCTTGACAGTTTTGCTCAAAGCATACAGTGAACTGCTATAAATATCCTGACATAAGGCAATGTTGTTCCAGTGTGGGAACTCAAAGTAAACCCTCTGTCCTTAGAAAGCTCGCCCTTTAACCACAAGCACCAGGGGCAACTGCCACATCACCAGCCTCTCTGTATGGTTTCTTTCTGTAGGAGGGCAAGCACTCGCATGCAAGCACAGGTTACCTATACGTGCCATTTATCTGGAGCTGAGCAGATGAAAAAAGTTTTTATCCAGGATCTGCCACGTTCACTAAATAATTCAACAAACTAGTTTTCTTTAGGCTGCTGCCTGAAGGTACATGTATTTTGAGTTTGAGCACAGCACTGTTTGTTTGGGTTCATTAAGTTCCTACTGCTCAGCTGACCTTGCCATGGGTTTTTTTGGGTTTTTGTTGTGGTTTTTGGTTTGTTGGTTTTTTTTTTTTAACATAAGCAGCATGTTGAATTATTTTTTTCCCCAATTAATATAAAGAAAGTCTCAAATGTTTAAATACGGGCCTGCTCCATTAAGACTGCTTTGAGGAAATAAGCGGGTATTTGATTTCCTGGTGGGATTAGTTCTTGTCAAATACATTTTTAATGCACTTCTGGTATCTAATGAATTATGTAGTATGCCCCTTTTTCTTCTGTCAAATGAGGTTTGGAAGAAATCAGGTCAAGTCCAATGGCAAAAAATGACATAGTATTCTGAAATAATCCCTAGTCTGAGTGAAAGAACCATTCTGATGGAAACTAATTCCTGATGAAACAATGGAAAATATTACAAACGAGCCAGGCCTCCCTATTTTTGTGGCCACTACCACCAAAATTTCTTCCAATAAGGCAGAGGCCAAGTACCATTTTTACAGGCCTTAAAGGAAGCTAGTGAAAGCCACATTTGAAACTATCAAAAGAAGGTTATTTGTCCCTCAGTGTGTAGCAGGCCTGTGGCACTCCTAGGCAGGGGATGCTGAGGAGGTGAGATGAGGAGGTGAGAAGCTTATGCGGGTATAAGTAGAGCCTGGACACAAACTTTGAAGAGAGATCCATTGCCAGTTACTAAATAGAAAAATCACGGAACGCTCAGGAAATTCCCCGAGCTTACAATGCTCAGATGCTGGAAGAGTAGTAGGAGAAAAGTCATATGAGCTCGTCCTGTTCCTCTTCCTCCTTGGACACCCATTGAAGTAACTTAGATGGCTCCCTGGTCTAAACCGTTATGGTTATTCTTGTGTTGTCATCATTATTAAATAGTAAAATCCTAGAATAAAAGAAAAATTGCCAAAGTTACTTTTGTTGTTTGGTCATATGTCCAAACCCAAACTCTTCTTTTTAATAAAGGGTTGACTAACATTTCTGTGGAATAGCGCTGTTAAGGCAGGGGGGTATATGTTGTTCAACAGGAGATGTGGGGATGACTTCTAACATCTCCCTCTCCTTAGGTTTGCTTCTGTGGTGCTGACACACTGATTCACTCCAGGATGAGTGACAGATACTCTGGCTAGAACTGAGATTAAATATGTGTATTCAGGAAAGCCATTCTACTTATCTCAAATTTTCTGAGGCTTATCAGTTCTTTTTTTTTTTTCTTTTACAGTACTATAACATTTTGGCTATTGCCATTAAAAGCTGAGCAGGTACATAATTTCTAATTAAACTTTGACCCCCACCACATTTGTTCCATTTTAAAAAATTGCTCATTTGTAATTTTCCTGACAAGAATCAAATTAACAGTTTTGAATTGCCTTGAGCTAATACCATTCTCAAAGTTCTGTATACCTACATGCTCTATTTTGATTGGGATAACTGGCCTTTCCAGATCAGACTTGGAAGATTATTTGTCATGTGGGTTTTACACTTAATTAAACATCAGATACTTTACTTTTTTGACTGAAGCAATTTGAGCTCAAATATTCCCTAGGGGATTCTGGAGAAGAAAACTGTTCTTCTACCTCCTGCTTCCAATATATTGATTTTTTTCCAAAATTTCAGTTCCTAAGATAGCCAAAGATGTCACACACACCTTAAAGAGAGAAAAAAGGACAAGTTCTTTCGAACACAGGACTTTTTTTTTCACCAACACTACTGCTTTTCAATTTTATTTTTATTTTTCCTGAAGAGTTGTCATTAATCACTGACTAATGAGAAAAGCTTTAGTTAGTCAAAACCTACCTTGACACGATGTCTGAAATTTACCTGTTAATATATTATCTCCTACAGTTACTTTGCTCTTCTTCCAGTCCAATCATGCTCATCCATTCAAATCCCCTCTGTGTGACTCAGAACTGCAACATGAACTTGGCTTATCCACCTCACAGGAAAGTGGCCTCGTCAGCAGTTTAGACCATCTGGAAACAGGTTTCTTTTAATTTCTTCTTTTGGAACTCTTCCGTTGGATACACTCAATTAAATATTAATTGTCCCTAGAGAAAAAAATGGGGAGAGAGTGACTTCTACTGGGTGAAAGTGGGAAAGTCATGTTCCAGTCCCTGCTCTGACGAGTATATAATTACATATGCAAAACAGAGCAGGCTTTTCTTACAGGGAAAAGAGACCCTTCTGGGACACCCCTAGGTGCAACAATACAGCTTTTTACCAGTTTGTCCCTCACTGGAAATGTTTTCCCTAATGAAAGAACTGGAAGGTACAGACACAGCATTAATAGTATGCCTCCCTGGGCTTTTTGTGCAGGACTAAGCATATTCTGAGATTGTTTATCTTTCGACAAGCCTTATACACAAGATGTGGGGGCAGAGGTGTGGGCTAAGCCACAAGCTGTCAAAACTGGAATGGTTTATTACATGTACAGAATTTGTGAGCAGCCCATTCAAGGTCCCAGGCACATACAGCTTTATCACCCCGTGTGAGTAGCAGCCCTTCACCACCAACAACTAAAGGACGCTCACTGCCGGCACACTGTGCATGTGGAAATTGGACAGGGAACTTCATGTGTGACAAATGAAGTAGGGTTTCCTTATCAGCACTACAAGCAAAGCCATGGATGTCTTTATCAGATCTGACCTTAGTCGCTCAGAAGAGGGAATGAGAATTGCAAGACATCTGGACAACAGATGTGAAATGCAATCCACCCTTGTCTACTGCATTTGTACCGTTATAAACTGAGCAAAGCTCAGGGGCATATATCATCATTGTAAATGACTACAGAAAGTGAAGGATAACCGGGACTCAGGCAATCCACCTCCAGATGGGCAAGGAGATGTACATGATCAGAATAATCAGACAAACAAGAGCAGGCAGGAGCGAATCTGAAAATTAATGTATAAGAAGGAAAAAATTGTTACTGTAGTAAGCAGTAAATTGGGATTAGGACTACCTCTTTTAGTACCTTTGGACAAACCTTGCAAAAGTGGTAATTATCCACGCCGTTTGTACTGTTGTGTGTTTCTTGGCTTCTTGCTTCCCCTGGTGGCATAGGTGCAAAACTCTTGTGACATGAGCTTTCTTTGGGGATGCTTGGAAATTCATGCAGTGAGATGGGTCGGAGGAAGAACTGCTGCCTCTCACATGGGGGTGGCTAGGAGTGAGGAGAAATTCAGCAATGCAGCATGAGGAATTGTAGCAATTTAGCAAGCTAAACTGAACACATAGTAAAAATTAGGACCTGAAATAGGCGGGCATTTCTAACCCCACTGGGTTGGAAATCCCAGCCCTTTGTTTCTTTTAGGTAGGCACACAAACCACAGTAAGAGAACAATACCCCATCTTTCCAGCTGCTATCTAACCATGTATAGAGGGCTCTGCTTCAAAGAGATAACAATGGAAACAGGAGATAAATGATGGATAACAGAAAACGCACCAATGAACTCCAGTGACTCAAATTTTCCATAGAGCACTTTTTCACACTGAAAAGTGTATGGAAAGACTCATTTGGAACACTTTTATTTTGAATTTATCAGATTGGCTTGGCCTCCCACGAACTGAAACAGAACTTCAAAACAAATTAAAATGTTTCAGTTTGACGTTTTGAATTTTTCCCACTTTTTTCATTCTGAAATACTTTGTTTAAAATTTCATTTTCTTAGACATCAAGATAATTTCAGGAAACACAAGCCCCTGTTATCCCTGTCCTCCTGAAATGACCTGAAAAGCCTTTTTCAGACAGAAACTGAATTTTGTTTTGGCTTTGGTAAGAATACTTAAAAAGCCTTCATTTCTGTTAACTTCCCCTTTTTTTTTTAAATTTAAGTTAAGCTCTGAAACTGAAAACTCAGTTGCTTACAGAGCTACAAGCTAAGATGACCATGCTTTAGTACCCCAAAAATCAAGAGTAGCAGCTCATCAATGTTGATCGCTTTGCAGGCATCACAGAAGAAATTAGCTTTCAAGAGAGCTTTGAAGGACAGCAATGCAGTGACTACCAGGATTTTGGCATGGGAAACCATGAGAGTACTGGATGGGGGTTTGATGGAGGGCAGGATCATCAGGAAAGCAGAGAAAAGGCTGATTATTTTCACTCTGGAGAAAGCGATTGCATCAAGCTGAACTGCCACGGACTTGCCAAGGCGGCCAGAGCGCAGGCGCCCCAGAGTGTCCTTTTTTGTTCCGGCTCACTCGTGCACAAATGAAATCTGTCAGAAAGGGCAGCAGGTCATGGGTGCTTCTCCTCACTTCTCTCCTCCCCTTGCCTCGCCTCCCCTTGCCTCCACCAAGAAGATGCCAGGGCTGCATCATGCCCCTGGTAGCCCAGGAGTCACAGCTCAGCCACCCACTGGTAAAAATAAATCAGCACCTACAATGATAGAGTCAGAAAGCACTGAGACAGGGGAGCGCACATGTATTTTATCTATCTTAGCATATGCCACTAGCATTTGACGAGGGTTTCTGGGCACCATTCAACCTGGCTTTTTCAGCTCCTTCTTCCCATCAACCCTTTGGCATATTTTGTGCCTCAAAACAAAGCCTCAACAAGTTATGTTGCAAGAGGAAGGCAACATCATGATCAGGATCCAGACACAAATGTGGACCTTCTTGTGACATGACAGCTGAGCACAGGGTAATGGGAAGTTACAGGAGATAAATGGATTATTGGGGCCTGTCTCTATACAGTATCTCTGTTCCCTAATAGCCTGTGTGTGCTGTCATTGATACCTACCCTTCTGAGGAAGACAAGACTCTGAAAGAACTTGAAATGAAGACATCCATAGATACTATTTAAGAAGATGAAATACACTTTTGGTAACTCTTATAACGATGTGTTGTAGGTTTATGCAGGAAAATACACAGTTTAAGTATGACCACAGCTTTTGCAGTTGTGTGATCAAGTGTGGTTATTCACAGTGAAAAAGCAGCCAAGACCTGTTGTATGACACCAGTCAGTGAAAGTCAAGCTTCATTCTTTGCACACAAGCTACTTCATAGGGTGGTGGGTGAATACCCTAGCAAATTTGGCTTCTCCAGCTTCTGTGGAGACCTTCTGGCTGAGGTAGGAAGGGCTGCTCTAACTTACAAAAATTGGTTTTCATGCTGCCTGGCAGTTTATTTTGAAGCCTTTCCTAAGGAGAGCTGGGATGGGTTCATCACAAATAGCTGCTGCAGTGGAAGAGGACAGACTTAGCGCCTCTTGCCGCTATGCTCACTGCTGCCACAAGCGCAGTGGTTGATTGGGCTGCAGCCAGTGAGGTTCTCTTCTCTTGAGAAGGAACAAACCATGAGGCAGAAATTGGAGAAAGCAAAAGCAATGACTGAGGAATTTGTTGTGCCAGAAGAACCTAGAGCTGAGCTCCATCACCACTGATGCCTTCACTAAGTAGCCTTGGAGCCTCCAACTGAAAATGCGTAAACATAGATCTTGTGAAATGTGGCATTTTTATGATTCTTCAGGAGGAGACGGTGTGGAAATTAAGAAATAGGAATTAATGAAAGAAGGATAATTTAATCTGCCTATCATCTGAAAATGCAGCATCAGTTAAATATTACTAATATTTTAGATTGTTCTCTGAGTTGAAAGACTATCATTTATGGGTTATCATTTGTGTGCTAAAAGACTATTCTGAAGAAAATAAGACTACATATGGTAAGATAGTAAGGAGGAGGACTGGTCTTACAGGCTGTTTCCTCACCTAGTAGTGTTTAGGTCTGGGAAATACTGAAAATAGTATTAAAAAAAAAATTGAATCCCACAACTGATTCTGAATTCTGTGGTCTGTGATCTTGGATCCTCAGGTGATGCAAAGGACACCACAGAACTGGACACAGGTGTTTCTAGGATATGGTAAGGTACTAAAATTCTGTTTGTACTGCCTGAAATTAATGCTCCCTGAGAGGGAGAGGCTGTACAGCATCACACCTTTGCTCTGCCCCGGTTAGGATTAAAAGCACTTTCGTTATGGATACTTCTTCCCTTAGAAAGACAAGTAGTAGAGCATGAAATACCACGTGGGACAACTACACTGCCCTGGACAGTGACAGTAAGCAGACAGACTGTGTACTTCTTCACCAACTGAAAGATGTTGAAGAACAGCCTCAGGACGGGAATCTTGGTGAAGCTGTCCAGGGACTCCAGTGGACATAGACTCACACACCAGCAGACATAACCTTGTGCTGCGCATTCTCTTGACCACCTAAAACAGAGGCCGCATTCTGTAATAGATCTCTTCCTGAATAAACTTCTGTCGTGGTTTAACCCCAGCCAGCAACTAAGCACCACGCAGCCGCTCACTCACTCCCCCCACCCAGTGGGATGGGGGAGAGAATCGAAAAAAAATAAAACTCATGGGTTGAGATAAAGACAGTTTAATAGGACAGAAAGGAATGAAAAACAATGATTATTAATAATAATAATAATATGACAATAATAATACTAAAAGAATTAGAATATACAAAACAAGTGACGCACAATGCAATTGCTCACCACTCACTGACCCATGCCCAGTCAGTTCCCGAGCAGCGATCCGCCCCTCCCAGCCAACTCCCCCCAGTTTATATACTGGGCATGACATCATATGGTATAGAATATCCCTTTGGCCAGTTTGGGTCAGCTGTCCTGGCTGTGTCCCCTCCCAACTTCTTGTGCCCCTCCGGCCTTCTTGCTGGCTGGGCATGAGAAGCTGAAAAATCCTTGACTTAGTATAAACACTACTTAGCAACAACTGAAAACATCAGCGTGTTATCAACATTATTCCCACACTAAATCCAAAACAGCACTATACCAGCTACTAGGAAGAAAATTAGCTCTATCCCAGCTGAAACCAGGACAATCTCCAATTTCTAAAACAATGACCTAACCAGCTTGAAAAGAGCCCAGTACAGAAAGAAAATTCATCATCTTAATGATAATTTTTGTGAAGAGAGATACTGAGTTTATAAGCATAGTCTGGTTAGAGTCACTAGATTTATCTACCTCTATTTTCTTTTGTGAGGCTGGATTTTTGTTAGAGCTGTTCTAAAGCAGGTCCTTGTGATACATCGCTGACTCTGGTCGAGGCCATGACATGCTCCTGCCTGTAGGTTGCTGCCCACTTTTTGCAGAGTAGAGGGGAGCCTGGAAGTTCCTGTTTTATCATACAGTTGAATCCTTGTTGGTATCCTGAAATATTATTGTTAGGATCCTCTCCAAATAGAAAAATGACTTACAGAAACCATTTCACCTTTAGTTGGGACCACTTTAATAGCCCTCTCAATCCTCTCCTGTAGGAGTGTATTACAGGTACAAGCATGTGGCAGGCAAAAAGTAGTTCCTGGGATGGGGACACAGATTACAGGGAGAACGGTGTGTATGAGTGTGTGTGGGAAGAAGTGGACAAAAAGAGCTGCGCTGCAGCTCAAGGCGGTGTGTACTGCAGTTAAATTCAGCTGGTAACTCAAAGTCTTGTTTGACAAGGCAGCTCTGGACGTGTTCCTCGCTTCGGGGCTAATCACTGGAAAGAGTTTAGCAATGTTTACGGCCGTATCCTATAAGGCACCTATTTACAAAACTTTATAAATAGAAGATTTACGGGGCAGGGTTACAGGGACCATCGCTCCTTCATTAGCACTAACGCAGAGCATGCTCCCCATCCATTCAGGAGGGAGCGGCCATGATCCTCTGTGGCCTTGTTCATCCCCATTTTGTGGCCACGCACCCAGTCCTGACCCCCTGGCAGAGCTTTGGGGCAAATGGTCTCACAGAGCAACTGCTGGAAGAGAGAATCCAGGACTAACACCATAATCTGGACTTGGACCAGATTCTGGTCTAGTGATGTCCACGCAGTTATTTCAGACTTACTCCTGAAGGAGGAGAATTTTCCAGAGGTGTCCAGTTGTACTGTTAGCTGCAAACTGGACAACAAATACAGCAATCTCTCAGATAGAAGTATCTTGCATAAACATGTGGGATCCTGGAAGGGCTGTACGGAGTGTAGAGCGAGGAGGAAAAGAGATGGAAGAAATGGCAACAAATACTGATTTATTAACACTTGATTTATTAACCTCATTGTGCCTTTCAGTTTGCGAAGCAGGAACGCGTTTCTATCTTTATGCTTTCATTTACAAACCTATTATTGAACAATTAATATTTTAAAGGAGTGCCATATTAAAAATATTATGTATAAAGTCTTCAAGATAAGTCTGTTGTGTTTTGGATGTCAGAGTGTGGTAGTCAGCAACTCTGCAACCGCTGTAGCTACAAATGTATGTAATTGAAACAATTACTGTTTTTTATTACAGTAACGGAAGCTTAGACTTATTTTAGCAGGCATACTTTTTAATTTTCATTAGTCTGGAAAAATTATCATTAGTGTAGTAGGATTTCATGCTGTTTATTAAATGTAAACAAATTAGCATGTATACAGAAAGAATCTTTTCCTCCTTACAAACAATGCTAAAATGATGAGCAAATCTGAAATGCCAGGTAAATAAGGCCCTAATGCACAAAAGCCTAGGCTTCAAAGTTCTGCTTCTCAGAGAATTATTAACAGCATTTTCTCCTCCTTGTCACATGCAGTTCTGTATTTCTGTTGTTTTTAACCAGTGAGTCAGATTATTGAAGCCCTTCCACGTGCAAGCAAATATTTACACTCATTGCTAATCAAAAAAGCACTGCAACATGTTCCAAGATCCCACAGGGGAGATGAGGTTTCAAGGTCCATATGTCTGCAGAGTTCAATGCATTGGAAAGAAATCCTACATCAGCTGGGTGTATATCCCCTGAAACAGCTGTATGTATTTATTTCACAGAAAAACCTTTGATTCACCCAAGTTACGGACACAATTACAAGGTAGGTAGTAGATAGATAAACTACCGAATATATCAGCCTCTCTGATGACCTGGTCAAGAAATGCTGTTTCAACTCTTTCAAAACCTACAGAATCAACAATACCATGACTAGAATCAATCCTGAAATGGAAAATATGTTCGGGTCCTAATCACTTTAGTCCTTGCTTTGAAGGAGGCTAACAAACAATTTTTAAAATGCGATCCAGTGCTGAAGAGCTGAGTTCCCCAGTGCTCTCCATGGGTCATGAAGCCACCTCTCAGCTCTGCCAGCTGGTGGGCATGTTCTCGTGGGGCTGAAGAAACAGACAGCAAAGCCTCCTGCCAGGGCAGACACCTCTTGCACCCACTGCTCGCCCCGTACAAGGCGGAGGACAGGCAGCACAGGACTCAGCGCTGCCCTCGCACCCGAGGTGTCCTCTGAGAGACTTTTTCCCTTTCATAGGCGGGTGGGTCTGAGGGTGGTGCAGGGATGCCCTGGAGTGGTGGGAGCAGCAGGAGTGCTCGGCCCTGGCACCCGGCGGGCAGGTGCCCCGCAGCGCCTTTTTGATTCATCTCAGTCCTGTCCGAATGTAATCCACTGGCAAGAGCAGCAGGGCATGGGCTCCTCTTCTCTCCTCACCTTTGCCTCCCCTCACCTCTACCATGAAGGCACTGGGGCCGCATCGCACCCCTGGTAGCCCAGGAGTCACAGCTCAGCCGCCCACTGGTAAAAATAAATGTGCACCTACAACGATAGAGTCAGAAAGGACTGACAGGATCATAAAGGCAGGAATAGGTGTGATTTTGTTCCCCTTTCTTTGGGAAATACAATGTAAAAGGAATTGTTCATAGCACAGAAGAGAGAACTCTTGCTGGCAGTGACTACGGGATCGCTTTGGCCCCTTCCAAACACGTGAGATATAACCTCAGAGAACTGCAGGTTTACACAGATTTGCAGGGCCCCTTTGCAGGCCTCGAGAGGTAGCCCCAGGATAGTTATCACGTAGTCATTTCCAAAACCTGAGCAGCAGCATCCCCCACTGTCCCTTTCTGGCAACCCAGGTTTAGAGGCAAAACACGCTCCCTCGGGCAGAGCTGTCAAGCTGGCCGGGACTGCGCTGCTTCCAGGGCTTGCGTCCCTCTTTCTGCATAACACCACGCTGAGCGGTCTGATTTGATCCCTTTGCACTGAGCCAGCCTGGACTGCTTTGCTCTCAAGTGGGCAGTGCAGAGAAAAAATACAAAGGCACCAGGCTAGATCCCTTCTGTACAGGGCCTAGATGGTTTTGTCTTTTAGTTTTGGGTTTTTTTTTTCTTCTCTCTCTAAATTATCTGAGGGGAAATATGACCTTTTTTAAGAAGTGCCAGTATCTTCATGTCTAAAGCTACTTGGACGAAATCCTTGCTGCTTATTTGGGATTCAGATAATACAAGCCAGTGTTAGGATTGCCAACTGACATGAACAAAAAAGGGGGGCTTTGCCTCTTTATTAAGGGAATTGGTCAAAGAACTAAAAATTGTGATTCTTGTGACCTTGCCAGGGTGTCTGCTTACCTTTGTACAAGCAGAGCTTCAACAAGTGCAAAGTTAAGACTGCAAAATTTGGAGTGGTATTTTTCTCCAGACACACATTTTCTCCCAAACACAGGTGCATGTTTCCTATCAAGGGCCATCCTTGTACATCACAGAAACATTTCATATAGTTAGACTAGTGTTCAAAGTGTTGAAAGGTGAACAGCAGAGTCTGTTACACACCTGGGCTTCTTGGTCTTCTCAGCCTTCTTGGATCTTTTAAATTGCTGACCCCTGAAAGCTCTTTTTCTCTCTTTC
The DNA here is from genome assembly GCF_018139145.2 of Gymnogyps californianus. Taxonomy (NCBI): domain Eukaryota; kingdom Metazoa; phylum Chordata; class Aves; order Accipitriformes; family Cathartidae; genus Gymnogyps; species Gymnogyps californianus. The sequence continues at coordinate 41,802,269 of NC_059472.1, forward strand.
TCCTTATCTGGTTGGCTTTCACTCCCTTCTTCACAGGTCTGTTTTCTTGTTCTGTTTGTTTGGTTTTTGTTTCCCTGAGAAGGGCCTGCAAACCTTCCCATGCAACAGTATTATTAGTTAGATAAAGCCATGATAAACTTGACTCAATTCTTTTAATCAAAGCTAACTCATTCTACCTTCTTTCCTCTGACAAGCTCTCCAGTTGTTCAAAGCATAGGAGCAAATCTACCATGCTTTCTGGAGCGACTGCAGTCAAAGCTACAGGCACCTACAATGAAAATGTAGAAGTTAACAGGTGGCAAAGGACTAACTGGAGTAGTAAACTACTGTTTGCCAAATTTCTACCTTGATCTTAAAGCAGAACACTCGGATTGGTTTGCATTATCCACATTTCACACAGTCACCCCCCCCAAAATAGACTCCGTGCAGCTCTGATGAACTAGGACCTCAGCTAAACTTTTCTGAAGGTGACAGCTACTGACAGGACAGCTCAGCTGAGCAATTTCTAAAAGGGGATCATTGCACAAAGTGCAATGGCAAACCTGCACCAGCCTTACTCCAAACTTTTGGAGAAAGGGTCTTGCCCTTTCAGAGGATTTCAGTCCTCAGACACAATGAAGTCCTTTCTTAAAAGACCTTCTCTGAAGAGGATCACCTGTTTCTCGCTTTTGAACACAATTTTCACACGGGGGTGTGACACTGTTAATTGGAGGAGGCTCTTCAGCCTGGAGCATGAGCTCTGAGAGATGCTGGGAAAGGAGAGCAAGGAAAGGCTTGCTGACTTCTTTCTGCCAAGATTTCTTCTGTCTCCTGAGAAATATTTCTGTGGATATCCCTTTGGCAGCAGTACCACTTTCTGGGGTGGGAGGCTTTTCTTTTGAAATCTATCTTTTCCTGTGTGATGTCTTGTAGGTATTTCATTTGATTCAGCACGTGCCTAATGCACCTGACAATCAATCTTTCCATTTTTCCTTATGATGTATCATTCTTGGGGGAAAAAAGACCAAACACACAACAGGCCTAATGCCAGGAAGAGGCACTATTTGGACTCTGTTTCTGCTGGATCCTGTGTCCACAGTGGAGAGAGTTATGTCTCAGCATAGGAATTTCTAGCTGAGAAAAGGAAAGCCATTGCTTATGCAGAAGCAAGCACTGGCCTGCTTTCTGCAGACACAGTAGACACTGTGCAGATTTCTTTTCTATTCCTGGTGAGAATAGAGTCTATACATTTCAGCCTCAGCTTTACATCAGAAACTACCCTCATGCATGAGACAGGTTGTTACAGTGTTTGTGGACCTGATGTACCTCTGCTGTTTCATCTTCCACCACCATATCTCCCCCTCCTCCTTGGAGAAAAGAGGGTGATACAACCTGGAGCGCTTCAGTTTGATGCTCCCTATCTGCTTCTCCTGCATGGCCACTTTGCTCTTCCAAATGCAGCTCTAGAAAGCAAAGCAAGTGCAGCAAAGTGACTTGGAAGTGAAAAACAACTAAAGCAAAACACATTCAAAGCCCTAAACCAGTTTTCTTCTCAGCCCTCGGATGCCCTGTTTTCTGCTACGCCTGCTGCGCTGAATGGAGAAGATCTGAAAAAGGACTCAGCCAGCAGGCTTCAGAAGTTAGAGCCAAGGCCCCCAGACTTCAGCTCATCTTGAGGAGTTCCTGCCCTGAGAGGCAGTGGCCAAACAGAGACCACAGGACAAGCGGGGCTGAGGGAGCAACACTCTATGTCCAGCCCCACCAGAAGTTATGCTGAGGTGAGAGCATTGCTCTCAAAGCATCTGCTTGATGAGCAAGTGAAGGACAGATGCAGAACAGAAGCCATGACGTTTGCTTTGTGAATCCTGTCACTCTGAATGTGTGGGAAGCCTTCCACCAGGAAAACACCTCTGTCAAGTCTCGAGCCCTCAGCAGCTCTGTTTGCACAAGTGCCCACCAGGACCACACTAACAAATAGGACCAGAAGCCCCAGTCTGCGACAGTCCTCAGTCCATCCTCATACCTGTGGAGCTGGCGACGGCTGCTGGTGACTCTTTGGCTGAGGGACTAAGAGAGCCAGCTATCTTCTCCCCAAAGATTTCCGTGCAGTTCTCAATGAAAAACTCCACCAGCCCCTTCATCTGCACACATCAAACCATTGTTTTCAACCCAGGTGGCTGAAAAGAGACCAAACAGCCTTTCCCATTCCTGACCCTTGCTTTTGCGCAGAAAGTTGCAGCTGTAGGGCTGCTCTTCCAGGAAGCTACTCCACAAGCATTTTCTCAAGAGAGGAGACAGTAAGGTATCTCTGAACAGCAAAGGTCTGATGGGCCCGGAAGGCTGTAGTCAGCTGATAAATACAGCACACCTTCTCAGGCACCTCCACCAGCATTTCCAGTGGGAGCAGGTGGTCCTTGGCTGGGCTCAGCAGATTTGGCCCAATGCAGATGGCAAGGTTGTTGGTAGTCGTCCTGCTGGTTGCAGAATTTTGGCTGATGTTGTGGAGCAGGGAGAGCAACTGCTTGAGGAGGAGTAGGAGGTTGGCTGCAGGCAACCTATTGTCCACCCTGAGGGAACAGGAACATAACATTAATAAATTAGATGTTGTCAACACGTCACCCAGGCTTTCCCAAGGCAGGTGGAAGCCAGAAGCAGTGTTGTGTAGCTTTCCAGGTGCCCTCAGCCAGCTTTCGATGCTCCTGTGCTTCAGGAAGGCAGCACGGCCTTGTTTCCCGGCTCCTGATTTCACCCAAGCCCACCTCAAGGGAAGGCTCCCTGATCACACCTGGTCTACAGCAGAGGGATGACCTTCGCTGAAGTACTGCCATCTCTCTCCCCTTCTGATAAGAGTCACCTTGTGGAGCAATCTCTAGTGCCTTCAGGAAGTGCTCCAACTAGAGAAATGCTTCTCTGTGCCACTCTCCCCCAAAATTCACCTTCAGGATGACAGCCAGCAGGTGTGCAGGCTGGCTTCCCAGGTGGACATCCCCACCGCTCTCGAAGGCCTCCCTCAGCTCCCGACAGGCTCTCCTTCTGGCCACAAGCCTGAATATGCCCTTGGTGGATGGTCCGTGCTCCTGCAGGATAGCCAGCAGGTCCTGCAGGGGATACAGGAGGACCCTTGCTTGGCTGAAGACAGGCCCTGGGGCAGGTGAACCTTCCTCAGAGACAGGAGCACATGTGGACGGCTCTGCTTTCACTGGGGCGGGATCGAGGGGTGGCCGCAGTTAGGTGACGTGGGACGTGAGGAGGAGCCAGCTTTGGCCCCGACTAGTGTTGGACTGGTGAACCCAGGGTCCCTCTGCTGGGGACACCACCTCTCAGGAGAAGCCAGAGGGATGGGACCCCCTCACCAGGCTTGCTTACCTGGAGGGGCTGGGGCAGTGTGCTCTCCTTCCTGCAGAGAGCTGCCAGGGGCTGGCCAAAGAGAGCCCCTCTGCAGCCGGACCCTGACTGCCCAGGCACCCTGAGGCAGCTGAGGTCCTCCACAGTGCAAAGGGCCAGGGCAGTTGTCTCCTCCTCTTCCCGGTCCCATCTGCTGCAAAGGAAAACAGAGCAAAAATCCATGGATGACAACCACCAGGAGAGCCCTCTCAGACCTTCTCCGCACTGTCCCCCAGCTGCTGAGTGCAAAGGAGAGACATCAGGCCCCCGAGGACTCTGCTCTCTCCTGCTGCAGAGCGATGAGGACAGACATGCCCTGGAGGAAGGGCAACAGCAGCCCCAGTGCGGCAGAAGTGCCTGCCTGCAAGAGGGGGAAAGGCTCTTCCTACCTGCCTTCTCAACACTTACCTGCCAAGTGGCCAACGCCACCATCATTGCCAGATGGGACCAGTGGAGGCCACTGCTTGGGACCAGCCTGCAAGAAACACGCTGCGCTTACTGAGCAGCCCCGCAGCAGAAAGGGCCACCACCGAGCTGCATCAGCCATCCGGCAAGCTGTGAGAGGTAGGGACGACCGAGACTGGCAACCAGGGGTGTGCCTGGAAACCTGGGATGTGCCCAGCAGGCCACAACTCCCCAGTATATCCATGTCTCTCTAGTACTGAGGCTTAAGTATTGTCCAGTCTGATCCTGATGTACCTGATCTAACCTGACCCTCTGTCACTAAGGGTACATCTTCTTTGCTCCAGACTTTCCCCCTGGTCTCCAGGGTGTGGGACTTCTGAAGGCTGGTCTTGCTAGGACCATCATTCCCCAGGATGACTGGCAGCATCTAGATCAGCCTGAAGTACTGGCATAGCCTCGTGAAGGTCAGGAGAGCTTTAAATCGGAGCAAAATATGTTCACAAATGTATGACGGGTTCTTGTGGCAATGGAGAACTGGGCATTGTAACTGTTTGAGTTGCCTTGCCCTATGTTCGGTCCTGTCTTCCAGTGTTCAGTAGGGAGGGTCTTTCACAAAATACTGGAAAGCAAACTAGCAACGCAATGAGTTGTAATGTCATGTTTTGTTGACTTCCATACGTCAACAGATTTAGCTGAATTTTCACATAGAAAATACTTGGAGATAAAGGCCAGAACTTTTATATGACATTGCCTGTCATGGAAGTTTTAGCAATGTAGGGGGAAACTCCATATTTTTAATTATATATACCACACTTCCCTACAAGCTATTAAAAGGCATTCAAACAGCCTCATTTTTTATTTGAATGTCACACCTCTTCATACTGCTGATGTTATGTGTAACATCAGATCAGGTTTTACTCTCACATAGATTATTAGATAGTAGATATCATAGATTATCAAAGAGTAGATAGCAGATTATCTGCATTAATTGTGTTAATACCAGTGAAAGGAGTTTGCATTTAGCACCTCAGCCAAAGGATACAGATCAAATCTATTGAACTCAGTGGGCTATTGATCAGCAGATTTAATTCACCATGTTAAAAAAAAGTTATATGAGAAAGGCATATTCTGTCTTGTCTACTACAATGCATGTTTTAGGAGGTGAAAAGATAAAGAATTGACACCCCACCCCCACCCCCAAAAATAGAGAAAAAAAGATTCAACTTCTAGAGCAACAGGGCTTTTATTTGCCAAGCAAATTTCCCCATATTATTCCCATTCAATAAGCCACTTTTTCTGACATTCTGCCTCTAGCCGGTACCAATATGGGACTCTTCCAGGAAAAAATTACACAAACCAAAAACTTGCTGTACAGCCAGTTTCCCATGCTGTGCTATGGAAGATGTGGAAATCCTCCCTAATCCAGATTTTTTCACTTACATCCAAAAACATACAATGTATTTTTACTTGACAATCTACAGGAGCTTATATCATGCACAGAAAAACCTGCGACAACAGAGTGGCTGGCAACTCTGCTTCAAAGTCAAGAAAGGCTGTCATTAAGATTCCCTGTGCAGCCTTCATGAAGCCTCTTTCTGTGTATTTTTATGACATTATCTCTCATTACATGCTCATATACAGCTCTTTTCACAGGGCACGAGTGCACTCTGTGCCTTGGATGAGCAGTGATCACTGACAGAGGAATTACTTCATGTTTTGCACTTTCTGCATTGCTCAGCGTGCATCGCACATTTACCGCATCACACCAAATCACAGAGCGTCTCTTCACTGCCCATTCCAGTCTGTTCTCCTCTGCACCAGATTTCTTATCTCATCCATCCCTGGCCCCACCTTTTAGTCCTCTCAGTCTCAATTTTCTTAGTCAGGCTCAGCCTTATCTGGTCTCCAACACCCATACACCCATTCCAAGTTGATCAACATTGCAGTTGCTTCTGCAGATGAAGCCTTTGTTAATGTAGCCAAGCTAGCTTTAAACTAATTAACATAGGTAGTATTAGATGAAACTGGGACTGAAAACCTGCTAAGGCCCTGAATAAACACTTAGTAGCCACCTTGGGCTGAACCCCATGTCACCACAGTGTGCAATGCTGATATGGCACTGCAAAGTCTGCGGGCTGCCTCCCCCATTCCCAGTGCCAACTGCTCCCAGCCTCCCTCTCTATGTCTGTTTTCTCTTTCAATGATCAAATCAGCTTCGGTCTCCTCTGCATACAAACCAGGGATTTCTTTTTCCTCAGTGCTGTCTGGATGTCATCATGGGAGGTCCTGAGACATCCTTTTCTAGACAGCAGAAGAAATGGCAGTAATATTGCTATTCATCTCTGTGTCTCCAAAACAGCTCTCATTTCCCTTTATAGCAGGGTTTCCATTTTGTCTCAAGAGCAGAAACGTTGACCTGTTCAGTCTAGGTAACATTCACACATGCTGGGCCCCAGACACTAGCTAAAAGTCAAAACCCAAGCTGTTGTGTGACCTTGCCTTGACACTTTGTGGGACGCCAATGCAGAAAGCAGACACTTGCGAGAGCCCATCCATCAGAGGAGAAAAGCTCCACCTCAGACTGATTCCAAGCCTGCAGCTCTGAGCATTGCCCAGCTAACAAACATGTGCAGAGGCCTTCTGCAAAAACGCAGTGCAAATGGGAAAGCTTGGTGCAAATGAACACATGATAAGCAACATCACTGCAGTAAATGCTTATATTCAGGATGACATCAGCTCATTTTATGTTTGCTTACCCAGGATTTACTGTGTCAAAAAAAAAAACAAAATACAAGATTTTCTTCAGCTTTCTCATTAAGTTTAGTTTCAGTCTCCAGCTTTTATTACTTTGCAGTTAGTCATGTGTGTCACTTTCAGAAAAGCTATATCCAGGGAGAAAAACTCTCTAAATAATCCCTAATTTAGTCCCTCAGAAGGAATTTGGCAACTACCTCAGATGATTAAATGGTGATTAAGTAGCTGCCTAAAACTGAGAAGCAAGATGCTGCTCTGTGGCCTCCGAAGTTTTCTGGTAAAGAGTTGAGACTTGTGTTATCCCTGTTACCCAGGGAGGAAGTCAATCTGCTGCATGGTGAACGGTGGAAATAAGACCCCACACTTCCCTCACCTTCCTGTCTTGCAAATGCGAAGTATGGCTGGCTCCATATTTTATTGCTTTCTCTCTCACCCTGTAAGGAGCCCTCAGGCCTTATGCCTCTTCCCCGCCCTGTGTTACTGCGCAGCTGGGGCCAACGCAGTTCAAGGAGAAGCTACTACCCTGGTGGGTTGCCTGAGCCTATTCCCACCAGAAGACTTACTTGAAAAGTTTCCATCAATCTGTTTATCAGACTTGGGATTCAATTAGCACTTTCATTTGAAGTATCTGCTTCACTCAAAACTGGGTTTTGTTTGTTTATATTTTTCTTGTGGTTAGAAAAGTTTTTCACAGGTTTCAGCCAAGCTTTGGGGGAAAATTTTTCAGAAGATTCTAGCCAGACATACATACATATGTCTAAACCTGCTGTTTTGGGTTTTTTTTGGGGAGGAAACTGATAATGATTTTTGCATTCAGCAAGACACTGCGTGGGTTGAGGGTATGGGGCTTTCCCATTAATTTTCATTCCCACAAAACATATTTTTCTCCATCTCTAATTTGCAAGTTGATACGCTGTTAACTGTATTGAGATTGCTGTTTTTCGCTCTAATTTGTGCTTGACCTGATGTACGCAGCTGGGCCTCCTGGTTTTCCCCCGTCAAACCCACCAGGACTCTGTCAGGGACTGTCAGCGTGGGTTCTAGCTGCACAGATAAGGCAATGAGTGAGATCAAAAACTTATTCACAAGGGAAATGCAGGGTCTACCTAAAGACTAACCTACCCATACTTAATGAATGGCATGATACAAAACCTCCTCTGCCTCATGAAACCAAGTTTCTTCCATTCCAAATTTTGGGGGTCCAGCTGACAAAAAGAACTCCCACCAGACACAAAAAGAGGAGAAAAGTAACTCAAGCCAGCTGTGTGCATGCAGTCGTGATGTCCTGGGGAGCCTGGCAGCTATCTGCAAGGACTTTTTTAGTTATGATGTAGTTAGTATTGATGTTTCATCAGCTCCGTGATACATATTAGGAAGTTTTAACTTACTATTGAAAGTGTATTAAATGCTATGACGTAACAGTTATTTAATAACTGCATGATGTGAGAGGTTATTTGTGATCTCAGGCACAAGGTAATACAGACAGAAGTATATGCTTACCCAGAAAAGGAATTCTACTAACAGTTAAATGCTCAAATATCTGTTCATGATTTTCAGAGTTCTATTTACTGACAATTAGTTTTTTAATTGCTAAACATTAGCTAGCTGTTTTCACACTATGAACTCCCTCTACAGGGAGATAGAGGTTTCACACACAATAGGACAGAAAATCTAAACAAAATGCATAATGAGGACACCATTCATTTATAGCAATCTCGGACTTGGTTTCTTTAATTCCCTATGCATGAACTTTACCTATGCAGTTTGTTCCTGTCTTTAAGCAAGAAAACTGTTGATCTGAGAAGGAAGTAATAAAAGAAGTAATCACATTTCAATGGCCATGGAATACAAAAGATTTACATATGCTCTGTAATCAGACATCAAGCACCTAAAAGCCAAATAAATAAGCTTCCTACACCATTTTGGCTGACTGTTCTGTTTTTAATCTGGACGGACTTCATGAGGAAAATCCTTGTGGCCTTGGATTCTCTGCTGAACTCAGGAACAAAGATGCTATACTGAAGCCAGTTATAATTGTGACTTTTTCCACAGCTACCAAACCTGCCAGGCCGCTAGACACAAGTCAGCAACATCTACTAGATAGCATGTAAGTGAGTGTAATTGATAGGAAAATATTCTCAGGCACGTGTGCTAGCTCTCTCAAGAAATCTTATTCCCTTATTCTCCTCTGGGATGAGAATGATGCTTGTTTGCTGCTGTGCCTTCTGTGCCCCGGGCTGGGGGGGCCAGCAAGCAGACACATCTAGTGGGCAGGGGGAGGCAGGTCGGCTGCGAGAAAGGCAGCAAGCGGGGAGGCTGGGGTCAGGGGCACAGCCAGGGTCTGTCACTTCAGTAGTGACTTCTGCGGGTTTCATGGGAGAAAAGGGCTCCAGGGTTTCTAGACAGGTTGAATGAATTAGTCTGGGTTTAGTTCAGTTCTTTTTTGGAAATTACCTTCAAAGAGAAGCTGGTTTGCTCTTTCTTTGGGGGTTAGAGGTGTAGAAAAGAGAAAGCAAGACTGGAGGAAATGGACCCAGTCTGCAAAAATCTGCTGAGGAAGGGCAACTTTATTTTTACATCTTTTCACTTAGCATGCTTCACCAAGCAGATGGGAGGGGTTTTGTTCTAGTTTAGACTTTGTGTCCTAAAACCCAGCCTGTGGAGACTGAGAACGTTTTGGCTGATCCCTTCATAGAAGAGGTGGTGCAGTTCTACCCCAAAGTTCTGGCTGATGCAGGATACCTCACAAACAGTTTAAATAATACTTTTTGCATAATAATGTGGAGGAAAGATATGGAGGCAGCGGGTGGGTATATTTTTCCTTAGGGATGTGGTATAATGTGAGCAGAATACATTTCAACTGACATTAGCTGTGTAAGAGCTAGCTTGTCCTCTGGGTTGCCTGTATAGTCAATAGAGAAAAACAAGTTGCTTGAAAGAACAATTCACTTTATCTTATGAGCAGATAAATGCAATCCAGAGGTTTCACTCTGCTTCCACTGACTATAGATAGAGCCTAATTTACTGGGAATTACAAAGGTAGGTGAGATGAATCCCACACAAGCTGTCTCAACTTGAAAAACATACATGGATTTGATACAGCTCTCCAAAATATAACTTGCATCATGAGGTGCCTTGAAATCAGGCTCAGGGTGGTGAATGCAGGCATGTTACTGCATTTTTTAAAAATACACAGTCATGCTTCCTGGAAAACCAATTGCAAGATTCTTGCCCATTGTAAAATGTATATGCTTAACTGCCTCTGTAATACATGAAGCTTTCAGTTCTGACTGTCTCTTGCTATCCATAAAATGCTTGGCTTTAGGATAAAGCAAATAAGTGCCATTTGTCTCTGAAACAGTCTTCCATTCCCACAAAGCAGTGATGGCCCTTGGAATTAGTGCTAGGCAATTTGGGAGATGTGTGAAAGGCAGCAAAGAAAAACGCTGCTTACAGCTGCAATCAGCCATGATGCTTTCAAGCAGCTCAACCCAACAGCAACTTTCAGCCCAGCTCTTCCCATCCCCCTTATAATATCTACCCAGATACCACTATGCTCTTCTGCTGTGCGCTTTTCTCATCCGGCAGCTCTCCCACTGCAATTTTCATCTATTACTTAGTGGCAATGCTGGCAAAGCCCTGTGCTGAACAACTCCCTCTTGGCATGGGAGACCCTCCTCCCAATGCTCTGCTTCCCAGCTGCTTTAAAATGACAAAAATTAGAGACTTGGCTAAACCACACACAAAGAATTCCAGCAGTTTGGGGGTCTCAAAGTAGAAAATATTTCAACAAGACTGTGATACATCTCAAAAGCATATTAAACACAAATGACTTTCCATAACGCAACAGCACTGATAGTTTTGCCTGAGTTGGTCTTCTCTGCCTGAGATGCATCAGCATCACTTAATATGAATGAGAAAGTTACATGACATCAAAATCACACTTTCCAAACTCAGATTCTGTTCTGACTGAAGGTGGCATAAATCTGAAGTAATTTCATTGCTATAATTATTCTAGGTTCAAGGCAGTGTAATAGGGAATAAAATATATTCCAGCAAGCACTGCTAGTCCTCACTTTAACAACACATTTTAATTTTATGGAGAATTTTAACTAATGCAATTTGAAGAGGAAGATGGAAGTAGAATGTGGAAACAAGTCACTTTCAAATGAATGCATACATAATGGCTCCCTGTGAAGCAGCTTGCAAGCAATGCAACTGCTCATCCAGAACAGGGTTATTTTTTTAATTTTAGCTAATGTTGATTTAAATATACCATTTTAGTGACTGTGAAAGACATTTAACACTTGATTCATTTTTATTGTGATTAATTATTCCAATATTTCTTAAGCTTGTTGTGTTAGATTCTGATGTCACTTACATTTGGTTTTCCACTATTTTAATTTCATTAGCCTCAAAGAAATTATTCCAGATTTTTGTCAGGATAACTTGGAACAAACATAGGCCTTATATTTAAAAATCATTAAAAAGTGCATAATACAACTGTTATTCACACCTCCTTTTATTTATTCTGAAAACAGGAAAAATCTAGCAACTCCAAGGAGCTGAACAGCATGCAAAGCGTGATTTAAACACTACTAAAATGCAGGTCTAAATAGATGACTTTAATGTGATTAATGTTCTCCTTTATTGAGCTAACTGTTGAACAGCCAGCCCAAGAGAAGCCATCAGGACAAGTCTGTTCAAAAGAGGCTTCCAGGAGGTTGAGTTAAGACTTGACCTTCAATCCTGGAATCACATAATTCCATCAGAATCTTAAAAAAAAAAAAGGTTAAATCATAAAAATTCATAAAGAAGTACTGAGCATAGTGAGAGCTTTGAGATGTGCCTGATTCTGCAGCCTGCATTTACTGCTCCGAGACATATCAGCTACTGAGCTAGGAGCCTCCTTTGCCTCAGCAAAGATGCTGAGCTGAGCCTCCACAAGTAAGACTTGTTTTCTCAGGAGTTAATAACTCTCTTCTCAGGAGTAAGTCTCTCCAAAATGTCCAGATGGCAATGTTACCTAAGTAACATTCTAGAGTGATGCTAAATTTGCAAGGTGCCCACGGCAAGGGATATGTAGAGAGACATCTGTGTTTCAATGATACTTCACCAACAGTTAGAATTAGCAGCAATAACAAAACAGGAAAAATAATGTTCCCTCATGGATATAGCTTATCACATCTCTCACAGATAATATATCGCCATCCAGTTTTCACTCAATTAATATTCTAGATGCAATCTGAACATCCCTATACCTCTCACAAATTAGTGATGTCCGGTAAGGGCTCAGGAAGCAAAGCATGATTAAGTCAGATGGGAAATGCAAAGACCTCAGTTATAATCACAAAGCTCCAGTGACTGATTTCAGACCTGTGAAACACACCTGACAGACAAGAACACAGTGAGAACTCAGGCTGGACCGCAGGAGGAGATTTTCTCAAAGAGCCAGAAATGTCCAGCCACACTTGAACTTGCTCACTAAAGCATATAACACAATTCCTAAGCTCATGGTGTCTACATTTGCAGTTTAGAGCTCTGTGGTTTTTCACATGACATTCTGGATATGTAAACCCCAAAAGGTTTTGCTGCCTGTGCTGGTTTTGGCTGGGATAATTTTCTTCATAGTAGCTAGTATGGGGCTGTGTTTTGGATTTGTGCTGGAAACAGTGTTGATAATACAGGCATGTTTTCGTTATTGCTGAGCGGTGCTTACACAGAGTCAAGGCCTTTTCTGCTTCTCACCCCACCCCACCAGCGAGGAGGCTGGGGTGCACAAGAAGCTGGAGGGGACACAGCCAGGACAGCTGACCCAAACTGGCCAAAGGAATATTCCATACCATATGACATCATGCCCTGTATATAAACTGGGCATCGGTAGGTGAGTGGTGAGCAATTGCATTGTGCATCACTTGTTTTGCATATTCTAATTCTTTTAGTATTATTGTCATTTTTAAATTATTATTATCATTATCATTATTTTCTTCCTTTCTGTCCTATTAAACTGTCTTTATCTCAACCCACAAGTTTTACTTTCTTTCTGATTCTCTCCCCCATCCCACTGGGTGGGGGAAGTGAGTGAGCAGCTGCGTGGTGCTTAGTTGCTGGCTGGGGTTAAACCACAACACTGCTGTATTATTTCATAACATATATATTTATCTATATATACACATGGAGATATTTCTCTGACTCTGAGCATATAAAATAAGACTGAAATCATGCATTACTCTAAGACAGGTGAAGAACTGAGTAACTGAGCCACAGAACTGGTTGTGCAGGCTCACTAAAGCAACTCGTAACCTAGGCAAATAGGGGAGTAATGGTGAAGTGGCAGCTGTCCATAACAGCTCAGTGAATCCAGGACAGGCAGGCAGCAGAAGGTGGTTTGCACCTTGTAGGTACAACCACCAGAAACAAACATCTCACCCTTGCTAGGAAGTGAACTGTCCAAATATGAACAGCTGTTAACAGACATTATTTAAAATACATATTTCTGCAGCTAGAAGCTATACTATGCATGCTCTAAGGCTTGCAAAGTGTCTACCTGCTAATGGGCATAGCTGCAAAAAAAAAGGGAAGACTTCTGCTTCTACCAGCAGAGTTTCTCTATGCAAGAGGCAATTCTCTAGTAGCCCCTGTGGCAGCATACAGTTGCTTAGTGCCAGGGGAACAGGAAAGGATTAGACCTTAAGGAACGAGTTCATGCATAGCATCAGTCTGCCCTCGAGTGTGAAGGTCTGGGATGTTCTAGCAATCGTTAACACAGAACCACTCCAATGCATAAACTAATCTGTTCCACTTCTCTGACAGGTAGTTCTCAAAAACACTGAACTTCTGTAGGGATTTGAAGTTCAGCCCATTCTTGGAAGGAATATTACATTTTGTCTAGTTCAGCACAGTGTCTTCACTGCACAATGCTGTTTGAAGCAGGTTTAATGATATTGCTACTACAAATAGTTTATGGAATAATTGGCACAGGTCCCCTTTTCTGTAAGTTCGTTTTCTGGTCTGACCTCCAGTTATTCAACACAGATTTATTTCTGTGACTGGATTTCTCTAGCCATTCCGTTTCCCATCAAATAGTGCTCTTTCTTACACACACCATTAACAACAGAGGGCTAGTTATGTTGCATGAGGAAAGAAGTAAACTTATTGAACTATAGTAACAAAAAAACATTCAGTTTACCTCTTCAGTCATTTTAGCATCTGTCTTTACTGAAGTGCCGTTAATTCACAGCCTGCGATTCTTTTATTTTTGCTAATCCTTCTGCTGCTAGTGAAGGGTTTTATCATTCACCACAGTACCAGATTGTTAACGTACCCATCTTTTCACTGTTTTCAATCCACCTCACCTACCAGATGCTTTGGAGGATATTTCCGTTAACGGATTCCATTAGTATTGACTGTTGCCCACATCAAATGTTTAATGTGCACTGTCAGATTTAATCATGTGTTTGCTTGAACAAGATCCATTATTGTCTTGCTTCTATTGCAAAGAGCCAGCTTAGTAAGGTTTCTGACTTCACAGATTATTGAATCTTTTTGATTAACTGTGCTGTTTGTAGCCTAATAACTATAAGCTTTTAATTATTAAGAATCTTGGAGAATTCTGAATGGTATAAGATAAAGGCTTTTCAGTCAGCACTTTGGACTCTGACTTGCTCCAGCATCTCTTGCTTGCCCTGTGGAGCAAGTCTGAATGCACAACAAATGGAAGCATCAATTACTGTCTGTGTAATACATACATACATACATACATAGAGAGAGATCCCTGAAGCACCAGCTAAACCAGTTTTGGCTTAGGCAATGTAGTGTGACAAATTTACACATGGACATGTGCTTTAAACACTTTCTGGACAAATTCACCTCTGTTGAGCTCCATCACCAGTATGTTAAAGTGCTTGTTAAGATTTCATGTAGCCCTCTGGTGATTGTGTTGATGGATGATAGCTTTCTACTGTGGGAAAAGATCGAGTGCCTAGGGCTGATTCTTTCACGTGTTAGCTTTTTTTTTTTGACCATGAAGTTTTGTTCATATGCCAGTATCTTAGCAACGGCAGACAGTCTGATTCAAGTAAGTGAGTTCACTGTTTCTTCCCTGGGAAATTAATACAATGATGACATCCCAGTTTAATCTTCTATCCCACTGCCTTTTGGTATATAGGAGATCAATTTATTTAGTGCTGTGCACTACAAAGCAACAGCTCCGGGAGCAATCAGCCCAGAAAGGGTCTGAATAACGTTGCTGTGACAGGGTAAGCAATGATTAAACCAGAAATATAGCTCCAGCTCTTTGGCAGACTGGTAAGTTTGCAACCTAGGGGTTTTAATGTCCTAAAATTAGGGACCAACAATAACAAGGTAACCTGCAACTTAATGAAATACAGCCCAATATCTTAAAGTGCATCTGCAAGAAATTAAAAGTTCCTGGAAATGATATATTACTTAGGCTACAGTGGAAAAGAAATAAACTCTGTGGGAGATTATACCTGTACAGCAGTAGGAATGCAGTCACATTTGGCAAAGTACTATTTGAATTGTTTGGAAGACAGTGTTCATATATATATATATCCACATACTTTGTGCTTAAGCAAAGATTAGAAACCAAGCATAAGCCTCCATTTGCTTCTGACCCTGCTGGTTCATCCCTTTAAGGATATCTCTTACTGTGTGGAAAAGTTAAAGTGCTAAAGTTCAATGGAAGAATAACATGACCTATTTTAACTGCTTGTTCCTAGATGTCAATCTAAATGTTTAGCATTAAAAAAAAAAGTGAGAGTTGAGTGGTATAGCTAGATAAGCTTGTCTTTAGGGTCCTGCTTTAAAAAAAAGTTTTTCCCTACCTCTTTATCATCAGTATCCAAAAGTTCAAGGTTATGCTGTAAGGTATGCATTGAGAGCCCCGTTCTGCAGCCCCTATTTATTACAAGAGCAGTCCTGAGGAAGAAAGCTGAGCAGTATCTATGAGTGGCACTGGTCTCATGTACACAAGATAGGCAAAAAAACCCAGGTATTGATTCCAGGCTGATAGGTTCTTGTTCAAACAGGAATATGGTGTATAATGCGCTTTTAGTATCTGAACAGCACTGTCAGTCTGTCTCCATCTCCTCTTGTTCAGATTTTCCAGATACATCTAGAGTGTGGAGCCACATATTTGGTTGTACTCAGTTTCTAACACACCCTAACATTTTTGTACGAGTTTCAACAACACTACACTTCTCTGATGATAATGCAAGAATCTGGCTGGTTAGAGACTTGCCGAGTATGTGCTAACCGACCACAGCGAACTTGTATGGGAACCTGAGCAACATCAGCCACATGAAAACTAGCCTCTCTCCTTCTGAAACTACGACACACATTTCACAGCTCCCTGGCTGTTAATTTGCTTCAAAGCTCAACATTTGCACACCATGATTGAAGAGCAATCACAAGAAGCCTTCCTAGTGCACTGGCAACATTTTAAAATTGGAAATCTGAAGAATTAAATGTGTTCTTGGTCATGAGACCACACACTGAAGAAAGGATTAGCATGAGATGTGAAGTGTTTTAACTGGGGTGGTTGTATATAGATTTTAACTTCAGAGAAGTGTCTTGCTCTCCAGGAAACATTCACTTCCAAGAAAAAAGAAGGCAAAAGGTGGGATTTTGGGGGGAAATCCTTACTGCATTGGATTCAATGTGCTTGAGGCCTTGGCTCTCTAAATGCCTTGGAAGACTTTCGATTCATTCCAGAGAAACACTGTCATTAGCAGAAAATTAGCCAAAAGTCAGATTAACATGGGGCGATTGCAGAAAAATAACTAAGACAATAGCAAAATAAGGAATAAATTTTTATGAGGAATTAAAAAAAAATATATTTTTTAAATATACTTTTAAAGCTTTTTAATATCAAAATACATGTATCAGTCAACAGTATTTTCTTTGCCTAACCAGGAAAAATTGTTTAAGGCATCAAATTTTAGTCTATCCAAAAAATATTCTTACTCTTACTGCTCACAATAATATTAGTAATAAAAATCCATATTCCTATTCTAGAATATTTTGTGAGGATCATAACTACATGTAAAGATAAAATGTCAGACTGCAATGTTCAAACAAAATATAGTTGTTTTGGAACAATTTTTCAACTAATATCTAAAGATACTTTGAAAAAACATCCACTTGACTGATGCAACCCCTGCATGTAGTTCTACTCTGCTTAACAGAATATTTTATTTGAATACATAAATATGCTTTTTCATGGGCATGAGAACATTGCCTCACGTCTGAGAACACACTTTTTGCTTCTGTGGGGAATGAGAGCCTGAGTTTGTGCCACTCCTATCTGTAGTACATTTCCAAAAATCTTCATGGAACAACGTGTTCACGTTCAAAAAATGACAAAGGCAGGCAGCCAACAGTTTGACTCTTTTTGAGGCAAATAATAGACAAACAAGAACCCCTTTGTTTACAGACATTTCACTGATGTGAAGATACCATGATAGCGCACAATTTTCTTTTAGAGATGGGGAGCAAGGCACTGCCTGCACAATACTAGTAAAAACCAAAGGACACCAGTCTTAACAGAGCTCCATAATTAGGCATGCATTACAATGACAATATTAGTACAAGCAGAAGGATGGCATTTTTAACAGAGTGGCCGTTACTTTTTTAGGAATGTTTCAGCAAAATGTTTGTCACAACTTCTAATGGTATCTACAGAGACAAAGAGTTTCCCATAAATACTTGAGAACAGCACGCACTGCTACTTTACACTCTTCATCATTCAGCTAACATCCTCCTCTCTTCCCACTGCTCCTTTTCATCTGCATAGTCTTACACCTAGAAAAGTATTAAAAGGACAAACCAGCAATTATTCTTTCAGTTATGTCTTCCTGGGTAGTCTTTAAATCTCACCTGTAATCTCCTAATTTTCCTAATTAAAGTCATAAAACTTTATGATTTAAAAAACATATTTTGCAAATTAAGTATTCTAATCAGGATCATATTAGAAAAAATAGTCAGAGATAAACATAAATATTTCACACAGTCAGGACCAAAATTAGCATTATTAATATTATGAACAACAAGGTAAACCAGTGAGGACTTGATTAGGGGAGTTAGTTAGAAGATAAGAAATGATATACAGGCATGGCTGAAGGGTAAAGCCAAAAGCAACTAATTATAATGGGTTTCAAGAAGAGAATTATAATGTGATTAAGCTCATGATCATTTAATCTCACTTCTTCCTTTGTAAATATACCCTTGCAACTCTTTATAATGCATATGAAACCCATTGTGGAATATAGAGAAGAGCAGAACAGAAACTTTAACTAGAGCCTCTTCTTTAACCATTAACTGGATCTCTGTCATACTGATCATCTTCAATTCACATCAAAACCATTGGGCAATGACAGAGCTACGGAGACATGCTGTGTAATCAGGCCTTCTGCAGGGAACATGGACACGTATTTCTGATATGGCATTGCAAATAGAGTCAAAGACATCCCTTTGATGACAGTCACACATTACCAACTAAAGCCCTGCCAGCTGTCCATGGAAACAGTGAAATCCAAACCCAGGCACCAGCTCTGGATACCAAGCTGCTGGACACCTAGACCTACAGCAGCTCTTGCAGTTCATAATTGCTGTAAGTCCTGTGGGCCATTTGCACTGGAAATTGTTACTATAGAAGATCTGGGGCCACCCCACATGGAGGAGTACTCCAAACTACACGGAACCACAACAGAGACCTTTGCTAGTGCAGGCAGAGTATTCACTCAACCCCTGTGCAATTCTTATAAAAGACACTTCATGTGTAACTAGTAAATGAGCAAGTAAACCCAGAGATATCTCACATGCTAAAGAAATCTTTATGATGAGCAAAGGGACCAGCCAGCAGCCAGCAGACCTACTGCTCTTGGCAAGTTCAGAATTAAACACTGGCATTTCCCCTTTGAAAAGTATGTGGTGCACAAGCACCAGCTTCTGGCTGCAAACAAGTCTTCCTTTGTGTTTCTCCTGGCATTAGCCAGCATGTGAGCTGGACCTCCAGCCAACCTCAGCAGTCATACTAAGAAAGAGTAAACTAGAGTCAGTGAAGTCATCATGCCAGTTCCTCTCTCGCTCCTTCTCAGATATCCCCATAGTCATTTCTGAATGTGGACTCCTGTTTGCTGCACCACACGATTCACGCTGGCTGTCCCCACGCTGCCTGAATCCTCCTTGTACCTGAATTCCCTTATGTGGTGAGCCAGTGTTTGTTCCAGACTCAAGCCAATCTCAATTAACGTAGAGGCTGCGTGAAGACCTGGAGAGCATGCACTCAAATGCAGAGCTGCTGTCTGTACTAACCTGATACACCTAATTTGAGAGTGGTGCCAGACCATTAGGGAACTGGAATTCAGGCTCAGGAAAGAATTAAATCCATTGTCAATATTTAGAATAAAAATTCTGTATAATGGGGGCAGACTTGCTCATAGAAAATATTATCGATATAATAGAAACTGCTGTACACAAACTATACACCATTGGATCAGTTTAATATAATAGTTATGTTTAAGTTATTGTTGCTTACATGAAAGGGAAAAGAACAAAATTTTCTCAAATAGTTGGCAAGCTAGTACCTGTAGAAATATCACCTCCCCCCAAATAATCTCACAGATACTCTCATTAATTTTCACAGAACACAAGAATGGAAACTAAATATTGATTCATCCACTTTTCAAATGGGAAGGCAAACCCTTCCTAAAAACAAGATCCTCTCACATAAAATTTTGTTCCCAACCACCCCGATGCTACTTTCCAGTTGGCAGAATAGCAGCAGCAGCAGCAGCAGCAGTAGTGTAAAGATGGAAGCTACAAGGTATTCAAAGGAGCCAAAGGAAATACGGTGTGCATTTTTCATCAAATCTCAGTGCCAGCTGGCTGTCTATTGTCTCTAGGCACACAGAAATTCAAGGTGAGCACAGACTGGTATTCAGCAGCCAAGGGAAGCAATTTGTGCAGACTAGTTTCACATTTCTACATTTAATGACCTTCTCATTAAAGCCAAGACTATCAAGTTTATTACTCAGTTAAGAACAGTCTACAGAATAAAAAAAATAAACTTTAGAAGTAGTAGATGGCATATTAACTGTTATACTATTATCCCTGCCTACAGCCTCATGCAATATTGTTAGATTTTGTACTAGTGGAAACTCTAGATTGTAAATTACTTAAGAAATTAATTTAATTTTAACTAATGTATACAGGATAGACACTTGCCCTCAGCTTTTGACTAAGAACGTATATAAAAATAAGCATCTTCTACTTAATACCTTTGCTTGATATTGTTCTGTAATGTTCACTACTAGATCATTGATTGGATGATGAATAGTTACTGAGATCAGTAAAACCGAGTAATTATCAGTAACATCTGAGTTCCCCCAAAACAACCTAGTAAGGTCTCCATTTCAGTTTCCTCTAAATCCCAAAACTAGACTGTTGGCCAGTTAAAGGTTATAGGTTATAAAAGTTGGTAAGTATTAAGTATTAAAAGTATTACTGTATTAAGTATTAAAAGTTGTAGGTTGAGAATAATTTTGAAACAACTACCATAAAATCATAAACTTTTCAACAGTGTCCTCCACAATCAAAGGTAAAAATACTCACTTTATTTCAACATTCGTTATCCAAATAAAGCCAGCACCTCAGTATACCAGGGTGAACTTCCCTGAAGGTGGTGTTATAAAGCAAGTTTAAAAGAGGAAAAAAAAAAAATAAAGGCCAGAGCAGAGGACTCAAACAACTGCTCATTGCCACAAACTACAGAGCTGCTTCAGAGAATAATGGAGTTTGTCCAAGCTCCTCAATTTTCGAACCAAAAAGTTCCCTAAATTCTGTTTTATTACCCCTTCATAAAAAGTTCCTAGGCAAAGTTTGCCGGGAGGCTTTGGGACAGTATCCTCTCCCCTTCTCTGCAGAGGAGTATCCTCAACCAGGAGGCACTCGCCACTCGGGTGTTTCTCATCAAGTGCAAAGCACGAGTATCCTGAAACCAGATGTTAATTTTGAGGGCTGAGGCCAGGAGTGCTGAACTAGCCTAGACTTCAAGACTGCCTTCTTCAAATGGATTAACTGTGGGAAGACCTGGGTTTTATTACTTCCTTTTGAGGTAACCATCCTCAGATGTTCAAAGAGCACAGGCACTTTTATTAAGGGTATTCACACTCTTTCGTAAAGCCATTTTGGAGCTGCAATAGGAAGCACAGGAGGCAGTTTCACAACACAAGACTTCAGAGACAATACTTAGGAGCCTTAAAGTGTTCTTGATCCTCACTCCCAGCCCATGGCATGACATCCAATTCCTCAGGACATAGCAACTTCAATCAGGAAAAAAATCAATTTTGCCATCCAAAAGAGCAGTGTAACACTCGATCTCCATGCCATGCCCAATGCTTTCTGTTTGTTTTGCCGGGTTAGTTTTCAGACAGATGAGTTCCCTGGCCCAGCTCCCCACGTGGCTTCACTTACGCTAGCCTGCACGAAGGTGGTGGAAACACACAGTCGGGGACAGCTTGTTGCGGGGAGAGCAGGCAGGTTTGGGCTTGCACCAAGGTAAAGAGCTCAGGTGGGCAGTGCCACACCGCGACATAAAACTGCTTTAACTCTGGCTCAGGTCACTTTCCCAGTTTGCAGAAGAGCTCCATGAATAGCTGTGCTGGTACAACTAGGGGAAGAAGAGTGTGGGGCCAGAAATGAGCAGTTGTGGGTGGAAACTGAGGAGCAAAAAGCCCCTTCAGCTGTGATTGCCACCGAACTACTGAGCAATTGATAGCATTCAGTGTCATTTCTGAAGCTTTCTGCAGTGCTGGAAGCAAGAGAATATGCTACCTTGTTTTGGGTGGACAGGAAATCTGTGAATAAACATGAGAACTCTGAGAGGTGCCTCTGTAAACGAGCATGGTGTTAAAATGAAGTTCTGCCTAGCTGAGGGGATTTTACCATCACAATCCTTTCTGGAAGAGTCTGTTAGAATCCATCAGCAATTAAACCTCTCAGGCGATATATAATAGACTTTTACAGGAGACTCTCCACAAAGCTGTGAAATATATTTCACTGCCTTGTACTTACATAGTCATCTATTCTTTTATAAATTGAATGGGTATTTCACTCTAATGGATATTTCCAATTGATATGTAAATGCTGTTCTAACTTGATAGCATTTTTACTCACTTTACAGACTTGAAGATTTTGCATTTAAGACCAGAAATGACTATCAGGTCATTTAATATCATCTCTTTATCTTGGACCCCTAAACTTTTCCCCACGCTAAGCTAAGTAATTATCTGATCCAAGTGTAGGTTGTGCTTGACAGCTGCCACAAACTCCCTTAATATTCCTGCAGTTCAGTGTCTTCCCCACTGTTTTATCATCGTCACAGCAGTCTCCTTACTGTCACCAGCAGATTTTTCTGCTTTTCCTGATTTTTCCAACACTCTCTCTCAGACGGCTCTGTACAGCTTCAACGCACTTCGCCTGTGCTGGAGTGCTGGGCATTTCCTAAGCTGAAATGCCCGTGCACTGTGGTTCAGATTCTCCACAGCCTTGGAGTTCAGTTACCAGTGAAATCACATTTAACTCTCAAGATGCCTACAATTCAAACAAAAGGATTTCTCTGTACAGCATCCAAACCCGACAAAATTACAAGTGCTTAAGCTTTTTGCACCGAGATCAAATATAAAAAAAATCTCCCTCTTCCTATTCCCTGTGGTTGCAGTCTTCTGCATACCATACAGCTTAGGCTGTATCTATAGAGCCTCTTTTTATGTATCACATAAGCTTTTACAGATAAGCTCGCTCTTCTAATCCTCTAAGGGTTCCATACAAATTCAGCCTTTTCCCTTCTAAACTTCTTAATTTCTTACTTATTCAGAAGATATTTCTACACTTGACTTCTTAAAGACTTTTTCATTTCCTTGGAGATATAATAATTTTTTTGCAGAATAGCTGTTAAGCTCTGTACCTAACTGGCCTATTAACAAATTTGTGACTCAACACGGTAGTAAAATTCTGCCCTTTCCCATTATCCCAAATCAGGTTTGACTGTACCCGTAAGATGGCATAAGGTCTTGAAGAGGCACAGTAAAACTCTTGAAGAGGCACAGTAAAACTTTTGCAGTCAGATGAGTAGTGATCTGATTTATAAACACTGTGTCCATTAAAATTTGTTCTAAACAGTTTGGCAAACCAGTTTTGTATCAGATCAAGCAGCAGGTGCCCAGACCACCCACAGGTCCTTTCAGGCCCCTTCTCATTCCCTTCCCACTCCCTGACTCCTGAGCTCATGGCACCTGGCTGAAGCTGCTCTTCTGCAAATGCAGGCTTGAACCATGCTCTTTCTTCCTGGAGCCTCATCATAGCCAGCTCTCCCTCTGTGTCACACTTTGCACGTCACTTTGCATCTGTCTTTTGGCTTGGATGCCCTCTCTTGGACCAGGCTCTTCTGCTTTCCCTTAGGCCTTTTCCTGAATCACAGGTATTGCATTTAATAATCTTGGCATTGCCACTAAGCCAGAACCAAGCCCTAGCACAGAGCCAGACTTGCCGTAAGCGGCATTCCCTGGACGCAGCTCAGTGCACTGAGATGCTCATGGGAGCGAGCAGGCAGGAGGGTAAAGCAATCTCTCCTGGCAATCAGACAGTGAGGAGCTTTGCTGCATTGCTGCTGGCTGAACATCTCGGTATCAGCGCTAAGCGGACCTGGAGCAATGCAGGAAAGGGACTCTGAACAGCACATACCAGGGGACCATGAATGCCCGTGACAGCTCTAGTTCTGGCAGCGTGAATTACTGCAAGCTCCAGGAGCTGGATCCTATCCTGGTGAGGAATACAGACGTAATTCCCACATGCACTGCAGATTATGGCCCCTTCCCATATTCGGATTTGGATCCTTTTCTTCTCCAGTAAGGAAAAGGAAGCATCCATAGCCAAGGAGCACACTGCTATGGGGAGGAAACCTTTGAGAAAAGCTGGGCTACAGGTACCTAGGGACTCTTCAGTTCCTACAGGACCTCAAGACAGATCCAGGATCAAAACCAGATAAGAAATTCACTCTGTGGGACCCTTCCTAACATAGTTGTTTTCCCTTCTTCTCTTCTGGGGATGCAGCCAGGCCTTAGGCATTTAACCAACAGAGTCATCTAATGCAACAACCAGGATGCCTCACCTCCAGCAGTGCCCAGGCCTGTTGTCTTCACCATGCTCCAGACCCATCGTGCAGCCAGTCCCATGCTTTTAACAACTTGTCCCATTTAACCCGTAGCACATGTGCTTTGGCATGGGTCCTACTAGTTGATATTTTGTTACCAACTACAAAAAACTGAGCTCCAGTGCCCACAGACAGAGGTAAAGGTGTAGCCTGTCTACAGACCATGCCAGATAAAATTGAGCAAGATTTCACACAGCCTGTCTCTCAGCGAATTCCAAAATTGCCCCAGGAATGTGTATTACTTCAGATGGTGAATCCACAGCAGTATGAGGACAGGGAAGACACTGCAGTAGTGCTGAGAAGAAATGGAGAAGTGCATTTTCATGCTCTTACCAGTGGTGGGTTGTTCTATGGCAGCCATGAGAAGGCATGTGGCGAGTACACAATTTTTGTTTCTTACAAATAAACATAATGTTGGTCTGGGAAGGTGAAAAGATACCAGAAGTCATCTAATCAAGGCCCTGCAGCAGCCATGGAGTCCTTCTGTGCATCTCTTAGTACTTCACTGTCATCTTCTACACTACACATGCAGCCTCTACAGCAGGAGCTTTACATGCCTCTCCCATGCAAACCTCTGAGCACTCACTTCATGCTCTGGTTGAGTGGGTAGTAATGGTAGAACCATTAGCCCACCCCTATTTAGGATACACGCTAAAATAGAGACATTCATCCATCTTCTTTGCCCTGTTTAGTCCATCTTCATGCTTCACACATTTTGTAGTATTCTGCTTTTATTTTACATACTAATTTAAATAAAGCCCTTTAAAAATATCCTCGAGTTCAATACGTCTCTGCACAACCCTCCTGAGGCTCTCAGCTCTGCAGAACCAGCCAGGATTTAAGAAAGAGCTAGCTATAACTGGGACTGCTGCTGCAAACAAGATTGGGTGAGGTGGTGTTACAAGCAAAATTACCAGGCAAGAACAGGAAATATAAGGAGAAAAGAAAGGAGAGGGAAAGAAGGAAGAACCCAACTGCATAAACTCAACGACTATTCATAGCTCCCCATACACACACACACACACACTGCACCGATCAAATGCTCTATGCAAGGGAAAGCTACCCCACACTACAAAGGACTTTACACTCAATAGTAACTATGGGCCTCCCTCATGGACTACCTTCCCAGTACTGACAGGGAAGTGAAGTGGCTGCAGCTGGTGCTGGCACTTGCACAGCAAGTTCCCCTCGGGTACTTTGGTCCCATCTGACAGCCATCTGCTCTTTCTTGGCCTCTCAGAAGCACAGACACAGCAGATCTTTTTCATGCGCTGCAGATCAAACTCAGCTCTGACCCTGAGGGACTCCCCGTCTTTTCCACACACACACTGCAGCTGCAGACACAAAAAACGAACGTTCAGGGAGGTTGCCCGTGAGCGGCTTCATAAACCATCAAGGTTAGGCAGGAGTCAGAGAAACAATCAGCAACACAGCACTTCTGCTGCTGCCGACAGACCCTGTTAACCTGCTTGCATGGCTGGAGCTATGGAAGATGCAGGCATCGCCTGCTTGTCCACGAGTCAGCACTGACGCTGGCAAAGCAGCTATGGTGATATACTACACTGTAAAGTACTGTTGGCAAAAAACTGCTAGCCTGGAAAAGGATGGGAGCTCACTAGTTTATACATTCTTGCCACGACTCTGAAAGTCAGAGGCACCAAACTCCCCGTGCTCTGGCATGCTACCCACACAGCCATAGCACAAACAGGGGCTTTGTGTATGGCCATGGCTCTCTCCTCTCCAGCACTGACTTCCCTGGCAATGGTCAGAGGTTACCAGTATCTACATAGCCTTCCTCGCTGTGCTCCCTGCGGATCCCCACCCGATGCTCAGGACATCTCTGTTAATGCCTTTTCCCTACCAGCAAGTGGCCCCTTCATTTCTCAACCTCCCGAATTCAAAGCACGACCCTTCTGCCAAAGTCACCACCACTCGTCTCATGACAGCACAAGCATCACCCTTGCTAAGTTCAGGGAGGGAGTCAGACTGCAATATTGCATTGCCTCTCTGTCACGCACAGCCTCTGCTAGATGAACCTAACAGAAAGCAACGCATTTCACTCCCAGCACACTGCAACCCATTTGAGAACCTCTGCCAAGCCCTTCCACAGCGACTGTTTCTGTAGGAAGCTAAAGGGGCACATTACTTTCAGCACATTAGCCTGTTGTTTGGGTCCTCAAGGTCAGGGCTCCCTTCACATAAACCTGGCTCCTAAGATGGCAGCTGACACAGACCCAATAGGGATGTATGTAACACCAGATTTGCATCCTCAGCTTCAATCCAGGTCGGAGCACCTTTTTTTCACTCAGTTAAGGATCACTTCAGTATTAGAGATGGATGTAATTTTCCTGTCAAAAACACAAATACGTTTAAAAACTTGGTTTGATTCCGGCAAAACTATTTTTTTCAAATACATCAAATTATTTGGCCCACAATTAGTTAAAGTGTCCGAAAGAATAATTTTATATTTTCGAAAGGAACATTTCCATCAGATTTTTACCTCACCCCTCATGTAAAGGGATAAATCTCCTTTTGCTAAGAATGAACAGAGACAACTTTTTTTTTTTTTTCAAGTTTATTCCATTTTGTGCCTACATCATGGTCTCTGGAAACCAATCTTACAGGTTGAAGCCATAAAAAAACCCTTGCCTAAACTCCCTTTATGCCATCTGCCAGGAGCACTTTGCAAAGATCTCTGTGGTGTTCTGGAGCCCAGCTGAAGTCAACAGCACCCTGCATAAACATGAGGAACCCGATCTAGGGATCTTGGGAAAATAGCATGGGAGGTGCCAGACTGAGACCTTTAAAAATTATATCGATAATTACAGAACAAGATTGTTATGGAGAAAAAGGATGCCAGCATATGGTCTATTGGTTACGTGATTGCATTCAGTAACAAACAGTGTTTATTCTGAAACCTGGCACAGATGGTACATACAGTATCACTGAAATAAAGAGCCCTCTGTGCACTGTCCTCTTCACAGTTTACATTACTGTTAATATTTACTGTCTATATTTACTGCAGGCATAGAAATGTTAGCAGCAAGTAATAAAGCCATCATTTTTCTATGCCTCTGTAAGGTCTTCGCAAACTTCAGTGGGACAAAAAGCCTAGTATTTTACTTTCTCTCCATTAAGTAAGAAACCAGTTCAGAAAGTTGCAGGTTTTCTTCCTTCTGGGTTTCCTCCATCAGTAGTTTAAAATTCCTGTTTACTGAACACACATAAACTGTTACTGATAGCATCAGGCAGCACAGCTGTTGACTACTTTGCCCAGAATTCTTTAAAAGGGGACACATTACAAGCACACCTAGTTGTTAGTCTTGCATTCATTGCTCATTACAGACACAAGCTTACTCTTTGTCCAACACCAACCCTGTGTTGCCGCATAGCTTCTTACCATTAATTATTACTATATGAAATGCTGAATTGTGAAATTGATATTAAGGAAAGTGATCAGTGTATCCTTTCAAGCCCCCTTTCTGCCAGAGAAGCAACTGCATAGAAAAAAAACCTTGTACCTTAAAAAGCACGGGAAGCTGGAAAATGTGGACATTCTAGTTGTTGCCTAATAGCATATAAAGTTAAATCCCAGCATAGCTAAGAGTAAAATCCAACTCTTTTGAATCCCATTTCAAATAGAACGCCTTCTCTTCATACAGTCCTTTCTTTCATTTTCAGTCCCTGCACATACACTTCAGAGAGGGTGTGATCCTGCAGGAAATGTGGTATGTACCCATGTAATTGAAGATGCCATTAAAAGGGAAATACAGAGGAGACAATATGGCAACTTTAGTTTGCAAGGCCAATCTTAATTTTGGTCTTTCCTGGTTTTCACATTCTTGATTACATAAATTTAACACTTTTAAAAAAATAAAACACAAGATCCCAGGAAAATACTTTTATCACATGATCGTAATTCCTTCTTCCCAGAGTCACTACCAAGGTCTCTTTCTATAACCTGTATATCAACAGACAAGAATATTGCCTGAGTAAAAGAACATGTAATTAATTCAAACAATGCTGAATTAATTTAATTCTTTTGTTTCTAACTTACCTAAAAGTGCTAGAGAGAATTAGAAAAGAGAACAGAAAAAAATCAGAGACTCTTCCTGGTTTCCACCCCAGATGTCCATCTTGGTCATAAACATGCAGTTTCACACTCCCCCAAATCAACTGAGGTGCAAAGAAAAAAGTATAAATTAATACAAGTAGGCCTTTAGCACACCACTTGGCTGAGAAAATGGTTGGATTTGCTTCATTTTACTGAATGAAAGGAATTTTTAACTTCGAGTCCCTTTCCTGCAGCACAAGGGGGCTCAGAGCCCCAAAGCTCCCTAACCAGTGTGTGAAAACCAAGAGGCACTCAGCACCGATGCTCAGAACCGTTAACAGCAAATCTTCAGAAATTAAGCGGCCATTTATCCAAACAGCAAGTTTCCAACAGCAAGCTCCTTCCCGGCCGGTCGAGCCGTCTCTCCGAGCGGCCTCCGCCCCCCGCCCCAGCCCCCGCGGGCGGTGCAGCCCTCGCAGGCAGCGGGCGGCCGCGCTGCCAGGAGCGGGCAGGGGCGAACAGGGGCAGCGCCGTCGGCCCCGCCGCTGCCCGGTGGTACGCACTCCTCGCACACCTGCTGCCTAGAAGGAAACGGAGCAAAAAAACCCACCCCAAACCACACATTTCAGGGGAACCAGCGGACGAAGGAAAGTATGTGCTATCAGGCATGTCCACAGTAGGGAACGGAGGGATCCCCCCAGCCTCCTGCCAGGACACCGGCAGAAGAAGCCCAGACCAACTCCGCCACACACCAAACCCGCCGAGAGAGCGGTGGGCGGCGGGACATGCTCAGTGCGAGCGGCGGGCTCCGCCTCCGCCTGACCCGGATACAGACGGCGCTGCTTCGCCGCCGGCCCGCTGAGGAGCGTGGAGCCGGGCCGGCTCCTGCCACCGCCGGAGCAGCAGAGGGAGCGGAGCGTCCTCGGCGGCGCCATGGGGCTGTGGTGAGCGCCTGGCACGCCGCCCGTCCGCTCCGCCGTGCCCCCCTGCCCTGCGGCCATGGCCCCCATGGGGATCCGCCTCTCGCCCCTCGGCATGGCCGTGTTCTGCCTGCTGGGGCTGGGCGTCCTCTACCACCTCTACTCCGGCTTCCTGGCCGGCCGCTTCGCCTTCTTCATGCTGAGCGAGCCGGCGGCCGGCGGGCCCGAGACCCCCCGCGGCTCCGCGCCCGCCGGCGCCGTGGACCTGCGGGAGCTGCTGGCCGTGTCCGTCCTGGCCGCCGTCAGGGGCGGGGAGGAGGTGAAGCGGGTCCGCGAGGGCAACGTCCTCAACGCCAAGGCGAAGGGGAAGACGCGGGAGGGGGCCGAGGAGCAGCTGACGAGCGGCGACCTCCTTTCCAACCGCAGGATGTTCTACCTGCTGAAAGGTGCCTTCCCCGCCGTGCAGGTGGGTGTCGGGCTCCCTCCCGGGAGGCGGGCGGGCGGGCGGGCTGCTGCGGACCCGGGCCCGGGCCCGGGCCCAGAGCCGGGCGCCCCCTCGGTGTGGAGCTCCAGCGCCAGGCTGGTCGTTCCGGGCCGTGTCACGGCCTGAGGCGAACCGCCGGGCTCCCGCGCGGCCAGGGCTCTGCCGTTTGCGGGGAGACACGTGTCACCTCTCCGTTTTGTAACCGCCGACGGGAAATACTGCCCTTATCTTGCGTTTTTCCTTCCCCTCTTGCTGATTTTTGTGGCAGTGCCACCTCATGCTTGGTGCCCTGGGTGCTGGGTTGCAGGGGAAGGAGTTGGATCATGCATAAGCGAAGCCATGCGAGGTGAAACAATGTGTTTGAAATAATATGGGCATGGCGGGGGGCAGAAAACACCGAGTCTAACCATTGTGGATTATGTGCTCTCTGGTTAAGGCTAAAGGTAACTTCATAGCACCAATTCTGCATACGTTTATGCTGCTGAGATTAGCAATACTGTTATTTTCTTAATTATCTTTCCTGCCGTTTGTCCTTCCCGTCTTAAGTTATAAGGAGAGCCAGGAACGAGGAGAAGGGATTCAGAATTTGAGGTTTAGGAACATAGTGTTACAATATCTGAGTTTTTAGCTCACGTGACTTTGGGACAGCAGATAAGCTAACAGCTTGTGGATCACTGCCTACGTGGGCAAAATGAATTTACTTTTCTTTCAGAGGTGTACATCCCTCCCTGCTCTCATTTGCTTCTGAAATCTGGATCTAACACTTCAAGTCACACCCAAACCAGAACTATACTTTGAGGCTTTTCAGGTTTTGTTGGCTTTGTTCCCACTTTGGCTTTAGTAAATGGGAACTTCTCTTCAGTCTCTTGGTGTTAAATTCCTTAGCTTTTTACAGTCATTTGAAACAGATAGAAAACCCTAAGTTTGGATTTCCAAGGTGATGATTGCATGCTTTTCCTGGACAGGTTGACAGAAAAAGTCAGTAGTTTATGTTTTGGTTAAGTTTAGTTACTACTCAGTGAGTTTTCAGTGGCTGTTTTGGAAGTTCCTCAGGGTGGTGTGTAGTTTTTTGGATTGTTGGGGTTTTTTTCTTTTAAGTGTTGTAGAGAACCCATTGAATATGAAATCTAAAGGAATCACCAAATTCTTCAATATTTGAAATAAACTTGAGATGTGATTAATCTTCCTCTACAGAAAGATTATGAAGGTTATGTTCTGAAGATTGCTGGATTGTCTGTCAATGGCAAGCCACCTTCGCAGGCCCTACGTTAAAGGAAGAAAAAGTGTTGTCCCCTGTCCTCTTTTGCTAATCAGCATCCTCACAGAGCTTGGCATTACAGCATACCTGTATCACTGCCTGAAACCTGTACACTTTCTCCCGTTCCACAGATGGAGGGACTTCATTAGTTTAGATATGAGAGTTGTCTGTGCTTCTAGAGAAGGCTGGGGTTCAGTTTGGGCTTGAAGAGCTCAGTGAACTGTACTGCCTGTTCCGTGTCTGTGGTCACATGTGTAAACTCTGCTCCAGTGCCTGGGATGCATAGCAGTGATGGTCTGACTTATGCGTCTTCCTCTCAGAGGGCGTTAACTTTGAACATCTACTTTGAAAAAACTTTGGTACTCCTTTTTATTTTCCTAACAGTTGACTTGTGCTGCTAGTCTTTAAAAATAGATGGTACTTTCTAAAGTGCAGATGTGTTCTCAAGCACAGTATGAAGACAAAAATGTGTGTGTACATCTGTGGAACTGGAAAAAAATCAGGCTTATGTGTCTCTCGTGCACTCTCTCTCCTGCTCTCCCACCCCCCTTAGATTGACTGAGCTTGAGCATTGAGGATGACTAGGAAGAGTTTGTTTGACAAATCTTTCAGCTGATCTAGAGTTATTCAATCTGACAGATCAGCTCTGGGATACTTAGTGTTCCGAGTACATGATCTGGATAATAACAGCTTATCTCATGCGGCATTTAAAAAATATCCACTAAGCTGTATATACTGATAAGACATGCTGTCTCTTGAAGTCTATACTACGATGAAGATGTGCTCATAAACATTTGTTCAAACCAAAATAAAAATTTTGTTTTACTGTAGACATGTGGCACTACACACTCTCAGGTGTGAAGACAAGGTCTCATCTCAATCTGCAAATCCTTCATGTTTACCTTCAGCACAACGCATCTAAAACTGCTACTGTTTCATAGAACAGACCTTCTGCAGTTTTGGTGTGAATGTGAGGATTATAGAGGATTTCCTGAGACACCTTTCATGTGAGGCAGTATAAAACTGCATCTTGTAAGAAGCATTGTAGTTTGTATCTGTAGCCTTATCGCCGCGTACAGAGTGACGCTCCAGAATAAAAAACAGTGAAGTCAAATAAAACCCCTCTTCTCTTCTTGCCAGAGAAGATGCTGCGAACAAAAGCTGTCAAACAAAAACTGAAAGAATTCCAAGAGTAAACTTATGAAAAATGCTGATTTACTCGCATCGGGGAGTCGTTGAGCCTAACGGGGGTACCTCAATATTTAAATTGGTGCCAAATGCTGCAGCCAGGAAAAAAACAAACCAGCACAAAAACTGGGTGCCAAAATATGCCTATAATGCAAAGGAAATGATCCATTAATTGCCCTCTAAGAATAGCTATGGCTTTCCAATGTTTAAAAATAACCAGGAGAAGTCATTTGACTGAAATAAACTTAAGTCAGTGAGCAGCCTTGGATTCCCTGTATTGTGCTGCTGGACATAAGAAGGGAAAACTTGCAAACAATCTGTCTGAAGCAGATCTTCTCTTCAGGTGTGATTATTAAGAGAAGATGGAAGAGTTAGGCTTTTCACTTGCAGAAGCTGAAATAAATCTGGAAAGAGTCTTACAATCCTGACAGTTGCGATTCATAAAAAAACTTTCAAAATCTGAGGGGAGGAAGAGAGGAAAAAAAAAAACATAGAAAATGTTTTGCCTTTGTTTTTTTAAGTAAAGGTATTGTCTCTACAGAGGAAGAGGAACTCCACTGCTTACATCACCTGCTTTATTCGATATAAATAGATGCATTTGCATCAGTTCAAGACTTCTCACAGCTAGGTTAGGTAAGACCGAAGAGGAGCAGATCAATTCTGTTTTATGACTGTATAGTAGATTGAGTAGTGTTGAGTATTGTTATATCCCTCAGAAATACATGTGAGAAAGATAAGGGAGGAAGGGGCAAGTCAGTTATTTCTAATTCGGGTAGTATGCAGTGTTGTCTGATCGCACTCAACATCCAGCAATGAATATTTGCACACATCTTCTATGAAGTATGTTTTGTGCAGTTGAGTTTAAAATACACTTAATGCTAAAATATATGCAGTGGTTTCTCTTGATAAAGTCCTCAACTGCAGTTACAGGGTTGAGGTGTTTACTGCTCCTGCACTACCAGTGTGCTGTCCTCGTCTATTTGTTTGTCATGCTAAGAACGAGTTAAAGCTCTGATCCAGCTATAATAATCCCCTGTGCTCCTTTTCATTTTTTTTATTTCTTATTTGTCTTTTCTGGGTTACTTCACTGCTTTCCTGGTTGGTTCTCCATGCAGCCCCATTAATTCCTTGTGCTAGCACAGTGGTGGTGCGATAAGAAGGACTGGGATGGGAATCAGATGAGGGGATTAAGGAGATGCTCGAGCCAGCCCTGCTGCTGGGGGGGAGAGGGGACTGGGGAGGCAGTGTTTCCAACTCCAGTTAGAGACTGGCCAGAAACACTGGTA
The DNA here is from genome assembly GCF_018139145.2 of Gymnogyps californianus. Classification (NCBI taxonomy): domain Eukaryota; kingdom Metazoa; phylum Chordata; class Aves; order Accipitriformes; family Cathartidae; genus Gymnogyps; species Gymnogyps californianus. The sequence goes on from NC_059472.1 coordinate 41,835,214, forward strand.
TGTTCTGCCCAGAAGAGCTTCTCTGTTTGAAGAGGTGATCTCATGATACCAGGGTTTCAGCAGCATTACCTGGTAAAAGAGCTTCTCTCTCAGCGCCACGCATCAGGGTCTTCCATTTTTCTAATGCTGCTTGTCCAGGGGTCAGTGTCAGGAGCTTGATATCTGAATGTATCCAAGGTAAAAATGTAAAATAAAGGTTATTTAGGAATAACCTGGTTCACTTCACATTATGGCCTTACCAACAGCCTGCATCAGCACATCTGAAGGAGCAGCACCTCCTAGGCAGGAGTGATTGACAGAGGAAGATGTGTTCCTTAAACTAGCACTTTGGCCACATTCCCCCTGTCCTCTGACTATGAAAAAAAACAATTTTAAAGTGACCCACACAATTCTGCTATTTTGCTTCTGCACTATACTAGCGTTATTTTTACAGGATGCTGACTTCAGTCTTATTTGCCAGAATGAATTCTGCCCTATACTCTCATTATCAGCTGTTTGGGCTTATTTTTGACCAATGCATTGATTTATGTTCTATAGTTGCACCAGCTATATGTCTTGTTTTCTAGTGTAAATACTGAATAGAGAAATATCCTTTGTTTTTTCTTTTTTTTTATTGTGACTGTGATGGAAATCAAGTCGTCCTCTGTCCCAGTCTTTCTCGTCAGCTGGCAAGTAAGCACCACACAGCCACTCGCTCACTCCCCCGTGGTGGGATAGCGGAGAGAATCGGAAGGGTAAAAGTGAGAAAACTCGTGGATTGAGATAAAGACAGTTTAATAGGGAAAGCAAAAGCCGTGCACACAAGCAAAGCAAAACAAGGAATTCGTTCACCACTTCCCATCGGCAGGCAGGTGTGTTCAGCCATCTCCAGGAAAGCAGGGCTCCATCACACATAACGGTTACTTGGGAAGACAAACACCATCGCTCGGAACCTCCTCCCCTTCCTTCTTCTTCCTCCGGCTTTATATGCTGGGCATGACATCATATGATATGGAATATCCCTCTGGTCAGTTGGGATCAGCTGTCCTGGCTGTGTCCTCTCCCAACTTCTTGTGCACCCCCAGCCTCCTCGCTGGTGGGGTGGTGTGAGAAGCAGAAAAGGCCTTGACTCTCTGTAAGCACTGCTCAGCAGTGATGAAAACATCCCTGTATTATCAACGCTGTTTTCAACACAATCCAGAACATAGCCCCATACCAGCTACTATGAAGAAAATTAACTCTACCCCAGCCAAAACCAGCACACGGTCTTGCCACTGCCCTGAATCCGAACGTTCTTCTATCTCTTTCCCAGTTAAGACAGATGATAAATACCTCATTTCGAGTTTGTGCATGATAATGCTGGAATTGGGCATCAGTGTTTGAAATGGAAATTTAAGGACATGTCAGTTTTACTTCTAATGAGATTTTCTTCTAAATTAATTCCACTGTTTGAAGATTAATATCTCCAAGCACTCTGTTTTTTTTTATCAAGCTACCTGAAGTACTCTCTAGGTTTAAACCTGCTGTTTACAGGCTTCTGACCACAGTGTCAACTATCATACTTAGGAAACTGGAATTTCATCTGAGATGGCAAGCTCTGCATCTGATACTGATTCTGTGGGAAAGATAGATATGTTGAAGAAGTAGGTTTAAAAACCAAAATGCTACTTAAACTTCAGAAGGATTTCAGTGCTTTGCTGAATAAGTTCAGTAATTTGTCTCTTCATGTTGCGAGAATGGCATCCTCAGGTCTTGGGGTTTTTAACAAAATTAACGTTCTTCTGATTTGGATGATCTTAGCAACAGGTTTCGATGTAAAGCAAGAAGTGTGAATGTTAATCGGAAATCTCAGTAATAGGTGTTGTTTGGAGATGCATTTCTTAACATGGGTTTTAATTGATGCTAGATGACTTACGCTGTCTCTCTCTACGTAAAATGAAATTAAAGCCTGTAACTTTATGGTAATGAGTTCTGTGATTATCTTTTCAGATGTGATTGCAAGTAGTTCATTTGGCTTGTGTGTATACCGGGGGTGTTTAATCTGTCAGCTGAGCATCTGGAGATTTGAGTTTCTTAGTAGTGTAGCCACTCACAAACAGCAAAAGTTTTCTCAGTGTTATTTATTGTATTGGTAGACTTCTAACCTGGCCTTTTTTGATGTTTTCTTAAGATGGAAAGTAGTATTGCAGCTCTCGTGACAAGCTAGTCATCCCTTTCTCTTTGCTAGACTTGCATCTGTATAAAACTGTAACGGAGAATTTTGCCATCTACTGAAACAACTTGTGTGAGCTAATGAGCGAGTGGCTTTATTACTTTTACTGGTTTTAAATTTTAGTTGTTTCTACAGATTATTGGTGGAAACTGTGAATTCTGTGATCCATGCTGATTCCCTCTGCATTTTTGTCGTTTTCACCACCTTCTATTTGTCATAAGTCTGTAGAAGCAGAGTTGTCATCTGATACGTCTTTACCATTTATGAAAACCTGTTTGTTTCACTCTGCTTCCTGCCGGCTTAATGACCAAAGCCACATAACGAGTTTTGATAAGCACTAATCGAGCTTTTTAACATTTAGGCTTGTCCATATTCTTCTTTGCACATCCTGTCATCTTGTTCCTGCATGAAGTGACGACTTCTTGTCGTTAAAATAAATGAAGATGTAGGTGATGGTAGAGGAAAACTTCTGTCTGTCTGGACTTCTATGCCTTGAAAAATGCATGCCTCCATTATCTGTGTCCTGGAATTATTATAGAACTATTTGTTGTTTTCATTTGAAATGAATGACAACATGAAACTAGCAGGTTTTTATACCTTTTATTATTTTATATATTAGTATATTTTTATACCTTACACATTTATATACAAGTATACTTTTTATTAAACTTTATTACCTTTTAACAAGCTATTTATTTAGAGAACCATGTGATTCAGCAAGGTCCTCTCTATCCTTTCATAACAAAATCTGCCCTGCTAAAACTCTTTGTAAATTGGACCTAGCAAGAGGAACCTTTTTGAAAGGCATGAAGAAGATCACCTGTAAAAGCTCATTTTTCCTTTCTAATATGTTGTGGTAATCTAAGGAGGAAAAGCAGCCTTTGAAAAGGAAGCAGCTGGCTTTAAAAATGTCAGCATTGTGAATAAAACTAGAATTTTTTACTATGCTGGCAAGGCTACTATTCAAATTATTTAAAGCTTAAAGACATTTTAAATTTAAAAAAGGAAGTGATATTTTGGTTTATGAGTTTGCATTGTTTTCAGTGTCAAGTAACATAAGCTTTCAGGAAGCAGTTTTCGTTCATAGTAAAAACTGCTACTCGCTGCCCCAAAATTCAAAAGTTGGAAGGGAGGGATCGTGAGTGGTCCTGGCTGCAGGTGAGCTAAGTCTAGGTGTGAATGTGAGTCCTTCCTTATGTAGCAGGTTCTGGAGTCCTGTTTCGTAACCAGGATAAGTTAGATATTTTCCTCGGTTATTGGAAATACAGTGCTTTGACAGCTTCTTGCTGTCCTGGAGAGTGCTCTCCTGTTGTGCATATTTATACATCCTGACTTGTCAAGTGGGTGTTTACGTTCAGAGGTTTTGGCATCTGATTGCTTCGCACAATTTGTGTATGTACAGATGCTGTGAGAAGATGAGACGGCTTTTGCCTGTGATACATTTGAGTGAAAAACCAGAGAGAAGCTGAGCAAATGGAGATAAAATAGTCTGACTTGTAGTGTAGTGGGCATAAGGGCATGTCGCTCTTTGGAGCAGCATGACAGCAGTGGTTGGAGGGGCGAGGTGTGAGGCTCAGCCCATAAGTGGGGGAAAGCCCAAAGACTGCTGGTTGAACTGCTCTCCCCTGAGTTGTGACATCTCTGAAGCACAGTCAAATAACAGCAAATCAAGTACAGTCCCGTGCAGCCACCTAGTAGGTCAGTACGCCTTTCAAGGTGCGTAGTTGTGGGTATCCTCTTGTTGGTTGCTCTAGACGTTAGTCCAGAGGATGCATACAGTGACAAAATGTCTTCCACTGTGCACAGGGGACATCTCTCAGTCAGCCAGTAAGAAGGTATCAGAATCATTGTTGGTTTATTGTTCGTAAATGTTTGCATTTACTTATTTACTTCTATCCCTCCGCTCCTTTCCTCCATCTCCTGTCATGTGAATACAAATGGCAAAGTTAAGTTTGAATCTTGGGTATGCATAATGCTTACGTTGCATAATCACTGATGAAGTGGCTGTATATGTCATGCAGAGTTAGTGCCCTAACAAAACAGAACAAAGGCAAACACCTATTAATGTTTTACTAACATTCCCCTGTGCAAGCTATTTTGTCTGGGCCTCCAGGCTTTTCATTTTCATGGTCCCATTCAAATCAATAGACTTATCCATTGAATCATAGAATCATAGAATGGCTTGGGTCAGAAGGAACCTTTAAAGGTCATCTAGTCCAACCCCCCTGCAATGAGCAGGGACATCTTCAACTAGATCAGGTTGCTCAGAGCCCCGTCCAGCCTGACCTGGAATGTGTCCAGAGACGGGGCATCTATCACCTCTCTGGGTAACCTGTTCCAGCCTCTGTTCTTGAAATGTAATACATGGAATACTCTTATATTCATATTCTAACTAGTGAATATTATCTTTTGTTGTTACCTAAACTGTGGGCATGTTTTGTTTTGTTTTTTGTTTCCACCTTGAGTAGCTTAATTAGTATTTCTTCTTTATAATACAGGTGGGATAGTATTTGTGGTGTTCTCATTTTGTTTTCTATTCTAATACAACAGCACTGACGTTTGGATTTGAGAGGACTTAATTATCAGATGGGGATATTGATACTCTCAGGAATAAAGAGCTGTGCTACCTCATCTTTTTTCAAGATACTGGATTATTTGCGTATTAAAATATGAAATGAGTATTGGGATGAATAAGGATGTGGGGAAGGAGAGGGAATAATAAATTTAAATAAAATTCAGATACCACCGAACACTTTCTAAGAAAAGCATTGCATTTTCATGTACTGATGTTTATTTTTTAAAAAATCATTTATGTATTTGAACAGAAACTTCTATTTAATTTTTTTAGCATATATTTTTTCAGTTTACTTTATCTTCATGTGGTGGGTTGACCCTGGCTGGATGCCAGGTGCCCACCAAAGCTTCTCCATCACTCCCCCTCCTCAACTGGACAGAGGAGAGAAAATATAACGAAAGGCTCGTAGGTTGAGATAAGGACAAGGAGATCACTACCGTCACGGGCAAAACAAACTTGACTTGGGGAAAAAATTAATTTAATTTATTACTAGTCAAATCAGAGTAGGATAATGAGAAAATAAAACCAAATCTTAAAAACACCTCCCCCCCACCCCTCCCTTCTTCCTGGGCTTAACTTTACTCCCGAATTTTCTACCTCCTCCCCCCAGCAGCGCAGGGGGATGGGGAATGGGGGTTTCGGTCAGTTCATCACACGTTGTTTCTGCCACTCCTTCCTCCTCAGGGGGAGGACTCCTCACACTCTTCCCCTGCTCCAGCATGGGGTCCCTCCCGTGGGAGACAGTCCTCCACAAACTTCTCCAATGTGAGGCCTTCCCACGGGCTACAGTTCTTCATGAACTGCTCCAGTCTGGGTCCCTTCCACAGGGTGCAGTCCTTCAGGAACAGACTGCTCCAGTGTGGGTCCCCCATGGGGTCACAAGTCCTGCCAGCAAACCTGCTCCAGCATGGGCTCCTCTCTCCACGGCTCCACAGGTCCTGCCAGGAGCCTGCTCCAGCACGGGCTTCCCACGGGGTCACAGCCTCCTTCGGGCATCCACCTGCTCCAGCGTGGGGTCCTCCACAGGCTGCAGGTGGATATCTGCTCCACCGTGGACGTCCATGGGCTGCAGGGGGACAGCCTGCTTCACCATGGTCTTCACCACAGGCTGCAGGGGAATCTCTGCTCTGGCACCTGGAGCACCTCCTCCCCCTCCTTCTTCACTGACCTTGGTGTCTGCAGAGTTGTTCCTCTCACATCTTCTCACTCCTCTCTCTCACTGCTACTCCCCTGTAACTTCTTTTCCCTTTCTTAAATATGTTATCCCAGAGGCGCTACCACTGTTGCTGATGGGCTTGGCCTTGGCCAGCGGTGGGTCCATCTTGGAGCCGGCTGGCATTGGCTCTATCAGACATGGGGGAAGCTTCTAGCAGCTTCTCACAGAAGCAACCCCTGTAGCCCCCCTGCTACCAAAACCTTGCCATGCAAACCCAATACACTTTAATAGGTGAATTCAAAGGCGAAACTACAGCTGTGTCCTGCTGTTTCAAACCAGGAGAAAGCCTGAGTTTGTTCACCTCGCCACAGACAGCTAGCTAGTATTGAAGTAGATTTGTTGGGTGATGAGCTGCCACATAGACATCGTGAAGTGCTGGTAGGGAGTAGCCCAACACAGGTGCCACTGTGAGGTTCCCTGAAGTCTTTACATGGCTGGGACTGTTGGCTGTTTGTTCAGAGTACTGCATTTATCCACACGGGTTTGTAGTACACTCCTGAGTTGCTTCCCGTGTCTCTGAGCAGATCTGTATTCCAATGACCAACACGCCGGAGGAGAGTGTTTTCTGTGCAGTGGGTTTCCAAAGGCTGGGAAGGCCTGGGTGTTTTGGAAGGCACACCATGTGCTGATCCCGATGTTGCCATTGGACCTCTGCTGCTGGTTCCCGTGAGCAGCATCCCTTATCCATTACGGGATTCTTGCACCTCACAGACTCATTTTGAGGAAGCTCTGTGCTGGTGAGGTGCAGCCAGACTGCCTCATTTATGGAATGGTTTTTTGTTGACCTTTCAGTAGTAGTCCTTTCACCAATTTACATATATTTTATTAAAGCTCTGTGTTTGATGCCGTTCTTTGTGAGGAGGGCTTTCCCTTCAAGTATGACTGGGGAAGATTGCTTAAATGTAGTTAAACTCAGTGTCGGTGAGCAGCTTACAGAATTTCCTGAGACGGAAAATTTTTTTTCCTTTTACAGCTTACAGCTGTTAGGTGGCTAACCCCAAATAACTATTTATTTCTGTCTTCTGCTTGCTGTCTCAAGTTCTTGCATGATGGGTTGCTATCTAAATCTGACTCTTAGGAGTAAGCAAAGTTATGTATGTGATAGCAAGCATGCAAACTTTATAATTATTTGCACTAACGTAGCAGTTTAATTGACTCAGAGTGTCTTGCTGGAACAAACTCTGTTGTCTGAAACATTTGGCGTTGTGATTGTCTTTGTACCATAGCTACTCCTAATTTCTGAGTGAAGACTTGGGAATGCAGTCAACTACATATCCATATCACTACAGAAAAGCTTGAAATGTAAGGTCATGGCCTCTGGAGGCTTCCAGCAAATGAGAATGACAAGTAGGAACAGAACATCGTATTAACACAAAGGCAGTTTTCCGGGTATATTCTCATGCATTTAAAAAAAAAAAAAAAAAAAAAGAAGTGAAGTTCCCAGTGTTAAGTGATCCTCTCTCAGGAAACTATGTCTTGCGAAGCTTATAATGTAGCTTCCTAACAATAAATAAATTTAATAACTGCATGTGGTGGAATGGCTATGAATTTCTACTTGGACTATAACTCGTAAAGTATTCAGCCAAGGCTACGGAGTAAGTGGTCATATGCAAGGAAGAACTAGTGACCCAGTTGATGGGTTTGGTTTTTTTTTTTTTCCCCCTCCAGATGGCTATATCTCATCGCTATTTTTCCCCCTTTTTTCTTTTTTTTTTTCTGGCAGACTAATCATGGCTGTTGAGAGAGACTCCTCACAAGCATTATAAATGCTGCAGCGTTATGGCCACCGCTACAAAATTTGAACTAGCAGGAGGTCTTTCTCTGAAAACAATACCTTTCAGATAGTTACAGTCTTTTAATTCTGGTGTACTGTAACAACAGGTTTAACAAGATATTCTTCCTTTTGAGGATTGGTTCCAACCCTTTAACTTTTTGGAGGCCTCTTCCTTCTTTTGAGGAAATGTTCTTTTATAGTGGTGCATAATATGCTGTAGTGGAACTTAAACTGCCCAGGGGCTCTGTGGAGGCTGTCAAGTCTGTGGGACTAGTCATCTTGACTTTGCAGGACTGTTTTCCCTAGGGGAAAACACAATTGTCAGGTTTATTGTACAGTGACAGACGTTTAATTTGTAAATGTCACGGCAACTTCAAGGACTCTGTGTTTGGCATGCAATGCTTCAAATACTGGTTTTACGTGAGAAGACAGCTATGATGTATGGCTGGAGTTGCTGCAGTTCTGCTTGCTTTCTTTTTTTGAATTCTCTTGGAGAAGATAGCTCTTAACCCTTTGCTAATAACCTGTTAGAGTTGAGGTGTGTGATGTCTTTTCTTGTCATAATGTGAATTATGTAAAAATGCTGCTGATACAAGGTCTATAACATTCAAATGTAGTCTGATCGTTTCTTTATTTTCATTGTCTTTCAATGTCACTTGCCTACATCATCTGTAATAAGTTGTTTTAGTCAGAGGGGATTTGTCTGCTCTAGCAGTCAGATATCTGAATCTGACCTAGCAGTCTTGACTCCATCTGTAGCAAGTAAAGGGAAATCAGTGGTTCTAGGTTGCAGACACATTGCATCCCATGTGCGCCTACTATTTTGCCTTGACTGGACATCAGAGCTAGTCAGTTTGGCATCCCTTTAGAATTATATTAGAGGAAGCCACCTTTAAAGTTAGCAAGAATGAAAAAGCTTGTGTTCCTAATAATCTGAAATGTCGTAAAAGTCCAGATTGGTTACAGTCAACTTCAGACATACAACCTACACATCTAAGCCTTAAGCATCGTTGTCCTACTAAGTAATTAGTGGAGTGACACATTTCTGAAGGGTTCACACAGGCTGAAGCTTGAAAGGTACAGTAGCAATGATTTCCTTATTATTGGCACTAGAAGAAGCATAGAAATACTAGTCTCCTAATGTAACTGAGGTGCTAAAAGTAAATGGGATGAATTTGTCTAAATTCCTGTTAGCACCACTTATGTCCAGTTGCCTTACAGCTCTCCTATAAACCATGTTTGCAGTGGTAGTAAGCTGGTAGGACTGGGTTAAGACAGATTGATCCATATTTCCCCAGTAGTTCTTCCTGCCAGGTTATGTGATGTTTTGTAACATGAGAGATCATTACGTACAGTGTTTTGTGATAACTGTGTCTCTTGTGATCCAAAAATATCTTGCTACTGCAGTCACAATGACATTCTATTGGGTTTTGCAGAACGTTCTTCCATTCAACAGATTGGGACTGTGTGCTCCGCTACTGGACCAAACTCTGTTTGGCATACTGAAATGCCCTCTGGTCCAGAATAAAATTAATTAAGCTAGGCAGCAAGTGACAGTAGGCTTAAATGTGACCTTTGACTGCTGTTTATAAATGTTCTTCATGGGCCTTCTTAGGCCTTACCCCAGCCTACCCTAAAGACAGATACAGAATGTTATTAACTTGTTTATAAAATAACATTCATCTGACAGTTGTGTAATGGTTACATCCAGTTTAGCTGCTTAAATTGCTAGTTGTAACTCAATGCTGGAAGCAGGAATATATACTAGGATTCCTGTTCCCCCAAGTCATACCACAGTCTGCAAAATATTTGTTGATAAAATATCTGTACATTTCAATCCGTATCTACTGATCTGTATAAATGGAATATTAGACCCCTACTATATCTGTATACCGCATGATTCTCCAAAGTCAAATGTTCTGCTTGTAGTCTTTGAAGCAACTGCATTTAACTTTTGATTTAAAAAAACTGTGATTCGTACTCTGAGAACGTTCAGGAGGAACTGCTGCAGCCAAAGAAACAGTGTCCAGCTGTGGTGTGGTTCCCAGTAAAATTCTAGATTGCACTTTTCCATTGCTTGTCACATGATGGTAATAGCTTGTGAGTTGCTGAAAAATGACTAATTCATTCAATTCTAGCTGGAGGTGAAGGGAGAAAACGAAGATGTGAGCAAACCTCTAATTTTCCTGAGTACCACAGTTACTGTATCTGATAAGTTAATGCGACTACTTTTGTTGTCTTATCATAGATAAACTCTGAAGAGCGTGTTGATACAGCTGATCAGGAGACAGTCTCTTGGGATCGCAGTATTCCTGAAGACATAAAACAAAAAATACAGCCTAAAGAGGTTCCAGCAGAAAGTGTTACTGTCTGGATCGATCCGTTAGATGCTACGCAAGAATACACAGGTAGCTGATTCTTGTTGACAAATCATGTGTGTAATTCTGATGTCTGCCTTTTATATTGGAGACAAAATAGTAAGTATTTAAAATGACATCTGTTGTTAAAGTGTGTTTTGTCAAAGCTGGTGTGATTTAATTGAACAAATTCATAATGAAATCTCTATAGTTATCAGACCACAGTGTTTACTTTTATATATTCCAACTCTGAATTACTTTGGTATTCCTTGCAACTAAGTAATTGCTAAAATAAATGGTAACTGTCATTTATGGATTCTGCTGGAATTACACATTTCTTTATTTCAGTTATTACTGTGGCAACACTAAATATCTCAGAATATTTTTTGTTTGTTTATTTAAAGGGAATACTAAGTAAATATTCTATTCAACTTGATATAAAAAAAATTGTTACAGTTTTTAAAAAAAGCATGCATAATTCAATCTTCCCCTTTTTCAAATGTTTTAAGATGTCACATAAGCAGTTCAAGGCAATCCAACTAAAATTCTTGCTGATAAGTACTGCAGAACAAACAGAAAAGTGGGGATTTTCTTGCGAATATTCCATTGATACAATCACCTTTTCCAGTGAATGTTCTTTGGTATTTGAATTATCAGCTTTGAACCAATAGAGGATAGGAGATGGGGCAGAGAGGGAGAACCTAGGGGCACAGATTACCATGAAAATACGTGCTACATAAGACACAGCTGTTAGCATTAGATCTGGTAGGAGTATAGGTTACATCTACTGAACAGGAAAAATTGCTGGAAAACTGAAAAGTCTTTGAAGTCTTTTGAAAACTGCAAGGTTTTTTGAAGATACAACAAAGTTACATAACTGTAAGAGGCAGAATGTAGACTAGTCTTCAAAGAACAACATTTCTATAATGTCAGGTCTGCTTTCTTTTTGTGTTCTTGGCATCTGGCTGTAAACTTGCTCACTTTCTCATTTTGCCCACAGAGGATCTTCGACAGTATGTCACGACAATGGTTTGCGTGGCTGTAAATGGTAAACCAGTAATAGGAGTGATACACAAGCCGTTCTCAGCATATACAGGTACCTTTATGCCTTCACGTATTTCCAGCATCTTCAGTCATAGTGTTAATTAAAATTTGATGTTTGAGAGAACATATGTAGGTATAAATGAGAAAATAGTACCTGGGGCAAAAGAGCGCTGCTGCAGACCTCAGAATTAGAGCTGCAGATGTGTTCTGTGCTGTAAGACCACAAAGGAAAATGCTGCCCTTGTTTAACATAAAAATCATGCATTTAAAACAAACTAACTGAAAATATGTTTAAGAATTAAGATCCCTTCAATCAGAGTGCTTATAGCAAACCAAAGAAAGTGAAACCTACACATACTGACCGGTCTTATGTGTGCTGTTAGTCTTTAGCAGAAGAGTATTTTGCTCATTCAGCAGAAGAACTTGGGTCCGTGATATCATACCCAGGAGCTGGTGTTTATTCGGTGTGAATAACAAAGATTGATTAAAGATCTTAATGGCAGCTGTTTGTATGTAACAGGCAAGACTGCCTAGCATAGCCTTACTGATTATCTGACATGCTTTTAATGCCACAACCATGAACTAATTAATTCTTTAGTATTGATGATGTATCAGTGAGCATGGCTGCAAGTTTGGCAATGTGTATGCACTTTTGAAAGCTTCGAAGTAGTTTTAGTATTCGCGTCTTACTATATATTTGAAACAAGAATTTCTGTTCTCATTTTCCCTTAGGCAATACTGACCTCTAGAGTTGTGAAGTTATGCAGTAGCTCTGGCACAGAAACTATGTCTGAATAAATGTATTTTTTATTTGTTCTTCTTTTTTGCCCACTGAATGCTCAATATTTTGTGCTAAATATTTTACTGTCTTTAAATAGGAACTTAATTTCCAGTCATTTAAATATGTGCTATATTCCAATATGCTTTAATAATCTTGGGGGTTTTGGAACATATTTTTCTAAATATCAGCATCTATCTGAAGAAATGTTTTTTTAGCACTGTAATTTTGAGAATTTATCTCCTTTAATAATAGTAAAGTATGAAATGTTTAGACATGGCATCAGATGAGATGCAATGAATCCTGTCATTCTATGTGAAGAGTATTCATTTCCCAAGCTGGAAATACCAATATGTTGTGAGTAGGATTGTTCCTAATACTAGCACACAAATACAAAGCAATAAAGGGCAGTTGGCATTGTTATTACACGTAACTCAGTCTGTTGCCATACAATCTGGCCCTCTACTGAGATGAAATTGCTGGTTAGTCTGCTAAGTAAATGTCAAATTAATGGTTAGGGGCTGCCACCTACCAAGCTTGGCTTTGAACCTCATGATGAAACAAGTGGGAGGTTGTGTATTCTAAATCCAGTCCTCCGAAACATACCATCAAATGTTTTCCTTAGTATTACTATCCTCCTGAGCGATTTCCTTCCTTAGCATTACTATCCTGAACAAAATGACTCAGTAACATTTTTGCTATCTGCTTTGAAGGGTAGTGGGGCTTTTTGTTCTTATAAAAAGGTTGTTTGGGGAAATATTGGATCTATTTCTGACTCGGAGCCATCCTTCTAACTTCGGTGGCTTTCCAGTTGCAAGTTCTAAATATTACTACTTGGGATTTTTCCCTCTTCCTCTGTTTTTTGGAAGTATCACACAAGAATCATCAGGCATGGGATAATGCCATATGCACAGAAAGGGGGGGGGGTGGGGCTGTTTCTCTTTCTCTTCTGCTTGTGCACACATGTAGGCATGCACCCCTTCCTTTTGTCAGCCCTAACTTTCTCTTTTGCAGTAGGGAGGGAAATTAAGTCAGAGGCATCAATTCCATTTTCTCAGATAAGTATCATTTTATCTTTACACTTAACAGAGATTGTCTTTTGTAAATCTTAGTAGAATTTGTGTTTCTCTTGTAGCCTGGGCAATGGTGGATGGTGGGTCAAACGTAAAAGCTCGTTCCTCCTACAATGAGAAAACTCCAAGGATTATTGTATCCCGCTCCCATGCAGGAAAAGTTGAGCAGGTTGCACGGCAGACATTTGGAAATAAGACTGTGATAATCCCGGCTGGTGGAGCAGGTTTGGTTCCTTAAGCATCCTGTCCATTTTATTGCTTCCGAATGGTTTAACGGGATAGCTGTTATTAGACAAAAGGATATAACTGTGGCATCTCTTCTTTTTCCTGTTACCTTTTGTTCTTCACATCCCTAAAAGCAAGCACTTGGCAATAGGGTATAGAAACCTAGGTTTATAGGCAATAGGTATAGAAACCTATGTGCAAACTCAGTTCAGGCTTCAGGCTGTTCACAAGTTAGTATGTTAGTGAATCTAAGCCTGGACCAGCAATGTTATTGTGGTCCTTTCATTGAACACACTGATGTGCGTTCACTGAAGGCACCGATGCCTCTGTGGAGGAAAAAAGGTTGTGTGGCCACATACAGAATCACGGAGGAGAATCTGTTGGTTGTTAGTTAACTAGAAGTATGTTTAATTAAACAATTTTTTAAGAAAAAGCCATTAAAGTTTGGTATTATTTCTTGCCTTTGTATCGAAAGAGAAAACTAGTGTCACTAAAGTCCATTTTTATCTGCCTCATATTCAGTCCAAAGAGGTTTTAGCTTACTTTTTGTAACCTTACACAGTATCCTTGTGCGTGTTACTGACAGAATGCAAACATGTGAAGCAATAGCTGTTTTAAAGTCTCAGAAAAGCCATGCAAAATTTGAATTTTATGGAAATGTATCTTTCTGTGTCTTTAATATGGAAAGCTAGAGCTCCCTTACATATTGTTTAGTCAAGAAGATCTTGCATGAGTTCTTGACAATGAATCTAAAGAGTTTTCTTATGATAAAGGAAGTGAAAGTGTAACTGATTATAGCAGATCTTCTCCAGGGCTTGACTCTGTATAAGAAGATAAAGAAAGGAGCAGTTTAATGAAACAAGGATATTGGTTGAACAGTTGAAAAATTAAAAAAAATTCCATAAAAGAAAGAATACTATTTTGAGCAATGACTTTGTACTGCATAATGTATGATAAAGGGGAATGCCCTGGGCTGAGTTGCTGTATTAAAGAGTGGTATATGCATCTTCCTTCTATTGTAATAAAAAGCCAGGAAGAAAAAGGTAGACTTCAGCATAATACAGAGATTGAGAAATAAGTGAGTGAACGTAAGAGCAAAACTGTATTCGAGTTTCTGGGCTTGTTCTTTTAATGTGTCTCTCGATAAGTCTGTGTAGCATATTGGTAAAGGTTGTCTAAAAATAATGTGTCTCAAATACCCAAGGCTTTAATTGGGGTACAGTGAAAAAATCCTGGGGGGGGGGGGTCCTTCTTCAAATTTTCTGTACAGGTCAGAGGGCAGACAAAGTTTATTGGTGCCTCCGCCATTATACTGGATGGCATGATATAATTAATGACATCACTTTCCTAAATTTTGCATGTGCATATTATTAACACTTAGTAGTAGATTTTTGTGATGAACAGGAAAACTTGGTTTAACTTTTTTTTTTTTTTTTAAACTTCTGCCCATTTCTTCTAGGTTATAAAGTGTTGGCCCTCCTTGACGTGGCTGAAAAGAATCAAGAAGAAGCTGATGTGTATATCCATGTCACCTACATTAAGAAGTGGGACATATGTGCTGGAAATGCAGTGTTGAGAGCATTAGGTGGCCATATGACTACCCTGACTGGTGAAGAAATTAGTTACACTGGCTCAGATGGCAATGAGGGAGGACTTATAGCCAGTATCAACATGAACCATAAAGCACTAATTGAAAAACTTCCAGATCTGGAAAAAACATCACACAAATAAACTTGACTGATGGAGAAGTACAAGTCGTGCTTTTGTAGCCTCCAAATGCTGTGTCTGAAGAAGCAGGTGTGAAAACCTGCTGGGAAAGATGCAAAGCAAAGCAGTTTGGTGTGGGTTTGGGGACTATATCATACATTGGGTTTCTTCAGTGGTGGTATTTAAAAAAGAATAAAATAATAATAATCAGAAGTAGGAAGGGGACTGACTGCCTCACACCTCAGTTTCCATGTTTTATTTTTTTCAGACTGTTTTCATGCAGTTCTTATACTCAAGGTGCATACACAGTATATATTGGTGAATGTAGGTGAACTAAAGAAAAATCCAAATTTACTCATAAAATAACCTAAGTAGTTCTCACAGGAATTTCTTGGAACCTTTTACATCTTGTTACTGTACTTGTAGTAACTTCATAACGAATTAGGTAGGAAAAAAGGTTGATTTGTATAGGCATCTGATAACTCTGTAAACAATTTAGCAGGAAACATGACTCTGTGTTCTGTATCTGCTGAACAGAAAGCACAAGAAGGTTGACACAAATTTATATGCAACAGCAGTTTATCTTTGACAGTGTGGCACTCCTTCTGCTTTTTAAGAGAAAAAAAGAAATGTTCTGTACTGTTTTGACTTTTCCTGAAGATGTAAACCAGTTCAGTTCAGATGGGTTGTGAATATCAATGTTTTATTGATCAGTGTAATTATTTCCGTATACCTTTTTAAAAGAAGGCAATGTTTCCTTGTATAGTTTTTAACAGTTACTTCTTGTCCTTGATTTCTGCGTACAGTGTTGAAGATGCATGCTAGATTTTTCTCTAATGTAGGACTTGTTCATCATTTCGTGTTTGTGCCTATAGAAGCAGCCTCTTCCTTCAGTACCTGTTTCTTTTGTTTGTTTGGTTTTTTCCATTGGACAGTCATATGGAATGAGTTTAACAGAAATAGTAAGTTGATTGGTTGTTTCCATTTACAACTTATAAACCAGCAATTTTTCTACAACCCCAGAAATAACTTTCTGTCTTTTTAGGTTAAGGCGCACTCTTTTCTGCAGAAAGCTCTTGAGCCATCCCAGCCAGCTTGTGGTTACTTGGTTTGTGGAAATTTACATAGCGAGAGACCATTTGAACTTGAATCTGTTTAAGCAAGTTTGAAGAACACGTGGCGCTTGAAGTACAGCAGGGTCTGCAAAACTTTACCAAAAAATGTTCTTTGTCAATCCAATATACACAGAACAGAACATGGGCCCTTTGATATCAAATGACAATTTGTTGCACCTCTAAAATATGTGGACTTCTATCTGCAAAAATGTAACCATCTGTATTGTTGTTCTCTGCATCCCTCTGAGGGGTTTCAGAAGGTTAAAATGTACCTGTTGTTTGAATTATCAGTAGTTTGAATTAACCATCTCTCCTCAAGAAAGCTAAAATTCTTCGTTAATACAGGTGTTTTCTGTTCAAAGTTTATTCAGTATAAGCTTAGGCTGTTTAAACCAAATTGTTAATTACTTTCATTTTAACTTCTTTCATCATACTGCTGTTGTGATTAAAAAGAGGTTTTTCTCCTTATGTCAGTAGCGGAGCATGTCTAGATACCTCTTCTAACATCTAGCTGATGTTCACATTTCCAAAAGACCTCCTCAGATGTTGCATAACTACAAATACAGACTTTTATTTTGTAAACTTACTGGCAAAGTAGACTGAAGCTTAGTCCTACTAGCCTTTTGGTACGGGTAGTATTTTTTAGAGAACTGTTTTTCCAAAATTGACACTATTGCTGCTGTATGAAAATAGCTTTTACACATGTAGATAATATACAAAGCAACTTAGCTTCCAATTTTTTAATTTAATAAACTACTATATGCTATGACAAACAAGTGAATATGCCCTTTTTAAAAAGGGTCTGATCTATTTTGAAAAACTTGTTGAGCTTCCAAACCTCAGTGAAGAATAAAACCCCAGATATTTATCAAGGCTTTAGTAATATTTTGCAAGAAGACTGAAGCTTTTTTTCCTTCAGGCTGATTTAAATGACTTAGTCTAATAAAAAAAGCAGCTCTTCTGTTTATTAGTTAAAGAACACAGATTAAAATTAAAATTTAAATATGAGAAATAGCCATAGTTAGCCTAGTATAAAAACCTAATTGTGTCACAGAGGTTGAATGCACAATATTTAAATAGGCAATTAAGACAAAGTCTGTGGCAGGTTGTGGTTTTAGATTCAGGTTGAAATCATGTGTAAACCTACCTTGTGAAAATGTGACTGCTTTTATTTTGGGTGCGATTCTATCACTTCCTTGCATAAGCTGTGATCAGACTTAGCTTCTGTATGAGAAGTGAAAAGTAAGATAATGTTATATATCGTACAAGGGCTTACTTGCATCTTAGTTGAAGGTATATAGCAGTAAACAGAAGTATTTGCCTAAATTATTTTTCCTTAGGAAGGTAATATACAATGAAGAGCTTCAGCCCTCCTTTCCTTCCTCCCATATGCTGGCTAAAATACCTGGTCTTCCATAGGAAGACATGCTTGTTTAGACCCATTTATATCCTAAATTGCTTTGTTGCAATGGATCTTAGTGTTCAGTACCTTTCACTGGGGACCCTTATTGGCCCAATCTCACTTCTTGAGAAAATGAAGAAAAGGTGAGAGTGAGGTGCCCAGTTAATTACTTCTGGTACAGCCTGAGCTCATACAGCTTTCCCACAGCTAAGGCTTAAGGTGGTGCTTGGGGTCTCCCAGTCTAGTTTAAAGAGGAGCTGCTTTGAGATGAGAATAGGTAAGTACCTGGTGAATATCAGTTTCTGATGTCATTTTACAGTAAATGCAACTCTTAACGCAGACCAGCAAGTATTCAAAAGTGCTTGCTTAGTGCACATGTGCCAGTGCACTTCGATATTTGTTTGTATGGTGTTAATAGTCAGTACATCCTATTTCTTTGACTATGTTTACACTCCATTCTAAAACATTTTGCTATTCAGGCTTAAATATTTGTTTCGTCTCAGCTGTGTGGATGTGACTTAAGCTTATGCCCAGAGTGGTACGAAATCATACTGTACCCGTGTCTCACTGCTGAGCTAGAACATTGTTCTTTACATTCTAGCCTTTTCCACGTAAAACTGTCATACCATTTTTAGGGATGCTACTTAAAACAATTGCATGGTGTAGGTGGGTCCTACAAAATTATGTCTTTTCTAAAAATTTTAATTAAAAAAATTTATGGTATCGTTCTAGCTCCAAACAAGGGAAGTAAGAGAATGCATTGTTTTAGCATTGGTTTTCCAATGGTGGATTTTTTGAGTGGCTATTATGATTAAGGTAATTGCAAGTGAAATTATTCTAAAGCCGTATGTATTTTCTCTTTTTCATTCTGCTAAAAAGAGTGGATGGTAGCATAGATGATACCTCGTACTGTACCAAGAGTCCTAACTTTCATTCCTTGAATGAATGTTTTCTAAATAAATGGACACAGAAATAAAAGGGTTGACTGTTATACTTAACTGATTTCGAGTTTAACCTATTTGCCAGACTTTTACAGATGGACTTATATAAGAGCTGTTTGTTCTGATCTACAGAGCACATAATACTAATGAAAATACTTAGCAGAGATGGCTTACTTGGATGGTGAATTAACCATACAGGTGAAGCTGCAAAGTCATCTAGTGATGTTGTTTCATATATTTGCTTTTACTTCATGGTCATTAGAGTGGACGGATTTTCTAACTGGCTTCAAGTGTGAGAAGAGGATTTTTTTTGTTTTGTTTTGTTTTTTAAATGGCCAGTGGTTGGAGATGAGGGGCATGGAGGGGAGTCAGCACTGGAGTTCGTCTCTGCTTTTTTGTTTATAAACAGATGTACTGCAACATCTTTGTAGCATCCTCTTATCTGTTGGAGTTGTACAACAGCGGTGCAATATTGTATACTCCTGGTTTAATAGTGTAAAATGAGGAGTCCACATCCCCCAGAGCAGTGCAATGAGAAGTGACAGAGTGTTGTGCTGAGCCTCATCTGTGTTATGCCAGCCAAGGCTGGCTGCTTCATTGTCTTGTGAATGTTGTTCCAGTTGCGGTTTCTCTGATGGCAAAACTGCTTTTGTAGGCTACTGTCTCCCCAGTTACGCCCAAGCCCTTTGTGGATCTGTTTTCTACAGTAAACTAGAGAAGTGAAGAGGAAAGAAGCAGATGGCTGTGCTGGGGAAATTGTGACAGAGAACACTTATTTCCATTTCTTGATTTAAATTACATCAATAGCTTCATGTCTCTTGTCCTTCAGGGGTTAGATAATCATACAGTTAAGATTTAATGCACCACAGATAAATGCCTGCAGGATTTTAAGCCCAAGCAGGATGAGGGCGGGGGAGACTGCCTCTAACCAAGGAGAGTCTGGATGGATGGCTTCCTGTCAGGCCATTCATGCTGAGCCTTTTTTCAATGCTTTGTAGAGATTTAGGCCCTTTCACACAAACAATTACAGATTTGACTTTGCCAAAATATCATTCATAGTCTATCTTCTGACCTGCTATCCTCAATGATAAAGCTGTGCCATATCCACTTCACTGTCATGTAACTCGCTAAGACAAGACTGTGGTAACTGAGGACTCAAAGATTGCTTGACTTTTGAACCACACATTCTGGCAGCTCTTATAATGAAGTGCTAGTGCCTGCTGCGAGTGTTCCCACCCCACAAGCAGGTCATGCCACACACGGTTCATATCAAGAAGCTGTTGAAGCCTTGTACTTCATGGTTTTCAGATGCCACACCAGCTCTTTCAGCTCTTCTGAGAGAGGTTCAGAAGTGCTCATCCAATTTCCTTGAGGCTTCCTCAGGACCCAGTAATTAGCAGCCACTTTTCCATCTTTGCTGTTCCTCATCTCTCTGTTCCTTCCTGATCCTTGCTCCTTTCTTAGTCCATGTGGACAAGAAAAATGAGAGATCAGAGGTGGAGACAGTCCCAGAATGAAAGGGCCACAGAAGCAAACTATCTAGTTTATCCTGAAGCTGTTAATGATTGGGACCAAGGTCTAAGGTGCTGATCCTACCAAAACTGTGATAGATGCCAACAAAATAAAGGCAACTTGAAGAGAGGTTCATGTGATTGGTGCTACTGAACATGCAGAAAAGATGCAAATGGACTAAGGAGAAGTTAAAACTGTCTCAAAAAGGAGAAGAAAACAGCTTTTCAGTGTAATGTTACAAGCATTCGGCATTTCTGTCCCTCTGGGTGCAGAGCTTCGTTGCTTATGAAAGAGGCTCCATTGGCCCTCTGTGAAAGGCCTGATTTTGCTGAAGTCAGTAGCAGCATTCCCGCTGAATTCAATGTGAGCAGAAGCAAGCCAGATAAAACACGAACAGTAAATTAAGCTAAGTTCTGAAGAGCTCAGCTTCTGCCAATATAGCAAACAACCTGGGTTGTGTTAAACTCACTTCTGGCGGCATCAGTCTACGTTACTAGAGAACTTGGAAACGTCATCCCAGTGTCTCGAGGTTCTAAGTCTGTCAGGTTTTTTTATGGTCTACAGCTGCTAGAGCCCACTTTCAGATAATGTTTTCAACCCTGATTGATCCTTATTTGTAATTCACATTTCTTTTTTCTCCCCAAAGGGCCAGCAACACTCCGGCATTTTTCCTGTTGTCCCACCAAATTGTATTAGCATTTTCCAATTGTGTGCCAAATTGAAATAACAATTCTATAAATAAACTCTCTGAAAATACTGGTCTGTGAGAGTGTTTTCCTGCATCTTGTTGTTCTGTTCGGTATTTATTGTTTCTTTGTGCACTAGATATTTTTTTTCTTTTCCAGTAATGCCTGTCAGGCTGCTTCAGCTGTGCTATGTCCATCGTGTGTGCATGACTTTCTGCCTGAGGGATTATCGTTATTGACAGGTCCAACCAAGTTCATGATAAATAGAATTCAATTCACCATTTTTGCTTTCATATGTGTGTTGTGAAGGTTGGTGGATTTATGTGATGGAAAATGAGTGCTTAGAAATCCACCATATAGTATTGTTCCTTGGATCTGAAGAAGTTTTCCTTCCAACATCATCTCCAGGACTCTTCCTAATTATGTTACTTCATTCTGCTTGAGTCTCTTGTTTCCATGAGAGTAGTAGTAGTAGAGTAGTAACTGTACCGTTACTAGCCCTTTTTCTAATAACGTGCCACTCTTCATAAGTGAAACCGTGGAATAAGTTGAAAGATGCTTTTATGTCCCACATCAATATGACATTTTGGGCTGTTCTTGGGTGCAGCTTCAAATACGGTTGTTGTCACCCCTACCAATATGTGCAAGACTGGATGTACAATGAAGTTGTGTATCATCCTGGCAATGCTGGCCTTGATGTGCTTTGCTGATTCTCATCTTTTCCCAGGTACGAACCAAAATTGCCAGGCAGCCTCTGTGCCAGCACGGTCCAGTCAGTATTCACAAAGACTACGTTTTAGTGGGCCTAAAATTGCGCTCTGGCACTAATACTGATTGTACATACTACTAAACACTTTCAGACTCCAAAACAGGGTGGCTGCATGTGGACTGCTCATTGAGAAGTGTCCTGGGATCATGCAGACTACTGAATTGTGCCTGGGAAATTGTTTGGGACGGAGCTGGTTTGCTTAGGCCAAAAACATGCTGAGGATCATGCTGTGGTACTGACTGGCAAGCTGTGGAGTCCAGGATCATTCTGGACTGTATAACTGACTTGTATGGACATAGGCAATATATGCCGCAGGAGCTGTACATGGATGTTTTGAAAACCTGTGTTGATCGTATGTGATCTAACCAGATAATCAGCATGGAGTATTTGTCAGTAATTTGGAGAGAAGTGTCTGTTGCGATGCTCTGAAGAGCATTTTGGGGAAGGAACAACCCAGAGGAGCAGGGGTTCTTTGTGTGTAAATGGATATTTGCATTTATCAGTGACATAGACATTTTCCCAGCTGCCTTTGATGACACTGTCTGTGCAGCAACATGGACAGCCCGAGCGGCAGGCTTGTCCGAGGAAAGCATAGCATGTGTCTAGTTACTGTGTCATGTGACTGATTGCCGGACTAGCTGATTCTTATGGCCAGTTTGGGAACTTTGCTGCGCTGAAAATGCTGTCTTTTCAAGTACACTGGTTAGGAAAACATCAAAATTGCACTTTACTGTGGGTTGTGTTAAGGCACGCGAAGGGCAAAAGCACAAGTATGGTGACACTTGGACAACAAAGGAGATTGCAGAAGTTGAGTAAATAACGTTAACAGTTGGTAGCTGCCTTGTTGAAAATGATTGTATCCTTTGGGAGGCCTGAAGGACTGAGTGGTAGGCTAATGTCTACTCTATGCTGTCAGCCATTTACATGAGGCTCTGAAGCTTGCATTTCTCCCACTTGAGCCATCACTGCAGTGCAGTATGGCGTAAGAGCTGGGTCGCTAGCAGTGCTACTTCCAGGCTCTGAGTGTTGCCGTGTTATACTGATACCACACCAAAGACTTGCCCCGTGCTTGGACCTGGAGAAGGCACCCTCTGGCCACCAACACTGGTCCCAGTGGCAGCCTCCAGCCTCACCTCTGACCAGGGCTCGGCTTTGCCTGAGCCACAGAACCTGCCCCGGGGCCAGCATTTTTGCAGGTTTCCTTGTTCAGAGCAGTGTGATAGGTAACAGGCGTTAACACTGTGTACAAAAACTAAACAGCCCACAGTGGCATCCTGCTCCCCAACAACGTAAACCCAATTTATGGCTCCCTTTTGTCTGTTGGATCAGCTCCTCACATATATTGTGTTCTACACCTTCTTGTTTTCATTTTCTTCTTTCACGTGGTCATGTTGTCCATATGCTATTCATAAGTGCAGGCTAAAATCATTAAAAATACCGTAAGTTCAGTTCAAGTCATGCGTGCCTAAGAACCATTTGCACATTTCTTTCTTTGTACAATAGTAAGACTGTCCTGAGTGGGCTTCTTCTTGTCTGTTGGCACACAGACATCCCGCACACTAGTCTAATGTCTGAGGGCTTTTCACTCATGGTCTCCAACTCCAAATGTCAGTTCACTTGTAGTGCTACAATAATTAAACTGTTTTTCAGGATAGCTGCACAGCACTGTTTTAACTTGGTCTGGACCCTAACTCGGTTGCTTAAAGGCATTCTAGGAGTCTCTGGCAGCCAAAGAGGAGAATTTCACATCCCCAGGGAAAGGGCTGAACTCCCACTGCAGAGGATGGAAGGCTGACCTGCCGCCACGGGTGGGTACAGAAGCAGTGGAAGCACAGTCAGGCAGCTGGGAAGCGGCTGTGGCAGTGCTTTGCAATTGGGTCAGATGAACTGGAGTGGGTGCCCATCACCTCTGCTGTGGGCCTAGACTTGGTGACCCTTTACTCGTCAAAATTCTCAAGTAAAATGATTCCAAATTACAGGAATTCTTCTAAATTAAGTGGTATGATCTAAATGAAAGGCACAACAGGCATTGTGCTAATCTATAGTAGTTCTGTTAGGGCAATGGACTGATGTGAAACTACACGGATTTAGCTTTTACATTTTAAAACCACACATCCTTCTTCCAAAGGGATATACTTATTGTAGAGTTAAGAATGCATCAAGTTTGCACTCGTCTCATGTGAACTCCACCCAGGCTGGGTCAGTCTGGTGTCTTTGTATTTGCAGAGAGCAAATAGCACAGTGCACGCTCTATTTCTGCAAGGGGATAGTATTCAACTAAAATAAAGGGGATCAAATACATATGAATTCTGTACTAGGGGAAAGGCAAGTGTTTTAACCTGCTTCCCATAATTTTCTGAAATCTTAGTACCGGAATCTGTTGGAAATATTTGCATCAACAGCAAAGATTTTCAATTATTTTAGCAAAAGAAAAGTATCTCTTGTATGTAATGTTTTCTACAGGACTGAACTGCCACAGTTCTGCTTGCTATTCTGATAAGATCCTAATCTTCTCTTACAGGAATAGTTTTATGCAGGCTTTGGCTTTTGGAACCTAAATTGCACTCCATCCTAATAGATTTAGACTGAGAAAACTACGTATGCCAGAATAACTTTTAGCACTGACACTTGGCTCTCTAATACTAAAGGACTTGGGGGGGGGGGGGGGGCGGAAGCAGAGGCCAGTAGAGGGCTCTGTCTTTTCATGAATGCCGTGAAGAACCAGAAAGATTTTGGGGACTATGAATTTCCATGCCCGTTTCATTTGTTACCGAGGAAAGTCTTTCACTGGTTTTTCTCAGTTGTGGCACATGTTTCCAGTTAAGAGGGCACCCACAGAGTTCTAGGGTCTGATCCAGAGGGCTGCGCTGAATTGTTACTGTGCAATTTCACAGCTTGTTATTTCTACTGCATGCTTCCTCTTGTATTTTTAATGTGATTTAATATTGCAGTAAAAGTGCACACTTTTTTACAGTGGGTTTAAGCTACTGGCAATATACGTTAAGTAGCCCTTTTCAGGCTCCTTAAACTTTATCCCATGAATTCACAGACATCCATAACTAGAGCTTGAAAGTCATGGTGTGAACTTCCCATGAAGGTGTCTCTGTGCATGCTCATTTCCTACAAGTTTTCCTTCTGTAAGTCATGAGAATAAGGTCAATTGTGACAACTGTACATCCAAGCTTTGTGTGCTTCTAAGTACATAACCACTCCACCTGCCACTTCAATTGCTCACAACTGATATTGTTAGAGGAGCGACTCCTCTACTTCCATCGCTCAACTTCTGTGTTTCAGTCTCATGGAAATAATATCTTTATTCTCACCCACCATAAGCATGACTTGATGACCCTCTGTAAACTCCCCCCTTTTTTTTTGGCTTCTTTCTTAAAATCTAGGTGTTCCCCCCCCAGACAAATTTTTATCAGTTTAGTTTAACAAATAAAAAAGCCTATTCTGTTGCTTAAGCAATTGAAACACCCCATCTTACTACCATTAAACTACCAGGACTTGGTTCTCTAGCTAATATAAATTGCCATATATTTTGATATCATTTGACCTTCCTTCTAGCTAGCAAAGAATACGCTTCTGTTTTGGCCTTTCTTGCACAAGAGCTATCGTACCCATCTTTATCTGAAATGTTATGTCTTGCAGCAGCGTGTTGGGGCCTCTTGAAGCAGCTCCATCATACCTTTCTAGGCTCTTTCTGGCTACTGTGCCAGCAAGAACAGAGAGCTCACTGATATTTTATCAGCTACTTGCTACTGATATTGTTTGGAGTTTTTTCTTATTTCTGTCACTGGCATTTGTTGTCCTTTTGTGTTCATTTCTCACATGGAGAAAAAAAAAGTCATTTTCTCTTTCAGCCTTTTACAGGAAGCTTGCAGTGCTTTTCTCCACAACTGTCTTCCAGTACTGTATTAACAACATAAAAATGTAATATTATTGCTTTCTTTGCATTGCCTTTTATTCGCACCATGTCGACTTCTAGTGACTGTCACCTTCCTGTCTGTGGAACAGAGAAAAAGAAAAGGTCCATGTCCCCCACGCTCCAGCTGCACAGACAAAGCAAGCGTGTGCTGCTCTCTGCCTCTGCAGACTCTCACTTAGTCAAACCTGAGTCAAGATGAAAGAGAGGAGTTTTGAAGAACATCCATTTGCTACAACCCAAACTTCAGTCTTCAGCTGCAGGAATTGTTGCTCCCATGGTGAAAGCTAACGTAAATGGGTCCTTGCCTGCCAGAGGTATGGTACGGATACCAGAAAGTCTAACAACGACGACAACAACAACAACAACAAAGAGCTGGAGAAAAATAGGTATCTTAATTTTAAAGAGAGAGCTGACAGCGAGGAAAATAGATTGGGACTTTTATACATTTACATTTGTGTCCAAATATGATGCTAATTTGGGAGTTGTCATTTGTGTGTGAAAGTGATTCCTTCTGTTAATTATATATAGCTGCATATTTAAGTACAATACTTAAAAATAATATGAAAACTAAATTCCTTAGCTACTTTGGGAAATGAAAGAGAATTAAAAAAGAAAGCTAATGTTATGTTTAAAAAAAAAAAAAAGAAAACATTTTCTGTTTATTTGGACAGCCGTCCTCCATATAAATTGAAATGCTTTGAATCACTGAATCTTTCTTGATCCGTGTTCATCACAGGCACTTTCTGCAATGCTGACTGTCTGAATCGGGACTAGGCTGAGCTTTGCCGTGTGTCTGTCTTCTGACTGCGGGGGTGGGCTGGAGGTGGCGGTTCATTGTTCTACACACTAATTGGGGCCATCAGAGAAAAATCCTTACTGAGTAACACCCTCTGGATTTCTGTTTCAATGTCTAACACTTTCACCTGCGGAAATTGCATTAGGGCAAACAAAGTCCTACAGAAATAATCTCCCCAGTGAGGAGCCTGTTAGGATGATGCCTGTTGCTGCCTCCAGTTTGGCACTGTTTCTGTTAGGAAGAGAGGAGCAATTTTCCTCAGGCCACATCTGCTGAGTCACTTGAAAAAGGAAAATAAGAACTGTTACTACCCCTTTTTGAAACTCCACATCTGAGATTCAGCTTTCTTATTAAAATTGCAGTCAAGGGGGAAGAAGTACATGAATAATTCCTAAGTTCTATCACCCTGATCACTTGTGGGAATGTGATTTGAATTTCTGTGGCTTGAGTCACATGTGCAGGACACTGGGAGGAAAAGGAGAGGGACAGAGGAGGATCTAACTGGAAATGAGATTGAGATTACTTTATATCATAGAATCATAGAAGAGTTTGAGTTGGAAGGGACCATTAGAGGTCATCTAGTCCAACCCCCCTGCAATGAGCAGGGACATCTTCAACTAGAGCAGATTGCTCAGAGCCCCGTCCAACCTGACCTGGAATGTTTCCAGGGATGGGGCATCTATCACCTCGCTGGGCAACCTGGCCCAGTGTTTCACCACCCTCATTGTAAAAAATTTCTTCCTTATATCTAGTCCGAATCTACTCTCCTTTAGTTTAAAACCATTACCCCTTGTCCTATCACTACAGGCCCTACTAAAAAGTCTGTCCCCATCTTTCTTTTAAGTCCCATTTAAGCATTGAAAGGCCGCAATAAGGTCTTTCCCGGAGCCTTCTCTTCTCCAGGCTGAACAACCCCAACTGTCTCAGCCTTTCCTCACAGGAGAGGTGTTCCATCCCTCTGATCATTTTTGTGGCCCTCCTCTGGACCTGCTCCAACAGGTCCCTGTCTTTCCTGTGCTGAGGACTCCAGAGCTGGATGCAGTACTCCAGGTGGGGTCTCACCAGAGTAGAGGGGGAGACCTGCTGGCCACGCTCCTTTTGATGCAGCCCAGGATACAGTTGGCTTTCTGTGCTGCGAGCGCACTTTGTCGGCTCATGTCCAGTTTTTCATCCACCAGTACCCCCAAGTCCTTCTCCGCAGGGCTGCTCTCAATCCCTTCATCTCCCAGCCTGTACTGATACTGGGGGTTGACCTGACCCAGGTGCAGGACCTTGCACTTGGCCTTGTTGAACCTCATGACGTTCACATGGGCCCACTTCTTCAGCTTGTCCCTCTGGATGGCATCCCATCCCTCAGGCGCGTCAGCCGCACCACTCAGCTTGGTGTCACCTGCAAACTTGCTGAGGGCACACTCGATCCCACTATGTCATTGATGAAGATATTAAACATTACTGGTCCCAGTATGGACCCCTGAGGGACACCACTCGTCACTGATCTCCATCTGGACATTGAGCCGTTGACCACTACCCTCTGGATGTGACCATTCAACCAATTCCTCATCCACCACGCAGTCCATCCATCAAATCCGTGTCTCTCCAATTTAGAGACAAGAATGTTGTGGGGAACCGTGTCAAAGGCCTTACAGAAGTCCAGGTAGATGACATCCGTAGCTCTTCCCTTGTCCACTGGTGTAGTCACTCCATCATAGGTCACTCAGATCAAATATTTAGACTGCAAATTTCTTATCAAAATGAGATGAAAAATCATGATGATGACATATTGACAGCCAAATTTCTGTCACTGGTATTTTGTAAAACTTACTTTTAAGCCAAAACAGAAAAATGGCATAGCTGAGCTACTTAGGTTTTGGTTCGGTTTGGGTTTTTTTTTCACTTGAACTAACATCTGTTAATGCAGAAATTAATTAAAAAGACAAAAAGTTCATTCTTGTATGCTTCAATATTTCAGTATCATATTGTAAATATATAATAGACAAAGCACAGCAAGTTTGCTTGAAATGATAATGAGCAATTAATATTTCAAAGATGTTTTCAGCGTTGGAGGACCCACTCATGTATTTGTCTGCCCTGCCCTAGTTTGTGAGTTAGCCTATCAAAAAATGGAATAAATAATACAAAATTAAGGTTTTCAGGATCAGCAGTGCAGTCTTTACAGCATCTCTAGAAATTTTTTTCTCTTCATGGAAAAATCTTATATTTCACTATATTAAATATTAAAATTCTTGATAATAACAGACTATTCCCATGTCTTCCCTTTTTCAGCCATCAAGAGGTTTAGGGGTTTTTTTTACCTTTTCAAAGGCAAAGATCTGAACAATATTACAAATATCATAATCTGTGCCTTTTGTTAACGCTTCTGCCTTCAACAAGTATGGAATAAAAATGGGCAAGGGACTACCTGAGATCAATGTGATCATATGCTTCTTGTTTTAAGTGATTCATTGCAGTAATCCTTTAAAATGGCTGCCTTGCCAATAAATAATTTAAAATATAGAGACTCAGCATCTTGGTGTTGGCAATCTTCTGCCCAGACAGTAAGGACAGAGAGAATTGAGATTCTCCTATGTCACCATTACAGTGCCCTTGGTTACAGAGTGGATGGAACATGTCAGGTCTGAGGCACTTGAGATGATGGATTACATCCATTTCCCACTGCCTCAGTACAGCCATTTTTCCCTAAAAAATTTTGAGCACTAGACAAAGGGCATAATTATATTGCATTCGGTAGAAATTCAGATCATCCTCTGTGTAGGGACATGAGGTGGGCTCAGACCCTGTTTCCTCCTTGTACCCCTAAGTGGAAACCCTTGCTGTCTATGCAGGTGACAGTAGTTTTGTCTCAGGATTTTTTCATGTCTTGAAGACTCTCCAAAGTATTTTATGATGGGGGCTGATTTAAATCTAGACTGTGATATTCAGTTGATTGCTACAGTGGAAGGGTTTGTGAGTCTTTAGTGAGAACTGCAAATACTTGAGCCCTTTGAAAACCCTTCCAGGGTGGATTCCCACAGAATTCCCTCAAAAGAAAGTTCAGGATGGGAATTTAAATGAAAACTAAATCATGAAGTTCCAGTTTTTGTCTCAGAGGTATGACTGTGGTTTTGGCAAGAGTAATTTTTGAGTTCCCCTTCTTTGTGTGGATGGTAAAGTAGGTATATTTCTGAGCATTTTTATCAATAAAGCTGTTAGAAGTCTGAAACTTCAGAGAGAATGCTGCCTTTCTATTTTCTCTTACAGCCCTTGGGGACTCCAAATACTTTGCACATAAAAAGGAAAGGGAACAAGTCTGTGGAACAGTTTCTATGATAATGAAAGTAGATTTGAAGACAAAATCTGTTTTCAATTACTCTCTTGTTGTGAGGCATTAATTGATTTATATCTGATCTAAAAATCAAAACCTTTCCAAATTGCCACTTCTTCTCTTTTCTTCTAAGTTCACAATACATGCGTGCATCCTAGTAAGCAGAAAGTTGTGCTGGGAGAGGATTAACTAGGAAAGGATTGGGCTGATGTTAGGTGAACTTGAACAGTCTCAGCTCCTTCCTCCTGTGTTATAGACAGTAGAAGCGGAGGCAGGAGTGCATTTATCTAGAACTACAGCGTGTCCTCCACTTTGCACTGAAAGGACTAAATTGCAGGGAATTAGCAGCTCTTCCTCTTTGCGGATATATGCCTGGAGTCTGGGACTGACTTGGCTTGTGTACTCAGAGAGCAATTGGTTCTCCCCTGCCTGCATTTTGATTTAAAAAATTTTGCATTAGATTTAGAAAATTCCTTTTAGAGCACAGTATAATAGCAACTTTAAAAATGAGCATGAATTTATATCTATGTTGATCTTACTAAGCTTATTGCTGTGCCCTGGCAATGAGGTTAAGCTTTACCTACATTTTTACTGTTGCGATTCACTCTTTTTGAGAGTGCTAAGGTACCACACAGTCACTCAATAAGTGCTAAAGAGAAGGGTCAAAAAAATGGTGTTCCAATGCTTTTCTTTTTTTCTTGTGAGGTGAAGGAATGATCCTTTTTATAGAAAAGTAAGCTTTTGGTGGACACCATAATATGAGCCAGTAACACTGTCTCATTGCAAAAAAGGCAAAATGCATGCCAGGTGTATCATGGCCAGTAGATCAAGGGAAATTATTACTGTCCTTGGTGACCGTGATACCACACCCAAACACTTTGCCCAGGATTGCCCCCTACCTTCCTGCAAGAGAGCTGCGGAGAAACTGGAGGGTCTCCAGCAGGAGACTGCTAAGAAGATCAGGGTCCTGGAGCACACAGTGTACCAGGGAAGTCTGAGGGGGAGAGTGGGCTCATTTAGCATGGGGAAGAGAAGGTTGAGGGGCAGTTTAATAGCAGCTTGAAGCATGGCTACAAAGATATCAGGGTTACACTCTTCTTGGCAGTGGCAGATGGTGTAACAAAGGGCATTCGCAAAAACTTCTTCACTGTGAGGATAATATGTGCTAGGAGAGGTTGTGGAGTCTCCAGACTTGGAGGTTTTCAAGATCTGGCTAGACAAAGCCACAAGCAACCAGATCTAGAGCTGGTGACAATCATGCATGAGCAACCTCCTAGGACGTTGGACTAGTGACCTTTAGAAATCCCTTCCCCCCAACATTTCTTGAGCATGTGAAATTAAGCTTAAAAAGTTCCAACTAGTTGTGGGGAAAGCCCTCTGGCAGGGCTTTTGGATCCCCTAGTACAGAAGGTTTCACATGGTTAGAGCACAGGTCTCACTGCCTTCTTTAAAGACGCGAGCGTTCAGCATTTCTGCAAATCATCGGTCAGATCAGCAGAGGATGACTGTGGAAGTAGACACCTGTAGCTTAATGCAAGGCAAAAAGAGGTGTGAATTAAAACTTCATAAGAGACCTGAATTCCAGGATTTTTTAGTGATTTTTCATTCAATTACTGTCTGCCTTGTTTGCTGGGGTTTTTTTAATGCAAATTTCTCATCAGTTATTTAAACAGTGCCTAGCAGTTCAGAAGAACATGAGTAGGAGCAGTATACATGAACTTCAGCCTTTTACAGAAATAGGCCCTTTAGTGACAGTCTCTGTATAACCGAGTTATTTCCATAAACTGTAGCTAAGCCACGACAAGCAGGGCAAGCAAATTAGCGACAAAGGAGAACAGGCAAAATTGGGACTATTTCCAAATTCACCTGTTTCTTAGCAGAAAAGAATGGAATTTAATAGACATTTTTGTCCTATGCAGAGTATATGTCCCTGGCAGAATAGCTCCAGTTGTTCAGGCACAGCCTTAAGAAAGAAAATGTGGTTTGTCCCTGCATTTGAGAGGCTGCAAGGCTAACTTTCATTGGGGTATTTGCTTTGTTTATTCTTTCTCCAGTTCTATGAGGCAGATGTAACAGAGAAAACCTTCAGGAAAATGCCCTCAGAAATACCCCCAAAGGCTTCAGGTCAACTCCTAGCCACTTAGAGGAAAGGACGGCTTCAGGCCTCTCCTTTTCCTTTCGCTCATTACATCTCCATCCCTTACCCTAACCAGGCGCTGCTCTGCTGTGGATTCAGCTGTCATTGCCACAGCAGACCAAACCCATCTGACCATATCTGCTGCTGCTGCCCTTCTCTGCCTTCTTGCTGTCTCGAGCACTCGCCTGCCCCTGTGCAGAGCTGTTTAAGCTCTCTAAGGCAACACAACAACTCAGCTGACAAAAAATAGGGAAATGTTTCAGGTCAGGGCCAGGCAGTCACTCGGAAGGAGGATGCAGGAGGCAGCAGCTGAATTGCTCTTGCTTGCCACGAAACTGCCTGTGCGACTCTGTCCCGCTGTCCCTTTGTGCTCGTAGCTCCTGAAATGCAATTGTACGATCATATTCTTTTTCTGTTTCCACTGAAGTGAAGAAGCAATGTATAGCTCTTCTGGCACCTATGTTATGTCAGTCTTGGAAAATGTTTCACCTTCATATTGCTTGACAGAAGAGTTCGATATACTAACAGTTAGGAAACAACCATAGATCATCTTTATAGCTTCGTAACTAGTCTCATAAAAAGACTTATGGAAGATGCTTGTGTGAGGAGGCCTCTGCAACCCTCATACAGTGCTGCTCTTGAAAAATCCCAGGCTGTCTGTCTGCTCCTTGAAGATGATGTTCTGTTGTTTCAAATTTTGGAGTGTGATCTGGCAGCATCGGTGCCCAAAGGATCAGAGAAAGGGGCTTGGACTGCCCGTCTCTCAGCTTCAGCTGTAATATTGATATGATCCTGGGTACTGATGAAACATTAAGTTCTGACTTTCATAGACAAACCAAAACATGAATGCAATGGGTTGCAATTCTAGAGATTCAAATTCCTGCCTCTACTTTGTCTGTGACTTTGAGCAAGTTTGCTACCCAGTACAACCAGTAGTAGTTTCCCATTCACCTCTCCCAACTCTGCCACAATCAGGGTGCCCACATTTTGTCAGAATATTTTCTACATTTTACTGTTGCTGATGTGTCAAAATCCTTATCCCTCTGTCCTGTGACAGTCAGTTTTAAGTGCTAGTTTTAAATCCATCCATATACTGTCAGTGTGCAGAGTACCCTCCCGACCAACTCCTTATATACAAATCAGTCCAAAAAGGAACTTTACCATAGGACAGCTAGCCAGAAATCTGCCAAAATTACCGTCTTTCAGTTAAGAGACCATTAAAACAGAGTATTTCTGATGTCCTAGATTTGTTCATTTCTGATTAGGGTGTACAAAGATGTCCCCTCTATTTTCTCAATCTCATTTCCCACCATGCAGTGTTAAAAATCAAGCCTCTTTTCCTCCCCTTTTGCACCAGTTAATGATTTCTTTAGTCAGGAATCACAGCTGCCTTGCCTGTTGCAATGGCAATGCAAATCTCTGACCAGCCCTTTCTGGGTTCTCAGGATATTGTTCCACCTGTTCAGGATCGGTAACTGCGCCACATTCTTCTCCTTCTGCCTCAGATCTGTGCCCACGTTGGGGCTTAAGCAAGAAAGGAAAATCGTGAGCAACAACAGCTGAAACAGCACATCTTATTTTGTAAATACTGTGTCTGGTGCAGATAAGACAAAAAAAAACCAAACGTGGAAATGGAAGATGTAGAAGAGTAAGACATTAAGAAATGGTCTATAGAGTGACAAAACCATTCTATAAATCACTGTAATAAAGGTAATAAAGTTTCAGAGATTCACTGGTCAATAGTTTTAAAACTGATACAGCTCCATTTTTAATTATGTACTTACTTATATTATTAAAAATACCAATAGCTTTTGTTTCCTGAGATATAGTAATAATTAACTTTTAAGCTATGGTCATGTGCATTGTCTGGAGACATAAAATACTTTCAGATTAATAAGAGAAATTTGATTTAATAAATTATAGAGAATCTGCCCCCCCAAAAGAGTTGCAGAGTCATAGTCAGAAAAGAGCAATGAAATTAAAATACCATTTTTTACATTTAAAAGAAATAAATAGAGGTTATACAAATGCATCATTGAATTACCTAAAATTTAACACTGTCTTCTAGCAACAACATAAAATAAGCAGACAGTGGTTGCCGATGTGTATGTTTGGAGTCGTGTTTAATTAAAGTATGTTTAGTCATCAGTTTTTGTTCTGCCTTCTGTCTGTGGGTTGTTGGTGTTCTCCCTATAGAGAAGAGTTAGTTGTTTGAATGATTTAACTGTAACTCTCTGCCCCTGGAAAACATTGACTTATAATGCTGGGATCTGGTTTCCTTACATGAAAAGAAAATTGCACACCTGGATGGACCTCCTATTAAACACTTCGGTGTAGACTCTGGAAAAGGCTCTCTGGGGCTGCCTCCCTTTTTTTTTCTACTTATAGCTTTGACACAGAGCTAAGCTGAGGAGTGTATCTGCTGCACCCAGTGGCACCAGGGCAGAGAGCCTCGAGCGGCTGTCCCACCACGCTGGTCCGGCTGTCCCACCATGCTGGCACAGCAACATGCCGCAGCGGGATGTCGCACGGATGTACTCGACTGGGCTCCGCAGCAGCGGCACGCAGGTACGGCAGTGCCCAAATCAACAAGCCCTACGATGGCAATGATGCAGGGCGGGGGGTGCTGGAGACCCCCACCTGCAGTGCAAACCTTCCTCCCCACTGTTCTTCCTCTTCCACACAGCTGCGAACCTGAAGTCTGGAAGTACAGTAATAGGAAGATTTTTAAAAACCTGCCTTGAAGTGCAATATATGGTGACAGAAATAGTTTTTTAACAGGTGGAAGAGGGGAATAAAAATGAATGACTGTAATGAAATGATGAATACTGTTGAAATTGTTCTTGATAATCATTCCTAATTTCTTTTTTTTCTTATTAAAATTCTTTAATAAGCAGAAGTACAAACCTCCTCCATTCCTTGCTATATTGCTGCATGACTGGTGAGCTATCAAACTCTGCCACAGAGGGGAAGTAGAGTATCGTAAATCCGTGGTGGTACAAGCAACAGCTCCTGCTTTCTGAGGGATTTAAAGCCTTGTCACTAAAAGCTGAAATACTGAACCTTTTCCTGCACCAACTGTTTTTTTTTTTATTTAGAGAAAGAAAAGAAAACATATGCTTTTCTGTATTGTAAATCTTAAATTTTGCAGTATTTCTCTTTCCTTAGTATTTGTCATGAATGAGGGCAAACTACCTGGAAACAGGATGCTCACACATTGGTTCTCCTTTTGGACTGCAATGTACTGCTTGGCTTCAGAAGAACTTCCCTAGCCTTCTGCTGGGATGTCAGGATTATGACTTAAAATGAAGAACGTTATTTTATAAGGTGCTGATTAACTGTTAAGCAGGTGCCTTTTCACTGAAATGGCTGTTGAGGAAAGTAGAAGTTTAATGTCAGTGGAACAGAAGCAGCATTAATATCTAAGGAGCATTTATTTGTATAAGTCATTCACATGTACAGGCTCGCAAATGTGACTGCATTATTGCATGAGGTTTTTTATAGTCAGACCTTTGGGTAAGTATTTTCTAGAACAGTCATCTACGGAAGTGAATGTGACCCAGACCAAGCTCTCTGCATGCAGAACTTCTTTTAAAGAAATCTTTGAGCTGTTGGGGGAACCTGAAAGTTCCTGTGGCTTGCGCCATGTGCAAAGGGGATGTAACAGTATTGGGTACTAGGTATGTGCAAGCTTGTTGCTTTTGCTTTCTAATATTTCTGTATGCATGCTTCAGAGAGGTTGAAAATCATCTGGGATGTTAACAGTCTGGAAGGCTGCAAAGTGCTTGCATGGAGCTGGTTTGCCTTTTGCGAAGAAGAGGAGACTACAAATGCGTATACGACAAGAGGGGTGAATAGTAAAGATAAAAATTGCATAAGTTATTTCAAGCAGTCTCTGCTACAAAGAAGCTTAATTTGGAACCTAGGTCCTACTAACGCCATCAGATTTACTGACGCCATCAGATTAATATTCTTATTCTTTTAGAATTACAAGTGTATCGACGTGGAAAGCTAATAATAGCCCCACTGCCTCTGTAGGGACCGTAGCATGCTCTCAGATAAACATAACAAAAATCAGTGCTGCAGCCCAAAGAAAATCTCATCTGGAAAACTGTCCCCACTGAAGTGAGTGGGAGGGCTTGGTTTTTGCACAGATGTTAACAGGGCAGGACACTGTCCTCTGATTCAGACATGCTGCTTAGGGGTTTGCTAATAGGCAGCAAAAGCTTTCTTTGAAACTTCTGTTCTATAATTTGTTGTCTGGTGAAGGCTAATGCGAAAAGCCTGAATGTTGATCTGGGTAAGGCATTAATTACTTTGTTGCTTCTTCCTGGCTCACAACAAATTGTGGAGAGCTTTGAGAGCCCAAGGAGCAAGAAATTAATCTTAAAAGAAAGAAAGGAGTTAGAATGCAGCATCTGCAATAGCGAGCCAGCAGATGGACTGTACTCCAGCCCTTGAGCCTCCCAGGGCTGTACCACCCATGTTCCTGGTTTGAGCTGGATTCTCCTCCCAGCCAGGATACGGGACAGGGTCTGGTGGTAGATTTGAGCACCTGGTCAGGATTGAGGTCTTCCATCTCAGATGCAAGAAGCAGGATCTGTTCCTGTAATCCTCACGGTAGCTTAAGAGTGATTTGTCACTGTAGCATTCAGTGAAAACCTATGGGCATCTTAGTTGCTGACCTGTAAGCCTCAGGGATATTAAATTAACCTTTTTTGCTCCCATTAACTGGCTCTCTTTCCACTGCTGTAACAAGTACATTTGGCCCATGTTCACACCTCTCTCGAGGATATTTCCCAGGATGATGTGTATTTCTTCAGCAGGCTGCACTATAGCACTGATACTGCAGCTCCCTGTGGGTGTGGAAATTGGTCATCCGTGGCAACACAAAGCTCAGCAAACACGAGTTTCCCTGCCAGGGTAGGGTGCTCGGCACCCTCTCCTTGTCCGGGAAGAGCACTGGGGCCTGTGCCACTTGAGCAATGGGGCCTGCGCCACTTGCATCACCAGTGCGCATATCCACACCTGCACCCTGGCAAGCTCAGCCTGCCTCTGCCAGCTCTCCAGTTACTTCCAGGAATTTCTGGGAGTCCATTTCATTCCCCATGTAACCTTGTAAGTGAACTAGACTGAACTGTTCTTACAGCTTGCCTGCTGCTGACAGCTGCATGTTGCCCATTTCCCCATATTTCAGAAAAATTCTGTAGAATAAGGACTGCCTGCTAGAAGAGAAAGGGAAAAACCTTCATCGTCCATATTCTTCAGAGAAGAATCATGGGGAACTTTGTGCCAGGAGATATGCCCTATTCAGCCAGCGAAACTTATGTTCAGCTTATTTACTTTCCTGGAAGAGACTGATTAAGACAAGGAATCACCATCCCAAAGCTTCTTTTCCTTTGCTAGGGTACAGAAGAAAACTCCTGAAAACACAGATATTTACTATTGGAAAGGCTCCCAGAGGCACACCTAAAGTTTTAATACCAGAAATGCTAAATACTTTCATGATAACTCTTTGTAACTGAAAGGCAACCACAGGCTTGTGATCAACACACACTTTCTTCTTTATTTAGGAGCCTGATTGTAGTAGTATACCAAATGCATGGGTCCACCTAGAAGCCCGCCTGTGACTATTAGTTCCCTGCTTTGGCACCAGGCTCAAATGACAGGGGAGATATTATAAGGTTCCTCTCATTCTCCATGACTTCTTTTTATTGTCTGACATATATCCTGCGGAAAACCTGAAACTTACTTTATAATCACAAGGCCAGGGGCCAGTCTTCTGCGAAAAGAAAGTCCTGTCTCATTGACATCCTGCAACCTGTCCTTGCTCTAACCTCTTTCATCATGGTTTCATTCGACAGGCGCCCACTTTGTGTGCGTGAGTGTGGGCGGCTGCATGGCACAGGCAGGAATGGTAGCCCCCTTTTTACTTTCATTCCCTTTCTGTCATAATTTTCAAGATGCCGTGAATGCTCCCCTTGGATGACTTTCCTTTCTCCTCACTCTCTGTGG
The DNA here is from genome assembly GCF_018139145.2 of Gymnogyps californianus. Classification (NCBI taxonomy): domain Eukaryota; kingdom Metazoa; phylum Chordata; class Aves; order Accipitriformes; family Cathartidae; genus Gymnogyps; species Gymnogyps californianus. The sequence continues at coordinate 41,872,777 of NC_059472.1, forward strand.
AATCAGAGATGTATCAGGGGCTCAGGAATTAACATTTTAGGTTTGCGATGTCTTCCTCTTTCTTGCTGCTTGACCAATGTCTAAGCTTTTTCTTCAATTAGGAAAGATTGCTCTGCTGATGCACTTGTCCGCTCAGCTGGAGTGAGACCAATCTCTCATCACTTCAGCTCTCCTTGATTGCTTCCTGCCCAAACTCTAACACCGAAGTTTGTACAAGAATTTGAAAAGTGATTACAAAATCCCACAAACCTTCAGAAAGAGAAACTTGGTTTTGATGTTTACGCAGAAAACAGTTACAGTGAAGATTATTTTAATAGAAGAATTAAGTCATAGTGTAGTAAAGTTTTTGTTTGTTTTGTGGGATTTTTTTGGGGGGGTGGTGGTGTTTGCTTTAAAAGGACAGCTTTTATTCAAGGGTCCCAAACACTTTAATTTCACTACTTTAGTCAGATTGTTTTAATTTTTCTTAATGCCTCTGCCTCGGCAAGCTATTAGCAGAACATTTGTGTCAAAATAGAATGTAAAATCAACTCTTTGTACAATACTGGAAATCCTGTGCACTTCCTAAAGTAAAATTGCTACAGAGACAAGAGTTTTAAATAACTGTGATTCCAACAAATAGCATATATCATTGCTTATTAAGTATTTCATGAAAATGTTAAAATACAGATGATACTATTTGTTTTGACCCTTCTTAGCTTCCTTATGATTCTAATTCAATGTAGGGAAAACTTTGTATTCCCGTGTGTCACAGTTGTTGAGTTTCTGTTTCTCTTCCTCATCATCCATTTCTAGCAGAACAGGTGAAAAAGCATCCAGATCTCGGGTGGATCTGTTCCTAGTCAGGGGTGACAAATGTGCCTTATAACAGAGCAATGCAGAAATGCCATACCATGTGAGACTGTGGGATCCCAGTTGGAAAACAAAATCCTTGACATCTAATCTACCTGCTATAAATAATGTTATTCCTCTTCAAGTTAGACACATCAGAAAGGTGACTTCACCATTGTTACAAGGCAAAAGAATGGCTCTGGGGCTGGAAAAAATGATGATGTTTTATATGTATTTGTTTACTGCATAAAAGTATTACTAATTAGTATGGCTGTTTGTTTCAGTATTACCTGTCACCTTTGCCCAGAGGCTGGATTAATGCAGCAATTTTAAACAGACAAATTTGTGTGTATGTTGTTTGGTCAAGATGTCAAAATATTTGGAAGCTTGCTGGTATGCTCCAACGGTGATACAACGCTGTATCTGCTCATGTTGCATCTCGTAGCACTTCAGCCCTCGAGCACTGCAGCACTTTTACTTACTTTTTATTTATGAAACAATTTCAGAAGGCTGAGCAGTAATTAGTAGTTTCTGCTCCTTTGGTAGCACAGGTTTTGGTTCAATGTTAAGCAAAACCTGTCTAGTAATCGTGCTATTTCCCAGAAGGGTCAACATGTTGTCTATCTGTAAGAATAACCCTTTTCTCTTTTCCACATTTACAGAGGAAAACCCTTGGACTTGGAAAGGGAAAACAGTGCAGTGAATTGTCCAGTTTAGGATACATAAATGAGAGCACTCCTGAGAACTACTTCCCTTAATATGCTGTTAGTACAAAATTATCTCTGTCATTTTCATTGCTACTATAAATTTTCAGTGAGAACTGGTGCTGTTTATTTTTCAGACCTTGGCTGTCACCTTTTGCTTGGTTGTGAGGATTTTGGCGTCAGCTCAAAGTCCATGGGTGACAAAGCTTTTACCGGAGCAGCCCCAGAGTTGTGCAACTCCCTGTTCCCTACAATTCAGCTTCTCTTTTCTCCATTCTGTCCTTGTTTTAATGAACATTTTCATTTCTGAAGTGTTGCTATTTTTTATTTGCTTATCTTTCTGTATTTTGGGGTACTTTTAAAAGAGGAAAAACTATGGGTTTTTATGTGCGGCATTCAGCACTACTGAAGAAAAGTGGTCTTTTATACTCCTGGAGGAAAGTAACTTATGAACTGAAAAGTAATCAGCAGTAGTCAAGGAGGACAGGTAACATGCCAGTGAAGTTTCTCTAATAAGGCTAACCAGTAAGAAGTGCGAAAGATCATTCAGTAAAGAGCAGGCCAAGAAAAAATGCTGCCAGTGTAATGCCCCTTGTGCCTGCGATCAGCATGAAGAGCTGCAGGAAGGGCTCTGCGCTGGGTGCTCGCCCCAGGCTGCTCAGCAGGACTGCCCCATAGCATGAGGAAGGAGCAAGTTTTTCCTGCTGACCTCTAAGGGTGTGGGGCCCCTGTCCAATTGTGTAGGATTTCTAAGAAAACAGGGGAGAAACCCTTCTCCTTACCCCTCCCACAAAGAGCTACCGCTGTGGTTTAGCTGAGGCTGCTCTTTAAGGGGACTTTCCCCTAGTGACCTGTAGGTGAATAGATGCTGCTTCAGGGCTGGAGCAAGTTCTGTTCCCTCCGTGCTCCAGCCTCGGTGCCCAGAAGCAGATCCCAGCTTTCCTGGAGAGACTGCTGCTGTATCAGTTACCACAGGCAGGACCTGGACACTTAGGAGAACAGACACAAGGGGGGATATCTAGTGCCACGTGTTGGACCGTGCACCTAAGGATGAAATAACACCCCTCTTCCTCTGTCTCAGGCTGATGAAGGCTAGCAGAATAGCCTATGGCAAGCTTCGGTCCCCAGATATAAAGCATCAGTTCAGTGATTTTAAAATAAATGCCAAAAGCAAAACAAAACAAAACAAAACTACCCCTGAAAAACCACCCCTCTAGCCTTTACCAGATCAGATGCAATTATAGTGCCGAGCCCAAAATGAATCCTGACATGCAGTTAAAACCATGTCGGGTTACTTAAAAATTGAGTTAAAGACAATGTGCATGAGTCAGAACATTATTATTATTAATATGGGTATTTTATTATTATTATTTTTCTCCCTTAGGCAACAACAGGATTTGAGAAGTATTTCAAACAAACATATGAAATCCTGTTCTTTAAACATTCACCAGTATTGTCATTTGCCTGGAAGCATCAATGCCAAAAAAGTTTCCATGGGAACAGTATGTGATTCTGTCATGCCTTTAACTTCTCGAATCCCAGGGCTGGAAGATTGAACCAGAGTCCTGAACTCTGTCAATTATACTTTTACTAATGGTTTTCAGTTCAGAGGGGAACATATTCAATGGGGGAAAAGGTGATTCAGATATATTAGTAATATAAGCTCTATATTGAAGTGTCATTAAGAGCACCACCCTCTTCTACCAAAAATAGCCAAGTAGCCACATTACTCAGATTAAGAAGCCATTTGAAAAAAAATACGAATCCCCTAGAATAAACCTGGCTTGTGTCCCAACCTGAGCCACTGCAATTACTCTTTATCTTGATTAATTATGGATTAATTACTCTCAATTAACATTAAAAAAGAACATTTGCATGCTCTCATGTCTTTTGTTTTATTTAGATCTGGAGCTTTAAAGAAAGTTTCTGTTTAAGTCCACAGTACTTTGAATATTTATTACAGGAACTATATCCAATGCAATAAACGTTCCTGGCCTAATTCTGCTATTTAGCAAGCATGTGTGAAACCCGGAAGTAGAAAAAACTCAGTTCGAAGCTAAAAGCCTCAGTATCAGACTCTATGTCTGATACAAGTACATGTCTGATACAGTATCAGACTCTATGTCTGATACAAGAGGCATAGTATTTTTCTTTTTAATAGCTATAAGGAGATTTAATGCATTATTAAACCTCAGTCACTGCAATCGTCTCTCATATTTTCTATAGAAATCTTGAAAGAAAACATGGTAACAAATGGGTAAGGACAGAATTTCATCCTTAATTTGTAAATGTGTTGACTATAATACACATGCAGTTTATTTTAAATTACTCTGGCAAAGTAAAAACTTCAGTAGGAGGAAGAAAGCCATTGCAGTGTCTTGTAAAAAGTCTGGCAAAAAGCCATGTCACTAAATAACATAATTAAAAATCTTGTGTCAATTGCAAAGCCAAAATGAGCATTTGGAAATCTCACTCTGTTTCAATCTCGGTAGCACTTGCAAACTATGTTCTGTGCTCTCTGGTTAATTTTGGAATATCCAAGTTGCTTATTATTTTCTTTCCTCTGAAAGGATGCCAAATACGTATCCTCTCAGCTGGAAGGAGCTAATCATGCTATGTTTAGTCAGTCCTGGATGAAAGAACAGCTCAGAAGCATGGAAAGATGTATATCTCAAATCAGTGAAAAAAAAAGAGAATTTTCAAGTGGACCACAGTCTTTTTTTTGTTCTTTCTATGTCTCTAGTCAATTATTAGGTCAATATTTTTTGTAATTTAAATACAAGAAATGTCCAGTCTTTCTGCTGTCTTACGCTTTTGCACAGACTCTTCTATGAAACTGATATTATTTTGTACCCAGTTATTCCCAGCCAGCTTGCAGAAAAGTGCACTGACAGGAAATATGTATTAAGACGTGCCAGGAAAAGAATTACTGGGGCCCAGACACAAAAGGTGTCACAGAGCATGGAGACCGCAAAAAAAGTGATTTGAGCACAAAAGATGACGTGAATAAAGTAGACCAAAGCAGGTCAATTTTAGCTGAAGAAATGCAGAACAATTTATTGCTCGGGCTCAATCAGGTCTAGTAGAGACTTTAGAAATAATCAGATCTGAATGAATTCTTGACTCACAGATGGTCCAAAGAATTGCTTGGACGTGAAGGTTAAGATTAGGCCAATAGTATTTCTCCCGCATTACCTTTAGCTGTATTACAATCCTGCTTCAGCAGTCTGCCCTGCTTTCCTGGGTGAAATCGTTCAGCTTGTTAGAGGATGGATGTGCTTGGGGGCATGGGCACCTGCTAGGGAACAATGATTTTGTGCAAAGCATCCCAGGTTCTGTCAGAGCTTAAGAACTAGTATCAACAAGGCCTGTACATGTGTATACATATATGTGCAGACATATACATGTATATACATATATGCATATGTATATAAAACCACATACACATATATAATCCTGAACGTGAAGATATACAAATTAGGAACTTAAATGTCGGATGTTCCTATTTATGGTTCTCTCTGATAGAACTACATGAGTATATGCCTTATGGCAGATATGCAGTGAGTCTAGGGCATCTACATGTGTTTGACTAACCACGCATGTGCCGCACAAATTATTTAAACATACACAGAATGCACAGGACCTAGTGGCCACACACTGGAGATATTGCTCTGGGATTTCTTGATATTCGTCAGCTTAGTCAGGGACTCTTCCCCAGTGATACTACAGGATGTCCAGGAATCCCAAATAAATCATTAAAGTTCCCATTCCTCCCAGACAAAAATTCCAGATGAAAAAAAGGTGACCGTATCCAAGGGAAGATCACCCAGCTGGTGACCCTACTACCAAGGCACTTTTTAGCTGCCATCATGCTGCTGTATGGCACAGAGAGGTCTCTTCTGACCCCCTGGTCACCTGGCACGTTTCTGGCATGTCAGGATGCCCTCCTGTGGCTTCACAACACCCACGTTCTGGGCATGGCTGGAGCTATTTTTCATCCCACCACCTTAGATATCAGAGCTGTTGCAGCACTGAGCTTCCTGACAGCTACAGACCTCTCTGAATCTTGCCAAAGTAACTGCTCTGTCGCATTCTATAGGGATCCTGGAGGCTGGGGGTATTCCTATGGACACACGTCTTTCATAACATTTATTAGAAGAAGTAGCATAATTCTCATTATTTGGGAACTGGAAAATAAACCACTGCTCTCACCTATTATTTCATGCAGCAGATTTTAAAACTCTGCAATCAGAGAGAAGCAAAACTAAAATCTAAAAATTGCATTCCTTTTCTTGATCTTATTTTGCACTAAGTGAATGTATATCATTTGGAGACAGAATGCACAAATTTTCTTGAAGTGCTGATAATTATATTTCCTACAAAAGTCTCCAGTAGAGAAAATCATGAGCAGAAGCAAATAAATACCAATGCAATACACAATAGCTCCTTTTATGATCAAAGAATAACATGAAAGCAAAACTTTGTCCAAGAGCAATAATCATTATGATACCCACTGAATAGCAAGTTTGCTAGGACTAACTTCTAAAACTCCTGGGAAGTTACCACATTCATTCACATATTACTCAGCTCCTCTAAACTGCTTTCGTTCTGTTTTGTTTTGCTTCTTCCATGCTCTAGAAGTCATTCTGAAAATTAAAGAGATTCCAGCCTGCTGTAATAACTAACAATCCTGGCATGTTTTAATGGCCTGTCTTATTTGGCCCTCTGAGTATATATCCTTGCACAAACAATCCTAAAACATGATTAGTTAAGAACAAGCAGCTTATTAGTCTCTATTAATGACATTATGTGTTTCCATTCCTTGTCACTGATTTTATTAAATCTTTGTGGAGAAGCATTAGCAGCAGTGAGCTCTCTGACTAAAACAGCCTGGGAAAGTGGTTCTCACGCTGTCCTGCATTTATACCATCTTTATATTGGGAAAAAGCATAGTAAGAGGAAAAATCTGGGAGGCTAGGGGAGGACAAGGGGATCCGTCTGGTGTCGGGCCTATTACTGCAGTGAAATCCTGACAATGAAATCAGTGACCTTCTGCATGGACTGATTTTTAGGCCCATTTTGATCTCCAATATAAGCACTGTTGAAAGGAAATACTTGCAAGACTGATGGTGATCAAGCATAAGGGAAGATTCAAACATTGTATTAGGCTTCCCTAAATTATGATCACTTTGACCAACACCAGGACCACGAAAATAATTTTTTAATCCTTGTTTCCCTCCTCTTTCCCCAACTGAATCTGGCAATATATCAGGTCATCTCAGGAATGGACTTTGTGCATTCAAACCTGGAAAAGTGGCCACCTTCATTCCACAGTGGTGGTCAAGTGCCTGTCTCTACAGCGAGGGACACAGCAGGAGCTGGCATGTTTTCTCAAAATTGTGGGAGTATTTTGAAAACAAGATTTATCCCTTCCTTTTGAGAAACAGCTGTCAAGATACAATGGAATGTTTATAAGCATTGTTTTAAATTTTAAGTAGATTTATTAAATTATTTCAATTCAGAGTATATTTTCCTATGTTCTGTGTATGGAGGTTGACAGTTTTTTCTTCTGTGTTTGTAGCTCGTATGCAAATCCAAGTGATACGAATACTCTGTACTACACTGCAAATTGCAATCATTTCTGTGTGAACATGGGGATACGCATTTTCAAAGAAATGGGCAGGAGTTTGACATGAGGAATAGAAGTGAATAAAGCTTTTGAGCTCAACCTTGACATTCAAAGCCACTTGCTTTACTCTTCATTGTTCTGTTGCAGAAATAGGGAACACAAATATAATACAAGTAAAATATGGTAAGAAGTGAAGTTTGCTGTAATTTTGAAAGTATCAGTCAAGGGATGAGAATAAATGAGAAATGTCTTTCTCTGTTCTTGATCTGTTTTTTTCATTTGAGTCAAGAGATTGGTGTATCTTTAGAGAAGCAAGACACAATACAAATTCCATTATATGACTTCTAAACCATTACAATATTATATTATAGTCAGTAGCTTCAAAAGAGTACTCATATCTGAGTTCAAAATGGGTTCTTGCATCCCAGTTGCACTCTCTGCAGAGGCTTATCTGCATAGACATTTGCTTCTCATGAAAAATGTATGATCTGTATTGTGAGAATAAATGAAGAGAAGCGAAGCAAAGAAGTTCCATTTTCAGCTAATTGCTGTCTATCAGACAGCACACTATTGCAGCTCTCAATTGTCCTTTGGTCTCTGTCAGTGCTAATATTCATATTTTTTCAAACATCCTAAGCTTCAGTGTGCAGATTCAGCCTGTCTCAGATGAACTGGACTATGGGCCTTGCCCGCAAAAGTTGCACTGAAGTCAACAGGACTTTGTGCAACTAAGGAAGCAGTACTGAGTGATGCTATTGTAGCTTCTTGAATATAGTGTGGATTAAACTGGGCCAGGTGACAGGGTAACTTATTCAACCTGCCCACCCGACCCGCCTATGAGAGGTGCCACCCTAACACTGTCATGGCTCAACAGGAGGTCTGGCAGCTCCAGAGCTTTCCAGTGTCACAGTCAGCGAAGCAAAGCAAACCAAAATCATTGCCAGTTTACTTTAGACAAGCTCTTACAGGAACAGCTGTATGGTGTAATCAGCCACCCCAGAGGAGAAGTAGAAATTGTGGAGGTGAACCACTTCAGCCTTCCAGCTTCCACATGTGAGCCTATGTCCACAGATGCTCTTAGGAGATAAGTTTGCAACAAGGACTTCAAGCTTGTGCACAAGAAAACTTAACGTCTCACTACAGGATAAGTTTATATCCAATTTGCTTATTTTCTTCTTCTTTTTGACTTGAATAGGACGTGGCATTCTCTTCAGCTCAGAATCCTGTTTTATTGAATTTCTCTTTATTTAGTTTGTAGTAGTATCAAGAACCTTGGAAAACTAGAGGTAAAACATTGCAAGATACAATACTCGCAAACATTGTGAGCCAAGTTATTTTGCTTTGATCTCTCCAGGACTAGGCTGATTTGGTCCCAGGGGATAAGCGCCTTACTGATCATTGTATTGCAGGGAAGGACAGCTGTGGATAGCCTTTTTCAAATAAGCCTGCAGTTTTACCATGTTCAACAGCTTCATTTTGGCTTTTCATGTCAGCAGTTAACAGAGAAATAGCAACTCTTGCCTTCTTTAAATCAGCTGGAAAATCTGTGCTCCAGCTTTGTGCTATGAAGGCTTTTCCCAACACAGCGGAAATTCTCCAGTGGCAAATGTAGACTACTGCCCATTCATTTTACACTGTAATATGTGAAGTAGTCCCTGTTGATACAGATGTTGGGTAATGTTGTATGTAAAGACATGTATCTGCCTAAATCATAGGTGAAATCGCATCCGTTTCCTATGTTTTCCATTCTTGTGTAAAACACTTGTGATTTTGTGGACCGCCCGTTCATCTGGGATCAACCTGTGCCATTGTACAGCAGGTTGTGTTTGTACGCTTTACGATACGAACATAGCCATGATACCAGTAGGCATCTTAATATCCACACCTTGAAGTTGTGCCGCTATGGTATAGGGAAGGACAATGTGTCAGGACGTGCCCAGTGACTGGCAAGGAGGGAGTCTGGGGGGGGCAGAGAGAGAACTCTCGCTGGTAGGTTACTGATACACAGTTAGGTTTAAGACTCAGTCAGAAACCTTTTCTGAAAGCGCTTTTTCACCTTCAGCCCACACAGTTATTTCTTTTATTGCCTAGTATTGTTTGAGGGATAGTTTCACATGCCAGGTATTACGTTCACAGGCTTGAACAGCTCTTTGTTTAAAAAGAGAATCCAGGCACCCTGCCCTAACTTTAATTGCCGTTCAAAGAAGGGAGCGCCTCTTCATCTCTTCCGCCTTTCATGTAAAAAAAGACCATGAGATTTTTGGAAAATTACGTCCTGCTGCCTCCAAAATTGGCCCTAAGACCTTCCTGTTAGCTCAGTACATTGGGGAATAGTTACTTTGCATGTAGTTTTCATAATACGTTCCTAAGAAATTGTTTTGATGTTATGCAGTAAGTTGTGCAGAAAATCTTTTTTCATTAAGATAGTCTATCATTTTCAAATGTTTTAACATAAAGAGTTCAACATAATGACATTCCCCCTAGTATGTTCAACCAATAGTTATTAAGAAAACCAATTTCTTCGCAAAGAAAATATTGTCCTCTTGTTTTAAAGTCTCTCTGTAGTTCCTGAGCTAAATATTCTTCACTGGCAGGAGAGAAGTTAAAAAAAGATTGCTGGGTTATAGGACCTGTATTATACAAAGCCGTCTGAGTGCCCCTCAGTTCCTAGTACTTTCTTGCATGGCAAGCACATGAGTGAAGTCATGCTTTTGACTCTGATTTCTGCTTATCCATCCTACTCCATTTCCCTTTCCGTACTTACTGTCTCGCAAGTAGTTAGATTTTTCATGTGGCTGCAGAAATGTGCACAGCATCCTGCTGCAAGATGTGCATAAAAATCTATCATCATTATTACCAGTCCTTATAAAGTTATTTAGTCTACCTTTTACATGGCTCATGAAATGCTAAAAATTCAAGAGAAATCTCCTAATGGAGCTTTAATGCTGCTTTGCCTGATACAAGAATTGTAAAGTAGATCCTCACCTATACGGCTTTATGTTTTATCCTCTAAGTGTTTTGTAAAAAATGTTGCTCATGTAGTATTAATGAATCTCTTTTCTGTAAATTGTTAACCCACTGATGTTGGGCAAGTGTAGCATTTTTTAGTTCTGTTTTTCTTGTTGAACTATATAGTAAAATATATCACTCAAAGGATATATTAAAAACAAGAATGTGGCATGAAGTTCTATTATGACACAGATATAATTAAACTTTTCTGTGAAGGTCTAATTTCTTGGGACTTGCCTAAGAAGGAGCAGTCTGTTTATCCAAAGGTAAGAATGTGAGGCATGTGTTAAACTGTGTTAGACTTCTGCTCAGAAAATTTCACTCAGGGTGAAATGATTTGGATTGTTCAGAAGCAAATTAAATTTTCATAACCGAAAGCTGTTTCTGAGCATTACCACACAGAGGTCTAATGCAAGCTGCTTTGTGTGCTTTAAATTTAAATCCTTAGGTAATTCAGTTTAGCTTTCTTGTGTGTCTCTGTGGAAACAAAGTATTAACAGAATAACACTGCTTTGCTTGCTTCATGATTAAATAAAAAGGTAAAAATAAGGAGAAAAACAGTTCTCTGGTTTGATCTCTTATGAGATTAACTGACTTAATGATAAAGAAGAGTGGAGTCTCACAGTTAATAGTATCAATTTTACTTTCAAATTTTTGTATTTTTTTTCTTCCAAAGCTTGCACTGACCACTTCACAAAATCTAGACCTCATTTTCTTTCCTAGAGTATGACTTTCCAATGGTCACTGCTGCTAGTCAAAGTTGTCGATTTAGGAGCATCAGTAAATTATTTTGGTCACACCCAGTCTTCAGGCATCTCCTCTCCTCTGTCCTCTCCCTGATGGCTGCTTAATCCTACACACAATTTACCCCCTCCCTTTTTTACTCTGGTGTTTGTTCATTCTAGAGGATAAGGGCACATCTGAATACCAAAGCTGTCTTCTGCATGGCTCCATTTCAGCACCCCGGTCACAGCATATAACAAGATGTAGTTGACAGTATTCAGTGGAGCCGTAGTTTTCTTCACTTGGCACATCATACATACACCACTGCTTTCATTTCAAACAAAGTACTTATTGCCTTTCACATGCACAGATAGGGGACTGCCATAGCTAGAAAACTTGAACATTATACTTCGCATAGGTTGCTGTTCTATTAAGACAGTGGCATAGCACTGGCTATGAATTTCAAGGCATTACTGGTTCCTGTATGTGCATAAATATCTGAAGATACAGAGGAATTAATCCATACTATATCTTTTTCCTACTGTAGTATAACTGGAGTATACTGTAATATAATTTCGCTCACCCTCAGCAACTTTCTAAAGAAGGGATTAGGTACCAGTCAGTCAGGCACTTCCTCATGTAAGGTTGCCATCAGTGATCTTTAAGGAAATATTCAGTCTTCACTAGTGTTCTCCAATTTCGTCTCTTAGGAGGAAGGTCAATAGCCCTTTTTTCCCTTCCCTCTCTCAACCTCTCCACGATATCAGCCAGAATGTATTACAGCTTTTGCTGGTAGCCAATGTATGTGGACTATCCGAGATTTGGCATGCTGCTGAATTATGTTACACAAAATCCACCTGATTTCATGGCTGCAAGAGCCAATATAATCTAAATGACCACAGAGAAATTATGCTGTGCAGTTCAGGATAATTTAGTCTTGCTGGAAGAGTGGGAGCAATAGGCGTGTTTGGACATGGTGTGGTTTCAACTGAACAATTAAAAAAAGAAAAAAACCCAAAGCTTCTTGGTTTAGTTGTAAGTGCAAATGAAAATCTTCACAATGTGTTATTTGCTTCAGTATGGACTCAGGAGTAATCCAGTAATTCACTATCTTGGCAGCTCTTGGAAAGGCAAAGATCAGCTGTTTTCACCGTGGATAGAAGAAAGTCATGAAGAGATCTGTGAAGATATTTTCTTCTGAATTAATTTTGTCCTTCTTATAATGTCATAGGGATGATTTACAATGCAGTAGCCTTCATCTGTATCTGCTCTCCAGATGGGAAAGTCAGAAGTATTTCTCCCAGATTATTACTAGCAAACAAATGGGAGAAGACTTACTAGGTTGATCTCTGTTCAATATCCAGAAATTTGGAGAGTTGAAGCAATTTGGGCTAGAAATCAGTCTAGAAATATTGTGGAGTAATTTTACTAAACCAGCTAGTTTGGAAGTAAGGGAAATTAGTAGAGTTTAATGGAAATGTTTCAAACCGTCAAAAATGTTTACCTTTTATCTAGTTGGACTATAATTCTATTATTTTAATATAATATTTTGTATAATGTTAGACTGTGGGGTATATGATCTTCTCTACACAAACTTACTGAATATTCCCTAGAAACATTATTACCTAATTTGAAGAAGCTATTTCTGATATTTTAAATGAATATGAGTTATATTTGCAAATTCATTTTGTGATATTTTAAGTTGAACAGAATTGCTTAAAACAGCATATACTCCATGTTAAATTTAATTTTTAGTAATGTTACATATAATATCGTTACTTGTCACGAATGGCATAAATAGTAATAAAGTCCATTTGAGACAGTCTGTATTTACTCTGCAGCAATCACTAATGATATTCAGGGTACTGACAGGATATGTCATTCTGGAATTTATTCTGGAAAATATTTTATATTTTGCTGAATATCGTATGTAGGATAGCCCAAATGGATATATTAGCTGATACTATGTTATAATTGTACCAATCCAATACCCATGTGGATGATTCATTAATGACAGCTGAAACCAAGGAAGTAATTCTGACGAAAAAAATTTATGCCTCTAAATACACGGTGTGCTACACAGTTACGAAGAAAGCATTTTAAAAACATTTCAGAACTTTTTAAAATACCATGTGCATCTTCTAAGCCTTAACAAAGTGTCAAAGAGTATAACTCTCAAATAAAATAATCCTGTCTAGCAATTATTGAAAAATAATGTATTCATTTCATTGAGATTATAAACAAATTACTTCACTTCCATACAATGCAGTGAGGGCAAATAGGAAACTGAAAATCTTTCCAGTGTTTACATTTCCAGGCACATGTGGCTGTGACGTTATCAGATTTTAACTTAGTTATTAGAATGCACAGAAAACAGAGCTGGTTGTTAACCAATCTAAAATAAAAATGGTAGAGATTTCTCTGCAAAATTTTGAAATAACAAACTCAATTTTTCAAGACCAAACCAAAAATTTATTGTAATTTTTTAGCTTTCGTAGATGTAAAACATTAGTTTTTAAAACTGATTAATGTAATGAAAACTTTAAAATGAAATCTCAAAATGTTTGTGTGTTTCAAAGAAAAGAGATGTACTAACTTCTCCAACATTACTTTGCTCCCTCTCTGTAGCAAATTTTTGTTAAAATTGTTTGGGAATTTGATAAATATTCATGAATACTTCTGATCATCCAAAACCAGAATAAACTTAGTGAGTAAAATAAATCAGCTATAATAGAAAACCTCTTCCCATACTGATTCGAATTTTGCTCTTCTGGGTTCCTCATTCCTCAGGAGTTATCACTTTGAGACAGAAGCCAATTCTGTGTCTAGGAAAGGTGTAATACATGCCCCTCTCCCAAACTGTTTATATTTATAAAATGTACATGATCAGCATTTTTCTGAAGCGAAATCTTCTTAACAGTATTGTTTTGATGAAGACTTTTTATTTGAACACTAATCACTTAATGTTTCCATGGCAGCAAAGTGATGGTGAATCTCTAAACTGTGTTGTTTAAAATCCCCATGCCTGGAAAAATAAATTATTCCTACTCAGAGAACCAAAATGCCAGCATATAAAATTTGATAGGGGTCTAAAGCACAGAAATCACAGTAAGATCATAAGTAATGAACTAGACTGTCCTCTACAAGCTATACAGATAACGTGTGGTATGGAGACTCAGTGGTGCTGCCAGTAATAAATTGCTTTGCTGGTTATGAAGGAAAAAAATGCTGCTGAAGCAAAAACAAATATACAGTATTAAGAGAGAACAATGCATGACAATCAAATGTTAAATTAATTTATCTCCAAGTCAGGACAACTTAAAAAATGTGTGATTGCAACATGGAGGAGAACGGAGCCTGAGGTGGTTAATATGCCTTTGATGTGAAAATTGATTTGCTGTAGTGTGAATGCTAAAGTAAGATGAAGCAAGAAAAATTTATCCTCTTGAGCAAGGGTTTGAGATTATAAAATACTAGTAGAACAAGCACAGATTTTGAGGCTGAAGCTTTGGGGTTTTAAAATGATTAATCAAATAAAAAGTTTTGCTGGTTCAATTTTATTCCTCTCCCCTCTTATATTCATAGAGGTTGCTGAACAGAAGTACTTAAATGACTGGTTCAGAAGACTAAATACCTGTGTAAACAAATTACCAAAATCTTTGAGTAAATTCATCCTACTCAGCCATTTAGCTGCAGGAACTGTAAGTTCTCTTGAAAATACTAATGGCCCCATCCATCTCTTTCTGTTTCTGACTCCAAAATCATAGCAGTCGTCAGGATTTGTCCCTAACAGTAATAAGGGGCCATGACAGGTTTTTTTGTTTCATTCTTCTTAACTATCTTTCAGTTATCTTTTAGTTTTAGTATACAGAAGTAGAAAAGCTCCTGCAGATATCAGTACCCACATCAGAACCTCAGCTGCACTGACTGATGCTGCTCCCACGGCACAAATCTTGCTGGGACCCATGCTGTGCCCTTCCACGTGTGTGGGAGCCCCTGCAGTTCCTCCCACATCCCCCAACAAATACAGCTGGCACTTGCGGTGGGAGAGCCCCACGGCCACGTCCCGGGGATTCCCGGTGACAGACAACTTCCTGAGATAACCAACAGGCCAGGCTGGGACCAGAGCAAGGGCTGGGATGTTTTGGTAAGGAGCTTTCAACCCTCATTCGGAGCAGAGCCCGTGTCTGTGTTTATCTTTGGACCATTTTGCATCCAGACTGCACAAGCTTGTTCCATGACTGCGCACTTGCTCTTCTCCCATAGGTTCATTTCACCACATATATTTTTCTAACTGTCATATTAGACTATAATGTACCACAGACTGCACTGACCATTTGGCAGTTCAAAAGTCTATTGCAGGTTAAGAAACAAACTGCTATCTTTTGAATTTTAAGGAAAATGTTTTTCATTTCTTCTATTGTGTGTTATTCATAGGTCAACTTATTTCTGTTAACCTGATGGAGACAGACTGAATAAGTACATTACAAAATAAATAAAAATAATCTACCAGGGCAAGCACACAGAAACAAACAGACAAACACACAAAAACCATGGCCAGCTTATCAAAGCTACAGTGGCAGTAGCAGCTCAAAACCCTAAATCTCTGCCAGACTCCAAGATGGGACAATGATATAGTGCAAGATAGATCTATAGCACACTGTAAAACTTGAGTTTGTCTCCATTAGCTCTACCATTCCCACTAGTGCAGTTTCTCTTTGCCTAAAACTTTTGGGCTGAGGCTGGTTATATTGTAACATGAATGCTTTGTAGACAGCCCTGATAGGACGGGAGAATGCTGGGCAGGTCTGGATACCCTCTTCCAATAGTGTCCTTCTTCTGGGACTATCTCTAACAGGCTCAGCAGAAGACCCTAACTTGCTTGACCCCTGGTATGGCATATAATAGAGAAATATGGCCAGTGCCACCGCAGTCCCTGTTCCTGTGGCCAAAGCCAAAGCCTAGGAAGACCTGGTCCAGGCCAGACCATTTCCTTGGAGGATCTCAGCCCACAGCAAAGTGTGCCAGATCAGCTGCCCACCCTCTCTGGGCGGTGGATTTCGTCTGGACTGAGAAAGATGCAGAAGTGAGACTGGGCTGTGGGACGACTGACTGGTCATAGGGGAGGGAAGGAGCTGACCTGAGGCCGTGGCTCAGAGAAAAGCCAACCTACTGTCTGCTCTTGGCACCCCTGGGACACCTCCCGTAGGCAGAACCTGAGATCTGATGTCAGCTGCAAATGGGGTGACTAGTTAAATGGCATGACTAGGTTAGTGATGTGACCAGGTTGTTAATGATGTGATTAGCTCATCCCCACTACTGCTTGTTAGTCATATGTCATTTTCTTTTTGTTAACTTGATGGAGAAATATTGGAGATGTAAATTTCAAACAGCAAATGAAAATAAGCCATCAGTGGGAGTGCATGAACACTGTGGGACCAGCTCTTCTGACCTGCAGGAAAAGTGGTAGGGGACATGGGCCTTTCCTCTGAAAACGTTGAGTGGTCCAGTACCTCTGAGGGTATCTAGGAAAACATATAGGCCATAAATTCCCTAGGTTTTTCCCCTTGGTGATGTCCTTTTTGTGTCACCTCTCTCAAGGAACAGTCCAACATTAGGGGGGATTCATCAAGGACAGATGAATGCAACCTCAGAGCTTGATTCAAGATCTGAAGAAATCCTCAGAGTCCTCATAGTGATATCAAAATAATTACACTGTTTGGATATTTTCTCGTGGAAGACATCTCCCATTTTACCTGACATTGTGCTGTTTTTCTCTTACAGCTTTTTCTCCTAGAGAATGTTTTAAAAGAATATAAGGGCATTGATAAAAGTATGCACAAGAGCAAGGACATTCAACCTTAGTGACAGATATCCAGGCTGACACTCCATTATTAACATTCGCCTTTTTGTCCCTTGCTTAATACTGTCAGGAGCAATGAGGGAGTGGTGGAGGGATTTCAACCCTGACTGGATTTATTTGTGCTTTTGACCTTCAAGTGTGTTTTCATTTGGCAGAAAGTAAATATTTTCTAAAGAGTTAATGGGGAAAGTATTTTAAAATAAAAATGGCAACTGAAGTTTTACTTTTAAATGCTATCAAGACACAAGTAATGAATATGAAAAGGTTAATCAAGACACTTGCTTTTCCTAAAAATAGTGGTCTGAAAAATAAGGGAAAAAAGCAGGCTAAGTTTCATATTTCTGAAAATTGCATTCCAAATCTGCCAGATTGAAAGAACACAATACCGGCACTGACTTTCCTACACAGCAGTTGGATCAGTCTCTTGAACTTCTGACTAAGTCCTAGTGATGGCAAGTTGTGACCATTTGTCTGCTAAGTAGTTTGTATTTTTCAAAGGAAGCTATCCCTTGAGATAAAACAGTTGCTGCTATTAAAATTCATTTCAATTTATTTTTTAGACAAAGAAAGATAAAAATAATGTTTTTTTCTAAGATTTTCAGCTACATAAACTGATACTTGAGCAGCACAAACTAATTGGCTAGTATCTAGGCTTGAAACACATTGATACATCCAATATTTTCCTTACTCTGCTGTCCTTGCTTTTCCACGCCACACCTCCATCCATTTCCCAGTATTTCGGACGTCCCATTTATTTGAATAAATGAAATAAATGGACCTCAGACAGCCCTCCAAGAGCTGAGATTGCAGACATCAGCTCTGAAACTTGAAAACTGAACTGAATCATATGTAATATGTTCAGTAATGGAAGATATTTTCAAAGTTTTAAAAAATAACTGGGGTTTAAAAGTGTGAAAAATGTAGTATTTCAAATACCTACACTTTTAAAATGAGCATACAGATGAGTTGGTTGTGATTTGGGAAAAGCTATTTTTAGAACCAGAGCCTGATGGAGAAACATTTTCTATTTGCTAAATTTGAGAGAGGCAGTGGACGAGCTTCTCTGGATGGTAATTTATATCTAGTTTTATCTGGGTTAAGTAAATGTTCACCTTTGTTCTTCAACAAATTTAAATAAAAGCCGTCAGTAAATAAAAAGGTCATGAGTGTCCTGCAGAGGTTTTCTTCTGCAGTTTGGAAAAAAGTCACAGTGTCTGTGCCACAGTCTCTGCTCTTGAGCTCACGGTCTCCTGCCACATAGAGCTGTACACTGACCTAACTTGCAAGGTCATCTACTGAATGCTGCAGTTTCTACATCTGAAGTGATTAAAAATTCTCTTAATTACTGCATTTGACTACTCAATATCTTTACAGTTTTTTAATTTGGTGTACTTTTGCCAGGTTAGGTCAATTTAGACAAGTATATTAAGGCATGAAAATGCAATTGCAACACTATTTCTGTAGAGACACAGAAATAAAATAGAGTGTAAGCCATCATTCAGTTACAAAAAATCATTTCCCAAGGAAATGCTTTGACTGAAGGGATGAAAGGCTGGCAGATGATGTGCAGTACCTCAGGGTGTGTATGAGCCTTCCCTGGCTGAGAGCCTGACTTTGTGACTTTAGAAAGCCACTGTCCTGTTGTCGGAAGTGTGGGAGCACACTGGGACGGCGCTCCTCAACCTCTGATGGGAGCAGAAACCACCAACCTTGGCATGGGCTGAGCCTGGTTTCAGGGACTTCTGTTCATCAGCAGATAGGATTTCAATGTAGAGAGCTGGTGGGAGGAATTTATATATGAATGCACATTTTTTCTCATTTCTGGTAAATGTGTAGCTCAGGTAAAGAGCTAACTTAAAGAGCCAATGTAAAGCGCCAATTTTTGTTTCAAAAGTCAAAGATTTAATTGGACAACAGAGTAGCAAAGAGTTTGAGCTGATAAAGAAATCAGATGAAATATGTGGAAGGAAAAAGATTATTTGAATGTAATAGAAAAATTAAATTTACCTGTTACATTGCCATTATTGTATTCCCACTGGAGCAAGCAATTCAACCGCATCACTCTTGTCCTTTTACAGGCAATTAATACTCCAGTGAAAATAAGCTGTTCAGGGAGATTTATAGTCACAGCAGAAATTAGTGTAATTCTGACTGCAACTGAAACATAACCACCAGCCTGATGGTGCTTTATATACATCTTTCTCTCACAAGAAATTTTGGAGATTCTGGATAAAACCATTGTGCAAAGTAAGAAAACACAGTGAAGCCCTGTGAAATTGTTTGTATGCCCACAACTACACACACAAACCCACTACATGCAGGAGATTTTAACCATTGGATAAATGGATGAATGTATTTTATTCACTAGAAGGGGAAGCTCATTACAGGGTGAGAAACTTTGAAATGTCAGGAAAAGCATTTATTTGCAAGCCCCATGACTGCCTGAGTCAAGTTTTTGACTCCCAAACCATTCTCATGTTCTTGAGCATGCTTTATAACAGATCTGATTGTATTCTCAGAAATCATACATTAAGAAGAGCATGTAAGTCAAAAGCATCCAGTTATGATGTTTGCCACTGTGCTTTTTATCTGATGTGATTAGAAAGGTTTCTTCACCGGTAAATATGCAACATATAGTCTTGTACAAATTCCCTCCTGTCCTGGTTTCAGCTGGGACAGAGTTAACTTTCTTTTTAGTAGCTGGTACAGTGCTGTGTTTTGGATTTAGTGTGAGAATGATGTTGGTAACATGCTGATGTTTTAGTTGTTGCTAAGTAGCGCTTATCTTAAGTCAATGATTTTTCAGTTTCCCATGCTCTGCCAGCAAGCAGGTGTGCAAGAAGCTGGGAGGGAGCAGAGCCGGGGCAGCTGACCTGAACTAGCCAAAGGGGTATTCCATACCATGGAACGTCATGCCCAGTATATAAACAGGGGGGAGTTGGCCGGGAGGCGTGGATCGTGGCTTGGGAACTAACTGGGCATCAGTCAGCGGGTGGTGAGCAATTGCATTGTGCATCACTGTTTTTTTTCCTTCCCCCCCCTTCCTTTTTTTGTTGTATTCCTTTTCATTACTATTATTATTATATTTCATTATTACTATTGTTAGTATTATATTTTACTTTAGTTATTAAACTGTTCTTATCTCAACCCATGAGTTTTACTTTTTTTTCTTTCCTTTCCTCCTCCTCACCCCACTTATTATGAAGCAGTAAGGTTTCCTTGTTTGCATGTTAATACACACATCATGAAAGACTTTTTAACATTAATACTCTTATAAGAAAACAATTCATCTTGCAGGCCTGGTTTTGCTTTACTTTATTTTCTCATTGCAGGGGAGTGAACATTGCTCACTCATATGGTGTCTCTGCTAAGGTGGACCTTCACTAGAGTACTGCAAAGCCTACCAAGCTCCAGAAAAAGCATTTCTCAGCACAAAAATCGTTGGCTTTGCTTTACTGGGAAATTGTTAAACACCTGTTGCATTTAATGGTGAAATTACTGAATCTGAGTATTCAGACTTCAGTCAGAATAAACATTTCCATTCCACTTAGGTGTTTGCATGTCACATTACAGATACTTGATGACTAATCACCATGGCTAAATGAAACCAGCAATTCCTTCTTTATCATCACACAAAACATAAAATTAACTTCAGGCTATGTTGTGCCAATGGATTTATAGGTGGATCTTTCTTTTTTCTTTTGAAAACTTCCATGAAAATTTCATGCCATGGCATGCAGCTGAGCATATGACATATGTGGCTCCTAGATAACAAAGAGGTGAAAAAAAACCTGAAAAAAACAGTTCTGTCTTTGAGGATGTCTTCATGAACACTAATGGACTCCTAAAGGATAGGATCTGATGGTAATAATGGATTTTAAATATTTTGACATCAAGAGGGAATCAACACAGTGGATTATAAGCAAACACACAGGTCTGTGGAATCTAGTGGGAGCAGGGTGTTTTTTTCTGAAGACATGGGCCAATTTACTTTCATTCCATCTAGGAGATGAATAAAGGGTGATCTGCTTAACAGAAGACACTTGTGTGAAAGTGCTCATACAACAGAGCAGTTCACTGGACCTAGTAAACACATGCTGTAATGTACTTACTTGATCCACCTTCATTGTATACACTGTGTAAAGTTGTTGTACACACACTGTTGTCTGTCCATGACTGTTTAACAGTACTGACCCCAAAATCCTTGACAACCTAGGGAAAGGAATTTTCTGAATCTCAGGAAAAAAGAAGACTGAGTGTGACACCAAATAAAGAAAAACTTTTGGAGCTATGGTGGTAAAATCCTGGGGTGAACTACCTTGGGATATTATAGACTCTTCTTCCTTGGACATATTTAAGAGTAACCTTCTGTACTAGGGAAACTGTGCAACATGTTTTCAGTTAAAATTCCTTAACTTTCTTAGAAGTTGCAGTCAGGAAAGCATAGGGAAAGGCACAGAGGGAGAAGGAAGAGAGCAGAAGGTGAGAGATGGAAAGGCAGAATATGTCAGGAGAGAGAGACAGGCCAGAACAGAAGGATGCACACTGAAATATGGGGTCAGCAGAACATAAGCCTTTCATAAACTCCACAGACACTGTAACAGCTGGAGAAGATTTATACTGATGTAACCAAGACCAGGCCCTTTCTATCTTTTTCTTTCAATTCAAACTTTTTAAAAATGGATATTTGTTTCTGAAGTATGAACAACAGCAACATGATTAATTTTGGTTATTTGCCTTTTATAAGTGCTGGTTTTCTGGAAAAAAAAAAAAAATGGGAATGATTGAATGTTTATGGAAAAGACCAGCACAAAAACCCAACTGTTCCTGTGTAAGTCTTGGAACTATAGCAGGTTAATCTGTACTGTATGTGCAGGGCTGTAAAACCTGCTGTACTAACACATGAATGGTCATCACTTGGGATGGTGGAAATGGGCTTAAGAACCAGGCCCATCGCTTTCTCTTTCTTAGCAGTTTTTCTCGCAGCCCATTTTCTGCAGGGAGAAGCATCTGTGCCTTGTACCACTCCACCCGCTCCATGCGTCCTGGCTCTTGCTGCACTGCCTGGCTTAGCTATACCTGTCGGCAGCATGTCTACGCTTCAGTTTGGTACAGGGAATATCCCCGGCAGCTTCAGCCCGGCTAACTTCCAGGCTGTTTGTTGTGCAGCTGTGGCTGCTCTGAACTCAGAGCAAGCTACAAAACCAGCCGCAGGAGTGTGCAGTTAGATGGCTTGCTCTGAGCTCTGTGCCACAATGTTTTACGCAGAAGGCATCAAAGGCTGGGAGGCAATATTGTAGGGGAATATCACTAAAAGCTTAACCTCTTTCTATGGACATCTACTGCTGTCCTCTGCTGAGGCCAGGACACTGGGCTACTGCTGTGCACATCGCAGCCACTGCCACATCTGCTGAACCAGTCTAGGCTTTGCTGGGTCTAGGATCTTAGTGCATCACTTAGTAATGAGTCTGCTTCTTCAGAAAAAAGCAGTAAGCGTAACTCAGGCTTCACCTTCACCTAGTCATTCAGTCCTAATCCTAGCAACTTCAGTCTCCCGTCCATACTCTGACATTTCTCCCTTTCCATTAGGAAGCAGATTAGCAGCAAAAGAAGTATGGGACCTCCTTTTGGTTTGGTTTCCCTTCTACCAAAGCTCCGGTCACCAAAGCCTCCCATGCTGTTCCAGCTCGACCAATGTATTTGGGGAAACAGCGTGTTTTGATTTCATGTTTTCTTTTAACTGAAGCTGCAGCTTCAGGGCTTGTGAAGTTCTGATCAAGCTTCTGGCCAGAACCCAAATGGGTGAGAGAAATCTGTACCTCTGACCATACTGGGGATGGGTCTGCATTTAAAAGCTGGTGTAGGGACTCCATCCTGCAAAATGGAGAATTTGATCTTCCACTTTCATGGAATTCAAGGGTTCAAAATGAACATTGGGTGCAAACCTCATTCAACCCACAAGAGTGTTTTGGCTTTCTCTGTCCCTTTCTCTTGTCTCCTCTCTCTAGCTCGCATGTTTAGGAGCTTACTACCTCTATACTGCCACATGCTTTCCATCTGAGAAAGTCATGGCCATGGAACAGAAATTAAGGCACTAGGAAGCAGTGAAGTCCCACTTGAATTAGTATTAACTAATGCAATACTTAGGATTTTTTCACAGTGGTATCTCCAAACACCGTACAATAATTAAACATAACACTGATCATGGCCTACAGGGCAATATGTTTAAAAAAAATGATTTGGAGACTCTAATAGAGAGCAACTCTGCAAGCAGTCTCATTAAATGTGGCACTATTCAATGTAAATAACAGCAGAATGTGATCCTAAATGAGACTCCAGGAACGTAACTACCTGCAGTATAACACATATCATTCTGACCATACCATTATTTCTTTAAAATTTGTCAGAGCTTAACATTTGTGCTTTCCTTGAAACATAACTCTTCTGTCATCGTGTTCTGATGACTCATCGTTCAAGCTACTCTAATGATTCATAATAATCAAGTGTTCTCTCAAATAAAGGGTACAAATAAATATGATTTTGGAGCACGGTTTTCTAACCTTTTCCTAGACAAAGTTTACTCCCTGTGATACCAGCATCTGTTCTTGAGAAATTAACAGCTTGAGAGTTCATACAGACAAGAATGACTCAGCAAACAGTGGGCTGATAAAAGCATGGGCTTACATACATAGTGATGGATCAAACTTTTTGGGGTTTGGGTTTTTTTTTTTTAATAAAGGCTTTACATTGAGTCATCAGAGAGTATTGGACAAAAAAGGATCTTCAAATTTTCTGTGTATAAATATTTTTAAAGTGTCATAGCCATCACAGTTGTAGACCATGGTTTGAATTGGTAAGATTGCTGTGTAGGACAGGAACCTGGGTAGAAGGCTGTGTGGCAGGTACACTTGCCCTGATTGAGAGCAAAACTTCTCAGCTGGTGAAAAGAGAAAAAAACCTAGAAGCCACAGTCTGGGGGTCGAGCCGCCCTGCCCACACAGTGGGGTCAAGTTATGACCACCAGGTACACACTTTGGTCGAGGAATAGGGAGGTGTTGGCCCTCAGCCAAAGAGGACTAACATGACCTTATTTGATCACAGATCAGATTCGACTAGGGTATAAATGGAGCCCTGCTGGGGGGCAAATTGTGTTGGTCCTCCTCAGAGCAGCGGGTCTGCAGTCGGGGACTCTCCCCTTGGGTCAGGACGCCGCCCAAGGTCACTCCTCGAGGTTGAGAGCCCTCATCTTTTAGGTTAGTGATATGCACATTTTGGGTTATGATTTCTAAATCTTAAGAATTCTTAAGTCGGTTGTGTAGTATTCATTCCCCCTTACATCACTGAACCTGTGATTTACTCAAGTTGTCAGAGTTCTAAACGATTTTGATTGAAGAATAAATTTCGTTGAGTTTAACATCTGTTTAATTTGATTGTGTGAGCCTCCACGACATTAAATTGGCATAGTCGGCAGGATGATGTTAATAGAGGAATTATTACGTAGGCACACCTGTAGCCCTTCTCCTCCAGGTATAAAATGGGCGATGGAGAAGTGGTCCGACCCAGCAGCAATCGTAGAGAGAATAGAACAATGCCGCAGAAATAGTCGAGATGGCAAAGGCAAAGGAAGTATGTGTGCCATCCTAGGTGCCTGCTTGATTCAAGCACAAGAACAAAATAATAATTCCAACAGATTGGCAAAGGATAATTTAAAAAAGCAATTGGAAATAAACTGTTTAAAGGTGGAACTGAAATGGGAAACAGAGCGGACGCGTCTATTAGAACAAAAAACTGAAATCATGCTAAAAACGCCCCCCAGTATTGCCCAAATCTGACAGTGACTCATGGGCGCAGACCCCGAGGACTGGGATGGGGACGTCTGGGGAGACCCTGATGAAAGTAGTTCGAAGGAAGTAGAGGAACTGGTGAAAAGGGGCACGCAACCCCTTATTAAAACAGAAAGGCACACGGGTCTGCAAGGTGGGAACCCCCAAGCCACTATCTGCACGACCCCTTGGACGGGACCCGAGCTCAGTGAATTACAAGCTAAGCTTTTGTGCAAGCTGGGTGAAACTGAAACTGAGTATTTGTGGAGACTTTCTTTAACGGGGGGAGATTGGATAGTATTGAGTGATGACAAAGTGAGGGGCAGAGGCTACCCATGTGAAAACTTTGCAGGTTGCTCCTGCACTACCGCAATCTAGAATAATCCGTGTTTCTCAATATCTGCTGCCAGCTGCTGCCAAATGGGGTATCCTAGAAGTAATTAACGACCTCGAGAAAAGACAGATCGTAAGTCGCACACGTTGCCCTTATAACTCTCCAGTTTGACCAGTCCATAAACCAGACGGGAGGTGGCGTTTAACAATCGATTATAGGAGATCAAACAGTAATACTCCACCACTAACTGCTGCTGTCCCGAGCATAACGTCAATTGTAATGGCAGTACAGGCAGCCGCCCACCCATGGATGCCTGCTGTAGATGATAAGGACATGTTTTTTGTGATTCCCCTAAGGGAAGAAGATAAATCCCAGTTCGCCTTTACTTGGGAGGGGACACAATACACCTTTAATTGATTTCCCCAAGGATACAGACACTCCCCCACTATTGCCCATGACGCCTTAGCCAAACTTCGCAATGCTGTGGAATTGCCATCAGGCATCCATATATATCAATATACAGATGATATCCTAGATGGTAGAGATAACAAGGAACCGGTAGGGTAAGTGGTTGAAGCCATCTGGAATTTGTTGACAAAGAATGGACTAGACATTCCGCCTTCTAAATGTCAAGGTCCCAGACAAGAAAGTAAATTCCTAGGAGTTTGGTGGATAGCTGGAGCAGATGTGGTACCCAACGACACTCTGTCGGCTATTGAGAAGGGACAGACTCCGGGCAATAAGACAAAACTACAGCAGCTGCTAGGTACTTCGGGCTACTGGAGGAAACATATACCGGGGTTCTCAGTGATTGCCCACCCTCTATATGACTTGCTTCGAAAGAATAGGGAATGAGATTGGACCCCGCAGCATACAGAAGCCCTTAATATCCTGAAAGATGAGCCCAAGGCCTACCAGAGGCTAGGCCCGTTGCACCCACGAGATCCGTTAAGGGTGGAGTGGGGATTTGCTGCACATGCTTCATACTGTGGCGTGTTCCAAAAGGGACTGCAAAGACTGGCTAGACTTTTATTGTTCTCTTCCACTTTATTTAAGGAGACCAAGCAACGGTACTCAGATTGGGAAAAGAGGGTGCTTTCCCTCACTAGAGCAGTTAAAGAGGCTGAAAAGCTGCACACATTACAAGATGTTATAGTACAGGGCCCTTTTCCTCTCTTAAACTCAATCCTCAATGGACCGCCTCCTCCCAAGGGAGTAGCCCAAAAGGCCACAGTTCGGAAATGGTATGGACACTTAGAAGGGGTTAGCTAATTGCTCCCATTGAAGGAGGACCTGGTCAAGGCCTCCAGACTACCACAGCCTGTAAACTCCGATTCGACCTTGTTGGGTTGGCCCTACAAACCCTCTCCAATTGAAGAAGCAC
Organism: Gymnogyps californianus; assembly: GCF_018139145.2. Taxonomy (NCBI): domain Eukaryota; kingdom Metazoa; phylum Chordata; class Aves; order Accipitriformes; family Cathartidae; genus Gymnogyps; species Gymnogyps californianus. The sequence continues at coordinate 41,899,077 of NC_059472.1, forward strand.
CTGAATTGGTGGCAGGCTCAGGTATGCAGGGATTATGGTTCACCAATGCATTGGCCCATTGAGTGGGATCAAGGTGGCAATATAAAGCAGTAGCATTAGAAATTGGTACCAGTCAAAGAAGAGGGTGAAGGTAGCACACAAGGAGAGTTACAGGCTCTTCTACTGGCCGCGGAGAGTGGTGCTACCGTCATTTATACCAGCTCCTACCTCCCTTTAAGGGCGCTATGGAATGGATATGTCAGTGGGAATCTAGTAAGTGGGAAGTAGCTCATACAAAGGTATGGAGAACAGAGGACTGGCAACATCTCCTGGCAATAGGGAGGTCCTGGCCTTTGAAAGCGGTATGGGTGAAGGGCCATGTGTGGGACAGAACCCCCGCTGCGAAATGGAACCAACAGGTGGACCATCTGGCCCAAATCAGGATGGTCACCAATGAGAAGGAAGATTGGGACTGATTAGCCAAATGGTTGCACATTAAGCGAGGCCACTCAGGGAAAGCAGATCTTTATTACGAATGCCGATCTAGAGGTTTGGCTGGTGCCTATGAAAACCCGTGAGGCAATCCTCACAGCTTGCCCACAACAGTTTCAAAGGGCCTCAAAGCCCAGACAGGCTGGTTTTAAATGATGCTTTATGTGCTAGCTCTAATTTTGAATCCTGAATTCTGAGGAAGTGATGCCATATGGTAAGATATTTCAAGCATTTAAAAGCTTGAGAAATGCCCATTGCCAGCAGTTCTAATGATAAATGCATTGTTCTGTCATTTCTTTGACTTCGCAGGCATGAATTTGGTTCCAGCAGCACATTGTCACAGAAATAGATGCTTTCATTTTTCTAGGTATGGCAAAAATGCAACTGCTGCAGCTCTCTAAGCTTAGCTTTTTGAGGATTATAACAATTTTCCTGTTAGGTGAAAGAGATTATTTAATCTAACCTTTGGGACACACTATACTATGACAAGTAAGTCTGAAGGAAGAGACCATGGCTTTTGCATGGCTTTTTTCTCTTTTATAAGTATGTTTGTCCCCTTTCTTCTTCCTCCTCCTCCCAAAACATACCACTTGGGAAAAAGAGAAAGAGCTGAATTTTCACTAAGGCTACTTCAAGTGGTACTGATAGCATAAAGGCATTTATCTGCATAAAATGGATTTAAATATAATGTGCTTTCAAATGCCCAGAGAGTAGAAAGTGGTGTTTAGAATGGCTGAGACTATTTCTCATGGCACATTTTAATTCAGCTTCTCATTCTTTTTACACATGGCCAGTGGTAAAAAGGGCTCTGTAAAAGCTGATTTTTAACCATCTGCTCTTTTTTCGAACACTGCCTGTTTTTTCAGCGCTTCATCCTGGGCCTGAGAGCAGATAATTCCCTTCAAGCCTTTCTTACAGCATTCGCTACCCCTATGGTTCACAAATTCTCCTTTGAAAGGCTGCAAGGAAGTACTGTGCAGTATAATTGTGTAATCCAGATCTCAAGCCAGACAAGTTGTTTGTGTTAGACAGCTACCTAGAATTAAAGTCCTACTAAAAATCTTTTCCTTGAAAGGACTAGCGAATACATAAGGTCACTTAAAAAGAAAAAGCACTTCTTATCTAAGAGGGCATTGTAATATTCTTGCTGCTCTCATGCCCAGACAGAGAAATACCATACAGCATGACTTAATCTAAAACTCTCCTACCCTGAGCATGTTTTTGCGGATGTTTATCCCCTTCAGGTGCAGAGAGACAGTATGGTCTCTGCATTGCTGAAATTCCACTCTGACACTGGCCTCCTGGTACGCTGGGGCTCTCCACAGTGAGGTCTTCCACTTTAATGAGATGCAATGCAAGGCAAAGATGCATGAGATGATTAGCCTGATGTGTTTGCATGTGCTGAACCAGGAAATCAGCAGAAGGTTAACATAATGAGATTTATCCGTCTTATAAAAAGCTTTGTGGCATTCTGGAAGAGTTAAACTTCTGAGTGCAGTAACGCTCAAGATGTATTAAAGATTTTTAGGGAGGGTTTTTTCTTTCTGATACTTCCCCCACATGCTGATAAAAGCCTCTCCTATAGGCCACATTTGTATCTCAGCTCTATTTTTTTCTCTCTAGGGCTTCTTTCCTGCCAGTGTAAAATATTGCCTAGCATTTCTATCTCACCCTAGTCAAGTTTAGACTGCTTCTAACACTACCTTCAGGGTTTATAAAAATATATGCAATACTATTGAGAAAGGTGATGTAATTATAAGGGAGGAAGAGAAAGTTGGATGCCATGATGAGATATGAATATTACAGTAGGAGATAGCACTGTGTTGAAAACCAAATAGATATATGGGTAGTATTTAATATTACTGCAGAAACATTTTAAAATCAAAATTTGCTTCTTCCAGAAGAAAAGTAAAAAAAAAATTTAAAAAAATCTGAAGTACAGATATGTTCAGCAATAGCCTCTCTCTTGTAGCAGCAATTTGCCCCCCTAAAACTTCATGAAATGGCCTCCTGTTTTCCGGGTACCTGCTAGTCCCAGCTATCAGAATGCCCAAGTCCTGGACAAACAGCCAGAGCACAAGTAAACATCAGCCACGGACGCAGAGTGGAGGCCAATGTATCTTGAATACACTCGACCACTCATGGAGACCACGTGCAGTCTGACTTCAGGAACCAGCCAGGTCTTCCTCTGCTGGGTTTGCCGAGGTTGGTAGTTCTGACACTAACAGAAGCTGGAGCAGGCAGGTAATGTTCAGAAAAAGATAAATTCATCCTGACTGCAATGAAAGAGAATGATCAATGAAGTCAGTGAAGACTTTCCTCCTTGGACTTTCTTACTGAGAGACATTGTAGTACTGAAACTTGCTGACATACAGCTCAAACTGTGACTGGCTTGTACTTGAACTTAGAATGAAAGTTTTTGAGCATTTGAAGAAAAGTAGGAAAGTATAGAAAGATAGTGTTAATAGAGTTTTCAGGAGACAATCGTTATCTAACTCAGGCCACCTAGTTAGTTGTGGAGATTTGCAGTCTGACATTAAAGGTCCCGTATTGATACTGAGCTGGAGAGAAGCTTGCAACTTAAAGTTCAGTGCAAGTTTTCTTCATAGTCTCTTGAAGGAGCAATCTCATTACTCGTGAATTATTAGGCACGTGCAGCTCTGGTAATCGTCATTACTGTGTGCAGGCTTTCCTGATGAATCCTAGGAAAATTCAGTAGTGCAACTTTTGGCCATCCTGCGAACAGATCTGGGAAATTCAGATCTGCAGATGGAGAATGAATTAGATGATGTTGCTGGAGCCACTGAAAAGTTTTTAGCCCCATTTCATATCTGAAAAAAAGTCCCATACATGAGAGGCAGCATCATAAAACTTCTTAAAATAGGAATGAATGTAGATGGCCAGTTATAGGGAAAACACTTTACCAACAGGTAGTTGTACCGACAGAGAGCTTTTCAACACATCAGTTTTTTTCCTCCATCTTCACAGGAGTCTCTGTTGTCAGAAAACACAGATTGCAAAGGCTTCTGCTTTTGTCAAAGTTATAGCATGCTTTCATTGCCATTCTCTCTCTCTGTGTGCCAAACATATCTGACAGACAACAGGAGCCTTGTGTTCATTACTGCAGTTATGCACTGCAGAAGATCTCGCACATGGCTGGGAAGTGCATTTTGTCCATTTCCTCCTGGATGAACACAGAGCCCTAACCACATAATTTTTTCTTCTTAGAAAAAGGAGACAGACCTAGGCAACTTCCAGGTGGGAGAAATTAAAAACGCAGAGTGAACCTTAGAATAGATGCAAATGTAGATGGACATTTTGAGTCAAGTCATCTTTACCCAGTAACTCCTCATTACTGACTCCAGCCTTGGGATAGTTGTGGGGAACTCTGCCACCTCCAGACACGATTTCCTTTAAGTGAAAGACATAACTCTGTAAACCTGCGGGAAAGTATCAAAAGCAAAAAAGTAAGTTCAGCGTTTCAATACCAAAGGGAAAAAAATAACATTTGCTGCATCTTCTCTTCCTCATTGCCAAACATTTGGCACTTTGAATGCATATTTAAGTGATCCTCACGTGAGGAAGCGTATATTTGCCTGCATGAGCCACTTAATGCCTCATATCCTCCTTTATCATGAAAAATACCTTTTAAGTCCGCTAGGTTTTAAACAGAATAATAAATATGTCTTTAGACTAAAACTGTACATGAAGACTAGCACAGCTCAATATCTTAGTGTTGCAGAGTGTAAGCAAGCAGCATAAACAGGCCAGTCAGAAATGAGCTTTCAGAGGAATATTTCTTCTATTTGTTTTCTTTCCTCTCCTTCTTCTCTCTCGCATGACTGTTTCAACATGAGAATTTTGAATAAAAGGTTATGAAGTTTCTTCAGTTCACGCTGTTTTTTTTAAATGATCATGTAAGTACACCAAAGCATAACTAATCACTAAGCCATGAGTTATTTGTTAACATCAGCTTGCCTAATGAATAAAGGCTAATATGAAAAGTGAAAGGAGCCAACTGGCAAAGTTGTGAAACTGGTGCTGACATAAAAGGAGGTACAGTAAAGCGTGTGCATAACCAAAACATACAGCGCTCCACACAAGTGGTGTATCCTTTTTCTGTTAATGTGCTTTCTAATACCAGCAGCTTAACACTTTTAAGACTGGGATATTTCAGACTGCAATTGTTGAGATTTGTTTTCCTTTTAATAGAAAACTCCACATGGATTTTGCTTCAGAGCACTATAATTCTGTTCTGCTATCAATTTATCCTGGCTATTTAATCTAAGGACTGAAGTATGTTCTAGCAAAAAAGAAAGTTTAAAAATCGATTCAGAGAATTATATCAGTACACATTGCATCATTAGAATATCTGGTATCTATGACTTTTTTAAAACTGTGTGTCTTTCCAAATAGGCTAAACACAGTTTATTTCATGATTGTAAACTCAATGGACCTGCAGATGGATTTGCCTGTCATTCTGGGAACTAAAAATAAACGAACATTGCTTTGAATTTCCTCAAATATTTGTCCAAATGTTTAAGCAAGTTTGCTTGAGTGTCTTTTCAATCTCTTGATATTTCCTTTTAACAACATCATTTTAATCTTTATTGATATTATCTTTTGTTAGTATTAGATAGCGTTACTGGATCACTGAGATAATGTACATTCAGTCACAAAAGTTTGATCATTTACTCCATCATTTACTCCTTGAGGTCCTCATGCCACAGGCCAGGCAAGCCCCAGAGCATGGGACATGGCGACGCCTGAGCTCTTGTTAGCCTTTCTCTGGATGGACTGCATAAAGTTTTCTGCTACATATCCCACGTTGTCTTACGTGATGTCTACTGACAGTTTACTGACAAACATGGAGCCCATTCCTTGCTAGCAGGGCACGGGAAGGCTGCATAGGATCTGTAGGCAGCCTGAGCTACGACGTGCCCTTCACAGCAGTGTCCACAGGGAGCACAGATCACAGGTAATACAGGTAGCCCAACATGCCTACGCTCACCGCCTGGTCCATATTCATCTGGACCATGTCTAAAATGTCCTGATGGTAAAAAACTGATAAAATGGACAATGCTTTCCAAATATATATTCTATACCTTTGAGTAATGTAGAAAATGGAACGTGGAAGCATTTTCCCTCCTTTACAAGATCATAAATTTCTTAAGTCTTAACTAAGATATTCTGCAAGACTAATTAACAAAAAACCCTTATTTTGACTGAATGAAATGTGTGACTGAACGGTGTATACTTATGTTCTTGAAGACTATTTCCCAAAAAATTCAATTTTTCAGGAACAGGAGATTAAATCTAAGACAGGAAAAAGTCAGTGTTTTGCATGTGTGTGTGCGCGTGTGTGTTGTTCCATAATCTCTAGTTTGGACTAAGAGTTAAATTTTATACAAGAAATAAAATTCTCTGAATTTTCTGGATAGTGGTTTTGCATGGGAGTATGATTAAAAGTTTAATTCTAACTGCAAGCCGTGTGCTGAGTAGTGATTCACATTTCAAAATAATTCCTGATTTAACTGCCTCTGTTAGTACTTGGGAATAAAAACTGAAACAAGTAAAGAAAGCAAAAGAGTATTCCCAAACTGACTTTTTGCTAGAGCTAGATAAAACTCGTATCTGAAAAGTTTAGCATTCTTTCCTAAATACACACCCATTTCTAGAAGACTTCGTAGTCACCCAAACATTTTCTGATCACTTCAGCCAACCCACGGGTTCAGGAGCTGCCAAAACCCATCAAGCTTTTGGTGGCTACCACATCTGGGCTGCAGCCAGGAGCTGTGTTACGAGGCTCTGAAGAACTTCAGAGGCATCTGTGCCTGTAGACGAAGCCTGTCAAGGAGGTGCTCTGGGCTTGATTCCCACCACCCGCCCATGGGTCCACTCCTGGACTGGCTTGCTGGCAGGGTATGGCTGGCTGTGAGGCACGCACTGAGCATGTTTATCTCTGTCATCTGCTGGGTGTCCTGGGAGGTGGGCTCCAGTGGTGTGCACAGCACATGAGCTTGGTTTAGAAGGAATTCCTGCCACAAGAGAGAGCACAGCAATACCCAAGGTGACCATTCCTCCCCAAGCAGTATCTGATCAAAGACATTGATCATCTGCCAGGCACACATGGTCAGGCACGGTCATGTGCCACTGAGGCCAGCCCAGTTCTGCATGAAGCCAGGAGTCAGTTCACACTGATTAAATCACAGGGTTGGAAGTGAAATGAGGTAAGACTCGGCAAGTGAGCCTGAGTGCTAGGAAGAAAAAGAAGAACATAGTGCTTAAATCCCAGAAACAGATAAACAAGATCATGGAAGCGGATCCAGCTGCTGTTGAACTTAGCTGTGAGTCCCTTTGGACTTCGTACGAGCATAAAACTGGGAGAACCTCCTCTGTTATGGGCCCAGGTGTGCCTTGATAACCACGTCAAATCAGGGGTAAACATCGATACCAAATCAGTGCATTACACAAGATTTCAGAGTAAGTGGAGAGTTCCCAAAGGGAGGAAGAGAAGTGTGGGGGAATGATTTAAAATAACCCTTTCCCAGTTAAGCATTCTTTTCACTCCGTATCTGCCAGACGACATGGTAAGTAAGCTAAATAGCAATTGCTCCCTGGTTTTCAACGACATTTTCTGAGCTATTTCATAGCTCAATGCCTGTATCACAGAAACATAAGCTTTGAAGGTTTTGCACTAGGTCAGGACCAAGCATACTTCAACACCTCTCATCTCCCTTTCCCTCTCTCCTGGCACTATCAGGCTCCTGATAAGAGCTTGTCTAACCTGTCCTCATGCCAAAGGCCTTCGACTATCTCACCACTGTGCAACTTCTAGCTCTCCCTCTGGCAGGTGAAAAAAAGGCAATATGAAATGAAACATCATCAGTTCCTAAGGAAACGGTTCATTGCTTTATATTTCTTATGTTATGTATGTATTCAACAACTTTTGGAGACCGAATAGTTTGCCATTTTTGGATATACTGCAACATATTCATTATCACATCTGCTTTGGCCATGTAGATAAAGTTCTAGTGTATTAGAAATAGCTCAAGCAAATGGACAGTTATGAAATCTCTTAATTTTATGAAGATTATATTGTTGAGCTGTTAATTGCAAAAAACCCCTAGTCCCTTTCTGCCAAAAAGCCAGCTGTAAAACCTCAATTCTCAAATATACAATTCTGAATTTTTAATTTTACAGAATATTATCTTATCCAAGGAGCTGAATACATTATTGATACTATTGCACAAGATCTAAAGAATTAGCCATCTAAAAGAAGATTGGAAAAGAACATTTACTTTTAATATGTTTTAGAAAAATGCTCATGCGAAAGTGCATGTAATTTAAATGATCATTCTGTTTATTTCTGCCTATTCTTAAAAAAACCAAACAATGTCATCGTAGAAATTAAAACTGTGCACCTAGATTGCATACATTTCTACTCTTGATGCAACAGAAAAAAGGCAAATACCTTTGTCTTAAATGAATGTATGTGAGTGGTCTTGTCAATGAACACCTTTTTCTGAACAGGTGAATACATACAGAAAATCAGATGAAATAACACACGATAACCTCCATTCAGAAAATTGAGATTCAGTGGCAGGCAGTGTTTGCCTTATTTGTTCCCCACTGCTATTGTAGGTGGCAGTATTTTACTGTAAACTAATGAGATTTCTTCTCAGCTAGATGGATTCACTGCTGAGTCTCAACAAGACCAGAACATAGCCCATCTGGGTATTTGATCAGGAGGAGACAAAGGCATCTCACCTGGGTGTAGGAGCATGTGAAGTACTTGAGAGAGGGAGAGAAAGCACAATGAAGGTACAGTTCCGTTTCCCCAGCCTCTTTATGATGGGAATATTTCTCATATTCAGAAGAAAGAATGTATTTTGAATCATGAAAAGCAGATTGACCTGAGGAAACACAATCCTACTTACAACTCATTCAGGGATGCTTAAAAGTGATTCCACAACAAACTACCTTCTTTGCAAATAACACACTTTATTGCCGAAGCATTGCAGAGTCTTGTCTATGCTATATTCACCCTAGGACAAGGCCATCTTCCACAAATATGGCAAGGTGAGCCCTCAAAATATTGTGATATGAATAGACAGCCATTCAGTTTTGGAGAATCTGCTCAGAAAGATCAGCTAGACTTGCCACTGCATCTTTAACAGTTAAATGGTAAGACCTTGTCATGGTTTAACCCCAGCCGGCAACTAAGCACCACACAGCAGCTCTCTTGCTCCCCCCCCCAGTGGGATGGGGGAGAGAATCAGAAGGGTAAAACCGAGAAAACTCGTGGATTGAGATAAAGACAGTTTCATAGGGAAAGCAAAAGCCACGCATGCAAGCAAAACAAAACGAGGAATTCGTTCACCGCTTCCCATCGGCAGGCAGGTGTTCAGCCATCTCCAGGAAAGCAGGGCTCCATCATGCGTAACGGTTACTTGGGAAGACAAACGCCATCACTCCAAACGTCCCCCCCTTCCTTCTTCTTCCCCCAGCTTTATATGCCGAGCTTGACATCATATGGTATGGAATATCCCTTTGGTCAGTTGGGGTCAGCTGTCCCGGCTGTGTCCCCTCCCAGCTTCTTGTGCACCCCCAGCCTCCTCGCTGGTGGGGTGGGGTGACAGGCAGAAAAGGCCTTGACTTTGTGTAAGCCCTGCTCCGCAGTAACTAAAACATCCCTGTATTATCAACACTGTTTCCAGCACAAATCCAAAACATAGCCCCATACCAGCTACTATGAAGAAAATTAACTCTATCATCCCAGCCAAAACCAGCACAGACCTTAACAAAAGAGCTTATCTCACCCTTCAATGGTACAAGATGGAATAAAGGACTGAAGCCCTACTGCGTGCAACGTTTTTGCGCTAGCAGTGCCTATTCAGAGTTTTCCAGAGGCGGTATGGATGCACTGACAGTGAAACTGATGTTTGGAGATGATAATCTCATTTAAGGCACTTTCCCAGACCTCTTGAAAGTACTCCATCAATCCCCAGCATCCTGCAGTGCACAGGTTGAAAATATCCGATCTGGAGCTCTCACTTCTGTTACCGGAATGCCCTCCTGCTTCCCAGAAGACAGCACAAGCCCAGCGCTCACAAAGAAAAAGAGGAAAAAAGAAAGCTGGAGAAAGCCTCTTTCTCTCTCTAGTGTTCATTCTCTTTTGTATTCTTCCTGCTGGAGGCACACAGATCAGGTGGTGGGGCTAAACCAGCAGGCACTCTCCCAGCGGAAAATACCTATTTTAACTGCCTCTACTTACAGGGATACAACGATAAAGTTCTGCTGGGTGGTTGGGTGGAGAGCAGTTAAGTCAGATGCCTTGGAGATGCAAGATGAAGAGAAAGACAATCAAAACAGAGAAAAAAAAATCACAGCTGGAGGAAAAAGGAAAGAGCAGCAGTTGAAGGCTGATGTTCCAAGAGCTGATCAGGATCCACCCAAACCTTCCGGAGATGCTGGAATAAGTGGTCTCTTCTGATTGATTTAACCAACTTTGAATGCCTTCCATAATGATGTTAATGAATGCCCACTGGTGTCACATTTTTTATTTACAGGAGCCTGCTAGTTTCTGAAGTAGTTGCAATCACAGTCAATTTGATTCCTTCCGGCACAATCATCCTACATACTCCCATTTTGTGACCCAAAGGTGAACACTGCCTAGGAAAGGTTACAGCATCCTTCTCTAACTATCAGCTAATCAAAATTCAACAAGTTAAATATATTTTCTTACATTTCTAGTTTCTTCCAACTTGTCCTGCCAGCCTGCAACTCAGTGGCACCACAATAGTTCTTTATCACCTCCTTTAATTCTCACGGTCCAGTGAATGACAGCCTACCAGTTGTCATTTATCAACAATTTTGTGCAATAAAATCAGGTTGGGCTTTTATCACCTCAAACATGTCACATCACTGGCATTTGTAAAACAACTTTCAACACATTTACTTGAATCTCTGTTCTTAGAATGGATGGACACTCCCTGGAAAGCACATTTCAATTTCATGTGTATATAATAACTAGTAAAAAAATAGACAATATCCGTAAAATGTTTCCAGTGAGTACAAATAGCACTAGGGATATAAGATATTAGCACATGCACGTGCTATTACTGTGACTGATTAGGAAAACTGAAATAAATTAATATACATATTGACTAAATGCTAATAGTTTTCTTGAGTTTTATTTTGAATTCCTTATTTGCTGGCTCTGTGGTTTCATGTGAAGCCTTCCCCAAAGGCAAGCACATTCATTTAATAGTAAGCAGTTAAACATTTCAAACAGCTTCAGAGACAGTCCATAACAATAAAAAGGATATACTTAATCTGGATATGCGTATTTTATAAATTTCTCCAGGGCAGTGCATTCCCACTGCAGTGTTTTGCCAGCTTAAATGTCAGCACAGCTGCCTTTATCTTGCCCCCTGGGTACTAGTGTTCCTCCTAATGTTTCAGGGGGGAAATCGAAAGGGGAACTTTGGTACAAATCATTTTACGTTTTAAAAGAAAAGAGAAGTCACATCCAGGACTGGTGCTCTCTTAACAAAGCTTTTCACTTATTTGTAGGTCATTTGTGGGAGGGACCTTATTTCTCAGGCTTCTGAAACAATTCTTTAGGTCTGTTAACACCAATAAAGCTAAGTAAGTGGCACATATAAAGGTTGAAAAACAATTAAGTCTTTTGTGCCATTACCACGATTCTTGAAACATTTTGTGTTATACTACAAATATTTACCTGATGTCACCAGAAAGCTTTTTCATACAAATTCTGCCCTTAAACATTCTGGGGATTCCTTCAATGAATGTTGCACCAGGTGTTTTTTATTGTCATCTTTCAGTTCCCAGGCTGCCTTTTTGAACAGTCCAGTCTACCACAGCTTCTTGCAGTTACTACGATATCTTTTTATTCGAAATAAATACTGAAATCTTCAGCTGATGATTAGCAAATTTAGAAACTGAGCAGAGATCCACTGGGGTAATTGAAGCAGTGCAAGATTTCGCTAGTTAGAGACCTATCCCTCAGCTATTTGTTTGTATGAAGCCTTCCTTCTCAGTGCGCTGCCTTGCAGACAATAAACACATGATGCTCCAGGTGTCATTTCGTCTCATTGCAGTGCCACCTACTCCATAACTGCCTGGCCTCCAGGTGGATCCACTGCATGGCACAGGGCCAGTAACAAGGACATTCAGTCTCAGTAAACACAGGATTTTATGGCTCTTTTACCAACGCTTGGCACTGTTTAATGTTTGCACATAAATTATTCTAGCACATAATTTCAGCCTGTATGCTTTAAGATTAAGAGATCCTATTTGGTACTGATGATTTTGTGCTATGGATGGAGGTAGCCTGTGAGCTTCAGTAGAACGTGGAGGTTGGAGATAGCACCTGAAGAGACCTCTGTCTGCTACTGATTTCTGCATGATAACAGCACTTCCACTACTGCTCTTTCAGGCTCTTGTCTGACCTGGGGATGATTTAGGATGCATCAAAACAGTTCCAGCCCAACTGGAAGACATTGTCACATCAATGAAATATCTCGATGGGGATATCAATTTTTTGCCTAGTTTGCATCTGCAGTGCAGCCACAAAGGCCAGCATGGAACAGAGACAGAGTAGTGACATCATTTTGTCTTTCCAGGAACTAGCAACTGTCTAATAGGTAGACTGTAGAGATCAGAGTAATTTTAACTGTGAGGAACGTCTAAAAATTGGCTGTCATTGTAACTCTGCAGCACACCAAGAGCACTACAGTTATTGCTAAGGCATTCCTGACACATGCAAGAGCTTATTTTGGAGACCGCATTATTAAGCCTGAACTTGTAAGTTATTGCGCAGCAAGGGAACAGTGTTGGGAAACTATTATATAGCTAGCCCACAGTTAATCACAAAGGTCTTCAGTAGCTGTGCTTTATATACCTCCTAAAGCCTACCTCAAGTAAATGAATACAGAGAGAGGCATTTTTTCAGTCAGGAAATACTGAATTAAAGTAAAAAGAATTGTTTCATTTTCAGGATGCGTGAGGCTGTTCTTGATATTTTATACTATGAAAAGATCAGCTTTATTTAACGTTATTCTAAATTGCACAAGTTGTATGCGATGGGGAATTTCCCAAGGGGGAAGGAGGAGTAGGGCTAACAGAGGCATTGACCTTCCGTACCTGCATACACCGTACCCTTTTTACACAACACAGGTGCTGACAAGACTCAGCAGCAGGATCCGAAATGAAGGATGGAGGCAACCCAGCTGCACCACCTCAGCATTGGGTGTGCTATATAGCAGACTGACAGCCATGGCAGGAGGTATGGGGAGCTCCAGCCAGGAAGGAGGAGGAGGTGGCCTGTACGGTGAAGATCTCTTATTTTCTTCTCGTTGCTGGGGTGACTGGATTCACTTTTCATTAACCTGCTGGGAAGCTTTGAGTCAGCTTTGCTTGCAAACCTCCTTCTTTGCTGCCAAGGACTAGACCTGCTTTACTTCTTATGCACCTGAAGGTAAATCAATGTGAAATTCATTAAAGTTATGCAACTAGGTAAGACGAAATCTAAGCACAGCATATCCTCACTCACTTTCTTCTCCTTTTTAATTACTCCTGGGTATCAGTGACACCTCACAGAACTGGCACTTTAAAGCACAATGTTACTCCTTCTTTTGAAGGTTTTGTTGAAGTGCCAGTACCTTTTATTCATTAGGAAGAGTGACTAGAGATCAGAGAAGTGTGAATCTGGTCTGCAGATGCTATATGTTCTCTGAAATGTTCCTTTTGGAGAGAGAAAAACAAACACACGAGGGATTCATAGCTTTCTCTCTTTGGAGTTTGGTCTGCCACAAACAATAGTCAGTCAACTGGCAGATAATCAAAAGTTAAAGAAATCTGGATAGGTCATTATTTGGGTAGGAAACTGTCTGAAAAACACAGATCACAATGCAGAAAGCATTTTTCATGACTGACTAAACAACCCCCTTCTTTTTCTTAGCAGCACCAAATCAATACCTCTGCCACCTGCTCTCAGGGGCTATACAGCTTTACCTAAAGTCTTAATAGTGAACTAGGTGTTTTATTAATGGCTATGTCTTCACCATGAAGCACCACAAAGAGGAAAGTACCAATATTTCATATGACAAGGAACATCACAGTAGGACAATCAGGAATGAGTGGAAAGGGATGTTGCCATAATCCACCATTAAGAACAGGATGGGGACTTTTGTAGTATGTAACTGTCCTCTACGACATGTTAGTTAGAAATTTCTTTTGCATGGTGTAAGCTCCCAAACCCAGATTACATTTCCCAGAGAACATTGCTGAGAGCCTGTCCTATGGAGGAGTGATTAGTTCCGTCACAGTTTGTCAGCACCAACATATTTCAGTTTTCAGCTCCTAGTCAACAAATCAAACATCTCAGCAGGTGTAAACCCCTGGATTGTAGCCAGCTCTTGTGCTTGCATTCATAATTCATACACACAGTTCCAATTAAAAAAAAACCACCCTGAATCTAGAAACCAATATAATAACTACAGAGGTAGTATATATACATCTATCTACTGACTGCTGGCACAGGGCCTGAGTGACTGATTAAAATCAGTTATTCAGATCTGGCTATAAAGTTTGCTTAATTACACATACGCTCTTAATCCAGACAGATATAAGTACACTTATAGCACAGTGCAATATTACTTTCTTGCATTTCTGCTAGGTTAGTGACTACTATGAGTTTGTACAGTTTTAATGTTACATATTCAGTTCCAACTTTAAGAGAAACTCAGTTTTCTCCTTGATAAATAGTCCTTTTCAACAGACCAAATAAAAAATTTGACTGTTCACCCTTTAGAACAAACGCATCTCTGTTAACACATCTGTATGGTAAACCGACACAGGAAATTTCAGTTATGCTCCCAAGAAGAATTTTAAAGGTCATAAAGGCGTCTTTGTTTTGTATTTTGTTTTACCTCTGTGCTTTGAATTGTATCTTTCTTTTCTTACACAAATAGATTGCTTGAGTATAATTATGATCCGTTTGTTTGGTGCTATAGAAATGCGGAGGAGGAAGCGAGTGAAGTAGTAACTGCAAAATAAAGTATTATTTGAGAACAATGGTCACGGACATTTGAAATCTGGACAGTGCAATAAAAAAAGCACAGCTTTTATTATGAAAGGTCTTAAAATAAAGCATTGAACAAAAGTTAATTTCAGAGCAGTTCTGCTACGGTCTTTCAATCTCAGTAGAGAGTATACAGCACTTTTTGGATTCTCCTCTTCTCCTTAAGCATCACTTCTGGATTGAGGGGTATTAACCTGGGGCCGGGCCATGAGCTATTCAGAATGACAACTGTTTAGGAAAAGTCCACAAGAATACTTCAGCAAACTGCTTTGTAACTGCAGGTGAAATCACACAGAAAAAAAGTGAAATAAAGTTGTAAATCTTGTGGATATCTGAAAAATTTCTGCCACTGACCAAACCAACTAATAGAAAAAATTATATACGAGAGACTGGGACAGGTACCACTGTAAAACTTAGCTTAGGTTAGTTGAGATGTCAAGCCCCAGATGAGTGCTTTGACTCTAGACATATGTAACAACTATTTCATTGCTGATAACGTCAAGTTAGGTCCAGAAAGGTTTTTTTACCACCACAATGTTAAATTGAAATTAACAGATGTAATATTTATAAGTAATAAACATCACTGAGAAAACCCTGATCTAGAGATGCACTGCAAGCCAAAATTGATGAAGAGGCAGCTTAGGGCACAACAGAGAAATATGGAGGAGTGAACACTGCAGAAAGATGGGTAGATTCTCCCTTAACTGTGTTTTAATTTAATCTGGCATTTCATTCTTTCTGCCTTATTTTTTCTTGTTTTCAGATCTATAAGGTGAAGTGAAGCTTTGCTAGGCAAAGAACAAAGTTGAGCATTTCTGAAACTCTGGCTGACTCGGAGCTCTGCTTTTTTGTCTACCAAGGGGACATGAAGCTGTAAGACTGTGAATTTTTTAACACACTTGGTTTAAGAGGGGTCATGAGTGACATGCCTGGAAGGCACATCTCTATACATGCTATGCTCTGCATTTTCTACATCAGTAGTATGAGTTGATTTTATCATTCTTTAGAATATATTCAGTATATGACTTATCAAACCAATGGCATTGAAGACAGTGGTCTTCCTCACCTGAATGAAATATTGCTCCATGATCATTTCTTATGCTTCCACGTTATTTCCACAAGTCAATCATAATAATTCTATGTTTAAACCTATTTTTAAGATTAGAGACATGCCTGAAATTTCATGGTGCATATTAGATTGATCCTGGTAAAATTTTACCTTGGGAAAAAGGAAAATGAAATGACATATTGCTTTTAAAGGGTAAAAGTTTTGTTGATGGATCTGTGTTACATCATGGTTAGACAAAAGCCTTTGATGTAAGAACATATCCAAGTTTCAGAAAGGATGATTTCACCCACCTGGATTAGTCTATTCATGATAATAATCAAAAGCATATCTCTAAGATTTGACTCCAGTGAGGACTTTTAGCTGCAATCTATCTATTATGTGTATGATTATGTGTGTGAAGTCCATTTCTCAGTTATATTAGAGATGAGATTTCTAGCATTTATCAAAACCAGGAAGAATTATGTGTATTCCTGTGTACATTTCAGTCCTTTATATCTTCTTTACATTTCTTTAAACAGTCGTTATCCTTCCCAGCTCTGTCTAACTGAGCAGACCAGCAACCACAGTTTAATCACTGAGACATGAAATACTGGACATATTTTGTCCTCATCCATGCAAGCACATTTTATTCAAAGAAAGTAATGACCTTTTTTTATCCACTAAGCCCCAACACCTTTGTCAAGTTCTGTATTTTCTGAACATGTATTAAAAAGGATTCTTTACCTCACCACTTTTGATGCCTGATAGAAGAGATAAGTGCCATTAGATATGTTTGACTATATCGCTGCCTACAAGACCTGAATTCAGGATGATCTATCAGAAAGAGTCTGACCTGTAGGCTAGTGGACTTAGTATTAATTGATGAAAAAAAAAGCCAAACATCAAAACTGGAACTGCTGACAGTTAATCATACCTATATTTTACCTCTTCTCAATCCCCAGAATCATTGTGCTTCAATATCCTCCTCTTAATATTGGCAATTGATCCTTCAGAAAATGGCACATAAATCCCATGTTGAGCTAGCTAAGCAGAAATGCTTAAGAGCAGCTAGCTTTCAAGAGGTCTGTGACATTTAGTGCTCTGTTTATTACAGGGATCAGGTATGCGAGTTGTACTCATAAGTCCAAATGCCATTATAGATGAAAAACAGAAAAATCAATCTTTCTTTTAATCAATGTGCAACAAATACAAATCCCAAGGTCCCATGACAATTTGATTGGGCTATTAGATCCCCAGAGTATTTCAGTGGGAAATTAACAACCTAAATGTTTAGTTGGCCATCTTCTTACCAGTTTTAAGGCACCCTTTGCCATCTGGGCTTTACTCTGCAGGTTTGTCACCAAGAATTATCACCAGCTTTATCCGGGTTTGTTCCTGAGTGTAGAGTTAAGAACATGATGAGCAGAAGTAAAAAACCTGATAAAAAAACCCAACAACACAAAACATACAGGAAACTTGCAGTCCTTGGTACTCCATAAACACAAAATCAGTTCTGAAAGAAAATTGCAGCTGTGGAAGCAAACAAGGATTAAGTTTCAGCTCTGTTGGAGCTAAGACAATTACAGATGAGCCTTATCCTGTGAAAGTGGTTAAGACTGAGTCTGAAAACAAAGAAGATGAGGAAAAAGAGAAGAAAATTCCTAGTCAACCTGTGATTATATACTATCAGAGCAATCGATCTGAATCTTAGATCTGAAGAAATGCCATTAAGACATTAGGCTGAAAGAAGTGGAATTCCAGGTTCATTTCTATGTTTCCATCTGACAAGGATTTAGCAGAAGAAGGATTTTTTTCTAACTCAGAAGTGGCTAAAAATTTTAGCCAGGGTTTCTGTGTTAGATGTCAGCTACTGCTGCGTAATACAAAAAAGCCCCATGCAGTCATCATTCAAAACTGATGTAAAATCCACCTTTACTGTCTTCCGTCTCTAGAGTTTGAGAACTCACTCAAAATGTGGGGAAAACATTCCTTGGAAAGTTCCAGTTTCCCTTGGAAACCCAGCTAAAAACCCAATTCTGCAGAAGTTATAAAAGAATCTTTCCTTTCTTATCGTTCTCTATCCTTGACTCTTAATGGAGAGCAGCTTGAGGAGCTTTAGCTGCTGGAGCACATCCCTCTCCTCCCGAGCACAACGCCTGCCTAAGTGAGAACCCTAGAACTGCTGGGAGCCCCCTACTCCTTTACACTATCTGACAGCAGCCAAATCCTGTGTTTCCACAGCTGGGTACTGACAGCTCAGGACAGCTGAATCACTGCGGAAAGCCTCAGATGTTGGTGCCAAAGGACTCGCCCATCTGTACCATTGTATGTAGGCATGACAAATCCAAATGTAGCATTAAGAAAACATTTTCTTTTAACAAAGCATGAAAACTGCATTTACTCAGACATCCTTAATTAGAGCAGCTGCCAGTAAAATAAGTGCTTTGACTAGAAAAATAAAGAGATCTGCTATGCCTTTTGCTCTGCTCAACCCACTTGAATGTGGCCAAAACATAAAACAAAGGTATTAATAGAATTCAGTTTTTACAGATTCGGATCTATTCAGCTGTTGAGTACTCTCAACCCTAAATAATAGCTCTATTAATTATTACCCAGAATCCTCTACTTAGAGCCACAGCTGTTTTTCCATTTCACAGACATTTTTCACAAATTACAAAGCTACCTAAATTAATAAAAGTCTAAACACATATGACTACAATAGCTGGAAAGAGTTTCAGCTCATAAGCTGTGTGATTCCCCACATTGCTAATTTAAAACATCTGAGCTACTTTATCAATCAGCTTTCGTCTTTTAATAAAGTTACTCAAATATTGAAAAACACAGCCTGGATATCTTTAATGGGAGTGGGGGAGAAGTCTGGACGAGCAGCTGTCATTCCTAGGATCTTTTGGAACATATATGTAATATGTTTCCTAAAGGCATGTTACACTTCACGATATCATTGTATATATCTGCCCAAAAGAATTATTACCTACCAGGAAAATCAGGTTGTGAAGTTTTCAGAAACCTTTGAGTGGCAGCTGGGAAGGAGAAGACTTCTTTGGGAAAACAATGGCTGGTGACATAAACAGACTCAGAGACAAATGCAAGAGCTGAGCTGATGCTACAACTGTTTTCACACAGTTTTGTTTCTCCAGAGTAGAGGTGATCTGGCATGAACAAAACCATGGATTTGCAACTGTTCTTGTGAATGTAAGAGCAACCATCCCACTTTCGTCTCTAGTCACAGAGGAGATGAAGCACATGAACAATATGAGTTGCCACATGTAATTTTTCTGAAGAAATGCCAGTAAACCAATACTTGTTTCAGCATTTCTATAAAAAACTGTGTGCATTTTAACTGCAAGGTTTGAAAGGGTACATAGTTCTTTTGATGAACATGAATGCATCCGATTAACATGAAAAATTACTGTAACAAACCAAACCCAAGAATTTACCCTGAAGTGTGGGATTCACTGGTTATTTAACTGCAGTAATTGTGATGGCAATTAATTTGTCACTAAAGTGGAATTCGGCATCTATTGCTATATTTAACAGACTTGGCTATGCAATACCAAAATCATTGCTCTAGAGAAACTCATTTGCTGTATGTTTCATATTCTTTGTAATGAACAGGATACTAACATGATTCCTTAATATACCAGATATGGTAATACCTAAAGATGGCATTAAAAATTATATTAATACAATATCTCTTGTCCCATACTGACAATTAAATATAAACTTTCATGACAAAGCATGAATACAAAGGACAAATCGAAAGGACATTTTAAAAAATAAACTTAGTAAGTTGGTCACTGTTTCAGTTCACTTATTATGATATTTTTGTGCACTCTTCCTAGCTCTGTCTCCCCTAAGTCCACCTGCTATGGTGTTATAATCTGCTGTTTACTACCTCTGGCTGTTGCCAAACACAAGATGCTACCAAAAGTCATCTTTTTTTTTTTTTTCTGCAGGTTCCAAGAGGAGAGGAGAGGAGAGGAGAGGAGAGGAGAGGAGAGGAGAGGAGAGGAGAGGAGAGGAGAGGAGAGGAGAGGAGAGGAGAGGAGAGGAGAGGAGAGGAGAGGAGAGGAGAGGAGAGGAGAGGAGAGGAGAGGAGAGGAGAGGAGAGGAGAGGAGAGGAGAGGAGAGGAGAGGAGAGGAGAGGAGAGGAGAGGAGAGGAGGTCCAAGAGAATTAACCTGCTTTTTAGAAGACATGTCAACATCTAAGCCAGAATTTCACCTACTTGAAAGCTTCCAAGCTTGAAAAGACCTGACTCCCTATAAAAATAATCTAAGATAAAGAACTGTGGGCTCAATTTTTTTCAGTAGAAACAACCCTCTTCACAATTTTGCAGATCTCATGTGGTTTCTGTTTATAGTCTGATTTTGCATTCCAACTATTTAGTTTTCTGAAAGTGCTTTGTTTCTCTCCTGAAAATGCTCTTTGTGTAGTTGGAGCAAGGCTGGTCTCTACATATGCTGTCAGCTACCAGAGCCCAGCAAAAGAGCAGATTTAGGAGCAATGGCACCCAGAATAGGATTTGATCTTTCAAAGTTGTGCCCCATAAGACAATGTAGATGCACAAGTGACCAAGGAAAAAGGTTCTCTCTGGCTGTAATGCTGTGGTACTTCTCTCCTGAATGAGGGATGGGGTATCTGCTTTGGGCCAGGTGATAGGAGCCGTAGTACCAGCAGAGCATACATTGTGCCAAGCATCACCTTGACTCCCTCCAACCTCTGCAGCAGCCACCCAGTCAGTTCCACTGCCACCTCCCCATCTTTGCGTGCGAGATAATATGAAGCAGAAATATCAATAAATATATTCATTTCCTCCTTCCTTCCATTCCCTGCTGTTCTACCCCAGCTGCATTTCATATGTCAATAACACACTTTTTAGGTCAACGTGAACATGTTCTTATGTAGAAGGCTTATTCTCCTGTGTTTGTACTGCTGAACGCTTTCCCAGTCTATCTCATTGTTCTTTCCAGGAATTGAAGGTGCTCTTCAAAGCTGAAGGGGTTGGTTTTTTTCCCCTAATACACTCATTTTCTTGATTACAGTAAATCGGCCTTTCTCCTTCAGTGTGTTTCTATAATGCCATTTTCTGATTAGATTTGCAACAGTTTTGTAATGTGGTTACATCATGCTAGATTTCATCCCTTGGGATTTTTAGCTGACATGGTGCCCGGAGGGTACTTGTATTTCCAGCAGATGCTTGGACCATCCTTTTTTCATCTCAGGCTGTTGGAGAGGGCAGTAAGGATGAGTGAGTCAACCGAAGATCAGCTGTGAACTAGCTATAGTTCAAACTCATTTACAGTTTTTCCTGTGAATTCCCTTAAAAAGCACAAACAAGGACAACTAGGAAAGAGCTTAGACGTACTGTATGACGGGAACACAAGCACTTTTTCATTATTCCGTGTTGTACTGGTTTTGGCTGGGATAGAGTTAATTTTCTTCATAGTAGCTGGTATGGGGCTATGTTTTGGATTTGTGCAGAAAACAGTGTTGATAATACAGGGATGTTTTAGTTACTGCTGAGCAGTGCTTACACAGAGTCAAGGCCTTTTCTGCTTCTCACACCACCCCACCAGCGAGGAGGCTGGGGGTGCACAAGAAGCTGGGAGGGGACACAGCCGGGACAGCTGACCCCAACTGACCAAAGGGATATTCCATACCATATGACGTCATGCTCAGCATATAAAGCTGGGGGAAGAAGAAGGAAGGGGGGGACATTCGGAGTGATGTCGTTTGTCTTCCCAAGTAACCGTTACGCATGATGGAGCCCTGCTTTCCTGGAGATGGCTGAACACCTGCCTGCCGATGGGAAGTAGTGAATGAATTCCTTGTTTTGCTTTGCTTGCATGTGTGGCTTTTACTTTCCCTATTAAACTGTCTTTATCTCAGCTCACGAGTTTTTTCACTTTTACTCTTCCGATTCTCTCCCCCATCCCGATGTGGGGGGAGTGAGCGAGCAGCTGTGTGGTGCTTAGTTGCCGGCTGGGGTTAAACCACAACATGTGTTACTGACTTCTAAAGGATAGAGTTACCACACAGAAAAAAAGGAGAGAGTAGTTTTAAGACAGGAAAAAGCTGTATCATAGATCTTCTTGGACTGTCCTCTGTAGTGTCCTCTCTAAAATTTCTAGCCACCTTCCTGTATTTCTCATGTACATCTTCCTATACATTTTTTGTATCTAAGAATGAAATGCTTGATTTTTGGTCAGGTCCCGTTTATAGACCTAGGGCAGTATTTCACTGTGGAATGGCCGATTGTATGGAATTCATGCCTTCCGCACACACTTACAGAAGGAATGTACAAAACTGATCAGAAGCTTGCTTCCTTTCAGAAAAAAACTCCAAAAATAATTATTTCCTCCAGCAAACAGAATCTACATTTATTGAAGGAAAATTCCATGTTGTCTCTTTTTTTTTCCTTTGCCACGTAAATATTTGCTGTAAACTTGCCATCTGTTCTCACCAGTTATTTCCCCTGCTCCTTTACAAATCATGCAGCTTTCTAAAGCTTTTCTAGAAAAGTCCGTATCCCAAAATTAGTAAAGCCTGTTAGTAAGTAACAGGCATTGCAGCAAACTTAGAAGGCCTTTCTGGTGTTATTTCATTCCAGCAGATCTTTTAGCTACTTATTGCTTGTTCAAATTCAAAGCCATCTGAAACAAGGATCTGGCATTTTTATGTTGATTATAAAATAACCAGCACATTTTGATGCAATATATTAAGCCATGGACATGAAGAGGGAAGTTTCCTCAAGCTTATGCACACCTAATTTGAAGTGCTGAAAAATCTTTCTACAATCAGGCAAAAAGTGACAGAAGGCTCCAGAAAAGTCCTATTACAACAGCAATGGAGATGTCAGAAATGATATAACTGATAACTAATGAATGACAAGTAAGTGAAACAGAAAAAATACAGCAAAAAAGATTAAGATGTATTGATGACACCTAAAGGAAAAACATGAAAAGCATACCCGCACAATAAGGTGCTTAGCCCCTAATTTTTTTTTTTATATTAAACTTTTCCACAAAAAAAAGGATAATTTTAAAAACTATATTAATGCTGTTCTTTGTTAGGTAGAACAGGATTTGAATACCTACACTTTTTCACACTTTTTTACCTCTAGCTTCACCAGGTACTGGAATATACTTAGCATTCTGTACCAATACTCCTTTTTTATTAAATACCTTCCTCTTCCTAAGTGACAGCCTCAATCATACCAGACAAAAAATGAGTGAAGTTTGCATTAACGGAATATGCTAAACATACCATGGTCTTCATTCATTGAAGAAATATTTGCATAATTGCCCTAAATTAGAGACATTTAATTTTAAATGATTTACTAAAAGTTTAAAAAGACTTTATTCTCAGTTGTATACAGTCTGATTCATGACAAATCCTTTATTGTATGTCACACAGGACTTCTCTATTTCTTGTCAAGATATTAAATTGATAGCAACTTTTCTACCTGAGAAGTTTGGGGCAGAGGGGTGGTGGGAGTTATACTGTGATACAGTAATCTGGATACTCTAACTGCTAAGGTAGAAAGAAGAAACCGCTGTGAACTTTTGAAGGTATTTAAAGCTTTCTGCATAGCTGCTATAAGCAAACACATAGAGTTCTAAATGATATTTATTTTAGATATCTCTTCAGATTCATATGTCTTGATCAATTTCTGCCTCAAGACAAACTAGTCCACATCTTTCTCAACCAAGGACCAGTTCTGATGCAGAAATGTGCATAAAAAGGGATACAGATTCAACGGCTGGAGGACAAGTAGGAATATGTGGAAACATTTCGTGTGAACCTTTCTTGATCATCTCTGCTGTCTTAACAGGAAATGAATGAAACAAAGTTTGGGAGGGACCACATCTGATCCCTTCATTTCAAATCCACTGCCTACACACAAGAATCAAGTGCTACTTGAATGGCAGTCACATGCCACTGGGCTATCCAAACATCTTCATGGGGCTGGCCATGGTGACACCAGACCTCTGAGATACTCGTGGCCTTCTGGACTGGCAGCAGGTGAGATACCACTCCAGAGCTTCTCAAGCGCCACTATACAGACAACTGAGTAGGCAACAGAGACATGCCCTTCATCACAGATTTTCCTGTCACATCCAGTCAAAAACCCTTTTACCTGATGTTTGAGCTGGGATGGCTTTAAGTAGTATACCATCAGCACCAGCGCCCGTGAGAAGTGATCAGCCATCATTCAGCTGATAGGTCAGGGAGACGAGTCATTCAGGTGGATGAGCATGCATGATTAGTGAGGATGGATATGGAAGAAGCTGGGAAACCTTCCCAGCTAGGAAGACTAAAAATTCTAGGATTTTAATCAAATCACACATTAGCCTACTTCTTCAACACCAGCCTGTTAGACTGACACCTTGTCCCAGACTCTGTCAAGCAGGACATGTCACAGCAAGAGTGCTATATCTAAACTGGGTCACCAGCAGTTCACCCATCTGGATGCCTGGGGAAGAAGGACCCTATGACATGTCATGACACATACCTTCATGCCAGCTTACACACGGTAATAGGATCCTCATCCCTTCATTTATAGCTCTGTACCAGATAGGCAACATCAGTAAAAATGATAATGAACACTACTTTGACTTCTATGATCTATTCGACTCTCCCTGTTTTTCTCTTTAGAGAAGGTTATTGGTTTTCACAGAAGATCTCAGCAAGGCTTCTGAAAAATCCAGATCCTTTTTCTGGAGGGGGAAGATTATTCTGTTGGCTACAATGAAGGGAAACAGAAGTAATGATGTCATTAGTTTCCATCAGATTTCTCCCAATTTAAACCAGTGTATCTGATACCAAATTCTGGGCACAGTTGTAATCAAATACGCTTTTTAAAATATCTTCAAATTTGTAGAACAAATTTTATTTAAGTGTTCTATTTCTACATCCTGCTAACAAAACAATGTTCCACCAATGTGCCTGGCATGAAAATGGCAGGGTCTGCAGCAGAAGAAAGTTTTCAGCTTCTACTATGAATGTTTTCATATCTAATCCATGCTACATATGTGATTAATTCTGTGGCATATTAACAATGCAACTCTAATTATACTATATATCACAAAAGATTAAATGTAGAGAAGAAAACAGGTTTTTTGTGCATTGTTTATGTTTACAATGCAGAATGACACGTTAAGAAGAAAAATAATTTCTAGAAGGTAAAAATCCTTCAAAGAGTTTTTTTCATGAAAATATCTCTTTTGTTTTTCTTAGGACAAAATACACATTATGATCCTAGAGTCTAGTGAAGGACAAATCAGAGAATACTTTTTAACAGTCTAGAAACCAGCACAGTGCAAAAAGAAGGTTCTGATTTGAAAAAGGCAATGTCATATAACCAGCTCAACACTATGGGGAAAAGTTCATGCTGATATGATTACATTTTCAAGCTTTGCTCCTTTTACACCACTTTCTACTGAATATGGCTTATCAAGGTCAAGAACATAGTCTCGATCTATTCCCTGGATTTACCCTGTTAATGGATGAGTGGAAAGGGAGAAAACCTGCTCACTATTAATTTCCGGAAATAACTTGATAAATTTTGAATTAATTAATCCTTTTGTGAATGTTGTGATTTCTGTTCCTAAGCAATTGATAAACAAACACGCAAAAACCTTGCTGCTGCACAATGTGAACTGCAGATTGTTTACCAAACAAATGGTCTGGGGCATAGATAAACCAATATATTCATTTTCAAATTAAGACAAATTGGTAAATTAAATATCAACACCTTTAAGAAATTTACTGGCTGTTACTCCAATATGCAGACTATTGTAATACTGATGGTTTCTGCATGACCTCAACAAGCAGAGCTGTAACTTAGCTGTGCTGCTCCAGCGTCAGCTCAGCTCTCAGAAATAATGAAGTACCCTGGAGATGGAGTTTTGTCTTGCAAGGAACAGATGAATTAGGTTTTCAAAATTAAATGTAGATTATGATTTACTTCTGCTTCTGTGCAGAACAAAGTATTTGTTTGGTTTTAAACCACCCATCATTTACCATTTAGGATGAATTTAGAATGTGATGTAAACTTATAAATTTATAGATTATGAATAGTAATCACAAATTTTCCTCTTCAGTGAGAAATAAAAAAAAAAATGTTCAATTTGTGACAGTTTTCGGGTTTTGCTTACTACACTAAACACCACTTTAAGTTTCACTCATCCTTTACCTTCCCTTACAGAGCTACAGAGTTATAAGCAGGAATGATGAAAAGGCAGCATTGAGATGGATGTCACTAACATTGAATACAATAAGTGTCCATGCGTTTCCTCACTAAAACTCTGCATAACTTACTTCCTAAATCCCTGCTGATCAGTGGGGAATAAGAATATGTCAATACTTGAAAGGAAACCTGAACTGTCAAGACCATTTTACCTACCCTACCAGGAACCAGAGACCTCAATTACCAAATCCCTAGCCTCCAAAATAATCTGGTATAGCAAAGTGGAAAGATTAATCAACAATGCAACAAAAGAGATTTTCATATCTTCTATGCGCAAC
Source organism: Gymnogyps californianus (assembly GCF_018139145.2). Classification (NCBI taxonomy): domain Eukaryota; kingdom Metazoa; phylum Chordata; class Aves; order Accipitriformes; family Cathartidae; genus Gymnogyps; species Gymnogyps californianus. Next base: position 41,925,259 of record NC_059472.1, read on the forward strand.
ATGCTGATATTAAGGTATTATAACTCCATCAAAATGTTCGGTCATAATACATTTTACATCTTACTTGAGAATCAAGTAGACTAATCACTACTGCATTATTAGTTATATATTAAATTTAAAAATAGCAGTCAATGCATCATTTTCTTGAGAAATCTGTAGATGCTGGGGTCATGAAGTTCTGCTTACTGGCTCAAAAAAATATTCAAATAGCTAATATAAGATGTCATTGGCCACATGGTCACAAGAAATGACCATAATGAAGACATTTACAAATGCTGAGCAAAATCATAAGTCAGTTGTTGGTCATTTTTTCTGTCTTCTGTTTTCCTGCAGTTCAGAATAATTTTGTTTCAGACTGCTTAGTGAAGGCACAGAGGGGCTCAAAAGGCTAAATACAAAGGTCAGTAAGTGGCATGTAAACAGCAAAAGTTGCTCATGTTTAAGAAATAAAAAAATTCAGCAGCAGATTCATTGTTTGCTTCCTATGCAAGTAACTTCCATGGCAAAATAAGGTCACAGTGACTAATGTGATTAATTGGGTGACTGTGTGTGTGTATTTAATTTCAGATTAATGCCATATTAACCCATTGGTTTAGACAGAGAAGAAGTTAAAATAGATCAACTAACAAATGCACAGCATACAGTCTGATTCTACCTTTATCTAAGCTTCTTTCTAGTATAAAGGTGCTGGAAGGGAAGGAACTGGATGTCTGTGCAACAGCAGAACTAAATGCCAGCAGGTTGAGAGGAATCATACCTCTGATAAATCACAGGACATTTTCATTAAAGATTGCGATAGGGGGGTCATGCCACCTCAGTCTTAACTCTGTGCTTGATGCTTTGCAAAGACATCAGTCAGACTGTAGCTGTTGATGAGCTTGCTCTGTGGGTAAGCCAGGCTACGTTGGCAAATGGAAAACTGGTGAATCATGCAGCTTGTGCCTCATCGAAGAGCTATCTACATCTCCGACCTTCAGCTTTTGGGTCTCCCTTTGCTGAATAATACTTATTTCACTAACTTTGAATTACCATTTCTATTTTGATGACAGCATATTTCTATGAAATAGGCAATTTACAAGTGATTTACAAAGCCTGCTAGATATTAGCCTCAAAACTCAGCACCTGGAAAGGGTCGAAAATGCTGCCAGTTCTACCACAGTAAGGTGAAGGAAAATTGGAGGTAAAAGCACTGAAAACACACTTGTATTTAACAAAAATTGCTAACTGGTATAGTCAAGACATCTGTGTTTTACAGGTTTTCTCCTGTGGAAGATAATATCTATTTGGACAATCCATATTTGGTTGAAGTTTTGAACTTCAGTACTCTTACTCTTCAGTAATATTACCTCAGCCATGTTTCTCAGGTTGCAGCATCGTAACAGAAACTTCTGTGCACCTGCATGACCTGTCCTACGGCAGTAATTCTGAGCTGGTGACTTCACTGGTGCACTGCTGTAGACCAGCATACAGATGAAGTGTTTCTTCTTCTCTTTCCAACTGCACCTCCATTTCCACAGTTCACCAGGCGCCATCTGGAGACATGAGTGACCTCGCATAGTTAAACTGTGAAGATTATGGCTTCAGTGCCTGAAAACTTGCAGCAATTTCAGGCTTCTTCACTACAGATTTTAGATTGCCGCCTGACATGGAAGGGAGAGGCAAACAGGAAAAGCAAAATGGTCTAGAAGTTATATCAATCACTAATAGCAGGTTCAGGACTAGCATTTCTACAACCCTCACACAATCCTCTGAGCTGGTAGGGCTTCAGTTTGGTCTGAAGCTTCGTGACGTACATCTTTCATACTCTGTCTGATGACTAGCCAGAAGATCGCTGCCTCCATTAACGTGATTTGTCAGTTCCTCACTCAAAGGGCAGAGTTTGGAAGCATTCTGCCAAGACAGCAACATTCTCTGCTTTCAACTGAACGTTGCTAGCCATTCTTCCCGGTACAAGCCCATGCAATAACCTCAGAGGTTTTCTCAAGTTTGTTTGGAGTCAATATCTATTTGTTGATTCTGCATATTTGCTTATAGTCAAGTGGGAGACATCTTAGGAGTAAGCAGAAAGTATGAGCAGCCTCAAAACATTAGTTTGGTCAAAACTAATGGTCAAAAAGATCTTTGGGGACCTCTGCAGTCTGCAAGGTTTAAACAGTTTACCAAGTAATCAAAAACTTATGCCTGTACCACTACTGAACTACCTTGTTGCGTAAGTAAGCATGGCAAAAACAGATTAGTGTTTAGATTACCAGAAAATATTACATTATTGGCAGGGGAAAAAAAAAGGAACAGACAGAATGGTATCTGCAAGAATTCTACCATGCATCCCATCATGGAATAGATCCCAATATTCATAAATTTCTTTGGGTTACCAGATTTACACAGTATTTCCCAGAGGCCAGGTCTATGGAGACTCTATTTATATTATCTCTCTGCATTGCACCAAGGAGACATCACGGCCCTTCAACCATTTCATGCAGTCTGATTCATGCAGCCTGCTTATGGCCAGAGTTCATGGAGGGGAATGGCCATGATCCCACTGCATAGTACTTCAACAGGGTTTCTTCAGGGTCCTATTTGAAGAATGAGTATAAAACATGGACTTGCTAGCAGTGATAGGTTGGCTTCTAGACAGATTTCACCTTCACTATCTGCACACAGTATTGTACAACAGGTGACAAGAAAAAAATTGCAGGAATCATTTTTTTTATGTGGGTTGTCTTTTTTTCAAAATGCCACAGATAATGGGAGGGTTATCTCAAAGCCTACTGGTGTGGCAGTCTTATAACGTGGCACTGAGGGAAGATACCGTGCACCCATCAACATATGAAACAGTCCAAGAGTGTGAGCCCTGCCAGAGATGAAGATGGTACAGGCTGTACATAGTGTCTGTCTGGAGCACACTCTGGGATGAACTCTGCCCTGACTTCTTCTTAAACGCAATTACTTGGCTTGCTTCAGCAAGATGCCCAAGAGTAAACCAGCACATGTGTGATGTGGAACCAGGACCCTGGAGATAAGCAAGGAGAGATCAAAGTGGCAGTGTTGACACATCCTGTCAACTTCCATTGGATCAATGAAGACAGCGAACAAGGTCTCCTTTCTGGCCTGAGTAACTGTAGCGGTTACTGCACTGAATATCATATCACTTAGACTTGCTTTAGTACTGAACTGTAGGGAAGCTTATGTAGCATACAGTTGGTATTGTAGTAATTTGACAAGAGATCAGGTAAATTTAATAGCACTTTTATGAACAAATCAGATTATAGTATTCTGGCCAAAACTTTGCTAGCAATGGTGAACATCAGTATGCCACACTAATTGCCACATTATAGGTTTTCTTCTCCTTGACTCTAGTCCGTGGTTATGAAGATACGATCTTTCAAGTTGTATGTGGTTCTTCATTTTTGCATATATTAAGAAAAATATTTGTATATCTGCCTCTGTGGCTTCATATTTAAATATTTTGTCAGCTTACAATCAGATAAAGGAGCTTTTTCTTTTTTAAATAATTCTAATTGCCTGAAAAACACTGAAATAATGCTGTTATTTCTCAATAAATTCCTGATTAGTGATCAAAGTAGAAGGCAGTGTGCACATGTCCCAAAATATCTTTCAGCATAGTAGAGACTTTCAGTAGTAAAAATTCTTTGCCTTAGGATGCTTCAGCAACCATGTAGGCTTTCAGCCCTGATATGGCACTTTAGTTCTAATATGTGCTGGATTCCAGTTGGCTCACTGTGACTGCAAACACCATAAACTGTTGCTGCATTTGCAAGAATGAGAGATATAAGGGGCAGTAATTCTAAATTGTAAGGGAAATGAATTTGCTGGTAGAAATCAGCCTATTGACCGACTACAGATTAAGTGTTCCTCTCATGTGGTCACTCAGTCTCTGACAGAGGTTAAATGAATGCTAAATTTGAAATTAAAAACAATAGATGGATGTATCCGCAAGATCGTCTGATATTCCTATGGCTACCACTGAAACACAAACCTCACACTTTGTCTATCGTTACTTTTGCTCCAGCCATGAACAACACTGAGAATGATAAGAAATAATTTCAGAAACTCAGAAAAATTAATTTGTCTAATATCTAACAAACAGACTGATTACTCTGAAGATTTTCAACGCAAGAGCTGGCAGTAGATTGACAGCCCAGCAGTATATCACCAAATACTACAGCACTGGCAAAGAAAAGGTAAATTAAATGATAGTGCTTAGTGAATCATTCAACTTGCAAATGCTGACACCTCTTCCTGCCTATCAGACCAAAAGAAAACATCACGATTACATCTAAGATGCAAGCGATGGCATCTCGTTTGACACTAGAGTAGAACTGCGAAACATGGCAAAGACTGCTGCAGACAGATCTTCACGTTTTCCAATTCCCAGTCTAAATTACTGCCACATACACAAGCAACATGTCTCAAATCATCATTTAAATCACCTGGCTATCTCACCTGTAAGTACTTAAATCCCAAGCTATCTGTCAGCAGCTTTAAAATAACATTGACACTGCTGTATCCCGTACATATGACTTTGGAACTTGCAAAATAGAAAAAAGCATAAGAGATAAGATGTTCAGTTGTGGAAGGGTAAGTTAAAACTTAAATAAATAGTGACAAATAAGAGGACAAAAGAAAGAGCAAGAGATTCTGACTTAGTCTTCTGATTACCTTTGGTTAACAATGGAGATGATACAAACACACACCCCTCCCCAAACCCTAAACCAAGACACTAGAAAAGCACCAAGTGAAAATAGAATCACAGGATAATGGACTGATACAGGTTTGAAGGGACCTCAGGAAGTCATCAAGTCCCACCTCCTGCTCAAAGCAGGGCTTACTTTGATGCTCTGGGTTGCACAGAGCCTTGTCCTGTCAAATTTTTAATATCTCCAAGGATGAGGATTCCATAACACAATGAATGCAACGAAGTCCAACAGACCCACGCCCTAATGCAGTTCATTATATTTACAAATCTGGGCTTTTAACTTTCAGGCTTTTTTAAAGTTCCTCTTGAGTAGTTTTTGCAGCTTCACAAACATCTTCAAACACAAGAAAATGAAAACTTACAACTAAAAATTTTGCATGACATGCAGGAATCACACTTAAAATGCTTCATGGATAGCTCAGAAACGTGTTGCCACATTAATGGCATCTTCTAAAAACCTGTGCAAGTAGGACACTCCTGCACCACCACCACTTTTATTTCATTCGCCCAGATCTTGCCTTCTGTTACCATTACAGCTGGGCAAGGGTGAAACTTCCACTTTTTTTTGTGAAAAAAGAGAAGGTTTTTGATAATCATCTGCAACTTCCATAGTACAAATTTCTGGAGAATGGAGGGTTTGGTGCTTATGAGACTAAACTTTCAGAAATTCTGAAACTTTGACTCTTCAGCTGACAGGTTAATTAGTAAATGGGAAGCTGTGTGAGTCACTGGGGGCAAGCTGGCAGGGAACATATGCACAGGGAAGTGTCCACAGAAAATGTCATTGAAATAGACTTACCTGGGGAACATGCCAAATCTGAAAAAGTATCTTTTTTCCCAATGAAAATTTCTGACTGGCTCAAATTACCATAACTGATTGTTAGTACTTGCATTTCTTCATTACAAGTGAGAATTATTAAGGGCCCATCTGGAACGTCTGACTCTCAATTTGTGAAGGGTCAAGGAGATTGTTTATTTAGAAGAACTGGTCTTTTTCTCTGTTTTTATTTATTTTCTTCTTTTCTGATGGAAATTTTTGGGTCCCTACACCAGTACCTCTGCTTGATTTGTACCTATGATGTAAAGTATGTTGAAAGTTGGTTTACAACACTCCCTTAACTCCAGAGGTGCAAAGCAGAGAAGAAAATAGTTGATTCAATTTTTAGTTTGTTTTCTTTCTCAAGGAAAGTTTAAAATTTGCTAGCCTGTGAGTTAAGTAATACAAATAAACTGACCAGCTGCTTTTTTTTTTATTAAAGTGATCTTTTTTATTCTTGAAATTGTTTGCAGAAATCATAATAGCAGAAAACAAAGAAAACTGCTAACAGGACTGCAGTATTTGACTCCAATAATCATGTTTTCTTAATGCCAGATAGCAAATATGTAATGAGCAAATGCAGATCTCAAACATTTTTATTTTGCCAAACAGAACGTTGATTTTTATGAGTCTTATAGAAATCCATTTTTATAGTCATGAACCACCTTTGAATTTTTAATATTTGCCAATACAAAGAAAAGAGCCATTAGAGCAGCTGGGAAAAAAAAGAGAAAGGTGATTTCTGTGAAACTCTCATTCCCAATATTTAAAAAAAATGAACTCTTATAAGTTACCATAGCAGTAGGCAGAGAAATGTTCTACATCTATCAATTTTCATAGTAGTATTATTGTCCATTGCTTTCTTCCCCCATCTCTTTTTGTCTATTATTACCAATTGTTAAAAAAGAAAAAACAAACAAACGAAAAACCAGAAACCCAACCAGTATTGGACATATTTAAGTCCTGGTTTTGTTGCTGTGAATAGCTGTTCAGCAACCGGTGACCTCTTCTGCCAAACCATTTCTGTGGTATAGTGGATAGATATATCAACCAATAATAGAAATTGCTTAGCCTACAGCTGCATACCTCCTGCTAACAGAAAGATCCTGATGAATAATTCAGAAATCAAATCCTGCTGACCTCACATGTAATAGAAGTGTAGTCAAACTCACTTAAACAGGAAAGACAATTTTTGTCACTCTTTTCATTTGCCTCAACAGTTAATTTTCACTGATAATGCACTATACTATTCCTCTCTTGCTACTTTCTTTTTAACTTAGTGTCGTGGTTTAACCCCAGCCAGCAACTAAGCACCACGCAGCTGCTCGCTCACTCCCCCCATCCAGTGGGATGGGGGAGAGAATCGAAAAAAAATAAAACTCGTGGGTTGAGATAAAGACAGTTTAATAGGACAGAAAGGAAGGAAATAATGATAATGATAAAAATAAAATGACAATAATACTACTAAAAGAATTAGAATATACAAAACAAGTGATGCACAGTGCAATTGCTCACCACTCGCCGACCCATGCCCAGTCAGTTCCTGAGCAGCGATCCGCCCCTCCCAGCCAACTCCCCCCAGTTTATATACTGAGCATGACGTCATATGGTATGGAATATTCCTTTTGCCAGTTTGGGTCAGCTGTCCTGGTTGTGTCCCCTCCCAACTTTTTGTGCCCCTCCAGCCTTCTTGCTGGCTCAGTATGAGGAGCTGAAAAATCCTTGACTTAGTATAAACACTACTTAGAAACAACTGAAAACATCAGTGTGTTATCAACATTATTCTCACACTAAATCCAAAACACAGCGCTATACCAGCTACTAGGAAGAAAATTAACTCTATCGCAGCTGAAACCAGGACACTTTTAGCTATATTTTACACTGAAGCAGGCTTGAAAACCATCAGCAACAATGAGGAACTGCACCTATTCTGTTTCCTCAGTAATGGTAGGGACCACATAACAATTTAATTGAGTTGTTATCAAATGTATGTGCATGTCCTCACTGTACAGCTGACGCCACAGCCTCTGCTATAGTCACTGGCACCAGAACAGCAGGCATGTGTTAAAGCCATGTGATGGAGGTGTCTCAGGGTGACAGTGTTAGAAAGCTACAGAGCACATCCCTGCGATAGGCTTGGGATCCAGTACAGGAGGTAATCTGGAAACTTTCTGTTCTGTTTATAATTCCATTAGGGCTATGAAGGGATCTAAAGCAAAGTGGCAACATATTTCTTGTAAAGAACAGCCATTACGTCAGCTTTGACAAGAGACTTTCTCAGCTGAGACTGTCCTAGGCTGTCCCTGTGACGTGCACTGACTGTCCTTTCCTAATTGCTCCCAGACGTTTCATCATTAGGAACTGAAAAAAAACCCCACATTTTCTCATGAAAGACTCTGACTATACCACAGCTGGATGCCAACCATGGTTACTGGGATGACAGCATCATTGTGCTCCTCAGGATGGAAGGCTATAGAGGTAAAAGGTAGATCAGCTTTGAGACCAAGACCTCTGATTAGGGCAAAATGTAGCTCAGTGAGGATCATCTGCCACCATAGCCAACAGCCTCCCTCCATTTCTAAATCACACTTTAAAGAGAACTGTCCTTTCTCCATTAGCTGGAAAAGGAACCTGTAGTAGAGAAACCCGTGCAATTCCTGTGTGTTTGCTCATCACTGCAGCCTTGCATTAGACTTCTTAGATTTGCATGTTGAAATGCTACTAGGGTCTTTCAAGATGAGAGTTTCTTAGGGCCAGAGACAGTGTGACACTATTTTTTTGCAATTATCATTACATTTCTTATGCAATAATTTAGTCCAGCAGCTCAAGGCAAGTTAAGCAGCATGGCTGGAGCAAGGCTACATCTAAACTGGTGAGCCCCTGAGCATTGCTGAGCTGGGGAATGGCTGCACTCTTCAGCTTCATTCCAATTCCAAGATGAACCAAGTGTGGCCTCACTCTGTCCATGCTACTTAACCTCTCTTGAGCTGTGAGTTCAGACATAATTTAAGAAAAATCTATATTATGTAATTATTATTATATGGTTTGCTACCAGATCAGAATGCCATAATTTAGAGACAGACAATCATTGATTTATCCAAATAATTCCATGTAAATTGTTGACAACTCACCTTATAAACAGAAGCATGTATTAAAGAGTTGTTAAAGAACTATGCAACCTGAAAAAAATTATGACCAAATCCAAGAATGTTTCCATGCAGGGTTGAATTTAGCCCAGCAGGAGTCAGCAGTGTACCGAAGTGTTTTGAGCAATACCTACTAATGTCTCAGGAATGGCTTGTTCTTCCACACAAGAGGAAGAAAAGTCCACACAAGTCAAGAAAAACCACATCGAATAGCAATCGGCATACTTGAGGGCAGTCCCAATAAGGACATAAATAACTAAGGGTGACCAATCTGTTTGAATCCAATGGCAGGCAATGACTAGGTGAGGTTTGAAACACAGCAAGGGGAGAAGCTGAAGAGTCGTTCTTGAACACTGTGCACGTAACTTTCCATCCACTGAAACAGGATCCTTGTTCATACGTTACTCTTTCTCTACTATTAATTTGTCTTAGCGTCATCATTTTTGTGGAAATCCTCTTAAAATTCCTCTAGCTTGCGAATATATTACCAGCAATGAATGTCCAAAAGTGAATATAGTGTTTCTGATACTGTTTCCGATACTGTTTCCTACCCCGTACTGAGCTTCTGCATGATTCTTGCTGGATACAAAGATTATACGCACCTATCTTAAAGGTGAAGAACAGTGACCCATTGTGCTTGAAGGATTAGTATGTTTATTTTGTTCCCTTCAAACTGGTGCCCTTAATGACACCGTCAGCAGCTGGTTGTACCAAAGTCTAGTTCAGTGGCACTTTTTCAAATTGCTGGTTAACTGTACTTCTTTCACTTGCCCTTTCCCTTAAATTCCATTATTGAAAGTATGCACATCAGTGCAGGCTTCAAAACCCCATCAAAACTGGTTCCACTGAGCTCCTTGCCACCTTACAGTATCAGAGTATCCCACCTAGTAAAGTCAATGGTAGTAAATTTACCACCATTATCAAGTCGTTGAAAGAGTTTAAATATAATTCCCCAGTTTTTAACTTCTTCAGCCACAACCTGCTCATTAATTGAAACTTTCTACAAGTTTCAGTTTTTCAGGTTCAGATTTTTTTTTTTAATAGAATAATTTGAAATGCATGGTCTTATCTGCAAAGTTTTCTCATGTGCTGAATTAAGCCAGTTCTGCTGAGCAGTGTCCTTGGATGGAAGGTGGAATTACTCAGAGACACACCCATTCTGGGCAATTAATTGATATTTGCTCAGTGCCCTATTACTTGTTTATCTTTTTCTATTAAAAATGATGTATTAGTCCAGCTTACACTGGATAATAGCAAGTCCCCCTTGAATCCCTTTGAAGCTTATAAACATGCTTTCTCTCACTCATCCTCTATTAGACATTTTGGTAGAAGACAAAGCAGGCTGCTGATTAAAACAATAATAATGAAAAAAATAACTCCCTTTCTTCATTAGCAGACAAGTAGGGGAGCCAGGCAGGAATGTAGAGTCTTGGTTTAGGGGTGCACAAAGGAGACGTTTCTGCATTAAGGATGTTGTGAACTGAATGGATAGCTTGGGGTTGTTCTGAGCACGAAAGATTTGAAGTAGTCGGAGAAAGCCGTGGAGGATGGAGAGGACGCTGACCTGCAGGGCTGGAGGCTGGAGCTGAGGGACATAAGTGGCTCTGAAGGAGAAGAACAAGGAATGGCACAGTGAAGAAAAAGTCATGAAAAAGAATGAGGTGATAAGTGTGAGAGGAAAGTGGTATGAGTCCAGAGCTAGGTTTGAATGCTGGGAAAAGGAAAGGGTGGAAAACAGAGTGGTGAGGAACAAATAACTCTCTTCCAAGTGCTTGGTACCATGATACCTCTCAGTTTTACCCTCTGAAAGGCAGAATGGAAAAAGACAAAACTGGAGAGAGGACTTTTACTCATCTTTGCCACCAAACCCTAGCCTTCCTGCACCGAATCTTTCTCCAGCATATCACATTTCTGCCACCCTCCCCACAGGTATTTTTATGTTAAAAAAAAAAAAGTTCAACATGAAGAGGAGGCTTAGTAAATCCAGAGGGATTGTATTACTTTCTCTGCTTATTTTGGCTACCAGTCACTACTAGGATGCAGCATACCTCCCAGCACACATAACCAGCTCTGTATAGGTCCAACCTCCCTTTGGGTGGGAGAGGGGAGACATATCCTGAGCTCTGAATATCAACTACTATGCCAGGACACAGTGAAAGTCAGGAAACAGGCAGTGCCAAGCCCTCTGAAATAAAGGTTGGTTTTGATCATTTCTAGTCTTCAATTATTTTCCCTTGGCCTCTGCTGCAGTTCTTTAAAGTCTGGTCCACTGCTACATCATTACTAAAACCAGCAAATGCTCAGTGAGAAATAGGTTGCTAATAGATTCAGCAGACAGCTGCAATTTTTCAAAGTCATGTAAATGACCTAGGAGGGCAGGGCTGATGATTGATTTTCAGTGGGACCCCTGCACTCTCACAAATATCACATTAAAACCTTTAAAGCTGCATTATTTGTTCTCCTCTGCAATGGAGTCTTCATGAGCAGTGTCATGCCCAGATTATGCTGTGAAAACTGTAGTCCTCCTTCTGTCATATGTGATTAACCAAGTCCTGTAAAAGATGATACCTCAGGTCTCTGAAAGTGCATGTCCCTCATATACACTCACAGGAATCTTCTACGTTTTTTGCAAACCCTGTACGTAAGGATGAAGATGTACAAGTGTGTGTATATTTGTGCATGTATGAATGCTAGGGATGAATACATACTTTCAAGTATGCATGTCGGGTAACGTGCATTTTGTTTTGTACAGAAGAGTACTTGGAGTTTGTTGTATTGCGAAAGGCAGGCAGGATATGATGTGGCATCCCCCTGTCAGATTTTGGTTTATGGACTGGGTAGAAACTTTCAAATAAAATCCTTTCAGTATGCCTTGTTTGGTTCTTAACTAAAACTGAGAGGCCTCCTTTTGGCCTCATATTGGTTTTATACTACTGACTTACAAAAAGAGTAGAAGGGGCAGAAGTGGATGCTGCAGCAGCTGCTGTGAGCTGAAGGCTGCAGGCTGGTGGGAATCTCCCTCTGACTGGATGGCTTTGACAAATACAGCTCCTAGATTTTTATCTTTTACTTCCTTTGCTGAGATTCGTTTAATTTTTCAAAAACTTTATTTTTTGCTATATTTTTATTCCGTGAGCTTATTGTGTATAATGTAGTCTCATAATCAATATTCAGCAGAACATTTTTTTATATTTAGTTGCTGCATTCAGGGATCACCTATAGGCTAAATTTACCAATCTTGTTGCTCAAATTAAAATACTAAAACTATAGAGAAACTAATAATTGAAAATAACCTGGCTTTGAGAATTGCAGTTGATGCCTCCAGTGGAATCAATTCTTGTCCTTGCTACAGTCTCTGCAGACATTGCAAACTTAATGAAGTTTAATCCAGTATATGCCATTCTAATCTCATCCCCAGTGGTATAACCTATAAGGTGGTTCAAATCAATGAACTATAGCAATATAAAAGCAAATGACATTAGAAATAGACTTTTTTTTTTTAAAGGTTTTCTATATCCCTTTCAGCTATGGCAATGTATTTTGTATTTTCCTGTTTTGTTAATACCTTAAGCGCACTCCATCGATTAATTCATTGCAATTTTTTCCATTTTCCTTCCCTGAATAACATAGTGGAACACAGCCTTCCTCCTGGCTATGCTGATTCAACCATGCATGTTGTTATTTTTATTCTGGTGTTGAGGAGGATTTGATAACCTAAGGGTATGTGGGAGGCCATGTCTGCAGAGAATACTATCTCTTTGTAGAAAAACCTAGAGAGTTGGAAAAAAATGGAGTATCTCAGTACCTTTTTTCAGGTCTGAACCAGAATCAGCACACTTTAAAATAATTAGTGTTTGGGAAGACTTGTTCTGACTTTAACTTAATTATGTTTATCAATTAGACAAGATAAAATGCATGGTTAGTCCCGTTAGCAAGGGAGAAGCAGTAAGTTATTCAGTCCTTCTGGAGAAAAGTTCACAAGGAATTATTGCTTATAACATTAAATTATCATTTCAGGGAAAGGTTACTTGAGGTAAGACTCAGTGAAAGTGTTTGTATGTCATCAAAGCATTATCTGCACCGAGCCTCTGTATTTAAGCACCCGTATGAAGTCTGAGCTGTTCTCCAGCATTGACATTATTAACCCAGACTTCATTTCCCAGGCCTTCTCCTGCCTTGTTCATAAACCCTGTAGGCAATTCCTACTGCCTGAAGGTTCCCCCCCGGCTTACTTGTCTTCTTAGTCCCTAAACATGCCCAGGACTTCTGCCAGTAGATTTTTATCACAAAGATGCACTGATTTTGATTGGTTTGCTGTTGTGGAGAGGTTTTTGTAAGTTCTAGTCCTGGTCTATCTGGCATATGTTGGTCCATGGGGCACTTGCTTCCTGTGGCTTGTTTGAAGAGTTCGCATTTCTGCTTGAAACTTCAGAAAGAGAAAAATTTTGCATAGTCTGATTTTATTTCAAAGCAGCTAGTAATTGTTAAATGACTTCCTATAAGGTTTTAGCATATGGGGTGTATGAGGCTGCATATTCTAAAACGTGGCTTACCATTACTGAGAGGTTAGTTTTTGTGTTGGATAAGTTTGCACGTAATACTTTGTGGCATCTTTAGAGATTTAATCTATTTTAGTAGAGGACTGTCCTCATTTGGTTAAAGTTATTTTTTAGTTGACAAAGTAAACACTGTAAAGGAAGCTCTTTTGTCCTCATTTGGTTTTATTTAGGACTTGATTGTTTCACAGCTTTTGGGTGTGCTATGAATGTGGCAAGATTTGAAGAATAAGATTCATTGGTCTTTGGATTTCAGATGCAGTTTGGATGATGGTGATTACCGATCTTGCAGGTGAAATCAGTGACAGTGTTAAAGATGTCAGGTTAGTATCCTAGGTACAGCAGGGATTTGCTGGGCTTTTAGATATTAGTTCCTGTCATCTTTTCTTCTGAATATTAATTTGGTTAGTAGGTGGCAAATCAACAGTAGTCTGGAATTAATCATATTTATTTAGCTTCCTCCTGTAGTCCTAATAAATTCCTTGTTGGCAATGTAGGCTACAACTATGTTGCATAGTAAATACTACATAGTCTTACAACATATGATTGTAGCTAATTTTTAACCTTAAGAGCAATAACTACTTTTTAAATGGTGTCAGAAAATAGTAAAATATAAGCATAATGATAGCTTTTGTACTGATGATAATGTGCCAAAAGTAGAGCCTTGCATAAACCTAATCTAATAAACAAGAAGAAAAAATAATTGTCTCCATTGCTGATTCTCTTTAAACAGGGATAAAAATGAAATAGTGTTATAAATGTATCCTCTAATAGCTTCCACTAGATATAGCCTGTCTGCCCTATTGTGTCACTTTTTTCCTTTAACCTATTACCAACTCATCAGCATAAGTGAAGGAATGAAGAGATTTTCCCAGTACCTGTAATTATAATGAACGGCAGTAATTGCATGACTCCCTTCTGTAGCTGTCCTTGAGATGATTATGTGCCTGGGTTTCTAAAGGACCAGCAACCCCTCTGCAAACACTTAAAGCTGTGGTTTGGATTTTAATGTATGTTATTATAACCAAGGTTCCTTTCTTCCCTCTAACACCATGCTAAGTTTCCTCCATGCAAAGTTTTTCACTAGTTCTGATATTTTTTAACGTTTCCTGTAGTTTTTCTTGGTGACATGCAATAATTTTGTGGGGACCTTTCACTCCACAACCATCCCTCAACAGTGCACAGGGAAGAAACCCCACTGATGCTCATATAAGGATCAATTCTCGTGAGCATGTACCAGAGTTAACTATATTAATCTCAGTGCACTCACAGCTTTAAGGGAAATGCCCATCTGAAACCTCTGTGTGTTTTCTGAGTATCACTTTGTGAAAGAAAGGGTGATGGTAAGGTAGGTAACTATCTGCTCCTGGCTATGGTTGTGCTGCCATAACTTTGCTTGTTCCAGTGAGAGGTCAGTGCTGCTCGGGTCTGCCAGCTGAATTGCTTGGGTGGTTGTTCCTTGACTTGTTTTAATCAAAATAAGCTGCTTAAGCTTAAGCTCTTTAAACAGAGGATCTTTATTACTAAGTAATTTAGCCCAAGCAATTTTGCTTTGATGTGAGGATTTACTCTGAGAATCAGGTTAATTAGCAATTGCAGGTATACAGTGTTTAAAGGCACTATACAGCCCTTCCTGCTTATTCAATCCTAGACAGCAATTTGCAACAGCTGTCAGAAAAGGCCGCCAGCAAACTCTGCTTCTTCTCACTGACGTATTTCCTCCTAAAGGTTGTGCAATGCAACATTAACGAGGCACGTAGCTCCATCTCTCCAGTCCCCGTCACCCCTTTTCCTCTGATTCCACCACCCATGTTTTCCAGATTTGCCCTTCTCTCACCCTGCACCTAATTAATACTACGAAAACACATCCAAACCTGAGAGCTTAGGTCACTCAAGGGATCCCAGTGCTACCGAGGTGACCATCCTGGTGGTGGGCTGCAGTGGTAATGGATGTGCTAGAGAAAACAGGAGCAAGTTCCGAGGATGTTCTTCGACAAAGCCCTTGACAAAATCAGTGTTTCCCAGGAATGTTTTGATTATATCAAAGTGGAATTTTCTGAAGACAAAAAATGCATTAGAATATTTTTCAACCATTTCTATTCATCCATTAGTTGTTCCTGTCTTCGTCTTCAGCTCTTCTTCGCTCCTCTGTTTCTGCAGCCTAAACAGGCCGTATCAGGACAACTGCACACGTTTGTCTGTCAAGGGCAAGGAAATATATCTGGCGATGACAGATATGGTGACAATTGGAGTTCTGATCAAACAACAGTCTGTGCTCACTGCTCTCATTACTTTCATTAGAAAGCTCTTTCTTTTATTCTAAGGGAGGGGGATTTTTTTTTCACTGAAATATACTTTTCAAATAGCTCCTATAATACTTTCCAATCATCACTTGTAATTGGACTATAAATAAATGACTTAAGAATCTGTAAAAGCTTTCTTAGTGAAAGTTTATACACTCACATATAATATACTCATCGCGCAACACTGAAACGAGTGAAGGTAATAAAAGAGACACAGCAGGGTCAAGCTTAGAGTGAGGAAGCATTCTCAGCGATGTCAGTAATACAGCATTTCTAGAAATGTCAAACTTTCTTCCAGAAGAAATTAATCCTTCCAAGGTGATATACTGTTGGTATAAGCCACCACTTAAAAATACAGTGATAGCTGCATGACAATTTGAATGCCAGTTCTCTTTTTTTCAGAAGGAACTTCAGTTTTCTTCATTAGAAGTTCACAACCACAGGTATCAACCTGGATCAAAAAGGAGTAAGTCCTGACCTCAGGGTAGATGAGCAACACCCTAATGCTGAAATCAAATGATCCAAGACATGTAATTTCCTGCAATGGAGCAGGTTAGTGAAAAATGCAATTCATGCAGGGTATGTATGGGATTGAACACTTGACTCATTAGGATTTCGAACTCAGGAGTCATGCTGAACTAGATAACATAAACCTTGCATTGCTAGCATGGATAAACTACACTGACAAAGAAAGTGGAGATATTTATAATATTTTCAATATTTGCCCAACTTGGTTACATTAATTTTAGAAAAAATATTAAAATCCACATGTAAAAAAGTAAGACTAGTGTCATTTTCTTCTGATGGACACTAGTAATTTTTTATGACTTAATAATACAAAGAAAAAGAGCTAAATGTTCTCTTAGGAAGGACAATTCACTCACCTATGTTCACTAACCCTAATGCCTCTAACACTTTCTGTTTCACAGCCCACAGCTGGAAATACAGCAGCTCTGGCTCCAGCCTTGCTGGATGAAGTACGTAGGGAAGGAATGGAGAAGAAACACTCATCTGACGGCCTGCCCAAAAGTAATAGCCCTTAAAAATATTACAGATTTGGGCTGACATCATGCTTGTTGTGATTTTGACAGCCTCTGCATTGACAGGTGTCATGGTTTAACCCCAGTCAGCAACTCAGCACCACGCAGCCGTTTCCCCCTCCCCCTCCCAGTGGGGTGAGGAGGAGGAAAGGAAAAAAAAAAAGTAAAACTCACGGGTTGAGATAAGAACAGTTTAATAACTAAAGTAAAATATAATACTAACAATAATAATAATGAAATAGAATAATAATAGTAATGAAAAGGAATATAACAAAAAAAGGAAGGGGGGGGGGGGAGAAAAAAAACCAGTGATGCACAATGCAGTTGCTTACCACCCGCTGACCAATGCCCAGTTAGTTCCCAAGCCGCGATCCACACCTCCCGGCCAACTCCCCCCAGTTTATATACTGGGCATGACGTTCCATGGTATGGAATACCCCTTTGGCTAGTTCAGGTCAGCTGCCCCGGCTCTGCTCCCTCCCAGCTTCTTGCACACCTGCTTGCTGGCAGAGCATGGGAAACTTAAAAGTCCTTGGCTTAAGATAAGCGCTACTTAGCAACAACTAAAACATCAGCGTGTTATCAACATCATTCTCACACTAAATCAAAAACACAGCACTGTACCAGCTACTAAAAAGGAAGTTAACTCTGTCCCAGCCGAAACCAGGACAACAGGACATCTTCCATTACTTTTTTCTCAGGAAAGATGAAAAAAATGTTGCAGGTGTAATAAAGAACCAAATATGGCTCCATGAGCTTCCATGTTGTCCAGTCTATTAATATTATTTGAAAGTTGTCATGAATGTCACCTAAATATTTTGGGATGACACCCACCTCTCATTCCCACCACTAAGGCATTCTGCAGACAGTATTTGCCTTAATTTTCAGATTCTGGAATTATGAGTGATGGTAAAAATGCAAATATATTCATGAGCTATAAGCTTCACACTGCCTCATGAGGAAGAAATTAAAAAAGCCAAAGTATAATGTTTTTAATTTGATTCCATTGAATTCACCAGCAGAAAAAGGAGATGGACAAATAGAGGGAGGCTTCAGGGTTTTTATTTTGACAGCAAAAAATTCCTTTTGGCTTGAAACAAAGAAGAGCCATATAAGAGGTTTCACTCCCCCTCTCCCCACCTCAAAAAAAAGACCCAGAAAAAAAACCTTACAAAAAATGTCAGTGTTTAATCTGCCCTGCTAAAGATAAGCTCAATATCTCACCACCTTCCAGAGAGCTTTTCCTTCCTTCACAACATAGCTTCCATTTCCACTGTAGCATCAACTAGAGAGCCTTCTTCTGCATAGTTGTTTCTTCTGTTCATCTCAGAAAAGTATACAGAAGACAAGATTATTTACTCCACAAAAGAGAAATGTACTCAATGTGCAAGTAATTTCATAAAGTACAAGCTGCAGGTGCTTGTTCATATGAAACTATTGCCACAGCTCAAGTAATTACAAAAAGGCAAAATATCAAAGATGGTATGCATTTAATAAGCAAGATTACAGCCTTTAGGGTGTATTGGATTATCTTTACACATCAGTTAATCTTTTTGATGTTACAGCATTTGTGATTAATATTGTAGGTGCTAATGGAGTGTGGCCTTCTTTAATACTTTCAATATGACAAGCAGAGGGTTATGCTGGATACTGCTATTAACACTCAGAGTGGGTAAATCTGCCATCAGTTCTGCTAGTGTAGCACCCAGATTGCCTGGGTGCATGAAGTCACTGCATAAGGTGAGACGCTTGACTCATCTTCCCGATGACAGCATCAGCGAGAAGGGCGGCAGCTCCCAGAGGAAAAGCTCAGGAATGAGGAGAGAAGCAGGAACACAACAACTTGATATTACCACGGTATTAAAGGTTCTAAAAGTTATGATAGCTGGTGCCAGACATTTAAGGCACTGATTAAAAAAAAATATATATGTATAAAACACAGACATTGTGATGTGTCTCCAGCAGTTTCACTTTAGTTTGGGGGCTTGAGAAATATTGGTACTTCATCTAGTTAAAGCACAACCACAAAGCCCTGCTTAAACATTAGGGTGATGAAACGAAATTGCAGACACAGCCAGACTGCAGCATCACACAATGTTTGCAGGTGTATACATAATTGCACTTTCATTGTATCTTATTAGAAGTGCTTCCTGCATCTGTCAATAGGAGTCATATTTTCCCAGCCACTATCAAAGCTCTAGGTCATAAAAACACATCAGAATGGGTAATTAGTCCCATTGAGTTTGGGGAGTGAGTTCATCCAAATGGACTAAGTATTCCAAATCTATTTAGGAAGGGAAACATTTGTGACCGTAGCCCTTCCTGCAAATACCTAAAGAATTAGTTGTCTTTATGTTTATAGGCTCAGGCCCTAAATTTGCTTTCTTAGTTGTCCTAAGTATTTGCACACTGGAATATCCACAAATTGCTAGCCTGATATCAAAAAAATGTGTAGAAAACCTGCATTCATCAGAATTTTAATATCCAGAGTTTTAGTGCTCAGGCCCTCTCCTGTATGTGTCTTCAATAAGACCCTGACTGCATATGAGAAAACAATATGCTGGAGCTTTGGGAAACGTAGAGGGGGAGAGCTACGTGGGATGATTTCAAAGCAAAAATAACTGCTAATTGTTCTCTTGCTCTTAGTCATCTGTGCCATAGACCACCTGGAAACATCACTTCAGGGAATTGGTTTGACAAGACCACATGTGAAAAATCTGCCCTCATGAAACCCCAGAAACTATGCTTCTCCAAAGCCCTTTTCTGCAATGTCTGTTATCCTCTTTAAGACTCAGGAGCAATAGGACACAATGAAATACCTTTATTTTCTTAGAGTCCTGTACCTGAACATGGTCTCTGTGTTCTATTTGTCTTTGATCAATGGAGCTTTGTTAGTGTTTCTCTTTAATGAACTTCTGACACTGGCTTTTTGTCTCCTACTGTTTTTGCAGTCTTATCTGCATTGTTAAAAACCTGGAAGTCAACAGCCTTTTGAAATAATTTGCTTTTGGTACAGGAAGCTTTATGAATTTTTAAACTTTACTGCCTAGCATTCATATGTGGATCTCATCCAATCTGATTATGTGAGTCTGAATACATACAGCAATGTCTTACATGGCTGTATTCTAACCTGCAAGGCTGATTGTATCTGTAAGAGCACTGTCACGTAGTGCAGGCACTAATTAAAGACTGCGCAGCTTCATTCGTTTTGTGGTAAATTTCTGTTTCTATTAAATATGTTGCAATTATATCAATGTTACAGGACGGACTTGGAGAGAAAGCTATAACTTGCATGGATAAGATCTCGTGCATAGTTTGTAACAGTAGAATGAAAATGTTGCAGCTAAATTGTTCTCTTAAACAAAAATAATTTTATAAATTACAGGTGCTAAGAAAAGAGAGTTTTGGTGGATTTGCTGTAATCTTATGCTAAGCCATTAATTGGTAAAATACTCTTCTATTCTAGCAGGATACAAAATGCTGAAGAATTTTTCTCTTCTCTTGTTTATTGTTACTAAAGTTTTATGATCAGACAAGCATATGTGCACAAAGAAAAGGTAACACACATTAGGCACATGTCTTACAGTGACATCAAAGATTACAAAATTAACCCTGCTCAAAAACTAAGCAATCTTCCAGCATCAAAAATATCTGTAATTCATAATGTTCCACAAAAATTACTTGCAGGTTTCCATAACATCTGAAAACCTCTGTGTTACAAGATACTGTCTTCAAAATCCTCAGTTTCTGGAGCATTTCTATACCCAGCCACAGTAAAATGCTCTAAGGGTCTTTGACTGTTTGAAGCTCTTTGTGGGAAAGTCAGCAATCAGACCAGGGAAAGTGGTTAGACCTACTCATAACTCACAGTGACCTCCAGAAAGCAACCAGCAAAGCTCATGAGCTTTGGTTTGGTAGAGGAAGAGAAGAAATTAGGCAGCAAAAGATACAGATGAGTTCTGCCAACCTGCAGGTCTAGGATTAGAGAGACAGCACAAACTACAGGGTAGGGGTGAACCAGGTGATTAACTGTGATGATCCAAAAAACTCTGGAAGGGCCTTAAAAAGCTATTAATACAGGCCAACTTCACAATAAAATATAATGAAGTCCATTGTACGTGTTTGGAAGGTTGTTTAATTGCTCAGGTTGTTGCATGCCTGCCCACCCCTAGTGACACAGCAGGCCAGCAGTTTCAGAGGGAGACAAATATGTTCTGCTTCACAGCCTTCATTTCCTCCTAAACCTGTAGCTGCTTTTATGGTTACTGTTCCCATTTCTCCTTAAACAGGAGCTACGGTGCATTAAAATGATAGATTATTCCTCTCCATAAACGTTTAGCAGGCTTCAGAAGTCTTCCATTACCGTATATACAGTGGGGTGGGATGGGAGTCTACCGTCACGTTACATTGCTCTTCTCCGCCTATGGCTATTATGGCTGTTTCTGCTCTCCCACCTCCCTGTTTGGTAATGGTCAAAGGGGAAAATGACACTTAATTTCTATGTCTAGATGGGAAGATTTGCTTTCAAAACTGTAATTATATTTTTAAAGTTTGAATTAACTGGCTAATAAACTGGTCTAACTATATAAATGAAAATTAAGAAATACTTATTCAACATCACCAGAATACATATCAAAAGCTGCTCTATTAGAACAGAAAATTCTGCTATCTGCTGTTCAGTTAATTCACTGGTTTGATTTTCCTCAACACTTCTGAATCCAATACACACTATACAAATATTATTTTACTTAAATGATTAAGAGGCAATAGCAAGTTTTTGCCTTCATATAGGTTGTGAGAATTTCCACATTAAGCTTTAATAGGAATGACTGCTTTAAAAGGATTATTTTTCAATCCGTTCTAGAAGGTCACTTCGTTGGATTTCAGGAAGCCTAACAAATTACAAGCCCTCAATGTGAGAAGCTTCATGGGTAAATCAACTTAAGCATATTTAAGTTCTGTCACAATTTAATGTACCACTAAGAGTGCTGTATAAAGTCACATATAGTGGAACTACTAGAATGGTTGTTTCTGAGTTAAGTGAACAAGAAATTCTCAAAAGAATTTATTAGTAGGCTGCAGTATACCATTTTATTTTATCTCAGGTGTTTTGCCCTTGAAGTTAAACTACTTACCACAATTACACTTTAAGGTTCCTACAATGATTATTCATGGATCTTCGTTATTATTTCACTGAATCATCAAAGGAAAACCAATTAGATTGATTTCTATAAAAGATGAGTTTTTGTCAAAGATGAGTTTCAGAAGTAAAAAGAAAAGTGCAATTTTGTATTTGTATTGAAGCAAAGGTATTAACAAATACACAGATAATTATGTTCTAACATAGGAGTTCTTTTGTGTGTGAAGAACAGCCTTTTACAAGTAATGCACAGGGAGCTAAATACATTAACTACATCATTCTTTTTAGTAGGATTTGTCCATGTTTCTCCTTGTGTACTGCAATGAAAGTTCACTCCCGCAGGACCCAGCTCAAAGGATTTCTGCTAAACACAGCACTGTACCAGGTGGAAAATGCAAAATGAAAAGATTGGCTTCAGCTGCATCAAACAGAACACGAATTTTACTGTGCTTAATAGAGACTAGATGAAAGGGAGAAGCATTATTGCAGTACAACATTCTGTTCTCCCTAATTATTGTCATTGCATGAGAAGTGCACTATATTGTGCAACTCCTCTTAACATGGAAAAGATCTTTTAGGTATTCTCTACATAATTATACAATAATTAAAACACAACCAAGGACTACCAAATTCTGTAAGAGATTTTTTCAACAGTTTCTGTGAAACCCATTATAATGAATTCTAAGCAAAAAGCAGAGAGCATCTGTTTTGCACTTTCTAATCATATTTTCTTTCTGAAAATCAGGGATTATTGGACCAACCTATTGGGCCAGGTTGAAACCAGGGTAGCACTAAAACTTCTGATGTTATAAACCAGTTGTCCTGGTTTCAGCTGGGATAGAGTTAATTTTCTTCTTACTAGCTGGTACAGTGCTGTGTTTTAGATTTAGTGTGAGAATAATGTTGATAACACACTGATGTGTTAGTTGGTGCTAAGTGGCACTTAAGGACTTTTCAGTTTCCCATGCTCTGCCAGCAAGCAGGTGTGCAAGAAGCCTGGAGGGAGCAGAGCCGGGGCAGCTGACCTGAACTAGCCAAAGGGGTATTCCATACCATGGAACGTCATGCCCAGTATATAAACAGGGGGGAGTTGGCCGGGAGGGGCGGATCGCTGCTCAGGCATCAGTCAGCGGGTGGTGAGCAATTGCATTGTGCATCACTGGGTTTTTTTCTTTTTTTCCCTTTCCCCCCCCCCCCGTCTTCTTTTTTTGTTATATTCCTTTTCATTACTATTATTATTATTATTATTATATTTCATTATTATTATTATTGTTAGTATTATATTTTACTTTAGTTATAAACCATTCTTGTCTCAACCCACGAGTTTTACCTTTTTTCCCAATTCTCCTCCCCATCCCACTGGGAGCAGGCGGGGTAGTGAGGGAGCAGCTGCGTGGCGCTTAGCTGCTGGCTGCGGTTAAACCACGACACCAGTTAAGACTCAAACCCGTGTTGGGCACCAAGGCAAGACTCAAAGCTACATTGGGCACAGTATCACACTGTCCAAAAGAAGCCTATAAAGAGGTGCTGGAATTACAATTTTGACCACTTTGTAAATATTGTAAAACCTTATAAATTCTTACACTACCAAGTGTGTCTTAATTAACTGAACCTCTTCAATTTCCCAGTGAATATAGAAAACACTGAGTGTGAACTCTTCTTTTGGACCAGGAAGGGCACTGATACACCAGAAGCAGATTGCCTTTGTCCATACAGTTCTCTCTTTCACACTCCTAAGTGCCTTTTTCACTGCTAGAGAAGTCACAGAGAAGACTTAAGAATGCTCCTGATTTAGCTGAGCGATCCCTGGAGTATCCCACATGGGATATCCATATTGCAGGAAGTGTCAGGGAACTTACCAGGCACTCAGTCTTGAAGACTTTGAAAACAAAACAAAACAAAACAAAACAAAACAAAACAAAACAAAAGAACCTTTGAAGACAGTGTCAGCAGGAACAGTTTGTAGAAGTAACTAGGGCACTGGTCATCCTGCTAGAAGTGGTTTTTATAGGTTTAAAACACCAGGTAGAGCATGCTGGGTATGTAGGACCTTCAATCAAGCAATGGTGAGGGGTTTGGGGGAATTTTTTTGAAGGGACCATGAGCTGCACCACTGAGAAGGAGGACATTGTCCTGCCATTGACCATGCAAATGAAGATTTTCATAGCTGCTTGGAAGGTTAGAACGGGCAGCTGTCATTCAAAGAGAACAAGACACACTAATGCCTTTAATTTATTTAATTTCAGCCGGCAGATCTTAGTCAAGCTATACAAAATAGAGGAATGTGGTAGTAGCAAACGAGAAGCTTGGAGTAAGCAAAACTGGGGAAAAGCAGGTTAAAAGGACAGTAGGAGATTTCAAGGCCCATTCACAGCACAGAGTTTCTGAAATCTTCAATGCAAGCAAAAAGAGGCGTTGTGCTCTCTGTCTTTTTTTCCTCCCTGTAAGGGGAAATTTGGTAGGGGAATCCATGAGCAGGGGGGCCTTCACTCTGGGTGGTTGGTTATGTGGTCTGTGAAGAGCAATAAACTTTATTCTTCACTGCCCTTCTGTTGCTGCCAGCCATTTGAGATGAAATAAGTCAAGACAAACAGTAAAGGAGATGTCAGTGATGTGGTATTTTGTCATCTCAATCGCTTATATTTCCCATGCTCTGACTCATTTAAATTTGTCCCAGTATCTTCAGAAGAAGACTTTTTTTTCATGAGTGTCAGCCTTCCCAAACTAGCAATATTTCCACAAGTAAAAGGTCATGCCACATGTCAGAAAAATGGGTCTTAGCTTACAGTATTAAAAAAGCAAAGGAGATCTATGCTCAGTGGTCCACTCTTCATTATCTGTTTAACAGATGCTATTTAAGCTGCTGCAAGAAAGAACCAGATAACAGACAGAGAAGGTGGACCATTTACTAGCTAAACTTGCTCCATTTCCTGAGATCACATCTCAGACTCCTGAGCTGCAGGAGGCAGTGGGAAGGCTGCATAACATCAGGGAGACTGAGAAGGAGTGAGATAGCTGGTTCCAAGCACACTCTGCAGTGGTCCCACAGCCCACGGCCAAACAGCCAAAAACTCCCCCAGCGGCACACACAGAAGGGAGGAGAGCCAATAATGCAGAAGGATGGAAGCTTGCAACCGCTTCACCTATCTGCAGACTGAAGAGGAAACACCCATCAGATCAGGAGAGATGCTGGAGCTAAGACAGCCTGATCTGCTCCCTGTAAAACAACCAGTGCAACTAAAAAAAGACGACGGATGATAGTGGTAGCCGAGACTCTTCTGAGAGGTACGGAGGCACCCATTTGCCGACTTGATGCACTCTCTAGAGAGGAGTGCTGCTTACCGGGAGTTCATATCAGGGATGTCACCAAGAGACTACCAAGCTTTGTACAGTCCACTAACTATTATCTGCTGCTGTTGTTTCATGTGGGCACCAGAGATACAGCCGGGAGCAGTCTGAGGAGTATCAAGAAGGATTACAGAGCCCTGGGAAAGGTGATAAGGGACTCTGGAGAGCAGGTAGTTTTTCATCAGTCCTCCCAGTCAAAGGGAAGGGGGTTGAAAGGGCCAGTCGAATCTGGGGAATCAACAAATGGTTACAGGACTGGTGCCACAGCCAGAGGTTCATCTACTTAGACCATGGGACTCGCTTTGAGAAACCTGGTCTGCTGGGGGCTGCTGGAGTCCACCTGTCAGAGAAGGGGAAGAACATCTTGGGTCATAGGCTTGCCAAGCTGGTGAAGAGGGTTTTAAACTAAAGTTGCCAGGGGAGGGGAACCTCAATGCATCCCATTCCTACCAGTTTGATGCCAGTGCCAACAACAGGTGCCCAGAGCCTGGAGAGGGATCACAGGTCAGCAGAAGAGCACCTGAAGAGCAGCACAAAGGAATTCCAGCCACTCCAGCCAGTAAGTCAGCTTCTTCGGGGGCCCAACTTAAATGCCTCTATGCAAACGCATGTAGCATGGGCAATAAACAAGAGGAGTTAGAGATGTGCGCACGCCTGCAGGGCTATGATCTTATTGGCATCACAGAGATGTGGTGGGATGGCTGCTATGACCAGAATGTTAGAATGGAAGGATACAGGCTCTTTAGGAAGGACAGGCAGGGGAGACAAGGAGGGGGTGTCGTCCTCTGTGTCAATGACCAGCTGGAGTGCATGGAGGTCTGCCTAGGTATGGATGAGGAGCCAACTGAGAGCTTATGGGTCAGGATTAAAGGAAAGGCAGGGACAGGTGACATTATAGTGAGGGTCTGCTACAGGTCACCTGACCAAGAAGACCAAGCGGATGAGGCCCGCTATAGACAGATAGGAGCAGCCTCATGTTCACAAGCCCTGGTCCTCATGGGGGACTTCAACCACCCCGATATCTGTTGGAGGAACAACACAGCAGGGCATAAGCAATCCAGGAGGTTCCTGGAATGCATTGATGATAACTTCCTTCTCCAAGTGATGGAGGAGCCACCGAAGAGAGGTGCTATGCTGGACCTTGTTCTCACCAACAAGGAGGGGCTGGTGCGGAATGTGAAGCTCAAGGGCAGCCTTGGCTGCAGTGACCATGAAATTGTGGAGTTCAAGATCCTTAGGGCAGCGAGGAGGGTGCACACCAAGCTCGCTACCCTGGACTTCAGCAGAGCAGACTTTGGCCTCTTCAGGGATCTACTTGATAGAGTACCATGGGATAAAGCCCTGAAGGGAAGAGGGGCCCAAGAAAGCTGGTTAATATTCAAGGATCACCTCCTCCAAGCTCAGGAGCGATACATCCCAACAAAGAGAAAGTCAGGCAAAAACACCAGGAGGCCTGAATGGATGAACAAGGAGTTCCTGGACAAACTCAAACACAAAAAGAAAGCCTACAGAGGGTGGAAGCAAGGACAGGTAGCCTGAGAGGAATATAGAGAAATTGTCCGAGCAGCCAGGGATCAGGTTAGGAAAACTAAAGCCCTGACAGAATTAAATGTGGCCAGGGACATCAAGGGCAACAAGAGAAGCTTCCATAGGTACATCGGTGATAAAAGGAAGACTAGGGAAAATGTGGGCCCTCTCCGGAAGGAAACGAGAGAGCTGGTTACCCAGGATATGGAGAAGGCTGAGGTACTCAATGACTGTTTTGCCTCAGTCTTCACTGGCAAGTGCTCCAGCCACACTGCCCAAGTCGCAGAAGGCAAAGGCAGGGACTGGGAGAATGAAGAACCGCCCACCATAGGAAAAGATCAGGGTCGAGACCATCTAAGAAACTTGAAGATGCACAAGTCCATGGGACCTGATGAGATGCATCCACGGGTCCTGAGGGAATTGGTAGATGAAGTGGCTAAGACACTATCCATCATATTTGAGAAGTCATAGCAGTCCAGTGAAGTTCCCACTGACTGGAAAAGGGGAAACATAACCCCCATTTCTAAAAAGGGAATAAAGGAAGACCTAGGGAACTACAGGCCAGTCAGTCTCACCTCTGTGCCTGGCAAGATCATGGAGCAGATCCTCCTGACACTATGCTAAGGCACATGGAAAATAAGGAGGTGATTGGTGACAGCCAACATGGCTTCACTAAGGGCAAATTGTGCCTCACAAATTTGGTGGCCTTCTAGGATGGGGTTACAGCGTTGGTGGATAAGAGAAGAGCAAGTGACGTCATCTACCTGGGCTTGTGTCGTGGTTTAACCCCAGGCAGCAACTAAGCACCACGCAGCTGCTCGCTCACTCCTTCCCCCTGCCAGTGGGATGGGGAGGGGAATTGGAAAAAAAAATAAAACTCATGGGTTGAGATAAGAACAGTTAAATAATTAAAATAAAATAAAATGTAATAATAACAATAATAATAATAAAATATTATTATAATAATAATTGTAATTAAAAGGAATATAACAAAAAGAGAGAGAAATAAGACCCAAGAAAAGACAAGTGATGCACAATGCAATTGCTCACCACCCGATGACCGATGCCCGAGCAGCGATCTGCCCCTTCCGGCCAACTCCCCCCAGTTTATATAGTGGGCATGACATTCTATGGCATGGAATATCCCTCTGGCTAGTTCGGGTCAGCTGCCCTGGCTATGCTCCCTCCCAGCTTCTTGCACACCTGCTTGTTGGCAGAGCATGGGAAACTGAAAAATCCTTAACTTAGGATAAGCGCTACTTAGCACCAACTAACACATCAGTGTGTTATTAACATTATTCTCACACTAAATCTAAAACACAGCACTGTACCAGCTAGTAAGAAGAAAATTAACTCTATCCCAGCCGAAACCAGGACAACTTGTGCAAAGCATTTGACGCTGTCCTGCATGACATCCTTTTCTCTAAATTGGAGACATGGATTTGACAGATGGACCACTCAGTGGATTAGGAATTGGCTGGAAGGTCTCACTCAAAGATTTGTGGTCAATGGCTCGATGTCCAAGTGGAGACCAGTGACAAGTGGCATTCCTCAGGGGTCGGTATTGGGGCCGGCATTAACATCTTTGTCAGCAACATGGACAGTGGGATTGAGTGCACCCTCAGCAAGTTTGCTGACAACACCAAGCTGTGTGGTGTGGTCGACATGCTGGAGAGAAGGGATTGCATCCAGAGGGACCTTGACAGGTTTGAGAGGTGGGCCCGTGCGAACCTCATGAAGTTCAACAAGGCCAAGGGCAAGGTCCTGCACATGGGTTGGGGCCAATCCCAAACGCAAATACAGGCTGGGCGATGAGTGGATTGAGAGCAGCCCTGAGGAGAAAGACTTGGGGGTGTTGGTTGACAAGAAGCTCAACATGCCCCAGCAATGTGCACTTGCAGCCCAGAAAGCCAACCGTATCCTGGGCTGCATCAAAAGAAGTGTGACCAGCGCATCAAGGGAGGTGATTCTGCCCCTCTACTCCGTTCTCGTGAGACCCCACCTGGAGTACTGCTTTCAGCTCTGGGGCCCCCAACATAAGAAAGACATGGACCTGTTGGAGTGAGTCCAGAGGAGGGCCATGAAGATGATCAGAGGGCTGGAGCACCTCTCCTATGAAGACAGGCTGAGAGAGTTAGGGTTGTTCAGCCTGGAGAAGAGAAGGCTCCGGGGAGACCTTATAGCAGCCTTCCCGTACCTAAGGCGGGCCTACAAGAAAGCTGGAGAGGGACTTTTTAGAAGGGCATGTAGTGAGAGGACAAGGGGTAATGGCTTTAAACTGAAAGAGGGTAGATTTGGATGAAATATAAGGAAGAAATTCTTCACTGTGAGGGTGGTGAGGCACTGGAACAGGTTGCCCAGAGAGGTTGTGGATGCCCCATCCCTGGAAGTGTTCAAGGCCAGGTTGGATAGGGCTTTGAGCAACCTGATCTAGTGGAAGGTGTCCCTGCCCATGGCAGGGGGGGTGGAAGCAGATGATCTTTAAGGTCCCTTCCAACCCAAACTACTCTATGATTCTATGATTTTCAGAAGGAAAATTTCCATTTTTAGGTTACTTTACCTATTTGTTCCAGGATTCCCCAACAAAATCTAATTCAGCTATTTTTGAAATAAGCATTGAAGTTCACAATTAATCTGACAGATGAATGCTTTCATAATTAATACTTCTTATGAATTAGCTTACCCTCAAAGACCAACTACAATGACTGTAAGCAACTGACCCCATAACGGCAAAACCATGAATTAAACCACAAATCCCTAATTGTGAGCAGTCACCACCCTGAGAAAGAAATGAGCCAATACAGACTTTGGGAAATTTTAATGACTTTTTAATATCTAGGGTGTTATGATCTAGCCACTGACTAAGGGAATTTTATTTGGAAAACATTAGATAGGAGGCTTACATAAAGTAGTTCATCTAAACTGCTTTCCTAGAACTTCCCGGGTGAATTTTGCACACTGGATTTGAATACAATATTGCTTTTCATTTCTTTTTCTTAGGCTATTGTCACAAATCCAGAAAAACTGTGAACATTCATCACAGATTTTTTCTTTTCTGTATGTTCTTTTCTAGCTTGAACAGTTTGCAACAATTCCTCTTTGAATTCAGTGCCATATTCAAATGAGAAAATAAAACTTGGACATACATTTATCTTATGTTCATTTTAATTCCCATTCCATGTGCTTTTCACAGCTGCTCATTTTATTGCATTGCTTTTCCAAATGAAAACTCCAGCTGCTCCAGCCTTGCAAGCCATATAATACATGCTGTATAAGCCTGTTTCAGTAGACCGTTCCAGAGACTCAACGGTTATTGTTTTCCTCATCTTCCACCTCTAGCCAGGAAATCTAGTGTTTAGTTTTAAGTTGCAGATGCAGTCTTTGAAAGTCCCAGTAGTTTTTCACTTGGATTCCTAAGAAAATGAGGCATGTCTGTCTAGCTTGCTTTCTTTATTCTCCCTAATAACTTTTAGCTTATGGGTCAATTTTAAACAAATTCAGCAGATGTTTCCAGCTGAGCCAGTTTCCATATGCCTAATGGAAAAAGGTGTTTGGGTTGAGAAGAGAAACCCTTCGGCCACAGCATTAATTCAACCCTTTTCAGACATCAAAGAGTCCATGTTCATGCACAGCCTTGAGACACAGTCCTTTAGGAAGTAGGAGTCATTGATCCTCATGCTAAAGTACTTTTACATATACATATGTGGTCCAGCTGAAAACTCTGTAACTCACTGGGTTGCCTGGCTACTGGACATCGCCAGTCAACGTGACACAAGGAGATGTGCCTGTGTTTGCAGGAACCCTGCAGTTTAACATCCCCCATGAAGCAGTTCCATAATGCAAGTGGTCCATTTACCCTAGAGTCTCAGCTCCAGGGCCTAGTTACAGTTTTCTTCAGACGCAGCTTTGGGACACCAAGAAATCAACACTCACCAACAAGATAAGTAGATCAGGCTCTGAATACAGTTAATTCCTAAAACAGAAGTAGTCGATTATCTGCAGGAAAACTGAATCCAGTTATGTTTCTAGTTAGTATGCATGCTTCTGCTTCTTGGGAAATGAATGAACGTCAAGTTGGTTTTGTTTTTCTGTTGAGATTGACAGCAACATCTCCTGGGAAGGTGATGGGAAGTTAGTGTACCTGTCTCACATGCAATGACCCTGCTCATTGCCACAGCCGTCGCCAGCTGCATGCCAGTATTTTATTTCTCACTGCTGAGCAAACTTCTAGAGACACTTGCCAAAGGACTCTGCCAAGTCTTTGTAGTACTGCCAATTCCTTGAATCTTCTCAGATTGTCATGACCCAGGTACATGCAGTACAGATCAATCTAGTGACACTGACTGATTAACTTCCCATGGGGAAGATTTTGAAACATTCTGGTATAAAATGCCAGCAATACAGCAGTGAGACCTGCTCTGCATCATCAACTGCAAAACACTACTTTTCAGCTACTACTTTTCTTGATCAAGAAAAGAAACTGCATAAGCAACTGTTTGGAATGGTACTATCAAATAGCTATACTAGTGCCCCAAAGGATAAATTTTCACATCTCATTCTTTAGGGGACAGATCTGAACCTACCTCAGGAGAGCAGATAGCTGCCTCACATGTAGCACAATCTTTGTATAGGGACTCAAAAAGTCACAGGTATAGAAAGTTTGGTTTTTTCCATCTATGCACGCTAAGAGAACCATCTGGATTCTTTGCAAGTTTTGATAGTAAGAAGTTGGTTGCAAACAGTGAGTGAGTCCCTAGCTTTCTGCTTTTAGCTCTAGTCTTCTTTTCTATTTGCCTGAATCACTGTAATATAGGTAATCTCAAAACCTCAAAATCCTCAGGGATGGTTTCCTGTCAAAGCCTTAGTATCCTGCATTAGTTTTTCAGTGGAGTCTGCTGTTTTACTCCAGCACAAAGAATGGGACGAAGGAAAAGAAAAGCTGCCTCTGTTTTTTTAAACTTGTCTCATTTTTCTTTATGACAGCAAAAGATGGTAGCTAAGGATGTAGAAACCAGGACAATTAAACTGTGTTGTTCCTTGTCCTCATTTTTAATTTTGAACTTTGCCTTTGTCTTTTCTGTACACTACATACTTTATCTTCAGCCTTTGCTTTTACTGTACAACACCACACACTTCAACTTCAGCTATTTTATATTTACTTTTACAAATAAAGAATGTTGTAATTACTGCATAGTTCAGAAGCATCTCTACCATGGAACTGTTGTTCTGTTCAAAAAATAATGCATACAATTAAATAAACACTGTTCTGTTTTCAATTAGTGAAAATTAAAACAATTACTTTTCATACTCAAGAAAATTCCTCCAGGTTCATTGCAAAACATTGATACAATTATTTATCAAATGCATTAACAACACTAACTGCTGAATACAGAATTACTTGATTGGATTGATTAAATATTTAAAATTCTTTCCACGCTTTTTTTTTTTTTAATACAGAGGAAAATTATCTCCCAGGATTTCACATTTACTTTGTCACAACCAGTTCTGGATCACTGTCTATTCACCATGATTTTTCACAAAAGACTCAGTCCAGTTAAGTCTCGGAGCCTTCAGTTTCTGCTGCTTCAATAAACACCCGCGATCCTGCAAAGGTGATTAGCTCCTTCTCAAGATGGAAGTACAATATATGACACGTGAATTGTTTAATGAGTTATAATGCAGTAAATTTATTTGAAATGTTCCTCAGTCCCCTCCAACCTACCCCCTTTTACTGCAATATGATAACTAATCCTATATTTATTGCTTGTGAGCTAACACAAGATCAAAGCTAAGCGGCTGGGCAATTTCTCATAAGAAAAAAATACAAAAGAAAAAGCAGATGTTTACTAACAGCCACTGTTACAGCTATGAGTCCTAGACTCCCCTCGTCTTTATATTATTTGAAGATAAGCTCCTTCCATTTGGCTGGGTGTTTTTAATTTTCTATCCATAGTAGTTCAATTTTTGCCCTTAGCCTTTGAGATTCTTGTGCAAACGGTTAAGATTTACAAAACTTAGAAGTAATCCCTTCCAGAAATGACAGCTCACAGAGAAAATAAATGTATTTCAAAAGTGATGGAAAGCTCCAAGAGTCTGTCTACTAAATTGCAAAGCCCAGAAGACGCTGCTATAATACAGCTCAAACACCCACCTGCTGAACAGGGTGAGCGTTCCATTGTGCTCTTTGCTTATGGTTTTGTCTATAATCTGTCATCACTGATGTCTTGATGCAACTTACGAAAGAAAATGAGAGAAATCATTATGCCACTCATTATGAATAATTACCTGTTTGTAAGAAGAAACACTCATTTGTGACAGCCAGAGATTTTTTTTTTTCCCCACATGCTCAAAATTCAATAAAATTCCACTCCCCTTCATTGGTCATCTGCATTGCTGTGGTGGTGATTACATGTGATTATCTACTTGATGTGGTTTTTTCCCTCAAGTGACTAAATTTCCAAATTCAGAGATTAAGTACTTCTGCAACAGTTTTTTTGTCAATCTGTAATACCAACTGTACAGTAAATTAGATACAGCTCCATACTTCAGTATTGTCTCGTGTCTGAGGCTCAGGTTGTATTGATAGGCTGGCTTTGTGCTCATTTGAAATAACCAGAAACTGAAATATTGAATGTTGTACCGTATTATACATAGCAAAACCAATCCACACAAGTGGCTCAAAATGCAAAGGGAAGTTCTAAGGGAGAAGGTGAAGGCAGTAACATTTCGGCTACCTGCAGAAAAAGTTTTTTCTATGAAGGTTAATTAAAAAAAAAAAATCCCATTGATATCCTGCTCTTCTCTATCAGAAAGCTTTGCTTTATATTTCTAGACCAGCACTTTCCCAAGGATTACCCTACTGACGGTCAACCAAGTCTAAATCAAGATCATAAGCTGGGACATCCCCAGACTACCGCAGACACACCCAAACTACCCTCCACGTTGAGTACCTTGAGGGACAACAACAATCCCACAAGCCGTAGCACATTTCAGGACCTGCTTTGTTTCCAGTTCCCCTCTGTAAGGCATATCACAGTGATTCAGCACATGCCCCTACCCTGCACCATCCACCAGGTCTCTGCAGATCACATTTGCACCAGTACCCGCTGCAGCCTGCGGGTTGCCAAAGGGCAGAGCCTCCAGAAAGCTCCAGCGAGAGGTGGGCAAACTCACTGCCCCAGTGCTACCAAGGACCATTTTTACCTCCACATCTGTGTCCCCATGACCAGCTACGTTTCAGCTGCCCATGGAAGCACTGGGATTTTGGCTGAACCACAGGAAGTTGCCAAACCACAAAATATAGACTGTCCTCACTCTTCAGAGGGGATTATGGTGTCTTCCAACAGGTCAATGCTTCTCAAACTGCCTGAAGTGTGACACATGCAAACACGATGCCCTGATCCTGCTGCTCCACCTGCGTGCTCCTGTGTGCTTGGTGCCCCTCTCCCAGCAAAGCTGGCAGCTGGCCCACATCCAGCTTCTTCTTTAGTGGAATCGTTCAGAGCTCTCTTGGATTAAATGCATCCACAGACCTCCTTATGCCCTGGTCTGGGACAGATTATTCAAACGAACACAGGAGAAATAAATGCAGGTAGGTCCTAGAGTGGCTTTCAAAGAGATTAATATGATGTCAGATGAAACCAGTAAATTAAAAATGGGAGCACCAATACCTCCTAGTCCCACCAGTCCAGGCGATAGCTCACACAGTATGCTCAAGTACTTTCTGGAAGTCTCTATCATCACAGTCAAAACACCAAATTCAAAAGCAGAATGTGAAAAAGAGAAAGAGCTCTTGGACCTTGAGGGAAGCTCTTGTAACCCCACAGCTGAGTCTCTTTCCACCTAGCTCCTTCATCTCTTGCTGGTGAATGAACCACCTCATCAATGACTCTGCAAGTGCCCCTAGGTCTATCCATCCCCTGTCAATGCTCCTCCTTCCAAAACTGCTGCATCCTACAGGCCCTGGGGAGCCAGGGAAGCTACTTTCTGGTGCTCATAGACAGCACAAGAGCACCCAGAGCAGTGGCAAACTCGTCATGGAGGGGGAAGGAGTGGCTTGTGGTTTTCCTACCAGATCCTGAGATCACAAATTTTCTGTTTTGACTCTATTACTGGGAATACATGATGTTTCTGGTCTTCCTACTTATTCCCTTGGAGATGCTTGAGTACAGAAAACTATTTCTCATTGCCTTTCCTAGCCATAGCACTTCATTCTTCCATCCTTCTTTCAGGACATATCCTTCATTATCAGCTGAAGTGATCCTGGTCCATCTTGGCATGCAGAGTTGGCATGCCCTGACCCTGTGCTGCATTTGGCAAATGCACAACAGACCCTCACCATCCGTCTCCATAGATTCCTTTTAGAGAAGCCAGGGGACAAAGCTTTCATTGTTTGCTGGGCTGGACAGCATGCTCTGCTTAGTGTTTGCAAAAATGGCCTTTCTTCCACTATGGGAAGTAGTGTGCGGTCCTTCTTCCAGCTCCAGGCTGTCCCTCTGGTGGGATAGTTCAGCCCAGAGAAGTGTCATCTTTTTACAAATGAGCAGTGACACCAAGTTAGTATAGAGGCAGAAGCATGCATAGGAGTACAGTCGGTTTATGGAGGAAATGAGGCACCGTCTGTAGCACTGCAGTCTTTGATGCATGGCCTAGGGGCACAATTCAGGCAGAAGAGCTCTGGAAGGTGGACCCTGCAGAGCACAGGTACACCATGGGCAGGGCCATGTGCTGCCCCAGCTCTCCCACAGTGCCTACAGGGCCAGTGGGTACACAGGGCACTGTAGCAGAACAGCATTGGCCCAGCCGTGAAGGTACAGATAGATTCATGGGTTTGGATGATTAAAACATGGAGGAAATGTTAAAAACATCTATATTTGTATACTCATATTTCACTTTCTGTCTTTATCTAGCACAGACCTATCCAAAATAAGCAGGTTAACAACTAAACTTTCTTTACTTTCAATTAACACCTGAATGAATCTTCACCAGACATGATGGTAGCGTGTAGCACTGAGGAGTAGGCAAGGGAGCAGCTGGGAAATTTCATGTCTACTGTCCTGACTTCTGCATCTCCACCCTAGATAAAAGCCAAAGAGCGGTAAGGATGGGGGTACTTCCTCCCACAGTTTTTTTCCCCAAATTTCTGTGTCACTCCAAACCAATTACATTTCAGTCTGAAAAGGAAAAATGTAACAGACTGGAAAGAAAAATGCTAAAGTCTTCCAGGCCTTTTTGGCACCACTAAGCTTACTAAAAAATGCAGGAGCCTAGGAGAGCTGACTGGAAAGTGGCCAGCTGTTGAATTCACGTGCTTTTGATCTCTGTCAGTGAGCTGGTCATTACAGTTCAAATACACTGCCTCCTTTGAGAAGGGCCCATTCATCCCAACCTCTGCTTTGCAGAGACCGATCTTTGACATATCAAAAGCATCAAAATCAAATGTCCATACATAATGTTTTAATTATGGTTCAGATATGGGAAGCATAGATTCTTAAGCAATTTTCAGCAATTTTCATTTTTTACTTGCTGTAGGGTATAAGTACATTGCTCATCATTTCCTTTAAAGTGATGTAAAGACATTTTAAAACTCACACTCATGACACCAGGTTCTTATATCCACTGATATCAGAATCTTTGTATTGAACCTTTTACCAGTATATGTAAAAACTCAGTTTCCTAAACTCAAAAAGAAGACATCATCTAAGTGGCAAAGGACTCTACGATGACAGAAAAGACAGAAGTTGTGGGGCTTTTCTGTTTTCAGAACTCATTGTCATGACACCGGTCCTCTGCTTAGAAGTCATGTATCTTAAGGCTGCCTTTAATTCAGAATTACACATAATGTGAAAAAAACCCAACAAGGTAAGGAGTTTGGTATCTCTTATTTAAATGGAATTTTATGTCCTAGAGGAGAACAGACATTTGAGTGAATTTCATCTCAAGTTTAGACATGAAGGACAAAGAAAGTAGCCGGAGGACATAAATCTGTAGGTGGCATATTTCTTGGTTTAGAAGTCCCATCCAGAAATACGTGTGTAAGCTCTGTGTCTTGGGTGCAGGGACACACCTCATATGAGCTATATTCTGCACATATACAGAAAGCTTGATGTGTCCCAGACTACTATATGCCAAGCCATCTCAGTGCCTCTCAGATCTACCCTACTTGCATGACAGAGCTATTCTCAGCAACTCAATGCAGTGCATCAGGGTTCTTACGGACCTGAAGGAAATCCATATTTGACATGTGCATTACTTCCATATGTCTATACAGAACTACCACTCTGGCCAGGATGCCAGGAATCTGGAAGTCCCAGACAAATGGCCAGAGTCCTCAAATTCTGATAGCACAAAATTTCTAGGAGAAGAAAGAGAGGACATTGGAAGAAACACAAGTAATATAACCCTAGACACAAAACTTGATGCACTATAGTCTGTTTGTGTTATGCTGTAGTTCTCTGTCATGATTTGACTTTTAGTTTTCGTAAGTGTGGAAGAACTCAGTCTTATATGTGTCAATATACAAGAAAAAAATAACACCACATGGTCTGAATAATGGGGTTTGTGCAAGGTTTATTTTCTGGAGGAAATTCAATGCCATGACAGAGGAAATAACTACAATAATTTTGAAAATAATTTTTCATGTGACTTCTCTGAATTTTTCTGTTTACTCTTTAAGAACAGGCTGCAGGATCCTCACACAATATTAGCGCATTTTATGATCAAAATTTTCCTGTTCTTTCACAGATAAAGAGATATTAATGCCTTGAGAATATGGTGAAAGCAACAGTAACATTGTTAAGAGAAATAAGTGGTTCATGGGGGAAGGCATGGAAGGCTACATATTTGAATGGCAAAGTCCTTTCATTCTGTGAGGACATCATGTTCCTCTTGGTCTGGTTTGGTGAAAGAGAAAGAAGCAAGGAAATTTCTTCTTAGATTTAGTTAGATGCTAGTTTCTATGGAGACAAGTTTCTTCAGTCATTTTTATTTGCGGCATTAATAACATAGACAATACAGAGCAGCAAGAGTTTAACCCTGGATTGAACCCCATATTGAGCACATTCTGTAGGGAGAAAAATGAATCTCTAAATTAGATACAAGGGCCATTATACAATCTTGTTAACACACAATCTCATTAACTGGACTCTGGCAGTACAAAGTTAAAAAACCTGAAGAGTCACGTATCTTCATACCCTGTCTCCTCTTTTTCAAATATGCCTTGTACAGAGACCTGAACGGGCAGCAGCATCTGCACTCTGGCTATCCCTGCACAGCTGATCACATACATTGCTACGCATTAATTATCTAACCTCTGGTTGCACTGGCACCCACAGAGAGGTCGATGGTTCCCAAGCCTAAGGCAGTGACTGGCCGTGCCAGGAGAGGTGAAAGCAGTGGAATAAGCTATCTTTTTGAGTGCAATTGAAGTAATTTGGCGTGAACGGGAAGACCTATATCATTTTGTGAATTGATCAAAAAGGAAAAAAAAAGCAGTTACTTTCAAGTAGCAGGTAGAGTCAAATTTATGTCAGAGAGGGTTTTTTCACACTTTCCTTTCTTTCCTCCCTGTACATACTTTCATTTCCACTATATTATTTTTAACTGAACAAACAATTTACAGTGAACATTTAGCTATTGCACATGTCTCGTACATTGGTAATGGAATATGCAGATCAGAGTATTAATTTTCTTGCGTTTCTTTTGCAGGGATTAGCAGGAGGGAAGAGCTGTTATTGTTCAAACACTGAACTGCTCAGTGGCATTCAATAGCAATACTTAATACTTGAAACCTCAGTTTCATTATTTATAACTAAGTTTGATTACGTGGAGAAATGAGCCTTATAATGAATAGAATCTCCAAGGAGGCTGGCAGAAGAGATAAGTTAGGTAAACATTTTCAAACTTCCAGAATACACAAAGATTGCCCAAGACCTCATTCTTAGTGTTGCCTTTATATTCAAGAGGTACAGAACTTTAAATTTAGCTCTCTTTCTTACACCAGCCACAAGTTAAGTAATCCTATACACTGCCCAATCTGAAGAGTAAAGTGACAGAGGAATTGGCTCACTTTTGGCTGGACCTTTGAAACCAAGGTCCAGATTCCAACCAGATTCCACCCTTCTGTGACCCTAAAACGCACAGAATTACTGTCGTGCAATACCCAGAATAATTGCCAGAGACAATAAAAGGCCCAAACGTCCTGATTTTGAACAGCACAGTAACTCACTTTATCTCATTTCATTTTCTCTGTCAGAGTGCTGGGAAAAGGGTTAGTACTATTAGTCTCTTCTTGTGCCTAAATGTTGCTCTTTGGCTGTAAAGTATGCCAATTCCAGGACAAATACCTGTTACCGCAAGTCGTTATCTGTGAGTATTTTGGCACTGGTGTCTGGATTGACTGAAGCACTGAAGTGTAAAATCTTGTCAGTAGGATGTTCAGAAAGCAGAAAAAAGTGCTAAGTGCACACAAGACATGTAAACGTGTTACTTTAAAAAGTCATTGTATAGGGGGAAGGATATTAAACCACCTTTGCCTGCTTTAGCTTTGACAGATAGTACAGTTATTAAATAAGCAGGAATGCACTTTCTTTTTCCATTTTTCCAAGAACATGATATGTACATGGTGGCCTTAATCTGAAACACAGAAGTAGCAAATAGAGGAATTTGATATTCAGAGTTAAAAAGACTTTGTAAATATTAGCGAAACACATGCGAGGGCTCTGCCAAGCACACACCTTTAAAATAGAAGAGACAGGACACAGTTGATGCTTGCACAACTGTGTGCTTTTTGATGCTTGCACAACCATGCGCTTTGAGAAGTCCTATAATTAGTAAGTAAGCAAATCTGTGGAAGGTAGACAAGTGAAAGCTGAATTCCTTGTGTCCTCTGGCTGGATTGTCCGGTTCTCATAGAGCATGAACCCTCACAGAAATGCCTCCTGCGGTCAGACACTCTCTTGTCCATTTGGGAGAGGATCCTGATAAGCACTGTGTTTGCACAGCAGCCTTTCCCTCTGCAGAGGCACTAAAAGCATCTCTCTCTCTTTCTGTCAAGAGGATCTGTTTCTTCTACCCAGCAATCCACTCTCCTGAAACCTGGAGCAGCTTCATATCCCTGAGACTGCAGCTGCCCTGCTGCATTTGACTGAAGCTGAGCAGCAGGTCCAGAAGTGAGGTTGAACAGTGGACTAGCAGATGAAAAGACATCACATAAACCTCACGTCCTTAAGAAAGTGACTACTAAGTAACTAGAACAAACTCTTTTCCATCACAGCTTACCAGCCTGGAGCCTTCAGTTAGAGAACTTGATACAGAGATAATATATTTGAGGAGTTCATTCATTCTGACCACTGCCTGTATCATTTCTGTGGATGCATGAGTTAGTTATTTCCTCTTCTCCCTTCACACAGAAGCTCTCCCATAGTTTGCAGACCCATTTGGTCTAACCTACCCAAGTCACTTCATAGCTGAATTCCATTAAATTGCACAAGGTTAGGTTCAAAAAATTGCATTTCTGCATTTTTTCAGATAACTAGATAGATATTAGGGATTAATCTGGAAGTTGAAGGAAATAGTGTCACCAAAATTTATTAATAAAAATATCAGAAATGAGAGGGAGGCAAGGAGGAAAGTGTGCTGTCAGCTTGGATGATGAACACCTATAAAACAGAAAAGTACAGAACTCTGTGTGGAAAAGACAGGGCTGAAACTGCAGCAGGGCTGTGCAAAGGCTAAGGGAAGGCAACTGCCAGATGACAGGCTGGGGAGGAGGAGGAGGAGGAAGAAGAGGAGGAGGAGAAAGGGGGAGCTAATCTGCATCAAGCATGTACAGAGGTGCAGGAAAAGGCAGCACTGTCCAAAAATGAAGAAGCCAGGTAGGTTGCCTCAGAGGGATGAGTGGGGCTTTTGGGGCACTGGGTGCACACAGGAAGGACACCCATGCTGGCCACATGCAACTTGCAGAGAAGCCCCAGTGCAGTGGTGGCCACCCTGTGCAGGAGTGGTCAGAGCCCACAAAGGCAAGGGAAAAAGGTGGAAAGAACCAAAAAAAAAAGAGTTGGAGAAATAGCACAGCTGAGCTGGCAGTGATGAGCAATTTAACAGTGAGATGGTGGAGGCTGAAAAAGACACTCAAGAGGGATGACAGATCTTGAGGAGGTGAAAATTCACTGCAAAAGT
Organism: Gymnogyps californianus; assembly: GCF_018139145.2. Lineage (NCBI taxonomy): Eukaryota > Metazoa > Chordata > Aves > Accipitriformes > Cathartidae > Gymnogyps > Gymnogyps californianus. The sequence goes on from NC_059472.1 coordinate 41,966,031, forward strand.
TAGAAGAGGGGGGAGGGTGAAGAGTTGGGGGGAGAGTGGAATACATTTGAGCACGCTCTTCATACCTCAAGGAATCACTTTCCTTTTCAAGATGTCCAAAGAGTGGAGAAAATTGGCATTTTCATGATAACGTACCTCTTTCTATAGATTTATAAACTATCAATTTTTCTATTCAGACAGACTGTCTCTCAATATCAGTTGAAACCCATTTAAAATCTACTGTAAAATACAGCACACCATCTATACATAATTAAAGGAGGAGCAGAAAGCCTAGCACCCGGGGAGGAAAGGAGAATACTCGGTCACAAAAGGAACCAGTCATCTGTCCTTCCCATTTGGCACAGCTGAACAACTCCACATCTCACAGTTAACAAACTGTTGGCTTCCTGATGTGCGTGCAACTCCTCTTTGAAAATAACATACCTCCAGCACATTAGAGCTTTCCAAAACCTGTGGCAAAGCAATTAGAAAGAAGATTGGCACATTATCGATTGCAAACTTAGCAAGGTCTTATGCAGTTACTTACAATGATTATACTGCTCCCTTTCTCTCCACTAATTTTCCACTTGAGTAATCAAGAAATCAGTTTGGATTAAAGACAGAGTGTGTTTGACAACTTTGTTACCCAGTTGTTGTGCTCAGGAATTCAAATGTATGTGATGTGTCAGGGAAGACTTTTTCTGATGCTCTTTTTCTAGCAAACTTAGGTGGCTTCTTGTGTCTGTCTTATTGCTGGCTCCACAGGATACGCTGTGGTCAAGCTGATCAGTATGACAGTAAGCTGCCTTTTTTTCTCTACTTGGCAAAACTGTGTTTCTTCCCACACTGTTAAAACAGAAAGGATGAGTAAACAGTTTCCAGGCCGATTTCAGTGCTGAATGCTGTAAATGAGCATGCAGTCTGCAAACAGTATAGTAGTTACTACCCTTTAATTGAGCTTTCTTGTTGCTGCTAACTGATTCTACATAAGACACATACAACACATAAAACACTACATAAAACATAAACTGTTATTATTAAGCAAATGAAAAGATAAGCAGCATTTCTTCATCTCAATGAGTGGCAAAAGAATGCTGAATATATTTAGAAAACTTTAGTGAACCTCTACACAGCTGATCCAGTTAAAAACTTACTTTTGTTCATGATGAGCACTACCAGAGTTCCTCTCAAATGATAGGGCATAAGAATGTGGAGACATTTAATTATAACTCCTTAGGACTGCATTTCCAGGATTCTCAGTATAATGAGGAGACCTTTTGCCCAGCAACTTACAAGCCACCATTCTCTGATGATTTGACCAGCTCCGAAATGAAAACCAGAACTGGGTTGATGCTCATAAACTCATTATGTTTCACCACCCCAGAGGGACCCTGGTATACCTGCTCACTGGCTATAACTTGAGGAAACAGAGACATCGACTTGTGCGCAAACTGTAGAGCACATACCAAGATTTTGAGGCAGTAAATGCTTAGATCCAAACTGCAGGGGATTTTTCAACAATAGTTCATACTGCTCATGACCCCCAGAAAAAATCTGTCTAGAGACTATGTTTTTGATACTGAGAGATAGGAAATATTTCTGGCAGCTGCTGAAGACCTGCAATCAGTTATTGCATCTTACTCCATCCTCACCAGCAGGAAATCCTTCAGGAGAGAGCACTGAATAATATGTGTTTGGACATGAAGGTAATTCAACGTAAAGTTTTCAGTAATAATAATCCTTGGTCCGCAGGCTTCAGCACTAACTCTGCGGTGGCTTGCGGCAGCCCCTAGAGCTATACATTGCACCAACAAGGACTGGGAGGAGGGCCTACTGGGCAGAAGTGGGCAGTCTCCGCTAGCACTTTTTTTTCTGATGAGGAGTGAATCTCCTCAATGACCCACTCTGGCTGACCCCCAGCGTGCCTTGGAGCACATGTTTCAGCTCTAGCTTACTTCTGCAAGTCCACACCAGGTTTCCCCATGACTTACCGCTTCTCCTGGGTGGGTTATGTGAAGCTGAACTAGTGATCCCAGTTCTTAGCAAAAAAGATGAGAGTACGCTATAGCCTGCAGCTACTTACTGCTGCAGAAAGACCAAAGAAGAAGGAGATTGGCAATCTTCCTAGCCCAAGAAACTGCCTCTGTGAAGCCAGGACCAAAAGTCATGGATATGGCCATGTGCAGATTCCCATTTTATGCCACCACTGTCATTAGAACTTTTGCATTTTTCATGCCTGTAATCTGACAACTTTAATGAACAAATGCATAATTAAAAAAGTACAATGCTATTGTGTGTCTTAGCATTTAGCCAATGCATTTTCAGAAGGAATGCTGTTCACCAAGCCATAATGAGTTTAAATTCATGTAATCTATTTGCTTCTCTTATTCTTCTTAGTTTGTGTTACTATCAGGAGATCAAATTAAATGGCAATTTCAAATAGTATTTTGCAAATGTCTTTGTTATTAGCAACTACTTGCCAATGTGTTTGAACAGTTTGTGGTTTGGGCTGTTTGTGTACTGTTTGCTTCAACTATTAGTTTTTCAAACATCTGCTAGGTTCCACACTATTGTTTTTCCTCTCCAAAAGGTACAGTTGCAATTTTAAAACCAAGGACTAGTGAATAATGGATTTTCACTGAAAATTTTCAAATGAATAAACATGAGAACTGAAATCTCTGAAGTTTTCAAAATTCACAAAGATTTTTCTGAATACAGTGGGCTAAATATGAATAGTTCAACTTCTAACTTTTGCTGTTTTGGTTCATGAAGATGTTCCTGAATCAGTTTGTTCCTAGCAGAGCAGTTCTATCAAATAAAAGAGACAAACATTTGGGCAGGAAATATGTCTGTTAATAAGCCAAAGGTGTGAAGTTATACCACCTCAAATGTTTAAATACTTTGACAGTCCATAGATAGAGGTCATCTAAAGTAAAGTATGTACAAGTTGCAATTGTTTTGGTGAAATCATACTAGGATGAATCACATGATTATGCTATTTACCAAGGAACAAAATCCCAGATGTAAGAGAATTAGTAGTCAATATTAATCTAGTAGCCTCAAAAAGGGTTATTGGACGCACACTCTGAGACTATTAGATATTCTTCCTCATCATTTAATAAATGCCTTTTATTGCCTCCTACCTTCCCAAATTCATACATTTTCAGAGAAATAAATAAATGTTAAAATATAATTTCCAAAACCAGCCAGCAGGCAACATCTTAGTTAGGAAATACTATAGTATCGTCTCACTTGTAAAATACTTTTGTTATCAGTTACAGTATTCAACATCACTATTATTAGTGCTTGATTCCACTACATAGAATCTTGAACCCAGGTTAATTTTAATGAGGAAGAGGCCCCTTAAGAGCATAGCTAGATGAAAAAACCATAATTTTCAGTGATTCAGTGGTCCTTCTTCTACTGCTAGTCTAAATAAAGTGCTTGTTAACATGAATAAGTAACAAAGCACAAAATGGTGCACAATCCAACATATACTTAAGTTTATAGCTGCCTTTGTAGATATTTGGGTACTAAAATTAAAATATAAACTAGGCTTTTACATTAAAGGGCTCAAGTGTTAACTGTGCTATTTGCACTTAATGCAGCTATTTTGAAGAAAGAATAAACACACCATGATATTTCTCTTCTTAACAAGGTACAACACTTTTTCCTTGAATGCTGTTTATCCTGTTACAAGAAGTTGAAAATGTCTGTAATTCCCTATGATTCATCCTACAATCAAATAGGGAAACAAACTTGACCCTGAAAATTTCTGTCTCTGAGGAGGTGGCTGAAAAGTTTCCCAGCTGTGTCATATGTATACTTTAATGTTAAATTTTGTTGAGTGCTTAAAAGCAATTTATCCCCTTCTTGAATCTGTTTGAAAGCAGTGAATTTACAGTGGTATTAATAGCCTCTTTAGGGGCTATACAGATTGATCTACAAAGATTTCTAGAAATTTTTGTAGAGTTTTTCATAGAAATAAAAAAACTATTCCTGTCAGCAGGTAAACCTGACTTTTCATGATGAGCAGAGGCTGGACAGTGCCTGGGAGCTGCACGATGGCTAATGAGATGCACAAGAATTACTGGCAGAACTTCCGAAACTGGAGAGCAATTTAAGTTACTCCGGTTTTGCTGCTGCTGAGTCAGTTTTCCCCAAAACATGAGTAAAAGACATGTTTTTATATTGGTTATCAAAGTGTGAGAAATTGTTGAGATGAATAAGCATATTAATTCAAAAAAATCCCACCTTATGCTTGTAGGAGGAATGTCAGGCACTAGTGCTCTGCAGGTGACAGTCAATGCCTACAAGGATAAAAGAGAAACTGTAGCAAGGAGAGGAGCTGGTGTTGACCTCCCTTTCCCAGAGGTTGCCCCAGTAAAAGCCCATTCATGGATGGGAAAACAAAAGTAAGGGGGTGGGACAGACTTCAGTGGAATTTCATATCCTTCCCACAAAATGCTTTTTGCCTTCCTGACTCCATGGAACCACAACAGCCAGTAGTACTAAAGGGGAAAAGACTAGTACCCAAAAGGAACAGAATTGTGGAAGAATCAGGACTGCATTATCAGACAGAAATGTAATCAATCCAGGGATGGTGAGGTAAAAAAGTAAACGTCACCTTGGCAACCTGAGATAAACTCATGAAAAATGTAATGTGTTCCCTATGAGGGAGAAAATGACAATCAGATTAATATTGAATCAAGATGTTTTTATTCAGGTTCTCAGTGCGGGTAAACAATTTGCCAAGTGAAATGAATAAATAAAATATTTCTTCCTTCTCTTTCTAGAGTGGCCTACACATTCTAGCCGTCATTCACTGACATATCAACGTGTTAAACAGGTCAGAGAAACAGGCATGGAAACTGAACCTGATTAAATTTTATTCTGGTATCTGGAAAGGAGTACTGCGGTAGGGTTGTTGCATAATTTATCACTATTTAATTTGATTTCCTAATCTGATTTTGTAACTGATAGAAGAAGAAGACAAAAGAATTATGATTAATATTTGACAGAAACTTTAGGAAGTGTTTCTCCAATTCAAGTTTTGCATTTTCTTTTGTTCTTTTAAGTTTTGACTGTCGGCCTTTCTTCTTGACTTTTAATTTGCCTCACAGAGATTTGGTAGCTTGCTGAGAAATTCACTTTTCCCTTTTGTGCACTCAGCGTTAGACTCACACGCTAGGTTTTGTTTCAGTCTGAACAACAGCCCAGAAGTATATATAATTTCAGTGCCACAGTAGTTGAGACTGAGGCAAAGTTTCTTACCCCGTTGACATGTGGCACACCAGCTTCCTGACAAATGCTGGTTCCACACAATATCCTGGTGATAACCAGGAAATGAACTCAGTCGTGCCAAAGCCCACACACAAGTTGTCAATCTATAAATTTAAAATACAGCTTCGTCATTGGCATGAGAGACTTTGAAATGTAAATTACAGAATTTTCCTAAACTTTAGGCATAGATTTTCTTTGCTTATTTTCTTTCCTGACCTTTGGCTGTATTTCAGTATCACCCTCTAACACTCATTATGCATTCACATCTGGATGTGTTGTGCATGCACTGCTTTTATAAAGTCTTTATGCATTTGTATTAACATTTTATTCTTTGAAATTCTCAGCAATTTTAAATCCCATTGTTCCACTATAATTATTCCTCTGCTAGTTGTATAGACAGTCCCTTGTATAGCTTAGCTGCAGTAGGTTTTCATTTAAGTTGAACAAGAAGAAATACTTGGATGGAATAAAAATAAGTGGCTAAACAAGGTACTGCACTGCAGCTAAGCAAATATTATTAATTAATATGTATTAGGGTTATTCTTAAAGCAATTAAATAGTCAGATTTTAAAGCCACCAAATGATCAATTTTAATTGTTTATTCTGATTCCTTGAGACAGGTCATGAATTTTTGTCCAGCAATTACCAAACCTATCCCAAGAACTCCAAAATCAACTTCAAACTAGGCTGTTAGTGAGCAACCTACCACTGATATTTAAGGAAAGCTGGGAAACTGTAGCACAAGGCCTTAGGTTAGAAAAACTTACATCTACCTTTTTTCACTTAAATATGTATTTGAAGTTAAAACGTACGCTGTAGACTCCAGTTCAGGAAAGTATCTCTGTTCAGAATGGCATCTGACTCTCTGTATAGACTCATACAGTGATGATTTACGCTTAGTCCTTCTCTTAAAAGTACCTATTTCATCCGGTTTATGTAGGATTTCAGTTAGGACGTCCTTACATCCTCATCAGACTTGACAAATCACAAGTTTTCGATCCACTAGTAGCACACTGCACCCAAAGGAAAGCATCTGCATATGTCTTCCCTTGGGAATAATATTTGAAGTTGGGATGTGTAATGTTTAGTCTAGGCAATAGCTTTCTCAAAGACACTAATTGATTGCCACTGGCAGAGAAAAGCCATGCTTCAAATGGGTAAACATATAATAACAGCAGTTGATTGAAATACTGGTGGATTTTCTATAACATCTAACTTGCAGTATTTTAAACAGACCACGTAGATTTTTCCAGCTCTTAAACTAAGAGACAGCCCTGGGACTGAAGCCTGCAGCTGTGCACACCGGGTTCTGCACTAACCCTCCAGATCCCTAGCAGTGTATTTATAATCAAGCTCGCTGTCAGGGCTGCTTCCAGGCACCAAAGCACACCTCATCTCTCCAGACACATTTGTTTTCTGTCCCCAAAACACACTGGGGAATAATTTATTGCTCACCTCCCCAGCTCTGTGTTTGGTCCATGACAGGCTCCAGGACTTTGGCTGTGTTCTGTGGCTGCTGGAGGACCTCGGAAGGGCCCACCAGTTCCCACACCCCCATGCAAGGTTGGGGCAGAAGCCGTTCTGGCTCATGTTGTACCTCTTCTCTGAGGATGAACGCACAAAACAGACAAGCCAGAAACCCTGTCTTGGACTTGGAGGCTGATTTTATTTCTTTTGCATTGCACAAGCCAAATTGAGGAAGGAAACTACCCCAGCATTAGAATAAAGTAGTAGCAGGAATGGTATAGTAGGATGTTCGAAATAAGAAAAATTCTAGCTTTTACAGCATCTGACAGTCAAACTCTATTGACACACAATCATCTTGTTTGAAGCTAGTAACTGCAGTTTTATCACCAACAGTGGGGCAAACTAACCTGCTTGGTTCTTCATAAAACTGAGCAGTGACTTCACTTGCTTATTTACAAATAAATATAGAAAGTCAGATTTAATATGAGTACACACTAATGCAAATTCTTCATTATCCTACATACTCATGGCAAGAGTCTCCTCCAGACTATAAATTAATGAAGAATTTAACCTGGAGAAGCCAGGAAAAAAGTGCATCATGTGTACTTAGCATTCTATTTAACTTTTCATCTGTTCACGTCATACAGCACAAACCAGTTGGTAAAATATTTTGGGGTTTTTTATATGCTTGGGGCAAGGGATGCTATTATAAAGAAAAAAATGTCTACCAGAATCTTAAAAACTACTATGTTGACATGAATTCCTGGAGTCACATTTTTTTTCCTCTATTTAATGTCAGTTTTTACGAATGTTGATTTCAAATGTCTATAAGCCTAATCTTAATAACAGGAGAGATTCAGCTGTTCTCATAAAGAATTTCAAATAATTCTAGCACCAGCAGTTGTATGCAAAAAAAATGGAAAACAAGAGCATTATTTACCGTATCCTGTTACTGTTTGCAGAAACATTTGTGGTGCATTGGAGGCTAATAACTTGAATTTGCATTCATAAGTCGTTACAGATGATCTATATAGGCTTGAAACAGAATTTTCCATTTATCCTTTGTCTCTAAGAATAAGGAAATATAAGTAGACAAATATAACAATCTAGGAAAGCTTGGTGCTTTTCTGCATCATTATAATGAGGCATTTTAAGTGCCATAAGACTGTGTACAGAAAGATAGTAGAAGCTGTATCACAATCATGTGTATTACAATTGTATAGAGATTAAGAAGCCTTCCGTATTCATGATTATACCATACAGAATAAATGATGAAGCAGGGAACATTTAATTTCTTCCTCAGTCTGACAGAAGAGGAAGACTGATTATTGGAAATTTTGTATATTTTTCATGCAATCATAACTTTCTGATAAAGTTCTAGCAACACAGATGCATAAAGGTCGGGCGTCACTCAGACCCTGAAGACAAAGAGGAATGTGACTTGGGCAGACTTTTGCAGATGAAATTGCGGTGCAGTATGGCTATGACAACACTAGAAGGTGCTCTATGGGTTTCTCTGCAGTCTGGCACCAATCGCTCCTTCTCAGTAGGCTTCTGAAAGCTATTCCTGGAATAACACCCAAGCTGAAAGAGTCCATCCTCACCTGCCTTGTAGGTCCATCTCAAGTCCCCAGAGTTTCCAATCACAACTAAGACTGGGACACCATTCTTCATGGCACCTAACCCACAGCTCCTGCACATCTAGCACACAGCCTACCATCATTTGTCTGCTCTATCCATGCCATGGTATCCCACCACCAAAATAATATGCACCACCAGATTTACATACGCAACTGTCCACTAGCACCTCTTAACACAGGAGAGGATAAAAACCTGGTCCAGACAGCAGAGACCATCAGTCTTGTTCATTGTTCTTCCAGTGCACCTGCACCTCACCCCACGCAGGGATAATTTTTGGAGCTGAGGCTTAAAAGTAATGCAAGCTACATTAAAGCAAGCCCTTTGCAATATTTCTACCTCCATCACAGATGCTTTCTAGTTAGGTTTCTATGGCCTAGAAATGCATGGTAATGGACATAGCTGGTCTTCTTATTTGTGTGGAGCTTGGGAGGTGAGGAGGAGGCAAGCAGGAACCTTGGTGTGATGAGAGAGCCTGGGCACATAGGCTGTGCTATATTGTATTGTCAAATGCAAGATTTCCATCTATCAAATCAATCTTGGGGTTGCCTACTCCTATTTGAGAGAGCCTCTTGAAATTCCTCATAAGGGCTGGGTATTCTGGAAATTTCCTGCCAGGCATATCAGCTAGACCTTCCTCATGCTGCCCAAGGGCAGCCCAAACACAAGACTTGGTGGATGAGTAGGGATTTTGCTAGAGTACCTTCTGCACATCCATAGATGGGTTTTGGTAATGAGCCTGCTGTCCATCCCCTGAGCTGCTCCTGCATCTAACCTCACAACCCAAGTAAGAGGTCTGTAGCACATCCCTTCCCTGGAAACCTCATCTTGCATAATGCCTAACTAATTGAGAAGACCTTAAAGAAGTTTTTAAACAAAGCTCTTTAAATAGCACCGATGGAAAATCCAGGGCTACTCTTCTCCATTATATTCTCATGCATTCCCTTTGGGGAACGAAGGTGTTCAAGATACATGATTCCTGCATACTTAATTTGACAATCTTCACGAGTCAAAGTGAGCTTACCCCAAGCAGTTTGCTTTTAGCTGACTGATGCTCACCTATTGCCTCTGCTGCTCCCAGTGATGTTTATGTGATTTACAGTAAGATGCAGCAGAAGTAGAGATGTACTCTGCCAAAATCTTCATGGGGAAAAGACTTTTATAAGTTTTTTTTAGAAAGTAGCATCTGTACTGAGCAAAAATTAAAGGAGCCTGGTATCCTCTGTAATTTGGATTTCAAAGTTTCACTACTTTAGGGAAATTTGAAGCCAGGAAGTAGGAAGCCAAGTTTGATCATATGTTCTTTGGTACTTTTGACTGATCTATGCTGTCACTTGGGATGTATACATTAATTACCCTCAAAGTTCTGTTTTCTTGAGCAGCCTTATAAGAAATTCAAAATAATCAATGTTCACATAAAACGATTTAGGCAGAACTGGAGAGGCTGGAAGTTGTTTTATGAAGTACCAGGTGTTCTTCCTTTTCTCATCACCTGTTATTTCTTTTAGCATTATTTTTTTCATTATTATTTCTCTTACTCCAGGGCAACATGCTCTCCTGTGATTTTTCTTTCAGCCTGCTTCTCAAAGGGGGGCCATGCAATTTGCCTGGCTCTTTCCTCCAGCTACTCCCTGAAGTCTTCCTACTTTTCTCCGTGTACACATTCCTTCCTCTATTTTGCCATTTGCTTTTCTATATCTGTGTTTCCTTCAGCACAGGCTTCCAATAGGGCTGTCTTCCTCTGGCTGAAATATCTGCCAGTATCTGAAGTATCAATGTGGAGGAAGAGACCTAAGTGAGATTGTGGGGGCTCAAAAACAAGAGTTATTGCAGATCAGATCAGCTACAGTAACTAATTCCACTTAGTGCAGAAGGCAACTGAAGGAGGATTAAGCTAAACCACACCTCAGTGTTTTTGCTGAGTGTGAGGAGCATAGGCAAGTATGGCTTCTGCAGCCTGATTGCAGAATAAAAGCATTATGAGCTGCTATACTGGGACTGTGTGCTCAAACTTTTAAAGAGCTCCATTGTTTATCTTGAAACTCTTGAGTAATAGCTTAATTACTGTGTCAGAATAACTTTCTGAGGAGAAACCTGATAATAGAGGCTTCTATTATCTAGTAAAACAAGAACTGATGATGGGAAGATTTCTTACTATGCTTGTAGCCTATTATTAGGAATATGGTAGAATTGTCAATAGTGATTCAGAATAAGCAGAAGTATTTGCTAAACTTTTCTAGTTGGTGGTTGATGCAATATAGATCATTAACTCCTCTCCTCTGATGATAATAATACTAATCAAAGATTATATTAAGCCAAAACAATAGATGTTAGACATTTTTAAATAGTAGATACAAACAATTTGCATTTAGGAGCTTTAAAAATGCTTAAGAACTCTCTAAGTAATTTATGTTGACTTAAAATGTGCTTTAGAAATTTGAAAGACTAAATTGTTATGAAATTTAAAACAAGTAAACTGAATGACAGTCAATTCCAGGCTTGTCAATCTGTCACTGATCTGAATCAGATAAAGAACATGTTAGTCTCATAATAAAAAACTGAAAGATAGAACAAATAACACAAACATCCACAAAATAGGTCTTGTCGGCCTATGTTGACATCCCTTTTATAAGTTCAGTAGATACAAGTGAAACCAATGGAATATCCCTAGAACCGTGCAAGGCATTTTAACAGGTACAAAATGATGTCTTGATCAGTAGAACAAGAAAGATTGAAGGCATAAAGTCAGAAGGAAATAACATGAACACACTTGCACGATCGAGAACATGATCTGCAGAGGCATCCTGAAATGAACCCACAGGTGATGACTGATTACTGATTCAGCTGGCAAAAAGGGGTTAACGCAGTCTTCCAGTGTTTAAACAGTGAAGTATGTTGTTGGAGCTTCCATATTTATTATTGTGGTAACTGCTACTGAAACACCTCCAGTTCAAAAAATATGTTGATAATGTAGGAAAGCACTGGAGAAGAATACAGGAATCAATAACGGTATGGAAAGCATGTTTTATTAAAATATATAAGTACTTAATTCGAGTACTTCTTCAATTTAGTTTGCATATCAAGACCTAATGGCTCATATACAACTTCACCCTAAGAGAAAAGGCAATAATGATCAATAGGGGTAAACTAGTTGGAACTTTTGGTGAATTTTCTGTCACGAGAGAACTTTCCTTTCCTGGAAGTTCTTGGCAATATTATACAGTTGGATGGTTTGCTGCCTATAAAAGCTGTGGTCCCCACCCATATTAAACCATGAAGAAAAAGTACTCGGGATGACCTCTGAGAGGCAGTAATACTCCTCTTACAAACAGCAAACACAACTTTGTTCAGTTCATGGAAACAGAGGTCGCAGGTTTTCTGCAAAGACTCTTGTCTCCACCACAACTCCTATGTCTCTATTTCTTTCACATGGGCTCCATGTAAAAAGAAATAAGGCCTCATGGAGCCATGCTGGAAGACCTAACTCCTGGTACTCCTAGATGCATCCCTGGATTTTCCTAGATGATCATTACTGCAAATCTGCATGGAATTGCTTAGTCTAAAACCTACTGCAGGCAATGAGTCTTCAGTTCAGACCTCTGTGAAATAAGATGGCTATAATCCCAAGAAAAATACATAACGGTGTATTAATGGAATAAATTCCAAGCTGTTTTATACTCCTAGAACATTTAAATTGATACTTTTCAAAGGTACTGAGGGGTTTTTTTTAACAAATTCACATGACCATACTTCAGCATTTTCACTTTTCTTTGTAAGTCTTAAACTGCATTGTTCTTGATGCAGATGGGTGAAACAAATGAGTGTAATGTTCTACCTGCATGCTACCAAAACACATTTGAAAGCATGACCTCAAAGCTCTTAGTGAGATAAAACAGCACCACAATTTGATAACAGGAATATGTATACCATGTTACATAAGAAAGTTAAAGAGGAGGGAAGGATAAAAATTAATTTTTTACAAACTTAAATTCTTATTCTGTTTTGAAGAGAGGTCTGGGAAAACTTCATCTCAGTAAAATACAAGCAGCGATGTTACTTCGAGTACCCTGTGTTTAGTGATGTATATAACCTAACCTTACCTTTGAACTACTGTGCAGCGCTTTCTTATTAGTTCTAGCTCCTTTCAAAGGCTTCATGGTCATACCAGTTTTTAGATTCAAAGTGCCAATATGCTAAACAGTTACAGTCACATCTTAATTGATAGTACTAAGAGGAATATATGTAAGTATCTAAAACATGGCCCATGCTTGGACTAATCACATGAATATTGCAGGCACACATTATTCTGCTCAGGGAAACAGAAAATTTCATTGCTAATTGTTCATAAAAGGTTTATTTAACTGGAATTTACATTTCTTTAAGTGACACTTCCAGACAGAGAATGTCTAAGCTCTCATTAAAGTACATTTTATTAATAATTAGTTAGTACTTATCAATTAATTTGTCAAAGAATTTCTTTTCCTTCACCCTATCCTTTTTGTATAATAGCTTGTCTGCATAAACTTGTTTTTTGTCTTCTGTTCTGAAAATTTGTTCTTAGGAGAGAGGTAAATTATTAAAAAATCCAGAATATATTCACTAATGATGAGCCATTCTTGTTAATGCCAGACTGAATAGAGAAAATCTAGCATAAAGAAATCGATTACCCTGATTTTAGACTCTGTGTGGCCTCAAATTAAAATGCCTGAAACAGGGCCATACTTTTCACTATGCATACATTCCTGCTGCAGTAAGCACTTGTGCAGCAAACATAAATCAGGGAAAATGAGATCCCATTCTGAACATTTTTACATCATAGCATAACTGGTAAAGCCAAGGAGTGGCAAGGACATTTATTTCATTCAGAACTACTGCAAATCAGTTTCACAGCAAGTCAGAGCTTCCCTGACCACAAGAGATCTTCATGTTCTTAACTCGTTCTTGTGAATCAACATCTTTATTTTTTATAATTGCAGAGAGCAATCCTGGATTCCTAACATCCATTTTGTATAACCTGCATTTCAACTAGAGACCGATGTATTGATTATTAATCTGGGTATTATTTTTGTTCCTTTTATTTGTGGTGCAGTTAATGCCAGCTGCTGGATGGCCAAGCAGCTACTTGGGATGGCAAAACAATGCAAGGGGCAATTGCTGCCAGTCAGGGAAGGGTTCAAGGTTATCAGCTCACCGAGGCTGTGCACTGAGATGCTGAAGAAGTGTGATCAGGCAGGGCTGGAGCAGTGTGGGAAACTGTGGCTGCTCACAGGTAAAAAGCAGAAGGGGGAAGGGAGGGCAGGAGGTACTCCAAGAGTGGCAAGCTCTGCCATACACCTTTGGCTTGAAGGTATTTGGGGTGTATATAGTATCTATATAAAGACCAAAGACCTGGCTACCCCATGAGGGGTGATTTATCAAGATAGGGATTTCAGTGAAAAGCTGCACCTTATGCAGAACGAAGACTCTTTACCCTGAGACAGGAGTGGCGGTGTGCTGTATCTTTGGGCAGAAAGCAAGAAATCTAATTGTCTCTGAAGCATGTGGGCTGCCAGTAGCTGGAAGCAAGCCTTGAAAGTATGCCATTAATATCAGTGGCCATTCTTCCAAGTTGTTTGTTTGTAAATGTCTGCTCTTGGCATACGTTACTGTGTATTTAGGAAACTTCATCATTAACCGGACTCACATCCTATATGATGAAAGTAGCAAGACTCCAGAGATTGGAGGGCAAAGGGAAGAAGAAAAAGCAGTGCTGAATGAAAGTTTTTTTAACTAAAAAGAAATCGGGTAGAATAGACAAACTGGAAACACTGAACACTGGAGGCCTGAGCCTTGAACGAACTAGCTCTCTGTCAGAAACTCAGGGAGACGTCTTTGCTGTTGAAAATATACAGGGTTACAAGCAAACTGCCTTTTTGCCCATATTTACCAGGCAAAACTCCTTAGAGTGCTAACAAGTGAGAGTTGAAGCCTTTGGCACATGGGAATAAAAGTACTGCTGGCCCCTGCCCTGGCTGCCTGTCCCGTGCAATGTGCTATGTTAACAAGTAGGCTATGCACTGGAAGCATACAGGTAGACCTCCATCCTGCCCCATCCCTTCTGCTGCACAGGCAGCAAGCTCTGCTGGAAGCGTGGGGAAGATGGCTGGTATGGCAATGACCTAACGACTTCTCACTCCTGAATGACATCCTCTATAGGGGAATACAGTATTCTTCAGTTCCCATGACAGACTTTTTATTCCCCATATCTTTCCTGGGCATTCCCGAGAAGACCGGTTCCTAGTTTTTTAAGGCACAAAGTCAGGCTGAGAACTGCAGGATTTGGTTAGGATGACTGGGAATGTGATAAACTGTGTGGCAATTGCTTTTAAATTATCATTTAGCATGATGCAAGATAGGCTTTGTATCCCCTTTTCTCTTCTCCTTTCCCACTTACTTATTTTTTGAACACTTGATAATTACCTAAGTGAGGGAATACAAAGTACCGATTTGTGTTTTTTAGTCTGCCAACATAATAAATATTCACAGAGTTTTATTTTTAATCTTTAACAATAGAAAAACAGATGGCATGAGTAATTCTGTAGTGTCCTGTGCACTATTAGTATTCTCAAAATGGTATGTACACTAACCTTAACACAATCTCACAGCACGGCGGGGAGGGGAGGGGGAATATAGTGGCAGCTGTGTTGGTATTTTTGTTACAGTGTAGTGGCCATTTCTGCGTGCACAGAATAAGACAATCAGAGAAAGACTCATCGAATTGTGTAGGTTGGAAGAGACCTCTGAGGCCACCTTCTCCATCCTCCTGCTCAAAGCAGGGCCTGTTAGAGCAGGTTGCTCAGGGCCACATACAATCAAGTCTTGAATATCTCCAAGGATGGAGACCCCACAGAGTCTCTGGGTCTCCCACTCTAGTGTCTGGCCACCCTCATAGTGAAAATATTTCCTAGTGTCTAATGGGAATTTGCATTATTACAGCCTCTGTCTGTTCCCTTTCATCCTGTCACTGTGCAACTCCAAGAAGAGTCTGGCTCCATCTTCTCTACAGTCACCCACTACATAGTTGTAGACAGCAATAATTTCTCCCCTGAGCCTTCTCTCCTTTAGGCTGAACAAACCCATTTCTCTCAGCCTCTCCTTGTATGCCATGTGCTCCAGCCACCCCCCAAACATCTTGGTGGACCTCCATGGCACCTCAGGCATCCTACAGATCTGAAATTTTCATGGTAAACTCTGCTTCATAGAACATGTGGTTACCTTGCCCAGCTGATCCGGCACCCAATCATATCCCACACAGTCAGACAGCAAATAATGCTGAACCCTCAGAAACAGAACCCGCATCTTACATGCCAATTTTTCTCAGTATTTACTCTCTCAGATATTTTGGGTCACCTTTGAGGAGCCTGTAACACCTAGAGGCCTGATACTTCATCTAGTTCAGAAGGAAAATGTGAGAGACACAGGACAGCTGGGGAAAAATATCTGCTTGATTCAAATCTCTCCTCCTTCCTAGGAAGTGTTTAGACAATATTCTGTTATCTCCCCTCAACCTACTCTCTCTTGGTTTTTTTGTGATTTCCAACTCCTCATACTTTCCAGACCTGATTATTTCCATTACTTTCCTATTTGTCAATAGTCTGTGTTTGTTTAAAGTGGAATAAAACTCAAAAGCCTAAAGTTAGTAGTTTACTCCTGTTGGACATGAACAAAACAGTGACAGTGCTTGACATGTGGTGACTCCACCTGCATGGGAGTTCAGCTACTGCACTTAGGTATAGCTCCTTGTTGCATGGGGCTAAGCTAACCTTTTATGCTTTGTGCAGAAGACAACATTAGTTCAATCAAATGGAAGTTCATCTAACATGCTTAAAAGTGTTAGCAGTCTTCCTTAGGGCTGCACCTTGAACGCAGGTGCATGTGGGCTTACAAATACTGAGAAGTGATTATTGTAATAGCCAACATGAACTGGAATTACAGCCCGACCAAGGGATTTCTTTCTTTCTATGCACAGTTCATTTCATAATTGTTTTCCATACAAATGTGATGTGAACTTGGCCTTAATCAACCACAGGCTGTATTTCATGCTCATTCTCTTGGAAAGTGCAAAACGTGTTGTTCCAAGTTTGCAAATTTAAGTATAAATTTATTGCAGTTCAAGGGTACATTTATTAACTTAAGAGGAAATACGGCTTATACTTTGGGTCTTCCTTTTGTTTTCTTGCCTGTCACTGAACAACTATCGTTTGCTTTTGATAGAAGTGCCGTCCCATGTCAGTGTATCGGCAATCTTAAATGATTAGGCTTGCTGGGGTTTTGTACAAAACATTTAAGGATAGAGGTGGATATGCAGCATATTTGCTACTCTAGTGATTTCCATTTAAAAAGACACATCACCTGTAAAGCTGCATTAATTTTCATTCAAAATCCACTTTAGTAAGAGTACATAGTTTGAATTCTTTCAACTCATGAGTACAACCAATTCATCCTTGTATTCTTACTGGCATTTCTGCCACTCATTTCCTCTGTTTGTATTCCATAACAGCTTTTGTTTTCTCTGTTGCTTCTCCCTAGCAATTTATTTCATTTATCCTTAAGTGCATCCAAATATTTGATCACCAAACTCAAATAGCAGCTCTGCCAGTTAGAGGGAAACAACTTTGATGTGCCTGATTACAGATGAAACAAAAACAAATGTGGGTACTTACAAGAAAGAATTTCAAGCAGAAGGACAAACAGCCAAGATAACAATATTTTGGTTGTGAAGTCGTGACAAATTTAGAGGGATGAAGAGGTCACATCCTATGGAGGCAACATGAAATAAGATAAATAAATATAATGAAATGGAGCAAGATTGATAGGCAGAAGAAAATACTGAAAGTAATTAGTTTTTCATTCAGGAAAGTTCTTCCTAATGAGGGTTTATGTAGGGGGCTGATGTATAATACTAAATAGTAAAATTGTCAGTGACAATGATTGTCTGGCAATACATGCTCAGTATGTATTAAAATAAATTAGTTGAAAAGTAGGATTTAGAAAGAAAAATTTAGACTGATAACAAAACTAAGCAACAAATCAATGGATAATGATGAAAAGATTTAATTTAATTTATTTTTTCCTTTTCTATGAAATCCTTCAATAATATTTCAAAATAAAGACATCAAAACTACATTTCTTGACTATTTTAAAAAGCAGAATAGTCCCACAATAATTTCTTATCCTCAATGTGCTACATGCAGGGCCTAATCCCAAAGCCATTTGATGTTTTAGGGTACCTCATCATTGATTTTAATGGTGATGGGATTCCTAAAGTCCCTTAAGCAGGCATTCCCAGTCTGGGGCACATGTTACCAGTAGGGTGGGGAGCTTGTCCTGTTTGCTTCCTAATACTTCTAACACAGGTGATATCATAGTAACAAAACACAAGAACTGCTGTCCAAGTGCCCTTGTTGAGTCTTTGTTCCCTTTTCACCAAAGCTAATATGAAATATAAGGTAAATTCAAGGAATGAAATAAAGGTTAAAAGTTGAGGTGTGAAATAATAAGAGATTTAAGTATAAATGGATAGAAAAAGTGGGGACTATTTAATCCAGGGGAGGGAGGGCAACAGAGCAAAAAGGTCCTCCAGAGTCATGTTAAGGAAAGAAGGGTGCTTCATGACCACAGATTTTTGTCATATTCCTAACACAATCCATTAAAACTCACTGGAAAAGTACATCCTATTTAGTGCATTGACACATCTTGACAGGAGTCAGAAATATTCTTCTTCTTCATTTGTAACAATAAATAAATTGTCCAAATGTTCATCTAATGCCAAATAGAATTCATCTGATCTTGAAAACTAAACAGTTCTGGACACAGTTTTTGGCTGGGACATTTCCCACATGCCATGAGCACAGGCCATGAATTGTGGCTGAATGCTTGGCAAATGCCAGACCACAGAAATCAAATGAGTGGAAAGACTTTTTTTGGCCCAATCACAGCTGCTGATTTGACAGATGGGAATATTTTGTTTTTAGTGGGGCCTTGTGACATATTGAATTCTGACAACTGCCAGAGGCAAAACCAAGTGGTCTAACCCAGGCTGTCAACTTCCAGTCTTTTATGACACCATTGGGTGAAAAATGGGACATGTGAGCAAAGTACAGGCACATTGGAAGGGAAAATTCAAGGCAGACCAATTAGTGATATTATTTGAATTTCTGACTTTTCGTATCTTGATATTAAGTATTTTAAAATCATAAACTTTATACAATGCTTAAAAATATATTTGTCTCATCTGACACCCCAAATCTTCATTTCCCAAGCTGTCAATTTATGATGTACTTCGTGGTCACAGTGAGGATTCACAGCTTTTGGGCAGAGACTAATTTGTTTCACATTGGTATAAACAAGGAAGCATTTGTTTGATGTCAGCAGAATGACAGCAAGGCAACACAAGTGACTGGAACCAGGTCCTCCATCTGTAAGGATTTTTTGACTTGATGATGATAACCAAATAAGACATACCTAGATTCCCAGAAGTATTTTTATGAACAACTGTCAAATTAGTTAAAAGCAGAATCTAGAAGCTGAGATTAACAAATTGTCTCCATCTATGTTTTATTGCACAGCAGATAAATATTTTTATGAAAGCCTTTAAAAATGTGAATCCTTTTATGCAGTTAAAGAAAATTCACATTACGCATCACAACAGAGAACATTACAAATTCAAATCACTTGAGGTTTAAAAGTGCTCTGTTTTTATGGCTTTATTTCTTATTCATTTTTTACTTTATTTCTTGCAAGTGTTACACAAACAATATTTGCTTTGCAGAGGTACAGGTCACCACTAGACAAACACTGCAGAAGTGCCTGTGACTCTCTCTTCCACCCCCTCCTCCCCTGTCCCCACTCACCCAGCTGCTGGCTGCTGCTCCCTCAGTTCACCCAGATGAACAAACTGTGATACTCCTCAAGGGATTTGTTTAAGGCTGCAAGAGCTTCTTCGAAGACCACCCAGGGGTAACAGAAGGAAAGCAGCTGACTTCACACTGAAGCCGATAAGGAGTGCTCATCTACCTTCTTCTGCTGGCTGAGATGAGGGTGGAAACTTTTGGCTGTAAAGAGGAGATGGATTATCTTAAATTTCATGTACCATTTTCATCTCAGTGATTTGACCAAAAGCCTTATTCAAGTGTTTTCTCCAGACTAGAAAACTGAAATGAGTATACTTTGCCCAAGATATTAAGACAAATGTTAGAAATGCAGCTATATCTGCACTATTTCTCCTGTTTCCTATCCACCAGACTGCCCCGTTCCATGTCTTTCATGAAATGTTGCAGAACAAAAGTAAGAATGAGCCCTTCATGCAAGGCAAATTGTCCCCTGGATTTGTACAAACAGCAAAAGGTCAGCAACGTGTCACCTCACTTCCAGTTAGGTGGTTTTGGAGATCTGTATCTTCATACTAATCCATTAGGAATAGGTTCACAAGCATTAGGCATAGTCTACAAAAATTGACTTCTTTGTTTTTCAGGCCTTTCTGAAACTTCCTAGTAAGTGATTAGGGGAGGAACAGGAGGAACTAAGGGGCATGGAGCTGGGCTGAGAAGATGGGAATCCAGCAGATTATGCAGAGGCTCAGCAGAGAAACAATACAGGCAACAGTGCTTGAGGGTCTTCTTGCATTTTTAAGGGCACATTATACTAATGTTATTATAATGGCTTGAAAGTAAAGTAAGCAGCTGCAATACATTTAAGCAAGAGAGTAAGGGAAAGACATCTCTCCCAATAGTTTAAAGTTCTCATTAATTACCACCAATTGCTTTCAGTGTAACAGCAAAACTTTGGCACCACTGTCCCTGCTCTAGATTTTCTGTGTGTGCGCTTGTGTGTATAGAATAGAATAGTTCAGTTGGAAGGGACGTACAACGATCACCTAGACCAACTGCCTGACCACTTCAGGGCTGACCAAAAGTTAAAGAAAATTATTAAGGGTATTGTCCAAATGCCTCTTAAACACTGACAGGCTTGGGGCATCGACCACCTCTCTAGGAAGCCTCTTCCAGTGTTTGAGTGTATTCCTCAGCCAGCATTTTGCATAGACTCCCAACTCGGCATTCCTATTGTCTGCAGGAGCATTTACAACCAGGTGTTAATTTTACTTAATCACCTAGGGGACAGCAAAAGCGTATTTCCAATCCAATTAAAATAGCCCAAATCCATGTTTTGATAAGGTTGTAATTAAGGTTTGTATAATGAGGCTGTATTCTGAGTTTCAAACCAGAATGTTAATTCTCCTTTTGCACTGTTTTGATGTAGCCAACAGATCATATCGCCAAGCAAAGTCTGTACATCAATAAGCAGCATAGCTCAGAGTGTGATGGCTGGGTCCTTGTGTGACCACAGGTTCATTCTTCACGCAGACTTCTGTGCTTTTATTGATATTTGTGTGAGAGGGAGAGACCACAACGTGGGAATGTGAGAGCTATTCATAAATACTATTCTGTACAGCTCTAGGTCCCAAACACCACCCCTTTAACATAGCTCAAGATGTAGCAACAAGGTTGTGATTGAGGGGTTAAGAAAGCAGACTTGTTATGTGTGCAAAGCTGTTCAAAGTGAAGACATAGTGGAGGAAAAAAATGCAGGTAAACAGACATGGTGAGAAAGTGATTGCCTATGTCACATCATAGCATCTCATAACAATGTCAGACATGCAACAATCTAGAAAAAAAGCAGTTAAAAACTTTTCCTCATGGAAAGGATGTGGGAGACTCATGTTCACCAAAGGTGCTGATCACCACCTGATCAGAGTATGCTTCCCCTCTCTACCCCAGGTAGCTCCTTCCCAAATGTGAAATCCAGTCTTTGCTATGCATCAAAATAATGATTGAGAAGAATAAAGTAGACACAGTATCTTAAAATGTGAGGATGCCCAGCGACACCACTCAAGGTGATAAGGGATAACATACAACACTCGCCACTTTGAGTGATATCCTTCTCTGCTGTGTCCCTCCCTGGTTCCTCTGCTCAGCCAGGGCAGATCAGCTCTCAGCACTCAGCTTGGCCGGGAACCAAACGAACACATTGCTTAATGGAGAGTCCTTGCCTACCAAGCCACAGCTACTCTGACTGTGTCCACACCACCTTCTTCCTTCTTTTTCTCCATTTTGTTCTTTAGTTTGCTGTGTTATCTCCTGCTCCCTTTAACTAAGTATTCTCTATATTCTGTACTAGAAATTTGCTTTCTCATTCCTTTATGTCTTTTCACTCAGTGGATGTTTCATTTGCTCTTTAATTTTTTTAAAGAAAGCAGTAAATTCCCCCCAAACACTCTTTTTAAAGGAGTTTTAAAAGTTTCTACTTTAAAGTAGAAGACTTACAATGCAAGAATGGAATCTACACAAGCTAAATATTATGGCAGAAACACCGTAAGTTTCAAACTGGATGAAGATAGAGAAAGGGACTGTAATAGTTGTAGCTTGACCAGAAACTGTTCAATGGGAACTGTCCTGCAGAATACACTTCTGCACTCAATAGTTTTACTGTATCCTTTTTTCAGATGAGAGGACAAGAACTGCATGCATTACTCCAAGTATGAACACATGGCAGACTTATTCATTAGCATCATTATTTTTTTGCTGGTTTTCTATTACCTTTCAAATCATTCCTAATACTTTATGCACGTTTTTGACTGCTAGTGACCAGTGACAACACTTTCATAGAAAAATCTTTCAGATGGCATTCTTGGTGATGACAGTCAGCTCAGAACACATCACCATATTAGTGAAGTTGAGATTTTATTTGCCATGCTTGTCACCTTGTTATTTAGCCACAACGAATTTCATTTTACCTGCCCAGTCGCTCTTTGTTATAAAATAAATCTATAATTCTGCCATCTGCCCCAGTCTATCCTGAATGACTTATCATGACAAACTTTGCCACCTCACTATTCATCCCTTTTCCAGATCATTAAAGAAATAGATGTATTGGCAGTGTAAAGAACAGTGGAGGCCAATTTGCACGTATGGCTGTCCCTGCATAGCTGTACTAGAGGAGTTATTCAAATAATAGGATATGTCCTTCAGGAAAAAAAAGGGAAAAACTGTCATGCAGAGACAGACAACAAGAACTAGAATGAAGACAAAGTATTTCCATTTGTTTTATGATAAACCAAAGGCCTTCAGTAATCCTCAGATGGACATACAGCCATTTTAAAAGAGTTCAGGAACTTAGAGTGGGTAATAACATTTTTGTCCACGGATGGTTTGAAGCCAAAATACCTGAAAGCAGATCAATTTCTTATACCTAAGATGAAGATGGAGAGGGTGGAAAGGAGGCTATCACTATCAATAATATAGTTTTCTGACTTGGTCTCACAGTAGTGTGCATGGTAAAATACAACAGTAAGTAGCATGCTGGGAATCAGGATGCCACTGTGAATCAGATCTCCAAGTACGCCCCAATACCCAGGGAGGTCAAAAGAAGAGGGATCAAAAATTAGGAAAGCTATTCATCTAGGTTGGGGATTGGGGCAGAACTGTATGAAATTGACCTCAAGAGCCTATCCTAGAGCAGCAGGCAGCCAAATCCAATACGTAAGGCTGTCATCACTGCTCTAGGATGGATCCATGTCCCATTCCCTTCCTACCATTGTATTCCATGAGGATTTTGTTTGTCATAAGTTTCCACTAAAACCAGCCAGCAAAGCCTGGCCTCCACCCATAACCACACCTCCTGCACAAGCCTGGGAAGTCCAGCAATTCCCAGAAGCTCCAGATTCCCTGCAAGCATGCCACGGGACTGGTCCAGGCAAGCACCACCGAACATCACACGTGTGGAAAGGCCAGGCTGTACATTCCCAGGAAACGGGACCCCACAGTACATGTGCAAAGGCAACGCACGGCTGCTCCCCTGGGGCGGAGGTGGGCATGCCTGGGGCTGTGTGTTTCGGTGAAGTCTGCCTTAAAGAAAACAGCTATTACAAATTAGCCATGTTAATGCTAATGCTGTGGAACAGAATACAAACATAATCATGTATGCAAGACACACAAAAAATCTTACAGCAAAAAACCTCGCTGAAACAGCAGCCAGATTCCTTATATGAGATCTTCACAACTCTCACACAAGCAACAGTTCCTTCGTTTCCCTTTGTTTTACTGACTTATTGCTGGAATGTACCAGAGTGTTTTAAAATCACTTTCGTTTGTCAATACATGATAATCTCAGGCCATCAAGCACAGCTACCTTCCACTATTTAGCTGTGGTGGTGAATTCAAAATGTTGACCTTCAAAGGGAAAACAGATCAGATTTTAAGGTCAGTGATAAAATTGACAGTAATCAATATGAGATTTAAAAGCAAATTAAGTGGAGAAATAGATGAAATTACTGACAAATGCATAGATCATTTAAATTGTCTCAGTCAGTCATTGTATTGGCTTTTAAAAGACAGAGGAAGAGAAGTTGGAGGCAAAATGAGGTTGCAGCATTAATAGCAAGCCAAATGCAGCTGGACTTATAAACAGAGCTGCCAGAAGCACTGGAGGCCCCCATTTTAATTGCATGAATATCCAAACAGTGATGTTTGGCATAAAGTATTCAAGGAGTATCCTCAAAAGTCCACTTCTAGAGAACAGGCACAAATTATAACTCTGGGCTTTATTCACAACAAATTAGTCATACGAGTGTTGCATAATTTTGCTTCAGACAAAGAATGAGCAAGTGGGGAGAGAAGCTCATGCATTGGCATTTGGACGAAGTTTGCACACACGAAGAGGTAGTTTTCTAAGTTATAGTGGAGTCAAGAACGCAAAACCCTAAATAAAGGGATTGGAATGGCTTCAGCTATTCCCTTTTCTGGTCTGAGAGCCTACTGAGCACACATTTGACATGTAAATAACACCTTTGATGATAGGGTCAAGTAAAATTCACCCATACAAACTCAAACCAGAATGTGAAAGGGTAAATTGTACCCACTGAAAATCACAGTAAAGTAGTCGGTTTGGCCCAGTTGAGGAAGTAAAACTGCAGTGAAAGTGGTCATTTGGAGAATATAAGGATACAGTAAGCTTCAAAGATATGCAGTGCTAGCTGTTTGTGTTTTGAGCTTTCACAATAAACATGTTAACGATGAACAAATTCTGTTCAGTGAAACTGAATTTTGACATAAAATTAAAAGCTGGTTCTTTTGCTGGAAGATGTATGTGAAACTGGGGAAAAGCCACAGTGGAATAAAACAGGAAATAGCAAGGGAAGGACGAGGGCAGTTATGTTTGTGAAGCACTGGAAGAAAACTTGGAAAAGAATGTCCTGAGGAGTCGGTCAGGCCCCGATTCTCCTGTCTGTACTCACATCTAGCAGAGAAAGGGGCTGTGGGAGTTATAAAATCATAGCAGTCGGGAAGACCAGACAGGTGGTAAAACCCACCTAATGCAGGCTAAAGCCAACAGTACCCGGGGTAGCAGATATTGTTTATTTGTAACAGAACAACGTATTTCCATATGATTCAGAACTCTCAAGATGCATTGGCATCTAAACCATGGCTGTAATACTTTCAGGCATCCTATTCTCCCTTTTGTTGAATTCACTTGATTGAAGCTGTAGACTTGAAGCTCTTCAGGCCAGGGACAACATTTGCCAATGAACACGTTTAGCAAAATACAATTCAGACTGCGGCTTTTGAAGGACTACTCATAATAAAATAACAATGCAATGCAAGAAGAGTAAACAGACCTATTATCAGTCCTGCCTTGCTTCTACAAGAAGTTTTTTAAAATCCGTTTCTATTCTTTTTGGGCGCTATTAACAAAAATTCCTAATGCATTGATGAGCTGTGAAAAAGTGAATTATGCCTTCTTGCTTCATGTAAGCTTTGGCAATTTTTCTCTTGTATTATCACTTCCAATTTGTTTCATAACTTAGTTCATCTCAGACTGCAGAAGAGAAGTTCAGGTTGGTTTACTTTGACCTTAATTATGACAAATATGCTAATATTTGGAAATGAAATTGCAAAAGTAACTGTCCAGTTCTAAATTCCTGGAAATTGCTTCCCTTCACCCTCCAAATACATTACTCCCCTCTTCAGCTTGCCAGGATACGATAGCACTTAATGTTGCCTGGCATGTTGAGATCTCTTGGTGTAATCATAACAAGACATTCTGTTAGCTGGTTTAGTGAGTACTTACATTAGATGCAATCTTTCTCTGAGACAAGATGTCCGAGCCAAATGTTGTACCAGCCAAAAAGCTTATGAATGCTTAATGCAGTACATGTTCTTTGGTAGGATGATAAGGAAGGAGAAAGTTTCATCTTTGATGAAGATTAAACATTGCTGGGTTTTTTTGAATTCTTGTTTCTTTTTCTGAAATGCAGTGAAACATTGAATAAAAAATGAAGCATCATTTGTTGTACCAACAAAACACCAGTTAGCTTTTATGATGGCTACTGTTGGACAATGGTATTAGAGTGTCGTAAGACGATGAAGCAAGTAATCACTGAGAAGCTTAATGAAAAATGTCAGAAATGTCTCCTAGGTCATAGGTCTTAAGGGTGATCAGCATTTCCTTGTCACATTCATATATACACTATTCCAAAAAGATAATGTTAACAGCATCTGTGAGGAAAGAAGATGCCGGATGTAGTGTGGTATTCAGGATTTTTCGTAACTGTATATCTAACTAATAGTTCATTCTCTACCTGTGGAAATCTGAATACCAACTAGGAAAAATAGCCTTCTCTGCCTCTTCTTGGTGAGCGGAGAAAGCTGTCATATTAGTTGTAGAGTTACAACACTCATGTTACAGAGGAGCCCTCAAGGAAAACTAATTCTAAGTTGTCTTTAACTCACATTTAGTGATGATCAATATCCTCTCATTTTACACTTTGAATGTTAAGATACCTGAAACCACCCCTTTTGGAATCTGTAATAACAAGCAAGGGAAATGACTGCATTTCAAACACTCAGACTGGGTTTCTAAGCATCCACATTCCAATAAGCAGTGCTGTCGAGACTTACCTTCTGTCTGTAATTCATGCTATAAACCTCAGTCTCAGCTGTGCAGTTGAGCAATTTTATCATGTGGACAAATAGATTGTTTTTTTAGAAAAGTCCTTTTAAGACACATAAAATCAGAACTAAACAAACGGTTTCCAGAAGTGGAAATCATTTTTGGTTTTCATGAAATCCATGCTGTAAACCTTTGGAGACTTTTCTCTTGCACAGGATTTAGTATTTATATGTCAGAAGCAATGCATTTTAAAAGTCATCAAACTAAACTCTGGCTGGTGCTAAGCTGAATTGTATAAAAAGGTTATATGACTTTCTCAGGTCTTAATATGAGGTAAATTGCTTTCTGTTTTTATTCCTGTACATTTTGTCTATAAAATATCTTCCCATATGAGGTGAAAGCTTCTAGAGGTAGTGAATGGAAAGACCAGAGTTTTTTATGCTGGGATATGCATTGCTCTAGCAGAGAAAAGGTACTACTAAAATAACCTACTGCACT
Organism: Gymnogyps californianus; assembly: GCF_018139145.2. NCBI lineage: Eukaryota > Metazoa > Chordata > Aves > Accipitriformes > Cathartidae > Gymnogyps > Gymnogyps californianus. The sequence continues at coordinate 41,992,881 of NC_059472.1, forward strand.
TTGCTCTCACATTTTCTCCCATAAAATAACAAAATGTTTTGAAATAGGTTATGGCTATGTATTAAACAATGAGTATACTTGTACTGTTAAATAACTTAGCCCTATGATTAATTCCAAGATCCCACTCCCTGATTATCTACGCCTCATATAGTTTTAGTCATAATGGGCCAAACTAGCTGCCTTTGAGATGAAGCCCCATGGATAATTCACCCTAGGACTGCTCCATATTGAAAACTTGTTCTGCACTGGGAGGGGGGGGAGTAAGAGAGAGAGAGAGACACACAGTGCAGGGCTCTTTGTGTATCTCAATAAGAAAGGCTCAACAGCAAACAGCTTAATAAGATAACTGCTTTAATGAGACAGAATAAGAAGAGGAATATAGGCAGCAAGTAAATCTTAATGCCTTCAGATGCTGGGCACCCTGAATTTGTGCAGTGTTGGATGGAGCCCAGATGGCTTTTCCCACAGCACACTGCACAGAGCAGATCCTGTCCACGGAGAGAAGTTCTCCCTTTTGCTCATTCCAGCTAATGAGCAAAGATAAGTGTCCTGGTTTCGACTGGGATAGAGTTAATTTTCTTCACAGTAGCTGGTATGGGGCTGTGTTTTGGATTTGTGCAGAAAACAGTGTTGATAATACAGGGATGTTTTAGTTACTGCTGAGCAGTGCTTACACAGAGTCAAGGCCTTTTCTCTTCTCACACCACCCCACCAGCGAGGAGGCTGGGGGTGCACAAGAAGCTGGGAGGGGACACAGCCGGGACAGCTGACCCCAACTGACCAAATGGATATTCCATACCATATGACGTCGTGCTCAGCATATAAAGCTGGGGGAAGAAGAAGGAAGGGAGGGACATTCGGAGTGATGGCGTTTGTCTTCCCAAGTAACCGTTATGTGACAGAGCCCTGCTTTCCTGGAGATGGCTGAACACCTGCCTGCCGATGGGAAGTAGTGAATGAATTCCTTGTTTTGTTTTGCTTGCATGCGTGGCTTTTGCTTTACCTATTAAACTGTCTTTATCTCAACCTGTGAGTTTTCTCGCTTTTACTCTTCCGATTCTCTCCCCCATCCCGATGTGAGGGGAGTGAGCGAGCGGCTGTGTGGTGCTTAGTTGCTGGCTGGGGTTAAACCATGACAATAAGTTACAGACTACATTAATAACATATGGGCTTCTCAAGCCCTAAGTACAAGGCCCAGTAGAGCAGACATAGTCTGCTCAAGATCATTACTTCCTTGAATACAATGTCTTCTACAAGGCTCCCAATACAGAAGTCCAGTCCAGGCTGGGTTCTCTCAAGCCCCCACAGTCCTCCAGCACCCTTTCGGCAGCCATTGCTCTCTTGCATCCTCTAACACCATGGCCCAGACCACAGAACACTGCCTTGACATAATGCTATAAAAGCACCCACTACTCCAGCATGCTGTGATACAGCCCTCGCGTGCCTTCAGGTTGTGCCTTGTTGACCAAAACACATACGCGCAAAATAATTATCATGTCTTGAGCCACAGGGGCAGCTCTCAGGCCCATCGTGCACCCATACCAAGTGCTATGCCAAGAGGAATGACTAGTACTCTCAAGGCAAAGTCACACTGACTTCTTTGGCATTGAATGACTTATTAGCACTTGTCACCAGGCAACATTTCCTGAGGCAGCAGCCCTTGGTGGTACAAGCAGAGATAAGGACAGCATGGACTCTTTTTCCATTATTACTTTATTTGAGCTGATAAAATATACTCAGCAATAGCTCCATAATCAGCTCTGTGCCTTTAGACATTCAGTGATTATTGTAAAGCTCTAGCCCAGAAAACAGAAGTAGCTTCTGCTTACAAGGAGTGGGCAAACTTGTCAAAAAATGCCTGAAATAGCCAGAACTTTCCAGAAATAAGAAACCCTTGAATTTATGTGTTGACTTTGTTGTATATGGTAGAGCAAAAACCTTAAGCAGTTCTTTATCCTGCAGCATAGTTTGCTCAAATTAATCATGGAAGACATGATTACATTCTTTCTGTTTTATATTGCATAAACTATTAACTGTTACAAAATTAACAGTTAACAATGTCAAAAAACAGTCAGAGAGAGCCCTGGTCTCTGGACAGCTAAGACAGACACCTTAAGTCTAGAAAGAAGTTGGATTTCAGACATACCTGTGTTTTCAGTGTCTTTCCCTTGAGTGCCTTCTAATTATTTTTTTTTAATCATTTTCCTCAGACACCTAGCTCTTCTCATTTAGCAGATAGACTGCCAAACTAGGTTTTGAATTCAGTATCAATGGTCACAAATATGATTTGCAACACCTAATCCGTAGACCCAGAAGTCGTCTGCTAGAGCTAGTTTGAAAACAGCCCAAAGTCAGTTACATCTCTGACTTCTGACTCCAGTCCATTGAATCATCTCTCCTTCTTCTCCAAAGTGCATTGTGGATACCTGCATGACATTTTATTTTCAAGTCCTCCCTCAAATTAGAAAAGGATTGTCAGTGTTTGTCAAAGGATCAAGCTGACACAAGTTCTTTCGTGACCCTACAAGAAATGTATATAACTTTAATCCTAAGTGACCTCTGGTTTTGGTAAGAAATGTTTCCTACAAGTTAATGCATTTGTCATGTTTTCCTTTCTTGATGTAATCCTTCAAGACATTTGAGGTTTGGAGGTCTCTTTTGCATTCTAAATACTAAATAATAAAGTCTGGGTTTTTTCCTCAAAATGTCTTTTATATATACCTATCAAACCTAGTAAAATATCTGACTCACATATGCTTTTCTGTCCCAGAGGTACCTATTAGTTAGATGAAATATATCTTAAGAGTTCTCCCTTATTTAAAGATCTCAGACCAAATGAAGAATATGTTGGAGTAATTAAAATGACACCAACTTGTGAGAATAGCATTTAAAGCTGAATAACCTTAAAGGAAGTACGAAGTGGAACCCATTTTATAAAGTGTCTTTCACAAGAAGAACACAATAGTTCACCGCCCTCAATTAGACCAGCCAAAAGGCTGAAGAGAAAAGAGAAATATCTTTCCAACTTGCTGTGGATGCAGGAAGGGCTGGCTAAATTAGCAGGTGTGCTCATTTGGTGAGGGGCCGGAAGGCATCACGGCACTTCGAGAGCTCTTTGTTCAAATTCCGCCTCAAATTAGAGGAAGAAACGAGATATTTCCCTGTTAAATCGTCCTTGCCAGACATAGCTTCTTTTTTCTGAACTGCATTTTTTTTCCTTTGAAAATGGATAAGATTGCACCAAATGGCAGGTATTTTCAAGAGTACTGGGAAGAAAACCTTAGGAGAGGTTTTTCACCTTTCAGTCTCTATTATCAAGCCATACGCTGTCTGTACTGTCACCGACGTTATTGTTGAGGAAAAGAACAAAATATAAACACAAACAACTATGCGTGTGAGACAAATAGCACTTCTTTCCTCCTTGATTACAGGTGAGGGAAATTTATTTTTATTCAAACAGTCCATTTTCACAATCTTTCACTCTTCATCTCCAACCACCTACTGTTACCTGTGGTTCAAATAGTTGTTGTGGCAGACACTTGTTAAAGATCTGACAGCACATTACTGAAACTCCACAATACAACGGAAAGAATGGTGAAAACTTTCACAATGTGTTACCTATCAATCGCATCCAATCATCACAATAGTTAAGTTAGAATAGAATAAAATCTTAAGGAATTCAAAATCACTGAAAACAGACTGGATAAGTCATATTCTCTAATGTAAAGTAGGACTCCCAGTTGTGTTTTAACATTAGGTAGCATGTTTCACTCCTTAGAGGTAACAGTCAGTTTTCAACCCATTTGGGCAAAATTGAATCATTTGTGTATTGTTCAAAGCCTGCCAGCTTCTCTTACATTGTCCTGTATAGATGATGACTTCTAAGAAATCCTTTTTTTCCCAACCAGATATTTCCAAAATGCTCTGAGCTAAATGGCTCTTTCTTCTGCAACAGCCATCAGAGACATTTCAAGAACCTTATCTTCAGCCACAGACAGCCTTTTCTCTCTGTTTTTTGCCATCCTGTCACTTACTTTCCTTTTCTTTTATTTATTCTTCTCTTTCATACATTTGTCCTTCCAGACACTTGTCTTAGAATTTAATGAAGCTTAATCTAATTAATGGTTACTCATTTGTCATGAATTACAATTGGATTTCATTATCAAGGTCTATTAAGGCGGTTCTGACATGAGTTAATGTATATCACAGTGATGTTCTTTCCAAAGCTATGTTGAGTAAACAGCTTTACATAATGGGTCCTCCATCTATTAGTTCAGCTAACATCACTAAAAACAAAGCAATCAAGCAGCAAAAATAAATAGTAAGCAGAATTACATCTTCTTAGTCTTGACCCCCCCAACCAAAGTCAATAACACACTTCAAGTATATACCTGTGGAAAATACTAAAACATCACAGACTGAACGAGGCCCAGATAAGATGGAATTTAATTTCTGAAATTATTGTATAAAACTGACATATTGCATAAACATCCATATATGTTCTGAAACTATTTGTTTAGACCTTGATTCTGAAATTGATGGCTGTTCACTCATTATTTATCTTAATCAGTTTATATAATGAGATTTTACCCAAAAAAAGAGGTTTTGAAATATTTTACCAGGTTTTGCTATCCTTATACTTTCCACAAAGTGTCAAGGTTGCAGTGCCACTACACCTGGGGGGTGCCAGGGTGAGAGCACAGCCCTGCAGCACTGTTGGCTCCTCTGTATATCACAAGAGGCAAGGGCAGTGGCAGGTCAAGGGTACTTGTCCTCTGGGATGATCAGCCTCCCTGGACCTAGCACATAATTCAGTTTTAGTGACCAAAGCTTACAAAGAATCCATGCTGGTGATAAGCTTACTGATATTGATCACCGTAATGAACTGGGTTTTCTAAGTCACAGTCACTAAATCAGAGTTATACACTAGTTGCTGCGCAGCTAGTTTCACTGAGGAGCAGGTAATACAATAATTTCTACTGAATATTTTTAAGACTCTCATCTGAAAAACTGTATTCAAACAACTGTTAAATAACCCAGCCTGAATTTTACCTGTGACATACTTCATCCTGAGAGCAGGCTCTTGAAAAGCATATTTAAAAGTTCTTTTGCATATTGATCTGAATATTTTAATGACATCTTTGTGTTTTAATTCAAAATGGAATTTCATTCCATGAAACTTAACAAAAAAAACCAAGTGCCAGTCTTCTAATCAATCTGAAAGTAGAAAGACCCATAATTGATCTGTGAGCACAAAGGCATTGCTAGGACAGATGCTTCTTGAAACAAATTGAGCTCAGTTCAGTTTTGAACATTAATAAGTAAAATTGGAATTTATGATAAAATCAACTATTTATCTAATAAGTAGGACTCCTTTCTACTTTCAGAAATTCGTGAGTTTGTGAACGTATTCCAGTCCTGCTCAAACGGTTTTCCTGTATGAGCAAGTTTATGGAACCAGAAGTCTTCAATCAGCTTCAGATATTAAACTCTTTCACAATGCATCTTCATACTTAGTCCTTCGCTGTATTAAAACCTAATTTAAAAAACTGATGAAGTAAACTCTGTAGTTATTGTAAGAACAGCCCCAGAACCCTTATGCACAGGACAACAAGGGCTCTACCGAAGAGTTTATGCTTACACGATCACTGTGTCAAATGTAAGGTAACGAGTGAATGTTACGTCTTTTCAAATGAGTCAAGGCAGCTTCCAAGTGGCTCAGTAAAGCACAGCCTTGTGACAGTGACTGCTCAAAAATTCATCCATACTTCCTCTTCTTAGTAGCCATGCTCTGCTAATGAGTTTTGAATAGCAAAGCACAATATCAGTATTACATTATTTAAAAGGCAAATATCTAGGCCCAGTAAAGCAAAAGCATGAAGTACATATTCTATGTACTCTCAGCCACTGAGTCACAGCCTTTGTGATATTTTCAAATCATAAGCAAAAATTAGTTCTTAAGTCTAATTTTATAGCGTAGTGCTCTACACCGTGGCCATTTGTTTGGAGGGAAAGAGGCTCCACTTCAGGGAATCACTAAAGGCTTCCATCCACGTAGAAGCTAATCTTGAAATCCAGGGCTTTCCTGAATCGGAGCTGCAGTCATTACAGAAAACATTCCCCCTGTGAGAAGGGGCCACAGAGATAGCTTCAGCCATTGGACTCTCAGAGCTTCCCCAGGTATGGCAGGGACACTCCAGTCCCACTGCTTGCACGCTCAGCCATGGGGGAGCCTGCCTGAACACGCACCAAACCTGGAAACAGATAAATGAAGAATTAATTGAAGTAAAAGCATTCTGCATTTAGTTACTCACTGGAGGAAAAAGGTAAGAGCAGGAATAGAGTTCTTATTTATAATAGAAGCTGAACCATTGTAACAGAAAAGTAGAATGGTGGCAACATGAAAAAGCTCCTGCACTAAGAGCACTAAAACATGATTTTCTTTTCAGCCTTGTGGTTGATTTCATCATATATGCACTGAACTTTCACATACACCCATAGCTAAGCCTTTCAGAAGGACACCCATTTGCTTCAAGCAGTGAAAACATCAGTTAAGTCAGTGAGGCTGGAACACACAATCTACAAAAATGTAAAGACATAAAAAGATGGAATTTAGCTTTTTAAAACTTGCATTTTCCAGCACCATCCTCAAATACTGAGGATCCTTAGGAAAATACAGTTAGCCTTCTTATACTGCTAACTGCAGGCACATCTTTACCTCCCTCCTTTCTAGTTGTCGCTTCCTCTCTGCTCTCATCCATTTAATGGCATATACATGAGCTTGCAAGATGTATCTGACTCTCAGTCACATATGCAGGCATTAATGCCAAATACTAAGAAAAGCATTCTGTGTCACTGTGCACTTCATGCCACGTTTGCATAAACTCTTCTTTATGTGATGAACTAAGTGTTTATTTAAGTTCGGCATGATTGTGCTTTAAGAATTTATTCTTCCTAATAAAAAAACCCCACTGCTCAGATATTTTCCTGATTTGAGGCAAAATAATTTTCATTCTCAAAGGAATTAAACACCGTGGTTTGCTGAACTGGCATGTGAGGTGGGGACTGAGGGGCTGATCTAACTTCGCCACAGAAATATTAACAAGGAGATGGGCAATGGGAAAAATCCCCAGACAGCTACATGAGCTGAGTGATCATTTCCTCTTGAACTTGCTCACAGTGACAATTTAAGCAGCTGAGTCTCACTGACTCCAAAGTTAATGAAAATCTCCTGTAACTACTCTCATGCAAAATTCATTTTCAGTGATATTTGCAGCTGCCAGGGTTGTTAGTCATAGCAGAGACAGTACTAAGGAACCTATGTGAAAGAGCTCAGCTAGTTTGTGCTAAAATCGTGTAATTTGTATTATCCTGCTCACCTTTCCAACTGTTTGCATCTTGTCCCATCTTTCTGTTTAGTTTTATAGCTTGAGTCTTAGTTCTCCCATAAACATATGTTCATACTGCACTAGGTATCAGGGAAATCACTCTTTTTTCATGTGATCATACTGCTAATAGTACAAATTAGTCTAAAATATAAAAATTTGACCTATCCAGAAGAGCTTGGATATCAAGTATTTATACTCAGCAAAAACTGCTTCAATTCATTTTATGAGGAAAGGGAGAATATGCAAACAAATTACTGACTTAACATGAGTACATCTCTGTGTACAGACACTGGAAAAACAGGCTGAATTAACCAAATATATTTCTCCTTAAATTATTGATTAAGGTTTGTCCTGGTTTCGGCTGGGACAGAGTTAATTTTCTCATGTTCCTGTTTCAAAAATGCTGCAATTTGCCTTTTCCAATTCAACACACTTCATCAAGTAATAAAAGCACCAACAGAACAAAGGAGCTAAAGCTGAATTCTTTAAGAAAAGGCTGATGTATAGTAGGCTAAACAATATTCAGATCAAGCTAAATTTGCATTTCAGCCATTTACAAACAGGGTGTAATTCCTCAGGTTTCACTCAGATCTCATACACAGTGAGGTGTGGAAGAAAACACCCAAATATTAGTATTCTAGAGTTCCCACATTATCTAGAAATGGTAAAGGTAAGGGTTGAATAGGCAGTTTCTTTTCTTTGATTTTTTTTTTGGTTAGTCCATATTTTTCATAACAGTAGTTACTGATCTTTTCCTTGTGCTCTTTTCTGCTTAGCAAATTTTTCATTTCTGCTGTAAAATTATTTTGAATCAAAATTTAGTAGTCACTCTTTCAGACATCCTTGCAAGCTACTGTGTTTCTCTCCATTATCTTCTTATATAAGCACACTTGACAATGTGTTTGCTGCTATATGAAACACAGGAGTCTGAACTCTTTACAGTGGCAGCACAAAACATGCTATGCATAAAAAGCAAAGGAAAATCCATAACATAGCACCTTTAATGCAGTGCTGTCTATTCAGTTATCACTTTCTAGCATGTTCTAGGTCAAACACTTTCTCTACGTCTTGAAGATATGGGGTTTCATTTAAAGAAATTCTGTATTCATGGGGGGAGACTGGAACTGAAGTGGCCACACTTGTATTCTTGGCTTTATCATCAGCTTTCTTTTTGTTTTTCTGTTCCTCAGCAGAGATTGATACAATCTCTGTCTAATTAAGAGAGGCTAAGCAGTTTCATAGATCCTTTATTCCTAGGACTTTGTGTGATGTATTTGGTAGTGCTAAACGGAGAGCTCTTGCCTCAAAGTTGCTCTTAGTCAACTTTGCCTACCCATGCTTTTCTCCAGTAAATCCACACCTGAGCAATGAGGAGATCCACCCACCTCCAGGTAGGCTGCTACAGCCACACTGAGGTCCAAGGCCAGGAGCAGGCTCAGGACTTGATGTCAGTACAACTGTATTGCTGTGACAGTAGCCAAGTCCATAAGCTGTGTGTCTCAGCAGGATCAAGTAGCTGAAGTAAAGCACCACCCTGACACACCTCTACTTGTCCTGAGTTTAGGCCAGTTCCTCCTCTGCATTGGACCCTCTCCACCCTGTAGACCTGGTTTGACAATGAGTGACGGGAAAAAAGCATCGCTCTGTTGTAGCCATCTGAGAACCAAATGTCCTTTTCTCATCGCTGAAATACAGATACAAGTCCTTTCTCAAGTGCTTTGACTAAAAAGCCCAGTATAAATTCTTAGTTTCATTATATTTCAAAGTTGGCAGGAGTTGTGGTAGATGTCATTACTATGCAGTCATACCACATCTTTTCCATCGTACCATATCTTCCAGCCACTTTCCAAGCCATGTTTGCTTAAGCTGCACCCTTCTTCACCTTGTACCCACTATGCATTCCTGTCAGCTCACCCCTGGCTGAGGTGTTTCCAGTTGCCAATGCCATTGCTATACAGTTGCTACTACTAAAGCAAGGAAGGATGAATACCAGGATAAACAGACTTGTCATGAATATTGGTTATTATGTACAGAAAGGAAAACATTGAAGTGATCTAAACAAATATGTCTTTTCTGTAGGAAAGAAAATCAGTGTAGGAGAATTAGTGTGTAAATGTTGCTCTGGAGAACTAAGCTCGTGTGTAAAATCATCTAACATTTTACACAATAAGTTTACGCAATCCATAAGTTGCAAATACTCCTTTAGAGATTTCAAAAGGACCTTCATGTTTTTTAACAAGCTAGAACATTTGGGATCTTTCACAGCTGTTAAAGGATCTTCAACATGGTATTTCACAATAAGTTGAGCTACATAATATGATTCATTAAGATGTTCCTGTGCACAGAACTATTAAAATGGGTAGTCAACTTTTTAAAATGAATGGTTTAACCCATTTGTGCAAAGTGTCTCAGCATTCTTATCCAACTGATCTTAAAAGAACCTCTTGAACCTGAAAAATCTTCTGACTTCTTTTCTGCAGAGTGAACAAGCTGTGCACATTTTGTTTAGTGCTTGGGGCTTAACTGCATGAAAATACACAGGGACAGTAATATGCAGTCATTAAACTGCATTAAATCCCTCTAGGAACACTCTTATTCTGAATTCAAGTTGCTTTGTTCCAACTAACTTATCTCACTTCCAAAATAAACTGAAATAAAACAAATCAAGGCAATTAAAAATAATTCTAAATTAAGGCCACTTTATTGCTGTACATACAGAGATATGTACAATTATGCGATTTAGGATACTGACTGAAATGTTAATTTGAACATATTTCTCTAAGTGTCTATCTGTAGACAAGCCCAGAGTGATACCCAGGCTATTTACTCACCATTGTACTAAATAAGAGAATTTCCATTTATTTTAATTTGCTTGCAGTGAAATTTATAAAAGAAAGGGACCACTGATATAATACCATGTATTCATTTTTATAAGTAAAATTTAAGACATGAGCAACATAACAAAAGACTGAACTGCAGAAAAACTCTGGCCAAGATTTGCAAACATGGTTGTCTAAATTAAGCCATCATGTCCAAAAAAAGCTGTTATCAATATCTATTTAAGAGGTCTCTAGCATATTCAAATCCCATTTTATTTTGATCATGTTCAAGATGCGTGCCCACCTTACCTCCCTTCAAAATTAGCTAGTTAACCTGGAGTAATAAAGGTTTTCAACATCCATAGGTGTCTTAAAATAATGACCTGAAATAACTGGCTGATAGCGGGCAAAGCAGCAGCTCGCAGCAGAGGTGGTTTTTGCAGGGTAAACGGGTGTGCAGCGGTCTGCCTGGAGGAGACAAGAAGCCCCGAGGCTGATGCCTCACTCAGGTGGTGTAGCCATCCCCCACAGGGCAACCACCCTTCTCCACATGCAGCTCCTGAAGCTGGACACCACCATGGAGGTCTCAGGCCACAGTGGACTCCTGGTGCTCCTCACTGGGCCAGCAAAGGTGAGGATGGCCTCAGCTGTTGGAAGGGAGCTCTGCTAGGTGGCCTGCAGCATCAGGCATGAAAGCTGCAGGAAGGGGCAAACAGCTTCCCTCCATCAGGGATGATGATGAACAAGCAATTGGGAGGACACTCACAGAGCCTCTGCAAAAGCAAAAGCCTAAGCTCCGAAAGAGTGAGGAGAGTGGTATGGAGTGGTTAAGGAGGCAAAGGAGGAACATCACAAGGACACAGATCCCCCAGGAGGGGGGAAGCTGAGAGCATGTGTTTTGGGGCAGCTGGCTTCCTTCTCTCTGCAGCTCTTCAGCCAGGGAACAGTGTCAGAGCTTCAGTCACAGATGAGAAGGAACCACTACCATCAGGGCCAGAAACCTCAGGTCTTCTGATTAGGACTACCACTGTGAAGAAGAAGAGATAGTGAGGAGAAACTTACTGTGCAAGACAAGTGGGAGTTTTGGCAAAAGCCCTGCTTTGCTAAGGAGCTTCTCTATGAGCAAAAATATAACAAAATATTTTAACCTCAGGCTTCACAAGCAAAGCCTGCTCCTGGACCTCTGCACATACATGTTTAGTTAGGAAAGACTATGGGAAGCAACAAGTTACAGGCATCTTAGATAAACTGGATGCATTCACATCCATGGGACTGCATCGGATTTACCTACCCATGGGTGCTGAAAAAAATGACCACCATGATTGAAGTGCTGCTACCTGTAATTTTTTTTTTTTTTAAAGTGACACTCAAAGAGGTCACTTACAGCTGTAAGAAGGCTAACTAAACACACATCTTTAAAAAACATAGAAAAAGAACCTGGGGAACTGTTGGCTGCTTAGCCCCATCTCAGTCACTAGGAGGAGACTGGAGTACATCCCCTTGGAATCAATTTCCAGGCACACAAAGGACAAAAAGGCAATTTCAAACAGTGACAGGAACCCCTTTACCAAGGGAACATTGTGCTTGACAAGGACATTGCACAGTCACAGAATGGCTGAGGCTGGAGGGCACCTCTGGAGATTATCTAGTCCAACACCCTGCTCTGGAGCAGGTTGCCCAGGACCATGTGCAGTCAGGTTTTGAGCATCTCCAAGGATGGTCACGACCTCTCTGGCAACCTGTTCCAGTGTTTGATCATGCTTAAAGTAAAAGTTTTTTCTCATGTTTAAATGAAATTACTTATATTTCAAGTGGTGCCCATTGCCCCTTGTCCTGTCACTGGATACCACTGAGAAAAGCCTAGCTTTGGCTTCTTTACTCCCCTCCATTAGTATTTATATACATTGATGAGATTCCTTCTGAGCCTTCTCTTCTCCAGGCTGAACAGTCCCAGCTCTCTCAGCCTTTCCTCATATGATCATCTTTGCTGCCCTTCAGTGGACTCTCTCCAGCATGCCCATGTCTCTCTTGTACTCAGAATGCAACACCCCAGATGTGTCTCCTGTTGGCCCATTTCTCCAGCCTGTAGAGGTCTCTCTGGATGGCAGCATGACTCTCTGGTATATCAGTCACTCCTCCCATGATGATAGCAGTCATCAGCTTAAACTGATGGGTATAATAGGATAAATTTGCATCTACTTTAACACTGCTAGTTTTTTATAAATTAGTTTACACACAAGGAATTTTTTCTGCTTTTTTGTTTAATAATCAGTAACATAGTCAATATGCATACCTTTAAGTATAATCTTTTGATATACAAGGACTACAAAATACCTTTTTGCATCTTCAGAAGCCAAGTCTCTACGCAAAAAATTATGTATAGATTCTGTCTTGATCAAAGTCCTTCCCCTATTCAGTGTCCATATTGCAAAGTATGCAGAGGAAGATTACTGACTCTACCCTGTTTGCAATTAATAGAATCACTATATCAGCGTCATTTGGGGGGGAGGGGGAGGAGAGAAAAAGAAAAAGACATATATGAGAGTCAGAAAGTGATGCATATTTTGTTTACAACCTACAAATCCTATAATTTTAACCTAAAAATAGTAATTCATAGCAGAAGGTCACTTAGAATGTAGATCTATGCAACAGATCATAGAAAACAGATTCTGCATGCATTTTTTGCTAATAGAGAAGGATGGAATTCTAGTGTCAAATTAGAGCCCTTCTAATAGAAATTAGGAAAAAAAAAAAAGGTTATTTTTGTAAGAACTGAAACATCCTCTTCATTTTATTTTTAATCCCTAATATATTTTCATGCATTGCTGCAAGAAATCTCAAAGTTTCAGACTTGTTTCAATGTGTTAACATTTATCAGACATTTTCTAGAAAAGCTCAGAGAATTTGAAGGCAGCAAGCGTACTCAAAAATAAAAGCTCAAACCTCTCTCCATTCTCCATAGAGAACTGAGAAATTTCACAAGGCTCTTTAAAGTACATGACTAGTACCAGCATAGATATGACTAAGCCAAGAAAAACAGATTTAAGTGAGGCTCACACCATCCTTGTGGGTAGAATTGAAATGCAGACTATAACTCAGGTTATAGGTAGATGATCCTATAGGTCAGAGATGATCCTAGATGCTAACAAGGAACAAGGGATTCAAACCTGAATGCTCAGAGTGAACATTTTCATGCACTAGGAGGAAAGCGTTAGAAACAAAGAGTATGTGTTAGGAAACTATTGTCTCTCAGACATTCTATTTTATTAGTCTCCTATACTTTGTTTTCATTTATACCTATTCCTTTATATTTCTGTAGTTAAGGGTTTTTTTTTTCCTAGACCCAAGCAGATAATATCTATCTTTATCCTTCGGCTTTGTCTTAAATAACTAACTTGCTAAGTCAGTGTTGCTCCTCTTCATTTGGCTCTAATTATACCTTGAAAATGAAAGGAGAGGTGATGTGGGGGGATGGAAGAAAAGCAAAGGAAAAGCTTTGTGTATTAAATACAGTTAACTACAGTACAACCCAAAATGGCAGTTTATTGACAGATGGACAAATGTAATTGCAGGTCCCAAGGGCTGCAATTCAAATTAGATTTAACATTATAGGGGATGACAAGGAATTACTCTTATCAGCATACGTGCCTGTGCTGTGTTTGCTGTTACATATGCCTCTTTTCAGCTGGCTGGCTTTTAAATATATGAAGTTGCAAGAACATTCGCAGTATAGCTGGGTGACAGCACCAAAAAAATTAATTTAAAAGTAGCAAAATGAACTTTCGTCTTGCACGTGGAGAGATCGTTCCAGGAGCCCAGACAGAGACAAAAAGTGATCTGTGGGTGAAGCAGGCGAAAGGTGTCCTTAGAGAGTACCCAGCGCATTGCAAAAAGCTGGAAACGCACTGTGTTCGGCAGTACACTTTGGTGACTCCTGGAAGATAGGCACAAGCCTGAATATAACAGTTCAGTGATGAAACAGAAGGTAATATCTCAGGGCATGTGCAGGGGAGGAGACATTAGAGACATGCCAGTTGTTCAGAAGGAAAGAAAAAAAAAGGAGCACAGTGGGGAGAGGGCACTAAGCTCTTGAGCCTTGCTGATGAGAAGGTCCAATAGAAACATGTTTCCTGGACTGTCGCTTCTTTGTGGGCTTAGGATTCTATTTTGTCATTTTAAGTTGAGACCTTTAACACTAACAGATTGGGTATGCAGGTGGAGAAAGGGAGGAATGACGTGAAGAGGCCAGACACACGGAGTGTGTAGACAGCTGACAAAGACCTCAGTAGGACATGAGTAGATGAAGTCATTAAAACACTGGCAACAGAGGAAGGAAAAATGGATCAAAAGCAACAACCTGAGCTTCGGAAGAAGTCGTACCAAAACTGTGAGATGTAAATGTATCGCATTAATGGACTGAGACATACATTCTATATAAAATAGTGTAAGCGCATATTAAATACCCTGCGATTACCATGCACATTGAGAAACTGCTAATCTGTTAAAATCAGAAAATACCATTAAATAAACTAATTCAAAAGCTTTCTAAAAGGTTTTCTAACATGTATACACACATTTGTGCATCATCAAATCACTCCATGTAAACATAATTTTGAAATTTCAGCCCAGCTGGTGCCTTTATCTCTGAGGAGGGTTTTTTGTGGGATTTGGGTGGGGGATTTTTTTTTGTGACATCTGTCACTGGTTTTACAACGTTTTTCAGAATAGACTTGTAATTGGAGGTACATTAATCTAGAATTCCCAGACTAAGATATATAAGTGAACTATAATTGTAGAAAGTGTTGAGTGGTTGTCTCTGAAATACAGCCCTGCTAAGGTGTATCAAGCGAGGATCTGTGAAAGTTGTCTCATTTCTGAAACTCTTGTCCAAGGAGTTTCATCTGTTTCAAAGCAGGGTCTTGAGGAGGGCCTGTAAACGAGGGGAGAAGAACAGAGATCCAGATGTCAGAGTTTGTAAGACTGAGGGATTGTTTTCTTGTCTACAAGATGGTCATAAATGAATGGCAGTCCACCAATAGCTGCATGCACTGCTTTCAACTGGTTTCCCCTGCCCTAAGCCATGGATTTCTCTTCCATCCCTTGGGCTCACTTCCTATTCCTTTCACACTTCATTTTACATGACGTTGTTACAGAGGGACAAGTCCTAACCCTTAAACAGTTTCAATGCCTTTATTTGGTTATAGCATGAAATACTGAGAAGGAGATGAGATTTGATGAAGAATTTTGACTTCAGAAGGCTTGTAAATACCTCATGGAGGCAGCTTACACAACCATACCTTACAACATTGCACACGCTCTGTTGAATGCCCTGATTTTGAAACAGGCTGCCCAACAGATTTTGAAAGGGCTGAAGTGAATTTAGATGTGAAAAATCCTTAAAAAATAGACCTTAAAGCTTCTTTAGTCCAAATAGCACTTCATCCTGCCTGTACTCACTTGATATACATGAAGCAAGGTTTTTCTAAAAGAATGTAGTCTGGGAGTCACATGTAATCTTTCCATACTGACTAAATCCCTCCACCTTACCAAATGTAACTTTTTTTTTTCAAACCTTCCTCTCTTGAAACCTCCCATATGTTGCTTTTTAAGGAAAAGAAAAACTATCATTCAAAGCAAGTCACTTCACCCTTGTTTTGTTCACCTCTGAAACATTTTTCCTTTTGAACAGAACATAGTGCTTCAGCTCTCAAAAATCTAGCCAGGCCATTTCATCTGTCTGAAACAGCTCTAACACCTTGCTGTGTGATCCATTTCTATTCCCATTAAATTTCCACTGAGTCAAGACTGCCGTCTGTGCCATACAGGCGCAGAAGAAGCCCAGCTACAGCTAATAGTGCTATCCTCAGTAAGACCCCAAGTAATTCTTCTCCAGATTGGTTCTCCCTTGCTTTTAGGAGACTTCTGCATTAAAAACACATTTCTCCTAAATTTTGTATTATATTGTAATGTTTTGAAGCAAATCTTATATGAAAATCTCTAACTGAGGTCTTTATAATGCAACCTGTACAGCTATGCCATCTCACACTCATTTCTGTTACTTAAAGGTCCTGCAAGACTCTATGGCTGTATTGGGTTTGCGTGACAAGGTTTTGGTAGCAGGGGGGCTACAGGGGCGCTTCTGTGAGAAGCTGCTAGAAGCTTGCCCTATGTCTGATAGAGCCAATGCCAGCCGGCTCCAAGATGAACCCGCTGCTGGCCAAGGCCAAGCCCATCAGCAACGGTGGTAGCGCCTCCGGGATAACGTATCTAAGAAGGGGAAAAGTTACTGCACAGCAGCAATTGCAGCCAGAGAGAGGAGTGACAATTGTGAGAGAAACAACTCTGCAGACACCAAGGTCAGTGAAGAAGGAGGGGGAGGAGGTGCTCCAGGCACCGCAGCAGAGATTCCCCTGCAGCCCATGGTGAAGACCAAGGTGAGGCAGGCTGTCCCCCTGCAACCCATGGAGGTCCATGGTGGAACAGATATCCACCTGCAGCCTGTGGAGGACACCATGCTAGAGCAGTTGGATGCCCAAAGGAGGCTGTGACCCCGTGGGAAGCCCGCGCTGGAGCAGGCTCCTGGCAGGACCTGTGGACCCGTGGAGAGAGGAGCCCACACTGGAGTAGGTTTGCTGGCAGGACCTGTGACCCCGTGGGGGACCCAGGCTGGAGCAGTCTGTTCCTGAAGGACTGCACCCCGTGGATGGGACCCACACTGGAGCAGTTTGTGAAGAACTGCAGCCCATGGGAAGGCCTCACATTGGAGAAGTTCATGGAGGACTGTCTCCCGTGGGAGGGACCCCATGCTGGAGCAGGGGAAGAGTGTGAGGAGTCCTCCCCCTGAGGAGGAAGGAGCGGCAGAGACAACGTGTGATGAACTGACCGAAACCCCCATTCCCCATCCCCCTGCGCTTGCTCGGGGTGGGGAGGAGGTAGAGAAAATCGGGAGTAAAGTTAAGCCCAGGAAGAAGGGAGGGGTGGGGGGAAGGTGTTTTAAGATTTAGTTTTTATTTCTCATTACCCTACTCTGATTTGACTGGTAATAAATTAAATTAATTTTTTTTCCCCAAGTGGAGTCTGTTTTGCCTGTGACAGTAATTGGGAGTGATCTCCCTGTCCTTATCTCAACCTACGAGCCTTTCATTATATTTTCTCTCCCCTGTCCAGCTGAGGAGGGGAGTGATGGAGAGGCTTTGGTGGGCACCTGGCGTCCAGCCAGGGTCAACCCACCGCAACGGCTAATGATATGAAATCCCTTATCACTGCTGCAGAGAGGGAGTTTGGCACACTGTGGTGGAGCGCGTGTCACTTGTATAGTTCTTGGGAACAAGCCTACAAACCTTTCCAGATAGTTTCTTTATTATTTTATGGTTTTAGCTCACTTTTCAACTCCTGTAACAAACTGTCCTGATGCAAACTATATGTCAGCATAGGTATAGGGATAAAAATGCATTCAAATATTGAAGATGATATATCCAATTTTTTTTTTTTTACTCCGAAGTAGATTAGACATGACAGTATTTAGTGTGAAATATTGTAGAGGTGGGAACCAAGACACCCATATGTAGACAGAAGCCCAGACTTTCACTTAGAGTTAGCAACCATTCAGCACTGACTCAAACCAACAGATTTCCTTGTTGTCTGCTTTTTGTTAGTTTGTTGTTGACTTCCATGAGAAATGGAGATAAATCTGGGGGCAGCCTATTCCTTCTGATTTACGTAACACAGAGACTGTTCATTCAGCAAAGGAAGACTTGACAAAAAGAAGCACTAATTGAGAATTACTAAGTTTTGTGCAGTGATTGAGCTCTGAACACGTTTATATAGCTGCCTGGAGCTGTGCTAGTTTGAGGAATGGAGAGTCACAGGTTGGCATTCTCATCTTGAATGAGTGAGGAAGGTTTGAGCAAGAGAAACTGTGCCAACATATTGTTTAACATTTGTCCCTTCTTCAACAGGGACCTGACTTTTAGTGAGGGGTTCCCATGCCGTTATAATAAAACAAACATTACCATTCCCCAGTGCTGCTGCTGCTACAAAGGTGATGTGGATGAGAGCTTCCCTGATTCCTGAAATAAAAGACAAGAACTTGCACAGACATATCCATAAGGAGAATGAGGAAAAGAAGAAAAATCCTGTCCTCCATGGGTAGCACAGCCTGTGAGCTCTTTTATCAGTCGAAAGGACCTTCAGCTCTTCATCTGCCTGTGAAGGACAATGTTTTATTCTGTGAATGCCGCTAAAAGAAAAAGATCCTTGAGAAGTAAAGATTTTCCACTTCATGGCAGTCCTTCCTTGTGGGAAATTGAAAATGTGCAGTGAGAGGAGACTGAGGGGAACAAAAGCTGCAAGAGAAGAAAGAGGGAAGCTGGAGTCAAGAAAACAGAAATGAAGCCAGAAAGATGCAATAAATGTGGAGAGAAAGAAAGGTAATGAAATATAACATTAGAATGAAAGAACAAACCTTAGAACGAACTGAAAATTGTGGGCCGAATTAGTTGCAAACAAGCATGTTCAAACCAAGGGAGAGAGATACGGATGATGAAAAGAGAGAATAATGGGGATAAAAAAGTAAAAAAAAACCAAAAAGGCCCACTATAAATTGTGTAAAATTTGCTTGCAACATATTTGTGGTCATCACCTGTCCTGGTGTCTTCACATCAGGAGTGTCCACAGAGAAGGGACTGTGCCATTTGGCCCTCCCCTATGGCTGCCTGAAGGTTAGTGCTTAGCTGAACGGGTGCAGGACTGAAAATGATGTGACCCTGTGCTGGGCCTCCCTCCAACAAAGAGAATGCAAGTAAAAATCAGCAGCAGAAGCAAAATATGTATTTCAGTCTTCGACATCCTTTTCTGACCCCTCTGTTGAATTAGCTTTTAGAATGAGCTGTGGACCGGACCTCACCCACAGCTACTGCAACCACAACAGTTCATTTCAATAAATAAATCTCTTCTCCCTCCTGCCCCAAAGTGCTTCTGTCTCACACAAAAGATTGTCAAACTTGGAATTTTCTTTAGAACAACCCCTTACAGCTAACAGGTAATGCAATATTACTAAAGCTTTTCATTTTCAGCACTATTTCCCTTGTTTTTCCATCTATTTAATTTAAAAAAAAAGAAACATAAAATACATTCAGCAGTGACTGTGGCAGCAGACCAAAGCAATTTGAAATCTTATTACTAAAATTAACTGTTGATTGCCCATTGGTAGAACCTCATTAACACTTCAATACTCGGGCTCCACATATTTTACCAAAATCAATGCAACAGGCCATATAGACAGAAAACTCATCCTTTTTCCTGCCTTGCAAAAGATCTTGCACGCATTTACCCCTGAAGTGAGCACGATAGTGCTCTGCAGAGGCCCTGGCGTGCTTTAGATAGGGCCATGCCTCCCAATGCCACCACGGCGTCCCTGCTTGCACTGGCCAGCCCTGACTGCCAGCTCCCCTGCACAGAGAGCATCCAAAGCACAATCCAGTTCTTTGCTCCAAACTAGATAAAAGCACATTTCTTTTCTCCAGGGTGTTTTGTTCTAAGTAAACGCTATCCCCAGAGTATTGTAACTGCAACAACAAATCTCTGAATGCTGAATTTTGTAAAGGGCATTTGGAGACATGTGTGTTTTAAGCACTCAAAACAATTCAAATCCTGGCACATTTAGTTGGATCACACAACAGCAAAGCAACTTGCCAGTCCATTATTTTTGCAAAAACTTTGAAGACCCAAACAAGACCTCAAAGACCCAGAGGCAAAGAATTTCATTATGGAATGAGTAGAGATGCTTTCAAGATGCACTGATTACCATAAATACAGCAGGTAAATAAACTAGGCAATTTGCCTGTGGTCTAATGAAAACAGGCAGCCAGTTTTATTTGCGAGTTCACTGGATGTGCTGATAAAATCTTGCCTGATATACCACTAAGCTATTACAAAATGAATTAAAATACCTCATTAAAATTAAATATTTTCCTTGTCTATGAAGAGAGGTTTTTCTAAGATGAACTATTGCAAGAAGAGCAATCCTATGCTGTAGGCTTTACAGTGATCGGTGAAGCAACACAGTAAAGTTTTTCACTCAACAACACTGACCCAGTCGATAAGAAAGCAAAAAAACACGAGTGAATTCTCTTTTGGATTTGCAACAACAATATGCAAGAGGAGAACATTTTGCTCTTCATTTAAGTGTCCACTTCTCTGCCTCCCGACATGCCCTCATTCTCAGACACTGGCTTAATGCAATGCAGGTTGCATGATTAAACCTGAAGAAGTCCATCAAGTTCTATTGATTTATTTTTTGGTAGATGGGTTTGTACGGCTCCTTAGACTGCACTTACCAAGTATTTTGGGAGAACTTAGATACACTCAGTCAGTGAATTTGGGCTGAAATCTTTGGAATTCACTTAGTTTAGAAAAAATGATTGAATCACAAGAGTCAAAAATAATTCTCTGGAAAAGGGAAAAAGCACTATAGAGTTCTTACAGATGGAATGAAACTCAGAAGTTACGTTCCTATTGCTAGGTAATCAGTTTGCAAGCCTATAGTCATAAAGCCTCTGCCAACCTTAACCTTACTTGCAATCTGATTATTCACATTTCACAGCTGATCCTTTCTGCAGGTTTGAGAACCTGATTTTTGTAGTCACTTTTCAAACCCAGGCTGTCCAATGCACAGCATATTAAAGGTAGGAAACAAACATTCATAAATATTTAGAATTTAATTGAACATTTCCTGAATGTAGCAACATTAATACATTTCTGGAAGAAAAATAATTGAGATCAAAGAAATAAACTGAAAAAAAATGGAAAAATATGCTCCAATAATAGAGGCATCTTTGTGTTTTTTCTACAGGTGTGAAAAAACTAAGTAAATTTCCTCATTTCAGATAACTCAAAGTATCTGGTTTTGGGGGTAAAACTCAGAATGTGTAACAGGAAATAAGCCACCATTAACACCCTGGAAAAGTTCATATTACTTTGCTCAAAAGAACCATTTTTAGGTAGACTATGACGATTGCTCAAAACACCACTCTATCAACATCACAAATACAGGTAAATACTCTTGCTGTGGGCACTTATCAACAAAGAAAGGCTTACATCCCTTTTTGGGGCATAGATACCAATAAACTCTGTGGAAATAATCAGCTTCATAGTCTTAGGTTCTCCCTATTAATTCAAGTCACGGTTTCACAACATGCTGATATGAAATGTGCTAAACCTGCATGAAGCAAGTTAACCTTACCATAAAGAGTCACCAGCTGCTGGCTGCTCTCAACGGCACATTGCAATACCTAACATAGACAAAGAGTCACGGAGAGAAGAGTTGACCTTTACTGAGGTATTATTTGGTTTATAAAGTCTATATGGCTAAAAACATACCCGGTCCCTGGCAGTACCATCTCCACCATGAAACATTCTAAAGATGACACTACAGTATTTTGTATTAAAACAACCCATCTTTTCTCATGGTTTTCTGTGAAAAACACACATGTCTGCATGCCTTCTGATATTTACTCTGGAAGACTATAAAGCCATACAAATATAAATAAATTGGCTTTTGATTTATAATAATTAGTTCAGACTCCTCTAAAACATTTTTTTTTAATAAACAGATTTCTGTAAATTATTAACCTGGAACACAGGAAACTATTAACAATATTAAATGCTTATACTTGCCAAGAAGTGTGACTTACCATTTGGTAAAACATAACGGGCATTCAGAATCACATCTAGAACTGGACTTCTCTCTTTTCTTGGATTACAAGCAATATTCTGAACTTTTTTCACATTCCAAATTGAAGCACAGAATTGAAGTCTCAAAAAGTTATTACAGATGAAGGTAAAATATCTAGCACTAGCCTAAGTTTCAAAACACATAGTTCTCTGAACAAAAAAAAAAAATCAATTAAAAAAGTAGAAGACCTGTTTACAATTTTTAAAACTTTTCAATATGAATGATCCTGTAATCATTTTGACACAATTTATGTCTCATAAACAGTTCTGGTTTTATGAAACAGCACTTCCAGCTAAAAAAATAAAAAATAAAAAATAAAAAAAATTAAATCTTGATCAGCTTTTGCACCAATCCTGCTCTTATACAGTTACATTTTATGAATCAGAGTCATAATCTCCTGGCTTTAATACTTTAGAAGTATCCTGTACTGTCTTTAAAACAGCTGGTTTTATTTTGTTTCCTTTCCATGAACTCTTGCCTGGTGTTCAGCATGTTACGTGTATGTTTATGCAATATTAACAGAAGCCTGTCATTACTGATTTGTATAGCAAGTGATTTGGTTACTCATTTCACTGAACTAACCCTTTCGTTTCTACACATCACGAGTTTGGGAAGATAGACAGTTCCTGTATATGAGAAACGTTATTTTAGTCCTGAAGGGAGGTAGCAAATTACTAGCTGATTACTTTAATGACATATTATGGGCTCAGATGTTATTGTATATAGTAACATTTTTCATAGTTCAAAGCCATTTTCATGAATACCATAGGGGAAACAGCTTTATTCAAACGATCTTTGCAATGGGTCACTTCTCTTGAATTTGGAACAGTCACCGGTGTGAGATACTGCTGGATTTTTTTCTACCTAACTTTTTTTGAGTGATGTGGCACAGAGGAAATAACTCTGCTCCTGGGTGACTCTTTCAGACAGGTTTGAAAGAGACAGTTAAAAAGATATACTATCTGTCCTACTACATCATTGTGGTTGAAATTTAATCTTGTGAATCATTTTTTTCCAGTAATTGAGGCAAATTTAAATCTAATATTAGCTGGTGTAAGTCTGCCATCAATAACTTGCGATGGAGTTGTATCTAATTATGCCAGGGCGAATCTGACCTTTGGTCTCATGGTTGGAAAATTATGTTTATTGTCATCTGATGTTGGTGAAAATGGTAGATACTTTAAGATGCCAATATGTACATAAGGAAAGAGTATGTGCACAGTAATGTTGACCTAGGATATTCTCAATAAATTCCTGCTGGAGGATAGGAAGATGTTCTCTTGTCTCCTCACCTTCTCTTCTTTTTGAGTTTATAGTTTCCTGCCTTTTCCAGCTTCTCTGGGAAAACCGTGTTCCCCTCACCTGCTTGCACCAGAAGTTCACAAAATGAGCAAGTTGGGACATCCCATTCCCCTTTTGCTCAAACTTTTCCTGTGTTAGTGTGCAATCCTTTCCAGCTGGACTCAAGCTGGTTCTCATATTTGTTAAGGAATAGAAATAATACATGAATGATATACTGGAATGAACTACCATGAACCTATTATTCTTCTATGCAGGAGTTCATGCTTCCTAAAATTTAATGGTGATCAAGAAACATTTGCATTGTTCAGCATAAAGGTAGTTTGCTAACCCATCCCTGCAAATTTTTCTATTTGTATTTATCACGAAGCTTGGCTGGCCACGTATCAGCAATTATTTCTGTTTCGCCTCGTTCAATTCTATACTAGCAATGACTAAGCAAAGACTGCCTCTTTATATAATTCTTTAATATAAATGTTAAAGATCTCAATAAACAATGCAGTTCATGTTATCCTATGGGACTTTGCTGGATCTGTTTCCAAATCTTAAGTAAGTTTTTTTCATTTCTTATCTTTGGAAGACTACATAATAGTTTAAATTAATCTTTCTAGAAGATAGGTATTTAGCCTATATTTTCCTTTCCTTAATTTTATGATCTAATTTCAAGTAATAACTCCTTTAGGTCTTTAAATTCCTATCCATTGTATGTTTTTATATTGCTCAAATACATTGATGCTGCACAGTTACCAGCACTTAATGGTATTTCTTCGTCCGAGCTAGTTACCATCTACTCAAACTAAGTAGTTTTTTTAATCATTTTCTGAAAAATCAATGCCTGCAACTCCTACCTCACTTGATTTGCTCTTCAATGAATATCCTTTACTGTGGGACAGTTGGTGTGCCCAGAACTTGCAGAAATTTAGCACAAGCTTGCTGGAATCACAGCAAAAGGACTGTGATGCCACCTGTGTGAAGGGCTGGCATATTTAGTTCTTGGATGTTGATTACAATGAAAGTATCATCCAAGTAAATGTTCTATACGCTGTACAAATCGAATTGGGGTAATTTTATTTTTAGTCAGTTATATTTTCAGCTCTCCCACAGCAGCGAAATACTCAGAGCTGGACTTCATTACAAAATGATATAAGGCTATCTAAGGCAAATGTATTGAATATGTGATTGGTCAGGCTGAACTGGCACCGCTGCTGACAGCAGCTATGGCTGATTCCTGGCGATCGTGTAAATAAATAAATAAATAGTAAGATAAAGAAAGAAAAGCAGTGTAGGCAGCAGGAACTTTCCTCACTGGAATTTTCCAGTGCGTACAGTAAGTAAGAAGCTGAGGCGCAGCACACATAGCCCAGCTGCTTCAATCTACTGATCCACTCCACTAACCACTAATGCAGACATAGCCATATGCATAGATCTTATTTGTGGTAGATCACCTTGAACAAAGAGGTTGAGTGCAAACTATGCAGACTGTATTTTGGTATGGTGGTCAGAGTGCTCTGGTGGGAGAAGCAGGTTTGAGCTGGTGAGTCTCACTTTCTTCCAGCAGCGTTTAACACAAGGCAGCTCCAGACGTACCTTTGTGTAACCAGTGCTGTAGTCTACCCTTTTGTCACATTTCCTTTTTTCAGCCTGAGTTTTTTTGTTTCAGCAAGAGAAAGCTTTAAGTGTTTCCATTTGTTTCAGGTTATGAGATCCAAAAGAGGCTGTTTTAGTTGATTTGATGTGGCTGCTGGGTCAAACAAAAATGTGATGACACTACCATATTCTAAGGGTCATGTGTTTTTCAGCTAGGACTTAATATCCTAAATCACTTAAGCATTTTTAAGGCATCTAGTCAGACAACTAAAAGCATCCTTGTAGCTACTGTTGGTTTGCATAAACATTTAATGTTTGTGTAGCTTAAAACACTATTATCTGAATAAATTAATTGAAATTCTAGCCGATTACTATGGCAATGGAAGTGTTACCTTTGATTTTGGAAGGGCAAGGATTTCACTCAAGATACAGAGGTTTTTCATACCATTAAGGTATAATTGTCATTCATAACAAGATCATTTGGATGCTTTTAAATACTTCTCTTGGTATTTCATTTTAGTTTAATTAATGCAAACATCTGCATATGTCAGTACAAATTAGATGAAGATTTTCCAATTTTATAAACAATTCACTATTATTATTTAGATAAACTATAAGTAAGAGGAAATGATGTGGTCAAAATAACAATTAGTTGAAGTAATGTGTTACTGAACTGAATTTATTGGCTTGATATACATTCCTTTCTGCAAAACTTCTAAGCGGAGTAAAACTGACAGTGTTGTACAAATTTTGTCAGGTATAAAATATTCATTTACCCTTTTCAGTCTTTTTTTAAATTATCTACCAAAAATATGTTTCATGCAGGTTTTGGTGCATCAGCTATGTACAAGAAGCTCATGGTAAGTCACACTGTACAATAAATCACTTGAAATTAGATTGAAATCTGAATAGGTTAAAGGAAGAAGTATTGAAAGAGCAGATGATTGAAAAGAAAAAGGTAGTGATTGTGTGATAGAGTCTGAGAAAAACACATGAGGAAAAAGTGCCAGATGTTAAGGAGGCTATAGCCAGGGATGGAACTGGGCCAGAATAAGAAGAAAAGTCACCAATTTTCAGGACTGTGCCCTTGTGTCAGCAGGTCATTTGGAGAAGTCGTGCCTGGCACTTTAAGAGAGCAGGTAGAAATTGAATGCAAGGGAAAAATGTACTTCAGAAGAATTCCTACCCCTGAAAGACCTTACCTGGAAAGCAGATCTGCCTATGTACCAAAAGCAATATTAGGTGCTAAGTATATTCAGGTGACTGAACACATTGGTCCAAGCACCAACAGTTTGCTTACCCTACTATTTCATTTGTATGTTCTTTCTAGAGAAGTGTTACCCTCTCATTTCTTTTTGTCCCTGGATTGCAAAATAACTGGAGAGACATGAATACAGAAGCAGTGACGTGTCATGTCATGGCTGATACAAACTGTGGTCTGTCTCCTGTGTTGTCCAGTAGGTGGTTATGGTCTTGGAGATGCTTAGGGAATTCAGGAGGTGGCTCAGCAGCTACTGAATGGGTCCCTAGGCCTGTATCCTGTTCAGTGAAAATGAAGCCATTTTATTGGCTCTCCTTACTCTTCACAAGTATGAAGGGTAGCACAAAATAATGGAAAACCTGTCCTGAAGTGTTTTCTCTAACAACATCCTTCATCCATCATTTAATCTGATTTTAGATTTCTCTTTTCTATTGTGTTCATTTAGCAGCTTTGCTAGTGCTTTGAAGTTTGAAGCAGTTCTGCAGTCATTTTATCATCGTATTTGGGGGAAAAAAACTTGCATTTTTTTAAGGAAGTAGTATAGTGTCTTCTCCTGGACCTCGCTCTATTTTTTAAAACAGCATTAGTCTTCTGCATGAGAGTAGCCCTTCATGCTAAATAAGTTTGAGCTGATCAGTCTCCAGGCTTGTTTTGAATAGGCCCACGAGAAGTATCTGTCACTCCTGCCACCTGATCACTTTAATAGGATTCTCAGTACTTGGGTCTGATCTCCAAACTAGTCCATTTGATTAAAGATAATTAGCACTTGAACATTTTCTGTTTAAAATCCTAATCAGCTGGGATATTTTGCACTGGCCATGGCTGCAGCAGCCTGTGTACTTCAGTTTTTGGTTCACAGATACACGGTACAAAAAGGAAGAGCCCAGCTTGTCTGGAGATTTCTGCCTGGAGAGTTTCTCTTGCAGGAAAATGATCTTTCTGCAAAGTAGCTGAAAGCTCTTTGCTGCTCTTGGTCAACAAAAACATTAAAGAAAGGAAATACAGTTGGTGCCAGTCAGCATGGTCTTACAGAAAACAGGTTTTGTCAAACATGCTTGATTTAATTCCTTCAGGAGACTACAAGTTTGGTCAATAAAGGTAACTGTGTAAATGTGATAGACATTGTAAGCTATTTGCCTTGGTGCCACATACATTCTGATAACAGTGAATTAGAGTGGGGCCAGCAAAGTATATTTCACATATATTAAGAGCCACCTAATAGACAGATCTTTTAAGTAATCATCAATCATTTCATGGACTTCATTACAGCAGGGTTCTCCTAGCAGATTACTCCTGAGGCTACCCAAAATTATTTGTTGTGATCTGGATAGAAGTACACTTACAATTTACAAAATATAAAGTTTTGGGGGGCCTAAAAATTCTCTGAATGAAGATTAGAAACCTGTACAGAGCAAACTAGATTTCCTTGTAAAATGGAGTCAGTTCAAAGTGTATTTTTGTACCATTTAAGGCAAAATGACATCTAGAAGCAATGTATGAAGGGCAGTACTATAGAGTGGGAACTGTGTTGTGGAAACTAGGGCCTTCAGGGTAATAGTGGATAAGCAATTTAATATAAGCTCCCTGAATGATGCTAAAAAGCCTATCATTAACCCTGATATGACTTAAACACATACCATATCTCCTCTTCACTTTCTCCTATCTCAGTTTTCTCTGAGTTCTGACCTTGGACAAAGAAGCAACAACTAAAAAAACCTCAGGGACGAGCAATTCTTTCACTTCTAGTACACTGGTGACAATCTGGGGCTAAGCAGCTCTCCCATCCTAAACCATGTGGGACATGGTAGTTTACTTGAAACAGACCAGTGATTTATGACAGGTCCACATTACAGTGAAATGAAAGACAAAATTGCTATAGGAATCCCTTTCCATAAACGCCCCTACAACCTTGAAATGAGCACTCAAACCCGATCTTTTTTAATTGCTCAAGCCACAAGCCATAATCACATAATTCCTTCTGATTACCAAAGCACACTAGACTATTAAAATCTGTGTATTGCAATCTGAATAGATTAGCCTTTAGGACATATTAACATCAAATTTCACATAATATTAACTAATAAATTAGTCTAGCAAAAGAGTTCAAATTCTAATTACCAGATAGTCATTAGATATGTCCACTTACTCATATCAGGCAGTGCTGGAGGGAGGGGGGGTTGTGATTAACCTGTCAGGGAAATGTAGCTGTGAAAGCAACACTCTCTCACTATCTCAAAGCATTTCAGCTTCTAACTCACACTAAGATGTCAAACATATCCACAAGCCAAAACCAAATGAAAGCCCTGTTGTGTTAAGCAAAATGTATACAGACGGCAGGAGCAAATAATTACCCAGAGTTTCTGCAATGTTAGTGTAAGAACCACTTCATCCACTGTTTTAAATATCATAGCGTTAATGCATTTAATGGTCACAGCTAAGCAGATCAGAAGTAGTATGCCCCAAAAGTGGGCCTCTCCCTGTGGTAGGTGGTGTATGACTGTATATGTATATATGTGTATATATGTATATATACGTATATATATCTGTAATGTATGACTGTGAAGATAATAAAAAATTACTTCATATATGTTGAAAAGGAATGCTTCTGTGTAATGAATTTTACTGTAAATGAAAGAACACAAGAGCATTTCATACCGTTACACCTGTCCCTCCAAATTCCAAAAACATGTGTTACTGACATAACAGTAAGTATTAGGAAACTTAGAAAATCACCCACTGGTGGAAAACGTTGCCTCACAGTGTACAGGAGGGGAAGATGGCACTCACAATACTTCTGCTTTGCCTCACAGATTCAAAGTATGCCCGTAGGCCAGCCTGAGTCACTTCAAAGATATAGAATAAGTTTAAAATTATGTTTTATCTTCATTCACCCTTCATCATTGATGCAAATAGGGTTTGCTTCTTCTGCATACTAGACATAGACTAAGAGGTGGCAAGACAAAAACAGGCATCTCTAGCGACATATTCATATTAATTAATTTACAGTGCTGCAGAACCCTTGAGTGGAAATCTTTAAAATACCTTTCCTCCAACAGTCCTGTCAGGTCAAAAAAGTCTATTCTTCACTTGAAAAATCAACATCTATTTAAAAAAAACAACTCCTGTTGGTACCCCTTGAATGCAAGGTTGCTTAAACACCAAGAAAAGAGGTAACTAAGCCATAAGAAAGTGCTCCTTTGTTATCTCCACACTGTTTCCATTTGTTCTTTGTGTCATCAAGAGTGGGTTTGTGGTAAATTTTTTTTAGATTGGCCTGTTGCTGTTGATCAGCTAATCAAAGTCTGAGAGTCCTCCCTCATTTCTTCTTGTCGAAGGAATCTAAGAAAATGCTATCTAATTCACTGCTCAGAATTTCATCAAAGATTCAGCTTTGCTCATCCTGATTATGAGCAATCAACATTTAACATTGATGGCTGGCTGAAGTTCAACTTAAGCACTTCTGGTTTTTACATATTATATAATTTTAGGTTTCAAGACAGCAGCAAACCTAGTAGATTGTTCCTGCTCTTCACACCTTCATAGGATTACCTCCATCTCAGAAAGAAGAAAAAGAGATAGACTGTCTGATTGGTGTCAATATACTGAAGATATGATATGGTGCGATTTGGTAATTTCTTCTTCGTGCATGCGAAATAAGAAAGCAAAGATGATGCTTTTGTTGCAAAACATTTATATTTTCACTATTAACAGCTTTTCTTGAGCTCAGGATCTATAGCATAATGCTCTCGCCTTGGTACCCCTCAGAAAAGACTTGATCCCATTCTGAAAATACCTAAGTGCCACTGTGCCTCATCTTGGTCTCTGCATTATTCTTATTTCTACAGCTGAATAAATACACTTGTTTGTTGACACATAATACTAAATCTAAGTTTCAGTACATAAGGAACCACAGTCCACCAGGCAGAAGGGAGAGTTAACCTGTGGATGTGTTATTTCTTTCCTTACAGTGCACTGCCAGAGCACTTGTTAACGATTTCAGTTTATTGGATGAATAGGAGACGGCTCCAGTTATCAGTTCCAGCTGTCACTGATATTTCTAATGGAAACAAGCATGATGAAGGTACTGTAGGCCTTAATTCTGCCCTCCTTATTAAATTACAAATCACAGCAGAAGCTTGGAAAATTTTGAAATCTGTAGCAAGTCAAGGTATAAAGTTATCAATGATCCCAAATCAGGATTTTATTTAGTAAAACCACTATCCAAGATACGGCAGAGGCTTTATTTAAAGACTGGATTCCAACCAGCGGACTATGCAAGTGTCCTCAGGGGTCACTAGCTGGGCAAAACAGAGCTGGGCACTGCCAAATAGACAGCTATAAGTTCTATATTCCTATATTCCTCTGTACTTCTTCCTAAATTTAATGCTGTACTGTTAGAATGTAGACAACAGCAAGTAAATTCTTCCTTCATTTTTAATTTCTGTCTGTCTTGAAGTAAAGGTTACTTCATTGAGACTGGCAAAACATCAAAGTATTCCATTTTTATGGGCATGATTCTCCTTAAAACAGAGCAAAAATAGCAATGGCCAACATCGAACAAGAATACTCAAGATTATTTAAAACATAGACAGTGTTCACCTGCTGAGCTGGAGAATGGAACTAAGGTGTCAGTGTGGTAGAAGTGTCTTTCAGCAACTGGTTTTAGTTGGAAAATCCTTGAAATCTGGTCAGACAGGGGAAAACACTCTGCGAAGTTTGCTAGTAAAGGCCTTATGTGTATAAGAAGCAGGGCAGAAAGTGCTTATATTCAATGTCTCTTTGAAAAAAGCATGAAAAATACAGCATAAACCATTAAAAAGGCAGGCAATAAAGGTTAGAGTATTCTAATCCTTTGTCTTAATTCCTTCAATTTGAAAAGAGCTTTTTATCATTTGACATAATCCTCTGACTAATAATAAATCTTCTAGGTGCTCTTTCTGACAAATCAATAGAGACATCATGTTTGAGTAAAAGATAAAAAAAATTTTTCACCATTCTAGTGTCTTTTTTTTCAGTCAGTCTGAAAGCTCTTTAAAATTCAGTGCAGAAGACAGCTACCAGAAAACAGACAGTAATGATGATGATTTTATTGATTTTGACTTGCAAAGAAATCTCAAATGGGACTAACAAGTAATTTCTTCTCCTTCAGCAAAATCTTTGTACCAAATCAGCTGTCAAAAAAAAAAAAAAAGCATCTGTGGTGTCACATCTCATACATTTTGTGTTAATTATGTTGTTATAAACTTTAAGGCCACATACATGTCTTCTTTACTTGTTCACTTATGCATAGACGGACCTTCTAACCATTTTAAATCAATTCAGTTTCTACAATTGTCACCAGAATAGAAAAATATATAGATTTTGTTTTCCTCTAAATTAAACTTCTAATCTAAGACTTGAAATTCATTCTGCACTTTTTCATATTGTTCTGTCTTCCCATACAGAAATCTTGTTCATAGTGCTGCAGAGGTGAGAATGATTTGTATTGAACTAGTTTTATTGCTCATAGACAAATGTGCATGCAGATATTTGGAGGAGACAATTTTTTAATGCAAAATACTGCACAACATAAATATATATCTGTTATATATTCACAGGAGACATTCTCCAGTAGGACTTACAGTAACATTAGTATTTCATCAGGCTTCTTCCGAACTGGCATGCTGTATTTCTCATTCATTGGAACAACACTAATCTGAACACTCACCACCAGAATAAAGGTTACGTGGTGTGAGATGATCCCAGTGGATGGACCATTGTTATTTTCACAGTACTTTAGCAAAAAGAAAGTAGAGTGTCTTTCTAAAACTCCCCAAGCCAAACTCCAACAGCATGGTAAATTATATTTTCTAGATATTTCTCCCACTTAACTTCACTTCAGTGACTATTTGAAATAGAAGACCTAAAATATAGAGGACTTTTTAAAGTACTCTCCCTTTTTCTGAAGGTGCTCTCTCTGACTTCATATAATACATATTCATAATGCTTCCATCATGTTCTAAATCAAATGCCACTAAAATTTACTTTTTTAAAATTTCTATTTCAATACTGATAATGGTAAGCAACTCCATTCCCTTTAATTTAGCAGCCACAAAACTGTTAAAAGAATGAAGACAGATAAAAGAATTCCCAGAAAATTTGTGTAGGAAAAAAAGAAAACCTAAAACTGGAAACAGACATGTTTGAACTGAAGTGTCAGAATAGCTGGAGAAGCTCAACCTACCAATACTCTCAACGGTTTTGGTCTCAATGGAGTAGGAACATAGACTCCTTTATTAACCATCAGAGGCCTTCTTAAAAAGTGAAATAAAGCTTGAATGAATTTTAAGGATTCTACAGACTTTTGCACTTGCCCATTGGGATAAAATTAACTTAAATGTTAAGTCTACCTTGAAAAGGTACTGGGAATTTTTTTTAATACTCTTTCTCAAGAAATGTGTATTGTATACAAACAATTTTCTGTGCTTAGTTGGGTGACAAAAATACATTTCTACTTCCTGCTATTACTATAAATACACTCAGCCAGCACACCTAAGGGATTTTGGCTTATCAATAAACCACAAACATAAGTTATACAACAGTCTCCAAATTAATTTCATAACACAAGACTGAAAGCAGTGATTACAGCTACACCTTGATGTGCAAATGCATAGTCTTTAATAGTTTATTTCTGTATGAATCATTTTTTTTTTTTTTTTTTTTTTTTTTTTTTTTTTTTTTAATATTGTTTTATTAAGATTAGAAACATAAGTGAAATATATTTTTCTGTTATTTAGATTTATATTCACATTTCTTCAGCTTTTTCATTTTTTTTTTTTTTTTTTTTTTTTTTTTTTTTTTTACATTTTTTTTTTTTTTTTTTTTTTTAGTCTTAAACAAAATATTTATCAAGAAATAGTTCCATGTTCTTACTTTTTCCTTCTAATCTTTCCTTCCAAAGCTACACACTCTCCTATTCTACTCCTGTTTCCTAACAATTCTCCCATTCATTTACTCTGTTTCTTTAAAAAATGAGTTTTCTAAGGAATTATCACACCACAGTTTACTGTCCTAAAGGGCCAGTCTGCCAATCAAATGCATGTTTGCACAGCGACTCTTCCCCAAACAGGTTTGAATCCTTACATAGAGCCCTAACAGAAAAATAACTGAAGCAAATTCAGCCTGGAAGTTACTGGAAAAACACTTCATAGGACATGGACGACACCACACTTACTGTCAGTTCTCTGAGTAAAACTGCACTTGTAAGTAAAAGCTTTGCCTTCCTCAGGAGCAACTGAAGAACACCTCTGTTCACAGATTTTCTTTCTTATCTTTAGATAAATCTCTGTGTCGTGCCACCTTGCTGCACTCCTCTCCTCTATGCTGAAGGGCAAAGCCCTGGGGCCAGTTACATCTGCCTCATGCCTCAGAGGACAAGGCAATTAATCTCATTTCTATGACCTGAGGATTGACTTTTCTGCCAAAATGACTCCAGATTAACGATAGCTCCTAAATCTTTTGGAAAAGAAAGTATTAATAGCTCTAATCAGCAGGTATTATTATTCAAGAAAAGGACTTTTTTTAAAAAAATCCTTCTGATTCTACAACCCACAGAGGTGAAAAAAAAAGTTTCTCTTATTTTCTTCTCTAAAACAATATAGAAAACAAATATCACATGGCCAGGTGCTTAACTAATGGGGAATAATTTTTTTTCCATGGGAATCTATGCAATAGGTTAATAGACATCAGAACTTATCAGAAATTAAGAGTGGGAAATTAAAAAAAGACTTAAGAAGGTGTCATGGTTTAACCCCAGCTGGCAACTAAGCACCACGCAGCTGCTCGCTCACTGCCCCCCCACCCCTGGGATGGGGGAGAGAATCAGGAAAAAAACCTCGTGAGTTGAGATAAAGACAGTTTAATAGGACAGAAAGGAATGAAAAACAATGATAATGATAATGATAATAATAATATGACAATAGTAATACTAAAAGAATTAAACTATACAAAGCAAGTGGTGCACAATGCAATTGCTCACCACTCGTTGACCGATGCCCAGTTAGTTCCTGAGCCACGATCCGCCCCTCCCAGCCAGCTCCCCCAGTTTATATACTGGGCATGATGTCATATGGTATGGAATAGCTCTTTGGCCAGTTTGGTTCAGCTGTCCTGGCGGTGTCTCCTCCCAGCTTCTTGTGCCCCTCCAGCCTTCTTGCTGGCTGGGCATGAGAAGCTGAAAAATCCTTGACTTAGTATAAACACTACTTAGCAACAACTAAAAACATCAGTGTGTTATCAACATTATTTTCCTACTAAATCCAAAACACAGCACTATACCAGCTACTAGGAAGAAAATTAACTCTGTCCTAGCCGAAACCAGGACAGAAGGTAAATCATTTTTCAGATACGTATCTTGAATGGCAAAATCATAATTTCTATGTATTATTTTACTTCATTTCAGAATTAAATATTGTCTTTATTAGTTCAAGAACTATTCTAGCAAATGGGTTAATTACATTTACACCTAAATACAGGAAGTTAGGGATCCCGTGTGCCTGGGTGGAGAATTGTAATCATGCAGACACCCTCACTCATGTTTTCTGTGTCATCTTCTGATGACATATGACTTTAAGACCACTACATATTTTTAAATAGTTTTCTTTTCATTTCATCAGACTGACAGTCTGAAATAGAATGTGTTTTCCAATTGGTTTCTCAATTACTGTACCATTATATGCCTTCAGCAACACTAGCCTTTAAGTTGCATCTTTTCTAAAGAAGATCCAACAATAAGGAAAAGGCTGAAAATCCTAATAAATCACATGGCACAACAGCTACAAGTGCATACAGTGTTAAAAGGTAAATCACCAATAACAAAGGATTTTATAACTATCAGTTTTCTGTTTTTTTATTTATTTTGTTCTTTCAGTAACGAAGGAATGTAAATCATGAATCCTGTCTCAGCCTGTCTAAGATACTCTGGAAATGAAACAAAATCCAGTGCAACAGCTGAATCTGTAGGGCTGCCTTTTTCTTTGCAGGCACTGATGCTAAGGCAAGGTCCACCTGGGCATGGTAAACGTTTCCTGTTAGAAGCTGAAAGAACAGTTTGGGAGGATCTTGGAGGGATTTGTCCTTCCTTTCTAAGGATTTCATCAGTTCTTCCCTCTCTCTTCAGGGAACCGTTCCCTCCTTGCTGTTTCTCCACATTTTCCTTTACATCTCCTCACTAGCAGGCCTCACAGGGGGAGGACCTCACAGATGGGTCTCCACTTTCAGGCAAAAAAAACCTCTAAGCTCACTCCTTGAAGGAATGCAGAGGCACCCTAAAATTCATGCTGGCAAAACCCAGGTGATGCTCTGTTTGGGGTCCATTCCCATGAATTTGATGTCTTCTCCTTTTTAAATTCTGGGGTGCTTTCTGAACGGATGCTCACTACAAGGGCACCAGGCAAGGTGTGCTCTTTACAAAATACATCTTAATGAAGCTGCAATTCTGAGTAATTAACTTTCGTCCCCCAGCTCCTCACTTCTCTGAGATGTTGTACCAACAAACAATACACACATTCCCACCAGCCTGCAGCTAGAAGGGGTCTCAGTCTAGTTCATCACTCAGTCTGGCAGGAATTTTCTTGAAGACTAAACACTGGCAGTGTAGGGTCTTTCCCAACTGTGCTTGCCTGGTACAGGCTCTCCTTAAACTACCATTGCTGCTTTTTCCTCCGGCTCATGAGAGTTAAATTCATCCACTTAAAATGGAACAAATGAAGAAATTAGCTTTGTCTTTAAAAAATTCTCTTTGGGACCAATATCAGGCTAAGTCAAGTGTAGTAGAATGGAAATTAAGTGCATTTACTTAAATCTTATTGTTACACACGCTTGAATGAATATTGCAAATGTGACACTTTCTTGGGATCACCATCTTTATAGACATCAAAGAGCTAAAAGAACTGTAAATGCAATTCTTAGTGTTGCATGTCATTTCACAGGAGTTGTTCTAGGTAGGAAAGGGTCAGCTTAGCTAAGGAAAATTAGATTCCCCAGAGTTTAATGAAATGAGGATTGCTGTTGAATGAAGAAGACATTAATTGTTTTATCAGCAAGTTCAGAAAAACTATTATTAGCTCTATAAGACTGCTTTTGCATTTCACAGGATGCCTTAGGATACTTTTAGACAGTTCATCTTCAGAACTGCACTTCTATGATGGACAATTTTTTTATGAGAGGCTGTGATATATTAGAATTGCACTTTCTCGTAACATGTAGGAGGTAGATGATTCCTAAGTAGCACAGAATAACTGCTGGATAAAAGATAAATTGGGGGATCTGGTAAATTGGAGGGAAATTATTCTTCACCCTGTATAATATGGTCACCAGTGCTTTCTAGCTGTACGTCATGGTTTATAACATTATCTTGCAGAAGTCTAACAACTGAGTTTCACAGATGCATGGCAGTACTTACTAATTTCCTGGCAACTTTATTTAAACATTTATTTAAAGTTGATTATCTCACTGTGTGTTTTGCATGACTGTAAAACTCTTGTTTACTTGGAGTTACTTAGTTTTGAAATTGCTCTAACAAAAAAAATTATATTATTTGTCAAGTGCTCCGAACCTCTGTGTTTGCAGTATTTGTATTAACGTGTCAGAGCGTAGCCGGTAGAGTGGCTACCAGCTGTACTGGGCCAGTCATCCCTTGAGCTAATCCTAGTTGTATGACCCAGCAAGGGTCTGCTTAAATCTCTGAGGGTTTGTGCCCTCAAACCTTTACTTCAAATGAGATATGAAATTTTGCCTCAATTTTGCAGCTCAGCAGTGCTTGCAATGCAGGGTTCATGGAAAGGACAGAAAGTGCATTTCCACAATCATCTGCCTCGTTCTCCAGATCACTTAGCCAAGCCATGGCATTTCACTAGGTCTCTCAGAGGCCAGTTTTTTTTCCCAGACTGTCTAGTGAAGATGGAAAATATCAGAGCAGTGTATTATTTCAGAAGATCACTGCACTCTGTGCTTCTCTCTCCAGAAGGCCAGGGGTAGGTGTTGAGGGGTTGCTGTTGCTTGCCATTTTGCTCACAGATGACTTGGTCCAGCTTGGGGATTTGCTCGGTTGCTTGCTCTTTCAAAAGAAACACTCTCCGAGTCGTGACTCAGCCAGCATGACTATTTTATTTGCAGGCAGACCTCCTCCAGGTTTTGTCTTTGCTATTTGCTGAGCAAAGGAAGGGACAGAATGATGAAAGAGGTGATCAGAGGAGGCAAAGGTATTGAGCCTGTCACTTTAGGGCAGAAGCTCAAACTCCTGATGCGAAGCTGGTATTGATGCAGGGACCAATCTATTTCAGACATCCAGTTGTAGTCATTGCCCCATAGGGTAGTAGTAGTCATCCAGTTGTAGTCATTGCCCCGTAGCCATAGGGTGGAAGAGGAGTTTTCCTGGGCCAAATATCTTCATGTGATTTGAGTTGTCACAATTCTCTCTATTCAAGGAAAAATTCTCCCAACCAGTCTCAGTGTTTCAGTGTTAGGATGTCACTGATGGTCCCTTCCTTCTGTCCCAGTTCCCTGTTTCTTATTTTACCATTTCAGCCAGTGACTGCAATATATAGTGTATTACCTGGTGTCACAAAACAGGCATTTTTTTTGGTATAACTTCAAATGCAGCATCAGCAAACTGCTGATGTGTTGGGTTTTTTACCCAGCCATTCCAGTAACCAGTTCCACCTATTCAATCAGAGTATTTGGACAGGTAGAGAACACTTTACTGTTTGGTGCTTATAGCAACTTATAGCAACCTGTTTTGGGTAGGCTAGGGAGGTTTGATGATTGGTGATTGACAGAAGCAAAGGACTCTGTGAAGACCGCCCAAACATCTGGTAGAATCAAGCAAAACCACTTTTAGCTCTTCCTTAGTCTTTTATCTTTTTTATTTCTCTTCTGCTCTGCTCCAAATAAAGCAGAATTTCCAGTGGCTTTTTTGTTTTAAGATACTATTTGCCTTAGATCCAGCAAAATGCAAAAGCTCTGCTCTTCTTTCCTGCTCTGTGGCCCCACGACAAGTGCAATGCATTTCAGAAAAAAAAAAGTGTTGATCTGTAAGACGTAACCGCAACTGACTTTAAATGCATCATTTTGTTTTATCTTTCTGGCTGTAGTGAAGACCTGCCTATCCTCAATTTCTGAACTTTTGCTTTGAAAAGTAAATTAATGTCTTTGCTTCTTTGGCTCCTGAATGTGGTCCTTTAATATCCAAGCCGCAGAATAACACTTAGCCAAAGAGCTTAGAAAGGCTCATAATGAATGAGATTTGTAATAAACTCAGCTACTGAGATAGGTTGCAAGCTTGTAAAGTATATGAAGGTTTGTGGTTTTAGATAAAAGACAGTTCCCAAATACCGAGAGCTGAAGAGAAACTTCCCTCATAACACAATGGCAGGAGCCAGCCAGAGCACAGTGATTCTGTTTCGTGACAACTTGGGAGATTTTGGAATTCATTTTCATCCTTCACTGGAACGAAAATGAAGCCTCTCCTATATTTTCACAAAGAAGAGTTGTGCTAATCCCAAAAGCTCTTTTTTTAATTTAAATTCTTCTCTCTCTCTCGTCTTCTGTCCAGAAATGACCAGAAAGTCTGCCCTGAACCTTAGAAACCAGAAAACATTGCCCAAGTCTTTAAGCCCCTCAGCCACACAGTGCATTCACACACATGTATACACAAAGACACATGCCAAACAGCAAAAGGATGCAGCAGCAGCCTTCCCCAGCCGGAGTAACACTATCCGGTTGCTGTGAGGCACCTTGCCCCTCACAGCGAGGCATTAGGCGCTGGCCGCTTTCTGGAAATGGGTCCGGGACTGCACCCAGTGGGAGCAAATTCTTGGTCTCTAAACACCAGAACAGCTGAAGACCCATAAGAAAATTCCTAATACTGGGGCGTTTTGTTTCTCTCATATGCTCCACATGCCTCTGGATGGATGCAGCCCCGCAGGAACGTGCAGGGGACAGGGAAGCAGCCCCGAGCAGCCGCACACGCTCCTCCAGGTGACATGGAGCACTTGGACCCAGGGCAATAAGCAGCTCGGTGCCTCCCTTTGCTTCAGCCAAACACCCTGTGCTGAGCAACGGTACTAGCTTCAGGACATCCAGAGTGCAGATAGGTCCTGTCACATGAAACAGGCCAACTGCAACGCTTCATTAGCAATTTAAAAAGAGTATCTCACTTGTTTTCTCTCTTTTCGGCTTTGTTTCCTCATTTATTTGTTTGCCTTTGTCTCTGCTAGGATTTCTACTTTTTTTTCCCTGATATTTAACGTGACCACTTGTTTGGCTCCATGACTGACAGCAGCAGCATTAAAAAGGAGACAAGAGACCAGCTCTGGAAAGGATTAAACAGCATGAAGCCCACAGCAGCTTCTTTTCCATGAGGCCGCCTCTGCCCAAGCGCTCCCCACTGCTGCTGCCACCAGCGGCGAGGAACAAACGGGTCTGACAATGGGGAGAAAATTTAGGGACGGGGGAGCAGGGAGAGGGGACATTTGTGCAGCCACAGCCTTTGTGAAAGCAGAGAGAGAACATACGCAGCACAGATCCGGAGGGGCAGGGGAGCCAGCAAAGTCATGTGGAGACCTGCTTTAGATTGCCCTGTTTTGCAACTGTTTGAGTCATAAAACTGGCCCAGCCTCTGCGCAAAACACCTTTCTACTCCCACCACCACCAGACTCCTGAAATAAAAATGATTTCAAAAAGTTTAACACCTACCCCTTTAAAAACTAGATTTCTATTTTGGATAAGCAATATTCAGCCTCTCTGAAAATCAGGACTACTGGGTCTTTCTCCTTATTGTGTAATGGCTTCATTGTGCATATTTTTATGTTGCTATTTTGAGGTAGCTTTAAAAAGCAGTATTTCATACAAAATGGTGGAGACCACAGTGCTAAATTCAGGGAACAGCTGGATTTTGTTAAATTGGCTTTTATACAGCTATTGTTGTGCCATTTTTCCACCCAGCTCTTCTCAGAAACGCTGAATGAAATTGTATGAGGAACTTAATGTAATGGTCAGTCTAATTCGGAATAGCTCAGTGGATAAAATAGAAATTATTACATTGTTTGCTTGGGACAGACTGTATGTTCAGGGAGAGAAGGAACAAATTAGAACAATAATATGACTAAGAAGATGTAACTTTGCAAGCAATAAAGTTTTAATTCATTGTTTTACATTATGCTGCAAATCAGGGAGAGAGTGGGTAGGAGATAGAGATCTCTGTTTGACAACTCTGTGCCTCTGCAGACCCTAGAGGGGCAGGATCCCTCAGCCAGACAGTCCTAGAAACATCCAGAAATAAGGTGACATCTCCGTCAGTGTTTCTGAAATGACGTAGGAAAGTTTCCTTGTAAAAGAAGACCTACAACTAGAAGAGGTCCTAGAAGATGCCAATCCAGATATGGTCCAAAACTGTGTCTGTCAGTGGGGAGAGGAAAGGATTGCAGCCTCCCAGGAGGTGGAGGCAGCTCTGCAAACGTGATGGACAGCCCACATCAAGCCTGGCTGCATCTCTAGTGGGAGACTGGGACTGCACAACCTTTGGAGTTTTGCATTTAGCTGGTAGCAACCTTCTTCAGACAGGGATTTTCTTGCTGAGAGGGAACGAGTTGGCAGCTGAATGCAATGAACATGTCTTAAAGATAATGTAGTCATTAGGAACAACTAACAATTGTTCTGTGTGTGATAAATGTTATGATAGCACGTGTAATCTAGAGTTTGGCACATTTTTTTGGATGAATGGTAAATTCACTCAAAAATCAATGTTTCAGGGAGAACAAAAGCATTTCTAAAAATTGAGTCAAATTTCATTAAAACTTTCAGCCAATGAAATGAAGTCATAGCATTTTGCTTCAAGCTGTTTTGAGCATTTCATGTAAAAAACATCTAAGTATTTAATATCTATTTTATCTTATTTTACCTTTTCATTTTGAATAGTTCTTTTCATTAAAAATTTTCTAAGGCTTTAAAATGAGAAACCTTTCTATGTTTGGATTTTGGTGATTTATTCAACCTGCATACAGGGACCTCTCCAGTGAACTGATGAAATCCTGGAATGAATTTTACTTTACTTGTTATTAAAATTCAGGGATCAAGCACAGTCTTAATCCTTGCAGTACATCAGTACATAGCCTCTAGAAGACATCTGGACGCTTTCATGAAAATATAACCTTCAATACCAAAGCTGGTGATACTTTAAGCACACGCAATAATTAAGACTAAGCATACAACAGCTAAAAAAATGTAGCTGGGATTGTTAAGTTATGTGATAAAAGCTCCTCTGCATGCCCACAAAGAAGCAGAGAGAGGCATGGCAGGGGGAGCCCAAATAATACCCTGCCAGGCTACTCCCATGCCCATCACAGGAGCCATAAACCCATCAAAGACCCATCTCCACAAGCGCAGAGGAGCACAAGGGCAAGTGAAAACCCAAATTAAAGACTCAGAGGAAGGGACAACCTGTCCAGACCCCTCCCAGGGCTGTCCCAGGAGACCCTCAGCCCCAGCATCCAGGGGTGAAATCCATCACAATGAGTCAATGCTGGAGCATCTTTCAGACTGCTGGGGATTGCTGCCTAGGGGTGTCAGACACAATATGGGACACAAAGGAAGAGCATTTCAGGATTGCACAGGACTCACTATGGGATGTTTAGGGGAAGAACAAAAGGTGAGGAAAGGGCTAGATCTAGGTGATTTGGGGAGGAAGAAGTGTGGGAAGATAGAGGGATCAGGGGATCAAAAGGACAAGTTGTTCACCAGAGTGAGCAAAATCAAGTGCCAGCCCATCCTGGTTTAACCCCAGCCAGCAGCTAAGCACCACGCAGCCGCTCCCTCACTCCTCCCCCCCTGCTCCCAGTGGGATGGGGAGGAGAACTGGGAAAGAAGGTAAAACTCGTGGGTTGAGATAAGAACGGTTTAATAACTGAAGTAAAATATAGAACTAACAATAATAATAATGAAATATAATAATAATAATAATAGTTGTAATGAAAAGGAATATAACAAAAAAAAAAGAAGAGGGAAAAAAAAGAGAAAAAACCCAGTGATGCCCAATGCAATTGCTCACCACCCGCTGACTGATGCCAGAGCAGCGATCCGCCCCTCCCAGCCAACTCCCCTCAGTTTACATACTGAGCATGACATTCCATGGTATGGAATACCCCTTTGGCTAGTTCAGGTCAGCTGCCCCGGCTCTGCTCCCTCCCAGCTTCTTGCACACCTGCTTGCTGGCAGAGCATGGGAAACTGAAAAAATCTTTAACTTAAGATAGGCGCTACTTAGCAACAACTAAAACATCAGAGTGTTACCAACATCATTCTCACACTAAATCCAAAACACAGCACTGTACCAGCTACTAAGAAGAGAATGAACTCTCCCAGCCGAAACCAGGACACAGCCTCTGGAGTGGAACCAGAGCTCAGATGCCTGTGCATCCATGGTGCCACCATGCTGGAGAGACTGGGATCCAGGGGCAGCTGCTGGGCAGACTTGAGTGTCTGAGCCCAGCTGCTGGAGACATCCTCATCGCATATATATATATTTATGCGCATATATTTCCACTAGCAGTGCTCCATCCTGCATACCCAGAGTGGGGTTCAAGGTGAGGCCCCTGGTGCTGTCTGTGTTCATGTGAGTCCTCTGTGTGTCTGTCAGTGTTGATCTGTATGGCCAGCCATGTACATACGTATTTATGCGCTGTATATGTGTGCATGCGCCTACTGGGAACACATGCTCAGCCTCGCTCCTGGTTGGACCTGGGGGCATGAAGCTGTGGGAGCCTCATCTCCATTGGGCTGTCACATCTGTCCCAGCTCCCCTAACAGGGACGATTTGGCAAAAAACTATAATAACAGAATATTAGAAAACCTGAAATCTGTGCTGATAGTTTTCCCATATTTTCAAATTCATATTAAATAAATTATTTATATTTGGCAACCACAGGCATTCCATTCCAAAGAGACAACTTCCAGATTCTTGGAAATAATAACCATCAAACATCATCTAGCATTGCGAGGCTATTCCCCAAACTATTATTTTTCTATGGTATGATGTCCAGAAATAGACAGTGAAAAACTTCAGAAAACTGATCAGTCTGAAAGTCATTTAATTTTATTTTGCCTCCTCCCCTTGGATTTTATTCCACCCTGCATTTAAATATTTTCTCGCCAAATTGGACCAGTTACCAAACCAATTTTGTAAAGGTGAAGTAGCATTTGGCACTGCTGCGAAGATCTATGTTCTAGCCACACAGGCACTAGAAGAACTGGAGGCATCCAGCCCTCTAGCTTTATAACATGACTTTTCCCCATAGGAAAGCCAATTGCTCTGTTATGTGTTCAGAAATAGGAAATGAGTTCACCTTGTCTTTGCGGAATGTGCTTGGTACCCTTTATCAGTTTAATCCCCACCGGGCTATACTCTATAAGCAATAGAGCTACGTGATTTCCAGGGAAAAATACAGGGCTTC
The DNA here is from genome assembly GCF_018139145.2 of Gymnogyps californianus. Lineage (NCBI taxonomy): Eukaryota > Metazoa > Chordata > Aves > Accipitriformes > Cathartidae > Gymnogyps > Gymnogyps californianus. The sequence goes on from NC_059472.1 coordinate 42,036,454, forward strand.
AGGTAATGGGAAATGAAATGATGATTCCTCTCTCGCCTGCTCCAGGAATGCTTAGAGGAAGCATGAACCTGTGAAGTGTTTGAACTCTGCCCAGATGATTGATGAACAGGAGGTTTCTGACTTCTGTGTTGATGTTCACCGAGCTTTCATCAGCACAGTTTAAAAAGAAAAGGGGAGGCAAAAGAGATTTTCATCCTCTGCTAGTGAAGTTGCCTGGTTTGCACCTGCAGCACTGTTTTCAGAAGCTTAGGACAGAAGCAAAACAACACTTCTTTACCGGAGAACACTCAGTTCCTGAATTTGCACAACAGGCTTTTGTTCTTAATTAGGTCTTTCCCATATTCTGTTAGATTCATCCATTTTCCTAAGGGAGATATCCACAGTCTTTCTTTCCCTTCCATTCAATGTTCCAGAGAGGGAGATGAACAGTGAATGATTAGCCACAGCATAAGGATCTGCAATTCATCTGTTCTGAAGAAAAAGGAAATAATTTTCAACTGTCTACATATTTTTACTCTAATTTTTAATCCATCAAGTTGATGGGCTTACCTAGACTTTCATTTTTCAGGTACAAAACATCCCTCCCAAGTATCATTTGCCCATTTATTCAGACATCAAAATAAAATGTGAGTACAGTAAACCAAAGTTACTGATGTGGGCTGGTGTAAGTGAAAGCTGTGCATACTTGTTACATCCATGGTAAAGAAGAGCATGACTAAGAAGACTATATTTCGCTTACTGAAAAGTGAAAGTGCTGAAAGTCTTGACAGAACCTGATGTGAGAAATGAGGGTCTCTTGGTGGTTACCTGAGGCCCAAACCTCTCAGGCGTGATTTGTGCTAACAATGGTACAGGTCAGGAGCAGAGTTTCAAGGTCAGAGCCTGCAGCCCACCTCCACGATGGTGTATCCCAAGAGCCAGCTGGGAGGCTACAAATTTTTCCATTAAAAGGTCAGCATTATCTATTATTACACAGTGTGACGGTGTCTGAGACTTTGTGTACAGCATTGGTGCTGTGCTTACAGAGTTACAATATGTAATGGTAAATAGGTCTGGACAGATGATGGCTTCATCGTCCCATGGGAGTTTTTGAGGTTTTGATGTTTTCTCTCAGCCCATTTCAGAAGGAAAAACAGTTTCAAAGATTTTCATCCACAGTCAGCAAAAAGAAAAAAATTTGTCTCAGCTCACTAAAAATTTTGTTTGTTTTACCTTTTTACTATTTTTACCTTTCCAGAGGTAAACCATAACTAACATTTTGAAATAAAGATGTCTCTTAAAAAAAAAAAAGAAGCCTCCTGGCTCTAAGACATTGAAATGGCTGGTTTAGTAACTACCATTTTTAATTTTTATTCCTTAAATAGGAGATTAATTAATACCAACTTTTAAAAAAGAACAGCTTAATTGTATTAATGTATATCTGTTGCATATGCAGCAGCATATGCAAGCAAGTGATCAAAAAGGCACTTGAATCAGATGTTCCATAAATGAGAACTGTTTGTTAATATTGACAACAGATTTTCATGTGACCTTAACTTGTGATTTCCATCTTCTTTAACATGGAGCAAGTCAGCCTGAAGCTCTTCTCACCACTTGTATTTGCTAACTGTACATTGGCTTCATAATTACATATATCACGGATTAATTTGAAACTGTAGACTCCTTAGGATAAAGGCAGTAGGGTAAGAGGTGCCAACAGCCCCACAAACACTTCTAGATTGACTTATTGAAAATTCAGCAAGTAATATTCCCTTTAAGATTTTCGTCTTTGCAACTGCCTCTATTTCTAAAGATTTCTTACTTCTATGCCCTGTCTTCATCTCTCATCTTTTAGACACTATAATCATTTTCTTTGATATGCAATTTTCAGAGTCCTCAGCCACTGTTGCATGTTCTGTCTAGGCTTCAACTACCCTTTTATTGAATCAGTGAAGAAAATCAGTGCCGAATTGTCTTTCTCCCTTCCTATAAGAGGTTAATGTTATACATACAACCTGCTATGCCAAATTAATTCTTCTCCCCTTCCATCCACTCACAGCAACTTCTATGAGAACCTGTTAAAAAGATGCATATTTGCTTTCCCTGGAGAAGTTGTACTAGAACCACCCATTTAGCAGACATGAAATTCAAAAGCCTTAACTTATGTACATGCCATCCCAAATATCCACGAGATTAGAAACATACCTTGTCACAAAAATAGATTAATGTTGTATCTTTTTTTCCTGTATTTTTATTTCAGAACAGATTAATCTGCTCTCAACTTTTGATATAATCTGTGTCTGAGGACTGAAGCCTGAACGAATGAAGCACAGCAATATATTGCAATAAGCCATTCTTGTGAGAAACACTTTTGCTTTGAATAGACATGAAAGCAGGGTGTTTATCTTTTATGGAAACAATCTTATCTTGAAATGAACACCAACAAAAGGTCCTGCAGCTACCATTTCTTATGACAAAGACAAGCTGAGAAAGAGAAATGATACTCAATCCACTTTGCTTCATGATAGTTTAAAAGAGCATACAGTCATGTTTTCCTCCTGTATTCCTTAATATTGGTAAGTGACAGCGAAACACAGTGGGATTAGAGTCTATACACAGGAAAATCCCTAAAATTATGCTCTTAGAGCAACCAGCGCAGCAGGTTTTCCTACTCAGCTGTGAATTGCTTAGATCCCACACCTGCTGTTGCTCTTTGCCCCAGTAGTTCTGAGCTCAACCCCTGATGTTGTAATGCCACAGACAGGGATTCCCCTGTACGAGCATCAAAGGTGCTCATCTCAGTTGCTTCCAGTATCACCAAGTGGGTCTCAGTGGAGCTTTTTATCAGTATCAGCATAGGATATCTTGTTTCAGCATGAGACAAAGGGCTTACTGAAGTCAAAATCTGTCTCCAGCATCACCTATTTCATCATCTGTCTTAAAACATCGGCCAGCACCATCACACGTGCCACTGCTCAGTAGCTTGACATGGTCTTCATAGAGCCCTTCCTGACACCCACTGATCCATCTGCTGTATGTCCATTTAGTTCTGTATTATGTTTTCACCTCAGCTAGACAAAAGTATAACTTAATTTTCCATCTCTCAGTATTTGGTTTCTCTATGCTTTTCTTTCCTGTCCTTTCTCTCCTTTTGTGGGTGTTTAAGTTTTTATGAGTGGCTTCGTGACTTGCAGGAGCCATCTGGCAGCTCTGTGGTGTGCCATGGCTCATGCTATACAGTGCTGATCTGTTAGGACTCAGCTGTCAAAAGAGGCAGACCTCTGTCAGGTTCCTCAGCTTCAAGTGAGTGCTGGAAAATGCATAGCGTGGGGGTAAAATGAAATAAGAAAATAAAACTGTTGAATTACAAAGTACTTGAAAGACCTAGCACAGCTGAAGCTTTCAGAAAACTTGAAGGAAACATAAAAGTTTGATGATAAAGTTTAGGCCACCATCACCACACTTTTCTGAATGGACAAAGAAACCCCTTTGTAACGGTGAGCAGTGCAAGGAAAATGGTGCTTACTTTTGCTGACTGAACCAAGAACCTGAGGCCCCTTCCTATAAAAAAGTGGTGGACATGGGATACGAAGCTTAATACAGAACCTGGGAAACTGAAGGATATAATTTAGAGGTCCCTCTTCCGAGATACACTGACAGCAGAAGAGAAGCAAATTGTCCTGTAGATGTCTTCAGGATGGTTGTTTGCACAGTTGCCAGATGATGGTGTACTCAGAACTGGAAATCAGTGGTTTGTATTGCAGTTGCGCTAAAGAAAACTGAATATCTTCTGTTCAGAAAGGCAAGGAGGGTTTGACACGCGGAAAGATCTGACACTACTGTATTTTGAAGTACAAGACTGAGCTTAGACTTTCCTTCATGTGAATGCAGAGTATGTTTGCATTTAGCCTAAGCTATCGGTAACCCTGACTATAAGGAATATTGAAGAAATATCTTACCAAACCTCGACCAGTTATTTCAGTGCTGTAAGTGGTTGCCAGCTTTTCAACTCAATACCAGAAAAAAGACAGTCATTTTCCATTGAACACTACCGATTAAATCCGCCGCACAGGGGACATGGCATGAAAACTAACAGTATTCCAGAGTGTGTCAACTCTCCTTAAGTCACACTTCTCTAACAGGGAGGGAGGATGCCCATTTTCTTCTCTTCTTGCTACAATACCAAACCCAACAGGGGACTTTCAACATTCTGAAGGAACAAAAGGAAACTGAAGGCCAGTAGGAGAGCTATATGCAAAGTTTATCCTTTGCAAATGTGTTGCAGGGATACAGTCTAAGTACATCACTCTCAAAAGCAAGAAACCATTTATTTTCATGGAATCTGCACTGCTTTAGACGGATTAAGGTAACTTCTACTGTAACCACTATGCACTCTGTGATGATTTTAATAACTTCTTTTCATAACCAAGTTCTCAGACATATTTAAACTTAGTATTATTCACAAATGAAATGTTCAGTTTACATTTACAGTCACAACACAAGCGTCTGCAAAGGGAGGAATCCTAGCCATGTGAACATTTAGAAGGGATACAATGTTCTATCAATGTGTGAAAACAGGACAGGGCACAATAGAACAAAAGATGACTCTTTTATTTCTTCATGAAGGCTCTATTCCTTCTTTGAATGTAGAACTGGAAGCCCCAAACTCAGCCTTTATCAGTTAATTACAGAGTTTTAAATGTAATTCTCTTTTATTCTTCCTTTGCCAAATCAAGGTTACATATAATGCCTAATAAATCTGGCAAATTACCTGCAAAGCTGATTAAAGATCAAACAGATCCAGAATTCATAGCAATATTTATACGTTATAAATGAGGGAAGAGTAATGTATTCAATGAAATAAAGCCTTTTAGCAACACTGCTTTGATCTGTTTGTATCTAAGCCCACTCAGAGCAACTTTTCTTGAAAATTAAAAGTTAATTTTATATCAAAGAATGAAATGTTCTTGAAAACTATAAAAAAATCTTGATAAAAGTATAACTTAGGTTAAAAAAAAATTGTCCTGAATAGGCACAAGTAAAAGATTAATGAAGAGGACTCTGCTGGCATTTTATAGGACTTTATTTTACTTACCGAAATATGAAAGACAAAAAGAAAAGAATAGAAGATAATATCATTCATTCTTTTTTAAATGGCTTTCATTTAAAAAATATACTTGGAACAGCATGATTTTTTCAAGCTGTGCAATTGTTATATGATTTTTTAAAAAAAAAAATTTTTTTTGTAAACTGCGTCCTTTTATTGTCTCATCTCAGATGAGATCAGAAATTCCTTAGCTCAGTCTGTGAGCTGTTATAGCACTCAGCAATGGGACAGTAGGTTGCCAGCATTGGTCTCAATCTCAGGTCTATAGGCAATGTCATAGGAATACAAATAGTATTTAATATCATTGGTATTATACAATAGGCTTAAAATTCTTTTCTAAAATAATGTTGGTTGGTTCCTCTAAGGAGTGTTTTTGAGATGCAAACACTTTTTTAGTAAAGTCACAATGGTTATGGCTACAGAGCTCTCCAGGATAATCTGGGGACTGTTTTCTGGCCCAGAAACCAAGTATTACAGCACAGCTCAAGTCCTTACAGCTACCCTTTCATCTACCACCTCCAGATTATTTGAAACAGCTGCTGATGCAAGCTGGTCCTCAACCTTGCCTGGCCGTTGCTTGGGAGAACATTGGGGAACACGGGCAAAAAACTCCAGGAAGTGTGCTAACAATTTCACAGTACAAACCAGAGCCCCAGGCTCTGATTAGTTTGTTAATACAGACATAGCCTATACTGAACACCTATCCCATCATCTGGTGTTCTGCTGACTTCTGAAAATAAAGCCCATAAAGAAACAGAAGTCTACTTTTGCCTTTTGTGTGACGTACAATTCATTGACCTGAAGAGAAGTGCCTCAGGACATCAAGGTGGTAAGCTGAAAAGCCAGGAGACCAATGCCCTCAGTGGGACTTAGCAAGCTGAAATTTCTTGTGGTGTTGTCAATAATGCTTCCTACCCTGCTGTGAGAGCTTTGTAGGATCTACCAGAGATGTGGTGTGGGAGGAGCTGTTCCCATATGCTTGCGTACTGACATCACTCGATACCTATCAAAACTGGAGAACTGATAGCCCTTTCTGGCTTACTATAACCAAACATTTCTAAGTTCCCCTTCTAGTTTGGCAACAGCCCCTGAACCCCAGTCAGCAGCACTCAGACTGTTTCAACTGTCTGAATGCAAGCAGTGAATTGCAGCCAGCTATTATTTTGGTGGAAGTCATTAAATGTCATTTGCAGGCACAGTGTTCTCTGTCCCTGATTCTGCAGGTCATGTCTTAAAATCATATTGCATATTAATATTATATAAATAATACAGGGAAACAAACCCACTCGTCCATTCTGTTTCGGCAAATAATGCATAAAACCTTAAACTTTCACAGCTACTAAGTGCTTGCTATATAATCATGTCTAGTTTTTAAAGAGGAGTTTTCACTATTTGGCCTCAGAACAGTTTATAAAGGAAGGAAATACCATCACTGCCGTCGCTGGGCATGAACTTGAGGAGCAGGATAATAAAGTGACTTCCCCAGCATCTTTCCAGGGAAATGAACTGAAAGCCTTCACATTCTATACATAAGACTGTATCAGCTATGGCAGGTGATAATAGAAGTGCCATAAATCTTTTGTGTTATTCATGCAAATGACAACTTTTATCTGCAGATATTGGAAATGCTTGGGAGACAATCTACATGAAGAATTAAGACTAGACTCCTTAGGCAATGCCTGACTAGACCGAACTTCTGTCAATATTAGATACCTGTGCTGCTAAGCATGCAGGAGAGATCCGCACCAGTTTGCAAGCAGTCAGCATAGTTGCTAAAGCAAACTCTTCATGGATCACAATGAAAATTCAGAAGGCAGGAGTCAATGTCATCTCCAGAGATACAACATGCCACTTCCCTTCTCTATGCCAGGATGTTGCATAGGTGCAGCTACAGCTACTGCCAGTTTCCCTAAACTGAATTAAGGTTAATCCTAAATGTAGTCAAAGTGACAGTGTTCCTTGCTTCACAGTAGAGACTGCCAAGGCAAAACCACAGGATTAAGATGTAACAGGGTGGTTGAACCAATAGTTTTTCTTTTAATAGTGGTTCATATAAACAGAAAGGAAAGACAAAGGCATCAACTTGGATGCATTCTGAAAATGCAGGTATTTCAGAATATCTGTAGCAGTCAAGTCGATTTCTAAAGCATTAAACACACACTTTCTGACAGAGGTTTTCTCATGATGCTGTTTGCTCTGCATCACAATCCATGACAGTTCCTGGCCAGACCATAAACAAGAGTTGTGAGTACAATTCTGATGCAGTAAGTCTCAGGGGCATGAGAGCAGCTATGTCTGATGGAAACTGTATTTAATAAATGGACAAAATGCCACAGGTAATTGTAAAAATTTATACGAGTTTTTGATGAAGGAGAAGCAAGTGCTGCTCTGATAAGAGCCCACACCATTTACACACTAAAGGAAACCTGCACTGTCATCTCTGACTGCTGCTTGTGCTAGATATTAGAAAGAAGAGAATGGATTAATGGACTTGCTAATGACCTTCCTGCCTCCATCAGCAATTTAAGTTCTGTATCCTGCCTTTCACTCATTGTTGGAAAGTAATTGATACTACACTATGACAGAGATAAGCCATCAAGGTTCATCAGGACACAATTTGAAGATGATCAAAACATCATTCATTCTGGGCCCTTTTTTATTCCCTTCAGGCTTGGTACCCTGTAAATCTTTTGAAAGGGGATACCAGTGCATCTCTGTGCCCATAAATGCCAGTATTTCTGTTCTTCTCTGTCAGCTTGAATGAAGATCACACATGCAAATAGCCGATCTTAAGGAATCAGTCATTATTCCAGTATTGGAAGCCATCTCAGGATAGGGATTTCACCTTCCTAGACTGACTCAACATCTGCTCTAATTAGATATTTTGTGTGTGTTTTGATTTATATTCAGTTGCATATTCACTCCAAGATGAAGAAATACCTGGCTTTATACACATACATTAAGAGTCGTCTTCATTTGAACATGTAGAGCATGGGAAAAGATGAGCTTTCATACTGAAGAAATGGTATTAATACTTAATAAACTGAATAAGCAGTTGAAAGGAAAGAAACCAAAATGCACTGAAGACATCCCTTCTAATGACAACTTATAAGCTGACGACTACTATTCCAGTACCTTTAGTCCAGTGCCCTTCTCTTATTGTGTCACATTTTAAGCACATGCCCAAGTCCTGCTGAGGACCCCTCTTTTGTCATAGGATCGTCTATGTTCTAAAATGGCAATACAGAAAACCAGCAGACAACAATTTGAGTATTTTCATCACCCTAGGGAACATGAAAATGACAATGATGTGAGCTGTAGAAGCCACTTTGACACTCCAGGATGCTGGCAGAGGTGTGGAAAACAGCAACATCTCCCTCCCTTATTCCCTCCTGCAGGTCAGGGGAGGAGCAGGAAGATAGCTGCTCTTCATCCCTGGGCATCCTGAGCCATTCCTGGGACCGCACAGCCATGTTTTGCCTCCCTGAGCACTAGGGCAAGCTGCAAATGAGCTGAAATCAAAAAGTATCGCTGAAGGCTGAATCCCTACCTGGAATAAATCTTTACTATGAAGCCTGTGATGATATTTCAGTTCTTTGAACTATATGGAAATGATACAGAGATAATCTTTAATGAAGAGACATACTGACTTCACTAAAGCATAATTCATGCAGCAGTTAGTGGAGAAAAGTCTGATGTTCATGAAAGCAAATAGCTACTTGGAAGCACTGATTTAAGCACTCCAGTTTCAATCTCTAGGAGGAAAATGATATCAAGAGTTCTCCCAACAGTTTCACCTCTCCGAACTGGCTGAATGACAAAATGACAATAGCATTTTTTATAGTTGGTTACAGTTGATTTAGCCAGAAACAGAGAATCAAATAAGCAAATCAATAAATGTTGTCAACTGGATGAAAAATATCTGTTCAGATCACTATAGATATGCTAGATGTAAATGAAGTTAAACCATACTCAAGCTTAAACTGATGAAAAAATTATAAAATTATCTTTTAGGCCATTCCTTACATTTTTCCTCTGCAACTAATCAATGTACTCTCTGCAAGAAGGTACATGATTGGGCTTGTAATTCCGGTATCAATCTTCTTATTCCCATCTATTTATCTTTGCAATGATGGCAAAATTCTCCAGGCTTTAGCAAATTGTCCATGGTAAATACACCATATTGGAAGTACTTACCCAGAAACAGGACTACTTAATCTTTTTTTATTCAAAAAGAATCCATATAAGCATGCCAACAACCAGGGCATGGAGTAGTACCAACAAAAGAGGAGCTGGTAGCGAGGAATATTTAGCCTCCTCAAGGAATATTTAGCCTCTGACCTTGGATAGAAAGACATTAACATTTGTCCTTTGGAAAGAACCACTTAACTGGTAAAGAATTCTGTCTTGGGGCAACCCCTGTGGTGGAATAGGAGAAGTTACACGTCCCACATCCTCCCCTCCCAAAACAGGTGGTGCTGGTAGCGAGGGTGGTGAGTGCTTCCATCCTGAGGCAAGTGAAATGTCTGTCTGGGGGCTGGATCTGAATCACACCTCATGTCCTGCCTCCCAGGTTGCTAAATGGGAGGGAGGATGCGCTCAGGCAGCCAAGCTTTGCCCAGCCGGCTGAGCACACCGGGCACTGCTCGCTCTACCACAAGCTGACAGACTTGCCAATCTCACCAGAAGGGATGGATGTGAGTCCCCCCTCTCAGGAAGCTTTACTTCTTCAAATATGGGAAGATGTTCATGAGAGGTTGGTTAAGGATGGACACTGTCTCGCTAAGCTAGTGAGGAGGGCTTTAAACAAGAGTCATGGGAAAAGGACAAAAGGCCAATGAATATGGGTAAGAACAGCTTAAATTGGACAAGGAACTTGAGACTGGGAGACAGGGTTGCTCAGAAGAGGGTTGAAGGATGGAGAAGAAGGAAGTGTGTCAGTCCACAGAAAACATGGGGAATAAACCAGGGGAGTTGTAAGGTTTTAGCCAGAACAAAGATTTAATTGGTGTAACAGGATATGGTAGGATAATACACATGACTAATAAATCAGTATAAATGGATATAAATTAATGCTAAGGGCCTGTTCTGGAAGAACAGGCAAGGCAATAGAGAGGAAATGCTGGATAAATTGAAAAAAGAGTATCCAGGCTGCTTCGGTAGGTGTCAGTTACAAACCAGTACACCAGGCAGAGCAGAATCCTCCGGAGCAAAAAATGTGGTCCCCCCAGGGGACTTTAGCTGATCAAATGCCAGATGGAAAAGGAACACAGTAGGACACAGTCTGCCAGGTCATGACATGCACCATGCACTCTTTCTGCATGGAACCCAGCTAAAAATCCAACCATGTCTGAATCCAGGTGATTTGCAGAAAATTCAGCAGTAAAAGGATTGTGACCACCTGTTCATCTCATGACTGGATATTGAATATTTTAACTGATTTTACTTTTTTCACAGAAATGTCAGATAATTCTTTAGACTTTGATCCTGGCATCCAATATTTTCCATTAAAATCTATCATTTTGTAAAATGACTATGTGTGAATGTGGAAAGGAAATGAGAACAAAAAGTGGCGCTTTGCTTAACGGAACATAAAACTGATAATTATTGCTAATATTCATTTGTGATGCGTATCACACTGAGCTGCCAAAGAAAATTCTTGCTGCCCTGCAATGTTGAAATGCTTTCCACCAAGATCTGAGTAATTTTGCTTGTCAAGAAAACAATCAGCGTGCTTTATTCCATAGACCGGTTCCACCACCATCTCTCGTTCTTCTTCAAGGGACAGAATATACTCTTTGCTTAACTTTCCCTTAAATACCTGCTTAACATTTCTTTTAAATATCACACACTGTCAATGTGTGCAATTAACGATCTTTGGCTAAGTGAGGAACCTTATGCACATTTCAGACAGACTGACAGGTGACAGATTAACTTCCCACATTCATACATTGTTATGAAGCACAACTCCCCCACTGAAGACTGACAGCTGCCTGCATTTACAAAGCCAAAGACCTGCTCAGACTGATTTGTACCAATACACTAGGCAAGACTGGGAAAATGTTCCTATTGATTTACACCCACACTGTAGGTGATAAAACTGTTTAGGTGATCAGGTTTTTCACGCTGCTGTAAGTAATTGTCTGATTTAACATCCAGAGTTCCTAGATCAATTCAGTGTTATTTCTGTAGACTGTTTTGCACTTTTTCCCTGCAAAAGCTTAACAAAATACCATTCACTACACATTGCATGGCTTCTTACTCCTTCCTACCATTTGTGACACACAATTAAAGGTTTATCTTCATATACAGCAGAGTATGTAAATAGGCTTTTGTAGTTCAATAGCTATTTCAGCAGAGGTCAGTTCATCTAAAAGACTTTGTGATAAACTGTGTACTTTCCCTGGTATATAAAGACTTTCCATATGATTGAGCTAACTGAGCCACAAGACTAGCTAGTGTGACATGTAGAAAAGCAATTTCATTCAACATTGCCGGAGGACTCTGCAAGAGAAAGGGCTGCCAGATTAAGACCTTTATCAAGGATTTTCAATTACTACCTTGGTTCTGATGATGTGACTTCTTCCACCATACTGGATGGAACCATTAGGGGTTTCAAAGCAGATGAGAGGAGCTTGCCTGGGGGAAAATTAAGATTAAGTCATTCATCCTCAGTTGATAGTCAAAGAAACTTTTTGAAATTAAATGAATGTGACATTTAAAACATTGGATGTATCTGCTTGTCCGGTATATAGTTCTTGTCCTTATTTTGCCTGACTGCTAATCACACTGAGTTAAATCTCACCCTGCAAGTAACCTCCTGGAAGCAAGTGGAAATATCCAGCAAGGTGTTACTCACTGCCAGAAAAAGCACCAGCTTTTGAAGAACATTTACCTGTTACTGACTTGTGACAACATTTTCTTTTTGTTGTCAACAAGGACATTGGCAGGAGTTTTTCCAGGCAGAATGGACAGTCAGTCGTCCCAAGGGCTGCAGGAGCCTCATCTGCGCTTTGATCTGTGCTGCAGGAGAAACAAAGGGAGAAAGTTAGAGCTGCTTAAATTGCTTCTCCTGCCAGTGGAGGGAGGGATGTACCCTGAGACCTGCAAATGGGAGTCCAGCCTTCGAACATAAGGGTTTCCCTTAATCCACAGACTGTGTAGATAACTTCAGTGACCCTAAATGCAATCCAGTCCACTTATGTTATATTTTAACAAGGGAAGATGCTAACTTTATCTGGTCTTTTTGAAGAAGTGTTGTGCACTGACTGAGGAAGAGCCGAAGAATATTGGTAATTTAAAAGACCTGTAATGGACAGACTGTGACTACATTACACAAGATATAAAAGAGATTGAGCAAAATGGGGAAAGACTAAGACACAGAAGCATATTTCTGTGGATTGTGAGCTGCTTACTAAAAGGGTATGGGGATAGTTGCTATCTGGATGCAAATCACACAGCTTTACTCCAAGAAATGAAGCTGTGAAGTGGCATACAATCTGCCTGTCTGTGCTCATACACATGGCAGGAACATTTTTGAGGGAAAATCCCAAGAGTTACCAGTGGGATTTGCAATTTCTTGAGAAAACAGAAGAACAGTTGAGGAAACAGGCCCACTCAGATCAGCTAATCTGTGCCCAGAATCTATTAGGCAACATCATTTCTTGTTTTGACAGAACTTGATTTCAATTAAATCATAAAATGAATGCAAAGCCCTATATTCCATTATCACTGAACAAATCCACAGCAAATATTTTTAATTAAATTACAAGGAGATTAAAATACTTTAGAGATGATATAATTATGCCTCAGTGTTTGGCATGTGCACATGGGGATTTAAGAAAATGCTGAAAAAAACAAGCAGAAACCTTTTTGCTCTGTGATGAAAAAGAACATACGTTTGAAAACGGATGATAAAGATCTGAAAACTATTAGACAACTCAGATTGTGAAAACTGAAATTCACAGAGATTCTGCAATAGAACTGAAAATATAAAATTAGAATAAAGTTCTTGCTTTCTAGCAACAGTTTCCATTTTTACCATTTAAATTATATCGTTACATCAAGGTTCTCCTCATTATGAGGAAAACTTTCAAAAACACCTAAGCACAAGTTTCTGAATTTCCATCTATTTATGTAAATCTATACTGATAATACACAGTCCTGTTATATATAACACCTTTATCAGATGGGTCTAACCCAGCTCCTGTCAATGTGGAAGGTGAGCACAATGGGAGTTGACCTGGTTGTTTAAGACAGGGCTTTGGCATCCTGCAAGAATAGCTATATGAACTGTAGCAAATTACAGCATCCCCAGACATCCAGAAATTCAAAACTTTACATTTTCTAGTGGGTCAAGAAGGAAGACCAAGGACAGACCCTAGGGAGTGTCTGTCTTTAGCTGGGTTTCAATTAAGAGCTTTCCCTTTGGAAAAGGTTTATTGCTGTTATGTCTAAGCCTGCTGCCTAAACACTTTGGAAGATAGCTTCCAATCATCAATGGCACATTTTTTTCTTTAGTGGACCTCTATTCAATTTAGGGCTGAATGCTGTTCCCAGAAAGAATAATTAATTTAGGGTAGGAGGGGCACATTTGGTGGTCACAGCTTGCAAAGCATTTCTTGACATTATCTTAGCCTACGGGCCTGAGGAGCTCAGGTCTGATTCCCTGCCCTTGGGGTGTGCATGTTCAGAACAACCCAAAGGAGGCACAGGCCCCTTTCCCTGGCTCCTGGGGTCCCTTCTAGAAGACCCTGTGGATCAGTGCCACCCCAGCGCCATGTGTAATGTGCTGGCTGCAAAGGCCAAGGTCAATGAGGAGGGCAAAAGTGTCATCCATTGAACTACACCAAGCTCTTTCTTTAGTTCTTGTCAGGAATGAAGCGTGTGTTAGGTGATAATGTTTATCTTGTCTCCACGAGCAAACAGAAACCCAGGAAACTCCCCATTTTTGCCAATCCTTAGGCAAAAGTTGTGCCCCTATTAGCTGGTGGGCTCTGTCAGTGCCGGGGCCAGCTTCTCAGCACTCTGAGCAATGAGGCCACCCAGCCCTTGGTCACATGCCAGAGGGACAATGAAGGCCATCATGACATACTTCAGCTCTGAAGCCCTCATGGAAAGGGCACCCTGCACCATCATGGAGCTGCTGGGAGCTGGTGGGACAAACCAGTGCTGTACAGGTTGCCCAGCACAGGCTCAGATTGCTACCACTGGAGTGTCATGCACAGTTGATAACCTAGATGATCTTCCCTCACTCGTCCCCACTGTCCTCCACTCATCTGCTGGCAGATGGTTACAAAAACCATCAAATTCTCTTAATACAGGGTATTGCAGTAGAGTCCTGGGCTGAGCAAATAGCAGGGTGTGGAGGTAAGAGTTACCCTGGAGGTCTCTCATGGGGAGACAAGTGGAGCCTGGCCACCTGCACTGCCACCTTTGAGGTTTCTTGCTTTTCTAATATAGTATCACCAGCCAGGGATGAATGCTGAGACTTACTCTGAAGACCACGAGTAGCAAAGCTAGTGCAGCATGTGTACTGGGCGAGGGAGAAAGAGCACAGCTCAGGACTACCACAAATGATAACTGTGTTCCAGAGTTCATCCCCATGTATGATCACAGCAAAAACACGAGAGAAATACACCCCAGATTTTAAGATTACAAGTGTTCCGTTAAACAATGAGAAATAACTTCAACAGGATAATATCACTGGCAAACTGATAAGACATTCTTATATTGCATAACTAAATCGCTATTCATAACCAGCAGGAATCATTAAGGGTCTCTGCATGCAGCCCACTGACATGACTGCTTTGGTCTCACTAATATATTTCAAATGTTCATTTCACTGATATTCCTTCCAAAGGTAGAGAAAAATATAATACTCATCAAAGGTTCCCCTATCATTGCCAAGGCACAGACACAGCATCAACTCTATTCTTGCTAAGCTGAAGTTTAACATAAAATTATCATCTGCAATGATACTCGGTCATTAATTGTCTTAGTACATCCTTAGCCAAAACCCCTGTGGTCAAACTTATTATGAAATGAGTACCAATAGCTATTAGCACTGCTTTGAAATTATAATCAGTGACTGATGGCTCAAAAGATAACATAAACTCTCCCTGTAGAAGAACTTCAGAATATATTTTTGTAGAGGGGAAAATTATCATTTTCAACTGACATTGAAACATGGCAACTACTAAGAAAATGTGCCACATTCATCCTCTTCACTCTGGGAACTTATTTCTGTGCCCTTTTTCCATTTAAAACAGGACTGAAAAAAATTACTTTACAATTTGAATCTATTCATGAAGAGCAACATCAGATGACCATTGCTCTTTCTGGAAAAATCAGAACATGTATGTGATCCAAGCAGCAAATGTACATATACACTTGTTAATATGAAGGTTTATTGAACATATCTGCTGGGACTGCAAATGAAGGGATGTCATGAGAGGTGGTCTGGGAAACAACCTCAGATAAGCCGTGGTCCACATGGTCAGTGCTGCTTTTAGACAACAGAAAACACCAGAGCTATAACCGTAGCTGTAAGACAGTGAGGAGACCTGAGTTTCTTGTGTCCGTGCTAACTCTTAGTAACAGGAGCTAAAGACAGTCTATGTTAATAGAAAAATTTACCACAGAGACATCTGTGCCCTTTATTAGCATTCATGTCATGTTTGTGTCCCCATTAAAAAAATGAATAAATATCAGAAATATTACTGCATCTTTTCTTAGTTGATGTTTGGTAATTGTAAAAGGATTAACCAGTATAGCACAACTAGAAGAGCTTACACTTTGTTCCTGATGAGCCCAGTATAAAGCCTTCTGAAAGCAATATAAGTTTTCTATTATCTTTGGTGGATTTGATTTCAGACTCCCTCAGGGCTATGTAATGCGCAAATTACCTAACACAGTCAAAAAGGAGAAAATTAAAGTGCATTACCAGAAAGCTTGAATCAAATCATCACCAATTCTTTGATTACCACTGAAAAGCAACAGTTTTGTTCATAGTAGAAAATATTAGTTTCAGTTGCACAGTATTGCTAGCCATCTGAGAATTTTTTATTGAATTTTATGAGCTTCACAATAGTGTATGGTTTCATCAAGAATAATAAATCAAAACATTTTTGAAGTTTCTGGTGTTGGAAGTATAAAAATACAAAAGTTTTTTTGCATTACAGGTAAAGAAATTCAATGTCAAAGAATTATTTCCATCTTGAATTAAACTAAAGTCAAAATCTTGAAAAAAGCTTATAAAAATTATCTTCCCAAAATTCATATTTTTTAAATAATTTTTATTTTTATTAATTTATAAATTTTTATTTAAATAATTTTAAAATAGTTTATTTTGAGTGTGTCCTTTAAAGGTTTATCTTACCATTAACTGAATTGTAAAGTCAAAAATATAGTTTCAACAAAACACAAAACTTCTCATCTTGAAAATATCTGAGGAGGATAATCTGGTTATTTTGAAAAATTTCACAGGTGTGAAATACATAAAACCTGATATTTCCTTATGAAGCACTATGAATTAAATGAAAAGGTGTTTTACAACAAATGAAACATTGCTTCAGAAAATTCCTGAGGGCAGATGGAAATGTAGTGATATAGGGCAGAGAGGGAAGTCAGGGGGCAAGAAAATTCACTTTTCCAGAAACTTTTATTCCTAATGTGTATTGAAGTTCCCTTAGGGCTATTCAGCTGTCAATTTATCATGCTTCTCATCCATGTCCATGGTAGAATTGGTTCTATATCACTATATAATCAGATATGAAGTGGACCCTTTATTTTATTTACGTCTGAGTCCCAGGTCTGCCTTCATAGGTAAGGCAATGACTGGTGCTCTGGTTTCCCCAGTGCTGAAGTTAAAGGTATGTGCAAGTGTTTTTGAGATCCTAATGACAAATGGTTAGATGGAATTTAAGTACCTTCAGAGCTTGCTCCCTCTGAGCTGGAGATGATCCTATTCTCCCACAGGGAGACTGAAGGGAAGGACACGAAAATCAGACCAGCACAGTTGAAGTCCAGGCGATGGCACTGGGCGACCCAAGTGGCTGGGAAGGCAAGAGGCAGCAAGCTCGAGAGCCCAAAATCACCTCCGCTCTTGCTGCTAGGGGGAGTCTCACCCCATTGCAGGTGCATGCAGAGCCCTCAGCACAAGCTCCTCTGTCCTCTGTACCCCCCATGGAGTCTCACTGACCCCAGGGAGGTGAGAGGGGGCTCCTCTGCCCCCTTGCCCTCCCCTGCCCTGTGCCACACTCTTTGCCATCCCCAGTAAGGAAGACTGGTCACAAGGGAGAGGCAAGAGTGGCTCCTGGGAGAGCTCTGCCCACAAACTGGGTGCCAGATCCGACACAACACACCCATTAAGGAGGTTGGCAAAGTTCTCTCTCCTGCTTACAGCTGGCCGAGGGCACCCTCTGGACTGACCCCAAACACAAGGGCAGACCCACTCACGGATCTCTGTTCTCACATCTCTTGTCGCCCAGTTCAGAAAAAGACACAAACTCAAGGTCATGCCTCTGTGTGGGAATAGCCCACACAAGCAAACATAAACTCCAAATTTTCTAGTTATGAAACCTAAGAAGGAAAATATCAACCACTTCCAAGTGCAGCAGGAGAACTGGACTAATGGGATTAGCACTGGTCTAACAAGAAAATTGTAGAACAAGCTAGCATTGAAGTAGCTCAGGTGGATCTGGACCGGCAACATAAGGGTGAATTATTTTTAGCTCGGTGGGCCCATGACACCTCAGGTCATCAGGGAAGAGACGCAACATATAGATGGGCTCGTGATCGAGGGGTGGACCTGACCATGGACACTATCACACAGGTTATCCATGAATGTGAAACATGCGCTGCAATTAAGCAAGCCAAATGGTTAAAGCCTCTGTGGTATGGGGGACGATGGCTGAAATATAAATATGGGGAGGCCTGGCAGATTGACTATATCACACTCCCACAAACCCGCCAAGGTAAGTGCCATGTGCTTACAATGGTGGAAGCAACCACCGGATGGCTGGAAACATATCCCGTGCCTCATGCCACCGCCCGGAACACTATCCTGGGCCTTGAGAAGCGAATCTTATGGTGACACGGTACCCCAGAAAGAAAGAGTCAGACAACGGGACTCACTTCCGGAACAATCTCATAGACACCTGGGCCAAAGAGCACGGCACTGAGTGGGTGTATCACATCCCCTATCATGCACCAGCCTCTGGGAAAATCAAGCAATACAATGGGTTGTTAAAGACTACATTGAAAGCAGTGGGTGGTGGGACCTTTAAACATTGGGATACACATTTAGCAAAGGCCACCTGGTTAGTCAACACTAGAGGATCTGCCAATCAGGCTGGCCCTGCCCAATCAGAACTTTTATGTACTGTAGAAGGGGATAAGGTCCCTGTAGTGCACATAAAAAATATGCTAGGGAAGACAGTCTGGGTTACTCCTGCCTCAGGCAAAGGAAAACCCATTCGTGGGATTGCTTTTGCTCAAGGACCTGGACGCACTTGGTGGGTGATGCGGAAGGATGGGGAAGTCCGATGTGTGCCTCAAGGGGATTTGATTTTAGGTGAGAATAGCCAGTGAATTAAACTGTATTATGTTAATTGCTCTATAACCCTGCCATGTATGTCATCATTACTATAGTTGTTATATGCTATATCAACAGTATTACAGTAAGAATTATCTAAATTAATAAAGAATGAACTTTGATAAAACCAAGTGAAGTGCAGTAGTGATGGAACCAGGACTGACTGCAGCATGCAACAATCCAACACTACACACCATCCTCCTGCTGCGCCCAATGTCATCTGCCCGCTGCACTGCACCAAAGCCGGATCCTGCTCTGCTGACTGAGCGGACTTCACACCATCCCTCCTGCCCAGACAGACTGTTATGATAGATGGAGTCCAAAGTCATGGACTGAACGAACTCAACGAACATTTTAAATGGACATTTTAAAGGCTTATACATTAAGGGAATGATATCTGTGTGTATATGTATTAAAAGACAGCAAAAGTGGTGGTGATTAATTGAAAATGCATTGGAAAGTGTGGGACCTGGACATGATGTAGATGGTATAGAATAAGGGGTGGATACTGTCCTGGTTTCAGCTAGGACAGAGTTAATTTTCTTCCTAGTAGCTGGTACAGTGCAGTGTTTTGGATTTAGTAGGAAAATAATGTTGATAACACGCTGATGTTTTTAGTTGTTGCTAAGTAGTGTTTATACTAAGTCAAGGATTTTTCAGCTTCTCATGCCCAGCCAGCAAGAAGGCTGGAGGGGCACAAGAAGCTGGGAGGGGACACAGCCAGGACAGCTGACCCAAACTGGCCAAAGAGCTATTCCATACCATATGACATCATGCCCAGTATATAAACTGGGGGAGCTGGCTGGGAGGGGCGGATCGCCGCTCAGGAACTAACTGGGCATCGGTCAATGAGTGGTGAGCAATTGCATTGTGCATCACTTGCTTTGTATAGTTTAATTCTTTTAGTATTACTATTGTCATGTTATTATTATCATATCATTGTTTTTCATTCCTTTCTGTCCTATTAAACTGTCTTTATCTCAACTCACGAGGTTTTTTTTTTTTCCTGATTCTCTCCCCCATCCCAGGGGTGGGGGGGAGTGAGCGAGCGGCTGCGTGGTGCTTAGCTGCCGGCTGGGGTTAAACAATGACACCCACACAAGCAAACATAAACTCCAAATTTTCTAGTTATGAAACCTAAGAAGGAAAGTATCAACCACTTCCAAGTGCAGCAGGAGAACTGGACCAATGGATTAGCACTGGTCTAACAAGAAAACTGTAGAACAAGTTCCTTCAGCTTTTCACTCCCTGTTCATTTAATATTTTACCTATATATTTCAACACGTGCAGAACTACTGTCCAGCTGAGCAGCATTGAGATCACAGCCATTCACCTGACTGTTTATCTTCTACAGTCAAACACAGCTTTTATTTTCACCCTGCCTGAGATGAAGCATGATAATCCACATTAAAGATGGATTTGTGACATTAGCAGTCAGATTTGATAACCGTTTACAATTCCAGCTGGGCAATTAAACAGTGTTAATTTTTGGAACCCACTTCACTCAATAATATAACAGGCACTTTCCTGATTAATAAGAAATTAGACTACCCATAAACTCTCTGCTGGATGCTAAAAGCTTTGTTGTGACAAAAGTCTTTCACTGTGTGACAATTAAGGCATGCATCTAGCTTCCTAGTTTCCAAATCTTCCATGCACTATTATGCTCCTTTGTCGTCATTACGTCCACAGAAAACGCCTATCTTCTCATAGACATCTGCTCAGAGTCTGACTTAAAAAAAAGGTTACATGAAAAGTGGTGTTACTCAAACCCTGTTTCTGAAATACGAAAGATTTAGAAACCAATTTAACCGCAAAAAAGGGGAGAATTTATTTTGCTGAGTAAAAGCCATCCATAAGTAGAAGACCAAGATATGAGTCAGGATGCTCTACACCAGTGTCTAGGCTGCAGCACTGACTGCTGCACCCCCTCTCTCATATTAATTGGTCTTGGTTCTAACTGGTTTTGGTCTTAATGACTTACATGATCTTACTCCTTACATGACTTACACCTATATGCGGTCAGTGCTGAATATCTACAGAAAGAAGTCATTAGGAAGTGATGATATCCCACCATTTTGCATGCCCAGCATGGCTGAACTTACTTTTGCCCTGAGTTTAGTGGATGGGCTAAAATGTAGAGCTGATTTTTCATTAAATAGTTACTCAAGCCCACATGCTAGGAAGGTACAAATTGCTCTAGTTCTTGTGTTGAAAAACAGTCTTTGTGATTTAGCTCAGAGTCCCTTACTTAGAGCAATGAAATCTAAACAGATATTTCCCTTTTCTTACATCTCAAGAAGAGTGAGAGAAAAGTTATATGGAAAAATTGTAGGTATTTCAAAACTGTTAGGAAATCAACATTCAGAAACAAATCATAAAAGCTCCCCAAGTTAAAATGCTTTTTTTTTTGTTGAATATCCTCTTTAAAAAAAGTTGACTCTATCATTTCTTAAGCTCCCAAAAGAAGTGAATTAAAAAATAGCCCCAAGAAAGAGGACAGCATAATATTCAATTCTCACAGTTACTAGTTTTCAGGTTCCTCATGGCTTAATTAAGATTCTCCTAAATTAGTCAGCAAAAATTTTGCTACAGGGGCATGGACCCACGTCACAAGCAAAGATTCAAGCACTCCAAATACAAAGAGCTTGAGACAAAATCCAGATTTTGAGACAAGAAAGCTGTGAATCGTTTTTCACATCCCAGATACTTTGTTAATGAAAAAAGGTAAAGTATGGCCCTTTTTATTAGAATTGTTAGTGCTTTAAATTAAACTTGAAAATTCTAAAAATCCTGGAATAAGTTTAAAACAAAAACCCCCAGCATCCACATGATCATAGGACCCACAAGGTGGGTCAGGTTTTGTGAACCAGGTCCTCTATCAGTAATGATCCATCTGTTGTATCTTGAGATCCCATCAAGTAGGCCAGTATTTTTTGTATCTATGCCAGTTTACAACTCTTATGGATGGTCCTGTCCCTGTTCCTGTTGGTCATTCCCACTGTGGTATGAGAGTCACTTAGGCAAGAGACATTATCATGTTACTATGATTTAGGTAAATCCCAGAAGAAGGAAAATGTGAGATAAAATTTGTTAATACCTTAGTAAAATAGTAGGTATCATTTGACAGACAAAAATTGCATTTCAATACACTAAATCCTAAGTTTTTCACTGCTTTCGTATGGGAAAAAAACCCACTACTGGTTGACTGATGTTTTCCTAATTATCTGCATTACAGGCATCCAAGTTCTTCATATACCACAGTTGCTGCCAAATTAAAAAGGAAAGTATTATACATATACCAAATTATACATATATTAAACTACAATAAAGACTGAGGCAAGTACACTCACAGTAATTTTAATATAACATTTGTGAGTAAATTGGTAGTGAAGAAACAGTGACACATGCTTTAGCACAAGATTGCAACCTTGGTTCTTATCCAGGATCCTCCTTTTTAAAGGGAAAAAAGGCCATTGAATATGGCCCAACACAAGGTCTCGTACAGAGCATGGACTTAAAGTTCCCTGTGGTCACTCAGCTGGGCAGAGGTGGAAGGTTGGTCTTTAAAAATGTTTGTCTATTTGTTTTGAGACTGCAAAGGAAAAACTTTTTTTTTTTTCCATAATAGTAAGGTCAAAGAATTTGCTTTCTCCCCAGCTAGGAATAAAAACAATAATGGAAACTCTTCAAACTGATGTTCAAAAGAGGAAAAGAGAGCCAGCAGATTATTAACTTCTCAGCAGGGAAGACGTTATTACAGTCAAAAGACTTCAAAATCCCTTTTCTTATGCGATTCATTAACAGACTTTCAGACCTCTTTGTCCTCAGAAGAAGAGTGTATATATTTCTTCAGTGGTGTGTCTTTTGGGGAGTTGAGGCTAACAGTGCAAAGCCTGTTGTCCAATTGTCTCAAATATGGCACTTTTGTAAACGTCAGTGCTAGATGGGTATTAAAGTCATCCATCTGTGCCTGGTCTCTGAACTTTGCTAAACAATAAAAGAAAATTATATGACTGCACTCTGAAAAAAAAGGATTCTTTAAATCTTTGATATTTCCTCACTATCCAGCACATTAAGCAAATACCTAATGCAGATTCTGAATATTAATGTTACTTCTAATACTAAGTTAATGGCAAATTTGAAAATGGGGGAAAAAATCCATCTCCTTTCTACCACAAAAGAAACTCTCTTGAAAATTATACTTTAGTTCCCTTTGTGGAGAATTATTTTGGTTTTTTGGATGTATTTTATTTTCAGATAAAAATATGTTTTCAAGATTAAACTTAGATTGTAAGCACTTCATAACACTATCTGATTTTTTTTTGTCAGGCACTAATAAGCCTATTGTTGTCACTTAATAAAGGTATCCTATTATCATAATTAATAACTCTATGTTCATAGAATCATGGAATCATAGAATCATTTAGGTTGGAAAAGACCTTTAAGATCATCAAGTCCAACCATTAACCTCACACTGCCAAGTCCACCACTAAACCATGTCCCTAAGCGCCATGTCTACATGTCTTTTAAATACCTCCAGGGGTGGTGACTCCACCACTTCCCTGGGCAGCCTGTTCCAATGCTTGACAACCCTTTTGGTGAAGAAATTTTTCCTAATATCCAATTTAAACCTCCCCTGGTGCAACTTGAGGCCATTTCCTCTTGTCCTATCACTTGTTACTTGGAGAAGAGACCGACACCCACCTCGCTCCAACCTCCTTTCAGGTAGTTGTAGAAAGCGATGAAGTCTCCCTTGAGCCTCCTTTTCTCCAGGCTAAACAACCCCAGTTCCCTCAGCAGCTCCTCCTAAGGCTTGTGCTCTAGACCCTTCACCAGCTTTGTTGCCCTTCTTTGAACATGCTCCATCCCCTCAATGTCTTTCTTGTAGTGAGGGGCCCAAAACTGAACACCGTATTCGAGGTGCAGCCTCACCAGTGCCAAGCATAGGGGGACGATCACTTCACTAGTCCTGCTGGCCATGCTATTTCTGATACAAGCATTTCTGATACAGTGTTATAATAGTCTTGAGTATCCCAAAAAAAGTTTACTAGCAAGAGCAGTCACAGAATTCATTTTCTGAGACAACAAATACCTGCCCAGTATTTGCAGCAAGCTCAGGCTCACAACTATGAAGATCCTTACTAGAACTTTATTATGTTACACTGATCCAAAAGAAACAAGAAATGTGTAAAATGTGCTATAAATACAATCCAGATATAAATTTCAAATAGGAATACATATAATGCACAGGAATGAAGACAGTATCATTAATATATTCAGAGAAATCACGATGTCACTAAAATCACACAGAAATGCTGATTACATTCACATAAAATCAATATAGACATTTGCTATGTTTGTGGAATGCTTAAAGACAGCAGATTGATTACCTCAAACACAAAAATGATAGAAAAGTGTCCTTTAGAGCTGACTCATTCTTTAAACCATTAATGGCATAATTGCTTGCCTGACACTGTATAAACTGACTAAGAAGACATTTAAAATATGTGGATATTTTATCCAAAAAAAGGATAACTAAAGTAGAAAAGAAGCAAATTTTGAGTGAGTGTACAATACAAATAAATCATTCTTCCTGCTACCCAGTATGGTACACAATGATAGCACATTCTGTAGTGCTCAGATGTGTCCTCTGTTTTTGTTTCCTACAAATAGATAATTCCTCCTAGAAACCATGTCCAGTATATAATTTATGATACTCAAATTTCAAAAAATTTAAATGTATAAACTGAAATCAGACAAATGCTTTTATCAGTCCAAAATGTATAATTCCACATTAAGAATATAACCAGACTCTATTTTAAAAGTCTTAATTTAACTTTAATAACATTGCAGAACAAGAACTTTGCCAGTCACACAAGCTTTTTAAGAATGGTACCACCTATAGTATTTTATTAAACCTATGTGGCAGACTTATACTTGAGTGACCATAATAAGCCCATTTTGGTTTTGTGATTGTGCACAAAGCTGAACTTCTTTGTTCTATACCATCTCTGTAAATATTTTTTAAACCTTTCAGGTTTATAATACAGAAAAAAATCTGCAATGCTTTGGAGAAACTTCCTTTCACTGAGAATTTTGAAGTTTCTGAGCCACAGCTAAATCCAAAGGCTTAAGCCTTCTCACAGGAAAATTTTAGAGGCAAAGGTTAACTTCTGACCAATGGAAATATTTTCTTTCAATTTTCTTTTTATTTTGACTCCTTAACTTTGTATATAATATATTTCAATTGACTCAAGCAATCATTTCAAAGTCAAAAATTGAAATGCCTTATTCCAAAAATTACTACTTTGGAGAAATTAACATTCTCAGAAATTTTCCACAAGCTTTTCTTGTAAACAAATCTTCAATGAAATCAAGATTTCATCAAATAAGAAACTTTTCAAGAGCTCCATTCAATGTTAGAATACAGGCTTGTGAGATGTTTTTAATTTCTAACTGTAACCTATCACATATAAAACATTTTGGTCTGCAGCCCATCTCTAAAACATCCTGTAACAGGTCTTTTTTATGAGCTATAAAATTTAGCAGCTATCTAAATAACTATTCTCATAATAAAAGAATGCTTATCAGCATGCACATATCCACCATTATCTGCCCTTCACCCAAAAGGTCAATTTAGTAGAAACATAAAACATTTTCCTCATTCATGTCTTGCTTAGAAATTATAATACCTGCAGAGCAGCTGCAACGTAAGGGTACATTTAGATCCTCTTTCGTACCAAAGCAGATTGCAGAGTGACATTCAGTACCCCCTACAATCATGTATTCTTAAATATAGCTAGGCTTATTCTCGGTTATGGTTGTTCTTACTCCTTGTCTTTCCCTAGTTGCAATGCATACCCTGCTTGAAGCCAAACCCATCAGCCAACCCTGTCCCAAAGCTTAGTTTTGATCCTAGGCTTGCCTGATTTTTAGCTTGGTCCCTGCTTTTTCCAGCTTGTGTGAGATATGTTTCACATTTGAGATTAAAGTCATGAAAAGAGCAACAGTTGTGCCATTTATTCTCTGAGTCCAGAATTTCAACCCTTGTGTTGCAAAACAGCCATATATTGCCATCATTTTGTTCCCAAACATGGGATGACTGTACCAAGTCTCTGGCATCAGCTGCTGGCTGCACTGGGCACTTACAGATGGAGGAGTCACAGGCAAATAAGGTGGTTTCATGAAATAGTCTTCTGCACGTCTGCCCATCTCTTTTCCCTTACCACCTGATGCCCATTATGACTACATAGAAATCCAGAGGCAAAATGGACAATTACTTGACATCTGTTTTTCATTTCTCTTGAAAAAATATTTAAATGGTCTCAATTCTTAGAAATCTGCAGTGAAAATGAAGTGAGTCTTTATAAGGCATTTTCTGAAAACTGCTAATCAAACATTAAGCAAGTGTTTGGGAAATCACAAAAGCAGAAGAAGATACTTTAAAAAAAAAAAAAAATTAAATTCACCTTAGCAACAGCCTGCCGCTGCCCCCACAATGCCACACAGTGCGTGCCCCCTCTTGGCAAACAGGCTGCAGGGTTTGCTACCGAAGTGGGCATTTACAGGAAGAAACAAAGTTAGAATTTCTCAAGCCCCATGCTGATTAATCTTTTCCCTTCTCCTTTACTCATCTCTGGCTCTGCTTCGGCACAGAAGGACAAGAGACTCTTGCGTGACATGTGGTACATGGAGCCGCAGAATGAGCAGGGAGAGGGAAGTCTCCCCTCCTGCTCTGCACCATGGTCTGCATGGACTTCAGGGACTTCTTTCCATGCAATTATAAGAGTATTGTAAAAACAAAATCTGTTAAATAAGCCATCAGAAATGTCTCATAATTAGTCTCAAACTATAGGTAGCATGATGTGAGAGGACGCTCCCTCAGACATGGGAGCTAAGAGGGCTCCCACTGGCATCTGTCTCAGAGGTATATGTGCTCGCATTATGTGATAAGATTATGGCCGTGTGGCTGCAGCTCTCTCCCCTGCCATCAGCCTAGGTCTGTATCACACTTGACGTCAATAAACAGATGCAAAAGAGCATTAGAAAATGGAGCATTTCATTGCAGGGGAGGTAATAATACAGCCTCAGCACTATTAAATGTTTGATCTTGTTATAGTTTAGAAGCTTTGACAACTCATCATACTTAAGCCTGAATTCCTAGTCCCATTAATGTATTCACACACAGAATACATTAAATTAATTTCTAATATAGTCTTGAGTTTTCCCGTGTCTGTGCTAACAGGACATTGCACAGGGCTATGGCAAACTAAGATGCATTCTATAAGAAGACTTTCCTATCACCTCCGGGCTGAGTGAGAGAAGCAAACTGGGCCTCTTGGAAGAAAAAACACTAGGGACAAAAATCATGCAGCAGCATGCATCCAGCTGAGCACCAGAAGGAATGAAAGATACTTTGGGCTAGAAATGAAGTGGTGGAAAAAAATAGTCTGAATGTTATAAGAAAATGATATCTAAATCAATACCTAAAGCAAGTTTGTTTTTTTCAATCTCATGGCCTTCTTTTCTTACAGTGACAAAACCGTAGTAAAAATTCCCATGTCTCTACTATTAAATGTGCTGATGTGCTGTCAACTAAGTCAAAACGCCCTCGATGGCTGACTGAGTGGGCATTGCTGTCCTTCACCCTTGATAGCAGCTGCCTCTTGCAGCTGCTAACACTGTCCAGGCTGGACCCAGCTGGGTTGAATCTGGAGGGAAGAAGAGGAGAGCTGTGGTATGGATGGCAGACCACTAGGCTATGGCAGAGCAGAGCTGCTTTCCTCCAGGTCCCTCCTCAATTATTTCCACATTTGGCTGTGTCAGCAGTTTCTCTATATATGCTCCACAGAAACCATTATAAGCGGAGGTGACAGGCACACGTCAGCACAGCCTTTCTCCCATCAGAGTGCTACCCTGCTGCAGAAGACTGAAGCAGACACACTGCAATGCATTTAGATTAGGACGCAGCAAATTAATTTTGTAAAGTTCAGGGGACCTGACTCTGTGGCACTCCTACATTGTGAAATTATAAATGAAAGTGCAATGGATTACAAAGTACAGACATTATGCAAGCGACTGTACATGAATATTATGTACATTAATATTATCAAAAAAATGAAAGACTAACCAAACATCTGTAAAATATCAGTTATCACTGGATATAGAGACTGTGTCTTCAGTTGTTCACAGAAGCTTACAGGAGATAAAAATCTACCAACTAATAATTATCATAACAATAGACAATATTTTCTAACAATTCTCCAGGCAAACTGAAGAGTGCGTGGGCCTTCCCTAACAAAGACACTTAGAGGCTAGTCACAGCGAAAATGCAAACTTGTGGGCCCACTTCATATTTGCACTCAGGCTAAGTGTGAAGGAGCAAGTAAATTTACACGTACAAGGTATAAAATGTGGATGAAATTAAAAGCAAGGGATTTAAAGAGAGGCACAGAAAGTACACCAGAAAAAGATGAAGAAGAAACAATGCCCTAAAATGTAAGGGCATTACATTTTATTCTCCTATTGTAATCATAATCATGCAATAAAGGACAGCTTGAAAAATACAGAGTAAAATCAATCTTAATGTGATAGTAAATGTAAGGGAATTTTTATTGTTTATCAAAAAGAGCTTCAAGGTGAAAAAAAGCAGACTACCAGCCTCCTGTCAGCTTTGAAACATGCCCTCTCACTTCTAATATCAATATCCATTATTAAAATCACTGCTTCCCAAATCCAGGCATTGAAGCTGTCGTGATATCCTTGTATTTGTTCGGTCTGTCAACTCTCTCTGCCTTAAGCCATTTTTATGGGCTGACAAAGGATTGAAATTGGTAAGAAAGCTGTTTTCAGGGGGGTTTCCACAGTGTCAAAACTGACATGGACAGTGAGGGATGCTACATGGCGACATACGGTCACAGCATGCCTGGGGGCTTGAGGTTGTGGCTGATGCTTCCTCCCCCTGAACGGGTGAGAGATAAAGAGGCTACAGAAGATTTTTAACCCAAAGTTCACCAAGTAGAGATTGTACACGTGGGTCCATCAGCTCCTCTACTGCCAACATGAAGGTTTCCAAAATCAAGACTCAGGCTCTGTGAGTCAGGACATCGTAAAAACACTGCTCCACAAGCAGCATATTCATGTAAATAATGATCTTTGCTTCCTCTGGCTGGTTGCTCTTTGTCCTCTAAACACCACCACAAAAATCCTCCCTCTACCCACATATGCTCCGGTACTTCACCTCCACAGCAGCGCTCATGCTGGCCAGCCAGTGCCCCAGGGGTGACTGCCAGCTGGCTGATAATAACTAGAGCTTTAACAGCTGCCCTTATTTTTTTTCCTTTTTTTTTTTTTTTAAATCTCACTCTCTATTCGTTAAGCATTCACCAGCCTGCACAGAACTAGTGGAGGATTACATAGTGTACACATGGTTTGCAAACTTACAGAAAACAAATAAATGATCACTTCTGCTTCCTTTACTTAGGACACCAAGCTAAGACTGGTAGAAGTGAAATTCTGTTTATTTTCCTCTCATTGAGCATATTCTGACGTTTACTTTTCAGGTTCTTCTCTTTGTCACTAAGACAGCTAGAACACTATACACTCCTTTCTGTTATAGGCAAGCTGGAAGACTCACCTTTACATGTCTGCCACAAGCCAGAGCTTTAGCAAACAACACTGTGAGACTGGTGTTACAATTGCACGGGTTGGCAACACCGCTGTGCTGCAGCCCCATAGCTCACCTGCTAAAAAGTACTTTCATGGAGGAACAATATTGTAGTGATGCCGGGGACTGTGAAGAGTATAAAACATAACTGCATGACGCATGGAATGAATTAGGGGGAAATTGAATATGCATTTATGTAAGCAGTTGTAAAAGTAAGTATTTTATGCAAATAAATGCAAACGATGCAGCAGGGGCAGAATATGACAGAAATGGAGAAGGAGAGATGGAGTGGAAAGATCTCAAACTAAAAAAACTGAGAACCGTGCAACAGAGCACAGAGCTGTCAACCTTCACCGTGCGTGGCTCAGCCTGGAAATGCAGCCGGTGCTCTGCAACAGCAGCTGCCCTTGCAAGCGATCAGCTACCTGCAGGTGAAAGAAGAAGAGCAAACAGTGTTAGGAACCTTTGGTACTTCCACTTACTTATGTTGTCGCTCATGTGAGAGGTAACATTGGGAATGTGTGAAAGAGAGTGGGCTCACAAAACAAAAACTTGAGCATGGTCAACTGGAAGATAGTCAGTGGTACCTGAAAATACGACCCTGCACTTACCTTTTCCTCTTGATAGGTCACATCTGCCTTCATACTGCTACTCAGTGAATAATCCGGGGAAAGGTGCGCAGGGGTGATTCAAATAATTTTTACTTGCATCTTTTGAAACAGTTTTATAGCCCCTCCAGTCCTTGATCTCCAACCAACTAGTAATACAAGTTCTAGGAGATAATCATCAGGAAAAAACAATTAGTTGGCACTCTCAAAAGCAAAAAGTGCCCAGCAGAGTTGGGGGCATCTGTACAACCTGAAACCACCTCTAAGTTATTTTAAAAGAGACAAACTATGCTTCAAGTATGTCTTCCTGGCTGTAACCTATTTAGTCTATAGGTTAATAGACTATAGAACAAAAATGTTGCAATGAATCGGTAGAAACAGATGGATTGTCATACAGGCAGTGGGGCTGGATTCACACGGTACTTCACACCAACACTTTTAATTCCTTGGCTCATAAATAGTGGAATTACCAGTGTTGCTGGTAGAAGTTAGCCAGCACTTGTGTTCCCTTGTGTGTCTGTCCTCTTTTTTTTCTAACATTTCTTTAAGAACTGAGACAAACAAAGAAATCTGAACACAGGGGAATGTTTTCAAGTGCACCTGGACAGAAACATTGCTGCTGCGATCTTGTCTTGTTGCTGTGTGTGGTAAACAGGCAGCTCTCTCTTTGTGCAAATCAATTCTCAGTTCTCTTCTTTCATTTCACATATTTGGATTATGTTTTGTTAAAGTGATTTCTAGCAGTTTATGCAGATCTTGAAAAGCTGGGACATAAAAGCTACGTGATGCCATTACTGTTAGCAGAGCCTCTCGTTTCTGTATGTCTTCAAATAATATTATAACCAAAGGTGCCACTTCATTCAAGATATGCTTCATAAGAAGGTTTAAAACACTGTTAGAAACAAAGATCACAGAACAGAGCAGCTCTAGGGAATTCCTTCATCACTGAATCCATCCTACAAGTAGTTAAGATTTGTCTAGGTATTTTCTGCACTCCGTTAAAAAAAGTTCTGTTTTGTGCTCGATAATTATTACTGAAAAGATCCAGAGGCAATACATAAAGGAGGGGATAAGATTAAGTATGTAGACTTTTTTTTCCCATTTCCATGATGAAATTGACCACTCTCACAGTGCAAAAGTCTGGGCACCCACCAGGGTGCCTAAAATGATGGGGAGAAGAGAAAGGGATGTGTTGATCTCACTGGAGAGAGGAGGGAACAGCCACTCAGCACGGGAGCACACGATGTACCAGCTAGGGCTTGTGTGGGAGGTTAAACCTTCATTACCTTTCCAGTCAGTCTTGGGCCTGGAAGACAGTGCAGCAGCATCTTATTTCAATTTTTAAAGCAAAATATGAAAAATCGTGACTTCGTCTCAATAACATAATAAAATGACAATAATAATAATAATAAAAGAAACAGAATACACAAAACAAGTGATGCACAATACAATTGCTCACCACTTGCCAACCGAGCAGCGATCTGCCCCTCCTGGCCAGCTCCCCCCAGTTTATATACTGGGCATGATGTCATATGGTATGGAATATCCCTTTGGCCAGTTTGGGTCAGCTGTCCTGGCTGTGTCCCCTCCCAGCTTCTTGTGCCCCTCCAGCCTTCTTGCTGGATGGGCATGAGAAGCTGAAAAATCCTTGACTTAGTATAAACACTACTTAGCAACAACTAAAAACATCAGTGTGTTATCAACATTATTCTCATACTAAATCCAAAACATAACACTATACCAGCTACTAGGAAGAAAATTAACTCTACCCCAGCTGAAACCAGGACATATGCCTAGAGAGATTTAGCAATGCTATGAAGAGCAAGTCTTGCATTTATGTGGCATCAGCACTACAGTCTGCAGCAACCATCTTCTAAAGGTGCATCTGCAAAATAAGCTACATCGTGTGTGTGGACAAGCGCCTAATTGTGCAGTGATGTCCAAGTTGCGAGGGAACCTGCAGGCTGGACTAGACCAGGACCCCAAATACAGCCTAGTCACAACAGGCACTGATTTTAATCAGCCGTACAAAGTGTATCACACAATGAGGACATTCAGACAAGGAAATGCCCACATTCACAGGTGAAGTTAGCACCAGCTGGCATTAGTCTGACTGTTCAGCATGCGAACGAAGCAGTTCACCCACGAGGGAACACGGGGTAGGCACATGCCTACGGCAATGAACTAAAGTGGGATGTGATGTGCTGAGGACAAGCAGAGAGCAAAGGAGACCTCGCCATCATAGTGACAAAATGCTGGATCTGTAGATCTCCCCAACCTTGCCCTTCTGCATTGTATGGTCACCAGTGCAGCACTGCTCGCTGCCCTGCCTCCTTAGTAAAGCAACCTGAGCAATCGATTGAGCAGAAGGAGGCAGATCCAGAGAGGCACAGCAGCTGCTCCCAGTAAGGCAGGTGGGCTTGGGAAGGCACATCCAACAATGGAAAGTACTTCCAAGGTCTGTTTCCCTCTCTTATGTGAATGATCAAAGGAATGAACAAGGGTTTGAAACGAACTGAAATACAGATTTTTGTTATGCTTGTGTATTTGTTTCGCAATGCATTAAACCAGCTTGCATAAGGTAGATTTTCTTTCATTCTTCAGCAGAAAAATGGTGAACTAATACATTTGGGCAATGGGAGAAAAAGGGATTTATATTGAGCTTTGCTAACCCTTAAACTGCTGAGATATTGCAAAATCTGAATGCATCTTGGGAGAAGATGGTAACATCTCTTGACCAATGAATAATTAATAATATATTTTACTGAAGATTTAATACAGATCAAAACAAAAATTCATGATGTAGAAATGGAACAATTTAATGTAAGTATGAAATACAAACTCTATGTGACCTTTCCAGGGAGTTATTAGAAAGAGAAATTGATGAACTCAACATGAAAATGGCAATAGTCATATTGAATTTCAAGAAAATACCAGGTCACAGTGGGCCTGGATGTTGAGTTTTACAGGCCATTTACTCTGAAGATTTTCCCACATTGCAGTAAAGTGTACAATCAAGTGTTAGATAATGCCATATAACCACAAAGCCTCAGGGAAACACTGATTATAACTGCCAGTGTCCACATCCCCAAACACAGTAGACCTTTCAACTACACAGATTTGTATTAAACATGCAATTGTCTTCCCACTGTCGTCTAAGGAGCATTTGCCCATAGTCTGTGGGGAGCTGGCTGACCTTCTTTTTCTCCAGCTGCCAAACTGCATTAATGGATTAAAAAACATACACAAGAGGCACTCCTAATAATATTGTCAGTAAACAACAGCAGCCATGCCACAGAGACGTTATGCAACCGAGAGTGCAAGCCATGATATAATTTCCACATTAACAGGAGGCCAATACGCTTAAGCGCCACAGAAGCACAGAACAAAGTGGAAAGCTTTGTTAGCTAACCTTGGTTCTCCACGCTTTCTCTCCAACCTTCCTTTTGTTCACACTCTAGTCAAATTGCCAGATTTCCTCTCTGCCCACACTAGCACAGCAAAACCTCCTTCGCAGCAGCTCAAATGTCTGAACCTTTCCATAAATGCCAGCATGTACCCAGGCCCTCTGCTCTCATAGGTCAGCTACTTCTTCCTATGGATAATTTATGTCCAGCCACAGACATGTTTTGCGTGCTCTTTTTCCCTATTTATTCCAGCTTCCTCAGGGGAGTAGTCGCTGTACTTCCTCCCCTTTGTGAAGCTAGTCCCTGTCTTTCATGAAATCCCTGGGGTAAGGTTTACCATCAACACCTTTTCATTCCTAATGTTTTCAGGTTAAATTGAATGAAGCACAACTACAGCCCAAATCCATTTTCCTTGCAGTTACCCAGGATACATGGCTTTGACTGGAGGATCCCAGTCAAAGGGAGGGACCCCACCTCCCTCCTAAACAAAGTGCTACTTTAGACTCCATGATGGTCCATCACCATGAATTGCTTTGTTCCCTCCTCTCCTGGGTGTGCAGGTCAAGAGACTGACAAAGTTTTGAGGTTCCGTCAAAACTACTCCAAAGTCTCATTTGTGCATTCCCCTGCAAAATGCTCCAATGTCATCCCATGTATCTCTAGCTACCAAAGCTGGAGTGTCTGGAAATGATGCTAACAGAAAGCTTCTTCAGGGTCCTGAGTCACAGAAACCCTACAGGAATTATTACTAGTCTCTGACTGTGCCCAGTCCACAAAGCATGGTACTTATCCTAGCTGTGACTTCCAAGCGGCAACTGTAGCTCAAGCAACTGTTTGCATGCTTTTAGCTTTAGAGATCTTTTGTTCAAACTCCTGCACAATCTCCCAGTGCAAAATCTGTCACCATAAGCACACAGACCAGCAAGGGAGAACAGATCAGGGAATGAATATGAACCTTTAAGGAAAAAATCCTTCATCACAAGAGTGAGTATAACTGGAGTAGGTGGCCCAGAAAGGTTGTGGCATGTCCGTCCTGGAGAGTTTCAAAACTTGACTGAACACGGTCCTGGGGGACTTGATCCAACTTTGAGCAGGTGTCTGAACTAGATGACCTCCAGAGATCAGTTCCAGCCTACATTTTGCTGTGATTCTTTATTCTCATGTGCATTATTGTGTCTTGAATGGAGACTACCTGCATGGCAGTAAATGTGCCACAGTAATGGCCAGCCATTAAAGAACAACTTCACTCCTTCAGATATATAAAAGGAGAAGATATCATGAGCAGCATGAGAAGGTACTTGGATTCCTAAGAGACTCCTGATTCCAGTCGCAAATACAATATAGCCTGCCATGGTTTGGGGAAAAAGAAAATATTGAAGCTGCTGAGTATAACGACTTCTGCAATCTGTTAAAATCTCTCTAAGAGAGAGAGGTGCTTTGAAATGAAATATTTCTAACTTCTCTTCTCTCACAACACAGAGCCAGTAATGCCCAACTTATTTTCTGCACTGTTCAGGAGGGATCTAAAATTGCAATACAGAAGGTATTAACAGTCTGTTATGCTTAAGTGAGAGACATCTACTTCATATTTATGGTTTTCTTTTTTTATGCTCAATCACAGGACAGTGTTAAGTCTACTGCCATGACAACATAATGTCAGGTGTTATTCTTTCTTCTTGCAAGCACTGCCATCTTTCAACTGAACAAGTATTTTCAGTAATTCTTGTAGTGCTTCTTCTCCTTAGGTTCATGTCTGTGTTCTCCTGGAGGCTTCCTTTCCTCTCTCTTTTAATAATCACCCCTTAAACTATGACACACATGTTGAATAAGAATACGTAATGTTGAATTCACGCAAATCAGCGGAAGAAGATGAATGTGCAATTTATGCGGGTCTTTAATGCACCTTTGCTATTTCTCCCTGCATTCTCCACTGAAAGTGCCCTCATCAAGTTGTGTTAATTTTTCACTGTGAATGTCACACACAGCTGCAGCAGTCACCATGCTCACGTGCAGCTTCCTTTCTGACCCATCATAACAAGTAACTCTTCGAGTTCGTTCCAATAGCCTTTCTATCTACATGGGCGCCTGTTCTCCTAAGTCTTGTAGGAACTTACCAGCTGAGAGGTTTCCACCGTTCTGTTAAAGGGGGTTGAAACTGAGCAAGCTCAAAACTTGTTATAGGGAGTCTGATACAAGCACATGCACACACAGTAGGACTGCACAGGTCTTATTTCCTTCAGAAATCTAGGTATAAAGAAATAGGATATGAAAGTAAAACATACCTTTGGAGCAAAGGTGGGAAAATTATAAGGAAAAACTCAACACTTTGGTCCTGGGAAAAGAAACCGTCACATTAAAAAAAAAAAGCACAAGCAACCACACTTCTGCTCAGAAGTAACTTTGAGTGTGCCATGACAGCCTCATAAAAGAGAAATAACTTCATCCATTGAAAGCTGACGTGCCTTAAACTACACTTGGTCTTAGAGCCTGATAAGCAAATTGGGGAGAAGGGAAGGTGGAATTTACAATACCTTTGGGATTACCATTACCCAGAATGACTTTGTTGCATCCCATTTATTTTTGCTGAGTTTTGTAACAATGAAAGATCTTGAAGGCTATTAAGAAATGCAGGCGTCAAAGCATTTAGTGTATTTCATGTGTGCTGTTGCTGTATGTTTCATAGTAATAAAGATAAGGATAGCAAAAAGTATGTCTTACTGTGAGGCATTCATGAAATGCAGAAAAAAAAGGCAGCACACTATCAGCAATGACAGATACACAAATGTGCTATGTCTCACCATGACGCAAAGGGTCAGGGATTGACAGAGATCACAAAAGTTCTTGTTGACTTTGTCAATTTAGTGGTAGCTGGTAAAGCAAATACGGAAAATAGTTTTGGGTGGAGTAATAAACACATATGTATATAAATGTATATCTAGCATGTCATATCAAAATGTAACACTCTATCTCTATTTTAGTCTCCACAGTAAACCAGATTTTCACTTTCTGAAGTAAAATCATGTCTTTTCACAGAAAAAAAAAAGTGTTTGTGAGAGGCAGACAAAAAAAAAAGATGCTTATCCGATAAAATATAGTTTTACGGAATGTGAATCAGGTCAATAATTCATCTTTCTTGCCATTGCTTTTACACATTAGTCACTGCCACAAGGTTTTCATCCCTGCAAATTACATCCTCCCAAATCACTACACTGAATCACACATCTTTCTGATTAGCTGCTTTTATTTAGCCGCCCCATAATCATTTGATTCTCTCCGTGCAAGTAAAAAACAGAGCTGTGATCCATCTGTTAAGTTATAGACCATAGGTTCCCATCTGTCATCCATGGACCAGTGGTAGTCCCCGGAGCACTCTCTGCCCGTCTGCAGAGAGTTGGCTGCTCTCCTGGTGCTGCCTTCTCCTCATCTCCAGCTGTTAAATCACATTAAAAGATGGGTAAAAAAACACAGAAGAAAAAAATGTGAATAACATTAATTTTCCACATAAACAATTGCTTTAGCTGCAAGAGGGATGTTATACAATAGTGAATGCGCAGGGAGGAACCTCGGAGCCATGTGCCTTTCTCGGCAGCAGCTTTGCGAAAGCCAGGTCCCTGCCAGCGGCTGCAGCAAGGGCTCCGAGTAGGGTCAGCTGCGGGGTGCTCCTCCAGAAACCCAGGGTCCTCATTCACGTGTCAGCACCGTTAACTGGTTCACTGCTGATTGCTTCGACAGAAATATCTACCACTTTAGGAAAGAAAGAGCTGATTTCCCTGGATTAGGCTGGATCAGTTGCCCGCCCCCTCCCCCGGCTGTTCATCTGGTCCTGCACCCGAAGCACCAGCTCAGACCACAGCTGAGCAGTCTTGTGACAGCTCTCCCGTCTCCACAGTTTACAGCCTGGGGTAGGAAACATAATTTTTGTTTACTTCAGCCTGCTAAGCTGCCATAGTTCAGCAATTGCTACAGATCTCACTCCTGGAGATGAGGAATTAGTGGGGCATTTCAGTTATCCTAGTTCATTCTGACCCCATGCATAAGGTGACACTCCCTGGTCCCTACCCCTCATTACATCTGATAGCCCATGGTGGGGCAGCAGCAGCAATGGTTTCTGTCCCCTCCATCCTCCCACCTCACCTGCCTGAGGCTACTGACCCCACCAACACCACAGCTCAACATGCTATCCAACCACCTCACTCACAGTCCAGCATGCGAGTGAAAGTGTCACCAGTCCTGGTTTGTTTTAAAATAGCTCAGGCCTTTGCATCCCCAATCCCTGCCAGATGATCTGCTGGGGTAAATTCTTCAGCTGTCACATCAAAATCTGACTGAGCTCTTGAAACCTATAATAGAATCCCAAACTGTCTCACAGATACTTGAACCCATCAAACTGTCCTTCAACGAGCACTCTCCAGACATTGCACAAAATATTGCCATTACAGATCAGACTAAAAACTGAGGATGCAAGAACAGCATAACCAATCAAAATTTAATTTCATGTACGAGTACCTGAAGGGAGGGTAGGTGCGGCAGTGGCTCTGTTATCAGGTTTTACTGATATTTAACTCAATAACATTTCCCATTTTAATGTGTGCCAAATACCTCAAAGTGTTCCTGTACACTGTGCCAAAGAAACACAGGCAAGAGCCACATGACAAAGGCAAGATTTAGGTGTTTGTGGAGCTGCTACATGATGTTTAGCCTTATCTGCACAGGAGAAGCTGACACACATGGGTTACCACCCCATAGCCCTTTGCCCACCTGAATCTATTTCGTAAAGCAAATCTATTTCTGTGACCAACAGCACACCAGAGACTAGTACGGCTGACATCCATCACTCCATGAGTGAAGATGAACATGTTTGTAGGTGTCCACAGCAGTAGCTTCTTGGGGTCAGTTGTGCCAGGCTCAGGGTTCTTTGGTCTCTTCAAATTCAGCATGTGTTTAAGCACTTTATAGTGCTTAATTCTGGGCTTATGGGACCCCAGAATACTCCACACACTAAATATGTTAAGCAATTAACAGTCGGGGCCCTCAGTGTCTCTCAGTTATTCATTTGGAACAAAAGGCTATGCTTTTCCTGGACTTTATCCTTTGTTAGCCTGGAATTAGCATTTTGCCAGCCCCTAAAGCCCAAATCTGAGCTCATCCAAACTTTGGGAAGGATGGATCTGGCTCCAAGCCCTGTATTTCAAGGCCATCTTTAATCTAGTGCTAGCAAAGGGGGGGGGGGGGGGGGGGGGTGTATGCTAATACCCCACTTTCTCATCAACTAATGGAACAAAAAGGAGGAAAAACTATCTGGGTCCTAGGGATATTATCTTCCCTTTCTTTTGGAAATACATAGATGATGAACCAATCAGGCTGTGAATGATAAACAACTGCTTTAAATAGATAAGAAGCAAATAGGCAAAGAGACAATAAGGTTATTAAGGGATAATACTGGGAAACTGAGTGACAGATGATTATCTGAACTTCATTTAATTTCAAATTTAGCATTTCTTTTATGTTCACTCCTATAATTTTTCTTTTCCCTTTTGTTCACATTCACTTTCTGCAGCAAAAAGAGGGGGATAGATTCAAAATACAGAATTTGTCATCATCTAAAGCAAAAATTAAATGACTCGCCAAAAACTTAGTACTTTGCCACAGGTCTCCAGGGTCACATGCAGGGGCTTTCATGCAGATTGTTACCTCCATTCTCTGTTCTTACTCTTCGGACAGAAGCCAGCACCGGCTGATGCAGGAACAGTTTAATGCAGTTGGTAAGTCCTGCCCTGTCTGCCTACTGTTGAGACCTGAGCTGGCTCTGTTCCCTGCTGCCCTGGAGCATGGGCAGAGATGACATGTGGCTTTCTACCCCGATCATGCAGGCATCACTTCAGAAACTTTTGTTTAAAAACAGAAATGTAAAGATAAAAAGTCTCACTTTGATTTTTTTTTTTTAATTAATAAGGTGAAACTTACTTGTGGGGCATATCAGTTCATTTTGTAGTTCATTTCCCTCAGAACAAACAGGAAATTTGATTAACTGAGATAGTCTTGGCTTCATAGGCCTGATGAGTGACGTCCTCTTTTACTCATGTACATAGGAAGGGCTAAATGCTCTTCTGAATGGTCTTGCTAGTTTCTGTGGCACCCGGGAGGTGGAGGGAGAGGACTGGTTGTGCACCAAAATCATGTCATGGAAGGAGCAGCAATGCCCTGCTCCTGTGGAAGTTGTCTATTTTTAAACTCCTGACCTGTAGCTCAATAGCTCTGTCATACACTGCTCCCAACACAGCTGACATCAAACCTTCACCAAAATGCACTCAGTTCTCTCTCCTCTTCATTTGGAGCGCCAAAACCCATCTGGTAGATTCCATCCAAAATACAGATGTTTCACTCTTTGCCCTAAGTCTTACCACCTTAGGCAAAAAGAAATCCTCGTCCTCTTATCTTCTCCTCTATCATCACTTTATTCTATAATATTTGGCTTTTCAGGGATGAGTAGCTTATATCCTCTTTGAATCAAGTATCAGCAATTTTCCTATGCATGGTTTCATTCACTTGGCAGTTTCACAGCTCCTAATGCTACTGTGGATAGCATCCTTTTAAATAATGCCTGAAAATAACGTAATTTTACCCTCAGAAAGTATCAAAGTTATGTGGTTCTGTTGGTTTGTACATGAATATGCCATTCTTGAACCAAAAAGGGTCACTAAATTGTTTCAAATATTTTTTTAATCCCTGCTAGAAGGAAAGTATAAAAAATCCTGCTTTTATGTTAAATTAAGGTTAACAGCTCCTGCAATAGTATCTCTGATTTTATGTGCATAGGGCATAAAAAGTGATATAATACGCAGAACTATAGTGCTAATGGTTTTCATCAAAAGAATAATTCAGTATGGAATGACATCAGCATTCTAACTAATATTTCTTCATTGGTTTTAGGCAAAACATCAAAGAAATGTTGTGAACTGATTTTCATTATATTTAGTTGAGGTCCCCAAGAAACATCTTATGACTTTTCAGATCAGACATTAGCTAGTAGGAAATGTTGGGTAGAAACTGGTAAACTAAACAGTCATTGCCCAGTGCCATGGAAAACAACTTTTCCTTTGTGGAAAATCCAGACTATTAGTAACCCTTATAGGGATTCAACCAATCAGGTTCTAAAGAATTTCATCAGGGTTTTATTGAAATTAACCTAAAAACTCAGTACCTTCTTAATTTTGGGGG
This sequence comes from Gymnogyps californianus, assembly GCF_018139145.2. Lineage (NCBI taxonomy): Eukaryota > Metazoa > Chordata > Aves > Accipitriformes > Cathartidae > Gymnogyps > Gymnogyps californianus. The sequence continues at coordinate 42,077,039 of NC_059472.1, forward strand.
GGGATGGGGGGGGGGTGCTGCTGGTTGTTATGAATTCAGCAGAGATGTGTTGCTAAACGTTATTTGATTTTTTGAACTGTGTAACTGTTCTCAGATTCAGCTAAATTCTGCATGGTTGTAGACAAATAGTCCCTGTTGTAATACTGAAGAACATGGATAAAAGCAGGTGAGAAAGCCTTTTGGGAACACTGCTGCAAATCAGGGGAAATACATGTAGCTTGCCATGTGCTTAGCTCTGTGAATTTACGTACTGAATGTATTCCAACAAAATCCCAGCTTTGCAGATAAGGAGATAATACAGACCCTTTCCAGTCATAAGTTGCTTCATCCCAATATCTCTTGGGAGTAACACTTAGAAGAAAGTCCCCTGGTATTTATTTCACTGGAACAGCTTCACAGAGTTAGTTCATGGAAAATACAAAGCAGGTTAAACATAACCTCATTTGCCTCCTAGAAAGTGTAGTAGTTGTGTTCTTTGGGGGACCTTTTTCATTGACACCAAATTCTTTGGGAATCAGAGCAAGAGAAAGAGAGTTCCCATGTGCTCAAAGTGGAACTGTAGAATAGAATTGAATCTGGATTTCAGCTTGTATCTTTCTATAGTGAGGAAAATAAATGGACTACCACCATGTCTTTCAGAACCCATCAAGTGGGATGGGGCACCAAAGTAAAGCAGAACAGCGGCTTCAGCAGCAAGATAAAACAAAGAAATTCTGTTGTGAAGAATACAGCAAACCTAAAAAAAAAAAAAAAAAAAGCTGATGTGAACAGCCTGCTGTTCATTATCCTCTTGAGAAATATGTTCAGAGCATCATACAGCCAGAGATACTGAAGAATCAGTAATGCTTTGACATGCCTCTACAGTATTCTGCTTAGGAAACAAGCACTGTTCTTGCTGCCAGTGAAGCTTGGAATTACATTTCCAATTATCCATTTTGCCTACCAGAGAACAATAAGGTAAAAGCTTATTAGTATAAAGCTTGTGCAGAACTAGTATCTAGTGTAAAATTAAATCACATAACTACATAATGTGCACTACACTACTATTTGTGCTACAGCACTACATCTTCTATCAAATACAGCTACAGCAATGCAAAGAAAACCAATCCATCTACTCTCTATAGTTAATTAATATAGCAAAAAGGATAATCTGCACATTTTGGTATGCATTTTACTTTTACCTAAAAGCCTTTGTAAAACAAGCATATGCCTGAGCTGATATGAAAAACAAGTTTGTATTAATTTGTATTTGATAGCTATGTTCCAAAGAATAGAGCCAACGTATAGAGCAGGAGCTCTGCTCATGTGCATCTTAACATGGCTGGGAGCAACAGGGATGATGGTGACAGTAGCAGAGAGCAGAGGGAAGATTAGTGAGGCTGAACGGTGTTTTCTTGTACACATAAAATGTCCTCAGTAGTCTTTAAAAATACCTCAGCCCAAAACAAGGAAAGGATTTCCTCAGCTCCTAAGCATATATACAGCAAGTATTTCAGAAAATGGATAAACAGTTGCATGCGTATATATTGTTAGATACATGCACAAACTTTTCCCCTGGACTCCTAAAACAGTTGTATTTTCTACCAGTATTCACTCCCATTCTTTCTAAAGGCAAATAGAAAAGCCAAAACTAATGAAAATGCCCTTATAAATGTAATAAGAGGAAAACTTCACTGTATAAATCCACAGTTCATCATGAACACAACACACAGTTCTGATCTCCTCATCTTTAAGAAATATACAGAGCAGAACTGGAAAACTTTCAGAGAAGGGCAGGAAGAGGAATCAAGTCGTAGACCAGTTTCTGTGTGAGGAACTGCTTCATAAGCCAATGTGTTTCAATTTGGGAAAGAGAAGACTCATGGAGAATACAACAGAGAGCTGCAAAATCATTAGTGATGTGGAAAGGGTGGATAAGGATTCAACAGTTCGCTGCTTCTTCTCATACCAGACCTACAAATGAAGCTACTGAGAGTCAGCTTAAAAAAGAATTAGGGGGAAGTTGGCGGTCCCACACATATGGAGCATTGGATCTGCAGAGGTCCTCGAGAGATGACCCTGTGAATGCTAGAAATCGACAAGGTTTCCAGTGGAGCTGCTCATGTGAGAGGCGTCCTCTGCTACGGGACATGCAGAAACCAATCCAGTTCAGGAGGTGCCTGTGCTGAAATAACTAAGGGCTAAGAAAATGTAAGAGGGAAGTATTACAAATGCTTGGCCTGTTCTTGCACTTTCCTAGACAGTGATGTAACTGGGTACTTATGGACACGGTGGGATACTGGATGTTGAACTAAATGGATCTCTGGTCTAAGCCAGGATGGCTCATTTTATTAGGATGAGAGAAGGAAAATATCACAAAATTAACTTGGTTTATGATCATGAATTCTTGTGCCTCACTTAAGGCACTAAAGAGAAAATTCATCAGTCTCCATCCAGACTTCTGCTTTTTTTTGCCATCAAAATGTCACTGCTATTCAGGTTAAAGACACTTCTAGTTCAGAAAACCAACATTTCACAACTACATCTTATCTTCAGCTGCCACTGATTCCAAGGGCTCAGCAGTCATACAAAATAGGAGTTATTTCATCAGGAATCTCTACAAACCTCAGGTGTTTTCTGGCTACCCTCCTTCAAAGAACATGTTGTGATCCTGCACATTAACAAGCCCAAGTCAGAGCCTTTCTCGAAACCATTCTCCAAGACTGATTCCTTTCTGCCAAAGGGGCAGCTAAGGAGCACACAGGACTCTGCATGTCCCAGGCTATAAGACAGATATAACACTCAGATCAATGAAGTTCATATCCTGCGGGAGTTTTGTTCAATACAAGGAAGTATTTATACGCTTTCTGCATTTTTCATCTTTCTAGAAATGCTATGAAGAGTATTTTGTCTAATATTTAAGTAGTAAAACTGTACTTAAGCCCTTTCAATTTGACAATTGTATAAAAGGATTGTGTGGAGTACGAACTACTTGGAAAAAAAATCATAAATCCTCTTGTTAACAAGATAGCCATCAGCTACCTGGACATGGTGCCACTGGGTTGGCATAAAATAGAGCTGTCGGTGGGCTGGGGAGAAGGAAACAAGAGAAATAGTCAGGCTCAGTTCTAATTACTTCATTATTAAAATAACTGCAAAGGGAGACTAGCATGAGTCATTTTCTTTGGGGCCAAATTTTTCTTACTTTCAGTCACGTTGAGCAATACCATGCTGCATGTGTGGTTCTGCAGAAATCGATGCAATTCTCATCAAATATTATTCAGTGTTAGTCAGAATATCTGCAGGTGGCTTGTAGAGTTTGAGAGTGAATTTTGAAACTAGCTTGGGATGAGGAAATACATCATGGCATGGATAGAAGCCTTTTCTCCTTCCAGTCCTGGGATCGGAGAGGGCTGATATCCCGTTGCTATCTCTGCCCCTGCTTTCTGCACTTGCAGATTATCTCCCGAGTTTGCTCACAATTTAGATCATCTGTCACATACAGCAATCCCTCCTCCTGCCTTGAGAAAGAGATTTTGACATACCTGATTTTAAGAAATTAGAGGGGTGGGAAAGGGGGAAGCTAATCACTCTTTAAGAGAAACTTGAAATCTGTAGATTGCTAAGCATTTGGCACTCTTAAGAATGTTGGAGGAAAAAAAAAATACGGGTTATTTGGTTTAGCATAAAGGTTTGTTGGAGTTCCTGTTTATGCTAGAGACGGGAAGACTATTTCTCCAAGTATGAGCTGAAGTAATTACAGATTCAATAGAAAATCACGTAGCATTTACCAATAGGAAAAGGTAGTTAACACTTGTCAATGTGGCAAAAGAATTATGTCAAAGAGGTCTGATTTCCTTCTTTAAGATAACAACATTGATAGAGATCAGTGCTGGAATGTTGTGTCCACTTCTAGGATCAACGTTCTCTAAAGGTATTAGGAAAACAGAGGGACTACAAGAACTATCTGAGAGTTGGAGAAAATCCTTTACTGTGAGAGACCAGACAAGAGAGATCTTAATAGCTCATTTGAAAAAGTACATTTAGAAAAGATCTGATTACAGGCATAAATACTGTCCTGGAAAGAAAACATCAGATAGGAAAGGCTGTGTAATCCTGCAGAAGAAGGATTATAAGGATCAAGAGCTGAATCCTAAGCAAAACTAATTTACATTAAAAATTAGGCATCACTGCTTAATTATGGGGAAATAGGTTAATTACTGGAAAAAGCTATGAAAATAATCTGAGCATTCTCCATCTCTGGATATCCTTAGAACAACATGCTGCTTCTAAAGCCAAGATGTTGGCCTCATAACAGGGTAACTGGATGAAGTTGAACGACCTATGATAACAAGAGGATAAGACTAGCCTTAAGTCAATTCTGGTCTTCAAGTCAGCAGAAGATAACATAAATCAAAATTTAGAAAGCTGAAAAATGTGGTAAAGAATTACTCTGCAGACTTGACGGAATCCACTCTCACCTAATGCCAGTGCTGCTATTGGAGTACCACAGTACTTAGGAGCAAAGCCATAGCCTGAATGGCAATCTGCTGTAGTAATACAACTCAGAAAAAACTGAGTAAAAGTGCTTTGGTTATCTTGGTGCTTGAAGAAAGTGTGAACACGTTCCCAGATATTTTGCAGCGATCACCTTCAGAATAACAAACAAAAAATTAAATAACTTGCGTCTTAAAGTCCTTTCAATGGATTGATGCATCTGGGCTGATGGATCTTGATGGAATGATGCACACAGGAATGAAAAACTACTTTAAACAGAATCTGAGTCTTTCTAAAACCCCAGGAATTGAAGGAGGAAATTTAAATAGATAGTTTTGCCCACATGTGACAAGATGCACCGTGGAAAGTCATTTCACAAACCTCAGATTTAACATTTGAGGTTTTTAATGAGAACTAAAGAGTGGTGGGAAATGGCAAATGAAATGCTGGAAGTGTAGGCTGGTATTTATGTCACTTGATAATTAATGACAGATATCTCCATTGTATTCTGCTTTCCTCATTTAAACCCACTATCTTAAATTCTGAAATATGGAAACTAACACTTTCAATTTAAATGAGCCGTTCTTAGCAGCTTTGTTGGTGAAGTGTCAACCATACAGCAGAACAATTTAATCAAACTTAACCAGTTTTCATCTTTATACATGTATCAGCAAAACAAAAGTCCTACAATTTAAATGCTTTTGTTTTTAATGTTAAATAGCATAGTTTCTTTTTCAGGGTGCTAACGTGGTTCATTAAGGCAAAATGGAAAGAGAGCTAAAAAGGCAGCTGAACTTTAACAAGACTCCTCTCCTTATGTAAAATTCAATGAAGTTATGTCCAACTTCATTTTAACAACACATTATATATGCACTAATTTTGTGGAATTTACTAAAGGGAAGTGGCTTAAGAAGATACTTATTAGACCTTAGCATTGATTGATATGATGATTATCTGAAAAGAATATTTCTATGCTGGTGGCAGCTTGAAATGTCATAAATGTGACCTTTTTATTATGCTTAAAATTAATCCTTCCTGATATCAGTGTTAAAAGGACATTAGGTGGTTTTCGTCTTCATTTATTGATATTATTCCTCATTAAAGAAATCTTACTTTCACTCTTCATCTGTCAACAAAAAAGGATGCCTTTGCTTTTCAGAGCAGCAGAGAGAGGGATGGACTTGAAAGAGAAACTAACATTTCTATTTGGTATTTTGCAATTATAAGGACTTATTAAACATGGCTTCAGCCCCATTTATTTATCAGTTGCAAAGGCTCTGTCTCTTTAAAAGCCAGCTAGTATGAACTCATTCTTCGGTACATGGGATTCAAATAAAAACATAAGAACTTATTACTTGTTTTATTTCCTCTCTCATTATAAAAGTAATGTTAAATATCTTTATGTATATTGAATAAAGATAATGATGGTAAAAAGCATTAGCTGAACATGGGGACATATGCACTATTTCTTCAGGGAGTAGTATACGATAGACAGCAACAGATTAAATTCACACACAGCCACACCACCTCGCCCATGTACTGCATTTCGGCAGGAGGAAGTAATTGCAACGTCTGTAACATTAGGCAACACAGAATTAGACTGGCATTTCTGGCATATTTGGCATAAACTACTAAAATCTGTGAAAACTGAACATAGGTTGGATGAAACCTAAAATCTTCATGAATTAGAGATGGCAGAGATGCTCCTGAGCCATGGAACTCCTCAAAAGAATAATAATGACCATTCGAAATGCATTAATCTCTTGGTGTTTCTGTAATTCCTTTGTGCCTGCAAGCTGCTGTGCACAGACCAACACCACTTTGGAGGAAGCCATCGTTTCCTTATAAGCTTCCTACTAAGTTTTTTAGAGTATGCTCTGCCATTTTAGCACTCCGGCTTAGCCAGAAGGTTCCTTGGTGTTGGCTCATTATTGGCTTGTTTCACTCAGCAGTTTGAGTGAGTTGTGGCTTTTGTAACTTTGTCAGTGGCCCATTTACTCCAGCACTTCTACGTGTCAGCAGGGATGAAGAGCTGCTGTCTTCCTTGTGTCTTTAGATGAGACAGGCAGGGTTATGTTGCAGACTTCCAGGACTGCGTTTTGTTGAAAGACCTACACATGATGAATAAACATAGATTCTTATCCCTTGAAAGTCACCTTTAAAATAAGAATAATAAACATTTTTCTGTCACTGAGATTTTTATTGTTAGGCAAGATTTACCAAGGTAATGTGCTGCCTAGCTTGCTATTGACTGAGTTTGAAATCTAGGTTACTTTCCAAAGGTTGGTTCCATATGGACCCATTTACTATAGAGAAAATTGTTTTTCAGTTTAAGTAGTACATATAACAGACTATGATGTGCAGTCTGAAATGGAGGAAAGCTATCCTTTGTGCCAGTAATCCTATCTTATCAAATCTGTCTTGCAATAAACCAAGATGGAGGGAGTGATGGATGAGAAATAATTTACTGCTAAGATAACCTTAGTCTGAGTGAGCCTTGCAAACTGCAGCTCCAAACTATTTATCAGAGTTTACAGAGTTTGTCTTGGATTTGACAAATGCAGACACGTCTTAGGCAAAGCTCTGATTGCTTTAACTGAAATCCATAATCACATACATTTATTCTTTACTTTGTCTGGTTTGCATCCTGCTGCTCTCTGCTGCTTCTGCTAAAATGAAAAAGTTAAAAATTTGTGTTATGAAAAGTGGATATTTTCTGTCTCCTGTCCTTGAATAGAAAAAGACATCATTGTCTAATCAATGGAAATAAAATTTCATATCCATGATGCTACCAACAGCTTCTTAGACATAGCTGTCTTGTTTTCATAAACAATTCCTGTGATAGGCAGTTAACATTTTCTGATCATTATCTGCAGTTACCTACATTTTTAAAACTTGTTTACAGAATTGATTTGGAAACTTCAAGAAATTGAACCAAGTTTTTTCCCTATCAACATGAAGCATGAGGAGTCATCTGTAATAGAACCAGTAAAGCTGCTGCGTGACAGAGTAAAATTCAAGCAACAGAAGGCTATAGCTGGCTTTAAAATAAATGTAAATACCTATTTAAATATAAAGAATTGTTTCACTTGTTTATATATATGTATTTATATCATAAATATGCAACTGCAATTTAGCTGAATTAAAATTACAGGCAGAAGCTATAGCACGTGAATTTTGTGTACGAGACAATAGAAGTCCTTGAAATCTATATACACCAACGCTTAAAAATATGGTCACATCATAAACTGTGTTTTGACAGCAAAAGAAATGGTTGTCTATTCTATAATGCTGCCTGAGATGCAGCAATGTAAAGGTTAAATGGGAAATGTCATTCAAGAGGACAAGGACATGGGAATCACAAGGTTCTGATCTTCTCACTACTCAGGCACCTTGGCTTAAAGCAATGCATAATCCTTATGAGATCAGGTTATGGTATAAACCTGAGATAACAAAGAAATGTCAAATCTTTGCAAAGGTCACCCTTGAAAGGTTTAGTAATCTGAAGTAGGTCTTCAGGTGAGGATCACCTCCCCCATATTTTTAGAAGAGATCAGAGAAAATTGACAAAGTAAAATCAGAAAAGTTCAAAGCATATAGGAACACACAGAAGAAGCAAATGGTATATGGAAAAAAAATATAAATAGGGTGATTAAGAAGGAGGCAATTCAGGTAACACGGCATCAGTAGGAAATTACACAGATGAATACATTCATTCCTAAACCACATAGAGAGTACTACCCTTGCAGGAATGAGACTGGGTAGCTTCTTCAATGCAAGTGCTTTGAGATGCCTGGATGGGAAGTGTATGGATACAAAAAAACCGAGCAAAATTGTACAGAATTTTAAGAAGCCAAATTTTTCTTGATTCTTTTAAGGTAAGTAAGTTTGGCTTTGCCAATAGTAACAGAATTAACAAGGTCTGCAAGGCTTTTCTTCATTATATAGATATTTATGAGCTTATAGGTACATTCTCGTTGAAATATACTGTGCATCAAAGCACCAAAGAGGTGGAGTGACCTTTCCTAAACATCCTTACTGCACTGATATACTGTTCCCCACTGCATAATTAAATCAACTGGCTGAAACTAAATCAAACAATAGGGGTGCCACCACTTACCTCATATGCAGCTTAATTTTGGGGAACAGTCTAACCGCTTCATTATGTTAAAAGGTTTTCCTGCAAAGTACATCAGATGTTAGCTCGGTTTAATGTCGCTGCTCACAGTCATGCGTCTATCTTCTTCTTTTCTGACTGTTCTTCTTTATAATAAAGCAGTTATAAATCATTGTCTGTAATGGAATTAAATCAAATTATGCATAGCAACTAAAAAGATCAGTGCCATAAAAACTGGCAGACTGGAAAAATATTAACATGGGTACATGACACACAGACAAGGAAAAGTAGTTTTGAACTTCATCTAGAATACAAAATATGGCATCACTGTAGCTACCTGAATTTGGATCAGCCAAGATATTGGCACTAAATTTCTAAAGGGTGACACTTTGTACTCCTCGGCCACGAAATGATTCCTCATGGGACTGAGACATGGGATCTTAATTCCTAGGCAGAGATAAAGTAAGATTAGGCAAGGAGGTTGCTCTGAACCAGCAGGGAAAGGTGGAGCACTGAAAATCTCGTGATTTCATGGGTTATTTTATTAAAGAGGGTGTTAAATGCTGGTATTTGGGGGACACTCAGGAAGCCCAGATTACCCAGCACAGTAAATTACCTGTAACCCTTTCCTCCCACTCAGAAAAGGTGGAATGCAAAGGAAGAATAACCTGGAGAGTAAATATTAGCATGGGTACTAATGCCATGAGTTTCTTTTCTGTAACATATTGTAATTGCTTTCTATTTTAAGTTGATTTTCAAGAAGCAACAATCCATAAAAGTAGCAATTATTTAATACTTAGATCACTGCACTTCAGATACTATTCCCCTGCAACTTTCGTATGTTCTAATTTATAACTCAGCTAACTGCACAACAGATACTAATCACACCTCAAACAAAGTGAAGAGTTTCTTTTCACAAGATCAAGGAGGGAGTATGTGATTAAAACTGAACCTCTGTTTTAAATCGGCCTCCTGGAACTGAATATCATATAGCCACATATAAATTGGCCATAAACCTCTGCAAAAGTTAATTGAAGAGTTTTACAGAATTGCATTACTTCTGCATTTGTAAAATGTGTTTGAAAATACCAGATTCAGTTTGATTATGGTCTTCTTTCAGAGAGAAAGGCTTACAGGAAGTTTCTCACCCTGTAAAAATATATGCACTACACATTTCTGTGTGTGCATTAGTGGACATTACTGGATTCTGCACATTCATAGTGATAATCTTGTGATGAAGCTCCAAGTCATAATTTAACTAAACTTTTAACTGAAGACATTATTAAGAGGTAGGGTCACCACCTTTCTTTGAACTTCATATTGCTCCATACTACTTATATTTAATTTAGCATTTTTATTGCAATATTTGATAAAACTAATCCATATCTGATAAATTTAAAATGTACTCATCCTTTAAAAAATAAAACTTACATCTCTCTGCATTATTCTTAACCCATTTTGCTGAGTATTTGCAATGTCTCACATTACAGTTCCCTTTTTTGAATGGATATGCAGTAATACAATTACTGTATTGTACTGCAAAATATTCTCATAAATAATACCTAAGCCACAGATGTCAAATAAATTAACACTGAATTGCCCTGCCTTTTTTTTTCATTTTTCTCCTTATTAGCTTACAGACTATGATAATCCATAAAGGGTCTCCCAGTCATTAGTTTTCAATTAGCATTCTGTTGTCTAAGTTTTTCATGGAAAACTGTGCAGGTGTAAAATAGAAAATATACACTCCTGTGAACATTAGCAGAGAAGGCAGGTAGCTCATGGGAGAAAGGAAGATGTGATTGACTCAAAACACAGAGATTCAGAAGCAATCAGTGGGGTTCATCACAGTTAAGCAGCCAAGCCAGGCCCAAAGCACCAGCCTTAGATTTCAAACCTTGGGTTATCTCCACACAGAGCACATTTTTTATTGAAATGGATTGCTAATTATTTTCTTGGATTCAAGTGCACATTCAGACTACGCAAAAAAAGAGAACAACCACTTCTCCCCTCCAAAGCACCTTTCAACGGCCCATGACAAAAGATAACACAAACATGGATATCAGACTAAACCTGATCATGGGTGGAAGATTTTCGCCACAATATAAAATAACTGGCAAGATTGAAAAACATGATGTGCCTTATACTTTCTCCCATCTCTGTTTTCTGTTGCTGCAGCTCCATTCTTCATAAGAGCTAATCAGAGAAGATGTTCATTTGGCCATGGCCCACCACACACAGACAGGGAGCTCCAGCTTGAACGTAGAGAACCTGGAGGCCATCAAACATCCAGAAGACAATAAGTCTGAAGACAAGATAAAGCTTCAGTAGGTTTACATGCATGCAAGTTGCGTTGGGCATCCCAGCTGCAACTCTGTTCCTGAGTTCATACATGATCTTAACAGAAGAACCAGAAGCTCGACTGCTGAGCGCTGTCAGAGGTTCCATCATTGTCCTAACAAAAACAGAAATGTACCTTGGAGAAAAAACTTGACATCTCAGACATATTTAGAAGGCAACCAGCCTGCATATTCTGTCAGTGATGAAACCTGACACGGGTCCCCTGGGGACCCCTCCACCACCTGCAGGTAATCCTGTACGTTTCTGCACTGCTTAAACAGGGGTAAAAACAATGGGCTAAGGCTCAAAATGACAGTCAGCTCTTACGTATGGGAATTACTTTATATTACTTTACTTTGAAGATGGGATCATCTTCAAAGGGAAGCAAAGCAGCTGTGTGACAACACACAGCTCTGTCCCCAAGTGCTGAAGCCAAGAGCTGAACAACCAGACTGCTGATCACCCTTGCCTAGAAGCACCCTGACCTCCTTGAAAGCCTCCCACTTCCTTCTGTTGGTTTGCGGTGGTATTTTGATCAGTTGACCAGGCAACACAGATGCCAGTTATTTTTGCCACATCATTTAGTTTGCTGTCATTTTAAAGATATTCATTGATATTTATTTTTGTAGTCTTTCGAATAACGAGCTTACCGCTTCTCAAAACTAAACTGACACTAAAAGAACCAGCAGGAAAACACCAATAAAGAAAGCTCCCCCAAATTCTGGCATCACTCTGTTGGCACACACATTACATCCAGTTTTAGCACAAAGTATACACCAGACCAATCCTAAATATTCTGGAAATTGCCGCCTAGTTTAATCATAAAAAACAAGACGATTAGACGAATGAGTCATTTTATTTACTGCCACAAGAAAATAGCAGAGCACTTTAGTCAACTTCATAGCACAGAAACTTTGCTGCTGCATTTTTGGAGAGTAGTCCTCATTTCAGTAAATTATTTATCTCTAGTCATCATGTCCCGTGATAAAACTCCATGTCCCATGATAAAACTCCACTTCGTCCTGAAGATCTGGGTGAGGCGACAAGGCAGTTACTAGGATGCTCTCAGAAGCAGGTGAAGAGTCTGCCTCAGCCACTGACCAGCACTGCTGCCTGCAGAGAAGCAGGGAATACACACGAGGCAACAGCAGAAAAGTCAGAGGAAGATAATCAGCTTGAGGAATGTTTTATGACATAACTAGTCTAATCTCATAAAAATTTCACAACTGTCACTTTCCCCATTCCACCTCATCCTAGACTCAATTTTTGTTCTCTGTGAATTATTTGCTTACAGTACTCATTCATTATACTGAAAGTGCTGATGCACTTGGATAAGTTGAAGTAAAACTTATTTCTGCTTAAAATATATTAGTATTTTAGTATTGTGAGATTTGCATTATTTTATATTCTATGTCTCGTTTTTGGAAATCTTAGCACACACCAGTCTGTTTACCTCAGAAGTGTCTGAACACATCAGCTGATTAAATCCTAGGGTACTAGTGTAGACAAGGGACACTCCAAAGGTAGTCCAAATCACTAAGTTAAAAGTCTAAAATATCTGATATTTTAGTCCTGTCCTAGAGGTATAAATATTATACCTGATACTTTGAATGAACTCAGTCAAAGGCTTTGAAATAGTATCAATTGCTTTGTCTATCAAAATGCTGCCAAGTCAGCTATTATCAGGTCATAACTGATAGCATTTACATTACATTAGAGGAAGTGGTGAATTCACTACTTTGAGGTGACACAGAAAGCTTTTGGCAGAACTAGAAAGGACATGACAGCGCTGGTTAGCTGTGTAACAATGTCATTCTGACAACTTTCATATTAAAAACACACCTTGTATTATACCTCCACTTCAGCAGTTGTTGCCACCCTGATTTTATAAGTCTTCAAACTGACAAAGGAAAAGCTAGGTATCATGATGGCAAGGCCATATAACAACCAAAATGCAAGATGTATCTTTGTAAGGTGGGAAAGGAGTCAACCACAAGGGAATCTCCTCCAATACATGTATGTCATCCCAAAATAATCAAAACATCTTACCACATCTGTCGTTTTCCTTTACTATGCACTGTCACTGCACCTACATTTCCACTCAATGTGATAACTTTGCTGCTTCCAAAATCATTCAGGATCTTCTCAGCTTCTGCATAAATTCAATCTTCAGGTTAAACCTGGGTCCCAGTCAAATTCACAGCTTCAACCTTCATGAAATATTTTCACCAGTTCTGTAAAGAAAAAGCAATAAGGGCTCAGCTGGCTGAGGTCACTTTTTAGTTTCTGGAGTGTTCAATTATGCAGCAGGAGAAATGAAATGACTTTCAACTATAAAGCAAGTCATTTTAAAGAAAAGGAATGCAGACCGGTAAACTGTGAAAGGAAAGGTCAGAGTTCAGTTTCCAGGTTTTTTTAATAGAAATACAAAGCACAAAGAGGTACAAACAATGGCCAGTGGAACAGGCCAAATATATGTAAAACGAAGGAATGTGATTATGATGTTTCTTGTTTCATTTTCAAACGCTCTTAGGATGTTTTCTTACGTCAGCATCTTCTTCCCTAGCTAGATAACTTGATTAATTAAACCTCCAGCTTTCCTTCCTATGGAAAACACTTTCTGGAATGTAACTGAAGTCCCAATTCACGTAAAGCAACTGAAAATCATTTACATTAAAAGAAAAATGGTGGACCTTTCACATCGTGCTTGTGAGAACCCTGTGCTTTATGCATCTTTCCCACTCCATTTTTTGCATGAACGTCATCTGTTTAGTATTTGCAGTTCTGCAGGGATTACAACTGTGGCTGTAGCTAATCTAGAGTGAACTCTACCATAAATGAGCATAAAGTTGCTTTTGCAGCTGAGGAATTTAGCCCACCATTAGACCAAGGTATGTTGTAAGAGCACAAGAGGCTCCATGCTGCTTGCACACAGGCTGTCTGCTACAGCCACAGCAGGCTGTAAGGCAGACAGATTCCCAGTGTGGAGAAGGGAATTGCCAGTAGAGGTATAACGAAATGAAGTAAGACCCTTATTGCCATCCAGATCACCTCTGGGGAATCCCTCCAGCACAAGAGCAGAAGAGGGAGAGCATACATGGCCCTTTGCCACTCCTTTCATGGCCCGGAGACAGCGTGAGAGAGGTCGTGCTCAGGCCATGGTGGGAGCGGAAAGGAGAGAGCTCGGTTCTCCACCATAAAAGACTCCCTGTTGGGTTGCTGGAAATCACAGCAACCACCGACACCATTTTAAATTACGTTTCTGAACTGCCCAAAATATGGGAGTTTCAAGTCACCTCTGCCTGCCCTGCAGCACCAAGCTGTGCCCCCCGAGGAGCGCAGCAAGGAATCCAGTCAGCCTTTACCCTGTCTGCATGTAATGCGTCAGGCTCTCCCTACAGCTCCAGTCTGCAAAAACAACTTGTTTTGAATGTTGTGCTAAAGTGTGAACACAGCACTCCCCAACTGGGCAATAAAATACTAGCAATGAAAATGTGAGGCTGAAACTGGGGAAAAAGCTCCAAAATTCTGCTGTATGAATGTGAATAATGGGAAAATAGTTGAAGCTTGCACTCCAGATACATTATTTAGACTCTGGTTGGTTGTTTTTCTTAATATGACTGAAGTGATCAAAATATCTCATTTACAATTTTCAGCTAATCCTTCCACATATGCATTAGACACTGCAAGCCTTTCCATAGATGGAATCTAATACTTCCTTTGTAATTCATGGATGAGTTTTCTTAATTAAAAAAATGAGGATAAATCACTCCACTCATGTGGAGTAGTTATTGTCTTAAATAATAATCACTGTGCCTGGATTCCATCACAATGTATTTTGCTACTGAGCACCCTGTTTTCTTCTTTATTGGAAATACCTCTCCCACAGCCTCTGTGGAAATGAGCAACATAATGCTTTTATAACAAATACAGATTTTGTACAGTTTGTTCTACTTACTCTGCAGCACATTCTACTTACTGCAGTTCAGGCCTGATCTCAGAAATCTTTGAGTGCACATATTCGTGTGCCCGTGAGAAAAAGAGAAGCCTGTAATAAAGTGAATCTCCATGTATCTCCACAGAACAGTATAAACTTCTCTGCTTCGTTCTTATCTCATCTGATACAATTGCAGGTAAACAAATGCACCAAAAATTGTATTTGTTGTATGCTTATACCGAATGCATGTCACACTTTATTTCACTCAAAGTAGTGTGAAACCTCCTCCCCCCTTAGAAAGCTGCATGGCATCAGCCATGAGACAGGGACAGTAGTTGTCAGTGCTCTTTCAGTGAAAACATCTCCTTATCGCCACTAGATCAGCGCATGGTTTTGCCTTCTAAAAAAGGTGCAATTTGTTCAAGGGCAAAAATATCATTAAGAAGACCCAGCTTTGTCTGAGGTGAAAAGTTTAGCATTCCAGTTCTTCATACAAGCTTGTCTTCAGCAGCTGTGAGCAGAAATGTCTGCATCACTGATATCTTCCTTATTTCTTCATATCTTAAATGATACACCTACATGTATATTAAGGGATATACAGAGAAATGGGAAGCACTGGAACATCTCTGTCGTGTAAAGGTACATTTTGGGCAATGCCATACCAACCGTACATTGAGTATCTCTCTGTATTACAGTTCCTCTCTGCTTACATTAGACATAATTTAATAAAGATACTTTAAAAGTAGCAATGCATACCTTGTATCTATAGATTAATTACTCATGTCTCTAAATTACTTTGATGGTAAGTTTGGTATGGGAGACTTGACCTGCAATGCCTTTCTCGGCTCTGATATCAGTTATATATGTTCCCATTAAAAATTAAGCCCATTTAGACTGAGCTAAATGGAACCTGACTGTTTGGTCTTAAGAAATGCTGTGACCTTTTGCACTGAGCTGAAGAAAATAATCAATATGCTGTTTTACATTCCCTGTTCCTCATTTCAATTCTATCAAAAAGGCTCTGTGTTGCAAGAAGGGTTGCTTGGGGTGCTAGCAGCATGTTTACTTCATATTTCCATAAATCCATCCTCATTTAACGATTTTGTAGCAGCTCGATTAGCATGATGAGTATAGTTTGGAAAGGAAAGCTGGTCCTGCAGTAAAGATACTGATGTGAAATCTGAGAGAGAGATTTAGTTTCTAACTTGGCTGCCCACTTTTGGCAAGACTTTGTAAAGTCATTCAAATTGTGTTCTCAATCAGTAAAATGAAGATGATTTCATCTTGGCTTCACCTTCTTCTAGCTTGAGTCTGGGAGTCTGGACAAGCCGTAGGACAACAGGGCCCTTGGGGCTGCAAGCACTACTGTAATATAAACAGGTTTCTTTTGGCTGGTATATTTTGATGACAGATATAAAGCAGTTGGTGTCTGTAGTAATTCTGGATTGTATAAATGCCAAAGTTTTTATCAACACCAGGACATTTTTATTATAAAGTTAGTAGGGAGCAACAAGTTATCATCTTTACTGCTGTGAAAAGTGTTCTCTTTCTTTTTATGCCTCCCTATTTCTTTGATTGTCAGTCCTCCTTTGCTGAGGAAGTATTATCCTCCACTCCTACAGTGAGTAATTTTCCTCACGTAGTTTTTACTTTGCAGTATTTTGTCAAAATTTTCCAAATTCTCTCCTGTTTTCATCCTCTCTCTGCAAAGACTACTTTCCCCACACAAAACTGAACTCAGACTGGGAATTACGGAGCTTTCATCTGCTGACACTCGGAAAAGTGAGCTCTTCAAGAAATATTTTCCTTATTACTCCTTCCTTGTATTACTACTCATTCTCTGTGAATATTAGCATTTTCAGGAGGAAGGAGAGGACCCTCTGTAGCAGGCACTGCTAAACCTAGTGGGAAAAGGGTAAAATGAGAGGCTGGCTGGGACCTTCTTCCCACTCCCCACCCTGCCAGGCCCTGGGGACTCATACAACTTCTGTAAGGAGGCAGGGTGAGGACCAGGATGAGGCCAAAGACTCAAATGACAGAGGATATGGAGAAGCAGATGACCCAGAGAGTGCTGAATATCTGTAGCACTTCCAACCACCACGGTTGGATTTCTTCTGCTCAGTGCTGGCTGTGCACAGGTCTCTCTCCTCTCTCTCTCATGGTGTCCTTCCACCTGTGCATTTCACACCCCATCTCTTTCCATCTTTCGCTCTTCCCTGGTCCCCACCAGCAGCCGTAGGACTTACCCACCGTAAAATAACCCTCCCCATTATTCCTTTTCTACACAGAATTTACATGCCTTTTATTTGGTCCTTTTACATGCTTTACTCCTACTTCATCCTTCATCTTTTCCTGTTACAGTCTGTATCTTATCTACAAGGATTATCTGCACCTCTGTGCGCCGTGAGATTCTGACACTGGCTGGGTGTTCATCACGACCAGATTAAACACAATAAGTGACGTTAAACAGAGTAATGAAGGGCATGGCAGACTGAGTAGCTGAGTGGGCAGGCTGAGCATGGACGCTCGTGTGCAGAACGACGAAAGCAGGAGTCAGTCAGCCCAGGGACGCACACTGCAGGAGGAATAAGCAGGAGGCTACTGGGCTATCTGTCCCATCACATCATGCTGACTATTAGAGTGCAAGCCAATAAATGATGGCAGAGCTGAGGGTCAGTAATTGACCCAGAGGACTAATTTGATGATGTCCATCACAAAAAGCTCTATTTGTAGAGAGCATCTTTACAGCAAAAGAGGCACCAAATGTGTCACCTCTGGAGTTAGTCAGTGCTTCCCTAACCATCTTAGGAACAAACTTTATAGCATTCCTGCTGATTCAGTGGCATAGCAATGTGCTCATTGCTCCAAATGCAGATCCCTCACATGCTAACATAAATATACCCACTGGGATGATTTTTAAAATGTCTACCTCTTCTCTTGAGGGTTCACTTACAAAGTTGGCTGATGTTACTGTGTAAACAGAGAGCCTGATTCTCTTCTCACATACACTGATTATATGCAAGAGGTCTTTGGCTTGAATGGATTTATTTCTGAAAATCCAGACATTCATTTGAGTGTCCTTAATCTGAGTCATCCTTAGTCTGATGTAAAGACTAACAGGTGGCAGAAAGCACAATTTCCATACAATAATAGTACTGGATTTTGTGTTAGTTCTGAAGGATAAAGACCTGGCTGTATCTCAGTTACCAGACGAGTGTGTGACATCAGTGTACTGCAGCATTAGGAAAGGCATATGAGATCTGAGGAGGTATAAATTGAGGTGTCTTCCTCCTCCAGGGGAGATAATTATGCATTAATGCCCTAATGAAATTTGAACCAACATACTGTGTACTGTTCCCATCGCTCATGCCCAGAAATTATGAACTCCAAGTATAGCAAATGCAGAGCAGAACATTTACATGAAAAGGGCCCATCTCAAGACAGAAAGCTGAAGAGCACAGCTTGTTCACTTCAGCAAAATGAGGACTGAGGAGAATAATCCCACCCCAGAAACACACCAGGAAGGGAAAAAATGCTCTTTAAACTGAAGGACAATGCTGAAAGGGAGTTGGGGACCTCTAAATGTCCCTTCCAACCCAAACTATTCTATGATTCTATGAAAGAAGAACAAATAAATATAAGCCAGCTAGAAATAATTTGGGGCTGGAAATAGAAGGTAGCTTCTGACAGTCAAAGAAACGCAGCTTAGCACGGCTGGGGCAGAGCCCTCTACAAACAAGAGGTGTCAGGGATCAGCGTCACTGCTCTACGCCAGTTCCCCAGGATGTCAAACGGAGCAGAACCATGAGACGCTGCAGCTGCTGGCGTTCAGAACCTTGCAGAAGTGCTTGGGATTTTGCCTCTGTCTGGTTCCTTCCTATTCCCGTTTTCCTGGTCACCAAAATTGTGAAAATAAGGCAAATCTAATCGTACTGGTGAAATTCCAATATTTTCAAATAAAAAACCTTGCCTTCTTGCTCACTGTAGTAAAACCTGCTTCCCCCAAACACAGTGTTTTACACCTGAGGCCCAGGGCGGGAGGTAGAATGCATGCAGGAGGGACCCTCAGCACCAGCGGCTGGGGGTTTTGGCAGAGCGGCAGAGAGAGAAGGGGACCAAATTTAAAAAAAAAAAAAAACAACCAACCAAACGCAACCCCGCTCCCCGGCGCTGTGCAACGCTCTGCAGGGGAAACTGCGCCCGTCGCCCCGGGGAGCGGGGCTGCCGCCGAGGGGCTGCCGCCAGCCCCGGGGTGCCTCTCCCCCCCCGCGTTGACTCACGCCGATGTCTCATCCCCGCCCGCCCCCGCTGAAAACTTCCCCCGGTAACTTTCGCGGTGCCGGTCCCCCGCTCTCCCGGACGGCAGGGGCACCCCCTCCTCTCCCCCCCCCCCCCCCCCCCATCCCAAGCTCCGTCGGAGTCACTGACGGCGGGGCAGCGGCGCCGGGGGGGGGGGGGGGGGGATGTCGTAGGTGCTGCGTCAGCGGGAGCCCGACGGCGATTGGGGGCGGCCCCCCTCTCCCCTCGTTCACTAATTATAAAGTGACGCCGCCGCCGCCCGTACCCGCTCCGCTCCGCAGCGGCGCGCCCGGTCCCGGCAGCGGGCGCTCGGCTCGGCGCCCCCCCACACACCCACCCCCCCAGAGCCGCCCTCCCTGAAGCTGTCAGCAGCCGCAGGCTGTGAGTTCCTCCCCCCCGCGCCCCCTCCGCGGTTTCTCCGGAGGCTGCTCGGCCTCGCTATAAATAATAGCGGCTCCGACGCCGAGGCTCCGGCAAGGCGCAGCTCACTCCCGAGCAACTCCCGGGAGCCCCGAAGGGAGCCTGTATGTGAGTGAACTGCTCTGCCTGCCGGGGCGGGGGGGGGACCGGGGGAGGGCTGGGGACGGCTCTGCCGGGGCTGGTGCCCGTCGTCGCGGCGGCTACTCGGGGCGCTCCGGTGGGAAAGCCTTCCCGGGAGGGGCTGCCGTCCCGTCCGTGCCGCTCCGCCGCGGGTCTCTCCCCCTGAGGCGCGGGCTTTGCGGGAAGGGCGGGATAGAGCGTTTGGGGACGAACACTTTCACCGGACGGGAGCTTCTGGGCGCTTCGTCCTTCGGGTCCGCTCCTCTCCGGGCGCGGATCCGTTGCCTTGCACCTGCCAAGCGCCTGCTTACCTTAAGCGCCTGCTTACCTCGCAAGCGCAACCCCCCCGGCTCCAAAAAGCGCGTGAGCTACCGGAGTTGCGTGCGACCCAGGACTTGGTTTTAAACCGCGGCGGCCGAACGATGTCGTGCCGCCTCTTCCTGCCCCGACGCCGGGGGAGGCAGTGCCGGGGGTGGGAGCGGGGTGAGGCGGCTGCCGGCTGACCTCTCCTTCTTGCAGCCCCCATGGCGTTGCTCCTGAGACTCGGCTGCTCGCTGCTGGCCCTCAGCACCTGCTTGCTGCCCAGGGTGCGGGCGGACTGCGGCCGCGACTGCGCCGCCTGCGCCTACCGCCTGGGACCCCGCGCCGGCATCCATCCCCTGGTAAGCGGGAGCCGGGGCGGGGGGGGTGGGGGGGCGGCCGGCCGCTTCAGCGCCGCGGAGACCCCCTCGGCCGGGCCGGGCTCCCGCCCCGCGTTAACTTTGGGAGGGAGGAAAAAGGGGAAGGAGGCGAAGGAGCGAAATAACAAAAATAAATAGTGGGGGAAGCGGCCGGGGTCGCTTGGAAGACCCGTTTTTGAAGCGGGGAGGGAAGGAGGGAGGAATGGGCTCCGGGGCGCTGGGGAGAGGGCGAGGCGGGGGGGCCGGCGCCGACACAAACCCAGCGCGCCCCGACGAGACACCCCCCCCCCAGCCCGCCCGCCCGTCCCTCCCGCTGCCCGTCAGCGAGTGGCGGCTTTCGGGGGGGGGAACACCCCGCGCCGGGCAGCCCCGGGGGGGAGCAAGGAAAAAGGCGAGTGAAAACGTAAGGGGGAAGGGAAATCCGGCCGGAGAGGGCAGCTCTGCAGGGAAAGGAAAGGTCGCTGCCGGGCACTTCAGCCCCGGCGGGGCGGGGGGAAGCCGGGCGGGACGGGAGGAGGGGTCCCGACCCTCGGCAGCGGGCTCCCCGGCAGGATGAGCTCTCTCCAGGCAGGATGGCTGTCGAGCTGAAAAGCGGCGGATCTGCCTGAAATCTCACAAAAGGTGGGGTTGAAGCCTGGTTGGTTTGAGTAGCAATACCTGGAAGCTGCTTTTCCTCTTTGCACGGTGCTGCACAGCGTTAGGAATATGCCTGTGAAAGATCCCTTTGACATTGTCTCCTAAGACAAATCATGCCGAGAAACCTCCAGAATGCGGGGGGGTGTGTGGGGGTGTGTGTGTTAATGTGTAATTATAATTATATTGAAATTATTTAAAAGTATAGTCACAGAGACCACTCAACTGGAAATTTAAGGATCGGCGCCAGTGAAAGTCTGGGGTCCCTCAGCCCTCCCTGAAGAAGGTGGGAACTCAGGCTGCCAAGTCCTTTGCCAGTGGCACCTGCGGTTCCCACCGTCAAATAGATGCGTATCGAGGCATCATGCTCTCAGCACATCTAAATGATCTGAAAAGTTTTGTTCCTAAGAGGTCATCGGTTATTTGGGAGTACACAAAAGGAAGGACTGGACCCTATTCTTACACAGAATTAGGAATCACAGTACTTCTGCTTACTCCAAAAGCAAGGACTCCCTCTTAACCACAACAGGTTCATAAGGGTAATATTCTTAGGATGGCTGGCAAAACAGTTCGCTATACTTTTGCTTACATTAGCTTTCAATCAAACTTTAATGTCAACTAGGGAAAAAGTGGTAGTTTGCTCTTTCGGAGGGAGAGATATGTGCTTTTTGGAGTACATGTTGTGCGTGTCTATATCGATATTCTCTCTTGTACACCTTCACCAATTATTCAAGAAAGAATCATAGTCCCATTCTGTAACAACACTTACTAGTTGAACTCGGAAAGGAAACAATGTGCTGTACCATATATTCCTTATACACATACAAACAGCAGAAATGTTTCTAGATACTAGCATCTAGTAGCATCATAACTGATTTTATCACATTGTATCTGTAAGATATGAGAGTTATCACATTGTACCTGGTCATTCACACCTATGAGATAGCATATGTTAATTTGGCCATAGGGTGTTATTTAAGCTAATTGAGAAGGGAAAAGGAAGGGAAAGATCTATTCTTGCTTTGATTTAGAGCAATTTTGAAGTCAGACTGAAGCTGAGATCAGATTCTCTTTACGGCATAACTATAATATATAACAACAAGCATGTATAGTGCCAGTTAAATTATTCTTGCAAAACACATAAATCCATTTAATTTTCTTTTTATCGTATCAAAAACCCTATATAAATTTCTTAGACTAAAATGGGGTTCAACAGACAGGTAAAGAGCTGGTCAGTTAGCTATTAGAGAAAACTGTGCTGGGGTTTAATTTCACTTTTAAAGCATATCGAGATCCTTAGAAAACATCAGCTATAGGCAGAATAAATGTTTCTCTTATTGAAAATATTGATGATTTCTTGTTTAATTATCATGGTATAAAAACCATGGGCAAGAAAAAAACCACTGGATTCACTTTTTTCCCAACTGAAGAGTGTGGCTTCACAAGTAAATTCCGCTGACACAACAGAGATAGTAGCTAATATGTATGTTACTATCTTTACATGACAGGTTATGAGATACGCATACAGGTACTGAAATTTTTTTTTATGTCTTAGCCTGAAAATTTTTCATTACAGTCAGAAGCAACACAGTTCAGGATTTTTTCGCTCTTTCTAATGGTCGCTATTTTGTATGTCAAACTAGCAAAACCAGAATTGTGATCCTGCCTAAGAGAGCCTGTATTTCTACATCTGTATTGGTACACATTTGAAAGATCTGTTCCATGAAGATAAACAAATGACAATAGACAGAAATATAGCTTTAGAGCTGTGCAGTGTGTTGAAGATACTGAGCAGTACAGTATAGCTGGCTTCTTTGCAACAACAATGACATTTGCTCTAAGTAATTTATTTCCTAAAATTTCTGAATGCCACTTTGAATTACGAAGATTGAATCCTCTTTTACATTTTCATTATGAAGCAAACCACAATCGCTTTTTAGCTTATCATTAGTAAACACAAAAATTTTCATAAGAACACACCTGGGCGTAAGGGAGGTGCAGGAACTGTACGTGTGGCTTCCTTTGAAACAGAAACATAGGGGCAGCCTTGACATACAGGATCCACGATCCATCTTGTCCAGTACTCTGTCTCTTAGAGTAGAGACTACCATGTCCTTCAGAGAGGGATATGAGGAACTTCAGAACAGACCGGTACCAAATCAGCTGTTCACAAAGAGCAGTCCTTCCAAGCCACTCACAAAGAGAGGCTCGCTCATGGTCTTTTAAAAACAAGTAAAGCTAAGACAAGGTGGCAAAGTGCTTGTTACTGTCAAATTGTTCTCAGTAAACCGCATCCGTTTTTCAGGCTTGTACACTAGAATGTGAAGGAAAGCTGCCTTCTGCCAAAGCCTGGGAGACCTGCAAGGAGCTCCTGCAACTGGCAAAGCTGGATCTTTCCGAGGATGGCAACATTGCTCCAGGAGACAAGAAAGAGCTGGATGAGAACCATTTGCTTGCAAAGAAGTATGGAGGCTTCATGAAAAGATATGGGGGGTTCATGAAGAAAATGGATGAGCTCTATCGGGTAGAACCAGAGGATGAAGCTAACGGAGGAGAGATCCTGGCTAAGAGGTATGGAGGGTTTATGAAGAAAGACTCGGATGATGATGCCCTTGCTAATTCCTCTGATCTGCTGAAGGAGCTCCTAGGAACAGGGGATAACCCTGAAGCGGGGCATTACCGAGAGATAAGTGAAAATGACGGGGACGTCAGCAAAAGATACGGAGGCTTCATGAGAAGCGTAAAGCGCAGCCCGAATTGGAAGACGAAGCCAAAGAGCTGCAAAAGAGATACGGTGGTTTCATGAGAAGAGTGGGCAGGCCAGAATGGTGGCTGGATTACCAGAAACGATACGGTGGGTTTCTTAAGCGCTTCGCCGACTCCATCCTCCCTTCAGAAGAAGATGGGGAAACTTATTCCAAAGAGGTCCCAGAGATGGAAAAGAGATATGGTGGATTTATGAGATTTTAATACCTTTCCCTTTATCCCTTTTGTCCTAAATGAGAAAGACTGCCTTATTGGTCATAACTTATTGTAACGTGTTGCTTGTACTGTACAGTTTTTTACTGTCCTTGGTTAATGATGCAACCTGCAATTTGTTTTTTCAGGTTCTGTGTTCTTTCAAGTCAAATAACTAATTTCTGTTGTAGTCAAGTTTCAGTCTGTATTGTAGTTTCCATGCTAGAACTATTTTGATCACTGTATTAATTTTCTTTAAAGAGGAAGTACATCTACAGTAGAGTTGCTTAACTGTATATACAATAAATTCTTCATCCTAACTGCATAAATTCTGAAATGTTATTTATTTTCTCTCAGTCATTTAATCAAACATCATCTCAATTTTTCTTTAAGCAATCAGAGCAATGCCAACCTCTTTTCTGTAGTTACAGAATTTGTACTGCACACACAACAGCTGAAACACACTTTTGTCTTTAGTTTTCACAGTTTCTTAGAATACTAGAATAATAAATATGCTCTAAAGCGAATATAACTGTACTTGCTCTAACTGCTCTCATTTTAACCAGTTAACAGAATAAATGTTTAAAGCCTAAATTTATAATTCATAGTGTTCAGCCAATTCACATGAAAAAAAAATCATAAGTGTGTTTGACTTAAAGCACTAAAAACATTTCTCCAGTGTACAACACAATGCCACATTTGATTAGTTACACCTTATATACCCATCCAATATAGGATTGTACAGTTGGCCTTGAAGTTATAAATAGTAACTCAAAAATCGGTAAGTCACTTTGTGCAAAATAAACATGACCCAAAACTGCATAAAAAAACTTCAAAATCCTAATTTTACAGAGCACCTGACAAATGGTTTTCCATGGAACAGCTTTGTGTTTGATTCCTCAGCTGGTATAAATCACTTTGGCACTACTGAAATATGGGAAACTGCTGGTCAGTCTTTTCTGTTTCAAACAAAGGCAGTATAAGTAAATCTGAGAACAAACAGAAAACACAACACTAACACCGTAGATCCTTTGGCATTTACATAGGTGGCACTTACATCACAGGCCAGCTCCCATCCCAGTGTGCGCTTCCTTCCATAATTCTGACTGTCCCCCTAGATTCCTAGTCTGTGAGCACTTTTCCCCCCCTACTGCTACTGGCTACTGGTTACTTCCCACTTAAATTAACAAGATAAAAATCACTTTGACCACCGGCACTGACAATAATTTAAAATTTCTACAGTCAAAATCCTTGAGGCTGTTTAGATCCCTGATTATTGCTGAAATAACTTACGGGAGCTAGATGTCTAAACCCATCCGTGGCTCTGCATTCAGTATCTGTATTTCAGTTTTGCACAGTACTACCTATTGACACAAAGGGCAAATTAAGGGTCTGACTTTTCTTTAACTTCAAGTCAACAGGATCTTCTAGGTACTCAGGACTTTTAAAAATCAAGCTGTGTTTAAATATGCACTTAAAAGCCTCATCACATACAATTAGTTGTGATGATTTTTAGCTTGGCCCTTAGAGGATGATACAAGTGGTCTGAAGTGGCCAAAATCCTGCTGAAGGGCTGATAAACCGCAAGACATTCCTTTTCCTTCAATAAAAAGCAGGGCACCTATTTTCCTCTTCCTGCTGTACAGAATTGATGATACCAAATTTTAAAAGGCAGAAAATACAGATGCCTGTAGAAGCTCCATGGCCTTTTCAGGATTCAGTTGTGTTCGCTATCATCTTTCTAGAGAGTTCTTCAAATGCCACCAGCCACAGGAAACGTCTTCTTCCCGTTCTTTCCCCCCATGGCACCTGCCCGCTAGTGGCTGGAGGACATCAGTCGGGCTCCTGGAACACATCACCCGAGTGGTTTCACCCACAGGGACCTCGGGCTGTGCAGACTGAGCCTGCTCTGCAGTGCAAATCCATGCATGGGATGCAGGCATCAGCAACAGGTTTGCTTCAAACATACACTCCAGAAAGAACTAAAATGACAATGCAGTTGCATCCTTAATCTTTCACCTCAACATTTATTCATTTCTTTTCCCTAAAACTTACCTGTAATTTAGTCAGAGAGGCCCTTGCCAGCCTTCTAACTAAAACAAGCATTGTTGCAGTTGATAATGCAAAAGGTTTACCAGTTGTTGTCACCCATCCTTCACAGTTAACAGAAAATTGGTGATTTAACAAGGAATAAAACTCCCAAAGCTCTAGAGACCTAGTATGTATCTTGCAGAATGAAGTGTTTTGATCTACTAAACCTTCCCATTTGTATCAATTTATATAGTAAAAAAAGTACTTGATACAAACATCTAACTGGGATATATGCATGCAACCCAAAACAGGAGTGAGGGCAAGCAAAGTGGAGGAGCAAGTCTCTTCCAAGGTTGAACAGGCAGGTGGCAATGTACATGGAAGGGAGATGCGACTTTGATTCTCTGACTGAAATAGCAAAGCTGAATAGTCCTCATTCCTTCCATTATAATTGAAAACCTCTCCAGTCAGACACTCTCTTGCTTTAATAATTATTATTTAAAAGATGTGAAATTAGAATAAGATCTAATTTCTTCTGTTGACGTGGAATTACTTATCTTATGACTTTCAGTTATGCCATCACTCAGGGGCTCTCTAACACTAAAGTGTTCTAACATTCTCAGTAATTAACATGTCAGATGAAATCAGCTCAAAATGTGCCAGTGAATCAAGCAAGGTTTCCTGAAGTCCACTTTACTAAATCACAAATGAAAACTAAGGTTGAAGATAGGGCTGCTGGGCTGGGAGATGAAAAAGGGCATCTCACTCTTGGTCCAAGTTCTGAAAAGGTCCCCTAATTTTCCTCTTACAATACATTCCTAGAACTGTCACTTCATTGGAAGATTATTGAAACAGCTTTATTGCTTTACATAAATAAAAGCAGAAAGGAGGAAAGCCTGATGTCTGGAAAGAAAATTAATTGCAAGAGTATTGTGAAGGAAGAAATGTCATCCTGAGACCAAAAACCAGATTCTACATTTCCTTTCCCTGGCTTTTATCATTGGCTTGGCATTTTTACACAGCAATCAATATTCCAGAGTATGATTAAATATAGTATCATTGGTCTGAATACTGAGTAAATATAACAAAAACTGAATATGAACAATGAATGCTGGAAGGGTCTAGACCAGTCAAAGAGATTAATGGCTCTGCACTAGAAACAAAAGGAAGAAAAAGATAGTCTAGTTGAGGTTAGACAAGGATGAGTTGGGCTTTTTAATAGCAACTAATTAGAGGAAGGAAGCAAAAAAACCCAGGATTTCCTGAACCAAATGGAGTTCACATACAGGAGTAGATCATGAGGGAGAGAGAAGCTGATGAATACAATTATTTCTGAATACCAAACTATGTAGCTGGTGCTCTGCCTGAAAACCTAAGCTTAAATCTTGGGATAATGAGGAAAGGTCATAGAGCCATTCCCACATCTCAGATGAACTTGGCATATTCTATGAGCTGAAATATGCAGAGCATAACTTTGAATTTCCTGGGGTTTTTTTCTGCTAAATGAATATGTAGTATGATATACAATAAATATAAATAACTACAAAATTATTATTACCATAATTATTTTGTAATTATGTCTAAATAATTATGATCATTTACTTAGTAATTGTTTATAACCATATCATAAATACAAGTGATTATAACATCAATGTTGTTAGCTGTTTCAGATAATGTTTCCCAAGATAGAATCTTTGTAAGAACAGAAACATGCTCTAATTTAATATACTGAAATAAGTATTATTAAACTGTGTTCAACATAGACTCTAAATATGCACTGGCTCATTTTAATTCTGAAGGGAACTTAATTAACAAGAACCAAAGTTTTCAATGCATGGTGTATAAGAGCCTCGCTGTCATTTAGGATGGTTTTGGAGGCCTATATATAAGGCAAAATGACAAATTCATAGCATAACTCTACAGTTTATGTATACACCTCAGTGCCACAGAAAGTTTTCTTTACAGCCTTCTTCCTCAAGCACTACAGAGCTCAGCTGGACACAAACAGCAAGATTCCTTCTTATGCCAACAGGAGCATCCCAGAATTTGCAACTTAAAAGGCAAATGAATGGTTAAGTTCCCTGACCCTAGGTTGCTTTGAGAATGAAGAAATTCCTGGTACGGGTTAGCTGGCCCCAAAGCCCATTTTATTTACAGTGACGTTCTGGGACAGCTCCAAGGAGCGTACCATATTTCTGGCCTTTTAAAGCACTGAAGTGAGATCTAAAAAGTCACACAAAGAACAGTGTAACCACTTCCCTATCAGAGTCTTAAAACTTTCTGCTTCTCTTCAGTTCCCACCCAGATGGGTGATTCAGGCATCACCAAAGAGATCCCTCCACCTGACTAAGCTTTGTAGTCTGGTCTCTTTCTCCAAGAGCAGCCACGTTGTCAGTGCACAGACTTCATCTCTTCCACTTCCTTTGCAGTCCTACCACCTCTCGTAGAAATCCCTCTGTCAGCCTCCACTCACAGCCTTGGATATAATTTCACCACCCACAACACTGAGGTTTGCTTTCTGACTCAAACCGTAAAAGACAATTGTATACATTTAGTTGGAGAATGACTGAGACCTCTAGTTCCAAGTCCTAACTGTGGAGGTTAGGTGGCTATTTTTAGATTTTCTGCTTTTAATATTTTGATCGTAATCCTTTGCCACCCACAGTATTAAAAATAGTTATACATATCAACAGGAATGCACTGATTACATCAAATCTGTATCATAACTGTATTTCATAATATCATAACTATATTGCAGTTATTGACCACTACTCCACCCACCTGATGAGGGTAGGGAGCTATCATGAACATAGCTGTAAGCAACCAACAGGGTAGCGAAGCCAGCTGTAAATCATTAATCCAAGCATTCAATTACTAATCCCATCAGCCTCATTTAAAGCATTTAAACTGACAGTTGCATATCCAATTAACTGTTGCTATAGAAAATGAAAACGCTTAGAGGTATTTAACAGACAAATCTTTACTGGCCCAGCAGGGATTTAGACTGAATTTGTTTAATTAGATTGTGACTTTACCTAAATTGAGCATTTACTGTAATCCTTGCTGAAACCATGGAATGAAATGTCTCAAGGTTAAACAGTCATCACAAAAGCACATCACTCTGCTGAATGATTTGTTAAAAGCACTGCACTGCACTGCTTCCTCAGGGAGAAGGCTGGCATATCCTTGTGCAGATTATGAGTGCTAAACCTTTCCATAGCTGTCCATGTCTGTAGGTATACAGGGGCATACGTGACCTTTGCCTCTTGCCTTTCTGCCATTACTCCCTTTCTCAACAGTCTTCTCCAGCCCAACAGGGACTGTTTGCAAAAGATCCTACCAACCCTGTATTTTCCTACTAAATTTAAATGTATGCATTGACTTGCACGCCAAGTGCAGTGAGATCTGTGTGCAGACCTCTGGTCAGAGCTCATCTTGATTCCAATCCATATAAAATTACAGGACACTGAGTTGTGAAAACTGTTCCTACACTCCTATGAGAATCTGCGTCTTAACTCTCAGACTTAATGCCTCTGGAAAATATTCTATAATACTTATTTGGGTACTGCTTTTTCTTTCTCTCGTGAGCAGAAGACAATGGCAGCAGCAGTATAAATAATAGGTGAATTTCTCTCATAAAAGCAGTTGAGGCAGTTAAGCCACATAAGCCTTTCTTAGAACATACACACCAGCATTTTTCAATCATGACCTGCAGTATAAATGGGTTTTACAGTTGGACTTTCACATTTCTCTACATTTCCATCTTCATCTCTGCAAATAACTAGCTGACAAGGGTGGGAAATGGGGCTGAAATTTCAACTGCACCACATTTCTCCATCTAGAAAAATATTCCGTAGAAGAATATCTTTTTTTGTTGTTGTTAATACGGCATAGCTGTCATGCTATGACAGCTAATGACACAGTTAATGTGACAAAGTCATTCTCAGAAAGTGATTAACTCATTCTTTGCCCATCAGCCAGAAGAAAAGCTGTCAGCTTCCATCTGAACAGAAGCAGTGGAAATTAGTCAAAGCAAAGAACTTCCATGGGAGCCCATGCATGCTTAAACTTTGCTTACTGAGCTGTGGATCAGCAGACTCGAGATATGGGAGGTGTTTCACTCCCAGGTATCCATCCTACTGAGTTTCTCTGTAGTAACTGAGACAAAAATTACTTAAATGGGGTTCTCAGGTTAGATTAAGAGGTTCAGAAATAATAGCTTCTCCCTCTGAATTCTTCAGAGATCCCTTAGACTCAAGACGTTTCACCATCACTACATAAAACACATCTGTTCACAGCATCATGACTATTCATAACACGTAGCGCCTGCAAATGCCTTTTAAACACACCAGCCTTCACTGTCCCAGCATCAATCCTTGTGGGCTCTCAAAAGGCTAACATCCCTGGTGAGGCCTGGCCAAAAAAGATGGCAGCATGCCAACACATCTACTCCACTGTCTTCGTGTGAATGTGAATACCATCATCATTCAGTTTTCTCAATATCTTAATGAAACGAGCAATTAAATCACTAACTAACCTTAACCTGAGGCAAAATAAATAGGCATAGCAGTAGGTAAAGAGAAATCCTTAGGGGAAATAATTTTCTGAATAATATCTCTCACTACTGAAGACACCTGCCCCTCCAATTCCTGCACAGCTTTGAGATCTTCTGTGGTTCTCTGGCACTGTTAGTACACTCCAGCTGTTCTGGTCTCCTGGTTGCACTTCTTCCTGGCATTATTATTCTCTGTTCAGTGATTTTCACACTATTTGATTATTCAAGTTTGTTATATGCATTGAGTCACGCCTTGAGACTACTATAAAACATAGCAGTTTGTCTGCCTAAGTGCCCAGACATCCATCAGCATATCCCCTTTGCCTTCTGCTCCGTACTGTCTCACTACATTGGAGTTCAGAGTCCCTGAATCCAACCCAGAGTCCCTGATCTCAGAAAGTGGTCTCGGAAAAGAGATCCTTCCTGAGCAGGAATACCACATTTCCTTCCCCTTACCCATCACTATTAGGCTCTAGAGCAGCACAGTGACACTGGGTACTGTTTAGTCAGGCTCAAAGAGATCCAACAACCTACTTCTGTAGTCCTCAGCACTACTGTCACTGATATAAGAACTCATTTTTTCAGTATACAAGAAGAAAGGCAAATTATTTAAGAGTACATCCAAGTGCCATTGTACCCACATGCAAATAAACAACCCATCCTAGTGAAATAGCCCAATTGCTTATCATTCAAGCTGAAAAGTGTTAAAGAGAGCAAAGAATATATCGTTCCATAGTCACAAATAATTTCAGTCTTTTCAATTAATTGGGAGACAGGGAATACTGTTTGACAGAAAGAACTAGTCAGACTACATAAGAAAAGACTTTGTACGTCTGACTAGCTTACCGAAGACATCATTCTCCTCCCCAGCTTCTTCTGGGGAATATGGACATTTTACCCTGGTAAGCAAAGCCAGTTTTCTTTTTGACCCGCCTACATACAAGAGAAAAACTTTATAATTTTGTCCTCTGCTCACTTGTCTAAACGATCAACAGTAACTTTTCCCAACTGACACACATTTCTAGGGATCTGAGATTCTGCAGCTTAAATCCTTAAGTGTCTTTAGGCACAATAAAGCCAAGCTCTGTGCTTTGTGCCCTCTTCCTCAGGAACAGTACCATCAGCTGTGTGTTTTCCTTGGAGTGAAGCAGCAGACAAGCATTGGTGCCCTCCGAAACTTACACCAGTTATGACTGTACTATCATAGATGCCACATCTGGATACCGTCAGATCACAAGGAGTACAAATCTGGTGCTGGCTAGACGTATGCTCCAAGCACCTTCTCAGTCGTAGGGTGGTGTTGCCCTTTGACTGACATTGTAATTACCAAAGGGCAGAACACTAAGCACCTGCAGGGTTAGGTGTGGATGAAGATGAGCAACAGCTTCGAAGATGAACATGGCATGCACAGGCCTGCCGAGGCATCCCTACATAGCTATAGAGATCTGAGCTGCAATGCCTCTGGAGGCTCACTGTAGGATGGCTTAAATTCAATAGCTGAGGATTTTCTTTACAGTATTAAAAGTCTTTCTTAAGTGCCAATGAGAAATACAAATCCACCCATAGCTGCAGTAGCCTGTATTTATCTCCTGGATCATGCCCCAGCAGTTCTTGAGGATCATGGCAACAGCCATCTAATACAGCAACTCAAAATTTTCACTTCAGCACTTGGACTGGAAATTAAATTAATTTGGCTGACTGTGTGATGAAGTATATTGAACCAATTAGAAGGAAAGAAAAAACATAGGAAAGGAGGTCCTCTCTGCTCCCTACTATTCCTTGGAAAGAAAGCAACTCGTGCTTTGATTCAGGGTACAAGATCGACGTTTTGTGAGCTGGAACGCCTTTTCCTCTTCATTTATAGGGTGTACAGCCACTGCCCTCCTATCCCTGATCAACTTCATTCTGAGGTAAAATGACAGGTTCACTGCAGAGTGCATTCCCTCCTGGCTGCTCTGTTGTAGTCCTGAGTTGTGGCCAAAGCTGTTAGAAAGAATATACACAGATCCAAGGGATACATTAAGTTTGCGCTGAGGATTTAATTTCCTTTGGATGAATTAATAAAACCACTACTTCGATTTTGTTTAGCTTAAGTCTTAGCTATCTGGTAAGATTTAGAACCTTTGACTCCTATGGATCAAAAGTATATTTTGACACAGACATTTAGGAGAGAATTTGAGCTTTCCCTGCCCTTCTGAAAGTTAAAATTATTAAAGAAGGGCTGGAGAGTTAATGTTGTTGCATATCCTGTGTAATAAGGGATTCCCACATCTCATCTTGTGTCCCATATTGGATTACTCTCAAAAGTCAATCACATGACTAAATTCAGTATCAGAGACAAATGCTATAAACTTCTTGTCCAGGTCCTTATGAACCTGGATGTTTTCTTTTTATAATATCAGTTCACTAACATCACTGAATACTAGTGACCTGCGGAGAACTGCTTTTTCTCACCAGTCCTTACCAGTGCTAAGTAGTTCACCTTTTGAGGAATTAGGCATATTTGGATTTTTTCTGTTTCTCCAAATATATAAATACAAATTACTTTACCACATGATCTGCACAACTACATTAATTGTTAGCACTGATACAATATCAAACTACTTTTGAATGTCTGAAATAAAATTCTTCCACAAATTCAGCAGAGATCTAAAGCACTATTAGAGTCTGCAGAAATTAGTTTTGTCAGAAAATATTAAAATATCACTTAATTTGTCTGTATTTATCAAAGCATTTGTTTGGCACATCCCTTTGCAGCATGTGAATGGCTTATATTAAGTTTTAAAAAGACAAACACAAGCCATTCAGCTGCCCAGTAAAATAATTATTTGTCAAGCACTTTAATAAAGTAATCTCGTTCTACTAAATCAATTTTTTTTCTTTTTGGCAGTAGAGTTTTAAGTTTTACATACTGACAATACATGAATGCCTTATTAATATATTGATACATACTTAATAACAGTTTATAAAAAGCTGTGGAATATAATAATTACTAGTAATTAATAACGTATATTTAAAGTATATATTGCAGCTCAGAGGCCAAGATGTATTTCAATATCATTCGCTTCAGTGCCTTGAAAGTCAGCTTCTTCACATTCTCAGTAACAAGAAGATGTTGGTCAATGTGTAATCCACCAAAAATATTCGAAAGGTCCAGCTGGCCTGAGAACAGGAGGTAATTCTCTAACTCTAATCTTTACTACCAATCAAGAGGCCGATAAAATGAGTTACTCTTGCATTTACTATGCATGGCCTATAGCAGTTTTGACAATTTGGTGTATCACAACAAACATATACTGAAATATTATGTCATCTTTATCACCTTGGCAACTGCAAGTGTGCCAGAGGATTTACACCATGAAAAAACCTCAGCCGAATCCCTCGCTACCTGGGTAGATTTTAGCATGTGTGTTTGACCAATTCTTATGCAGTCAAAAAAGCAGCAAAATGATTTATTATAATAGACTGGCTTGATAGACTTGATAGGCTTAATTTGATATGCCTGCTATAACTTCTCGTAACGTGGAGTATATAGAGAGTATACAGAGGTGCATAAAGATGCTGGTGTACTGTCACTTTTAGGTATTCTCAGTTGTGTGGTTATTTCTGTTCTTGATCTCGTTAGTGGTGTACCTTTAACTTTTACATCAATCTGTTTGTGCATTTGCCCTGTTTCATATATTTAATAGCTTTGTTATGATTAAAACTAATGCCAGTCACCTCAAGGTTTGTTACTGAAAGCAACAAAGTCAGTAATAAAAATACCTCTCATAGAACTCTTTGCATGGCTTCTCTGGCTGTAGCATTATGTATTTTTTTCAGTGCAGCCAAACCTTGTAGACAATTTCATTCCTGTATTTTTGCTATCATTTATGAAATTGAGCTTTTGGTACAAGCCATCTGAAGTTCAGTGCAGAGAAAGGTAAGTTTGGGGCTAGAGACTAGTTACTGTGCATACAGCAGCCAGAAGTTGTTTCTGTTTGACAACAAAATTCAACATTTTGAAACACTGGGACAAAATTGGGACAAAAAGCCACACATACACATGATTTCCAAATGCTAAACAAGTCTCTAAAGGAGCTGGTGGTGAGCAGAATGCAACCTATCGTAAATACATTGTGTGTCCCCCAACTCCCTTGTCACTTAGCACGTCCACTCTCTCTCTAAAACTAGCAAGGAGCTGTAACCCTCCACTACCACACCGAAGCCTCTAATTTAGGTATCTAAACTATTAATCATCATTGTCATCTTGACTACTTTTGGAACGATAGCTAGCTGCTCCTTAGGTCAGTTCAGTGTAAGAGCGGGGAAGTTACGTGTTTACATACTTGCATAAGCATGCGCTTTGGAAACAGGCTCCTCCTGTTACCTTACAGCTTGCGAAGTTCTGGTTGCAACACCATTCCTTACCCATGTAGTTTACCTTGAAATGTTGTCCTAATAAACAAGCACCTCCTCTGGATTCTTTCATAACCAGGAATTCATTGCTGAATCATTTCACCTTCCCCTTCCCATAATCTGCTGCTTTTGCCATGTAATTACTGATTACAGTGTAAGACACTTGGAGTTACCTTACCTACCTATTTTGCATTGGTTGACGCCTTGTTTGGAATGACAGTTCATTGAGGCTTTGAGATCTGCCTTCAGCCTCAATGGGTGTATTTCAGCGTCACCTTTTGCTGGCATCTAAATAGAATATGCAACAGTTAATTGTGCATGGAAGTATATCACTTCCATACAATTATTACCACTGATAGTGTAGAGTTTTCCACCATATTTCTTGGTGTGAATCACATCAAATTATGTGAACTACCATTTTATTTCAGCTGAAATGAAAAATACCCCATGATTCCCCATAAACTGTAATCCAAATTGCGTTTACAACATAGATGTGTGGACCAGAGTGCACCATGACTTTATTCGAATTCTTTCCTTCTATGACCGGCTGACAAACAAGACAAGACCTTCAGTATCACTTACTCAAAATGCAAAGTACAGCAAATAAGTAGTGCTTTCTTCATTTGCCTTTTTACATAAACTGTGTGTGGAAGATGTCATGGTGATGGAGACAAGCTGAGAACATAGCAGGAAAAGCACAGTCTTATGGGCCTAAGTAGGAACATGGCTTTCTACTCAATCTTGGAAAAAAAATACTGACACTGCAGTGGTGCGGGACTATGGTTTTAAAGCTGGATAATGTATGTATGGAAAACTGAGGAACCACAACTGTCATTTTAAAGATGTGAAACAATGATAATCAGCTGGTTTCACTGTTCTATAGGGAGACATTTATGATCAGCATCTCCCTTTTTATTCCCATTCCAGCAAGCGGGCAAGCTGGAGAACAGTAATCTATGATATACAGTAAGAAGTGTTTAACTTCATAACTACAGTAAAGTAGTGGCAGAGGAAGGAAAGAGCACTTGCTTTCCAAGTCCTTGGCCAGGTCGTTCCTCAAGTCCTAAGCGAGACGCCAACCTGCGATGCCACCCTCCTGGTTGGGGCAGGTAGGGCGCGGGAGGGAAAGTGATGCAGCAGCAGCAGCAGCTGCAGCAGCAGCAGCTTCATGACGCGGGAGCCGAGGGTGCCGCCCAACAGACGCCTTTTGGGAAGCCACCCAGGACCGACACCCGCTTCCCTAGAGCCGGGCGGCCTCCTCCCCGCTCTCAGGCAGACGCCCGGCGGCGAAGCGCCGCCTGCCCCAGCCCCGCACCCCGCGGCTCCCCCGGCCGCCTCCGCCCCCGCACGGAGCCAAACCCCCGGGGGCGGGCAGGGACACCCCCCCCCGGGCCGTGGCGGGCAGGCAGGTGCGGGGCAGCCAAGGAGCCGGCGGTGAGCGCTGGGGGTGCCGCCGGCTGCGGGGACCGGGGACCGGGGGCCGGGCGGGGGGGCGGCCGCGCTGCGAGACGGCGCCGGGGGGCACAGCCCGCGGAGGGAGGGAAGGCTCAGCCTTGCTGGGGCAGGGCCGGAGGGAGGTGGGGAGGGGGCCACAGCCGCGGCGAGGAGGGAGTCACACACGGACCCCCCCCGCCTGCCGGGGACGCAGTCCGGCTGCCCGCGGCCGGCGGCGGGGGCGAGAGGCAGCGGGCTGGGTCCGGGCGGGTCGGTGATGGGTGCTCCCTCTCCTGAGCCTTGCCGTTCCCGTCCAAAATACTGTAAAGGAAATCGTGTCGTCTAAATGCAGGGTAAAAATCGAAGTTCATAACTCACAGGGCCATGCTTTTCTCTGTGATTGGTAACTGGCTCGCAAATGAAAATATGTTGTGTGATTTGGGCCATACGGCATTGGAAAATACACACCGTGTGGATGCGTTCTTATTGCCTGCTTTCTGAAACAGCAGATCACATTTTCTGCTAAGGAGGACACCTTCCTTTCTAAGGTTGATGTCACGCCAGTGTTTTCAGTACTTTTTTATTCAGCTAATATCACCTGGCTGTGAAAACAAAGTACTCTATAGCCATTGCCACAACATACATGTATAAAATGTATGTTACTAAACCTTTTTAAAAACCTGGGAAGCTGAGTATTCTGAAACAAAACAGCAGGTGTGTAGGATCTAGCAGAAGATATTTGCTTTAATCCTACTCGTAAGAAGCTGGCAGCTTTCACAGAACGAGTCTTTAGTAATGTATTTTGTACCTGCACAAAAGAACAATGTGAAAGAAATAGCTGTTTGAAAGTCAATCTCTTTTTTTAGTCAATATCTCAGTGTTCTGAAGGGCCAGTAACATATTCTATTTCTGGGTTTGTATAACAGAAGAGCAGTGTTTGTGCCTGAAAAATCATGTTCGACTTCAGAAGCATCCTGAAGATACTACAGTTCCTGAAATTATTAATTTTTTCACTTTTTGAGCATCTCATCTTATTCATATTTCCTCCATGCAAAAAAACTTTTGTTGGGGAAATAGTGCTTATTACTGGCTCCGCAAATGGTATTGGAAGGCAGATTGCCATAAATTTTGCTCCTTTGGGAGCAACCTTGGTTCTTTGGGACATTGATGATGAAGGTAACAAAGAAACAAGCAGATTAGCCCAAAAAAAAGGAGCTAAACGAGTGTTTGCTTACCACTGTGACTGCAGCAATAGGGAAGAGGTCTATGAACAGGCAGACAAGGTAAGATACCAATTTTGGCTTCTGATTTGGCTTCTTGCTTCTGATTTTTTGCTTCATGCAACATGCAGCAGAGGTTAGCTCCATGTATTAGCTTGTTTAGGCTTCAAAATGTCTTTAAGATATCAAGAAATAAAAAAAAATAAAAACACTGGAAATTGGGGGGGGATGTCCTTTTCTTTGTCCATTTGTTTCAAAAAGTGTAGTTCTGTAAGGGTCATGTGGGGTATAATGGTTTCAGAAACATCATCAGGACATGGCTGGTCTCTAGTCAAATTGATCATTCAGCTTCAGTTTATTTTTTGGTCAGTCCAGCTGGAAAGTAAGGTAGAGAAGGACTCCGTTTTAAATGAGACTCTTCTGCTGTGCTGACCTACGCTTTGTAAACTATTACTTTTTTATTCTTGTTATCAGAGTCCAGAAATTGAAGATTAAATTAACATTAATTATTAGTTGTCCTTAAAATACATACTGCCTGAAAATATTTCCCAGCATAACCTCACTTATAATCCAGTTAGCCACTCTGCCATTTTATCCAAGGATAAATTCTTCTTCTGTTAAATTCTCAGTATATGTACTTATATACATGACTCTCAAGTCACATCTTTGACGTTCTGTGTCTGAAGGCATACATCAGAGAAATTAGCTAAAATACTTCATGACACATGAATGTTGATAGATTGTTTTGGAACAGCCTTGAAATGTAACATTAATTTTCTATGAGCTGTCAGGGAGGCTCTTTGTTTTGTGGTTGTTGCTTTTAATTTTAACCAAAACAGAGTAATTCTTTCTGAACACGGCTATGAAAGTTTGAAATGAATGTTTTTCCTCAAGAAATATTCCCGATGAAAAGTACTTCTAAAGGGTAAGTTGGATTCAGGATCTGTAAGTATCTGGAACTGCAACTCTCATGCTCGCAGTCAGCAAGGTACTATTTTACCTGTACTTGTTAGCAGCATTTGGGGCACAGCCAACTAACAGTGCACAGAACAAATTTCCATTTGGGGCCATTGGTGACAGAGGTTAAGAACCACAAGTGGTATCATAGTATTACTTGGACAGTGGTGGCAAGGATATATTGTACCATAACAGTATGCCTGCAGAGATGAGCAAGTTGTTGAGTGTTCTGGCCTGTGCTGACCCAATACACAGCGTTCAAGGAGGATGATCCTTGCCAATTACTTGGGCACTACAGATGATGTGATCCTCACCGTGTGAGACATTGATTACGACTCCTACAATTTTGGAGTAGGAATCCCAGTGATTTCAACAATCTTCATATCTGTTATCACTTCCCAGCAAGATGAAAAATCAGTCTGAGCAACTTGTGGTCAGTAGTTCAAATGTGACACTTGATCTTTATTTGGAATGATACTATAAATCAAACAGCAATTCTTCTAGAATCCCCTTTTTGCAAGGAAAAAACCTCACTTTAAAATTTACCAAGATGAAATATCTTTAAAAAATAACATTTTAAATTTACATTAAATCCCTATTCCCATAAATGCTATCTGCTTCTTGCAAAGACATGCACCAAAATGATTAGTTTAAGCTTATGTAAGTAATTTCTCTGACTTTCCTGTCGATGCTGAACATTTTGAAATTATTTGTTTGTTCTTACTTTAACAGCGTCTCACAATGTTTGTTTTGTGCACTCAAGTAATTCTCAGTCTCCAAACACATTAACCAAATCAGCCACAAGGCTCCAGCCTGCCGAATTTGCTGTGCCCATATCAGCAGAAAGTATTTTGAAGTGCACAGACTGACCCACAAGCAGAAACTCGAAGAGCTGTTTAAAACTCAGGAATTGCTGTTAAGGTGTTAAATTATTGTTAACAATACCAACATCTTTGCAGGTATTTGCATGAATTGAACAGTCACGATGGAGACAGAAACTTTTTTAGATCAAGAGTTTTTCAGCTAGGGGCCCCCTCTACTCTTGGAAATACCTGCAACTTTTTGATTGGTAATATGCAAAGTCTTGAGCTTGGACACAGAAGATAAAGCAATAGCAGAAAAGTTAAATTAATTGCTTTTATTTGGTATATTCACTGCAGAAAAACCTAGGTATTTTCCCATAATGGAAGCTTTCTTTCTAGGAAGCAAATTAGATCATCAAAGTCCCTAAAGAAGAGGTTTTAGAATAAACTGGTGAAGTGAACAGCAACTAATTTTCAGGATCAGGGAGTGTCCACCTGGGAATTCTGAAGGAAATCAGATAAGGATCTGATGAGCTAGAAATGGATGGGGGATGTTTTGCTATAACAGGTGTCCAAGGAACGAAGAGTAGCAAACATGCAGTCTTAAAGAGCACTTGAGAGGACACAAAGAAACTACAAACCTGTCTAACAGAAAATTGGTAGAAACGATAATAAAGAGAAGAATTAATGGACAGCTAAAGAAATACATAATGAAGAATAATCAGCTTGACTTTTTGTAAATGGAAGTCAAGCTTCCCACATTTTTTAGGGTAGTGAGTAAACAGATCAAACGAAGCCAGATTAAATAAAATGCTGCCATTGGGAAAGCTATGTTGTCATGTGAAGAAAAAGAGGATTGTAATATGGACTGACACAGTCGTTAAAAGCTGTGAGTGGGGAGAAAGTACAGATATATCCCACAAAGGAAGAGTTGGGTGTTCCTGCCATACTCAGCAGTGTCTAGATTTGCATTCATTTGTGCAGGTGGAAAGGTGCTAGTATCTGAGCCCTGCTTGTCTATGACAAGGAGAAAGCCTGACACAGCTGGAGGAGTATCAAATGAGTCTTCACTGAACACTAAGTTTGCTTGAGAGAGCCAAAGGAAAGCCAAATGTTGGGGCATCAGATCCAAGCACCTATTTCCAAATTGCCAGACAGCAGCATATCTAGGATTTTTGTTTTTGTAGTCATTCTATAATTTTTAAGACACCAAATAATCTTTTGCCTCTAGCACAGAAATCTCCACAGTGAGCCTGATTCTTAATACTGTAAGTAAATCTTGGCCATCTGCTTTGATACAAATCCAAATCATGGAATATAATCTTGTTATGACAAACCCAAATGGAGCTAATGGTGACTTTGGCCTTCTCTCCAAGTGATGTTATCTATCTATTTCATGGTACATGCTTCTGTACTCAAAGGATTGGTATCCCCCAGGGATCTGCGCTGAATTCTGTCCTGTTCAGTAGAAATGATCTGGAAAAGGGGCTGAACAGGCTTGGCTGAGGAATACAGATTCTCACAACACCAGAAATAGAGGACAAGAAATGGTTCAGGTTGCAATTAAAGCATGCTCACAGTGCACACTAAAGCTTTGTAACTCATTACCTGAGGTTCCTGTGGAAACCAAAAGTATTCTGGAGTTCAGGAAGCAATCAGGCAAATTATTGGGGGAAAAAAAAAATCATGGGGATATATTAAATACAAAGATATAGATACCTTATCTCTCTCAGGAAGATCCTAAGCTGCAGAGTATGAAAAGTTGAGGAGTACACTGGAGGAGACCTTAGAGTCCTCTTCCTTTTTTAACTGTTTTCCACCATGAGACAAGGAGTATGGGGCTAGATGGACCTTTGATCTGATGCAGTACAACAGTTCGTACGTACTTACGTTTCCAGTAGAGATATAAATAATTGCAAATATCACTAAACATTTTCATAAATGAAGCACAAGAGGCAAGGATACCTTCTAAAGCTTTCTGTTTATCCTTTTCTTATTCAGGTTAGAAAAGAAGTTGGGGATGTTACTATTCTGATCAATAATGCTGGCATACTGCTTGGGAAAAGGTTCTGTGACATTCCAGATGCAGATTTTGAAAAGACCTTAAGAGTCAACTTCCTCTCTCAAGTCTGGGTAATGTATTTTTTTCTCTCCTGGGTGACTGAAAGGTACAGGCAAGTATTTTAGTGTGAAAATCACCATGGTGGCACCTACCTGGGGAACCTGATTTGGAATAGGGATGGGAAGGGCCTTGAATGGGGGAAGACACATTTTTTTTAATCATCCTGTAATTGGAGACACACCAAATTGACGGTCTCTCCACTATGTCTCAGTAATGTTAACACAAACCTGCCCAGGCACTCTGGTAAATCAAAAGTTTGTGCAGCCGTATCATGAAACATGCTCTATTTGTAACAGCTGTGGCTGAAGTTAGTGCTGACACGATGGCATGTGACTTTCCTGCTCCTGATGTTTGCTGGCATCAGAAGGCTTTGCCTAACAGACTTGTAGTGTTCAGGGAGGCACAACCATGGTTTAGTAGTGGACTTGGCAGTGTTAGGTTTACGGTTGGACTCGATGACCTTAAAGGTCTTTTCCAACCTAAATGATTCTATGATTCTATGCTGCTTGTGTTGGTGTCAGTCTTCAGGTTGTGCTTTCATTCCTAGTCACCATCTGCTTAATGTACATAGAAGACTAATCTGGATAGTATGTATTATCTTTGTTTTGTTTTCATACCTCTGAAGGAATTTGCTGTTATTTGGGGTCTCAGTTGACCTTTAGGAGGTTTTGTTGTGAGGGAGTGTTACTCTTGCCCTCTCTTGCATTTGTTGTTTATATGCCTGAGTGAGCAGCCTGCATCAGGGAAAAATGTAGCATTGCAACTCCCTCACTAAATGGCATTTCTCAACAGAAAATCATTGCAGATAGAAGTCCTCTAATCATTTCCCAGCCCACAGCGCATCGTTCTTCCAAATACTTGAGGCAAAGGGAGTGGGAGAGATGTTCCTGCTGACAGGTCTGAAGCAACAGAGGGCAGGAGGACAGTGACTGTGGGCCCTCAACCAGAAAAATATGTACTAGGCACACACGTCTGGAGTCAAATACACATTGCAGGACATCTCAGCTATTGAAAAAAAATTGTTACTGCTCTTGTCTTTTTTCTTATCTTCCCCCTCATAAAACACT
This sequence comes from Gymnogyps californianus, assembly GCF_018139145.2. Taxonomy (NCBI): domain Eukaryota; kingdom Metazoa; phylum Chordata; class Aves; order Accipitriformes; family Cathartidae; genus Gymnogyps; species Gymnogyps californianus. Next base: position 42,119,606 of record NC_059472.1, read on the forward strand.
AGCGTCCTCCTGATACAGTTAGTATCACCCACAGTGGTGGTCTGGGGTGCCAGAGTTGTCAGGCAGTTCCGTTTGTAACAAGTAGAGCCTGTAGACAGCTGAGCTCCCCTTGATGTGTTGACTTCTAGCTCCCTCTTGTGTACCAAATCTTTGGTAATAGTCTCAAATAGACGAAAACTGTGAGGAACCAGGAGGCAGAGAAAATACAAACTTCCCTGCTTTTAATAACACGATTTTAATGCTGACAGATCTTCAGATAGAGGGCAGCCATTCAAGGAAATGCTGTCTCTTATTTATAAATTCTTAGAGAGATAGAATGTCAGTTGGGCTTCTTGTATATTGAAGCCCCAGAAAGCAAATCAGGTTGTAAAGCCTAATTTGGAATGCAACATTTTTGGCATGTCTAGTTATAAAGGGGTTTTTTAATATGTCTCTTAGACTTGCAAGGCCTTTCTTCCAGCCATGATGACCTGTAACCGTGGGCACCTGGTTAGCACAGCCAGTGCAGCAGGATTGTTGGGAGTCTACAGAGCACCAGGTTAGTATTGTCAAGTGCCATTACAAATTAAATCTATATACCAATAACTTTTCTTGGAGATCTCATAAATGATTGGCTTAAGCAGTTCATACTGACATATTGAACACTCAGGAAGAGCCTGCAGATATGAAAGGTGGTGGTGTATTGGAGAGGATGATGGTGGCATGTTGCCTGAGTGGCACAGGGAGCTCACTGCAGATTTTACTGTCTGACTGCAGCCTGTCTTATCTCCACAGAAGAAGGACCATACAGCTCATACGTGTGCAGTGGGAGGGAGCCCTGCATACAGGTTGTCTAACACTTTCTCATGCCAGGTTTTCTGCAGATGAATGTTCAGAGTCCTGAGACATATGTGGGTTATACCTGGAACTATACATTTAGTTGGAAAATGGTTTTCAGGTCCAGAAGGCATTTTGGCAGAGTTTTCATTAAAATTAATTTGAATGAACTGTGTTTTAAGCTATTTAATAGCTCCGTATTCTCAGCTGTTTCCCTCAGGAGAGCTGTCTGCTACAGTCCTGACTATTTCATCAGCCTGGGTCTGCTGCCTAGTCTCTCCTCAAGCCTCTCTGACATCCTGATAGTATCTCTTAGATCGCACTATGAGAATGTGAACTTCAGTGTAATAAGTATCTCGTTTCTTCTGCTGATTGATGGTGTTACTGTAGTGTTTATTTGCCACCTGTTATTGTTGGGTCAGATTTGGTATCGATAATAGATCACGTCCAGCTTTCATCATTTAACTGTAAGGCTTATGAGAGTGGACCTGCCCATCCATGCATTATAACTTTTTACACCTTAGCTATGCATTTTTAGGTTGTATGGTTCCATCATCCACTATGGGTGAACCCCTGAAGAATAACAAACTGTCTCTGATGCCAGTTTTTGAAGTTACTCTTTTAGCAAAATTGGATTTTGTTGTATCTAACAACTATTTTCACACACATTTGAAAAAGCCTTAGGAAACCACATGTAAATTCCGGTATTAAAATAAGGTTCTTACAGTTGCAAAATCGTAGAATAATTTGGGTTGGAAGGAATCTCTGGAGGTCATTTGATCCATACCCCCAAATAAAAGCAGGTCCAACTTAGATCAGGTTGCACAGGGCCTTGTGAGGGCAAACTTTGATTACCTCCAAGGATGGAGTTCCATACGTTCATCAAACAATAAAAATCAGACAAGATTCAGTCTTCCTGGGCAAACAGAATGGTATTGTAGTTGCAGGACAAATCAGAAGTAATAGGTTGAAGGAGCATTTATAAGTAGGGTATTTAGATTTTACCACTAGAAATAGTTCTTACTGAAATGTAACCTGTGATATTAAAGGGTGAAGACATTCTGAACTGGAAGAATGCCTGACTTGTATATGAGTATCTGGAAATGTACATAAAATGTTGAGTTAGCTCATCTTCCTGTATCTCTCTATAGTGCACTGAAAAAAAGTCCTCTGGAAAGGATTAATCTTATCCTTAAACAACTGTGCGTCAATCATGGGAAGAGCCATTAACCTTCACAGTTAGCATCACCATTATGCACAGCATCCTTAAAATACTAATTACAAGACTGCTAATTATATAACTAAGTAATATCAGGGCTTAAATAGTATTACAAAACATTAATTTCTGTATATAACACTTACTGTGGTGCTTTTGACGTATTTTGGATATTTCTTCTTTCTTCACTTTTCAGATTATGCTGGAAGTAAGTGTGCAATCATTGGAATGATGGAAGCCTTAGATTCGGAACTGTATCATGCAGGAAAACAAGGCATTAAAACCACAATCATTTGCCCTTATTTTGTTAATACTGAATTAGCTAAAGGTTTTCAAACCCAGTAAGTAAAACTTAGATCGTTTACTATTTCATATGTAAAAAATAATCACTACTCACTAGATATGCCATATTCAGTCTCTAGCTATTATAAGGTTGATTTGCTTTTCAATTCAGTATTTTTGCCCTATTGGCACATACAACTATGTCTCGACGTAAGAAATCCAAGTCTTGCATACAATTAATAACTGATGTGCAACAGGGACTGTGTAATAACCTTGCAGCCAAGGAATGGTTAGGGATGCACGGCAGTATTTAAGGCAACCTTATTTGTCAGTTGAATGGGCACTGTTGAGGTTCTCTGCCCCAAGTAATTTTGGCACTGTGATTGCAGTTGTGGCTGTCAGAATACCCATGACCTGTCATCATTAACTATGCCCCGCTATCTGTATTAGCAGGTACTACACTTCTCTGAGTGAGAATAGCTGTGATGGTAGTATCTGGTGGGTGGCTGTATGGTTGTAGTGATGGGAGAGCCTGCAGGCACTGAATTAGCCATTGCAGTAGTGCAGTACCAGTGATCTTGGTTTTTCAGTGCTCTGCTCCTGCTTCCATCATTCATCATCCTGTAGTAGCATATATTATGCAGAGCACAGCCTTTCTCCTGGCTGGAAACAGGCCTGGTCCTGGTCTATTTAGCTGTCACCTCAACATCTACAGTAGAAAAGGAGGAGGTGTGTGGAGGGCAGAACTCTCATGCATAGAACAGCATATACTATGGATTAGCTGGGAAGTTTTCAATGCCACAATCACTGTGGGCATTAACTTCATTAGGGTCTGAGCAGGGCTTGCACAAAAAGTTACTCATTAGCCATCAAAATGCATAATATCACCAAAGTGTTTTCGATTTATTTTGATAGAAGGAACAAAGAGGATTGGAGTGTCCTTTTCAAGACTACTTGAGGGAATGGGGAAAAATTCTTAAATGATTTAATTAAATGATTTCTGTATTAGAATACATCTCAAAAGTAAAGTTTTGTAATTTCATAACGCTTTGTTTCTTGTTTCACCAGAAACCACCTTTTTCTTCCTGTTTATGATGCAGAGTATGTAGCCAGCAAGATCATGGATGCAATTCAAAAGGAAAAGTTTTATCTAATCATGCCTCTGACTTTACGCTTTCTTGCTTTCAAAATGTAAGAATGTGACTTGTCTTCTAGCATTGCCTTCTTTCCTTTGCCATATGCCTGCAAAATCAGCAGCAAAGTTTAGTAAAAACAGTCCTTTAGTTAGTATTCCTGCAGTGAATCTAGTTATATGTACCCAATTATGAAGAAACAGTGGTTTTAATTTTTAATAATCTAGGTGAATAGCATTCCTCTGGTCACTTCTGTCTCTAATATACGTCTTAAGCTATAGTTGGGTATAGAAATTTCAAAAATTTTCCTGGGATGGCACACTGGGAGCAATGCCTGGGCTAGAACTGTCTGCTTCCAGTAACTGCCTCCACCGCTGGCTGGGCTTTCATAAAATGGCTTGGTCTGTCATTCATTTCTTCCATTTATAACATGGGAGCGCCAAATGTCTTATCGCCAGACATTAGAAGTATTGAGCACGTATAACAAATTTATAATTTCTTTATTTATAGAGTACATTTTTCTAAAAAACCATAAGGTTAACTCGGTGTTTGTCTCATCAGTTTCATTCCTAGAAAAGTGGTACTACTCTTCGAATCTTGGTTTAAGATCGCCGACAGCATGGATAAAGCCTTCGGTCAGAAGAAAAAGGATTGAAACCAAAATATTCTGAAGACCTTGAGTGCCATCTAATTGAAAATTTTCAGTAAAAATTAATTTTGAATCATGTTTATTCTTTGATAGAAAATTTGCTTCTTATATGATATTTGACATTGGCCAGCATGCAATTTAATTCTCCATAACTGTCTTTTAATCACTGATTTTTAGCCACAATCTGCTCTCTCATTTCATGACACACGCTGCTTTTATCTGAGCTCTCAATAAAAGTCAGTAAGACCAGGCAGGGATGTTCGACTTCATTTCATACTCTGAATTCTCAGTTTCTGAGCAAAATCTCAAAGCATGGGAAAAACACACTAGTGTTCATGCAGAAAGAAAAAAACAGAAAGCATTTCACATATTTCCCTTTCAGGGTCAAAATAGCACTGCAGTTCACACAAAGCTGACATGAAGAAGGGCGCTGTGTGATGATGTGCTCCGGCTGGCGAGCTGCGTGGCGAGCCTGTGTCCTGAAGAAGAGTGAACTGCAGTGAGCGCTGATAAAGGGTGTGCAGAGCTGTGTTGCTCACCGTGCTCCTCGTTAGTCACAGCGCACTTTTCTGAACACAGTTCTACAGGATGTGTGTGCCTCGGTTTTAATCCATTGCTAGAGGCTGATATCGGATCATTTATCAAAGGCTGTGGCTTAGAAAGAGCATTTGTAAAACTGTAGTGGTGGCAAAAAATCATGTGCCTACTCAGAAAGGAAAGATGATGAACCCTCACAACCAGAGGAAGCAGACAGAAAAAAATCCATTATAGAAATTACTTATGTGGTAATTAATTGCCTCTGTAAATTTTGTAAAACGTTCCTACAACAGAAGAGTCAGAGTTTATAAACATAGGCTCTGCGGTGAGCATCTGCTGTAGGCAGCTGCATGTTGAACACTGGTGAAGCCCATAGGCGTCTGACTCCCTTCTCCGACCCTATAGGCTCCTATGTGGTTTTGAAGCACCCTGCTGAGGCCAGATGATTGGGTTCAAAGTGTTGTGTCCCAGGTTAGGTCCCTGAAGCCAGCAGCAGAATCTGGACCTGAAACTGGTCCACACAGTTCTTTTTAGTTTCAGTGACCTTAGTAAAATGACTTAGAAAATTGTTGACTTAAGAGTATTGTGAGGAATCTGTGCAAGAAAACTTTGGCAATTTTCTGAGTAATTTTTGAAAAATTAAAATTTAAAATTACATAGGTATTATGTTAAGTGACAAAGCAACACCTCTGCATGGACTGTATTGCTTTAAAAGACTGAAACTTCAATGAAGTAGCCTGTTTCTCAGTGTGAAACATAACTCTGCTGTAAATCATGGCAAAAGAAATATAGACAGGAGGAATACCTCGTATTCTTGGAAAATTATGGGCTGGCTTTTGGGCAAAATCTCTTATATTTGGACAGAAGTCACATGCATCTCCTTCAACTGTTTCTAAATGAAATTACAACCTAAAGGTCCTAAATAAAAAAACTCCCCAAGACCAGAAGTTCAAAGATTAGTTATGCAAAAGTATGTGCTGGTACTTAATCGATAAAAATCAATCGTCATGCAAATTGTCAGAAAATGCTAACATAAAACATTCATAATTTTCTTAATTTAAAAATAAATAAATAAATTGCAGATCAGAATAGGGACTCTACAAAGCATAGTTTTTAAAACTCCACTGCAAGGAATTAAAGAGAACCTTGAACAGTCATCTGTTGCCCATATTTGTCACCATATTTCTATTGTACTTAACTAACCCCATACTTACAAGCTCCCTTCCAGCTACAAATGCCTATAAGAGTGCACACTCCAATTAAAAACCTATTTTTTGAAATCCCAGTGTTTTCAAAGTATACATACATTCAGCAAACTCTTTAATGTACCCTGTAGATATTACTGGGAAAATTTTAGCTGAGAGGAGAAAGCTATCTGAAGTTTGGCTCTTTGGAAAGCAAGGTTTATTGATTTATATTTTGAAAAACTCTCTAGGTGACAAGTAATTGAAATATGCTTTTCTTCCTACCAATGAGCCAGCAACAAAGTCTAAATTGCTCCCTGCACATAACGATCCTTTTCTCAACTGCAAACAAATATGTTGAATATTGGGATTCCCTTATTCCGCATGAATGTTGCAATTTGGCTCTAGATCTATGATTGTCTTTAAGCATGGTTACAGGAGACTATACAAATTGGCATGACAATTTGTGAAGTATTGTGGGCCTGAATATACTTAAGACATAATTTCATTGCTTGTGCTGCAGAGCTTACGAACAGGGCTCATGAGGGGAAAGACATACATTTTAAAATGCTTTGTAAAATGAGGCTCCCATTTGAAGTGGTTACCTGTTAGTGACATTAAGATTTGGTGGACTAGCCATCATTAAAAATCTGGTATGTCAGGATGAAATATTTGCAGCCAAAGAGCACATTGTAAGGGCTTTCCTTTCAGTACCCTTTTTTTTTTTCAGTCTCTTTAACTAAAATATCTCAACCTTACAACCGACATTTGCGGTTTTAAGTTTACCATCTATATACACAGGACATGAGAAGATTAATATAAAAGAAACAATGTTTTATTTTCTAAGCCATATTTCACCTACTCTGCGTAGCCACCCTGCAGAGCCTTATTCTGTGTTGCTGCAATCTCAGCCAGGGACACTCTTTGGCTCCATTTTTTCTGGCTAATCTGCTTGTCTCAAGAAGGCATTTGTAAAGCTTATACTTTCTAAGTCTCACAGTGAACTGTTAGATCTTCTTATCAGCCCTATCAGTTGGGCTCAGTAACTCATTCTTTTCTATGAAAATACCAGGAAAATATTTCATTTTTTATTTGTACAGAAAAGAAGTGTGATGGTTCCTGTAACACAATTCTAAAACTGTAAGCCAAGACCTTCCTATTAAAGTTCAGAAGATGCAATCGGATGCTGTTTCTGTTTTTTAATATAAAAGTATCTTTTGTGTTTTGAAATATAATGTGCCGCTTAAGTATCTCAGAGTTACTGACAACTGAGAAATGTGTGCTTTCCTTCTTTGAGGCTTTCATCTTATTTGTAATTCCTCCACACAAAAACAATGTTGCAGGAGAAATTCTGTTACTACTGAAGCTGCAAATGGGACTGGAAGGCACTTTTATCTTCATTTTTTCTCCTTTGGGAGCACTCCTGGTTCTCTGCGAAACTGATGAAGAAGAGACAAGCGGATTAGGCAGATTAGCCATGGGCTGAATCTACCTGTGTTGCTGCATCAATAGAGAGATAATCTGTGATGTCAGATAAAATATGGTTTCTTGCTCTTGTTTTATACTCATTAGTAAAACATACCTTTTCAGAACATATTTTGCTTATAGAGCAAGTTGTAGAATCAGGTATCTTATAAAGAACATTAATCATATTCAAATTATAAGCATTTTGAGGAAAGAAACATCTGAATGATGCTGGGTCACCTTGTAATCTAACAAAAATCTTTAAATAAATCTTAGTGGCAACCACATGCAACTTTAATTTTTCAGCAATTTCTGTAACCTCTTGGATATTTCAGCGAGGGCTCACGTGGTTTTGGCAGTACACGGCACCCTGTGACTCCTTAAATCCCAGAGCATGAAGAAGAGAGAGAGGCTCACTGTAGCACCTCGTCCCATTAAGTCCACAGGCTGGATGGCTTCGTGCAGCTTAGTTCCTGCCCCGCATCGAAGCTCCTTCTGGAGGAAGAGCGTTTTTAAAGCATCTGCAGAAAGCAGAGAATATTGTGCTACGTATGATACAAATGTACGATACACTGTACCATAGATATCATTATGCAGTAGCCTTCTAGGCTCAGACTGAAAATGTCTGCAATTCTTTCTGGGTGTATAATGCACTGTCATAGCCAAATCGGGATAACCATCTGAAATACACCGCTCTAGTGAAGACAGCCATTGCATGGAGATGGAGGTATATTACATACGTTCTCTTACATTTTTTAGTCCATCTTTTACTTGAGAGATAAATGTTTCCACCCAATCGAATTAATTTTATATTCCCTATAAGTCATCATTGCAGTTTCTCGTATATGCTGAAATTCTTCATTTGTATACTTAAGCACGTAACAACAGCTTAAAGACACTGAGGCGTAACTTACAGCATATCATAGAAACAACTGGACTTTCCCAGATATTCTGATAGCTTGTTCTGTTTAATCACCTGAATTGGCATTATCCCATTAAATTACAAAACATTTCCAGAACAACCTCAGGCTTTCCAAAGGCCCGATCACCCTCCATAAATGTCAGCCTGGAAAACTCATTATTTTATCTAATGAGTTTGTTTGGATGACAGTTTTGAAGAGTGAAACCAATCTGAGAGAGTAAATGAGTAGTACAATCAAAGAGAAAACCAAAGGTAACAGATGGGAAAAGGTGGCGTAACACAGGGGCCAGTCGGAAGACCTTTGTGTGCAAGGTTTCCCCTGCATGCCATCAAGATACCGGTGCTTACAGAAAACCCAGCCAAAGGTCTCGGGATACCAGACAAGGACAATTCGTTTCCAACAGATGCTCCCAACCTGCACAAAGGCTGCAGATGCATTTGCACACAGACCATAGAGCAGCACACATAAGTAAGTATTTGAGTATGTTATTCACTGTGGGGAAGATTCCCATTAATTTCACTTAGTGTTGAAACACATGCTACAGGCATGTTGCTCACTAGATACCAGGAGTTCCCAGTGTCACCTTATTCTCCTATTTTATCGAGCAGTAATTCTGAAACTGCGGAATCTATTGCAAGATTGCCTAGAGTGGGAGAAATAAAGGGAATTATTTTAGTAGGATAGGTTTTATAAAAAGACACTCTAAGATACTCAAAGCTAATTTGAGGCTAGTTTTATATACTAATTCACAGTGAAAAACATATTTGCAAATCCTGCAATATTTGAAGTTTTGTTCACGAGTAACTTGTATCTTCTTCTCAGCCTCTGTGTGGAAAGATGTTTAGTTCACAGTTCCCACAAGTAATGAGACAACTGCGGAGGAACAGACTTGGAGCTGGAAGTCGGGAAATTCCCTGTTCCTTTGTCACTACCTTTGCCTTTGACCAAAAGGTTTAATCCCACTGTTCCAATATCCTTATTTGTACCCTGGGGAACACAAAAAATAGTGAAAGTGGCATAAAGTATGTATAAACATACTGTCCCTATTTTTCACTATTACAAGTTGTGGACAAGGAGGCTTCGTCCTCATACAGTTTTTCAGGCCAATTAGAAATAGAATCTTCATCTCTTTACTTTTGCACCTAGAAAAATGTTATTACTTTCTATATTATTTCATGATTTTCAATACTTCATATAATTTCATGAGGTAGAAAGGCCTTAATCAACCCAAAGAGCTCAGTTATTAACAGATCAAAATTCTACGTTGATTACTATTATGGATTTTTCTAGTTTCTTTCTTCAGTCAATACAGTGCCTCTGTTCAATACTTCAGATACTTCAGGATGCCACAGACTGCTAATAAAGAATGACTGTTTTAATTTAAAAAATAATGAATACAGATCTAATTGCCATTTAACATTGCACAGAACTGTTGCTGAAGCCAAATAAATGATGAGGTGGCCATCCATTTCATTAACTAATCTCAGCTGGCAGCACTGCCTGAGGTAGCAGTGATTTAAAAAGTCACGAGGCATTGCTCAATGCTTTCATAAACGCCATGCTTCCTGGGTGTTCATCGATCAAATATATTTTGTCCACGGAAGCGGCATTGTAGTGGTTGCTCTGTCACTTACTCCGTTTCTTCTTTCTCAGAAATGTGGTTAACAAATGAACACATTAATATTTCCAATGTGCATCTTGGGTGCTGTTTAAGTCACCCTTCACCTGATTTCTTATTGCTGTCTGGTTTAGGATGAGATGAATCATACCCAGAAATGCCTTCTCTGTTGCATTGTCTTTAAAGGGAGTCTAGAAAGCTTGTGTCTACAGGTGTATACGATATAGATGCCTACTTTGGGTCAACTGAATTCCCCAGATAGCAGGGCAGCCTTCCTATCTAATGGAAGGAAGACTCAGAAATCTCCAATGGTATTTTTTTCAGTGCACCATTGTAGCAGTTCTTCACTTGAAGCATTGCTTGCCATCCCACCAAGTTGTGGGCTGATGATTAAAGGCACTTCTTCATAAAATTGTCCTACACAACACATTTGCTATTCCAATATCTGCATTTGTAACCTGGGAAGCACAAAAAAATAGTGTAAGTGACATAACATATATGTAAATATATTGTTTCTATTTTTCACTCACGAGAGACAAAAAGATGATGTAAGGACAGAAACTGTTGCTTTATTCCTCCATTTCTCAATTGCTTAGTCAAAAGACCCACAAATCGTTAAAACTCATTATTGAAAATTATATTTTCACTGTTGGCATTTTTAAATTGTTCGTATTTTTAATTACATATTTATGGCCTTACAAATAAATTTTTTGAAGTACAGGCAAATCATCAGTTCCATATGAAGAAATTACTCAATATCTTACACTGTTAAATGATTTACTTTTTAGCAAACTCAGCTCCTTCAAGAAAAAGCATTTGTAAAGTAGCAGCAATGATGAGCCCAGTACAAACAACAGAGATGTTGACACACAAACAGACAAAGCATCCAGGAATAAAATTCAAATATCTTCCATTATCTAACCCGTCTTACCTGGTAATTAAGAACTACGCAAGTCTTGTGAAATACTTCCATGTTCTAAGACACTAAGAGCTCTGTAGCTCTTCAGATGCTGTCAGTGTTGCCCATGGGTTAGTTCTAGGCATTTCCCTCTATTGCAATTTATGTTTTTTAATTTTACTCTTCCTTTTGACTGTACAGTCAGCCAAGTTGCATGTGCTTTGCTAAGGCTAAGCTTTCAGGGCACTTTATCACCAGATGAGTATATCTAAAATAGATGTTATGAATTCGTTTCTAAATACTTTTTTGTTTTTCATTTTAGTGGGAAAGACCTAATATAATTTTCAGCTCAATCATAATATACTTTAATGTGCTTCTTGAGTTTTGGACATTACAGAATGTACACAAGATTCAACTGTCCTATAAAGAATGATACAAGGGATTTTAGTCTAGTGTTGAAGGAGAGTGCATATATAATTCAAGTGAAGTACGTATATATGAAAGAGAGGGATAAATATGAATGATATGGTTGTAGCTGCTAGCCTATGTGTATCGGAAAATAGTTTCCCCAAAAGATTTAAATTCCTTGAAATTTCTCTAGCTGAGTCACACATACTAACCTTTAAGAAATATGCTAAAATCATCTTTTTTAAAACATTAGTTAATGCTTCTTTTCTCACTTTTTTTTGGTTTCCTGCAGTTAAATGAAATACAAATTTCATGCGGATGCAAGCGTATATATTCTTCTCTTACATTTACACACATAAAGATACTTTATTTTCTGCAACAGAATGGGCTGAGTAGAGCTGGTTCAAGAGTCGGTAGTGTTGCCTGTCTGCCTGGGATGATATGCTAGGAGGTAACAGGAAATAAGGAATTAGATACTCTTCCAGAACAGGAAAAGAGTTTGAAAGAAGCCAGGGAGTGTGATAGTCCTGAAAAGGTCTTTGAAAGCTACTTAGAGTCTGACAGCAAATGAGCTTGAAGTAGGAAATCAGGCTAGACCTGATGTCTACTTTGTTATCTAAAGTCCTTCGCTATCTATAGCTTACATTTCCCTGGAAGCTGAAGGAATAGCAGTGCCTTAACTGCTAAACTGGTAAATTTGAGAGTCCCCACATAAATTAAGAGAAGAGCCATGATTCTAACCATGCCTTCGAAAGCAGGAGGTGAGCGCCCGTGCAATGCGCCCTGTGGGCCCATGCAGGAGTGGAAATTAGAAGAAAATTCTTCCCCTTCAATATTTAAACCATGTTACATAGGACCGTGCTTTCCTTATACAGATATGTTTACCACCTGGTAAACTGCTGATGTTTCTTCAATATATATAATTCTTTAATATATATAATTTCATGACAGCTGATTGCTTGCTATGCAAATACTTCACAGGGGCTGTCTAATTAATGATTTCCTTCAATTTTCATTTTTTACAATTTCCTTTCCAAAGAAGGTACCTACTTTTACATGAGACTCAGAAGCCACTGCAATAACTAAAGTAAGAATCAGGAAGGGAAATATCATTTCTTTTATATAAGAAACAAGTTTGTTATACATCAGCAGAAGCAACAGACAGAATTCCTACATAAGGAACAACCTACATTATTTGTGAATCATGGTACCTTTCTCACAATGTAAAACTTAGGTGACTTCAACCACACATAACTGCAACTGATGCTTTGTTGGGAAATTCTCATCACACGCACTTTGTAAATGAAAGGCATGCTTCCAGCTTGGAGATGGCATCATATCTGATGATGCTAATGCTGATTGATTAGTTTTAGTGGTTTGTATTCCACCAAATGCAAAACACCTTTAAAATAGCTCCTTTATTATTACTGCAACCTAGATGCATTCAGATACTTATAACCAGTTAAAATATCTAAGTGGAAAGTGCAGAAGGTGAATATTAGGAGAATTTGAGAATACTACACTTGCAGCATTGTGTTTCTCTTGTACTATTAATAGGAAATGTCATCCTTCTGGGAAAATATGAGGAAGAAGCATTTAGCATTAACTAGCATTGCATGGAAAACAGACAGGTGGGACATATTTAGCTTTTAAGTGCACAAGCCCTTTTTTTGTCCTAGTATTTTTATGTTTCAATGAAATGTTTTTGCTTCTGGTTTGTTTGCTTTCTTATTAGAGAATTATCCTTTGCGTTTCTCGTGTGCAACTTAAAAATTATCTCGGAGACACTTCAATCCCTGGGAGTCTTCTTTGAGGATTTTGTATCAATCATCCATATTTCCTCCAGACAGGAAAAGCACCACTGAAGAAGCAGAGCTTCAGACGGGATTGAAAAGCAGTTTGCCTTAAACTGTGATACAGTTGGAGCTACCCTAGTGCTCCAGATCACTGCCAAAGAAAGTGAAAAAGAGGCACTTAGGTTACCCAGAGAAAATGAGGCGTAAGGAATGTTTGCCTACTGGCATGGCTGCAGGAATAGGGAGGAGGGCCCCACAGGTAAGATAGGATTTCTTGCTTATGTGTTGTTATTCCCCAGAAGAGTAAATCTTCTAAGATTGTGTTTTATTAAATTGTGACATTTGGAAAAGGGGATTAAACAAACAGGACTACGATGATCTTTTTCTAATTCAACAAGGAAGTCGTAAACAACACTTAAACTGTGTCTGTAATAAATAGTCTAATGTGCCCTGGAAAGCGCTTCACCTTCAGCTTTTCCATAAAACAGATTAGCTGCTTTGGTCAAAGACCAGAATTAGGTGTAATAATTGACATTTTCCCTTTTGTCTGCTGAGACTCAAAGTTTTCAAAGGGTACCAAGAAAGAACAAAAAGCAGGAAACTTACTTCTGCTTTCGACCTTTATATTTAGTCAAATGTATATCAGCAGCAGTGCCTGGTAATACTGTGGTTTCGGGGATGTGACTAGGAACAAGGACGATATTAGGTTCTCAGCCTAGCTGATGCCTTATGCCTGGGTGGCACAACAAGGGGAAAATTCTGCTTGTGGTATTCACCACAGCTACAGCACAAGGACACAGCACAGTCTGCCTCCGCTTGGCTCTTCAACTGCACTTTCTCCTCAGCTTTGCTGGCTGGGACCTGAATGTTGCTAAAATGTTAACAGTAGAATAATATTCCACTGATCGCAAACATGAGAAGATCCATTTTCAAACTCTCCTGGCTATTAAATGAAGCCCATTTACCAGAAGCAAAGACCTCAAAGACTCTTTCTTATAAGGAATACTTGTTTCCAGATACATTTATTTCAGCCTGTCATAGTCAGAAAGAACTAACCAGTTTTCCTAAAACTGTAAGCCTCAACAAAAGCAATGAAAAGCAACAAAACAGAACGCTACATGGAAAAAATCTTTTTATCACCTGTGCCAAATCAGTGCCCAAACTCTCAGGTATGGAAGAACATTTTTGTTTGCTTCCCTGAGATATGCCTTGAAGCAAAGGACAGCAAGCAATTAGAGTCTCGTGTCACGATTTTGGTAGAAAGTGCTAAGAATTTGGCAGAAAGGGGATTTATCCTGAGTGGATGTTGGCAGAATAAATTACTAGCTCGGGATTACAGACAGGTATCTAAGGAAGGAAAGGCATGGAAAGCTACAAAAAGACACCTAACAGTTTATACCTCTTTCCTCCCCCCCCCAAAAAAACCCTCTACATAGGTTCAGACGATTCAGGCCCCTCCTGAAGTATGCTGAGATCCAGAGCACAGTGGAGGCTGCTGGAGAGCTCGAGGTCAGCGAGGTAACTCCTCCTGCCTCACACCGATGGGAGTATTTTCTGTCACCATTCACAAATGCCAACACACAGACACACTTCCCCCCTTTATGTTAGAGCATGTGAAATTGCTCAGAATTCCCCAGGGATTAGAAAAGATACCTATAATGTATGTCACATCAAATAACAGAGGGCTGCCTCCCAGTTTTCCCTACTCGCTGGAGGTGGGGCTACCAGGTATGTGTGAAGCATCATTGCTCCCCACGCCTGGGTACCTCCTGCAGTTACAGACAGGTCAGCCGAAGGCTGATGTCCACATTGTGGCTTCTTCTTCCCAGAACATCTGGGTCTTTGGCCTGCCACAGTGCCAGTCTTCCCACAGGTGACTCTGGTCCAAAAAGCAAAAGATTTTTAGCATTTCCCTTGGGTTTAAGGGATTTTTAAGGGATATTAAAAAATACATTCTACTGTAAAAAAGAAAAAACCTTCTTTAGCATCATTCAAATTATATTCAAATAGTCATTAACTTGACCCAGTCACTTTGAATTGGACTAGCCTTAGCCAGTATCAACCACCTGGAAAACCTTGTTTAATTCAGCAGCTCCCAAGGTACTCTGGAACGTGCTGGGGACCAAGTCCTCGATACCAGCAACCTCCTGCCTCCCTACAAATGTGGGGAAAAAATCAGGAGCTTGCAGTCATTTTGAGAAATAAGTAGTCTTGCCTCATCAGAAAGGTCTTGGATGACACTGTATCCCCAGACTATGTACTGCTTGACAGAAATATTCTGTTAAAATGTCTAATTCAGTAGTTATACACATTTCCATTTAAGCTAAAAGTGTTCCCACAAGGCTTAATTCCCAATAAATTCCTAGCCTAACCCTGGTCCACCGTTAGCTTTCCCCACCCTGACTGAGAAAAAGGGACCAAGGAAGGAGTAGGTGACTTAGAAAGAGGGAAGATCAGTCTGAAGTTGGTTGCTGCCATTCTTAGCACAAACAGGACAGGTAAAACAGTTCCTTTGGTTTGGCGGCAAGGATTCCTCCTCTGAAAAATGCTGCTCCACCACCTTGAGAAAGGCAGCAAAGCTGTCTTCCCTGTCAGTAAAATTCTCTGACTGGACCAAAAGTGGGCAAAATACAGGGATTTCTGGTGCTTTGTGTTTAAATGTGTCTATGGCATTTATTCCTAGATGTCCTATTTTTCCTCACAAAAACACAGAATGAAGAATATTAATTAAACCAATTGTAGTCTTTCCTGATTTTCACTTGTTAATATCATGAGGGCGTTTGCTTTGTTTGCACATGAACATCTTCCTTTTCAGTACTATCACAGAAGTGCTCTCCTGAGCTTAAATAGCAGAAGGCATATTCCTTGATGACGCTCATTTAAATTCAAAGTACATTACACAGAACTGCGGCACACTTTAAATTGAAGATCTAACTGTGCAGCACTTGCTTATTTATACTAAAATGTGTTTGCTCACCTGAATGATCCCGCAGCAGTAAGTATGTGATCCGTCTCACGTAATTTTGGTTATCTGGAGGCAAGGTGGCAGACCCAAGCTACTCATTTCATTGCCCGATTGGTTTCTGATAGCATGAATTACTTTGCAGCAATTTATTTCTACCAGCAGATGAGGAAGTTTGGATGGATTTCCTCTCCTGAGATGTCCATTTAATTGTTTAAAAATGGGGTAAAGGAATTCCACCCTATGTTCTTAGTGATATAAGTTCAAATATTTGGACTTTTAATATTCATCACAAAACAGACAGGAAGGATATAGCTAATTCATATCCAAGTTTAAACTGTCATTAAAAATTACATATATACTATAACTATATATAACGCCAAAAATCACAATGCTGTTGATATGTTGTATTATTCCTTCTTTCTTTACTTCACAGATTAGCAATTATTTATAAGTAATAAATTTGTACTAATTGGGCAAGCTGGAAACAATAGATTCTGAGTTGAATGCAGCAGGCAATTAAAACACCAGATGTCTTTCCTATGACTATTGAATTAGCTACAGGTATTCAAACTAGTATTTTAGGTAAACAGCCTTCCTCTAGTAAAATTTGCCTCACATCACTTGTTCCCTGTGGAGATCACTGCTGAGTGAAAGATTTTTATGCTCTACAGGATGTTATCCTCAGAAATGCTGTTGAGGTTAGGAATGAGTAGTTCCCACTTTTACAACAGCTTTAGTGAGTGTGGTCTTGGCTAAAAGGATTGCTTCCCATTTCTTATTCACAACTTCAGAAAGGCAAACATGTCATGAAAAATACTGATGAAGATGTGAAGTTTGGGTTCAAATTCTGAATTTTTTTATCTCTTTATTATCACGCAAATTGCTAGGGTACCTTATAAGACTCTATGTTAACTAGAAATGCTGTTTTTCACTTATGAAAACTAAGCAGCTACAGAACAGAAAATGAAGGTCCTTGTGTAGATAAACAACTGCCTAAAAGGTAGGGACAACTAGTAAGAGTGAAGGGTTGATTTCCAGAGTGGAGGTGGGATGCTCACGGAACCCCAGAGAGATCCGTGCTGGGGGCTGTGCTCATTTCATGCATTTGTTACTGACCTGGAATAGAGGGTGAAGGGTGAAGTAACAAAATCATCTGATGATATTAAGGATATTAAGGACACTTTAATCATTTATTTCACTCCCTCCTTTGCTTGGTACCTTTGTGTCCCAGGCATCCACAGCGCAGAGGTACTAGTTAGCTACCAGTGAAACTAAGGCAAACCAACTGTTTTGTTTTTTCCCCAGACGAAAACTGGTCAACGTTTTCAGGTTAGTTCACTGAAGGCATGACTCCCCAGGGATGGTGTAGACAGCACCATGGCCAGAATACAGGAGAAGAGAGGAACTCAGTGACCCATTATAGCTTTGAAAGCAATTTAAAGGTGATTGATCTGGCAGGGAGAGCTTGGGAGACCCTCGCTGTGGCCTGCCTCCATTTACAGTGCAATGTCACAGCGCTGAAGAGCAGAGGGCTCAGATTTGGTGGTGGGTTGCCTGCTGTCCCTGCATTGCTCAGACTTCATTGCTGGAGCGATGGCCAAGCTGTACCCATTCTGGTTTTTTATCTTAGACACAACGATCCTAAACTCTGTACTCACCATTTCTACCTGGCTACACAGTGGAGGGGTTCAAACTAGAAATGTGCAGTTTATTGCCAGTGAGCCAGGGCTGCTGGATCAACAGGTCATCGTGCATTTCGGTGACCCCCAGTTTTCTTGCGGGTGAGAGGTACGTGGGCAAGAAGGAGGAAATGTTATGCTCCCTTCGAGCCTAGCGCTTGGACATAGGCCTAACTCACTCAGCTTTACACACCTATAGGTAAGTGCCTGTACGCTAAACTTCAGAGCATGCTCTGGCACGATGGCATTGGCAGTAACTCGGCGTCACACACGCGTCTGCACTCCAAGGGTGTCCTGTCACCTGCTTGCAACCTAGTACCCTGGTTTCTCTCCCACACGCCGTCCCATTTGCCATACAGTACCGTGTTGGCTGGATCTTCCTTCAGCTCACCAGCTGCTCCCGAAATCACAGAGGGCGGGAGAGGCCACCGCCATGCCCTAAACCTAAACCTGCCCTAAACCTGGCACCTGGGGACCCACACGCTCCCCCGGTTCCCAGCCCTCACCCCGTCCGGGGCCGTACACCCCAACACCGGCCCAGCGAGGGCTCTCGCCTGTGCCCAACACCCGCCGTGGCGGTCGCGCCGCTGCGGGCCCGCGGCCGCCCTGGGCTTGCGGCGGCCCCGCTCCTTGCTAGGCCCGCGGCGGCCTGCAGGCGGCAGCCGGGCACGGCGGACCCGCGTCCCCCCGACGCTGCTGGGGGCGACCCGCCGTCTTCGCCTCGACGCCTAAAGAGGGCTGGTGCCGCTGTCGGAGGCAGCCGGGCGGGCAGGAACGGGGCCGGGAAGTGCCCCCGGCCCCGACCCCGGCCCCGGCCCCGGCCCCAGGCCCGGAGGGGAAACCGCCGGCGAGGAGAGGCAGCGCCGGGGCTGCCGGCGGGCGCACCGGCAGCCCCTGTCCTGCATTTGTAAGAGGTAGTTTCACAGCCTCTTCACTTGCTCCTCAAATCCTGTAGGCAAAACTTAAAAGGCGAAAGGCGGGCTTGTTCTTTATTTTCCAGGTTTTTTCCAATTGCGGGTGATTTGTATTTCCCGTGCAAACCGAGGCATGCGTTTGTATGGCGAGAGCATTCACCACTGGAAGAGACTGAGGGGTCCGTCTTCTTTTCACTCCCTTCTTCTACCCCCTGCCCTCACAAGCCCCCAAAATGAGGAGTTCACCTTTCAATGGCACAATGGAGTTGTACAGCAAGAAAGTAATTTAAAGGAAACAGATCCACATAACGCTGTTATAAAACTGTAAGATCCTAAATCCAGCTGATACTTTTAAGATCTTGCCTGGCTGTACTGTGCCATATAAGCACTGTGCACAAGGGAGTGCCTGCTACTGAATAACAACATCTGTATATTGCAAGCAATACCTTTTCATGAATATTTCAAAGTTTAAGTGAAATTTTCATGGTTTTGAGCTGAAAGTATTTTTTCGCTTTTTTAGAAAACTGTCTGGTGTATCAGAAAAATCATGTACCCCTTCTAAAGCATCCTGGAGTCATTCATATGTCTGGGACACTTCTTGTATTCCTTCTTTAAGGTTTTTGACAACAGCCTTACTAATACCTTAATTAATTGCAAGCCTGGCAATAAGAAAAGACTGGACACAAGAGTGAAATTGGGAGGGCAAATCATTATAAAAGTGCAGCAAGATATTTAAAAAGAGATGCCCAGAAGACTGCTGGATCCAGAAGATTAGACATGGGACAGAGCCAAATTTGGAAACCCTTGGTAACATGGAATAACAGAAGCCAATGAGGTTGCCCAATGTTTATAGAGGGAAGAGAAGGATGAACCCAGAAAAATGCAGAAGAGTTGGGGATGGAGAGCCACAGCTCCCTGCACATCGGCTATGCTAAGAGTGATAAAGATATAGTTATGAGCACATAACAGAAATAGTGTCCTCCAGGGCATAATAAAGAGGCAAATAAATCACTAGTCTAATTTACACTGAAAAGTCATATGTTTAGGGTCTACTGCAGGAGACAGTTCCTATCCTTCTCGTTCCAATGCAGGTTTCCTTTGGCACTACACAGATGAGATGTCCTGAATGGAGGTTTTCACCTGCTGTAAACATGAGGACATCCAGGGTGTACAGCAGTGTCAAAAAATAGTGATGTCCCTGTGGTCCAGGTCTAGCTCTCAGGAAGGCTTAGTTCTTCCTTCTCATGAAGCAGATGAAGCTCCCTGTGGAGAACAGCTACTCAGCAAATATCCTCAGAAACAAATGAAAAAAATATGTCCTTGTGCAGACATGCAGTGGAAAAACCATAGGTGCTTTTGTGCACCTGCCTGAGGGGGTCAGATACTGTGAGACAGATGCAGTCATCCACAAGCTCTGTCACTCGCTGGCTCTGCAAAGCCTGCACAGCATGTGGATATGCTTTACTGGCATATCCAAACCGGAGTGACCATGCAGACACCCTGGAACTAATGTGCAGCTCTCTGGGTCAGAGATACCCACTGCATGGCTACATACGTTTGTAATAAAATCTTTGTACACTCCCTATATGCTTCAGTCTTGAAGAATAAATGCTTTCTCCCAACCAAGTTTAGATTCAGTTTGAACACCCCATCAAATGAAATTGCAATTCTTCATGCTTTTACTTCAATTTCCATTGGAAGGCACAAGGATTTCACAGCATGTTATAGCTCCTGATGTGTAACATAGCACAAGAAAGAAAAGGGGCCTTCCCAGGAACTCTGGCATCCTTTTTAGTTACCTAGACAGACGATGTCCCAGGTAATGTTGATACAGTCCAGGTGTCATCAGGCTGTCCCAGTGGTACTGCTCATCAGCCATGGGCTTCAGCTTTTAACATGTATTTAATGAATTTGCTGAGAACTGTAATCATAATTGCATGCACGTATTCCCCACGCAGCCAGTGAAAAGACCAAAGAAAAGGAGACTGAAGGCAGGTAACTAGTCTGAAGGACCGCTGAGATTTTGAGCCCTCTTTGTGCATGTGAGTGGGTGAATTAAGTCTGACTTCCCAGAAAAGTGTCTGTATCGCTGCAGGAAACTGAACACAGAGTCACCTTCAGCTGGCCCAGATTAGGCACGCATTTACAGAAGTAGAACCCCGAATATTTATACATAGCACAAGTTAGTAAACATTTGAACAAGTCAGTTACTGTGGGAAAAAGTCCTATAAATTTCACCAGGCTCTGGAAGAAGTGTTATTTATTCATTGTTAAAATCTCACAATGTCTGCAGCTGTTCTTACAGATTTTATTGAGAAGGAACTCTGTGACACAGGAGAATCGATACAGAAATAATTTGCTTTAAAATAAGGAAACCTGAATGTGAAACTTTACACTTTTTTGAAATCCCCGTTTCTTATTTTATCAGGTGCACATTTTCATTTTCTACTTTAGATGTAGAGTACGCCATCAGAAAGATCACGCTTGAAGTTCAAGTGGAAAAATGCAAGCACACTCTTACTTAAGCACTTAAGAATGTGTCTTTCCTCTTCATAGTCTCTTTCTTCTCTCTGTCAAATATTGATTAGCAAATATCGATTACTACAAACCTGGTAAAAATGTGCAATAAGATAGACTGTCAAGCTCACAGTCATTTTCGATCTGAGTCACAAAGAAAAAGTGTTTTCAAATCTTGTTATGCTTTAGGTGAACAGGATTCCTATAGAAACCATGCTTCATATATATTTTTCCAGTCCCATACATGCATATATTTAGTCCAAGAATTTCCATGAGTCTCAAGCAGAATTCTCTGGCAAAATGCCCTCCGAGGGAGGAATCAACAATTCCCAGTTTCTGAAGCCTCTGTTACTGACTGTTCTCTCAACTACAGGGCTCGATTAAAGTGAGGGTCCTTCTTCATCTGCAACCTGAGAAGGTCAGATAGATCATGAAGAACAGTGTCGGAAATGTAAATGCAAGATCGTCAAATTTATTACTAAAGATAGTATTATAGTAATATCCAAATAGCATATTGCAGTAACTATATATTAATACAGATACTGTGAATTTAACAAGGGCTTTTAGATACAATTAAGGGGTTTTCAGATATCATTAGTGACGGGAACATACAAGATTTTCAGGGCTAACTAAAAATGTCTCCTCAGTTTGGCACCTTCAAAAGTGATGCTAGTATCTTTCATTTACCTTGCAATCTTTCATTGAGTGAAATTACTCAGTTTGTTGAAGATTCACTCAATGAAAGAGAAATGACTGAAAGCAAATGGCTCTCAAGATCTTAAATGCCAGCAATTTAGCAATTTCTATGATTGCAGCTACCCTGTGTTCTTGGTCATATGGATTCATCTACTTTTGTTGCCTCCCGCGCGACGTTGCAAACATAAAACAAAAATGAAACCCAGAGACGTAAAGAAATACTGTGAAGCATGACTTAACCCCTTTGATTTTAGATTGGATTACTGGGGATGAGGAAGGAGAAGGTGACTTCCACAGTTCTATGGGCTAACAGAAATTCCGTATTTGCCACCTCAGTTTTGCACCAAGGAAAACAATAATGCTCGTTTTGAATTATTTTGGGATTTTCAACCACCTAGATAACATCATTGTTCAGAAAAGGAAGGACTGAAACTAGATAGCTTTAAAACATTGGTACTAGTAATCTCAACTTCTTCTCTAGTCATTACCAGAATTAACGAGATTTTTAGGTTTAGTTCTTGTTTAGCTAATATTTTCTGCATGATACCAAAGATTTTTCAGGATGTTATTCTTAATGTCTGTTAAACAATACGATGCTGTGAAAATTGCTCTTTATTCTTTCACAAATACAGTTCTATTCATTATTATTTTAAAAGCACAAAACTGACATTGAGTGTCACACTAAATCTAGCTGGACTCTTAGCTCTTCCTTATAAAACAGTAAAAGAAAGTAAGTTAGTTATTTTAGTATATATTTACACATTGCATATAAAACCGTAAAAGAAGTACTTTCACACAAGGTTATTTTTAACTAATCTCTGTGTAAACTCTGTAAACTGTGTACTCTATTTGTCAGTAAATAGTTGAGAATTTCTCCTGTTTGTAATTTCTTGCCTTCTGTTTGATGATGTAGTGGGCTGTGGAGGGTGTTAGATAACTGCCTTCAAATAATAGGCCATGAAAATATTTTAATGCAAACAAGCATATAATTAAGTAAAGAATCAAATAAGAAAGAGGGAATATGCTATGATGGAGCAGGCATAATTTCTTTCCTCTCTAGAGCATGTCCTCAAAAATAAACGATTGCCTTGAAGTTTGCCCTCTTTAATCATATTTATCTTTTTTTTTAATGAGTATTCTAAAAATTTCTTTGTTTTTCTAGTTGCTTGTAATTTCTCAAATTAGAGTGCAATGGAAAGAAATCACAAAAAGAATTCCTCACGTTATGGCATTCAGCTGCAGATTCCACATCAGTATGCGCAGATATGCACACAGTTATGCACAGCGTCAAATAACATGCTCACTAATTTCACATTTAAATACAGAGAATGTTAGTTCCTGTCCCAGAGTATTCTAGATGCATAAAAGTAATTAAAGACAATCCCAATGCAATTCACATTTCACCCCAGAATAGAGAACCAGTATCCTGGCCAACTTCTGAAATGAATTTGCTGCGTCTCAGTCTTTTATTCATCTCTGAAAACTGTAGTAGAGGATGCCTGGAGAAAAAGCTTCTTGCAAAAGCAAGATCTTGCTTCTGGGAAGGGCAGCAGGCATCTGACCAGCTGTACCTGCCTTCTGCCAACATACCTCTCGGCTCCACCATCCCAAACTCAGTCCCACACCTGAAGAAGCTGGAAAATCAAGATAGCATGCAAACATGGTAGAGTGGGTCAGTATGGGATAGTAGCTCCTGCAGGCTTCATACTGAGACCGCCGGGAAAGGGTAAGAACATACAAAGAATTTAAAAAGTGCCAGGAAAGATTCTGTGGTGACTCTGGAATTTACTTAGAGTCTAAAAGAAAATAAGCTTCAATTAATGGTGGCTAGACTTGATACCTTCTTTATTATCTAAGGTTTCAGAAGTGTGATCTCCAGCCTGGCCTTTAGTGTTCAGTAAATCTCCATGTGAGTTAAGTAACTGCAAATTAAGCTGTGAAGCTATCAGTTGAACTGGGAATGTTTTGGGGGGGAGTGCTACAAAATCATATTTTTGTAGAGAAAATGTGGTATATGTCAATTATAACTTGTGTTTGCATGGCACTGTCTGCAATGGTCAAAACAACCAATGACCAGTAAAAAAGGTGTTCCTGTACAGAGACAGAGTTCATACTTATTTATTTATGATTGAAAATGAGGCATGGGAATTCACTTACTCTCACAGGTACTTCATGAAACTTTGACAGGAATCTCTGTCACCAGGTTTCTAAGACATTGGTTCCACTGCATATTTTTCTTTTAAGTGCACACACCTCTATTTATCACTAAAATGCCTTACAATTTAAGTGGTTTGGGGTTTTTTTTTTGAAGTTTCTGCTGAATTCTCAAGAGGTAGATGAAGGAAGATTAATTCTTATAAAAGGCAGAAGATAAAAATACGGGCACAATCTTCCTTTAGTTTTATTGCTTTATTAGTATTCGTTTTTGCACTTTCCTATCAGTATGACAATCACTTTTTTCGTTTGTGTGTTCATGTGTTTGCTAAGTCTGCCTAAGAGCTCCTGTCGTGGATAAGGAAGCTGTAAGCCTGACAAAAAAATTGGCATCTGATAGAGGGAGTGGAGGCTGAAATTCACTGAGTGAGGAGTTTGGGGCTGAGCACAGAGGAGAACTAGGGGTGTTTTTGCAGGGTTTAGGCCTCAATCATAAAAACTGCTACAAGAGAAAAATGTTGACTATTTACAGTTTGTAATATCATGCCCTATGGCAGTATTGCAAATGTTCAAATGGCAGAACCAAATGTGTTCGAAGGAAAGGGTGAGTTTACTTTCTCAACTCCATTTATATGTTGTTTAAAGAAGCAGGTATCTAGGTTGCATCGGGACCAGCTTACAGCATGGGAACTACGCAACTTTCTGCTCAGCTTTGCAAGAGTTCTTTATACTTCCCTCACTAGCAAGGCATTGGAGAGTCATTCCAAAATACATTAAGCAGCATGACTTCTTGCTTGTTGCGTGCTGTTTGTTCTCTCATCTTCTTCCCAAAGGAAGATGCTTGGGCAGTGAAGTGTCATCTTTTGGTAGAGTTGGGTTTATTATAAATATGTATGGTGCCTCAGTGTTTTTGCTAGAGAAGGTCAAACAAATGTGTCTTATACTTTGAATAGAAGGTCAGGTTTGTGACTGTCCTTGTATCCCAGGATATTTATTTCACAATCCCAGAGTGGTCTCCAAGAACATTCTGTCTCCCGGACAGACAACTTTTATGACAGCATTTACCCCTACTGAGGTGGAGATAGGGAGCAAAGGGAATGGTCTGCAGGGACAGATGAGTGTAGTTGTCAACACTAAGTTGTAGAAGCTTTTTGGCCATTGTGGGAAACCCCGCTGTGATGAGAAGGACCAAATCTTGCTTTTGACTTCTTTGTGGGAAGAGATTGTAGACAGCTGAGGACAGGTCTGATGATACAGTCAAAATAAACAGCATGGCTGAGTGCTCTTTATTCTAGGTGAATTGTTCTAAGTGCTGAAAAGCCTGGTGACCAAATACATCAGACTCTTGTAGTCCAGCCAGGAAGCAAGTGAAGCATGAATAACTGAGTAACGTGTCACTGTCTGCCAGCATGGGATGGGGTCTTCTAGCCAATGAAAGATCATAGAAAGCATTACTCATGAGTAATGCTATGTCCGAACTCAGCACAATCAAGGAATGCACAATCAAGGAATGCAAAAGGACTTCTAAATTATAGATTCAGTTGATCAATTACAGATGTGGATCGACTAACTCCGAAGTAGACTGCATTTTGCACTCCTCAGAAAGGCTTTCCTCACATCATGATCCTTGCATGGGTTCTGTTTCACACAGCTGTTTTTCATCCTTGGGCTAACTTTGTCCAAGCACAGAGCCAACAAGACAGAAACAGCAGCATGGTTGTACGGAGTAAGTAATAGAGCAGTGTATCATCTACCTTTCTCTAGTACTTGACTTCAAGCCACCTCATCAGTTTAGCTTGATGATAAAAATGATCCAAGAGAGACCGTTCTTGAACTCCACATGTGAACAGTCCAATAGTATCTAGCAATTATTCATCACTGCAAGCCTGCAGAAAGGACTCAAAGCAACTTCGTACATTCTCCAGCACCTTTCCCTTTCAGAAGAAACAACTTATTTTCATGGCTGACCATCTCAAGTGCTGCGGGAGGATATGGGAGGGTGTGCACGTGCTAGTTCTCTATAAGTAGTCATTTCTATTAATGTTAGTGACATTTAGCCACTCAAGCTAAATGACTCTGTAGGTCAATGGCCACGCCTGAGGTCATGTAATCCTATTTCTTCTGTAGAGTAAGTGCTTGCTTGTTGGAAGCCACAGGGGGCTGACATGTGGTCCACACCTGAGCTCTGTAATGTCTGCCATTTCATTTTCTTCAGTTAATTGTTCATAATGAGGACTGAAGATTTAGTGACGGGAACAGTTAAATACAATGAGCCTGTCAGGATTTTTTTTCCAATTCTTTTTCAGCCATGAGAGTCCTTTACTTTCTTATTCGCAGCACAGAACAAACTAGTGTTCGGTCAAAAGAGATATTCTGTAGCATTACTTTATATTTTGCATGTCTTCATTGCAATGGAATAGGAAAAAGTAATAATATCTGTTTACTAGTGGGTAGTTGCCTCTGCATAACTACTCAGGAATTTTTTGATGGGAAAATATAACTTGCATCAGCAATATTTCTTGACTGAGGAAACTGTGAATGGTAAATGTGCAATGTATACATTGTTGCAATTCTGTCAGAAGATTATTAAAGCAGTGCAAACAAAGCAAACAAATTATATATTCCGGAAATATTTTTTCTGCATGGTTTCAGGTGTCCATTTCCATTCATATCATTCAATATATCTCTGCCTATACTAAGCAGAGGCAATATCTGTTTCCTGTAAATGACTGACACCAGCAATACAGAATAAAGATAGAATTTCATATGCTTTAGGGAAGCTACTACATTGCCTCACAGATCTATTGTTCTTCTTTGAGGGAATCAAGAAGCCTACAGACAAGGGAGAAAAAGTTAACATAGTCTATACAGATTCAAAAAAGACATTTGACAAGACTAAAAAAAATACACTGACAAGGGCTAGCAGGAAAAGCCCTTCTGTCATTACAATTGTTAAAAAAAATAGGAGACACAGGAGTAATGTCACAGACTACATGGAGCATCTCTAGGACCTGTGCTCAGATCCAAAGTGTTCATCATATCCGAAATGACCACAAAAAGGTGTGACTCAGAAAGAGACATGGTGTGCTGCTGATGCTGTTATACATGTAAGAATGAGGGCTGAATCGCAGAAGAGCCTCAGGAGATTGAGTGACTAAGTACAAAAATAGCAGAGGAAACTACATTTATGTAAACAAATGTAAAATGATAACTGAAAACACAATCCTAACTTTGCATACAAATCTAATGATGGCCCCAAATTGGCTATTACTACTAGGGAGTGAGATTTTAAAGATACAATAGGTAGTTACATGAAAATATCAACACAAACATCAAATATCAGTGTTGAATAATGATTTTTTTAAAAAAATGAAAGGAAATGCTATGAATTATTATGAAATGAATACTGGACAAGACAAAAAATGTCATTATGCCACTGGGTAAAATCAATTATGTGTCTTATGAATACCAACAGCGTGACTGAAAGGGCATAGCAGAAATGAAAAGGCAGAGAGAAACCTAGCAAGGATAATTTTGAACCACAGAGTGGCCTTCCTGTAAAGAAGAGGTAGAATAGATTAGGATTACTACACCTGGTGAGGAGGCAGCTGGGAATATGATAAGAGGTCTAGAAATCAAGGGTGGCATGGAGAAGGTGAATAGAGAATCTGTTCTAAAACATGTGGGAGACATCAAATGATACTAGCAACAAAATGCACTGTAGATACAAACATGTATACCATTACAGCTTCTTTTTCATCAGAAGGACAGCTGCAAGCTCTTAAATAATCTTAGACACTAGATGAGCAGTTTTTATGGTACTTGAATCTACCAGCAACATTCCAATGTTTGCCACTGACTGAACGCTCTTTATGTCTAGTGAGTCACCTGAGAAACCACATTCTCTTACTTGACTCCTTGCAGACACACAACTTCGGACATTTTTGTGTTGCAACAAGCATGTGAATAATAAGTAGGATGTCAAGTCGCTAAGGTCTACAAACTTGAATTCTCTTCCCCTCAAAAATGAGGTGGCCTCAGGGAACCATCCCTGGCCTGTACTGTCCTTGAAACCATGGTCACGCATCGTTTGGGAGAGTGCTGACTGGTAAGGACAAAAACCACTAATAATGCCACAGTACAGATGACCAGGGGAGAGTGCTCAGGCTCTGATGCTGTTTTCTTTACTAGTACAGATGCAGACACTGATAGATGAAGAGGAAAACCAAGGGTATGATGCATCTTTGCACAGTCCCAGGGGAGCCAGGGAAGGCTGTGGTGACCGATCACTTCCTTCTTGTGATTCATGGGCCACTTGCTGTAGAACCATTTAAAAAACTCACAGTGCAGCAGTGTTTTCTATTCTTGTTTATGGAGCACGTATCCGCAAGTAACATGGGACAAGGACTGTAGGGGCTTCATAGATATTTCTGTTTTAAATTTGTGCCATATAGACATCTATCAACAGCCAAAGAATGATAGCAGTGATTTTTTGTAACCATTGTACAGTCCAGAGCTGTGTGAATGATGTCACTGTGTTTGGAATAATTCCTAAATCACATGAAAAATACTCATGGGCTGTAGTAAGTGCAGCTGAACTTTGCCAGCTTTCATTTCAGGCAGGCAGAATTATCTTTTCTTTTTCACAGGACTTATCACAGACTCACAGACACATTAACTGGAAGGTATCTCTGGAGGTTTCTAACCCAACTTCCTACTCAACACAACATGGTCAGACAGGGCTTTGGCTATCTGAGCCTTGAAAATTGGAAGGAGATTCCTCCATCTCCCTGGACTCACTCTCTAGTGCTGCACTATCAGTCTAATAAAGAAGTTTTTCCTAATGTCCATCCTGAACATCCCAGGCCACAGTCTGTGGTTATTGCACCTTGTTATTAGATGATTAGATGAGGACAATAACTGCCCACAACCTGCCAGCCATGCTCCTCCCAGTGTACCCACTATGCAGTTTGCCTTACTGTCCGCCAGAACATAGTCTTGGCTCAAATCTGACTCCTATTTGTCCCCTGTGACACCCAGGTCTTTTCCATCAGGGCTGCTACTCAGCCTGTAAATAAGTATCCCTCTGCTGATAAAGGAGCATGTCTTTGTGTCCATAAAAATGGACGGGTTGCTTTTTCCACCACATATTCAAACACTGAATGGGATTCAGCCCTTTTGTGACAGAGTTAATGACAAAGTTCAGATGAAATGAATGTGAATTAACCAATGAGTCAGCAATTATTATTTTGTTTCGACAGGACATGCATCAGGAACCCAAAATGTGGTGACTTATTGTAGACCTCATCTGTCCTTGCTTTCAACTGACGACTGCACAGAAAGTGGCTCAGAATAAGAAGCGTAATTCTGTTTTCTTAACATGTCCTGTGAAAAAAAATGTGACTTTCTGACAATAAGGCTCCTAACAAGTCAAATATATTCATCCAGCTCTATTACCATCTTTTTAAACAGAGAATGAATTTACCATGTAAGATGTGTGAAGTGGGGTATTCTCCAGTGCTCAAGCATTGTACAAATTGCCAGTCTCGTGACAAGATATGAGATAGTTGTTCACTGCCATTACAATCTGTTCTTTACCTGATTCAGAATGATAAAAGCCTCTCATTGAGATTGTGAGTATATTTGGTTATACTGTATGAGGCTGTGACTACGTAATCACTTTGATAGCTGTTTTCAGTAAATACCAAGCAGCACATACGCTGAAAGCTACATTTGTTCTTGCAGACCAGTTGAAGACCAGCATATTATTGTCAGCAGGGAAGAAAACAGAAGAACTTAAATCTACAATCCATTCCCTAGGAGCTGGAAACTTTTCTGAAGAAAAAATTGTACACAGAAGATCAGCAACATACTGAAGCCATCAAAAAAATTGAATACATCCCTGTAATTCAGAAGCCATGTTTACCAACTATAAATCTGCAGTGAAATGCCTGGAAAACCACACAGCAGACTTTCAGCGTTGACAGTGCTTTTCCCCTCTTCTGACGTTTCAGCATCAGCAAGCACAGGGCACTGCTCAGATGCTCTGAGTGAAAAATGGTGCCTCTTCCCTATCATTTGTCCAGACAGTATGTGTTCCGCTCAGGCTTCTCCCCATCACTGTAGCTGTGTCTATATCATGCCCACGTTGTTCTTTTTTAACTGTGGAATAAGCTCTTGAGCTCTGTATTCTCCACTTCTATTTAGTTACGAAACAACCAGAAGCAGAAATCATGGCAACTGAGGCCAAAACTGTCCAAGTTTTTGGTGGATAACCAGGCGGTCTCTTGCCCTGTCCTACTGGATGGAAAGCTCTCCTGGTGAATTGAGTTTTTCAGCGTCTGACTGAGCTGTGCATACAGGCTGAAAGGAGGGGATGCACTGTGCTCCCTCCAGCGCCATTACCTGGGGCAATCGCACCAGTAAGGCCTCGGCCATCCCTGTCAGGAAGGCTGAAATGTCTTCTTTTCCACTCAGTTCAGTTCTATATTTCTTTTCTAAATTTCATAGCCCACTTTGTCTTAGACAGGTTTTTGCAAGTCAAGTGGTAGAAAAGATCAGACATCATGAACATTCAGCTCTTGTAAATCCTTCAGTTTTACAGCAGTCTGGCTACACTCACACAAAGTTCGCCTCAAGATAGTGCTGAAAGTGTGTTATACTCAGTCATACTCCCCTGACTCTGCACCATTTATAAGGTCTGAAGACTTTCCTGGACTGATGAATTTGCTCAGGAACAGTTGTGTTTTAAAGCTGAAGAATATACACTAAATTTGCCAGTTTGAAAAAGAAACTGAATTTTAACAGAACTAAGTAAGACCAATGCCTAGCACACCAATCTTACTGCTACGTTCATCTCGGAGCAAATTTGCCTTAAATTGCCATTAGCAAATCCAGATATTAAATTCATTTTAATGATTAAGTTAAAAGGAATCACTCAGGTATATAATGACTAGTTATCATTTCTAATATCTTGACCACACTTCAAAAGATAAAAATGCACTTTTCCTACTATACTACCATGGATGAACTCTACTATTTGGTTTGAATGGGACTAATCTAAAGCATCAGAATTAATCGTTTTAAAGTTGTCTTTGAGATTTTTTTAGGACAACTTACTTTGATTTTACAAAGGAGAAAGATGAAGCTAGGCTTTTGAGCTAGGATAGCACAATCCAGACCCAAGGAGTTGCATTACTCTGAGCACCAGCTCAGCCATGTCACTTTTATTAGAGCACAAGGGACAATGTCATCATTGGAAAAAATTATAACACCCCTTCGGAGGACTGATAGCCACAAAAAAAAAGAAGCCCCATAACAAGTTCAGTTTCTTTTTCTGAAACTTCTTGAAGAGTAAAAAAAGTCTTGAGTTTCCAGAACATAGATTTTATATCTTTTTTTTCTCGGGGTTTTTTGGGTTGATTTTTTTCTTGGGTTTTTTTGTTGTTGTTGTTGTTTGGTTTTTGGAGGGTTTTTTTAAGAGCAAGATAGTTCTCTTACTTTGTTTTGGACTCTTGCCAACTGACTCTTCCAGTTTTTCTACCATTTGCTCTGCTAATTCAACAATACCCAGTAGGTGGCCTCAGTGTATAATGTATTTCTTTACTCTTTTTTTATTAATTCTGCCTTGCTTTTTTCATTGCAACAATTTTATTTTAGTTAGAATCTCCTGCTTTTGATCACTTTTTTCCAACATTTCAGCATCAGCTATTTGTTAAGTACTTATCCCTTTAAATATTACTCCTTCTCTGTTGGTGAAAAAAATTCGTTCGATTTCTAGAGTGCAACTAATGATTTGGAAAAAGAACAAACAAGATCCATACAGTTCTGCTCTGGTTTAGAGATACCACCCATATATTTCTTGATTCTCCCTTTACCTCCCATTTTACATTCCTCAGGGCTTAGAGAAACATTTTCTCTAGAGAACATGACATATTATCCAGGTCCAGACAGACATACTCAAATGGGCTGACAAACGTGGCAGATCCCTAGAGTCTTCTGCTCTGGATCTTTCAAAGAGCTATTGCTGACTCTTGTTCTCCCACATCTCCATCTTCAGAACGCAATTAACTTTTGGGATACAGGCAGCTTCCGCTTATGAACAAGGGTGTCACCTACATTCATCATCCTGTGGGAATGCCCTTTCAGATAAAGAGAGGGAGGTTCTTTTGATATGAAAAGTGTGAAATGCATTCTTAAAGGATTGAAGATCTTAATTATCCTATTTCTTGTTCAAGTGGCAAACATTTCTTTGTTTCTAGGTAAGCAAGACTACCTATAGCTGGGATCACTGACACAACATATTTGCAGCTTTTTGTATTTTCAAAGAGCAGAATGAATTAAATACAAGTATTTAAGACATATTCAAAGTCATGTATCTACCCATTATCACAAAATAGGAGATTCTGAGCTGCACCAATTAGTGGAGTCACTTCTATAATATTTTGTCTTGATGAGACTCTGTATTCATTCCACCTTGTCCGATATTGTGCAATAAATCCTGTAACACAAGATCAGTTGTCATTTTCACTGTGACCTTCTACACTGAAAGAAATGCCAGTATATTTGTGAAACATATTTGCCCATGAAGTATATTTGTCTATCATGGATCTCCCCAAACTTCCTGAGCCTATTTTTTGTAGATAATTGATATGTAAACTCAGTCGTTGGCTATTGCCAGTAAGCTAATAAGACAGACAGTCTTATAGTTTCCCTACCATAATGAGGCCTGAAACCAATTTGGCTAGGATCAAGGAAATATGAAGCCTCCAAATATTTCTGGAATTGCCTCACTATAAACTTTTTCAAAAAGGCAGATTGAAATGTCCTATAATAGATGTGACTGTTTGCATCAAGAAACAGATATTTTTAGATTCGTGTTAACAAGGGCTTCCTAACGAGAAGTTGGTGTCTCGTCCTATCGTACCCTAACACCACTCTCAGCTAAGCTTGGGATCTTCATTGCCCAACAATGTGGCCTCAGTACTGTCTCCACTTAAGGCTTCGTCTACATGGGGATGCTAAGGAAAATGTCTAGTCAAGACAAATTAGTTGATGTACATAAGTGAGGCTTTATTACATTTTCATTCAGAAGAAAGCCAGTTTTATTTCACAGTAGACTAAGATACGGTGACCTAAGTTACAATGAATGAGAGCATCCACACGGAGGTTTAGTGCAACTTAGCATACGTGCGTTAGTTTATTTCATTTTAACATTCCAGAGCGTCCCAGTGCAGGCAAGTCCTAAGAAAACAACATTAGCCGAAATGAAAACTTGGGTTTGCATTTGCCCCCTCCATAGCCTGCTCTGCTGCCATGGAGACAGACAGCTCTGTCAGAATCTAGTAATCTCATCTTCAAAGAAACAAAAACATTCTTGGTGAAAGAGCCTGCAAAGCTATATTGGCCCTAAATGCGATCTTGCCCCCTTCATTGAAATCCCACTTCATCACAAAAGGAAAGAACTATTCTCTGCCACCCTTGGTTTCTTCTCATCTCTTTCTCTGAATGGTAATCAGAGCTCCTAAATTATAAATTGTTCCATGGGCAGCACAACTAATGAGTCCTGCACAACATCCTACATTTCCCCAGCAGCACCATCATAGCACCCCCGTCCTCTCTCCTGCATCCCTTCTGCTCCTCAGTGCAACTCTTCCAACTCTTCCCCAACAAGGCAGGACCCGGCAATACCTTCAGTCCACCCTTGCATGCCTAGCTCAGGCTACTTAGTTCACACCCTTGTCTCCTCTCCATAGCTCAGCCTCCTCTCCATAGCTCCTGCCGGTTTGGCTGGGGACTGACAGCACCCTCTCCAGATAGCACTGGAGGACTGGCCAAGCGTTGGCTGCCTCTCGGAGCAGGCAGTGACTCAATTCTTCCTGCATTTCCCTCAGTTCGACTCTCTTCTCTCCTACAACTCTTCACAAAAAGTATGGAAATGTAACTTCTATGTCCTTCTGCCAAATATTCCTGATTGGATTACCGGCAGGGCAGCAAAAAGACAGCCTGGTTAGCAATGTGTCATCGTGATCAGAAACCAGGCCTGTGAGACGGGAGTCCTGGGGTCTCAACCCATACTAAAAAACAGCTTTCTCTGTGCTCCCCATGAAGGGACTTCACCTCACTCCTCGTTTCTTTGTCTATGTAACAGAAACGTGAAATAACTTATCAAAACTAATGTTCAGAAAGATGTTGCGAGTTTAAGACACTGGTTGTGTATTGGGAGACTGCTGTTCTTTAGCACTGAAGAAAGAACAGAGTAGGTCTTCTAACTCTCAAGAACATATTGAAATGAAGAAATTAAAACTACATTCAAGTGCTTGGGGATATTTGTATTTTGGGGGTATATTCTGAATACTGAACATAATTTAGAAGGAACTCCAACTATTTTTAAAGAGAGAAGAAGTGACACATGGAAGTTATTTTCATGTTAGCTGGAGAGACATCTAAGGAAATGCAAATTTAACCCTCAGACTGGGAAGGACAAAACTACAGCACATTCCTGTTTCATGAGATTTAAATAAGCCTCCTCTTCACCGCAGAGTAGACAGAGCTCTCACAAGCCATCACAGATCTCGGCTCTGTTCCTTCCAGAAGCTGCTGCCAGAAAATCTTGACCTCTTATTTCTTACTTTCCTGGAGCATTTTATACCCATATGGTTATACATAATTTGGGTTATTCTAGTGATCACAAGCTCTTTGTTAACACACCTCTGCCATGCATAAACTATTGAGGAGTCACTGGCCTTGGCTCATCTTCCACCCAATGCACTGATCTATCCTGATCAATGTAGTGATTTAACCACTCAATGTATTCTCCATTTCTTCGATCAGATCTTGGTACAAATGCAATAGGCTTAACATGAGAAGAATCTCATCCTTTCCTTTTCAAAGAAAAACAATCAAGCTAATCACTCCTTTATAAAGAGACATCGCTGGTCAAAAACTGGCTGGATGGCTGGGCCCAAAGCGTGGTGGTGAATGGAGTTAAATCCAGTTGGCGGCTGGTCACAAGTGGTGTTCCCCAGGGCTCAGATTGGGGCCAGTTCTGTTTAATATCTTTGTCAATGATCTGGATGAGGGGATTGAGTACACCCTCAGTAAGTTTGCAGATGACACGAAGCTGGCAGGAGTGTTGATCTGCTTGAGGGTAGGAAGGCTCTACAGAGGGATCTGGACAGGCTGGATTGATGGGCTGAGGCCAATTGTATGAGGTTCAACAAGGCTAAGTGCCAGGTCCTGCACTTGGGTCATAACAATCCCATGCAACGGGATCCCCTACAGGCTTGGGGAAGAGTGGCTGGAAAACTGCCTGGTGGAAAATGACCTGGGGTATTGGTCGACAGCCGGCTAAGTATGAGCCAGCAGTGTGCCCAGGTGGCCAAGAAGGCCAATAGATCCTGGTTTGTGTCAGATATAGTGTGGCCAGCAGGACTAGGGAAGTGATCGTCCCCCTGTACTCCGCACTGGTGAGGCCGCACCTCGAATACGGTGTTCAGTTTTGGGCCCCTCACTACAAGAAAGACATTGAGGGGATGGAGCGCGTCCAAAGAAGGGCAACAAAGCTGGTGAAGGGTCTAGAGCACAAGCCTTGTGAGGAGCTGCTGAGGGAACTGGGGTTGTTTAGCCTGGAGAAAAGGAGGCTCAGGGGAGACCTTATCACTCTCTACAACTACCTGAAAGGAGGTTGGAGCGAGGTGGGTGTCGGTCTCTTCTCCAAGTAACAAGCGATAGGACAAGAGGAAACGGCCTCAAGTTGTGCCAGGGGAGGTTTAGATTGGATATTAGGAAAAATTTCTTCACTGAAAGGGTTGTCAAGCATTGGAACAGGCTGCCAGGGAAGTGGTTGCGTCACCATCCCTGGAGGTATTTAAAAGATGTGTACATGTGGCACTTAGGGACATGGTTTAGTGGTGGACTTGGCAGTGTTAGGTTAATGGTTGGACTTGATGATCTTAAGGGTCTTTTCCAACCTAAATGATTCTATGATTTCTATGATTCTATCTCCAGCTGCAGCGTGTCGGGTACCTCAGGTAACCCAGAACTATTGAACCCCAAACCAAACTGATGTCTGTGGCGTGTCCAGCAATAGAAAATGTGAAATGGAAAGCACTGGCTTTTTATGCACAGCTTTGCCACTTGCAACAGTCCAATAGAAATTAAAGAGGGTGAGCTGGGAATGCTGCCTGGTGTAAGGACAATGTATTTGAGGGAAAGGTGAGCAGGTAAGTGGAAAGGAGAGAGATGTCCCCAATATGCTGTCAGGATTTGGCAGAGATAGACCAAATTTTTTCTTTCTCTCACTGGCCCTAACATATTTTAGCTATTTTGAAGCACGACCATTAGCCCTTTTCCACTACAGCAAAGGGTATTGGGAGAGGAAGGATCAGACTAGGATCACATACCAATCATGCACCACATTCAGCGTCACTCAAACTTCTGAAGTCAGGCAATGAGTTAAGATACACACTAAAAACATCTTAGCTCTGCTCTCTTTGAGCAATTGTAGTTTAATTCACATAAATATGTTTTGCCTGTGAAGATCATAGATTTTGTTCTAGAATTGAGGCTCCGACACTGATTCCATCTCATTGCCAAATCTAAGCATATGTTTACATGAGACATATTAAACCAAAGCATCCCACACAGCTGTGCACTCAAACTTTTAGTCTGGTACCCAGAAGTAACCCTACCTCTGCTAAATTTTACAACCATTTATTTAATTCTCAGCCACATAACTCTTACACAAAGCTATACTTTCACAGGCCTACTATGGACTCTCACAACCCCCTCTTCACTGTACATTAGCAGCTCTAACAAGACCACGGGAGTCCACCACTGACACATGGTATAAAATTTGACTTTGCCATTCTGGATTCCTTAGGGAATCTCTCCTCTCTTCTTTTGACCATATAAATGGGGTAGATCATCTCATGCCCCAATAATAGCGCTCTCAAGCTGCTCCAGCTAAGCTCCAAACCCCTCAATTCAGCATCACCTAACACCGGGGACACAGCTGGATACCAGCAGACAATTCCAAGTGACTATTGCCAGTTCCAAGAGGCAGAGCTAAGGTTGCATTAGCACGTACCTTGACTCCTCACTCTGGTTTTCAGAGATCAGAGTGTTATTGAACTGCACGTCCTGAAAGCATGAGACATTACAGAGCAATTTTGACAATGTGTTAACACATTTTTCTGCAGTGAAACCAGCAGGATTATTGAGCTAATGACCACGCTTTTTAAATCACAAGCTCACCCACTTCCCCCTCACCCTTCCACATGCAATCCTCTCTTCCCTCGTGTGACCATCCCATTCAGAAAAATTAAGACAGTTTATCTCTCATGAGTCTTTAATGCACTGCTGGCCCTGTTTTTCTGGTTTAAGAGCTTATGCATGGTGGTCTTGTTTGCTGTAAACTTAGTCATAAGCCTAACAAGCTTGTATTTTACCTATGCAAACTATTCTGTAGAGTACAAAATATGTACATTTTTTCCGTAAAGAGAAATATGATTGCATTTGAAACTGATGTGGAATATTGGAAAATAACATCCTGCAAAGACTGTAGCCACTTTCAGTTTTGACCTGCAACTGTGCTTCTAAGTGTTGCAAAACAGACAAAGTAAAACCTGAACAGACATAGAGAAATGAGAGAAGTTTTAATGGATATCTTTATTATTCCGTTTGTGAAACTGTAATGTGCTTGTGCTCAAGATTTGTAAAAGAGTGTCTAATTTTTGCAAGAAACACCTAGTACTGTGCTCTTGTCTTTATTGGAAAAATGAAAGCCCCTAAAAGTTGCATTTTCACAGTCAGTAAACAAAGAACAAGACTGTACAGAAAAGACATAAGAAGTTCAAGTATTACAATGATATGGAGGGTAGGACAGGTATGACTATGCAGATAACAAACAAGGAAAATACATGTAAAGAAAAGGAACACGTTTAAATTAAAAATTAACATTTTACTTCAAGCACCAACAGAAAGATAACCCATAAGGGAAGAAAATCTTCCTTTCCTAGCACACCTAAGTATCAGAGAAGGTATGCAACTCCAGTAGATGTGAACACAAGCTTAGGACTAGAGGAACATTGCCTTGGAAAAGAACCCTTCTTTTCTCCTTTTAACAATAGTATGAAGTTATTTTACAGGTGTATCTGTACAAGGTGCTTGGATATGTTTTATTACTAAACTACATTGACCTATATGAGGTAAATAAATCTATCTACTGCTGATACAAAGCTATCTTATCCTGTATGAGGCAACAAATATATACTGACTGTTTCAAATCTAAGGTGGTGTTTTGACTTCTGCCCATAGTGAGCTCCAGTTCATATTTTACTTCTGAGCCTTCTCATCTCTGATGTCTTCCATTCATCTCCAGTTCTGTCAGGCCTTGAGAGATGATCACCAGCAACTGGAACTGTAGTGACGTTAGGTAAGGCTGAACACAGCATGTGACGATCTTGCCTGCTCCATTTCGCACAGGTTTAATTGCACAAATATGAAAGCCCGGGACTTCCTTATTACATTTGTCCCATTTTTCTTGGTAATAAATCAAATTAAGGTGTCATTTTATTATATATTAACTATCTTGGCGTGTACCTTTTACCGTGGTTGCTACAGGTCCTAAACAAATGAAGGAATGCATCATTACATCTATGCAGGAGGTGGCAGAACACACAAGATGACATTTACAGGATACATTGATAAAGAAGAAACAGGAGAAACCAAATGCAAGTGGAAATTTGGCGCAGGGACTTTCTACAAAGGGACACCAGAGTCAAGATGCTGAGAACATATAGACAAGTAATGACTCCACTGGAAGGACTGATTAGACTGGGCATTAGATCTGAAACCAGACAGCACCAGCTCAGCTGTTCAGGACAGACAACTGCTGGCTCAACTGCTCAAAGAGCTGCATGCCCTTCATTGCATAGGTTTTTCACTTGAGATTTCACAGTCATAGGAGATTTAGCCATAATGTTAAAATTACACACAGAGGCAATTCCTCTATGCTAGTACAAATGTATCTTCTTTAAAATTAGATTGTTTTGTGAATCATATTAACCTATCAAATCTGAAACCTGTGTACTGCGCTGACCTTCATACATTCAATGGTCTCCAGGTTTAGACATTTCATGGACAGTTAATGTAACAAGAATGTAAGTCTAAATATATAGGGATAAGATGAAAACTACACTTTCCAATGTAATTCTTCATTCTCTGACTTTCAATACAGAATAGAACAGAACAGAACAGAATAGAATAGAATAGAATAGAAAAGAAATAGAATAGTTCAGCTGGAAGGGACCTACAACGATCACCTAGTCCAACTGCCTGACCACTTCAGGGCTGACCAAAAGTTAAAGCAAATTATTAAGGGCATTGTCTAAATGCCTCTTAAACACTGATAGGCTTGGGGCATCGACCACCTCTCTAGGAAGCCTCTTCCAGTGTTTCACCACCCTCTCAGTGGTGAAACACTGCAATGTTCTTTTGCATGAAATGTGATTCATTTGTGGCTTTCTGTGGCTCCACCCAGTGTATGCTGTTAAAAGATAGGCATATGTAATTTCCAGCAACACCTAATGACCATCACCTCTTCAAAGAGCCACTATATCTGAGTTATGGCACTCAGAAAGCTTTTAATTTTTTTTTAGTATAGGGCCATCAGGAAATAATGTTCAGTATTATAAACTTTGCGAGGGAACATGTTAAATGCTTCAGAGGAAAAGTTAAAAAGACGAGCTAGTTTCAAAGTGTTTACAGTTCAATTTTCCACATGGCAAAGCAAGTTTGCCAAATGTGAAGGAGGTGTACAGGGAAGTACATGAAATAAAACCCAGTGGGTTTCCTTTCCTATCACATCTGAACACTGTGATGGTAGGATAAATATTTGGCAGATGAAGAAACACAGGTCTGTTTCTCTAAAAAAAACAACCAACCAAACAAAAAAAACCCCAACAACAAAGCAAGCAAACCACTGAGTGAATTGTTCTTGAGCACTTTGCCTCCTACCCAAATTTAATTCACGTTTCTTTACACACAGAAACAGTTATACATACAGGAAGCAACATACAACAGAAACAGAACCGATGAAGAGGTGGACAACAAACATTAGCAAATTGTGGAGACTGACCTAAATATTTGAATGTTCAGCAAGATGTAGGAAGAGTAGATAAGTCAGCCATTATTTGTATGGGTTTGGAAAGAATTCTGCCTGTGGCCAAGGTACTCCCATAATTTCTTGTTAGAGGAGCTCTGCACTTTACAGTAACCTTTTAGTAAGTTACAGTGGGTAACTTACTTAATGGTTGGCATCATTCAGGCCAGCACCCTCCAAGTGCCAAGGAAAAGAAGTCAAGGAGGACTGGTGCCAGTAAGATGTTGCTGCTACCCCTCTTCTCCTCCCCACTAGCTCCTGTTCAGGCCCATGCAGCAGAAGGTTCTCTTATACTGCAATCCTGACCTGGGTAAGTCAGGCTGGCAAACCACGTTCCTATGTGCTTTATTATCCCAGTGCATTCCTATGTGCTCTATTATCCCAGCTTTGACTACTGTTGTCTCCCTTCCTCGCAGAGGCTTCTCTGAGGGGGCAGCAGGCGTGTGCATCAGAGGTCCTCCTGTCCCCGTTTTCCAGACCTAACAGAAGGAAGGAAGAAAGAAGCAGATCCTGTGGGTCATTAACAATGCATTCTCCACTCTTATATCCCTGATGCTTATGAGGTTCTCTGGCTTTGCTGTATTGGGAACTGATCTGCCACCAGCCTCTCATAATCTCCCACACATTTCGTTGTTGTGATATTCAAGTGTCTGGGCAACCTCCTCTGTGGAAAGTCTTTCCTTAGATTTCTGAGGTCAATGGGGAATGACTGAGACACAGATAACCATTTTAGCAATGGGACTGGCAAGTAAAGGATTGATTTTTAAGATTTAAAGAGGTGAAATAAAAAAAGTTGAAGAGGATAGTAAGGGGGAAAAAAATAAAACAGTGGTCAGCTTGCTGAGTAGGAAGGACTGTTGAATCTTGGGAGTGCTGAAGGTAGTAATGCACAAAAAGGGAGTGGCGAGAAGAGCCTCTGTCCTTAAAAAGGTATGTATGAGACACAGCCAAATGTCGAAGAGGTGGTGCTTGGGAGACTGCCAGAATTACAACATGTAGTAAATATGGATTGGCTAAGGATCTCCAAACTGTTTCACTGGAAGTAGACAGGATTCTCGTGAAGGAGGAGGGACTGTGATCTGCTTCTGATACCAGAAGAGTTGAGGAAAGCACGACACCACCAAAGGAAAGGCTGCGGGGAACACAAGGCAAGCCAGGAATTGCAGATGATTTAAGCCTCAAACATCACAGATGTGGAAAGAGAGATACCAGCCCTGGCAACATAAGAGAAGCAGGTCTGGTTGCAATATGGCCTGTAACATTGAACCCCAGCACCACGAAACGGGGGGTGGAAACCCGCTTGCATGTAAACGTCCAGGTGCTTTTCCCACTCATGGAAATGTCACGACAGGGGCACACCTAAGCTCTGGGCTCAGAGAAAACATTTCAGGACCCACGTTACTGTATCAGATGCCTATCGCTTTATCAGGTGTCATTGCTCAACTGCCATCATGGACGCAGGGAAGTTCATCCGCCCTCAGGTACGTGACCCAGCTTCGCGCTGAGACCGAACCGCCGGCGCCAAGGCTGCCCGCTCGCTCCGGCGCAACCAGCAGGTGCCATTTTGTGGCACAAGAGGCCCGAACACCTCGCGCAGCCTTCGCAGAGGCGCCCCCGGCGCTGCCGAGCCTCCCGGCGCACAGGCCAGCCGCCCGAGGGGGCTGCGAGCGGGGAACGGCGGCGGTGGCCGCCATGCCCGCGCCCGCCCTCGACCCGCAGACACCCGACGAGATCACCCGCGCCTCGCTCCCCACGGGCCGCGTCCCGCCTCCCCACGGCCCCGCGCCGGGACTACATTTCCCAGCAGCCCCGGGCGGGGGAACGGCGCCGTGGCCGCCGCGGGGGCTGCTGGGAGAGCCGTTAGGGAGGTGCGCCCCAACGGCCGCCCGTCAGGGGGAGCGGGGCGGGAGGAGCGACGTGTTCTGCCTGAGCTTGGGAGGACGGGGTTTACGTTAAGCGGTGGCAGTCGGCACCTGCAGCTCCCAGTAAAACTGGGCTGGCTGGCAGATACCGTAAATGCTCATTGCGTAAGGGATTACATGTGGGTTGAGAGGGGCGGGTGCGTGACAGCAGGACGCGACAGTGGTTCAGCCCCGTTCCTCTGCCGCCTGGTTTTCCGGAGCATCAACGGCTTGGTGCACCATAGGAAGGAAGGGGATTTTTTTTTTGTTTGGTAGGTGCAAACCTAAAGGGGAAAGCCCAACAGCCTAAAAAAAGCAAGATCGCTTACTCAGTCCCCATTCCTACTGGGACCAGTAACGGTAGCGCCAGTCAGTACAGAGGGGGTTTTCAGCTGGCTCCCAGGTGGTTATATGGGGGAAGAAGCTCCTCCTTTTTGAGGGCTGTGGTACTTCAGAGATCGATTTTAAAAATCATTTATTAAATTTACGATCTCTATAATCACTTCACAGACATCCTGGACAGGAACGGCTGTTAGAGGACTGCCGTGCCTATGGGCTGTGACTGCGTTTATGGGTGTTTTCTCCAAATACAAAGTTCAGGCCCTGGGAGGCAGGCAGTATGGCTGTGCACCA
Organism: Gymnogyps californianus; assembly: GCF_018139145.2. Classification (NCBI taxonomy): domain Eukaryota; kingdom Metazoa; phylum Chordata; class Aves; order Accipitriformes; family Cathartidae; genus Gymnogyps; species Gymnogyps californianus. The sequence goes on from NC_059472.1 coordinate 42,162,154, forward strand.
CTACACAGGGACTTGCCCGCTTCTTACGTGACCTGAGATTAGCACATACATCACACATCTTTTTGTTTCTCATGGCTTTTTGGTCTTTTCTAGGAAAGACCAGGAACGTGAGGTTGGTAGCTGGGCCATCTCTTTGGCAATACCTTTCTGACCACTGTTTTCTGACCTAATGTTAGGCCAAACACGAAAAGGCAGTCTATCAAATCACTGTAAACAAGCGAAACAAAACCATACCCGCAAGTATTTGGGAGTGCAAATAAACAAATGAGGACAACATGAAAATAAGAACTGAATCGTCAAAGCTGAGGTTTGGTTTCGGTTGCTTCTAACTGAAAGCCTTTGGGACAACACTGCGCAAGCTGGCCTGTGGATTTGCTTTGCTCAGAAAGTTAGTAGATCACTGTTTTTCTTCAAGAAGTTTGTGGGGCCTGTCAATTTAGAAAAAAAAAAAAGGATGGAGGTCTCTGTTGAACATGATGGGAAGCTTTTTCCCACCTTCCTTGCTCATCTTCCCGTCTTAATATATTTTTCCATCTCGGTTTGCAGATGCCTAGAAATTTTCCAATTGGGCTACATGTGTCTATATGGCAAATTTAAGCCCGGTGAGGTTTACTTTTTTAGTTACCTTTGTCATTATGTTATACGTGATCCACTGATGACACAATCCATGGATCATAGTTTAAAACGCAACAGATGATAGATAGGCTAATCCACATTGTTTTCCAATTCAGTGGTACCTTCAATAATCACTTCCCCTGATTGCACAGTATAAATAATATGTGCCTATAATGCTTAGGAGGGCAGGTAAGTAAGTCAGCTAAAACCCCGAGACTTTAACTGTACATGGGTGACATACTAATATGGACAAACTGAAAACATGCACTTTACATACAAAAGGTCTTTTTGGGCGAAATTAACAAACCTTGACAGGCTTGAGAAGTGGGCCCGTCTGAACCTCATGAAGTTCAACAAGGCCAAGGGCAAGGTCCTGCACATGAGTCGGGGCAATCCCAAGCACAAATACAGGCTGGGCGATGAGTGGATTGAGAGCAGCCCTGCAGAGAAGGACTCGGGGGTGTTGGTTGATGAGAAGCTCAACACGACCCGGCAATGTGCATCTGCAGCCCAGAAAGCCAACCGTATCCCGGGCTGCATCAAAAGAAGCGTGACCAGCAGGTTGAGGGAGACAATTCTCCCCCTCTACTCCGCTCTTGTGAGACCCCACCTGGAGTACTGCGTTCAGCTCTGGGGCCCCCAACATAAGAAGGACATGGACCTGTTGGACGAAGTCCGGAGGAGGGCCACAAAGATGATCAGAGGGCTGGAGCACCTCTCCTATGAAGACAGGCTGAGAGAGGTGGGGTTGTTCAGCCTGGAGAAGAGAAGGCTCCAGGGAAGACCTTATAGCAGCCTTCCCATACCTAAGGCGGGCCTACAAGAAAGCTGGAGAGGGACTTTTTACAAGGGCGTGCAGTGATAGGACAAGGGGTAATGGCTTTAAACTGAAAGAGGGCAGATTTAGATGAGACGTAAGGAAGAAGTTCTTTACTGTGAGGGTGGTGAGGCACTGGCACAGGTTGTCCAGAGAGGTTGTGGATGCCCCATCCCTGGAAGTGTCCAAGGCCAGGTTGGATGGGGCTTTGAACAACCTGATCTAGTGGAAGGTGTCCCTGCCCATGGCAGGGGGGTTGGAACCAGATGATCTTTAAGGTCCCTTCCAACCCAAACTACTCTATGATTCTATGATTATCCAGAGCTCAAAAGGCAGAAAAGCAACATTTCTATAGTTATTAAGAAGCTGCTGTAATGTGCGAGTGCGTCAACTGCATTTGCTCCATTTATCCATTGGGACCATTAAACACAAAACTATTTTGTGTGGCTTCAGAAGTCCCTGAACTGAATGTGTCTGTACGCTCTGGGGAAATAGCACTTGTATGCTTTCCCTGTTCTTACACCGTTTTCCTAAGTACGTGCTGCTGGTTACCTGAGAAGTAAAGTACTATGTTAAATAGATGTTTTGTCTAACACAGTACGGCTGTTCTTCTGTAAAGAACTGCTTTACAGCCAGTAATGTATAGGTACATGAATCAGTCGTGTCGGATCAGCTATGTAATTTAGCTTTCTGAAATGAAATGCTTCTTTCTTTAAGCTGCTGCTCTGAACAATAAGAACATTCTCCACAATCACCTTATAAAGTGTCCAGTACTCATACATAACTTAGCTGACTGCTGAATCTCTGAAAAGGGGCTTCTAGTAGGCAATTACTAGAAACACTGGTTAATAAGTACACTTTTATGGGTATGTATTTGTTTTATAAACAACCTTCATAAAAGGGTTACAATTTGCAGCAGGCAAATCAGTCTGATTTCCAGGACTAAGGGTGCTGAGGGTAAGGGCAATTTCTTTTCTTCCATTTGTAACTTGAGGATGACGTTCACTTGTTATCACCTACTTCTTTATTGTGAGAAACTGAATAATCATTCACTTCATCCATGCCATTAGAGTGTTTATAGTCCTCTATCACACCCCTCCCCTCTCAACCCTGAAGCTGTTGAAATGTCTCTTAAGCGAAAGCTAGTGCATACTGTGACCAGCCTTATCACTCTTCTGCATACTTTTCAAGTTCTGCTAGATCCTTTCTGAGATGGGGGACAGATGCAGGGGAATTAGTCTTCACTCAGCGTTGAAGATGTGGGTGCACTATGGATTTAAGTCGTGGTGTGATTATTGCTTTCTATTTTCTTATCCATTTCTTCCCTGAAAAACTATTACTTCACTTCACATGTTACTCTGACATTCTTCCCAATGCTCCCAGATCCCTTTCCCTAATTCAGAGACAATCATTTTGGGTTTAAAAAGCAAGCAATTGTCAGCCTGACAGATTTTGAAACAAAGTCCAGTCTAAAACCAGGTTCAGTGGTCAAGTTTTGTCCAAGCGTAATTTTCAGGGAACGGGAAGGAGGCAGAGGAAAATAACGTTAGTGGAACTATCCTTCAACTATGGGAAGTTAAATGGGCAACAGTGAAGCTTTTTAAAAATGGTTTTGTTTGGCTTTGAGCTATGGAATTAACACATTATAGATTTCAAGTCTAGTACAGAAAAATATTTCAGAAATTAAATGAGCAATAGGAAATACAGACATTTCAGAAAATATAAGGAACATACTTCATCTTCAGAGAGATGAGAAATGCCACAGTGAGTGCTAACATCATATCCTGCATTCAAAAGTAACCAAAAGAAAAGGGGAAAAAAAATCTGCCTTTGTAATATGGAGCTGATTTCATAGGATTCTCTGTGGGTGAGGCTTCACACTTAGCTAGGTGATGTCTGAAAAAAAACCAAACATCACAAAAGTCAAAATCTCCTGTGGCTATTCTAAGTCAGCTGTGGAAAAAAGCTTTAATTGAGCGCTGTTTTTATAGGTTTTCTAGTATAAAATACAATGGAAGATAAAGGGCCACAAAAGCAGCAATAAGCTTTTTCCTTAGGGTTAGCTGAGAGTAAAGATCTCCTGGACAGGTTTCCTCTCTTCACAAACTTCGTTGAGATTTTTTTATCATACCACTTTATGTTGCTGTGGTACCACGTGCATCAGCCCTTTGTCACCTAACAACATGATGCTCAGTGCATCAAAAGCCGGGTATAGCCATTAAAATCAGAGCTGAAGTGTGACAACAGTGACTTTTTAAAATATGAATCTTATATGTAATACACAAAGATACAACAGTTTATTGGAGGAAAAATGTGTTAACAAATGCAGTGGATGCATTTCAAACAAATGTAGGCAAACTGATGTAACAAAACATCAAAGTGTAAATATAGTAATTAATATACACCAAAATGTAGTACAGCTTACAAAAGGGTTAGGAAATGCATCTAAAAGAGCTGGACAGGATTTTTTACCCCTGCTTTTATATTTGAAATGTCTTTTTCCTTATACTCTCTTAACTTTCTAACCCACAGAGCACTACACAGGCCAATAGCCTCGTTAGTACTCAAGACCTCAAAGTCCTGAATACAAATCATCTCCCTGAATTTCACATCATGAAAACAGCAGCTTGCACTGCATGTAGTATCGTGTGTACCATGCAGCATAAGCGTGTACTACTGACGCACATCCAGAACCACCTCGTAGAAATCAGGCCTGTACACCCTTATCTTCTTTTGGGGAGCTGTTCAACTTAAACAAACTATTAAGTGGACCATAGAAATCCAAATCTATAGATGTGGGAGAGTGACATTTAAGTTTGAACCAAACCTGGCAAAGCAAAGGTGATTTAATCTCTGGTTCCTCAGATACCAGCTGGATCACTCAGAAAGTAGCAGGTCTGGGGCTCTTCTGAAGGAACCAGGGGAACACAGTGAAACCTTCTCCAAGCCAGTACATTCCTGTAAATACTTCATGATCAATGTTCATGAATTAACATGTTCTTTGATAAAATGGTTTCACCAAAATTTTTATGTGTGGATTTTCTGTGCAGCTGAAGACGGTAATAATTTAGAAATGATAGAGAAAAAGGCAAGTTAAAATCCAAAAGCACCAATGCTGGGATTCTGCAAATAGCAGAGACTCAAGGGTTAATGTCATTGCAGCTGGTAACTAAGTATAATATCATGGACATAAAAGTTAATATAAAAATATCAGCAGTTTTTCCCTTTGTAACATTTTTCTTCAATTTACAGACCAACTATTAATGCAGAGAAATGTAGCAGTGTTACTCCTCTCACAGCCATTTGCAGCATTATCTCAACTTCTGAGAAACACACAACAAGCCAAAATCGACCATCACAAGATGCGCAAGTATGTTCTGGCTTTCACAAAGTTTCATTGAGGGACAGAGGGTACTTTTCTTCTTGTTGAGAGGCACTTACTTCAGAATAGCCAAAAAACCTGATGCTTAATAATCACATCAGCTGATATCCTAGAAAGCACAGTGCAGAGCTGGAAACTCCTATCTCCTTGAGGCCTATAAAGCACAAAGTAATGAAAGGACTGGGGAGCAAAGGACAATTTTCCTTTTTTTATGGTAGCTTACAGTGATACAAGTATGGAATGAGGCTGAACACTCAGAGAATTAGTGGCCACATGTTACAGAGTGCATTAGAGTACACTAAAAGTACTGCACCTCACTGCCTCCAGGCTATTTACCATCTAAAACAAGACAAAAAGCAACAGAATTTGAAAAGAAGGAAAAGCAGAGAAATTAAAATGAGGTCTGGCACAGAATCATTATTTCTTTGTTTTCTTCTCCCCCTATCATTTATCTCCACATGCAGCCCCTACCTACCTGCAGGGCTGCCCCAATCTCCCATCAGGGCACAGATCTGCAAGCCCAGATGAGGTATTCATCATGGCCTCACCTGGAGTCTTCCCTCCAGTGCATGGAGGTTTAAATTAGTTCTTTGGATTTTTATACCCTGCTGTTTCCATCCCATGTTCTCCTCCAATCCCTGCTTATTCCTGTATTAGAACCGACTCTCCCACCCACTGCTTTCATATACACTCAATTAACTGAAACCTTGCTAACTTGCCTTTCTGTTAGCTGGCTATCAGCCTTGCTGCCTCACTTCCCAAACATCACTACAGACCTCGGATCTCTTTTGCTAGTTTTGCTTCCCTGCTGTGTCTCTAATTTTTCCATGTCAGAAACCTTGCACTACTCTTTATTAGGAAGACATTTTTCCAAGTCCCAAATGGTAGGAAGCTACCTCACTCCATTTACTATTCAGTGAGGATTATGTTGTTATGAATTACCTTTTTTTCTTCCAGCTTCTCCCTTTAAATCCATCCTGACAGCCTGTACACATCTGTATTGTAAATGATGTTTTAGCCCAAACTCCCCAAGTAACCACTCACAAATATATTTTTTTCATGGGGAAAGGAGATAAATCTCTTGTGGGCCACTTCCTCCTGCAGTACAGGCAGGTTCTCTTAAAAGTAAAGATACTATGAGGAATATATACCACGGGCACATAGGGGAGCACACAAAAACAGTGAGCAAAGAGCTACACAGCAGCAACCTCTTTGCAGCTGACTGCGGCAGGCTACTGATTATCTGTGTTCGTTGTGCATCAAAGTTATAGCTTGTGCATTTGCAAATAAAATCCTAGTGAGGGATTGGAAAACACAACACTGCTAGACAAGGCCCTGGATTTATAACACCACTTGGACACATACTTAATATTTAGGCATATGCTTTAACACTTCTGTATCACACTAGAATTACTTGCACCTTTTTTTCATTCGTCTCGCTGTTCTGAATAAAGTGGGTCAGCTCTGGAGGCAGACAAGAGCTCAGCTAATGCTGCTTGCTTAGCTGAGCGAGCCCTCAGCTGCCACTCCCAGCTAGTTTGTGCCAAAGCATGTTTGGGATCAATAGACTGAACACTTCTGCACCCAGAGGGAATCAGAGCGTGCCAAGTCCATCCCCATTGCAGGGAGTTCAATAAAGTTCAGCACTCTTGGCAAATATGACTTCAAAGAGGTGATGCTGCTGCCATCCAGTTCTGTACTGCTGGGTGAGGGTAGGTATCAGCAAGGCCAGATACCTATGCCATACCCGCTTGTCCAGCACGACCCAAAGCTCTGCAGATCTGATAAAGAAATTATAACCAGGTATTTGACATGTCCTCCTGGGAGGTGGAAAACATGGGTTTAGGTCCTTCAGACCATCATCGTCGTAACCCTACTATAACAGAGGCTGGCGCACATTTCCATGACTGAGGGGCATACACCACTTCTACCGTCAGCAAACACCAGTTACTCGTAAGAGCTGATGTAGTCACCTACATCCACAAGGAATAGCTGGACTTTGGCATTAGAGGACTAAGACAACAGGCATTCCTGTCTGGGTAAAGAACATGATTTCAGACACACCCCTGTCTATAATGCTACCTGTTACCAAGGTTAGAAGCTTCTGCCCATGCCACACTTTCATGTCCCATGGGAGCTCCAATTAAGTTAGTCTTGTTCTGCAGGCTTTCACTCTTCTTCTCACACAGTCCTCTGTGCTGTGTGGGCATATGGTAAATTTGATCACAGAGCTGGCCCAGATGAAAAAGCAAACCCCAAATATTTTCTTGCAGGGTTTTACTCATCAGTTCTGATGAGGTTCACTACACTGCAGAAAAACGCTCAGGGAATGAAAGACAAAGTGTCAGGTCCTGACACCGACCATCATACTCTGAACACAGCTTGACAGGGTGTGAACTCTGGGATCTGAGCAGCCAACGGCTAAGTCATGATGATACTTAGTGCTGGCGTGTTCCTCTTCCGATGAGGATTTGTCCCTTGCTTAATTTGATTTGCAAGGGATAGAGGCATGCTATTCAGTGCGCCAAGCTGCTGGTTATATTTGCTGTGTAGTTAGTAAATACCTTGAACAGATGTTAGTGCAGCACATCTCACCCCCTCACCCTCACTAAACAGGACTTCGCACTCTTCCCAGACGTAGTGAATGGGGCACCAGTGGGTAATAGTTTGTCACTTCTACAATTCCTGTATTTTCAATCTGCTGATAGAGGGAACTAGAATTCAATAAACTCCTGTTAGAGGGTAAATATGACTCAAAGGAAACGCATATGCTAAATGAAAATTCAGAATGCAACTCAGTCTTCTGCGTTCAGGATGCTGATCCCTCCTTTTGAGTGGAATCTCCTTTGCCCCAGCTGGTTTTCTTCTGCTGGAATAAGAAGAAAAAGTCAATTTTGAAGAATTCTGGCTAAGTGGTGTTTGCCCTACTTCCTTCATAGGCAACACGGGAGACACTTGACTTCTATTAGCAAGGCACTAGTTTTCAAACTAAGACCCGCTCCCCCCTGGGCAATTGCAATATGTGACTAAGGACAAATTTGTGCAGGCTGCAATTGCAATGATGTACCTACAATTGCTAAAGCAGCTGACACTGCCACTTACAAGTTTCACTGTAGACGCATAAAATGAATCACAGTATATAGGCACCAGTGGTATCGCCTGTACTTCTTTTCCTACTTCTTGCCAGTTTAAAGAAAGCAGAAAGATCAGACTGTTTACAAGCTTATTACATTATTGCACTTCAACAGCTGGGGTAGGTGGGGGTAATTAATACTTTAATATCAAAATATTTATCACATTTCGAGTGCTCTGACAGTATTAAAAAAAAAATAAAAAATGAGAGAGCTTTTAAGAGAACATGGTTCCAACAGCAAACCAGGCTGTTGTTGGTGGTCTTTATTATTCTAAAGTGAGGATGAGTATCCTAGTCACCATGCAATTGCATTTATTCAGCTTAGACCAACCCTTACTCTCTATTTGCTTTATCCTCATTTCTGGTGACACATCCATAATGAAGATTAAATGGTGGTGAAGTCAGGTCAATGTAATGAAGAATCTACCACAGATTCACATGAAGCATAAATAGCACTTCAGCGTGCTACTGGTTACACTGTTCCATTAGAGGTGCCAATATCTACCCTACAACAAATGCCAAGAGCTTTCTGGAAATTAAGGTAGGCCAAAATACAGTACAGCCCTCAGTAAAAAATGGCTACAGACTAGCAGTACACTAAGGTAGCACAAGTACTACAGACAAGCAAAAGTGAGAGCACTTACAAAGTTCCTCAGACTTGTTCTTATGACTTGAACAACCTTGGGTTCCTTTGAAAATAGCAAGCACGATGTTACACAAAACGCACAAAGAAAGACCACCAGTCCCAGTTCTGCACTCCTGGGATTTTGCCAGCACTCACAAATTGGTCCAAAAATAATGTGTGGCAAGAGGGAGACATCCTCATCTAATACAAATTAGGGTAGTTCCATTTCTGGACTTGAGTCAAGAGTAATGATTCCACTTGGGTCTCCTCTGTCCCCAGACTGTGGAAGACACTAATTTGACAGTCTTAAAAAGGGCTTCTTTACCTTAAGGCTAATTTTAGCCTTTCATCATACAGACTAGTAAACTGAAGATATTTGGTGAGTTTTACTTCAGCAAGTTTTATTCAGTGAGTTTATTACTTGCAAGAAATCTTTGTACAAGCTGGGAAAAGGAGCCAGGTCTCCCACCTTGTAGCCTCCAACTCTGATCATAAGGTCAGTCTCAAATGTTAAATGTTATTCATTTCCAAGTATTACTACAAAGCACATATTTTATTTAAACCTTTTTGAAAAAAAAAAATTTTTTTTTTTTTTACACTTCCTTGTGTTAAGCGAGCCACTGTAAATACAATCCATAAAAGAAAGCAGCAGCCAACCCCAAATTTCATCAGTGTCACTGTTTGGCTATGATTAACCTCCTGAATTTACTGTATTAATACAATAATACATTAACTCCCACTAAAATACTCTAATCCAGCAGTTAATTTCTTTTCTGTGAATAGCTATTGAGGGTGCAGCAGAGTCAAGAGCCTAGACTCTGACCCAAAACTGCATACCTGAAAGAAAAGACCTTTTGACCTCTTTCAACAATACTTTAAATAGAATGTGCAGAGGAAGCAAGAAAAGTATTTATTTAAACAGCACAGCACCTTTCAAACCCCTGCTTTTTGACTATGGGGAGCCATTTGTTCCAAGGCAAGCAAGCAAGTAAAGCAACCTGCTCCCTCACCAGTATGTATCGCCAAGTGTGCTCTCCATCCTTTCTCCTTCAAAGTGTTTGTGCACAGGGAGTTCTCAAAATTTCTTTGGAGATTACTGGATCAAATGCCAGATTTTTAAAGCTGCCTAAAGAAGCTTACATTATGAATTGCTGTTTCATAGTCTTTATTATGCGGTATATTAAATCTAGTGTTTCATAAGCAAATGTTTGCTTAATTCATCAGATGAAAATAACATTCAGAAAGTTGTGTTCTCATACTTCTACAGAAGTATAACAGCAACACAAACATACCAATCCAGAAAGGCGGCATATTAATGATCTCAATGCCAAGAAAATACCTTCAGTCATATTTTTTCTGGTGGTACTAAGCATCCTCTCCTCATATGGACTTCCCTTTAAGTTGTGAATATTCAGTGCCTTACAGCATTGGACTTCTGCTGCCTAAGGATGAGCATAAGGTTAAAAAAAAACCCTCCAAAACAATGCCGCTCTAAGGGACGAAAGTATCTATATCAGTAAATACAGAGCACTTCACTAAATTAGCAAACTCAAGACTCTGTTCTGACTACGGCTAGAACACGTTTTGCAAGCTCAAGTCTCATTCATTCCCTTGCAAGGACACCACCCTGGAAGGGCCATGTTCACCCCCGTGAAACCCTTTCTATGCAGCATGGCCTCACGCGGGGTTTGGCCCCACAGGCCAGGTAATCTCTTCACACCCAGGCGTACCCCCAGGTGCAGGTCTCTTTACATGGAGCAACAACCACCCCAAGTGTAGTGACCTCTTCACACGGGCTTCCCTAAATCCTACATGTTCCAAAGCCCAACAGGTTTCTCCAAACTTCCTCCGAAGCCAAAATCGGTGCCCTCCTCTCCCTCAGTACTGCCCCTCCAGCAGCCACACCCGTTTCCCTGCTCCCCCCGCAGCCCACCTAGGCTAATTCCTGCATCAGCCCTACAACACAGATCTAGACCAGCCGCATGAAATCCACCTTCTCCCAGTCGATCACCTCTCCAACAGAAGTTACTTCTTCCCTCATAAAAATCAAAAGCACATTATAAAGACGGCTTTTTTAAAAAAGGAAACTAAGGGAAAGTGGAGGGGAGCCGCCCCGAGACCCCCAGCCTAACAGGCTGCTCCGTCCTTAGAGCCCTTCGCCCTACGCCCGGCCTCAGCGAGGAGCTAAAGGGGCCGAGCGCCCTCACCGGCCTCCCCCCGGCCCGCACCTCTCCTTCCCGGGGGCGGCCCCGGAGCTCCCTGCCGCCTGCCCGGGCCGGGCACTGGAGGACAGCCCCCACTCCGCCCGCCCAGCCGGAGCTCATCCCGCCGGCCGGCAGCCCCAGGCGCAGCGCGGGCAGCACCTCATCTGCCCCCGGCCCGGCTTCCTGCCGCCGCGGAGCGCGCAGCCCTTCCGCTCCGCCCCCGGGCATCCGGTCAGCCCCGCGCCGGGGCGGGCTGCCGGCATAAAGGCTGGGCCGCCCCGCCTCACCCTGCTGCGCTGCCTGCTTCCCTCGGCCTGCTCTCTGTCTCAGACGCCCCGGAGCTGCGGGCCGCTGCGCTACGCCACACCGGGCAGGCGGAGGTGCCCGCTCTGTCCTTCAAGCCTGGTAGGCGGAGGTACCCACGGCCGCGGGGGTCCCGGTGCTGGGGGCGTTATGGGCTGGGCGTGCGCTGGGGGAACGGGACAGGGTGCGTGGCCGCTCGGCGGAGGGAGCCGTGTTTCCAGCCTCCCGCCGGTGCCGGGCGCCTCCCCTCGCCCCTGCGAGGGCAGGTCCCGCTCTCGGGGCGGGGGGGTGCGGGCAGCGGCCGGAGGGGGTGCCGCGGCGGGTCCCGGGGAGGCGGGCTGGAGAGGGGGCGGGGAGCTGGTCACCGCAGCTGAGAACTGTCTGTGGGTTGTTTTTTTTTTTTATGATGCTAATTGGGTTAGTAGACGAGGTGTGCCAAGTGAGAGTAAGGTAGTGCCGCATCTTCCAGGTGGTGAGGAAGGTATTGCTATACCTCAGTCCTTGCACTGCCTCGGCTACAGGACCACTATGTTTTTGGGGGTGCACAACCCGCCAGGCGCAGTGAGCAAATTCATGCTTGCCAAACTCTGCTCAGGTGATTGCGTGATCAACCTTTAATTCCTTTGGCTAGCAGAGGTGTTTTGTGGTTCGGATGCCAGCCTCAATTCTGTCCTTGTGTTTTCATGAGCACTGACAGTCTGCAAGAGCCACTCGGCCGTGAGCATTAGCACATGTACCAAAATGTCTGTGCTAGCAAAGTTTTCTGCACTTGGAAAGAAATCTGTCTCATAAACCATTGTAAGACCTTTGATACTTCACTACAGTATAAAAGCCCTTCACACTTATATCTGTGTGGATGTAGGTATATTAAAAATTAATACATGGCATCAGAACGGGTCTGATCTTGTGTGCCAAAGGTACCCTTGGTTAATTCACTTGTAAATAGATCCGTGCTCGCTTTAGTTGAGGACCCAAAATCACCCAAGTGTGTTGGCTGATTTAATTGTCCATATGGATATGCTTGGTTACAGTAGCTGGTGTAATTAGCAGTACTAATGCAGTGAGCCAGTGAGAATAGAGGACTCTTGGCCCAGTCAAAGCTGGGTTAGGCGAGAATGTCAGTGGAAATGAAGCACCTCATTGAAGGATGCAGTGTTGGTGTTCTGACAAAGTTTCCTGTGGACTCTATGCCTAAAACAACTCTACTTCTCTAAGAGAAAGTCAGTACTTCTCTGAGATCTAATGTGCCTCTGTCCTATGCAAGCCTAATACATGATTATTTTACTTAATAAATTACTGATAAGTTCTAAATTGGGTTTAGGTCAAATTGTGTATTATACTTGAAGGCAATTGCCTCTCTTGGTTTTCCATAGGGATTAACTGTAACATCCTTATCTACTCCAGAGATACCGATCTCCTTTCATGCAAATGGAGGATGTTATCTTAAGCGCATTAAGTTAGTGTAATCAAGTTAAATTCAGCAACTGCATTTATTTTAAAGATTTGTTGCCTCCATTTTAGACCCAGCAAAGAACTTGCGTTGCCAAAAAGTTGCTGTTTTTTTGATGTACATCAAATTTAATAACACTTTTCCTGTATAACTCTGGTTTTGCTTTTATCTGTAGTAGCTCTATAGCTATGAGAGCTTACTACAGGAGATGTCAATATTGGCTCTAGAAAAATGTTCCTGTGCTGTTTGATATTTCTTCCATTGCTTACTGGTGTTACTGCCTTTCATCTGTGCCAGAACCTCTGCACACATTTTTGTCCCATTTTAAAGGGAATGAAGAACAGAAAACATTCACCCTATGACTCTTCTTCGGAAAGAAGAACTTGTTTCCCTACCTGCTGTGTTTTTGACGGATGTTTTTCTGTTATTGGAATAGTTTTAAGATGTCCTAATGTTTCTGCCAGAAAATTTTCTGAAATAACTTGCTCTGTTCTAGCAGTGGCCTGCCCTTTTTCAGGACTGGCCTTGTTTCCCACGTACAAAACCTGAGACTCGTGATAGCACATGTATGTCCACATGCTAAATTTCATGAACTTTGCTCAGAGTAGCAGAGATCTAAGTAACTTATCTCTTGGCATTTGTCAAACATGATTACCTATACATATAGATAGCAATGTTAACTAAGAGATGTGATCAAACTGGGCATGTAGTGCTAAAGGTTGAAGTGTAAGCGCCAGTGTGCTCTACCTTTAGCTGAGAAGGAAGATATTAATCCTTCATACTGTAGTTAGTCAAAGATTAAAACCTGCTTTGACCAAGGGTGCATTTCTTGCATAGCATTTGTATACTGGGAAATAAATAGCATTCTTTCAAGGACTTAAATGCCTGCTTGGTGTCAGCATTACTGTGATGAGTACAGACTGTGAAGTTAAACACATACTTGAGATGGTATGATTCAAGCCCATGACACTTGCTCGATGCAGGGAGGTGAAGAAAGTCAACAGTTTTGCAATGCATTCCTAAACAAAACACTCCGTTCAATTGCAAAAGCAGGCTCTCCTCAATAATGGTAGTACTGATAGTTGAAAAGCTAGTAGTGACAGCCAATAATTTACCTGGTGTGTTTTGGAGATTTATAAGCATATTGTATTCTGAAGCTCCCTATGCCGGCAGTTTTCCAGCAGGGTTGAGACTGTGACTTGGTCTGCATATGATTTCTTGGTGACAAGGAGTGCCTACAAAGCAAAAGCAAAGAAGTCGTGGTCCTAAAAGGAGACTTTTTCCTGACCTCAGTACTAGCTTGTGAGCACTAAAGTTGTTTGATCAAGCCATAAGTTTTGATTCGTAATTGCCATGCATACCTGCTTAAGATGCTCAAGGCGCAACTATCACTTTTTTGATTCTAGTTTTTGAGTCCACATTCTGTCAGAGCAAAGATGGAAACCCATGACGTGAGGGGTGGGGAATTTCTAAAGCAGATGCAGGCAGGTGTTTCCTGCCTCTGCCAAATGGTAAATCAATGGTGTGCTGCGTTCTGGAGGAGAGTAGGAGCAACCTGGAGATGATACAGAATAAGGACAAATGGGTCAGATGTGCAGATGTAAGCCTATATATTTTTTTGAAACAGCACTCAGAAGCACGCTAGAGAAAATATTTAGAATGGATCTGAAAATGCTTTTCAATTTTGAAATACTGATGTTTGCATTTTCTCTTTTTATGGTTTATCTGGTAAACATTTTCTTTTATCAGGTATCTGAAGAAATAGCCTCAAGATGAACTTCTTCCTGGAAACATTGAAAGTCATTGGACTTTTTGTTTATTACTTGCTGGAGTCGCTAGTGTTCTTGGTCGTGCCTAGACGGAAGAAGAATGTTAGCGGTGAAATAGTATTAATAACAGGAGCAGGAAATGGCATTGGAAGACTCTTATCTTTAAAGTTTGCCAGCCTTGGAGCCACAGTGGTTCTCTGGGACATTAATCAAGAGGGGCTCAAGGAGACAAGTAGACTGGCCAGAGAAAATGGAGCAGTGAGAGTACACTCTTACATCTGTGACTGTAGCAAAAGGCAGGACATCTACCGAGTAGCTGATCAGGTAAAGTATCTTATTTGTGGCTTTGACACTATTCTAAGATGAGTGCATGCATGTGTGTATGATGTATGATAAGTTTTAGTGACTTCAAAGCAAGAGATTAAAGTTAATTCATTCAGAATGTGTTGTGCATGCTACCTGTTTCAATAATACTGTTTTTTAGTTGAGTTGTGTACCTCTGTTCCTTTAAAAATAAAAAGAGCTGATTCTCTTTTTCAGTAGCTAATTTCAACTGGATAGCTTCTAATTCATTCAATTACTGCACAAGCACTTACTGGTGAAGTGCAGAAAATCAATTTATTGAAGCTAAAGCAGTATTTCAAGTTCTGGCAGCCTTTTACCAAAAGTAAACACTAAAGACCATACATTGTAAAAAGGATTAACTGCTTGGGCAACTTTCAAATAATTCCATGGCTGTGAATAGATTTTTGCAGACTTGCTTTATCAAAATTAATAAATGTATCTTGAGGTCTTAAATATTTCTTACTTTCCTTTCTGAAGAGCTTTGTAAATATAGCATGTGGTTAGATATTTTGGGCAGACTAGTGGAATTGCCAAAAGCTAAAATTGCTTAACAGTTTCCATTATAACAACCTGTTCTCATTTGCTTAAAATGTTGCTAAACTTAACTGTTGGACTAGAAAGTTTCCACAGTGAGCACTTGCCTGAGGATGAATTCTTAAAAAAAAAAAGTTCAGCTGTCTTCAGGAACATCTGTTGGCTGAAATAATGTTCCTCTTTTGGTGCTGTTTAAGAAGCTCTAGCCTTCTGCATTTTTCTATCTGTGCAAAAATGACTGGAACAAACTTTCTGATAAGTGAGGCTTGTGCATGACTTGCAGCTTCTTAGAGACTAGTACTACTGGTTTTGTATTCTGGTAATGCTGATCACCCTTGGTCCATCTTGCAGCTGCGTTACGCCAGCTAAGCTGCATATCTGCCATCCCCGCAGAGCAGTTGCACGTGTCTTGCCACAGGCCTGTAACTGTGCTTCCCACTGAACTGGGAGGAGTGGAGGAGGAGGGAGTATTGTAGTGTGAAGGACACTGGAATGAAGAAGATGGAAACTAACCTTCAGTTTTGAGGACTCAAGGGCTAGCACTTCAGTCCCATGAAGAAAAGCAGTAGCAGAGCCTTTCTGGCCAAATATAAGAAGGAGAAGAGGGTGTAGATATGTGTGTGACACAGGTTAGGGATGATAAAAACAGGTAGACAGGAGTGAAGAAGTGGTAAGAGGGTCTCAGTGCATGATTCCTCGCTTATAACCTTCTGTTAGCAGTTCAGTAACAGCTGATCCACTAATAGAAGTGCTAAGTACTCCTGCTGATCCACATAGAAGAAAATACCCTACTACTATTATTTCAGAAGCATCATGTCCTGCTGACAACTGATGTAGAACCATACTGACAACTTTCCCGTCTTATTAATGACAAAAAGACTTCAGTGTTAGTTAGTGCTTGGTGCCACTGTTTACTTAATGCGGTGTAGTAGACTTTGGCTCATAGTGTTCAGCGTCAGCCTTTGCAAGATGAGGCAGCACGGTTCCAGGTTTTGTTTTTTCCTCCCTGGTGAATCAGCTTCATGCAATGACTTGGAGTTTTGCAAGACTGTAGTGAACTAAATTCATGCAGGCAGGGCAGGATATGGTTGAAAACTTTGTGCCCAGTAAAACAATCTCAAAGCCAAAAAGAAATGTATGTGAACCTTAAATACCTGCTTCTGGTACTTCATCAGCCACACAGAGAGACCAGGAAAAAGTCACTTCAGTAGGAAGAAAATCAAAAAGCCCTGCACATGTGGTGTCATTGTTCCTTTCCTGTACCAACAGGATGAAGGACAGCTTTTGGCTATCAAGAGCTATAGCTTAAAATTTATTTCTAATGTCCCTGTTCCAGAAGTACCCAACCCCAAAAGGAATGTGGCCGCCTCTGACCTACCCCTCCCTCCGCTGAGTTCAGCTAAACTTTTAAGAATCTAGGGCTTTGAAAGAGGGAAGTAACTCCATGTTTTTTGATCCTCCTCCTTGTGAGGAAAAAGAAGCCTTTTCCTCATTATCATGTTGCAAAATTGTATCTGGGCTCACATTTACTTCCAGAATCTCTTGCATGGTACTTTTTTGCTTATCCACTGGTTTTTTTTTTTCTTGCTTGTTAGTCAAGATGACAGTTTGCTGCCAATTTTCCACTTTTCTGAGAATCCTCTTTCCTGTGCAGAGGAGCAACAGCAGAAGCATGTTTCCTCATGGTATTTCATGCTGCCTATAAAACATCCAGTGCTTTCTTCTACCTCTTGTAGGCAGTTACAGAGGGTTTTGTGGTTCTTAGAAAGTAGATGCTTTGGGATGCTGTTTGGGGATCATGGGAATTGCTCACTACTAAACTTCAATATAAAAGCATAAATATAAATACAGAAACAAACAGGAAATAGTGTTTATACCTGAAAAAGATATTTAACCAGATCAGCTGTTTGCATAATGCTTGCCTTGCCTAGGCCTAAAACAAACACCTGGAACATATGTTCCTGCACTGCACAAATGGAGAGGCTTAGCTCTGGAAAGCTGACATTATCCCCCGCCCCCCTGAATAGCTAGGGAAAAGGCTTGGTAAAGGTCTTCTGTATTTGGCCTCAAAGCAGAGTGTGTAAGCCTGGGCTGAGTGTCTTGGCTCTATCATGCACAGGGGAGAGCTGAGAGGAAAAGGGAATTAAAACAGCCAATTTGCTGAAGAGAGCTGCCACATCTAGTTAGTAGGGAAGCAGCATGAACAGAGGTGTTGTAAAGCTGGAATTATTTGTCTGGGTTGCGAGAAGGCACTTGAATCTGTTTTGAATTCCATCCAAAATGTGAATATTTTTTTGGAAGACTGAGTAGAGACAGGTGGTAAAGAAGAGATCGTTCGGGTTTTCGCAACTACTTAGAAATGGGATGATCAAGGTTCTGTTCTTATTTCCCTTCTGCCATCTGACCTGAATGCCCCAATCACCAAGTTATAAACTGTATGTACCACATCCCCCACCTCCGTCTGTCTTTTGTTTGCACAAAAGAAGTATGACCACTTATTCAGGTATTTGTTATTTGCCCCAAAGGGTAGATTTGGGGTACTGGTCCAGGCTTCCAGAATTGCTAGATCATCTGACATGAGGCAGTATTAAAGTATCATTTACTAATGATTACATTTGTCTCTGAATGCATACTGTTTTTAACTTGTGATGAGGGCTACATACTCAGGTTGGTGACTAAAACAACTTGTCTAAAGCTGCCTATGGAGATCATGTGGCACTGCTTCAGAAACATTTAAATTGTTACATGACAACTTTTTGAGAGGAATAGACAGACAAAATGTGTGAGCAATGACTGAGGTGGAGAGGGGCTCTGGCTGATGAATTTATTTATAAAAGCTATTCTGTATAATCCTACCAAGGCTGCCTTCCATTTTTTAAACCCTTACTTAGTTAACAAACATGGACAAGATTGGAACGAGTTTAAGGAAGATGAGGAATTTAAGCTAGAATAAAGGATAGATGGTAAATTATCCTTTAATTCTTTACTGTTATACAGGCTAGCCTACCAGGTCTGCTTGTGCTTTCTTCAGTCACTGCAGGCACCTAGCAAAGGAAATCTCATTAAGAAATGAGGTTCTGTGATCTGCAACTGTATGGCAAGTTGACATAAAACAACATGGTTTCCCAAAGCTACTGATCAGCACATGTTTAGCACTTGATCCAGAAATAACGAATTAAACAACATACAGAATACTCATTTCCTTTTTCCTAGATAGCTCAGATTAATGAACTGTACTTCAAATACTGCATTAAATATTTTCATTCTCCTTTTGAGAGCTGGCACAATATCTTGGTATCAGCTGGCCTATAGTTATTCTTTCAAGTGAGTCTGTTCATGTAAGTTCTCAGTCTGGAGCTAAAAAGAGAACTATAATTCCTCTTACTGAACTAAATGTGTAGATGTTATTATTTAGCCAACTTATTTTCTGGGAACCATCTTATAAGGATTCTGGTACAGTGTTAGAATTGAAGCAAATACACTAGAAACAAGCTTCTGCACCATGAGCCCCAGAAGCTCATAAGGCTTTTGCCTTCTGTGAAGGCATGTGTCCTAAAGGCTTCCTTTATTCAGAACCCTACAGCTTTTGTTTAATTTTCACAACAAACTACTACCCTTCCTACAGTTTTCTCATTTCTTGTGTTGTCCTGAGAGCTAATATCAATGGAGACGTGGTGTTCTTTTAGCCTGTCTTCATGAGAAATAAATTTGTAAAAAAACTTTTTGTTTTTTTAAGATAAGCTCTTAAGTTCCTGACCTGTAAAGTTGCTTGAAGTAGTCAAGATACTTGAATAAATAAAAAGGTTGTAAGGAGGTAATTAATTACAGGTGGTCTTTCTCACTGCCTATGCATATGAGGAATACTTCTTATCAAAAGTGACTGTTTACCCATTCTAATTCCAGTACACTGAGGGCAGAAAATGCCATCTGCTCCCCCAGACAGCTGTAGGGAAGCCCGGTTTAATGTGTGCTGTGGAATGCAAGTAAAGTTACCACTAGGGAAAAACTACTATGTGATAGATGTCCATGTTTAATGATTGCAGTTGGGAGAAGTGGAACATGTGGAAAACAGCATGAAGAATCTTGAAATATCTGAAAATTAAGACACTATTCAGTAGCTGCTGCCCTGTGCAGTGGGAGAGAGGAATCCCTGGGCTGTTGGGATGCAGGTAATTAACGCCACCAACAGGGAATCCACTTTTCCTTCTGCTCATCAGAAGACTCAAGCGTTGTGCAAGCTGACTTCAGCCTTCAAGTCATATGGCAGCACTGCTTCTGTGCTCAAGTTGCTCTGTGGAAAACACAAGAGGATTAGTATAACGCAAGGAACCTCGCAAGTGAAAGTTTAGATATTGCAGCCCTCACATAGATTTGATGTACCTGATTCTGGTGAACTTGCCTGAGGATCTATATACTGTGTCTCACAGCATTGCTCGTTGGTTTTAAGATGGGTTTACTGTAGCAAAATACTTGTTGCATTAGTTAAGCTCTCTGCAATAGAGACGTATCTGGAGCAGCCGCAGCAAGAACCAGAGGTGCTGAAAGCAGAAGCCTGTGTGGAGCTGTTGGGCTCCACACCTCCAAAGAAAGTCCAGTTGTAAGCTCAGCTATAAAAAGGCATCAGGTGAGAAAATGCAAGAACCTGAGGTGTTTGGATCCATAACAAGCATAATAAGTTCAACTTAGTTGAAATGTGCAATATTTCTATTTCTTATGTTTTCATATATAAAACTTGGAAAGTATGTTTTGTATTTATTGCATAATATCTTAAGGCTTTTTGTTTTAGGTTAAAAAAGAAGTTGGCGACGTTAGCATCCTAGTCAACAACGCTGGTATTGTAACTGGGAAGAGGTTTATTGATTCTCCAGATTCACTTGTGGAAAAAACCATGGAAGTGAATATAATGGCACACTTCTGGGTAATACCTGTACTTTGCATATACATACTAAAACATCCTTTTAACATGTTCTCAGTGCTTATTTTGCCTTTTGGAGTTGAGGAAAATATGCAAGGATATATAGCTCCTTGTAAGTTCAGTCAGAAATGATACAAGAAATTACTTTCTATGCCCGGGAGTCTGTAAAATAAAAAAAAGGTGGAAGGAATCGTTTGGGAACTTCTGGGGTAGGTAGGTGGAAGCAAAACTGCTTCGTATTTAGAAATGCTCTTAAGAACTGAAGTTTACCATCTGCTAAATTATGAAGCTAGTCATATGTTATAATCCCTCAATATTAATTGACATGAAGCAGGCCCAGCCTAAAAGTTGCTGCTCTAGTAACAGAGAAGTGTCCAATTCTGTTAGTGCTCTAGTTGCTTTGTGGTCATGATAGTTTCTGTAAGAAATATGGCGTGTTCAGACAATGCTCTTAATAAGTGGGGCTTTTGTCCAAAATGAGTAACTTAATGTGCTTTTTCTTCCAGGGAAGGCAGGTCATCTATATGGTGTTCCTATCATAAAGAATTGAAGCATGTTTTAATATCCCCTTTGCAGTTTCGTCATAAATAAATTTAATCACAAAGATTAAATGAATTTAATAGAAGGAAGACATGGAATTAAAATGTTTGCCAATTTACAAAATTTGCAGTGAATACAATTCTGATTTGAAATATTGCAGTGCTGAGCTTTAGGTGGAAAGAAACTTAACAACTAGCTGAAGCCATATCTTTAGCTTTCAGCAAGCTACCATCTGTCTTTGGTGTTGAGGAGAAAGTGGTACTGGTGGGACCTGGAAAGTCCCAGCTTAGTAGTTCAAGGTTAGAGTCCAAACAACAAACTCCTTCCCTCCCCACCCCCTTCCATAATGGAAGGGGGGAAGCTTATTTAAACTGTAGGGAGAATTTCTTTTAAAACACCACCTTCAAAATATTATAGCACATAGCTTACTTAGTAAAATGTTTCATTGCAACTCTGACTTACATTGCAGACTTACAAAGCCTTCCTCCCAGCAATGATGGCCTCTAACCATGGACACCTGGTTAGTATTGCAAGCTCAGCGGGACTGATCGGAGTCAATTGTCTTTCAGGTAGTGTATTAAAGCTAATGTTCATTTAGACAATTAGTTTGATTTTTAAACTCTGCAATCAATACTCATGAAAGAAATCATAATTTTGAGTTTCCGCATCTTTGCGTATAGGTAAAGCAAATGGCCATACTTTCAAACCAGCTGACCTTAAACAGACCGTTTCTTTCAAAAGAGTTTTCCAGATGCTCAGCAGTGCTGTGAAACAGGTTTTTCTGCCAAGGCAGTTAGAGGATCTAGGAGCCATATAGAACTTTGGAAACTGAGAACTTCAATGTTGTTAAAGTTAACCTGCAGGTATTTGGTGAGGAAGAGGCCACTTTTTTTTTTCCCTCCAAGCATGTTCTCATGCTAAGCAGAGTCCTGTACAGGTTTCCCTAACTCAAAGAACTACTAAAATATAGATGTGGTACAGAGGTAGAGGTGTGATATCTCATTTTACGTTCTCTGTGTCTCAGCCGTTCATGCAAGAGGACCCGTACAGTGATGGAAAGAAAGTGTTGAGATTAGGGCGAACTCAGAAGGCATTTCTGGAAAAAGTATGCAAAGGGGGAGGAAAGTGAAATAAGGTGACATAGCAGTAAAAGAAATCTAGCTTCAAGGTGGTGATAATGAAGACAAATTGAGTTTCAAGTTGAAACCACATTAGAGAGTACTGAAAGCTTGAGTTTAATGCATAAGAAGCTAGTGCACAGATTCAAAGATAAGGTCTGGTATGAAAAGATAATTTCATTTGCTATTGTTCAGCAGAGAGTGGAAAGGTGATAGCAGGGATGTGATGAGAAACCCGCTGCTAGTCTAGAGCAACAGTTAACCTAGGAGAGGGAAAGTAAAGGAGTGAATCACATCAAAGGCAAATTTTATTAGTAACCTAATCCTGAAAACAGTTCCTACTCTGTTGTAAAGTATTTTATTATCGGACAGTAATTTCCTGCATACACTGTGTATGTATCATTTCTATACTATAGTGCTGCTGTTGTATACTGTTTAAAAAAAAAAAAAAAACAACAAACCAAAAAAACCCTGTGGCTAGTTAGTTTACTTACTAGAGCATAGTTTTGTCCCTGTTCTCTGTCAAAAACTTACCTTACCTGTGTACATGTTCAGTGGTAGGACTCACTGAACTTGTTTAGTAAAGTTTAATTAGTAAATTAAAATGTTTAACTGCAATTAATGTTTTATTTATGTTACAGATTACTGTGCAAGTAAATTTGCAGCAGTTGGTTTTGCAGAGTCAGTTGGTTTAGAGATGAGAGATCTGGGAAAGACTGGTGTTAAAACCACAACTGTGTGTCCTTACTTCATAAACACAGGAATGTTTGATGGCTGTAGAACCAAGTGAGTAAACTCTTGTGAGGTTTTTATGCAACTTGCACATTTAGCATGTTACGTACTCCTATTTCCTTTATGAAAATCATGAGCTAGGCTTTTCTCTGCTTCTGTTATCTTTAGGGCCTCAGATGGGTGTTAGCAGTGCTATCCAGTGACTGGGCAACCCAAATGGCAAAGCCCTCGGTACTTCATTATTCATTTAAGCTGAAATGTGAAACATAATTGGTGTCCTTTCCTCTGCAGAAGCCAAATGCTCCAGTTGTCCTCTCTGGTTTTTAAACCCCCATTCACTTCCTGAAATCAGTGGCATAGCTTTGCTCAGTATGCTTGTATAATGACAAAATTTAGGAGCCGAATAAAAGCCTAGTGTGTCTTAATATGAGGACTATGTGGATTTGTCTTATGAGAAATCATACAAAGGGAAAATAACCATGGCCAGTCACTCTCTAACATAATGAAGGTTCTGTTGTTCATAGGATTTGTGGTATTTATTTTGCAGTTGAATAACTGCAAAATGGAGACTTACTTTGAGTCAAATGTAAATCCAAAGCAATTTGTATTACAGTAAGAATTCTTCTCTTCCAGGTGGCCACGTCTGCTTCCCACTCTGGAGCCAGAGTATGTGGCTGAGAAGATAATCACTGCTATTCGGCGGGACCAAGAAATATTGCTGCTACCGCGCAGTCTTTATTTCTTTTTTGCTTTCAAAAAGTAAGTTATGCTTTTCCTTCTTTTCCTTTTTCTCTTTTCTGTCCAGGGATGTTTCAGCTATGTTTTTGACTAAAAGTGCAAACCAGGCTTCTACTTGTTGGTGTGAATTTTCATTAAGTTCTGCACATCTCTGGAGTTTTCTTTTTTTTTGTTTCTAGGGGTTCAGTCTACCCTTGGACCACAGAACAATGACAGAAATGTCTAACTGTGACTTGCTGACTCCATTGGGGTGCAGTTTTATTTGGGCTGTAGAGACTGGGCTTGCTCCTCAATAACTGCATATCTGGTGTCTTGCTCGAGCATTAGGGCACTTCTGACTCTGTTGCAAGTCAGGTTGGGAAATTGATCTGTCTAATAACTCAGGCTGCCAAATGAGCGTAATGGATATTGTGAGAGGACCAGTGATACTGTATTCTAGAGAGTATACTGTCTTTGCTAGTATTAGCCAGGTAAAACTAATTCTGTGATAAAACTGCACAAGTCTTCTGATGTCTGTTTTGGTTTTTCTTTTCCTCTTCTTCAACTCCCCTACCTTACAGTATCCTACCAGTGAAAGTAACTGTTCTCCTTGCGGACTATTTTGGAAACTTCCATATCATGGATAGCTTCAAAGGTCGAGTGAAGAAGGACTGAAAAAGCACAAAACTCGGAGACCAGCAACTCTAAAGTGGACCTTGTTAAAGGTGGTGGGGGGAAAGGTCTGCTTCTCTAGCAGCTGTGAACTTAAGGTGCCTCACTTCTCATTAGTAACAATTTTTAAGGAAATTGCTTTTTAATTGGCTCTTAATCAACAGCTTTCACGCAAACTATTTTTTTAATCCAGTGAACTATTTTCTTTTCGCCTCATTATGGAAATACATTAATTGAAATTAGTTCCTTTTGGTTATGTCTGTCACAATGCCTTAAATATGATCCTGCATCGCAAACTAATAATTGGCAACTTTTGGGGGAGAAGGGACCAAGAAACCACATGTGTTTGGCAGGGAGCCAGGAAAGCCTCTCATGGACCTGATTTCTCGCTGCCATTCACTGAACCATGAGGAGGGGCTGTACTGCTGGTGCCTTTACCATTCCCTGGTAAGCTGAGGAATTCAAGAGTTTCCTGAAACAACAGATTTGAATTTATACAAAGGGAAATTTTGTGAAATGAAAATATGTGCTGTGTTGGTGCAAAACCAATGAAATATATTAATTTTTGAAGGTGGTGGATCTCGGGACTCACAGATGACTATGGATGTCGGGGCAGGGAGGGGGAAGGATGTAAATTATGTATTTGTGCTGCTAATCTATTTTTTTCTATTTTAAAAGCTAATACTATGACTGCAACTTTGTAGTCGAAGTCTTTGTATCTTCTAAGTGCAATATTTTAAGAACAATTTTAAATTTTCATCTCCTAAGCAGAATAAACTTGTAGTTATAAAGCGTAAGACTGCCAGTCTAGGTGGACTATCAAACATCTTGCCAAGTAAGACAATGAGCTACTAAAAGCAAAGGTATTACACTATAATCAGGGCTTCTCTTGGGATTATTTCAGAAAGGAATGAAGCTGATAGAACTGGAGTGAATGGGATCATTACAGCCATAGCTTGAGTAATAACAGCATTATGTTTTGCTTCTCTGAATTGGGTGGCAGGTTGCCTTGTGTCTACAAAGACTTGTTTTACTTTGCCTTTACTCCTAGGACTATCCATTTTGGACATACGCTGAGGCGGCCTTGCCCTTTTTGACAATGGCCGCTTAGAAAACTGAAAGCCCCCTTGACTTCTGGTAAATCGAAAACAAGAAAAAGGAAGATTATACCTTAAATGTATGTCATTTATGCACATGCTGGCTAAGCCTACCTCATGTCACAGTACTCTACTGGCAATTGGTAACATGTGCAAACTAAGACTAAAATGTGTTAGCAGGCAATTAATTGAAGGACAGCATGGAGAAAAGTGTGGGGTTTTTTAATGGTTTTTTTTCCCATAGTGGCCTGAAACTACCTTCATTTCCCTTGTCTATACAATTAGTGAGGTTTACCAGTGGAGAAGGGTTTACATAGAACTACTGTACTACTTATGAGCAAGAAACACTGAGTAAAACAAGTGTGTTAAAAATAGCCTTACCTTTATGATGGATTGATGAGTTAGACTTCAGACCGATGAAGAAAAGATTCGTCTTACTGTCCTTTCACATATGCAGCTTTTCCACCTCAGAAATTCTGCTCATTTTACAGTACACTTCAGGAAATGAAAGTTACTAATTAAAAAACAGATATTTTCTAAATGTGCTGTCCATATGTACATTGCACTGTTCACAAAGTCAACCACTAATAACCATGTGGTGTATCTGTGTCTTGCAGACTCCTCACCTTTTCATACTAACAGAGCACATTTTTCCTCCTAAGTATGAAATACGAGGTGTGCAGGATTCTGGAGCAAAGTGGAAGTGGATTATGCATATGAACAGTATGTATCAAACTCCAGCTCTTGTGAGAGCAAGTAGCTTTTCATTCTTAGCGTTTCTGCAAACATGTTCTGCTGAGGGAAATTGAAAGCAATGAGTCTGGCTGTGGGATTTGTGGATTCTCAGCAGGTTCAGGTTTGTCACACCACTAGGAGAATCTTACCTGATAATCTGTGCCAGAGAAGTACATCTCCATAGGGATTTTTACTACTGCGCAGAATCATTGAGCTTGGAAAGGACCTCTACTCAGAGCAAGGTCAATTAGAGCAGGTTGCTCAGTACTGTGTCCAGTCAAGTTTTGAATATCTCTAAGGCTGGAGACTCTACAACCTCTCTGGGCAACCTCCTGCAGTGTTTGTTCACGCTCAGTTTAAAAACAAATAAATGAAAATTACGTTTAAATTAAATGTACTTTTTTCCAATTTGTGCCCATTGCCTCTTGTCCTTTCAGTGGATACCACTAAGAGTCTGGCTCTGTGTTACACCTCCCCATCAGACTTAGCATATTGAGCCTGAGCCTTTTCTTTTCTAGACTGAGCAGTCCCAGCTCTCTTAACCTCCCCTTGTATGACAGCTGCTCCAGTACTTTAACTGTCTTTGTGTGCATAATCTGTCATACAGAGCTTCACTAGAAGATCTCTGCTAGCTAGCTGTCCTGGTAGGAGTACACAAATACTGCTTTTATGCAAGTGTGCTGCTACCACTTTGAATATTTGTGTGACTGGAGGATAATAGCCTGTCCTGTTGGTAGTTTTGGTCTCCCACATCTCCTGAGATGGCGTGACAGATATGTAGAGTTGTATCCTGGAGGTCAAGCAGCACAAATCCTTCCCGTGTTCAGGAGGTGGTATGGAGTGAGTGTTTTGATCTTCAAGTGACATATGAACTTCTTGAGATAAAAGATGGCTTGCTTCCAGCATAACAATGATCTTGATTGATTACTTTCCTGATGCCAAGAAAGACTCTTTCCTCCTGCTGTCAGCAAGAAAACTCCTCACGGAAGGATTGCTGTGAGACCCAAACAAGAAGATAGAACATGAAATGGAAGAGCATCTCAGTTGTGACAGCATCATGCCTGACAACAGCAGGGGGACTGGTTTCTGAAGGATGTCAGGCAGCTCCCACAAAGGAATTCTTGGTTTCATGACCATTGCTTGAAATTTGAAATAGTCTCTAACAAAATGACTGGGCCCAAATTTGACTGGGATGGCTGCATTAGCTTGACAATCACCAATACAGTGATTCAAAGACAGTCCAGAACATGGTATTTTGTTGCCTATTGTATTTCTTTTCCATGTGAGTTCATATTCCTGTGGTAGCAGAAATCTTACTATCCTCTAATGCTTCAAAGCACAGAGAACGTAATTTTTCTTGGCACTAACTTGATCCTCTGAACAAGACTGAGGAGGAAACCAACAACAAAAAAATAGCAGCTGAGATACAGGCTCTATTATTATTTATTTTGTAAATTTGGAAATCATACCCAAGAGCAATATGCAGCTGCTTGGAAGCTGGTCTTCATGGTGGGCTGATCTCATTTTAGGAAGGAACCAAGCAGATACCTCTTTTCTGGTAACTTTCCAAGGGGCAGTTGATCTTCTGAAGATGCCTGTATTGACTGCATGCTTTGCTAAGCAGCTGTCCAAAACCATAGGCTTTGTAAAATAAGTCTTTTAACAAAATAACTTAGCTTCTCTGACTGAGTTTTTCTTTGCTGTGACAGAAGAGACAGGTTTGGATCTGCAGCTATCAGATATTCTAGGAGAATGCAGAACTACTCTCTCTGGTGAGACTGATGCTTCAGTAGGTGGCGGAACATAACGGGCAGTGGCTTTTGTCCACTCTGTGTATAACATGCTTTCTCTGTAGTCCTAGGTGTCTCCAGCTTGACAGATCTTTTCTCTGCTTGCCAAAGCTGCCAAGCTCGCAGCCTGAAGTTGTGCAGATAGCATATACCTGAGGAAAACATAGCTTTGTCTAGGGAAGAGGGGTGGAAAAAAAAACCTTCACACCTTCTTCCCTTGCCCTCAGCAATATTCACACTAGGAATAAGAGTGTCCTCGTAACTGGGACACAGATGTACAAGGAAAGGGTATGACAAAGGCATAGGCTCTATGCCAAGGTGCCTTGCAGTGTTGGGTCTGCTGGGTAGTTACTGCTTGATCAAAACAAACCTTGATTATTGGTATAGCTGTGTTGAAAGATGTCACCCTTATCCAAGGTGGTGAATAATTACATCTAAGGAAACATGGTTCTGCAGGACTTGTATTGGGATAGTCTTCCAGACTCCCAGCCTAGGAGGGAAGAACTACAGAAAAGAGGCAGGAGAGGCAGAGCCCTAAGACAGGATCTGGTATATTCTGACACTTCCTCCTCTCCATATTTTGAGGTCCAGAGGCAGCATCCCTGGTTGTGGCACAGAAAGAAGAATCAACAGAGCCAGAACATGAGCAACAGCACTGTCAGCAGATGCAGCCAATAGCAAAAAAAGAGCTTCTTGCCGAACAAGTTTTGTCTGTTGGCACCATAAACTTCATGCCATGAAGGTGCCATGATCTAGGCTATGAAACCTAGGTGATAGTGCAGTCCTACTGTAGAGGAATCTGCATCACCTGTATTAAGTGCATCACTGTAAAAGTAGCTTGCTCAGAGATTAATGCAGAGTGAGATGTGATAGCTGAGGAATCTGTTGAGCATACAATCCTCAATGATTAGTGCCCTGAAGTGCGAATTCTTGGTGGAAGGCTAACATGGAGGGTCTTCTCTAAATTAATTTTAGAAAATACACTTTGCATTACTTATTGGTCTGTCTGCATATTTCTGGCATGATAATGGTTGACCCTGAAGCATGCTCATACAATGTACCATGCACAGTTAATTAAATTCCAAAACTGATTTGAGTCATGCTACAGTTATTGCAAAATAGCATACCTATGTTTTGGGAAGCTTCTAACAACTTAATTTAAGAGAGAGCTGTCAGTTCCAGGTAATCACATCTGTAAAGGGTGTGTATCCAGAAGGAACAAATCTCACCAGAAGAGCCAGGTGAGGTGCTTGTTTGAAGTGTTTCCTTCAGCAAGTACATCATTTCCACGCTCTGGTATTGAGTCGGTCTGTAACAGAGGATGGGAGTAAAACGACAAGGTGTTCAGTTTAAATCTTCTGTGTTACAACTCCCTAAAAAAATGAAAACCAAGTTAATTTCACAAAAAATTAAATACTTGAAGCAGGTAGAGCTTGCTTGTAGAAATTCTCTCCACCTGCAGCAACAGGCAGAAATCTGTTTCCAACCTTTCTTCTGAGCCGAGGACTTGGAAGACAGCTATGAAGCTAGTTTCTTCAACTTTTTTTTTTTACATTGCCAATGAAATGGCTGACTGCCTTCACTCATGCTTTTAGATACAGATAATTTTATCTGCAATAATACTTACATTAACACTTGAAACATTATGGATTGGTCCTTAGCATTCAGATAATTAAAAAATCAAAGTATCTTTGCTCTTAATTTGTGTGTGATTGTAACTCTGCCTATCTAAAATAGATCAGGTTTTCAGATTCCCTTCAAAGCAGAGAGAGCACTTAAACAATCACTTCACGTTCAAGGAATAATGTCCTGTCGTCTGCTTCTTCCTAGATTTGGAGAGAGGCAGCTAGATTTGATGGGAGAGAGCTACGGTTTCCAAAGTGGAAAACCACCTTAGAGAAGAAGGCTGGAGGACGGATGAAAAAGTAGTGAGGAAGTTTAATTCACCAGTTCAAATGGGAGTCCACTAAATATGTAGAGGGATGCAAGAAAAGAGGGAAGGATGATATTGTTGATGAGTAATTAGTTGGTACATGGTCTCCTTATGGGAAGTACCAGAAGACATTCTTTTGGTCTACAGGATTCTTGAAGGCTGGACTTGTTTCTACTGCTTTAGAGAATTTCCTGAGCTAAAAAAGGGGTAGGTTAGCATTGTGTCTTAAAGTTTCAAACAAGGTGTTTTGTAAAGAGGATAAGCAGAGGGTTAGGCACTTTGGAAAAGCAGAATATAGGACAGGAGGGGGCTGTCTGTGTTTGTATATATACTTGTACTGTATACACATACATATATATACTTAAATTATACATATATGAAGTATAATATTTAAGTTTTGTTTGGACTCTGCCTGAACAAAAGTAAAAAGAGGTAGATCAGAGCTGTTGTGAGTGAAGGAGCAACATGCACGCTTCCTGAGGCAGACAGGAAGGCTTCCAAATCCACCCCCTTTTCAAAGTCTTTTTAACTAGTTTTTGCAATTTGGTATGCCATAGCAGGCTCAACCTTTACATCTGAGGCCATGTAGTGACTTGCCTGTGCAATGCTTTCCCTCTTGGATTAAACGATCTCTTTAAAAATAGCAGGCATTTTATAGGGTAGCACCCTGACTGCTAAGAACCTAGACTAAGGAGACACTGGCATGTTCACATTTTTTTTTTATTCACCCAGCCACAAGGCTAGCCTTTTTGCCATTATTTTTTTAGAACATGATACAGAAATAATGGATTTTTCACATCCGAAGGAAGAGCTGTTGCATTATTTCCACTGTGGAGGCCTATCCTGTGTTCTCTTGTATACATATGCTTTTTGTCTTGTATTACAGCAGACAAAGCCACAAAGATGTACCATGAATATCCATCCATGTTCTCCACCTGAGTTATAGGTTGATTTTTTTTTTTTTTTAAATAGTGTTCTCTTAATATCCAGAAAGGACCACTAAAAGTACACATAGATCAAGGGAACAAGCTAGGAGAGATGTTCAGGGATCATACCATTCCTTGGCTGAGGATTTTGGAGGAGATATAATAGAACAACAAATTATGCCTTTACAAACCAAATATGAATTCTCTTAACTATTTTGAAGCACCTGATCTAGCCACTTTGAAATCCAGGAAATCACCCTGAAGAAATCTACAATGTGTTCTTACATTCCTACATGTAAACCATTAGAGCTTCTGTGGTGACTAATTAAGTTCTGCATTTGTTAGGGCTTCACACCCGTGTATTCCATGAAATCTGTTTTGGAAGACACCCTTTGCCACAGGACTGGTCTCCAGATTTTATACACCTACAAATATTTTTAAAGAACATTTTCACACCAATAGATCTATTAATCTTTAAACTGTAAAACAAATATAACCTAAACAAAGAATGACTTGAGGTGAGGAAGGCGCTCAGAAAAGGTGGTAGCTAAAATAGTCTCTTGCAGAGACTATTTGAGGTCAGAGAGTGCTGAAAGGTTGTGTTTGTTCCTAACTGGGGAAGTAACTACTCTTCTTCTTCTTTCCCCACTGTGTAAGCAAGCAAGAAGCTTTGACTTTTGTTCGGATGCATTGATATATCTGCTAATCAGGAGCAGAATGGTCCTGCATCTAACTTCCAGCAACCAAATATTCATGGCACTGCGTCAGTAATGACTGACTAGCACTTCAAGATTTCTGGAAATTCCTTGGCTCTCATCCTATTACCACTCCCAAGTTGGACTGTAAGGAGACTTGGATGGAAAATATTAAGAACCTTTGTATTTTGTCTGCATTATTGCATAAATTGACTGCTGTTATCTTAGAGCTTTTTAAAGAAGACTAGCAAAATGGATTGTTTGTAAATGGAGTATAATCCCTTAAGAAATGAAATCCCTCTTAACAACAGCAATTATCTTGTGAGAAAAAAATAATACCTGTAAACTTACATACACATACATTACGCTTAACTTTAGAATAAAGTTAATATAGAATGGTAAATAGTTAGCTTCACTAGCCGGGAGACTTCCAACACTAAAATGGCTGATGGTTTGAAAATTAATTGAGGTAGAAAGACAAAGGCAAATCACTACTAGTGCTGATAATACTTGTTTGGCTCTAAGATTTGTATGTGCTGTCATGCAACTAAGCACACAGCTTAGCAGTGGCTTTCCATGGAGGTTGGAATGGTATTAGAGTACACAGTATTACATGCCACTTAAAGATGTATGTGTACCCTTGCATTTGTTTTTCTGCAGCTATTTGGCTATCTGCATTCTGCATGTGGTGATGTTTTGGAACATTACCTCTGCTTGTAAGAACCTCAAATAGCATCAAGTCCAATGTCTGCTATTCCGGACAATGGAATATTGTTTAATATTAAAGATGTGGGTTGTTCATGGAAAAATATGTGAAGGAATGCCTTTGAGTAAATCTCATATCTGTTTCTCTAACAACATGCTTATCATAAGACTAATTGGACGGTTTACTGAGAGACAGTAAGCATGATTATATGAGCAAACCTGGCTCATATTGGGATTCTGCCACCTCCTTGGACCTTCCCCCACAAAAATGTTAATAACAATCATCAGACTTGTTCCAAAAATAAGAATTGATAGAATTACACTTGTTCATATAGCTTGGTCCTGCCAGGTGATGAACCCTCTGGCAAAACCATGGCTTTGCTACCATGAGGAGTTACACAGATACGTAACTTTTTGAATAATCCTTTTTGGCGCTGTTTTCTCTACCTTACATAACTAAGAATTTAACCATCATTGTGCAACCATTGGTTTGCAGGAGGATTTTGGCTCAGAGGACCCTGACAAAGATGATAGGAAATACCTGTTGGGAAAGTGTGATCTGGCCAACCAGCTGAACAGAGGCCATGATACTGTTGCTCTCCACAGGGGAGGGAGGAGAGCTGAAGATGTGCTTTTCTTGAGGATGAAGCCAGTCCCCAAAAATATATTAAGCCATACAACAAAGAGGCCAAAGTAAACAACATCCAGCAAAATAATTGCCATTGTAGATAAAGCTTAGTTTTTTCCTTTGCACTTACTAAATTCTATCCTTTTGATGGTGGGCAGCCAAAGTAACTAGCTGTGACTATATTTTCTTCAAACTTTAGCCACTCAAGGAAATACTGATGGTTAGATTAAGTAGTATAAATCTGTACCACAGCAGGTGGAGAACAAAATGCATGCTGGTTCTTGCCAAGGTTCACAACAGACTTGGAGATGATCTTCTCACAGTGTCTACTTGCTTGTCAGCAGGGGCAGTTGATGCTACTCTTGCTGAGAACAGGCAGCTGGCTTATACACTACTTTGACTATTAAGGGGAAGAAGGTCCCGACACTGAAAGAAACAGTCAAAAAGGCCCATTGATCACATTAGGTAGAAATTAGTGTGGTAAACTAGCATTGTTTTGTATCTCTCAGCCTCTGTTTGTAAAGGACATTTAGACTCTGGCTACATAGTGACAATAGGTTCTCCATGTTTTTCTCCCTAGCAGCTGGTTGGACATGTGCAGTCCCATGGGGATGTAAAGCCTGGCAAAGTTTTCCATGTGTTTTTTAGTTTTTCTCCTGTCTTTCTCCACCATCACCAATCCAGAAAACAATAGTTTGAAATAGCAAGATTTCAGAAGGCTTTTCTACATCTCAACTCTTTTTGGGAACAATCTGTCTGGTTGGAAATATTCTATTACTTCCCATGTCACCAACTGGAAAACAGTAAAACATGCCTGACCAGTATTTCTCCAGTTACATTGTATACGAGCTATTCATCAATTGGTTTTCTGCTAAAGAAAGCTTTACAGCAATGCCTGTGAAAAGCCCTATCACGAACGAGCAGTTGCACAAGGAAGCTTTTATTAAGCAAGATCTCAACAGGGATTGTTGAAGTCACAGTGAAATCTGTGGAACCACCTCTAATTGCAGCGAATCTAGATGTGCAAGCAGGAACATTCTCCCAGCTGCAGAAGACAATTTTCTTGCTAGTCTGCCTTGACAGCTCACTGTTGCTTGAGGAAACGGAGCCAAGCTATCACTTTTAGCACTTCAGCAGGTGATTCACCAGCAACTGAGTCATCCCTCTCCAAGGCTAGCACATCCAAAACCCAGGGAGGGGTGGACGGCTGGGGAAAGGAAGCACAACAAACCTTCCTCCACTAATTCATGCCATCTGGGAGTGACAGCCCATAGGCCTGCAGCTTTATTTGCAAAATATTGTTTACAATTTTTATTACAAAGTCCATGGGGAAAAAGACTTAATTTTATTTAAAAGTTCATCATCATTACACAAACTGTTGTTCTGGATTCAGCTTCAGAAAACAGGAAGCAGTACTCAGAAGATTGGTTTGTCAGGCTTTTTTTGCAGACTTCTGTTGTTGAGAAGTCAAACAATTAGATGGGAAAATTGGAACTGAACCCACTGTCATGCAATTCGAGTCTTCTGGTGTTAGAGGTCTCTCTGGTGAGCCACAGAGGATATGAGCTGTTGCAGAGTCTTGACTCATCACTTTGGTTGGTGGTAACCCAGACTTACACGGGAGGTCTCTTGGCCTAAATGTTCATAACTGAACAGAAGGGCAGCAATCACAAACGGTTATCCGTGAGCAGATGCTGTGTGGTGCCTGTAGCTCACGTGTCCCAGTGCTTGCACAATCACTTTGCTTAAGTGTGAAATTACGTAAGACCAGTCATTAACCCCACAGAAGCTGTTCCCTTTAACCTGCTGGGTTAGCAAATTCGATCAGCTCAGTGAAGGACCCAGCAAGTGTGAGAGCTGGTGGAAGGTTGAAGATGAGACTGTCCCTAGGCAAGGAGATGGGGTAAAGGGAGCAGTGTCTCCCCATTTGACAATGGTGAGCTGTTAGATAGCTCAGCCATACAATTTAACTCACCTTACAAGGTTTTGTCTACTGATCTCAGATACCACTTTAAAAAAAAAAGAAAATCAGTAATAATTAGTTGCTTTCCATCTGCTGCAACCAACAATTAAACACCAAACTTTGCAAGATAAAGGTACACAGTGGATTATTCATTAACCCACAGTGCAGGTAAAGCAAATTCACAGACTGTGTAATGCTTTAGAACACTTGGCTACAGTCAAAATATGTCTCGAAAATCACTTTGATCTGTAGTTTCCACGGAGAAGGAGCATCCACTGCCCTTCCACTCTGACCATGCAGCCTGGGTTGAAAATGGAGTTTCTACCATGAAGGGTGGGGGTGAATGGAGTGGACACACTTCTCAAAGGAAAGGCAAACTTTGGCTTTACCTCAGGACAAGAAAACTGGACTAGAACTAGGCTCCACGTTCCCAAATCAGCTCAGTTTCTGTAAGGGAGTATGAGTGGAGGCAAAATATTCCCATATCTTCTCTCCCTTTTTGCCCCTACTTCCCCAGACAGGAGGAGGAGTCAGGAACTTAGCATGTGGCGCAGGTTCTTGAGGAACTTAAATGAAAGTGTAAAAACATCAGGAGCATGTTATGAACAGTTAAAGGTCAGGATTTGAGACGTATCAAGTGGGTGGGCATTTCCATACTGTAAGTATAGCCCGAGACATACCCAGAGGGCCAACAGTCACACTGCCTAAAATCATAGCTTTCCATTCTGAAAACCTTGTCTGAAACTCATAATATTTGGGCCTGGGTCTATGAATACAAGAGTCCTGTGGGGAATGCCACAGGTCTACAACGAATAGGGCACAGACTGCAGTGTTCCCCATCCATGTGCTCTAATGGAACATACCATCAGTGATCGAGGCTCCAGACTTTGCCATTTGCTGACTTGGGAACTTTGATACTACAGGTGCATATGAACTTCTAAAAGTTTTTCGAAAGAGTGAAGTATCTATGGCCTAGGTCTGCATTTTTTTTTTAAAAAGCAAGATTCAGATTGGCAATAAAGCGCCTCTTCTAGAGGAGTCTTGTGTTTTAGATAAAAGCATAGTTCTGTTATTAAATACCAAAACAAGTCTGCAAATACTCTCAAATATTCTTTTTTTCCATTGTTTCCCCTTGCTTGAATTATCCTCACAAATGATACTTAGCTTAATAACATCCAAATAGTTTAAACAGGTCTCAAAGAAGGGGGGAAAAATACGCTTCTAGTTTTGAGAGCTAAAATGTGATTGCTTCACCAGAGGGAAAACATGCACATGATCATACACATGTGGTGAGCACTGACATGTAAATACCTACTTAGATGTGTGCTGGTTTCCTCTCTGGTTTTGTCGTGGGGGTTTTTGTTTGTTTTTTTAGGGGACTGAGACCTAGAAGTTTGAACAATGAAATCATTGGTATAGGTTTACCTGGAAAACTACCTGTCTTCATAATAGGGTTAGAGATGGCCTCCTCAGAGGTGCCATTAGCTGCCAGTCCTTGCATCATTTTTTCAGCATAGCTGGTAGAATGTGGCCCGTGTGAGGAATTTGGAAGTTGTTTTTCTGCTCTTGGTTAATAAAATCTTAGCTGTCCTTGATGGCAGGGCAAAATTCAGGGCAGACATAAGGAACACATAGCTACTGCCACATGTCTTTTTTTTTTTTTTTTCTCTCAAGAATTAGTTTTTTGTAGTACCTGAGGAAGAAGAGTACCAGTTATATGATCTGGCTTCTTGGGAACAGAAAAAATTACTTTGGTTTTCCTACTTCTATCTTTACTGAATGAAAATACACTTTAACTCTGCTGGGTGGCCAGAGGTTGTGGACGCTTTCTTTCAATTTCTATAGGTGAAGCTAATCTTCAGCAACGCTCTTTGCTGCACCCCCGGATAAGTTGTTAGGAGCAGATGACACACCTGCTAATAAGCAGGATGTCACACTTGCGTCTCTCCCAAACAGCTTTGAGAAGGAACATTTCAAAAGGCTATCCTCATTTACAGCAACTTGTGACATTCTGAGGTTCATTTGGAAGAAGAATGATGTCTAAACTCCCTGACACAAGCAATGCATTTTCTTACATGTAACTAGTATTTGATAGTTTAAGTGTTTCTCATCCGTCTCACAGAAGTAAACTTACTCCTACCAGTCACCCAGAAGGGTTCAACACTGCAGCTCAGTCCTTACAGTCTAACAGCTTCTCTCAGATCCATCAGTGAAATTAGTGAACATTCACATGCATGGAAGTTGCTGGCTCGGATCTTTAGGACAGATTGTGTGAATGTGGATGTTTCTCGATAAATGAAGACTAGTTTATGGATGCAATGACTAAAGTGTCTTTACTGGGTTATATTAGTGGATAATACTGTTAAAAGAAATAGAAGAGAAATTAAAATACAATGAGGTTATTAAAGGACAACTACTTGGTGTTGCTTCATTTATTTTGAAGTGTCCAGATTTTTTTAAGAAATTGCTTTTAGAAGGTTTTTTTTCCTGTCAGAGTTGCTAAACTTTTAAAATAATCAAATTGAATCAAAATATGCTTCTAATTTTAAGAGAACTAAATCAAAATTCCTTTTTAACAAAAACCACGTGACTAGGAAGAAAACCAATATTGTTTCAGCTTCAGAAACCAGGAAATGATGGCACAGTCTAACGAATATGTATATTAAAAAACATAAAATTAACTTGGCAACCAGATAACCTTACAACAAAATGCTAATATTTCAAAAGAAAATTAATTTCTACCTCACTTTTCTAACAAAACTCTTATTCCAGTGGCTGAAGTAGTGACATCTAAAATTGGTTTGCCTGATTATTTCACATAACATCGAGAAAGACTTAATAAACCCTAACAAAACAGAGTAGTCAGCATATGCTGGGTAATGAAGGTATAAGTGATAGGTTAAAGTGGGATCATGGGCACTGAAACAAAGGGCTTGTGGATGCCTTACTCTGAGAAAAGCCATGCTAAGGACCTGCCTTCACAATACAGTGTGAAATTGTCATTCTGGCAGTCTAGTAAGCTGTGTTTCACACTCGGAGAGTGCTACCTACCCAGAAACAGCAGGACATATTAAACAATTGCTGTAATGTAAATAAGGGGAATATAAACAAAGTCTTCTTCCTGTATGTCAAAGAAATCTGAACTTTATGCAACTCTTCAGGCGTTTGAGGTGGGGAGGGGAAGGCTATAACCTTTTTTTTTTTCTTTGACTAAGTCATTCTAAGGTCATTTGGATAAATACTGTGGGAGTCAACGTTATCTGTGAGCTGCCTGACAGGCTCTGTGTCGGACAAAATCAAAAGCACATGATCCGTAATGTCTCATCCAAGACCCACTGTGAAGATACAGCATATCCTGAATCCCACACACATCTTTCAGTAGAGAAAGTGATAGAGGGAGGCAATTTCTGGCAAAAAAATTCCTTTCTCGTGGTACAATCATCTCTCTTTCGAGAAGTCACACTTAATTATAAAAAGCGCCCAGCTTTTGTGGTTCTGAGTCTTCGGGGATACAGAGATGACTTGCTGTCCAGAAATGTCGAAATCTGTATTGAATATGGGCTTTTGAAAGAACTCTGCGTATGCCAAAGCATTCGCTACCCACAAAAGGGTTTATGCATGTGAATTTAACACAGTGAATGGTTCCCCTTGTTAGAAACCCCAGAAATTACTGTGAGACTGGAAGCAGAGTCCTAGGACGCTTTCTGGTGTTGTGACAATCTACTCCAGCTCCCCTCGGGTTTTTATCGCTGATGAAATGGAAAGCAGTGAACCAGGCATATGAAATAGCTCACCTTTCTTTGGCTTTCCTTTCAAATTACGAATTTTTTGACTTTCAGGGATGGGTTGTGTAGCACAGTATCGATCCCTGCTTTAAAAAACCCGGAGGAGGAGCAGCTCTGCAGTGAGCACTGCTGCCGTGCTCCCGGCGGAGCCGCCCTCTTTCGGCGGGAAACCTCCCAACGCCACCGGCTCTGCTCCTTCCCCTCCAAAACACTGCGTGAACCAGATAGCTTAGTAAGCACCAAATTATACTGCACTAATAAAAATAAATTTCTTGGCAAAGTACTTGATTTGGCTCCATCTAGTTCGATGAAAAGTGGTTTATTAAGTCAATTTGCTTACCTAAAATTTGCTGAACATGTTCTTGCAACGCCACATGTCGAATGTCCTTTTAACGGCTTGTGCAAGAACATCTGTGAACCTCCTGTGTCAGAAACATCTCTTCAAATGCATTAATCCCTTACTGAACAGAAAATGTTACTTTTCTTGGGTTGGTATAGAATCTAGCAATGTGAAAGCTGAACTGGAAATAAATCATGAGGAAAAACTTGCACAAAAAATCATTCTCTACAAGTGAATAGCAATTCTAGACCTGATAAGGGGATGCAAACAAAACCATAAATGAATCCATTAACATTTTAAATTAGCAAATCGCTCTTGATTTTAGAAATGGTGTCAGCTTCTCGCCGCCTTAGACGCCAATTGGTAGCAATAATCAGCAACAAATGACCTCACTAGCACATTCAAAAATGACCAGCCTGCACTTCCAGACCAGTACAAAATGGGGCAGATCTGTACCCACTTGGGTCAAACCGAGAATGAGATTTCCCTGACACAAGGAGCAGCTGGCTGTTTGCAAACATCCAGCTTTACAGCAGCTTTTCCGGCAGGCCGATCTCCTGCAGCTGCCAACTGGAGGAGACGGAGAGAGATACTGATGCTCTCTGCCAACTCCTGGCTGGCAATTTTTCTACGCCGCAGAAAACCAAAGCGTTTTGTGAACTCTTCTTGTCCCACAGCAACCCTAAAAGAGCTGAGGTGTTAAAGTATTTATTAACATAATTGATTCTCAGGGTTTTGAACATTAAAATTTAAAGGCCAGAAACCTGAAAACTGCTTTTAACACACAGGTAGGTAAAACCTACCAGTGAGCCTTTTCAGTGCTTTTCTACTCCTCATACATGTGTGCTTGCAGCACTTAATTGCCATGTGATCACATCTAAAAAGACTAAAAAGACTGGCACACTGTCAAGACGACTATTTAAGCTGCCCAGCTGGAGATGCTAGCAAATTGTAGCTTCTTCTAGGTCTTATCTGCTTTTAGCTGCCTGCCACCACAAGAATCACAGCCCTTGTGTACTCACAGCTTTGAATACCTAAGCCCCTTTTTCAAGCACAGAAAGCCTTGCTTGACCTATGATAGCAGCTGTAGCTTCAGCATTTGCTCCCTCTTTTGTTGCTCGCGCAGACACCCTACATTGCCCCTTCCAGCCCAGGGGCACAAGTGTGGCTGCAGCTGCACAGTGAGGTGCCCGGGGGTCCAGCTGGGCTGAAAAGCAACAGTCCTCCCTTTCTCCCCATCTTCCCTTCGCTATTTCGCACCTGGATACATTCCCCAGGCTAGAGCCCTGCACCAGCATTGACAGTGGGGATCACAAAGAGGCATCAGCCGGAAGGCAGGAACAAGGGACTTGGAATGGCAGTTGCTGAAGGGAATCACTGAAAATATGGCCATCAAGTAACACCCTGCAGAAAAATAAATTTCCTTCCGCTCACCCACACACGAGCAGACTTCACAATCACTCCCCTGGGCTGATGGAGTGAAATGTTTATTCCATAAATTCCAGCAGTGCAGAGGTGGGGAGAGACGCCCAGTCCATCAGCACTGCCGGCACCGAAGTGCAAAGCAGAACGTGAAGCACCACGGACTTCCGATATCAAAGTGTTTGGCACCCACAGGCTCTAGATGGCTGAACACAGAGACAGCCAGCAGGTGAACAGGCCCTTTGGGATCTACATTTTAAGTCTGAGAGTGAAAGTGGTTCTTCCATCCTGTATAGGACCAGCCCGGGATCTTAAACTGCCATCTTTAACTTATTCAAGGACATCTATCCCTTATCTTCATTCCCTCCTTTTGTTACTTATGCATTGAAGCAAGCACTGTATTGCTAACATATGCCAGTGCAGCAACTTCATTCAATTCCACTATTTAACAAAAATCAGGAGAAAATACCACAAAACTCCTGTCACCCTGCTTTTCATATGCAACCACATTCACTGATCACTTCAACAGTCGCATGCAACTCTAGACCCAAAGACTGCCCAGCAGTCCGCGTGTTTCAAGGCAAGAAAAATTTTGAGCTTCACCT
Organism: Gymnogyps californianus; assembly: GCF_018139145.2. Classification (NCBI taxonomy): domain Eukaryota; kingdom Metazoa; phylum Chordata; class Aves; order Accipitriformes; family Cathartidae; genus Gymnogyps; species Gymnogyps californianus. The sequence goes on from NC_059472.1 coordinate 42,202,649, forward strand.
GTGGCACAATAAAAAAAAAAATATTACCAGCAGGCTATTTCTGTGAGAACATCGCAAGATCTTTTTTTGACAAAACAATTGCAATCTTTTGTCATCAATGAAATATGTTTAAATTCTTCACATGCTTATGAGTGTTTTAAAGCTTGAGCTGATGCCCCCTATTTCTATTAACTTTCTTACAGCTCTGAATTACTTTTACTATATTCAGCAAGTACCTCTTTTCTATCTTGAGCATAATCTGTTTGTCATTATACATCTTATTCATCTCACAATTGCTTTCCATTTCAGAACAACTCAGAAGTATAAGTGCAGTTTTTAACCTATTGATATAACACAGTACAGTGTTATCTATACACAGAACACTGATTTTTGACAGACACTAATTCAATTTTGTTGTATGCATATACAACAAAAATCTGACCCAACCCATACAGTTCCCTAACTGTATAGTTTGCAGCTATTTTTAACATCATCCAGCATTCATATTCAACTGCTTTTACTGAAAAGCAGTTAAAAAAAATCTTTTATTTTCATCCCTTCCAGTAAGTTTAAAAAGAGCATTGTTTTTTTCAAAATTGTTTTGTAGATTTGTTACCTTCTCTTTTAAATCTACTGATCCATAGCACACATGAAATAGCGTTTTGCAATGACTTGAGAGTGATTATTCTTATTTTACAGGGCAATGGACTACAGTGATATTCCGTGGCACAAAGGACAGGTTTTGTGCCAGGAAACAGTCACATGGAGTGTTAAAAACAAAACATAAACATGGCATAGTTAAGGTGCTGCAGTACAGGAATTTAACAGCACCTTTCCAAAAGCAAAGGCTGAATTTAAAAACTTTTAGGAAAAAAAATAAAAGTCTATTGGAGAAGGTGTAAATTTAAAATACTGAGCAGTGAGAGATAAACATAAAGAACAGGTAGTCAAAGATGCATGTATTTCTGTTCCACTGAGGACGTTAGATACAAGATGACCTCTTTGCTAGAAGAGAACGAAATGTGTAGTACAGAGAAAAAGCTAAACCAGAAGGCAATTATTTGTGGTAATGTTTACCATAGAAGGGTAAAAACATTTTCCAGAGCTTAGCATTAACAGAAAATGTTTGTTGCATGGCAGCTTCAAACAGTAGCTCATAGCCTGTATCCACTGATGTGACCCAGAAGAAATATGAAAGAGGAGGCAAGATGTTTTTGAAACTGTTTGAAAATGAAAACAATGTTAAAGAAAATAGCAGGGATTGAGCAATTTTAATTTTTGTTTCAAGTCTGTATTCTGCCAAAGTCACTTAAATATCAGGAAGTGTTTGCAGTGCATAGCTGTTTATCAAAGTAAAATAGGTAAAGAGGTAGCCCAAGGGTAGTGGGACTTTTAAGAGAGAGTAATGATTGGAATAGTGCAATGCAATGCAAAACCTAATTCTCCATCAATTAATGTTTGAGTTTTAAAAAAAACAAAACACCAAACAATAGCAGGTTGTGGAACAGCTCCAGATAGATTTAAATAGATTAGGATTGGGGCTCCAGACAAAATCTGCTCAAATTGAATGTTGCAAAAAAGAACACGCAGCCCCTGAAATAGGGAGGCTGTGAATATGAATAATCCTTTGGGGTATAAAGGACCGAGACGTTAATGCAAATATCACAATTTACTTAGCAAAAGGGGAAAAAGCCTCGATATAGAAAACAATTCTCAAAATTAATTTTAAAAGTTCTTAGAAAAAAAATAGATGTGCCTAGCTTCATTGACAATGAAGATTTTATTAGCTTTAAAAAAAACACCACCAAAAGAAACCTCTCATCCCATTGATGGAAGAGCCATGCCACCCAACTTGTCTGATTTTGTTAGACATTATATAATAAATTAAGGAATGACTCCCACAGACAGCATCGGGAGAAAGCGTTTCATATTAAATGGCCCTCATGTCTCTCCTCAGAAGAGACTTTCTAGGGAAGGAACTGCTAATAATAATTAGGTCATCTGCCACATTACTTGAGTATCAGAAAGACATGAAAATCTGTTGTAGCTCTCAGTCTAAGCAACTTCAGTGTTATTTTTACTGCTTCTCCAGTGCCACAGCTGTGTCCAGCATTCTACAGACTAATAAGAAATGGCAGGTTGCTGCTCAAGGAGCTGACAGCCTGAATTAAACATCATGCACCACCATATAACAAATGAGACTGGAAAGCTTTTTTGCAAAAGGGCTACCAGAAATACAAGGGAAGATGTTTTCACTAGTTACCTTATTAGCATTTTATATAGATACACATGTAGTCCTGGAGTGCCTTTTTTTTTTTTTAATCACAGGGAATTGGCTACAGAATCGCATTTTTGGGTGGAAGGGGAAGATAATGTTGTAAAAAACAGACACTTCGGGGGAAAAAAAAAATCAGTTGTATAATGCATACATGAGCAGGGAAGATATTCCAGACAGAGCTAATGGAAATTAGCTTGTGAAAGAGATGACTAGGCAAAAGGCAATTAGGGAGCTGTAGAATGAAACCTCCAAGATGAACTTTGAACCTCAGGCATGGATGGCGATCACAAAGTTACAAGACAGGGTGGGAAGCAGTGTAATTGATAGAAGCAAGAAGGTAATACAGAAGTCAGGAGATGAAACAGTATTGTACCTGAGGAAAAAGATAAAAAAGAAAATGTAATAGAACGGTGTCCACCAGGCAGAATATAGTATCAGTGTGAGGAAAACAAGAGGTTGAGCTTATTGAAAGGGATGCTGAAGGGAGGGACAGGCAAGTTGCAAATGAATTTCAAGTCAGCAGCATTCAGCTTAGCAGCTCAATTGTCAAAAGGGAATAATCATGTGATTTGAGGATCATTACATTGAAGGCCTTAAAACTGAAAATCCTCAGAGAAGTATTTGAGACAGGAGGCATCAAGATAGAAACCTAAAGGATGGAGAGGAATTACTTATCCTAGTTACTACATACATGATATCATATGTATAAAAAACATACTGAGGTTTTAATGATCCACTGCATTTAGTCAGTATAAATGCAGTACTTCCCTCTTACATTTTTCCTACCAAACAGGCTGCAACAAAAATTTAAAAAAAAACCAAACTCTGAAGTCGTATGCTTTACTTTTTACTACTTTAATACTTCCAGAACTATTTCCTCCAGTTGCCTCAAATTCTTGCAAGAGAATAAAAGCTTGCAATAGTGTACTATTTTTCCAAACTTTTTTCACACTGTGATTACTTTTTTCATAGCTATTTTGGAAGACTGACTTTAAAGATGCAGATACCTTTAGCATGAGTTAAAGGCTGCCTCCAAAGGCATTAGGGCAGAGTATCATTGTGTACTCTACATTCATTCTATCTGTTCTGCAGGAGTTTTAGGGAAACCTCCCCTATATGCAGGCCGTTGGTCACAAGAGTGCAGAAGTTTTATTAGGAGAAGACCATGAAATAGACTCAGAGCTGCAGCACATGCAACTCCCTGCCTTTCAAAGCTTCAGCTATTAAACCCAAAGAAGTTTTCAGGACTCTAAAGCTAGATGACTTTCTTCTAACACCTTCAAGAGCACAGACTCATCCGAATTGTGGCAGCAGAAAAATTCCAGAGCCAAACATACAAAGGCCTTGCACTGTAGTGCAATAGGAAAGGTAAGATGGTAAAACATAGAGATGGGAGTATGGATGTTCACCTGGGCCTGGCAGAGAGCCTGTAGCTGCTGCTCAGTGCTCAGCTGTGATCAAATGACCACAGTGAAAAATACTTTCATGGACCATATTCCAAAGTTTCTCGGGCTGTGCAGAAACCTCCTATTCTCCAGCAGTGATTTAGACTTCTTGTCCTCCTCTTCTGTTTATAGTGTAGAGACAGCACCAGTCTTCCCTTTCTCCTGCATGAATTCTGCTATCTTTGTGGGAAGAGGCTAAAAAAAGCTCGGAAGAGCCAGTAGTGGGTGGAGTGATTCTGTTTTCATACAGTCTGTTGTGCAACAGCACCATCCAGCTGTCAAACAAAAAAAAAGAAACATTAATGCCACTATCCAGATTTGGTCCTTGTACCACAAGCAAAATGAAGAATTATACCTATTAAACAAAACCAAACCCACAGTCTTTTCCCCGCTTCTGAATTGATTATATTGGTCCATAGTGTTGTTTTCTGGGTTAGTACAAAAGAGTGTGCTTTAGCAAAACTAAGAATTCAGCCCAGTAAGACTGGCAGGCTATACCCTACCTCACTGTTTCAGTGAGGTGTGGAATATATGCTTCTCAGGTATGAGGAAGAGACCATTATCTTTGGCTCACAGCCAAAGACAGTTAATCACACTACAAAAATTAATGGAAAAAACTCAACCATTTCATACATAAGAGCCTATGTTTTAGCTATCATAATTTACCACTCTTGAGCTTCAGTAGTGAAAGCAAGAACAGCAACCTCCAGTGAGGGGGAAAAACGATGAGAACTCAGACTTCACCAATGGATTACTCTTGAGAGGCATTATGACATGAGGAAGAAAACTTCTTGCTTTCCAAGATTTTTCATAAAGTTGTGTTCTTTAACAGTAACTATAAGGCATATGCAATGGAAATAAATGAATAAATGTCATTCCCTACAACATATGACTGATTACCTGAATTAAATCCACAAGGTCACTGCTTAAATTGCCCTCAGTTCTTTACTAAACTCAATTTTGTTCTAACACCCACAGGAAGCTTACCATGTGTGTCCACTGATGATCAAGAAGTCTAATACTAGAACACTGTTCTTGCATTACATGTGCCTTAGCCTCTCCTGTGATCCCACATTCTTGCACTGTTTGATACATGAAAGCAGGGAACGCATCTCCTTTTCTGACTTTCTGAAGTCCAGTACTAGTTCTTTACAAACACTCTACAAAGCAGTTCAGGGTACCTATTAAAGTCTAGAGATAAGTCAATCATCCTTTAAAAGAAAACAAAAACAGTGGAAACTTTCCAAGTAAATATTGGCAGAAAAAAATTGTAAATGCAACAATTAACCTAGGAGAAAGGTCATTTCTATACTCAAAGAAAACTTGAAAGGAAAACCTAGGATAAATGAGATGACTTTAAGGAACTTGAGCTTATGCAAGGAAGAATCAGCATAAATCACATCAAGAGGAGATGCTGTTTTTCCTGCATAGAACTAAAACATACAGTAGATTTTAATGTAAGCCCAAAACGTAAGAGCACAGCAACAGGAAAACAGCAAGCACTAGAATAGTAGCTAAAGCCGTAGGAGCAAAGAACATGCCCAAAGACACAACAGAAGTGCCAAATGACAAACCTGTGCAAGTGGGAGAGAAAGTGCCCTTAGACAAGCAAGGCAGCCAAACCAGAAGAGTCCAGAGACATAGCCCTAAGGAGAAGGGGACAATCAGCTCCCCAAAAGCTGCAGATGAACAGTAAGATCAAATAGAAGCACAGCCAATGAGGAAGTACTATGGCTAAGTTTGACTAATGAAAGCAAGGAGTTCTCCTCTCACTAAGACAGGGAGAACAGAGAACACAAGACCTTCAAGAGGAGCTGTCTTAGAAAGTCATTGCAGGACTACATCATTAGATCAGAGACGAAACAAAGCTACTAGAAAAAAAAATGTTGGAATGAGAAGAGACCAAAATGTTCGAATTAGTAAAAAAGAATTGGTGCCAAATGGGAAAAAAAAGGAAAGACTGGTACGTAGGAGGGTATTGGAAGAACGTGGCAAGGAGGTGGTGGGCAAGAAAGAGCCTTTGAATCTATAATGAAAGTTTCTTCTCTGTTCCACACAAAAAAAGAAAAATGCCAGCAAAGTTTGAATTTTAAGTGCAGAGAAAGTAATTTAAAATAAAGAATCTGATGATCTTGGTTGAAGAAAGTCTATGTCCCTTGCCAGCCACTGACTAGAGAACTTGTGACATGGCTTGGAGGCTGCACAGCTATGCTCATAGAGCTGCATACTCAAAAGGCATAGAGTTACACACTCATCCCAATAACAGAAAGGGTATGATCAATCCATTTTAAAACTCAGATGTATAAGGAGAACAGACAGAAAGGAGGAGGAAAAGCAGATCTCCATTAGTTACTAGTCAGGTCAAATAACAAGGGGGAAGGTGGAAACAGCAAAAAAATCCCACTAAGCATAGAAATAGGCCTCCAGTGGAAAGAAACAAGACAAGCCAGACAGAAGGAGAAACAGGAAGCCATGAAGTCTTTCCAAAACAGTCTAAATAGAGAGACAACACTTTTACACCATCCTCCATGAGGTCAGCCAGAGTTCTGCCAACTTGATCGCAGTAAGTCCTAAAGGATTTCACATGGAACTTGAGCTCATGACAGTGGTTTTTCTGTTTTACCACAGAGTGCAAGCTTTTAAGTCAGGACACCAGAAGGTACTAGAGGTAAGAAAACAGTGTTTCCACTAGACAGCAACCCATTTACACTTACTAGTTGTTCAGTTTAGTTAAGGAATCAATCTTACTTAGAGTACCTGTTCAAACTGAGCTTTGTAGTCTTGTATGAGTAAGCATTTCCAAACCCAGGGCTTCAGCTGTCCAGAGAGTCTTAGATAGATGTACTATAGTTAAACCTGCCATGTCACTCAGAGTATATGTTTACATGTCTACAAGTCCCCCCTGCCTCCCTGCCAGCAAAGTATCTATTTACTATCCACAGAAGGTACTATTCAGTTCAGACCTGAGAAGTTCAGTTCTATCTTCATCAACCTCTCTAACCTTGTAACAAGCAAAGCTTGCAGATGTGATTTATTATAAGCTTCTGCTGCCACTGATGAGCACAGTGGCAGACCTAATGACAAGTTTGTTGAATTTGGGATTTTAGTTCATGAACAGTCTTATTTAAACCAGGGACACAGAATAAAACTCATGTGAAAACAGTGATAAGATCACACACGGTAAATCCATACTATTAGGCAGAATAGCTGGATACAGGAAACATGTTGCACATACCAGTCTCTCAACCTGCTGCAACACTCACCAGCCCCCTCTTTTCAAACAGACTTTGAGTCCCATTAATTTTATATTTAGCATTTCACAGCAAGTTAGTTTCTACTTCCAAAGTGTCTAGACATAAGTTGTGTTGATACCCATGTCTTCCAGTGAGAGGTCAAGTTCCCATGACAGGGAGTATGAATAAAACCAAGAAGTTCTATTCTAGAAAGCTCACACATTTCAAAATTTAAGAGCTTATTTTAATCCAAGATATGGCAACTGTAAAGTCCAGTTCATAAAACAGCAACTCGCTGCTGCTAGCTCTTCATATGTACAGTGAAAACAGTCAATTAATGCAAGTTTCTAGTCAGTAGGGCTTCCCCATTGATTCTAACATTTTCTTTCTCTCTTCTGCTGAGGGCATCTCTGGTTTCACACCACTTCTTCTCCTTTGCATCATAATGTCATGCTGAAAATAGAAGAAAGTGACCATGAGAACACAAATTTCTCAGAAGCCTCTGAGCTCCGAATGAGTAAGATTCTTTAATAGAAGTACTCCTTATATATCAAGAGCCAGCTACTCTAAGTCTGATTAGCTGATAACTAAATGTACTAGTATTTAATTGAAGATATCTGATAGTTTACCTTGCTGCTTCAGAGGACAGCAAAATTACAGTATTCCCATCACACTATGTCAGACTACTGTGCAATTGTCTGTAAATAGTTTTTTGGTAGTTCGCACACGTATTTAAAGGCTAAAAGACTTTTTACTACTATGGCATAAGGAAAGAAAATAGCAGAGAACAGTTTAACTGCACATAGTTCCTCATGATACTTCACTACCACAGGAGAGAAGGAAATAAGGACATCACTGAATAAGAATGAACTCTTACTAAGCTTTGTCTTAGGTTAAAGTAAACATGACCCAAACCAATGGAAAAACAGATGAACTTATCTTACCTCAGAATTTTTTCATTATATCAATTTAAAACAGAACTTATTACTAGAAATATCTGACTCAAATTCAGAGGGAAACATACCAGGTACTGCAAGAACACTGACTCACAATCTAAGAGGATAAACTCAGCAGAACCAAGTGAAGTACTTTGATGTGCATCTGTTTAAGTCTTTCAGCAACATATACCAAGACTACCTAGGCCCATAAGGCACCGTAAAAACAGTAGCAGTCAGCACTCACTAAGTCTGAAGAGTTCAGAAAGCTGTATGTCAGAAGTAACGTACTTAAAGCAAAGCATGCAGTAAAATTTAGAAAATCTACTGTGCTTACCCAGAATTTTCTGCAGCTTTTGTACTTCAAAAAATAAGCAGTACACATATCCTTGTTATAGTTGTTGTCATCCATACATTTTCTAGAGGCATCTGTTTCCTTTAATATGGAAAACATACTTCAGAGCTGAGGGAAGTTACTGTACTCAGTGTCTAAAAATTCTAACAAGTCCCAGAACATCTATGAAGATAGGAGGCAGCTTCTCAGATGAAAGAATACTATCAAAGAGAGCAGATGAAAATCTATCACAGGATAATCAGTAATTCCAAGCAATGACTTCATTTAGAGATAACAGACATTACGACTCTTTAAATAGTAAAGATAGAGTCCAGAGAATACTTGTTTACAAAGATGCTTGGTATAACCCACAAAAGACTTTTAGAAAAAAAAAAAAATCAACCAAGCTTGTCTAACCAGGATTTCAGGCTCTGGCTTTAAGGACAGAAAATTGAAGAGATTGCTATCAGTTGTATTACTCCTATTTATGAGAAATTACTCATTGTTATTTCACACTTACTATAATGGATGAGTTTCAGCTTTTCCCATCTTCAGACTCTTTAAGAAACTTTTTATGCAAAATGCCAATGCAAGAGTGCTATCCATTAAAAAATCCTCTAGAAATTGCATTATTTAACATTGAAACATACAAACAGAAATCCCAGTTTGATCATCTTACCGCTACACATGGATTTATATCATGGTCTCTAAGCTGTTGTGCATGCCTGGACATTCTAGACAGACACTTGTACCTTGGCTAGAAACAGAAAAGAAACAGGTTAAGTATCCACTTTTAATAGTAACTCAGGATTAAGTCTGAACTTCAGCATGTAATAAAGGCCTTCCAATAATGCACACAATTTGGTTGTCTTTTAAAAGACAACAACAAACCACCACCACAAAACTTCTTTTGCAAAATGTTGCTTCAAAAGCACTAACAGCAAGACAACTCAGGCAAGTTTAGCCTGTCACCAAGACTGCTTACTCCCCAATAAATTCCTGCAGAGAATGGAGCCACTGCGGTGACTCTCATACCAGCCTGTTGTATCACTGAAGAAGTGACCGTGTCTAGGAGAAACAGCTCCATAGAAGCTGTTCTCAGCCAACACACTGTGGACGCTTCAATTAATAGTGTGGGGGAGCAACATACAAGTAAACTTTTCCAGATTGGTGCCTACTCCTTAGCTGGATCACATCTGTATCTTCACTGAGCTTTGCCAGGTATAACAAGTGCCCAGCCACCTCCTGTGCTGCTGTATCAGATATTTAACAGAAAAAGAAATGGGTTCACCGCAAGGAGGGACCAGACCCACTTACACTGTGTATGACAGCTTGAACCACGTTTTTCACCAGTTTAGTAGTTTGACACTGACTCTAGGAAGTGTAAGCTTGAGAGACACGGAGTTCAGTGCCAAGAACCTACATTGATTCAAGATGATGACATCAAGATGAACAGCAGACCCTCATTCCCTTTACAACTTCCCATATATTGCCTCTGGCACACATATGGCCATGCAGGTATTTGTTCCAAACAAATACTAAATCTAACCAAAAATAAATTGTTGACCAGATGACTGAGCCAATGCAAGCAGAAACATAGGACTGCGGAAGAGAGAGTTCTCTGCAGCAAATTAAAGTACAGCTGATGAAGGAAACTGTGAAAGAACATGCTTGCCTGATCTTGGTTTTTTTCCTAAGAACGCTGCTGCTAATTCTAAACTTAAACCTGTTTCTGTTCACATTGATAACTGCAAGCCTGCAGTAAAAAGCCAGTTTTGCTTGATATCAGCAAACAAAAATCAAATACTGCTCTTAGTAGCTCATAGACAGAGAGCAATGTTTTAGATGAAGGTTCTTCTTTGGGTAAGAGCAAGCTATTCCAGGTGAATTAGCCTTAGATTTTATATCCTGTGCAAGTATACTCTCCTGGTGCTTGGAGTATTTTTTGCATTCCACATGACTGTTTTCTGCAAACGAGCCTTTTAAAGAATAGCATCAGGAAACCCTTCCATTTTCCTTTGAGAACTATCCAGTGTTTAAGTTAACTTCACAAGCTAGGCAAATGTTTGCTTTTTTGTGGGTGCAAGAGGATTTTTGATCAGGCACTTCCAACTCAAATGGAAACACAAGCATGTAGAACAATAGCATCATCCCAGGCTTCAAGGAAGGAGGGAGGGAAAAAAAGTAGAAGGAAACAAAAGCAGCATATCACAATGCCTCATCTAAGTCAGTACCACAGACACAACATTTTTAGAAGTTTGTTTGTGCCTGTGTTATAACTCTGTTTCATTGATATCAGAGGTGTAAGTACCACCTAAGCAGGCATGCCTCAAGGTGTACAGTATTAGACTGACTTCAGCCTTACTCTCTGAAAGAGTACTCATGAGTCGTAGGATGTGTCATCATCAGCGTTCATTATACAAACTGCAATTAACATTTTCAATTTGATTACACTACCAGAGTCTGCAACCATGCCCAGTTCAAGGAACAATGCACACGATACATTAAATACCTACTTCATGAATAGGCAGTTCAGGTTCTCATGAAGCTGCTTAGTTCAGAGTAGGCAAATGCTTAAACATACTTAGTACCACTAAAAAGGTCCAATAGCTCCTGCACGTGTTCCTCTCTCCCCTTCTCCGCAGCACTTCAGGATTTGAAACATTACCAGCTAGAAGGGCAGGCAGGTCACACCAAAATGCTGCTGTGTGACTGAATGAGCAGTTGGGTAGGAAGCGAGCCCTCTCCCCCCCCCCCCGAGATTTTGCACATGCACAGGCTTCCCTTCCTGCTTTCAGATTACAGGTCTGAGCCCAACCACAACCAAAGGCTTGTCTATTCCACAGTTCTTAATTATGCTTTAACACATTAACAGTTGTAAACTGTACCACAGAGAAATGCATTTGTTGCTAGCACTCTTTAACCTTAGGGCTTTTTCAGTTCATAAACCATCAGGATATTTTTCTATAGGCTCCCTCCCATTGAAAAGTGTTTGGGTTTTTTTAAATGCATATACACATACAAAATTGCTAATTATGCTGCAACACAGACCAGCTTATTAAACCTTAAACCCTGGAGTGAAGGCCGTATAAAAATCCTACAGTTTTTACCGCTATTACAGCGGGACAAGCGGGGGGCGGGAGGAAGCAGCCGGCGGGTCCGGACGCTCGGCACCGCCGAGATGCCTTGCCCGCCTCAGCCTCCAGAAGAGGGCTGGGGGGCAAGTCAGGTGCAGAGGGGGCGGGCAGGCCGCCACGGGGCCCGCCAGCGCCGGGGAGACGCCGGCGCCCACCACCCAGCCCCTGCCTTCCCCCACCGGCGGCGGCGGGGGTGGGGTGGGGGGGGCCGGAGGAGCCCCACGCCCGCTTCCCTCCCCCCCCCCCCCCCCCCGCCGCCGCCGGCCCCCTCCCCGCCTCGCGCCGGGGTAACGGCCGTCGCCCCAACGGCCACCGGTGCCCAACGGCCGCCGGCCGGCGAGCGCGCGCGCGCAGCCTTCCCTCAGCACCACCTGCCGCCAGAGAGCGGTGCCCGGGCCCCGCCGTGCCGCAGCCCGCCGCCGGGCCCCCCGCGCCATCTCCCGGCCAGGCAGGGCTCCCCCAGCCCGGGGGCGGGCGAGCGGCGAAGGGCGAGCGAGCCCTCCCTCCCCGGCGGAGAAGGGGAAGCGGCGCCCGGCCGCGGAGCACGGCAAGCGGACGGGCAGCGCGGGTCGCCGGCGGCAGCACTCACCTCCGTCCCCGGCCGTGTCCGCGGGAGCCCGGGGCGGGAGGGGCAGCCCGTCTCCAATTCGAAAGACGTCAGCGGCTCGGGCAGCCCGCTTAAGTACGGGCGCAGCCTACCCCGCTCCCGGCCTCGCGGCTCCCCCCGGCCCAGCGCCGCCGCCGCCCACGCCCCGGCGGCGCTGAGTGGCAAGGCCGGGCCGCCAATGGCGGCGGCGGCGGGCCCGCCCCGGCCTTGAGCGGCGCCTCCTTCCACCAACGGGGCGGGCGGCGCGGGCCGCAGGCGCCGGCGGCGGGGCGCGGCCGCGGCCCTGACTGACTGGGGGAGGCGTCCAACCCGCGGTGCGTGTGGGCGGCGGGCGGTGTGGGCGCGGCGTGTGCGGCAGGCTGGGCTGCACCGCAGCGCATACACTACAATGGCTGCTGGAAAGACGGGAAAGCAAACAATTTCCAGGCCCGCCGCGTCCAGCCCGAAATATGGGGAAAAAATTACAGAAAAATCGGAGAACACTGTAAAGGGTGGAAACGGGGCGCAGAGGGGATGCTGAGGCTCCCGCGGTGAGTCTGCTGCGGGTTTGGGGGGCAGGCGCCGGGGTTTAGCAGGGAAATATCAGGGTTATTTAAATTATGAAGGGGGAGGAGGAGAAGGAGGGGGGAGAGGAGAGAGGAGCAGCGAGCAGTGAGGAAAAGTTTGTGTTAACCATCCCTCCCTTCCATCCCTCTCCCCCCATCTCCCGCAGCCCCCCACCGCCCCGCGTCGGACCCCCCCGGAGGGGAAAAGCAGGGGAGGGGAGGCGAGGCGAGCGGTGCCCCCCTTCCCCTCCCTCGGAGGGAGAAAGAGATGATTTTCAGAAAAACCTCTCTCAGGAGTTTCCTCCACTCCTCCCCTCCCTCCCCGCGGCGCTATGTTGGTTCGCGAGCGAGCGGGCGAGGCAGCGGTCTGCCCGGGGGACGGCAGGAGGGCGCGGGGTGCCCGCCGCCGACCCCCGCGGCGGGCCGGGGCCGGGGCCGCGGCGGCGGCGCGGGGCAGGGGCAGGAGCAGGAGCTGCGCGGCCGCCCCCTCCCCTCCTCGCCTCTCCGGAGCCTGTGCTGTGAATGCAGTGACAGCGGCGAGAGCGGCGAGAGGGAGCGGAAGACATTAGAGACCGCGGTGCCGAAAAATGAGGGAAAAAATTAATATAAATTCGCCCCCCGCCTCAAACCGGCCGAATTTCGCACAGAAATTTCCCCCGTGGACCCGGCTACCCGTGGGGTGTCCCCCGGACCTGGCGGCTGCGTCTTTGGGGGGATCCGGAGTGACTTTGGGGCACTCGACCCCCCTTTCCCGTCGTTTTTTGGACAAAAGTTTTTTTTTTCGTAATAAAGAAACGAATTTGCCTGCTCTCCCCCTTCGAGTGGCCCAGAAGCTTTTCCCTTCCCCATCGGTGTGTGTTTAGAGAAAAGTGTGAACCCAAGTAAGTGCTGAGTCGTGTTGCATTGGGGAGGGGGGTTTGCTAACTGAAAGCAGGAGAGATCCGGAGAGAGAGAGAGAGAGAGCAGGGACAGCTTGTTGTCAGTATCATAAACAACCAAAATGGAGGGAGAACTGAGGCATATAACAAAATAAAAATCAGAAAAAAATGCCAAAAAATACCTAAAAATCGGGGCTGCTCCCCCTTTTCTTCCTCAAGGTAACAGAATAAAACCCGTGTCTTCCCGAGACCGTTTTAAGGTTTCAGGGAGCAAGGAGTTAATATTTATTATTTTTTTTTGTTGATGAATTCTTTGGAAAGGCAAAAGCCTCTTATAACTCGCCACCGACAATGAGAAAACGTGAAAATCCCTTTCAGGAGAGAGAGGTAGGGGGAGATGATAGTGCAGAAAGTGCATAACTTGGGGGTAATGTGGAGTGATCCTAGATAAGATAAATGCTGTATGTGCTGCTTTATAACTTCCTTTTTTAATGCTTTTTTGTATGTTTGGGGGTTTTTGGGAGATGGGAGCTCCTTTCTTTTCCTCTGTCTTTTTTTTTTCTTTCTTTTTTTTTTTTTTTTTCCGGACCAGAATGTAATGCCTTTGTAGTGTCACTTTCCTGATCTAATTAGGATGTGTGAGGCAAAGAGTAAACCTTTCCGGTTTATAAAGTGCATTTTCGTTGCCTTTGAATTTCAAGTTTTCCTGGTGGCTCCCTCCTCTATTTAAACTGGATTCTTCAGAGTAGTGTGGGGTTGAGGTAATGCTCCATAGGGAAAGCAGAGAGGGCTCAGGGGCAGGGCACCTCTTCTGCGGGTGGTTGCTGATTTCCCTGGCACGTTCAGTTCACCTGTTTGTCTCCTACAAAGAATGTATTCTGCAGTCTCCTCGTTTTATTTATATAAAATAATGATGCCTCATCTCGCCTCACATTGAAGTTAATGCGAAAGTGCTGCTGATGTTGGTTCCACGTGGGATCAGGGACATAGCAGGGCATTTTAAAGAGACAGCTTCTCTTTTCCTAGGGTTATCATCACCTCTGCAGCACCTCTGCCTCTAGCAGAGGGATGGTTCGTTGTTTTTTTTTTTGATGGAAAGGTATCAAATCGGCCCTGGTCTGATAAATTAAGGCAGGATAATAGGGGAAAACGTGCAGATTCGTTTGGATCAAAGCAATTCCTTTGTGTGTAGCAGGTCTTCAGGGGAGTTTTCTTGGTGTGTTAATTAAAATGCTGTGTTTTGGAGAGTGTTTTTTGGAATGGGTGTTGCAGAAATGAAATAGTCTCAGGTTGTTTAATATTAAAACCTAGTGCTGTTCTGCTAGCTATGAATTCCCTGGGAGGAGACCTATGTGCATAGGGCAATTTCACAGACATTTTGTAAAAGTTGTGAAGTGCATTATTTTTACTTTGAATAAATTCAGTTTTGTTGGGGATACCTGAGTTTGTTGAAAAGTATTGTAGAGCTTGTTCTATACTTAAATCTTCTGAACAGTCCCAAAAGGTTTTGAAAATAGTAAAAATAACTGTAGGTTTTAATTGGCCAAAGTAGGGGCTTTTTACAAGTACACCTTAGCTATGTAATTATAACATCACTTGGAAGAATTACCTCTGGCTTTGTTTAAAAAAAGAAAAATCATCCTAACTGCGGTCTAGTTTCATGTATATGTGTGCATGTGTGCGTGCATGTATGCTTTTAGCATGTGTTCTGGCTGATACAGTTTTTTGCTTAATTTTTAACTTGTAAATGTTTAACTGTAATGATGTGAATTGCTCTGCTTGTCTCTATTATCTCCTATGTATTTTAATTTTCAGTGAAACATCCTATTTAAAAAATTAGCATCGCCTCTTAACATGGCAATTTGATATCTTTATGAGAAGTTATGATGTTTCCTTTACACGTGCCTTGTTTTTGTAGGCTTTGTATTTAATTCTAGATTAAAAATTGAATACAGGTATGTGGTTCTTGAGAGAGAAGATGGAGTACTGAACTTGTAGGGAGGCTATTTCAGCAACTGTTTTCTTTGAAGTTGTGGTGTTGAGTATCAGTTGTGATAGCCCTCTGTGTTGAATAGCATGTGTTCGCAAATGATCTGTACCTTTTCTGCAAGTGTGACCAAAGAAGCTGTTGTACAGTAGTTGTTGACTAGGATAGTCTTGTGGTTAGAGATTTTGGAAGAAATCTCGAAGTTTTCCAGTGACTCACAGTTGTGAAAATTAAATCACATTAACTACTCTTAGGCTAGAAAAAAAGGCTCATTAAGGAAGAAAGATTAATCAGTTTGTATAAAGGAATGAAATTGAACATTTTTCCAAAACTGTCTCTTATGGTTTAGAGATCTCTTTTATAGTTAGCAAGAATTCATACTTCAAAGTTCCTTTCCAAATATTTCTTACACTGATCTCTTCTTTTTATTGACTGAAGTAACATTATCCTGAAATGTATAGAAATTTGATAAATTAATAGCAGTACACAATGTGTTGGTGTTTTTAATGTACCAGGGTAGATAGATAGTAGTAGATGTGCAGAACTAACTGTAATAAACTAGTTAATGGTACTGAGAACAGTATTTAAGAACTCTTCAAATACTGTGTCTGCGACCATCAGTATGAAGTGTTTAATGTGTTACCACATTTTTACCTAATTAAGAGCTTCTAAATCATTAATATTGTAATGCTGAAAATAGGTATAGACACTGGTAATAACAACATGAAAGAAGCTCATGTTGTGGAGTACCTTTCTTAACTTACAGTTATGTATTACAAAGTAAATTCAGTGTATCCAACGATAGTACAAAATTCAGGACATAGGGAGGAGGAAGAGGAAAGGGTGTTCTCACAGAATTTGATACTCTTCTAAACTGGGTTTAATTTTAAGGTGTAATCCAGATGGTGATAATAATAGCAGAAGATAAATGTTGTTTAGGATTGTTTTTTACAAACTTACTCTCTTTTTGTAGAAAACTGAATTCTTCTTACAGGGATGATGTGATGTTTAATAAAAATAGAAGTAACTTTCAAAGCTTCCTTACTTTTAAGAGTTAAGATAATCTTCTCTATTATAGGTTGCTCTGATTCTATACATGATTCAGTATGATTTTTTCAAGATTTTCTAAAATTAAAACACCTGAGGAAACAAATACTATGGGCTGTTGTTGGTAAAGTTACCCTACTTTTTGTAGGTAAACTGGGGAGCTGTAAATGTATTAAAATCCGTCTTAGACACTTGTCAATCCTATTCAATAATGTTTAAAAGTTAATAACTACACTATTCTACAACAGCACAGCAAACACAGGAATTTAAATTGACATGCATTCAACTTTCTTGAATGCTTAGTTCAAGTGTGTCTCTTGGTGTGTACTTTTCATTTAGTAATTATCCTGAAAAATGAGTTTCCCAATGTAGAACTTTGAGATTTAAATTAAGAAACTTTTTAAAAGTTTGTGTCATTCCAAAAGGCGCTGCATACAAAGCGCAGCCACTTCTAATGGTCGTCCATCTCTGCAGCTAGTCAGTCAAAATGGTGCCCTTAAGTCTCCACCTTTCAGGGTAGTGCATATGTTTTAAAATTAATGGGTTAAAGAGGGCACTGCTCATGTTCTAAATAAACCACTGTTTGTAACTGTTCAAGGTTATTTTGTTAAGAGATGTTTTACTTCAGAGTCTAAAACATAAGTTATTTAAATTTTGTATCTATAACCTCTTGTATCTTTAAAACCAGTTTTTGTCACCAGATACCTTTTGGGAGGGTTCTTGAACAAGTTTATCTGTTTACCAAGGGGAGATATTCTGGAAAATGTGAAATATGTTAGCGCTATTAGACCATTCTCAAATCAGTGTAGAGTTAAAAGGAGCTAGGAGCCACCACCACTGAAGTGATAGAGCACTTGCTTTCAAGGAGATATTCTCCAAATATCTGCTACTAGTGAAGATTTAGCTTGCATTGCTTTTGAAAGAAATGTGCAGTATCTATCCACTGAACTGTTAAGCATCTTTAACCAATTACCAAATGTTTAGGTAGCCTTAAAAAACTATTTAAAAATAATTCAGATATTAGAACAAAGTAACATTTTGTATTGATCAAAGGTAAAATATTTAAATTTCTGAAGTGGAGGGGATTTTTTTTGAATTTATCTGAGCATTTTGATAATAGAGTTGTGTATTTTTCCTGCTAATCAAAAAATCACATCTAGAATTTAATTAAATTTATATTGATTTTTAAATTGTGTGAACTTGTAATTTGAATGTAAAACATTGATTAACTCTCGATGTAATCACTTACACAGCTGCCTATATTTTATTTTTAATTTCTCAAGGAATATAGTGACCCTCTATCTGAAATTGAATAGATTGCAGTTACTAATGCATTTTAAATGAACAGTTGTCCACCAAACATCAAATGCAAAAAATTTTAATTGTACACAAGTTATGAAAACCTAATACTGAACAGAAATGGTCACCATTACTGCAAGTTCAGTTTTACTTTTATTTAGATTGGCTTGTTGAAGTATTTTTTGTCTACTTCAGTATCAGTGTTCACCTGTTACTGTCTCATCGTAGAAGGACGAATTAGCAGAAATGAATAGAGTTAGAGGGGGGGTTAAAATTTTTGACAAGATATAACATGCTTTTAAAAATAGTTATGTGATAACAGTTATAAAGGATGGGGCCTTCTCATAGGATATATTAAAATTGTTAATATTTAAATGGACCCTGCATGTCTTGTAAACAGTTACTGTATGATCATGGCATTAAAATTAACCACCGTACATAACAGGGTTTTGAGATGAGTGCGTAAGTACATACTTGACAGTGAAGAGTGGGAAAGCTTATATAGTTATTCTCATGTTGAAGGAATAAATCAGTTTCTATCATAGCCTTCTTTGTAATAACTTCTGTCCCTTTCCTAACTCACTGTCTGTCCAGAGTGTAGAGATACCTTATCAAACACATTAAAATACATGGCCAGAGGGATGGGCTATTTTATGCATGCCCAACCCTGGCGGTTTTGATAGACTTGCAAGGGGGCACAAAGAGAGTAGAATGTGGCCCAATGTGCATAATTTTATTTTATTTGTTTAAAGGAAAGGAAAGGGGAAAAAAAAAAAAACCCAGGGCTGAACTAGTATAAAACCAAAAAGTGAGACAGATAAAACAAATGTAGACAAGTGTGGCTGTAATACACAGAACAGTAACTCAAAACTCCAAAGTAAAATAGCTCAAATCAGCTTTGAGAAGTCAAGTGGGAATCAGGAAAGTAAAACCTAGAATTGCCATCAGAGGCAATTAAGAAATAACTATGTAAAGGAACTTGAAAAAATGCAAAAAGTGTCTGTTACAGTAAACTGAATTGCTATAATCTTCTTTTGCACTTAATGTGCTAAATTCCTCTCTCAAAGGAGAATATCCCTAGAAATCAGATTAGAAAGTATTTAAAGGGAATTATTTGTCAAAGTTGGTTTTTTACTAAAGTTAGGAAAACTAATAATAATCTCTTCCATATTGCTGTAAATAATACTTTATTTGATATCATTTAACCATGCAGATTGCACATAGACTTATGTATTTTACAGGTAATCTACCTGGTAGCCTGACACTGTGTATCACTAACTTTCGCCCTAAAACCTTTTCTTTATGGTTGTGGGTCACATTACACTTTGGAAACTGCCAAATCTGAAGTATTTCTCATGAAATAAGATGTAGATTGTTGATTTTGTCGTATGCACATTTACTGTGAATTGCCAAGTAGTCAAAAGCAAGGATAATGTCAGAAAACTTATCTTCCCTCTTCATTTGTTGAGTATGTATTTGTACACTACAGGGTATCGGATTTACTAGTGCATGAGTTGTCTGAAAAGCCCTGCAAATCATCTGATTCTTAATTAATGAGATCTCATTGCACTAAGTGTTTGAACAGCAGAAAGACCCTGTGTATGCAAATCAGATTTTAGTGTCCCAAGTGCTTGTCACTTCTAGTAAAACTGTTTATTGTGTGGTATATGTATTTATCATGAATGTTACATTTATATGTAATGTAGATACACACATTTTAAGGAAACATCTGGCTGTTTAGGGAGAATGTCATGTCTTTTGAATCAGTTGTGATGTAGGAATTTTTTTTTAAGAGAGACCTTTTTGAAGAAAAGGCAGAAAGAGAGATTCTGGCAGCTTACTATTAAATTTCAATCAAGCCTGTATAGTTAGTAATAAAACATTTACAAGTTTGTAAATGTTAAGTTTCTTCAAACTCTTACTGTCACGTGTGGAATTTTCATTTATACTAATTGTGCATTTACTACAGCTGCCTACGTGCAAAGCTTAATAATAATACTGTATTTACCACATGGAAGTATAGATACAATATAAATATGTAAAAGTAGAAATTGCCTACAGCTGTTCTTATGTTTTCATAAGATGATACACTACAAAGGTGTAAATTTATGGTGTTAGCTACCTGTTATCAGTTACTGGTGCTCTTCCTCTCACAAGTACTTTAAGAAAGGTGAATATTAAACTAAAATAAAACAAATGTAAAATCCTGTCAGGGTTTTGTGCTCTGTTTAAAAGCTAAACATAGACATTGTTCAAGCTTATTTTGTTCACTGGAAGTTATTGTGGTCAATACACGCATCATTTTTTTCATCTAGGACACTAGGAAACAGTGAACCACGTAGCTCAGAGAAGAGCTTAGACATAGCTGATCACAATAGATGCCAGTTAATTTGAATCTGTAGATTTTTTTTCCTCTGTGACTTGACAGTTTTGTTTACTTCTTTTGAATGCTGGAATTGTGTTTAGACTAAACCACTTCTAATTATACCCCAACACAAACATATAGCTTATGGCTATATTTTAATCAGTTTCAGAAAAAGTAATAAAAATATTATTGCATCTGTCAAAGGATGGTGTTGCTACGTGCTATTTTAATGGTCTTTAAGTACAGTTGTAAGCATACCAGTACAATGAAATCAGCTCTATTCCTAAACAACAAAGTTACATTTTGTTACTTAAAAAGTTAACCAAGAATCATAATATGTTAATTATCCTAATTATTCAGGCTGTTTTTAATATGTGTTGAAATTGCTTTAAAAAGTATATATGAAATATTTATATCAAACTCGTTTAATTTGTCATTACTTGTAAAATGTAATGTTTTCCCAGTTGTAATTTTAAAGGGTTTTTCTCTTAGCTGCACAAGTGTATCCTTTTCTTTGAATACACTCTTTTCTGAACCCAGCAGTTCTTATTTAAAACTCTTCTGTTCTCTCAAAATGAATTTGTGTCCCATTAAGTGTTGATATTGATCATTTTTGTACTGCAAAAGTTGTGCTGAGGAGTACTGTGGAAATAACTTGTTCTGGTGATTCTACAAGTATAAAAATTGGGTGTAGAGTAACATGGGAAACTTAATCATAATGGTATTTGGATGATGGGAATAGTCCCAAACTGGATAAATGTTAAACTAGCCAATGAGGAAAAGATGTCAGGTTTTGCAGCCTTGTAGCATTAATCAAATATGTGGTATCACTGTTTCTCATAAGAAATACTCAAACACACTCCTAGCATCAATTGCTGTAGAAGGCAAACAGAAATCTAGATTACACTTTCAGAAATGATAAACTATGAAATAAGTTTCTTGGAAAAAAACTGGTTTTAGAGGTCTCCCCTGTAGTATAATATTATTTTACCTTTGAAAACTTGACCACTTCAGAATATTTGAGAACAAGTAAGTTAAGTCCATCTTGAGTAATGCATTTCAGTTTCTAGTACAGTTTTTATCTATGCATCATGTAAAACAAACTTCTTACTCTTCATTATATTTAAATATTTGTACTGAAAGGAAAGTGCGTTTAAGCAATTTTTAACTGCATTGATTACTCATTCATTTGATTGGAGTAGAAAGGTGCTTTAGTTTGGGGAGGTTGAATATGTATTTATTATTTTCTATTTTTCTGTAGTTTGCCTAATAAAAATACTGAACATAAAAGGAGACTGGATCTTTTTTCAAGCCTTGAATGAAAAGGGAGGTGTGGTCAGGAAGGGGCTCTGATGACTTAAATTACTGCCCCTCAGTCTCTCAAAATATTTAAATCCTATGAATTTGTGATTTCAGTCGCACAGTAATGTTGCAACCTCGAAACTGGTAATATGTTCAGTTATCTTGATATGAACTCCACAATTCCTCATTAGGCAGACTGAATTCCCTAAAGGTTTTGTCTGAATAAGTACTTGAGTATTGTGCTGTTTGTTCCAGTTTTCATCAGGAATCAAGCCATAGAAATTCTCTCAACTCAGCAAACCCTCAAAGACTTCATGGATGCCCTAAACTTCCCCTATTCCTGTCATAGTTTTAGTTGTTAAACTGTGGTTGAAGGTCAAATAATCCTTTCTGGTAAGCATCCGACTTTTATCATAAAGGAGGTAGTTTGATATTTGGTGGGAGTTTTAGCATAAAGCTTTTATGTAGGTAGCTTAACAAAAAAGCTTAAAGGCAGTCAGAAATTTGCTGTCAGGTTGCAAGTGCACTGTAACTGTTAGGTGAAGTAGTACTTAAATCGCATTTGTTTCATTGAGATAGTAAGACTCATAATTTGAAGAAGACAGAGCTTAACTGATTTGTTAATTCTTCCTTCCCAAATATACATAAAAATTTGCCACCACTTTTGCTGCCAGCAGTGCTCTGAAAATCATCCATCCATCCATCTCTCTTTCTCACCCCAAACTTCTTGTAACTTAGGCCTTTGTAGGAATGTTAAGAGGTCTAGTGGATGGAGATCATAAGGTATTTGTATCCCTCTTATGAATGAACTGTTACTTAGCAATTTTGTAAATTCACGATGTGATTTTGTGTTTGGGGGTATACCTGAGAGAGTATGTAGTCAAAAATACGTATACTTCCCCTTGTGCATGGCAGAGTTCAGGCCTGAAGAGCAAGTATTCTACCTTCTTGCTTTGGGTATTTTTAGACTGGTTATGTGGAGATAAAAATTTATTCTTTTTTTTACCCTCCACTTGTTGCATTCATCAGTTGTTTAGGAAGTCTGTTTCTTGATATTTTTTGAGTATGTTGCGGTGGCTGGCAAAGTTACTAAATGACCTGAACTACAGAATTTGTAGATGGAAGATGGAGACTTTTTTCCTGTCTGATCTTGACTAGATTATTTGAAAGTTTCCTTGGCCTCTTCCACAGTGCTTTGCTATAAATCAAAACAAATTAAACTGAACAAACAGTCAATAAAAATGCACGTCCCAGGTTCTTCTGGCAAAGCTTATTAAAATCCAGTTGGATGCTGACAGTTCTTTTCAGTGTGACCTTCAAGATATTCAGCCTCTACTTCATGCTTTCCAAATATCATCATTTCCATCTATCAAATTCTAGGTAGGTCATTAGTAAATGTACAGTAATAACTGTACATTTCTGTACACACAGAATGAGAGGTCTATGTTAAAGTTGAAATGCTTCTCAGGGAGCGAGGGCTATTTCCCCATCTGTTTTTTTTTTTATTGTAACATGCATTTGAGATTGTTTCGGGTGGCACTCATGAAAAGGGGTGATCTTTCAGGTTGTCAAGAATCAAGCTGTTCAGAGGTTTTTTTTATAGGTTAAAACCAGTATTTTTTTTAGCATCATTTGGAAGCTGGTGGTCATTGAGGGTACATCATGGAACAGTAGAGTCATGTGCTTCTCAGCAGGGAATGCTGCTTAATGATGGAACTACAATGTTCTGAATGTAGAAGGAGCAGACCTGCGGTGAAGGACTGGTCTCTTCCTACAGTGTGAACAGGGAACTGCTTTACTCTGGCTTTTACAAATAAATTAATTATTTGGAATAAGATCCTTCATTCACTCACTTATATTTTCATTTTTTCCTGTGGTATCAGAAATGGACACTTCAGGATGATTTTTACAAGTCTGTCAACTTGAAAGGGCAATTAATGTAACCACATATGAAGTTAGAGTGTTTGAAAAGGACAAAAGTCCTTTTACTAAAGATCTTGGAAAAATATTTAACTGTCTTGAAAACAAAGAAAAATAACTACTATACTGATCTGATGATATTTTTCAACCAAGTAAATGTCGTGGGACATTCAGATGTCGTATTCAGTAGATGTCGTGGGAGATTCATTTAGCAACATCTTGGATCTCTCAGTAAGGGAATGTGTGTTATATTAATATATTAATGAAAAGAATACATAGTGTACATTTAGAAGAATGTAGTTTTCAGTAACTAAACCATCAGAACTTGATCAAAGAAAAAAAAAATTACGTTGTGTCCATGTACATCTGTAACTTTTTTTTTTTGAGGTAAAAAGGTTAGGTACGTAGACGTGCATAGGTATTCAGAACCCTGCCATGATTATTTCTGGGGGCTGTACAAACACAAAGCTCTTCTACTACGTACAGATAGTGCATGATAAAGTGCTTTCTAAGATTAGTGAGTTTGTTGGCTTTGTGGGTTTGAATTCAGAATTAAAAGTGATAGATAGAAAAGTGATATGGTGCTGACTTAGTAGCACACACTATTTTAGTCCGGTGTTGGAAGTGTATATTATAAAACCTGAATGTAAATGTTACATAGCTTTGGAGTTGACTTTCTAGTAATGTGGATTGTACCTAGGAAAACAAGTGTCTTGTTTTGCCAGAATTACCGTTTCCCTCTGCTGTATTTGCCTTTGATTGAATTCTGCTCTGTGATTTTTTTTCTTGTTATTTGCACGGAATTGTGCTCATGCTTTTTCCTCCAAACAAATACAAATAGCATTGTACTCCTGCTGTGATTATTATGCATAACACCTCTGACTCAGCAGATCAAAAGTTATGTTTTATGGAAAACAGAATTAACATTTTATACTTTTTTTTAAGACCACTTAAAAATAGCTGTGTCAAAAGAGATTATGCTTTTAAAATGCTAATCCACTAAGCCATCATACATCATTCTGTAGGCAATGTTTTTATTCCAGGCAGCTACCTCTTACTAGAGTCCATCTGAAAGGCTTCAGGTTATCACAGAAATAACCCATGAACTTGAAATCTTCAGGAGAGAGTCTTCTTTAATAGAATGCATAATACGTGCATTATCAAATTGCAGCCTTTTTTCCAAGAATTGTTTTATATGTCAGCATGGTTTGGCCTGCTTTAAGGCATTCTGGTTACTTGAGACAAATTGTTGATTAAAAATGGCATATGCAAAAACCTTTCCTGAGTGTGGGAGGGTAGCAATTCCTAATTTTGATGTAGAATATTATGTTGTGATAGCCAAATGCCTGAATGGAATGCTATACTGATTATGGGAAAGATAGAGTAAAGGAGGATGAGAATTTATGCCAGCTGGATTGGAGACTCTGAGATTTATCTGGATTAGTAGTTTCAATTGCTAATCTTACCCCATGTTCTTCTGCCACTTTGTTTTCTGAAGTTGTATTTTCCTCATTCAATTTTTGTAATTGTATACTGTCGCTGTGTAAAGAGTCACACAAACGTGGGAAACAGCAATACTGACTTGGCAGAAAATTCTGTAAAGTGCAAAAAGTACAACAGAAAATTATAGTTCTGCCTTATCTTTTGACTTCAGAAATCTTAGATGTTACTCGTAAGAACAGTAGATATGTGTGTGTTAGTCTGAAATTTGACTGGAGGTTGACTGCCACTGTGTACATCAGTGACTAGAATTTTTTAGGTATTAAATACCAATACAAGGAATTTGCTTGTACTTAGTTGAATTACAGTGCAAAGCTGAAACAGCTTAGAAATAACCATTTTC
The DNA here is from genome assembly GCF_018139145.2 of Gymnogyps californianus. Classification (NCBI taxonomy): domain Eukaryota; kingdom Metazoa; phylum Chordata; class Aves; order Accipitriformes; family Cathartidae; genus Gymnogyps; species Gymnogyps californianus. The sequence continues at coordinate 42,227,783 of NC_059472.1, forward strand.
ATTTACTTTTACAAATGCTAATTCAGAATGGTACAACATGAGTGAAAAGTTTAGTTAGTTGTTACTACTTGATACTCTATTCTGGCTAGTTATGGAGCTCTATTTAATGTTATCTGACAGATTAGAGTATTTAACTTGAAAATGTGCTGCTGCTCGACTGGTGAGTGGGGACATTGCCTACTGTGATTTCCTACTGGCCAGAAGTCTGTAAAGACCGTTTTAAGGCAAGCTTGGCCGTGCTTGAAACTAGTAGAGTTAGGTAAGGTTTGACACGCAGCTTTCTTCTTTAGGCACACTAAAACAGCTTTTGCAATTTGGGTCAAATATTTTTGAACCAAAGTGTGTTTCATATAATCTAAAAGACTCCTCAGTTTTGGTGGCATTAGCCCTGTACCTTGAAGTATGATTCTGTGGGTTTTTTGTTACGCTGGTAGTCTATGAACACGTATGACCAGAGCATAATACTGTGTGTTGTTGATCGCTTCCATATACAACCGCCTGTGAAGAACAGTGCCATAATGAGACATAGGGAGAATATGGGAAAGAAGATAGTATGTGATACAGAGTAAAATGAAACATCATAGGGCCTACACTGAGGATGCAGTGACAGTCCAAAGAAGATTGTCCTCACAGTGTTTCGCTGTAAGGCTGTGTACTGTTTGTATGTGATAGTATTTCCTAGGTAGTGCCTATAGATTATGTTAATAAATAAAGTATTTTCAACAAGGCTTTTTATGTATCAGTAGACCAAAGTGCTGCATGGAAGTAACTATGCCAGTCTTTATGTAAATTGTTTTTAAATAGACTGTTGAATAAGGTGGTGTTCCAAACAGTCACAGTTTAAAATCCTGATAAGGAAGGAATTGTTGTGAAGTGTTTTATTCCGAAGCTGTATACTGAATCGTCCTGGCAGATAGAGTTCTTCGTTCTTCCAGGGCTGGATTTTCACTGAACAATTAGATGAAGTTACCTACATTTGAACTGATTCCTGAAGTTAGCCTAACTGGAGTGAAAACGATAATGCTGAAAACCAGTACATAAATCACTTTGTGGAGCTGGGTTGTTAACTGCAGTAGTAAAAAATATGTTCTTTGACTTACCAGTTTAAATAAAAAAAAAAAAAAACAACACCTAGAGAGTTTTGTGTGTGATTAGGATAGGGTATTACTCAATTTTTATGTATGGCCAGTGCAGAAACAGAGAATGTCTCTAAATTCAGCAAGTGGTGTGTGTTGCTCTAAAGGCAGCAAGTGACTCATGTGACTGTCTTAGCAGCTGGGCAGCAAGATTAGAGAGCTACTATGTACACATTCCCTTACTGAGGGGTCCAAGCTATTGCTAAATGAAGTTGTATTACTGCCAACAACTGAATAACGGGCATAAGAAAATATAGTAAATAAGTGTGTCATCAGGTTAGTGCAGTAGTTATTTCAGACAGTCGTTAAAGTGAAGAAAAAAACCCCACACTTTTTCAAGATTAATATTTAAAAGGTTTTTGTCCTTTTTTCAAAGACTCTAACTTCATATGAGATTACATGTTAATTGTCCCTTGCAATTTGCAGATTTGCAGAAGTCATCTTGAAATGGCTGTTTCTGACACTGTGGGGAAAAAAAAAAAGAGAATGTTAGTGAGTGAAGAATCTTATTCCAAAGAACTCATTTATTTGTAAAAGTACTAAAAATATGCTTGTATCATGAAGTATTTTGATTTGAACTGAAATTGGCAAAGCATATACTTCTTGGTCACTTGCTAATTTGAAGACTTATTCGTGATGTTATTCCTCATGTATTTCCTAATTGTAAGAATTTGTGAAGTTTGTTCCAAATTGTCTTTAAGGTTTCCTGGCATGCCAGTATGGATTAGTGGAATGTGTATTCTTTTTTTTTTTTTTAATGTTTCCCTAATTAATTTTTTTTTACTCAGATACTTGCTTTTCTTAAGAAAGTTGCTAAACATTTGTGAATGCTTTGTCCTTTATATATATGTATTTACAGTTACACATTGATATTTCAACTATTATTTATGGATTTAAACTCAAAAGTGTCACTGTATCAAACATCTCTTTAGGACTAACCCTCATAAGAGCTCCTTTCAGTCTTGAGGCCCAGAGGACATATGCCTGACTGTTGCAATCAAGTAAATTGATACAGAAATCAAGAAGACATGAATATGAAGCTCCTTAGTGCTATTTTTAGTGTCAACTTTCAGACCATAATTATGTTTTAAAGATGAGGATGTATTTACCGAAGAGGAGCTTTTATATTTAAAAAGCCAAGACAGACAAGAAGTCAAGCCCATGATAAATTCCATATAGTAAAAGAAGATCAGAAGAGTGTGTGTTCCTAGCCGTCGTCACTGAGTCCCACTGCCCTCAAAAAGATTAAACTGTTTGTTTGTTATTCTGCTTCAGGTTTTCTGGATTTCTGCTTTCCCTCTTTTCCTGTCTAGTAATGACTTGTTTCCCATCTTGTTACTCTTTCATGTTTATTCCAAGTTTGTGCAGTTTTCCTCAAGAACGGTTTTCATTTATATCTCTAAGAAAAAATAGAGAGCATGAAGTAAGGTTGTCCAGAGTTGTCAGTGCATCTGAAAACTACCTTCTCAAGGTGGACCCTCATTTTAATAATACTTCAAAATACCTTGTTGATCTGGCCCTTTTATTTTTGCAGGTATTTAGATTTCTTCATAATCAAGTCTGTTATGGTTTAGTATTTTGAAATCTTTGATTTATAGGAAATGTTCAGTTTGGTTTTGGTTTTGATTCATCCTCTCCTGAATGTTTCATTACTCCTTTTTTTTAATGTACCGTTTTCCCATACCAGATTGCTTTTCTACTCTACTTTCATCATTTTTCAGTCACATACTACTCATCAGTTGCAGAAGAAAAATGTTTGTGTTCTTATTTCTGCACTGCTTAGTCTGATGGTGCTCTGTGACATAGGAGCACTAGGAAACAGAGGGATATTTGTGTATTGGTAAGTAGTTTATAGATAAAGCACTTAGCAGATTGTGGCCAAGGATATACCTGCAAAATATGTCGATCCTCTGGCTACTTGAATGCTTCAGTGGATTCTTGTGTGCTGCTCTTAACACATTCCTTGAGGTGAACCATCAGAAATGTCCATCTGCCAACGGAGTTTCAGGTCCTGGGTCTTGCTGCCCTGTGTTGTGTGCTGCAGCAGCTTCTTGGGCTCAGACTTCTCACCCCCCCAGGGAAGAACTCTGCCATAGTGCAGGTTATGTTGAGCTGCTTCCCTTTCTTCTGCGACGTGCTCTGTTTGTTTAGAGCACCTTTTGCACAGCTGGAAGAATTATATAAAATAAACAGCTGTCCTGAGAGGATATTTGTGTGAACTTGGACTTTGGCTTGTTTGTTTGTTCCTTTCAGAGTTACAACCAAAATTTCTTAGCCACAAATTTGTGCTGCTCCGCTGAACTGAAGAGGGAAGTATCTTCTCATGGATTCTAAGGAGGAAAGCTCTTAAGCGACCTTTAGCCAAAAATACAATATTTTCTTTAATAAATTTGATTTCCAAATGGCCAAGGACAAACAGCCCAGCTAGATCAGCCAAAAATATCTTGCATTTGTGTGAGATTGCCTCTTGTAAGCAGGCATGGTTTAAGAAAGGAATAGGAAAGATTCTTGCTTGATACAGTCCTTCTCCCCCTGCTCCCTCATGCCATTCTGTTCTTAGGATGGGGAATTGTCATGGTGTTTGCTTCTTCGGGCTGTTAGAAAATCATGGATATTTTGAAGGAAGTTGAGGTGCTGTTTCTGATGCTATTTCTGTCCTGGTGAGAGTTTCACAGTGTTACTGTGGTGGTGTGTGCCACCTGCCCAATATGCTTTCCTTTGACAGGAAGACCTACAACTAAGAAGAAAAAATGGTTTGGGGGAAGTTGGTAGCTTTTTTTTTTTTTTTAAAACACTCAGCCTGTACTCTCTGACAGCATTTCTTAGGGCTAGAGTTGCAGTCTCACCGCTTTCCTTGCACCGAGGGAGGCCTGACAAGTTGGCTGGAAGTTGTAAGTTGATCAGAAGTGACTCTAGCTCTTCAGTTTCAGATGTGATCTTGGTATTTGGTTCTTTTAAGGAGTGATGGGCTTCCCAGTGATGAGAGAGAATTTCAGTAACTGCCTTTGGAAAGAGAGAAATCTTCGTTCTGGTATCCTCTGAGAAAGCAAGCCTTCTGGGGCAAGCTGAAAAGTAAAGCATGGGAAGGATCGGAGCCTAGATAACTGAAGCACTCTTTTCCAGTAACTATAGATACTGTGGTCTTTCACAGGAGAGCAGTGGACAGGAAGAATGTTTGTTTCTAAGCACTGATGACCGGGTAAGAATAAATAGAACTAAAGGAGGCTTTCGGAGTTGTGTTGCTTTGTTCATGTCTTTAAAAAAAAAAAAGTAGCATCCATTTTTAGGATTCAGTGTACTGGAGGCTGAAAAGGAAAACACAGCAGGCATCTGTCCTTCCCCTGACAAGCTTACAGTGTTACTCGAAGGAGGAGAACAGAGACATGTGGAAAGGAAAGGGGAAAAAGCAGTTAAAGTACTTGTGGTTGCATATATGCACCCTGTTTAATTTTGTGTGTTAATTTAACAACAGTGGCTGACACTACTATTTTTAAATAAAATAATAAATTCAGCTGTCCCTCATTTACACAAAGCCAAATTATGTTCCTCTCAGTCATCACCATGGGCACTCCTGTGCTATCCTACTTTTCAGGCCCTGGATCACTGGAGGCAAATACCCAGTGGGATGCTAGTTCTCAGAGCTGTATGTATCCCGCAGATGGGAGTTCACAAGCCAGTTTGCTGGCTGGAAACTTATACATGGATCTTGACAATGGAACATATTTGTACAGAGTTCTGGTATGCTTTCTAGCACGTTTGATGTTTTGCCTCAGGCTCTGGATACTTTGAGAAATCCTGCCCTACAGCCACAGTCCATACCCTCGTGAAATACCTAGCTGCTTGTACATTGTTTCTGACTCTTGTGATGGAGAGACACTACTTGCCCAACCTGCATCATGAGACTTGTACTGTAAGCACCTTGATACCAAAGCAGGAGAGCCTGCAGTGCATGCACAGGATAAAATGCAGAGTGAGAATAAAGTAAATGGCTCTTGTGGTTTTTCTGAGTATTGTTTTTTTAAGAATCAAGTTTCTGTGGCATTTTTTGGGAGAACCTGTTTTGAGATTACTAGGCCGAGTTTTTCAAAACCATTGTCTTCTTAATCTGTTTAGAACGCAGGTTTCACTGCCTTCCACTGCAGCTGCAGGCACTAAGTATTTCAGCAAATCACTCCTTGTAGACCCATGCCAAGGACCTGGAAAATTAATGACCTCTTCTGTAGCATTCAGTTTAAATGACACAGAGATCTCTAGTAGAATCTGAGTCCTCTAGGACAGCATTCAATTATCTGACTCAAAAGATTGGTTTCTGAATGACTAAAGGGCTTATGGAATAAGTAATCGAGAAATTGGCCAAATTTGGGTAGAGTTCACAGGAATGACAGCTCTGCCACTATCCCTGTCTAATTTCAAGTCTCCGTCCCAAGGGACAGAGGTTCAAAACTCTAGGAAAAGGAAAAGTAGGAAAAGTCTGCCAGAATCTTTTGACACAGACAAAACTTTTTTTTACATTAACCTTTATGTTTTTGAAGTGGCTGTACTGCCTTGAATGAATAAAAAGTGAACAAACAAAACACTGAAGCAGACACTAACTTGTAAAATTTCAGCCCAAACAATGGCAGTTTGGCAAGTTGTCTTATGTAGAGGAGTTTGTCTTGTAACGGCAAGTGTTTGGCAGCATGGTGAAATGTGATCCTACTCATTCTGCCAATAGTAAAATATGCTGAATTTGAGTTAGCATTTGTACCTACTGACAGCAGTGTCGGTTCTTGTGTAAATTAACAGAGGAATTGTCCTGCTTTCAAATCAAGAGTTGTTAGAGGACTGTTATCACAGGTCTTACCAGCCCAATCAAGGCCTGAGATGACAAATACTACTTTTAATCAACCGGATAAATGCTGATCAAATTCTATGTTTGCATTTTGTTTAGTAAGAATAATTACACTTGTGTGCGTATCGAAGTCTGGTGTTCTGTTTCTGACAGTGGCAAAACCAAAGGTGTGGTGAAAGGCACAGGAGCAGGGCAAGCATGTAGGGATGGCTTTCCCAGAGTATTCTCCTGATCTTCAATAATTCACTTGTCAAAGGCTTCCTGAGCCAGACATGGTGGGTTTGTATTTACTGACCTTTACTGGACTTTTTCCATAACTTTTTCTTGTGACCTCTTGAGCCTTTGTAAACTCTTAAGTGTCTCAACACCCTGTTGCAAGGAGTTCCACAGCAGAAACATGTGAAGAACAGGTACACTTCCTTCTTGAGCCCGTACCCTCGTCATTTCATTTCACGTCTCCAGCTCTTTTATTGGAAGAGACAGTGACTACCAGTCTGTTCAGCTTTGTCACTCTCCAGCCACTTCAGTGCAGGTATACCTGCATGCCGTTCAGTTGCATCTCCCTTATCTACATGTTTATTGATTCCTTCAGAGAACTCTACTTGCTTTGTGAAGCTTGATTTCCTTTTCCAAGTTGTGTTGCCTCTTCACCAATATGTTGTATTCATTCACGTGTCCTCCTACCACCACCCTCACCCCCCCGTTGTTATTCAAGTGTATGCTGACTTGCCTGGTGTAGATGTCAAGCTTACTGTAGTACTTCAGTGGACATTGGGAATTAATTGTTAGGAAAGAAATAAAACAGGTAGCAATCCATGGTGTGTCTGTCTTCTGAATACTGTACAAAAGATATATGTAGAATGGCAAAAATACAGGACAAGGTGATGAATATGAAAAAAGTAGTGAAACAGCTTCCATGTGAGGAAGGCCTAAGTAGGCTTAGACTTTTCAGCCTGGTAAGAGACTACAAAAGGGAGAATACAATAGAGGTTTCACATCACAGACAGGGGATCAGAAAGGAATCATGAGTGGCATAGATGGAATGAAGGGGGAGCAAAATCATTAGCTGAGAGGAAAGAGAAATAGTGGGATGTGGGTTCAGAACAAGCTAAAAGAAAGCAGTTGTTAATGAAATGTGAAATTAAGCTCTGGAACTCCTTGTCATGGGATGTTGTGAGTAAAAAAGCTTACATGGGCAGAAGAGGGGGCTGCCAAATTAGTGGAAAAGAGGCTATTAAATCTGTCTAGCTCAGGAAGTCCCTAAGTCACAAATGGTGATACTTCCCCAAAATGCTACACGCTTACCTTCCTCATGATCTGCTGTTGGGTGTTACTGGAGCAAGGATGCTGGGCTGGATGGGCTTCTGCTCTGTCCCGCTGGGCCCATGATTGTGTTCCAATGAGTATTCAGGGACCCAGAACTGGAACAAATCACCCTGGCTGAGCCAAATGCCTTGCTGTCACAGAAACCATGTCTGTCTCTGTGAACCTGTATAGATCCACTTGCGAACTAGTTACATTTTTTCCTCTATTCACACCCCTATCTTCTGACAAGTAAACTTAAACCCAGTGTTTTGTGGTCTAGGAACCCTTTTAATTTCCAGCCTAAACTTACTGTTGATAAGCTTACACTTATTCTTTATGCCAGCCCTGCTGATTGTCTCATTGGTGTACTTATTATGACCTTTTGTCTTTTTTTTTTTTTGGTCAAATGTTTTGTTGTGCTATCCCAAATAAGTTTTTTGTGAATATGTATTACCAGATTTATACATGGTGTTCCCAGCAAGATCTTGGTAGTCCACTATAATGGCATCTGTATGTCCCTTTCTGCACTGGAAACACAGCTGTTTTTTTGAATCACTATATTTTCTTTCTTCTGAACCAGTTCACTTTAGTGACTTTTACTAGCTGCTTGTAGGATGGTTATACACAAACTTTTTCCTTCTGTGCTACTATCAACTAATGATTCGTGACTTTTCAGCAGAATCCTCTAGTCTCTAAGTACGTTACTCTGTCCTTTGTTGTTACTTTTCATCCCGTTTCTGTCGTGGCTGTCCTTAAGATTTGTTGCAGTTTTTCTTGTGTGTTGTTTCAGTCTGCACTGTACTTCTCGTACCTCCTAGTTTTGTATTTTCTACACATTTTGGTAGTGCTCACTTAAAGGCATAAAAAAATTCTAAATGAAAATGTTGAATCAAAAAAGACTGAAGACCAGTCTTGGCAGAAGTCCATAAATAACATCCTTCCACCTTTCAGAAAGAAATCTATTGTCATCTCCTCTTGATCTGCTGCTTTTCCTGCCATACTATTCTTGAACTAACGCGCCTCTTCTCAGCTCAACAAACTATTGCTCAGGTGGTAGTATATCAGATTTCTTACTGAGACTAGAACTATTGTGCTTCCTTTGTATAAAGACTATTTTGTCATGTTGAAGAAAAGTTGGATGTTTGACATGGTTCAACTTTTAAAAATCGTGTTACGTTTTATTCGATTTTCCCTTTACCTTCATGTTTTCATTCTTTCTTTGAAAACATTCTCCAAGCAAGAGGCCATGCTGTCATCATGGATTGTATGTCCAGATAACTTTTCTCCACCTTTCCTCAATATTGAAATGAGACAAAAAGTGTTTATTTGAATTTGATGCTGTTCTGAGACTCTTCCGTCTCATCACATGGCAGCCTTGCTTCGTGTTAAATCAGAAGATAGTATTTCAGTATGAAAGGTAAGGTTATGTAAGTATAGTGGATACTTTTTTTTAGTTCACCTTTCAGAAGCCCCTGTGTTGGTCTCTGTGGTTGGTAGCCATCTCTGGTGCAGAAGACTGTAAACTTCTACCTTATTTTCACTGTAGTGGGAACAGTGAGTTGAAACAGTTGCCCAGTGCTTCTCTCTGTTGTGATTGTAGATGTTTGGCAGACTTAGTTCTGACCAAGTTTATTCAAGGAAATATATGCACCGCCAATAATATGAACTTAGTCATTTAGTACCTCTCATCACCCCTACAAAGGTGAGAGCATCTCACAGTGTTGTGATACTCCATTAGTCTGTTGTGCTCAATCTGTTCTGCCAGGTTGGTTCCCTTTGCCACCCTCTTGGACGTTGGGTCTGCAAGATGGAGGTGGTGCCAAATCCCCTTGTTCAGCAGGGTGCTGAAATTTCTGCTGTTCCTGACTCTGAATGGCTGCTCAATCCGGTTAGTGCCAAGAGACCACAGGAAATCTGTGGGTGCAGTTTCTTGGTGATTTGCAGTTTGGGCTAGAGCTGCGGGAATCCCAACCTGCTCATCCCTGTACCTGAGATAGCTCTTCTCTGCCTCCTCTTGTGCTGGTGCTAAGCCACTCCAAAGACTTAGACTGCACAGAAATGGTTGGCATTTTTTCTGTAGGGTTAATTTGACCATTTTAGCTCTCTAGGCTTAATTTGACTGTTTTAGCTCTCTGACCTGGTACACTGTGTGGCCAGACAAGCACCAGTGCGAGAAGGATAGGGAGGGAGGAAGAAGCACCTTGAACTGTTTCAGTGTGGAGGCACGCTCAAAACAATTAAGCTCTGGACAGGCTGACAGAGTGCTGTCCTGTGCTCTCTTCAACATGACAGCTGGACAGATGTGTCCCGTCTCCCATCCCAAGCGTTAGCCAAGGTGCTGTTACCCCCTGCATCCGAGCTGCTCATGGCCGCTTGAGCCTGGCACTGCTTTCACCGCACAGCCTGGCCTCCAGCAAGCAGATGGCTTGTGTCCGGCCAGCTTGGGGTGTTGGCTGGGCACGGTTGCCTCTGCCTATGGTCGACCCACTAAACAAGGCTCTTGCTTAGGTGGAGTTACCTAATTCTTTAGGTAACTGCTTTGCTTTTGGGATTGGGGCCAGAGATGAGAAGGTAACTGCTGAAGCTGCTTGCCAAGGCAGCTATCAAATCTGATGAAGGATCAGGCCTTGAGGTTAACTGGCAGCGATTATCTGTACCATAGCTATATCCATGCCGAGTGATTCTTTAGTGTTTTGTTTTGTGTTGTTTTTGTGGTTCTTTTTAAAAAAAAAAAAAAAAAGGTGATATCTGACAGCACTGGTTTCTGTGGCCCTGTAATTCAGGGGCAGTATCAGCCCTCGTCTTTGCAAGTACAGCCTTTTGGATACAAACCCTAAAGTTTTGGCGACAACTGTGGTAACAATGAGACTGAAATACAGATGTCTGACACGTTCTCGTGTTCCCATTTGGGATACAGGCTCCTCTGAAAGCACCCCCCTGCTTTGGTAAGGAAACAAATTATTTCAGAAAGGGACATGTTGAAATCATCAGGCCCTTGTACCTGTTTTGGTAGCATTGTGTCATTTTTCTTAGCCATTCCTTCACATAACCCTAACTCTTTTTGACCATTTTGTACCCAGCCCTTTATCAGGTGTTTCCCCCCCAGCACTAGTGGTGGTGGCAGCTTGTGGTAACTGGCGGGGCTGGGAGAGAGCGGTGTGTTTGGGGAGAGGGACGGAAGATTATCATCACTACAGGTCAGAAATAAGTGTATTGTGTGTGGTTGATAATATGTAACAAGTGTGGTTTAGTAAGATGAGCTTCCAGCTCTCTCTGCAGGTGAAGGGGATGCATACCTTTCTTTATTCTGGCAGATTTCTGTGATATAATAGGAGGCAGGAAAGAAATATAATTTCTACAGCCAAGTTTCTATGTGTTACTTTCTCATGTGTTCTTAATGGTAGAAAGCTTGGGTGTGTGCCATGCTGTCAGACTGTATTACCCAGCATTACCTGGTCATGAATCCGCGCTTCGTGTCCACAAGTATTTCTTTTTTCTTAAAGACTGCTTGTTTGTGCAGTTACAAACACTGATGGCGCAGGCACGAGTCTCCACATCTCCCTTGCCTGCCCTCTGATACTCAGATTTAGGTAAGCAGGGCAGTTGCCGTTTGAAATTTGTAGTTGTAACATTATCTGTTAGAAGTAAAGGAAAAAAAAAATCCTGCTAAAACAAGTAGTGTAGACAACACTAGATCTGCTTCAGATAAGTCTGCCCATTATTGTGTGCAGTTAGACCAAGTGTTTTATAGGATTAGCAGATATTATATTTTAGAAGATTGGTTAGTGGTAGGAAGTAAGGCTGCCAATGAAATTTTTCTTCTAGAGTCCAAATGCAAAGATCTCATATTAAAATTTATCCAGTTGTTTAGCTTTCCTTAACAGAAGGTTCATAGGTCATAGAAACAAGTGCGGTATGAAATTTCAAACCCAATAGTCACCTGCTTTTAAAGAAAAATAGTAATACTCCCTCATTTTAGAAGGCAACAAAGTTATTTAACTACTGCTTTGTGCTGTCAAAATATGCTCGCTTGTTTACATTCGAGTGTATTTTAAACTGTTTTGATTTTTGTTTTGTTAATTTTATTTTTAGGTGTAGAAGCCCGTACAGGCTCCCAAGGATTTCATTGGCTTTCTTTCTAGCCACTTTTTCCTCAGAAAAGGTGGCCATACCAAGGCTGTGAATAATCTTCTCTGTATTCAAATCTGTTGGGCAGTGAACGTTGCCTTGCGATTTGTTAACACTAATGCTTTGCCTCTGCCTTGCTTCATATCGCTTTTTAGGCCCCCTTCTCTTCACAGGATTCTCTGTTTTGGGGATTTTTTTTACCAACTTGTCACCTGCCAGATAAAGGAGGGGTGGGGGGAAGAGGTTGCTTTCTTGTAACTGTTTTATTAAGAGAGCCTTGTTGTTCCTAATCCACATATAATTTGTCTCTGCTTCCTCTTCCTTAATTTCCTTTTGCCCTTATCTCTGAACCTCCTCACCTTCATCCTCATCACTCCTCTCTCCCTGATCTTTGGTTTTGGAAGCAGCCGGGAGGCGTGGTTAGATGCCAGAAGAGCTCAGTTATTACATACACAGGGAAACTTCATCCTGTCCAACAAGTATGCTATTCGTAGCCTTGAGGGATATATCTAAAGGGCACAGAGTTTCCACTCAAAATTTAAGTAGATTAGATTATGTATACGTATTTGTTGTGACTTGGCAGGTATCCCAGTGCCCAAGGTCTTAAAACATATACTTTGCTATACTTGAGGCAAGCTCAACTGCGTGTTTCAAAAGATGCTCTGGAGAGATGGGAGGCTGCTGTTTGGAGTTCACAAAAGTGTTATCCTCTCTAGATCTGATACAACACAGGAATTCTGACTACTGTTCTGTCTAGTCCTGTATTTTGTCTTGATATTAGCTGCTATCAGATGCTTCAAGGGGTGGTATAACCATAAGATACAGAGGAGAAGATCCTCTCTTATTTAACTCTCTGCTGGTTTGGATTTTGTCCTGAAAGAAGAGGGTTGGCATTATTTTTTTCTGAAGCCCTCTTGAAATCGTATTACAGTTTTGGATGATCCAGTTATCTATTTGAGTCTTGTCTGTCTAACTGTGTGCTACCTTCTGGCAGTAAATCTCACAGGCTAATACTTTGCTGTTAAAAAATAAAGTATTGGTGTTTATTAGTTTAAAATTTGCTATGCTGTGGTTTTATTGAATGTCTTTCACTGTCGTCAGAACAGATGAAACCATCTGAGCAAGTTACTGTGAATTATTTTAATAGTTTTATCTTGTCGCCTTGTTTAAAAAAACATAAAAATGCAGCCCCAAAATTCAGGTGCTGCAGATATGCTGAAGGGAACTGTGAAGTTAAAACAGCTGTATTTTATGAAATTCTGTTTGGTATGGCACTTTTCCTTATAAGGTCCAATGACCAATTGTTTTGATTATTTAGAAGGAAAAAATTCCATGAGAACTGTTACTGAAAATGACTAACTTGGCATTAGTGATCTGTCGTTCTCTTACAGCATTTGATGCAATACTGAAGTTAATTAAGATAGCTGAAATATCCAGTTAGCGACTCAGTGCTTCAGCTGTTCATATGTGACCTGTTTATTACATTTTCTTGTAAATTGCTAATGATATCTGTAAATAAATACTCCTTCTGTTTGTAGTGGTGTCTTCTTAACATCCAGGCCTTTGTAAATAAAGAACAGCCTGTGTATCTAATAGAAAGCTCGAACACTTGATTCACAGTGCACAGTGACCTACGGGCTTTTGCAGCGAGGAGCTGAAGTGATTCCTCAGGTTTTGCCATTAGAGCAGTGAAACCTTTGAAGGAGGAGTGTGGTGCTGTGATTGCTAATGGACGGTGGAGGATCTGCAAGAGCGGAGTGGCTAGGGCTGCACGTTAGAAACTAGGGACGGTCCGGTCAGGTTGCAAGAGAAGGGCATACTTGACAGAGAGGTAGGCTGGATTTAGTTAAGTGGTTTTTTTTCTTTCTTTAAGCAAGGGTTGGAGGTTGATAAAAATGCACTAGCTGATATGTGGTAGACATGAGCTGCTTTTGCTCAAAATTGCAGAGGGGTGTGTGAGAGAGATGGGACCAGGACTTAGCTGATCTGAAATGTATGTCCACCTGACCCTTTCTTTTGGCATCTTGGTGGCTTAGAGAAGATATGCTTGAAAACAGTTACTACAGCTGCTCTAACCTGTTTATGTTATCTGTAAGAGTAGTCTCTTAAAGGCAGAAGATGAGGAATAATCTCTTGTGGGGATTTTTTTACCTTCTGCATGATATTCTTCCTGTATGTTGAAAAAAAGATTTGCCCTAACAAACAGAAACTGCATGCAAAATCCACTGCATTTTCTTTTTTTACTTCTATTTTGCTTTTCTAAGTATGGAAACATAGGATTCACTCAAGCAGATAATAGGTAGAATTGTCCCTTTGTGAACCTTAAAATGGAGGTAGTGAGAAAGAATGTCTAGGCTGTTGATCACTGGGAAATAATTAACAAAAACAATTTACTATGGCTTAGTCCACAGTAGGATGTTACCTTGAACACACTTCAGTTCCTCTTACAGCATCATGTGTCCATGCTGAACTTAATTGTCAAAGTTATATCAAAAAGGACTCCTTACTGTAGTAAGTGCAGTAAATGCTTGTTGCGGTGAGTTAGTTTCCGCTCTAAGATTTCTTTGGGTTAATTGCTTATAATGTGCTGGAGTTTGTATTTCTTCCCACCTGGCTCACTACCTGTGTCCTCCTTTACTCCAGGATCATCCTGACTGGGGGTAAATGTTCCATACGTGTTGGCAGGTAGTCAAGAGTGCTGCTCTTTGTGGTGGGGGTTGTAAGCAAGTTGGTTGTAATGATTGATTAGTTTTGAAGAGTCTGTCAAGGCTCTGGTGGCCTCCGGTTCATATATACCTGACCTACTTAGATCGAATCATTACGGGATGGACAGGTACAGGTCACTGCCCACATAAACGAAAGCGAGAGATCACACCTGGACCTGGCCTTGGGGATGAATCAACACAAAGGACCACAAAGGATGTAGCAGAAGACAAAGAAACACAACGGGATTCTTGATCAGTGCCCACATACATGCTCTGGGCTGTGGTTTTGCAAGTGACGTTGCCACCGAATCCAGGAGTGATTTATTGGGTTTTTTTTCCTCCGGATGGTGCACAGTGCCATAGCAGAGGCCTGAGGTAACCGGGTAAAAACCCAGCAAATAAAGGTCAGTAGCCTCACCTATGCCATAGTGTCCAGCTGGGCCTGGGCCTGCTGCAAGCACTGTGACTCATCAGACGTGAACAATACCCAAGAAACGGCTACAGGCTCCTGCAGAGGCTGGAGGAGGAAACCGATCCAGTAAGTATTGCATGCCCAATTGCACAATAACTTCACAGGAGGGTTTAAAGTACTTTTTCTGGAGTGGAGCTCTCTCGCTCAGGTAGCAGCCTTCCCCTTGCCATTTAACTTAGCCATTCTCAAACTTAGATCAGCCTCTTGTTTTATTTGCTGTGGGCTCCTCATCCACACAAATGCACTGTCACTCACTGGCCACCTCCAAACTTCTGCACTCCAGCTACTGTCCCTACATCCCTTCATTTCCTACCCTCTCACCCAGAGTGACAACCTTTACTCCTTTAGTGTTGGTATCCCCTACCCCAACATTTTGCATGTCAAATCCAGCAAGTTCTGTTCACTCTCCACTCAGCTACCCTTGCCTAGTTATCAGTCCTGCTGTACTGAAGGACTTCTCAGAAACTTTACTGTATCAGTTCCCTTGTATCTCCATGTCTTCTCCTTCCCCTCGTTCTCTGTGCTCTCTACCCTCTGTGTAAAAGATCCATCCCATGCGGAGTGGCATCAAGTTATCTTCACTGCCCAAGTCTTTGCAACTCTGTCCTGTAGCTACCTTGTCCTATTTGGGAAGCCTGGGGATCTCTAGAAGAAGAGAGGTGACCCTGCTCTTGGTGCTGATGTCACCATGGAGCACGCTGCCCACTCCCTGCCTGCCTTGGGGAGCCCTGGGGCTGTGGGGAAGGCACGAAGCAGCCCAGCCCAGCTAGACACAGCAAGGAGCACACCCGTCCCAGCTGAGCCGGAGCCATGGCACGGCTCACCTCCACGCTCCCCAGAGCTCAGCTCCTCGTGTGGGTGCAAGGGGAGAGAGTTTGAAGGCTGGAGGGAACCACGTGTTCGGGGGGATGCACAGATGTAGAGGACAGATGGCGTTACGGGGGACTCTCTGTTTCCTCCTGCTGCTGCCTACACCCCTGCCCATGTGACATGTCCTTCAGTTTCACAAGTGTTGGTCTGCCTTCCTCCCAGTCAGTGTCATCGGTCACATCTGTGCTGCTGACTCAGGGCTTTGTAGTTTCTCCAGTACCTGACTCCACAAATACAGGAGCTCTTGATCACACTTTTTGATGCTTTTGCATTTTTCATATTGTGGGTTGGTTTTTTTTTTTTAACTCTTGCTCCCCTCCCTGAAATGGCATCCTCTCATCAGTCTCACTTTAAAGCGTTAATGGTATATTTTCTTGCTGTGCCAAGTCCCAAACATGAGTTGCACTTTTCTGCCTCCTTTCTCAGCTGATTTGATCTCCTCTCATTTCCTCCTCACTAATCACAGCCTTCCCCAGCTTTGGTTATGCTGCCCCCCTGCTCCAGACCTTAGTCATGCTCAGAGTGTTTATAAATCTTAATGCAGTCTCAAATATAAAGCTATGCTGTCACGGAGTTTCATTAGCGTACTCAGTCTTTGCTGCGGGTGAAGTCCACAAGGAATTTTGAACTGCGTTGCTGTTCTAAAACTTTTATTTAGTAGAGTGAGCTTGTGTGTATCTAACAACTGCTACAGAATTTTCTTAACTTTGCAGTGTATTTTACAGTAATTTGTAGGAGCCATAAAAAGAATGAAAAGAGTGTGTGGGAGGGAGGTTTGACACAAACATTGCAGGTAAAGGAGGTGTTGGGTTTTTTTCCTTCTTTTTCTTTTTCTTTTTTTTTTCCCCTTTAAGGAAATGCTCATCTAGCATTCCTGGATGAAGCTTGTTGATAGGTAGCCTTGCAGTGTATTATCACAGTTTGCCTGTTGTCTTTATAAATGAGGCCTTTAAGTCTCCTAGGAATTTGCTATGGAGTAATATCCTTCAGCATAAGGACAGCTAGTTGCACATGTGTGCAGTTACAAATGTAATGCCTACTGTTTTTTCCTTTAAAAAAAAAAACACAAAAGCAGAACCCTTCATACTCAAATGCCTATCCAACAGTGTCTGACCATTTCAAGTTTTGAAACAATAGCAACCAACTTACCCCATTACGTATGTCCCAGAAAAACCTACAACAGCATATGTAGTATGTGGAAGTAATTTGGAAGGCATCTTGCAGTTTTGAAGGGAACACGGTGAAAAGAAAAGTTGGGGGAAAAGAATTTGAATGTGGTCATGAGGGAAGAAACTAGTTAGCAGTATTAAAATAGAGTTTGTAATGAGTGGGGTGACTAGTAACATCTTTATTTTTTCTGATTTCTCTTAGCACATTAAAAAGCTGCAGCCCATATGAAGAGGGGAATTATTAGCTAAAAGATAGCCATCAGATTTCAGAAGATAAATGAAAGGTGGATCTGAACCTTGAAATTGTCAGCTCAGCTCAGCAGGAGGTTGCAAAGGCAGAGTGGTGAAAGGAGGGTTTCCTGGAGAACTCCCAGAAGATTGAAATGGATTATGTGATTCTGGAAGGGGACAAGAAACAGGCAATACAAAGGTGCTAAACATAAACAGTTGTAACAAAACACTGGTCAAGCACTTTAACCTCCAACACCCTGCAAAACATAGAAGATGTTCCATATTGAGACCACTATGTCAGTTGAGCTAATTACAGATGTTTCCTGACAGTATTCAGGATCTTCTGTACATCATCTAGAGGAGCACTCCTTGCATGACCTGCTTTGTTTTTAAGGTCATTACTTTTTCATTGAAAAAGCACCATCAGCTAAATCAGTAAATAAATCCATTTTTCTAAACACCTGTCTGAGAAATTAATTGAACACACAACTATTGTAAAACTCATCTCTTCACAACTTTTTAAAAATAAAATTAAACTAAAACGTACCTTTTTGATTGCAGTTTTTTTGCTAGCTTACAGCTACTTTCCCACAGCGTGAAAGGAGCTCAAGCATCTTGTTGGAGAGCACTTTAGAGGAATACATTCTCCAGGACTCACAAAAGCATCTCCGTTTCATGTTTCCATCTGCCCTCCAGGATTTTTTCCCATAACGTGCATGAAACATTGATGCATACCACACAGTCAGAAGTCTATTTTTATTCCATCTTTTTTGTCACCATCTTCGTTCCACCTTTCTGGAAGCCTGCCCCACTGGCAATCCGCAGCTGTTCAAGGCAAAGTCTTGCATGTGTTTTTCTCCCATCACTTAATGTAGGCTTGGAAATCAGGGAAGTGGGGTCTACTAAGTTGCTTTGAAAAAAAGAGGAGAGCACTTAAATGCCCTGGTGTCTTGGACTGTGGAGAACAAAAATGACCTTGCAGGACACAGGTCTTTCATCGTAGACCACCCATTATTAGTATTGGTGAATGCTTACTGTGATAAACTGTGTCCAGCAGGACTGTGAAGGAATATACCATTGTGTTGATGAAGTCTTAAGCCTGTGTGTTTGGGAGGTGGAGCTGGGGTAGAGTAGGGTAACAGGTATGTGTCTCACAACCTGCTTCTGTGCCAGTAGGGAACCCTATCCCTTCAAAGCTATCTGTGACCTCCTGTGCATTGACATGACATGGAGAAACCTCCTCATGCTACTGTCAACCTTCCTGACTTGGTTGCCCTGCCAGTAACAAGCTGATTACCTTGTGATTTAATGGTAAAATTGTTTGGTGACTGCATCGTTATGACATTTCATCAGGCTGACAGGAGCTCCCAGATTGGTTTTCTGTTGGTGCAGCTCCAGGGCAGAATCTGTGTGGACTTCTGGCAGGTTCTGCCTTTGCTGCCTGAAACTGAATCCAGTAGTTGCTGCCAGTCACCTGAATCCAAAAATTGTACTCCAGATGACTGTTCTGGATACTAACTGCCTGGCTTCATCTCCCTCTGCTATGTTCAGTTGTGTAGCTCTAAATTATGCATGACTGCTTTTAATTGTTCATTAATCTGGCATCAAATCGCAGAATTCTTATAGATTCAGATGTGCATCCCAAAATGCATTGCATGGCAAACTGGAGCAGAGCACCGTAAATGAACTGCTCAATGCGCTGAATGGGAGATGGGAACAAATGCAGAGCTGTGTGCTTACCTCATTAAGAAGGATGATCTCATGGCAAAACAGCATGCAAACACTCTGTGAAGTCACTCTAATCAGAGTAAGCTGTTTAGGTGTATACTAACATCATTGCATAGACAAAGCTGGTACATGAACAGAGTCAGAAATACAGTCAGTGGCTGCGCTGTGCAGGTTCTGAAAGGCTCACTGATTACAGCTTTGAAGAGGGATTTGCTTTCGTATTACCCTAAGTATTCTGCATCTTTAGTTATCCTTTCCTAAGGCTTTTGTGTTTTAGCTTATGAGGTGATTGATCCAGTCATCCACCATCACAGCTGTAGCAGTAGTAGCAAAGGCCATCGTGACTAAACATGACAACTTTTTACGTAATGTAAAGTTACAATGATCTATGAAGTATTTTCTTTTCAGATAGAACAGCAGTTCCTCGACTGTAGGGTGTATTGGAAGATTAGTGGCTGCTTGGAAATTGGGCATTCTTTCTTACTTGTTGCCTTTCTTTGGGGGCTGGGATAAGAGGCAGAGGAGATGGGCAACCAGGATCAGCATTTTAATTGGAATAGCTCCAATAAATCATATGAAAATCCAAGGTTACAAAAAAAGCAATGCTAAACCTTGTTACAGCTTTTGCCCCCCGGCAATGTTGTTCAGGCAGTATGATTTAGGGCAGGACTGGGCTTCTGCTACATTCTTTGGAATACTGCGTAGTTACCATCTACACCTGGGATGTGGTGTATGTACTGGGGAGACTACCCTTTCTTTCAGTCACTTTATTTCTGTCCTTCATGAGTTGTCCTTTTGTCCCAAATGTGAGGTTCCCAACCATCTAACCTAACCTCATGAGGGAAATCTAACTCCTGTGAAAGGTCTTGTCCTAGTACAATCCTTGCAGCTTGTATGTGGTATTGCGATTTTTTCAAATACCACCACTTTGTCCCTCTTATTTGAGCTTGTTTTAGCTAGATGGGTAAATATTACCTTTTTTTTTTTTTTTTTTTAAACAGCAGACGAAATTTGAGCTAGGGTAGAGGATTTCTCCAAGCCCAAATGATGAATCACTGGTTGGATTATTGTAGTCCCATGTTTTCTGACTTACAGTCCATGCTTATTTTACAGACTTCCGTGTTTAAAACCTGTCCTTGCCTTCTGGCACCCTGTTAATTTCTCCAGCACAGCCAGTTCCTTTGTGCTGTCTGCCTAGCAGACCTTCAAGTGAAATTACTGAGCTCTTCGGTAAGTTTTACTTTTTCAGCTTAAATAAGGAGCACAGCACAAAGTGGGGTGACTGGTGGCTGCTTTTTTCTGTGCTGTTCCAGTTCAGACCATCTCTCTCTGACTGAGCAGAGGTCACTAGCTGCACAGGATTGTGTTGTGTGGTGATATATGTGAGTGGAATTTATCTTGAGTTCACCAATGTCATTCTGATTTCCACCTAGCAGAGTAGAGCACCAGAAACCCTTTTACTTGACCAGTTACTGAAACTGTTAAAAACATTTTGCATTTCGATTCAAGTTAGATGAGACTGTCTCAAAAAGCAGAACTTGTAACTTCCTATCCTGTTTAGTTGTGCTCTGCAACCTAATTATATTGTTTAAATGGTACATCCTAAAGTATTCAGGTTTAGAAAAATCTTCTGAAATGTATCTATGTAAAATCATGGTTTTTGGGGTCGTGTGGGCCAGGCAGGCCTGCACCAGGCAAATCTGAAATCTGTACCAGGCAATTTTGATAGGCGCTATAATAAAGCATAGAATTGGTGGCCACCTGTGTAGGTATGACTATTTGGGAAGAGTCAAAGCAGCATTTGTAAGAGAGTCCCGTCTTAGGGAGTTGGAGTTCTTTGGAGGCATCAGCAAGAATTAAAGATGTTCTGGTTCAAAAATCAAAGTGACCTTTATCAAAAAGGCTTTTTAAGGAAACTAAGGAGCCGTAATGTAAGAGGGAAGGTCTTTGCACAAGTAAGTGACAGATGAAGAGGTAGGATCAAAGGGTAGAAGTAGAACGTCAATTCTCAATTAAAGAAGGGTCCCAGTTACATTCTACAGAGATCTGTGCTGTTCAACACATTCGTAAATGGTATCAGTAAGGGGATGAGCAATTGGGTGAGCAAGTTTGCTATGAAGAAGAGTGCCAGCTGTGGAGAACAGTAGAAGGACATTAAAGTGCTGAGGACTGTGCGACAAAATGGGCAATGAAATTCAGTGTGGGTAAATGAGGATAACTGAGGAGCACTGGGCAGGACAATCCTGATTATATGTAAGATTATGAGTTTGAGCTGAGTATTACCATTGAGGAGTAAAATTTGGGGATTGTGATTGGTGATTCTGTGAGATCATGAGCTCATTGGTCACCAAAACACAACTCAAATGTTGGAGGAAAGAAACATAGAATAAAATTGAGAATGTGATTACAAGAGTGTATGCTCCAGTTGCCTCCTGAGTGCTGTGTGCACTTCTGGAGCCTTCATCTCAGAAAGGATTTATTAGAACTGGAAGAGGCTTAGAGAAGGTCAGCAAGGACGATGAGCTACATGGGGTGGCTTCCATATGAAGAACACTTCTGTAAACTGGGACTTTGGTCTGGGAAAGGAATTAATTGAGGGCAATGTTATGGAGATCTGCAGAGGAAGGAAGAGGCAGAATAACCACTGCCCTTCAGAACAAGAACATACACAGTTAGGAGGGAAGGCAGATTCAGAGTCTTCAAAAGGAAGAGGTTCTCTATAAAATCGGTAGTGGAGAGACCTGTGGGACGACTTGTTGAAAGTATGCTGTAGATGTTAGAAACTGAGTGTGGACTATTGCTTGGAAGGGTGGTATGCTGAAAGTTGCTAAACTAACAGAAACCACATATGGTTCAGGAAGTCCCTGGCATCAAAGTAGTTGGAGGTCAGAAGAGTATCAGTGAGAAATACCACACGTTTGTGACCTGTTCTGTACTTTTGGCTATTACTGGAGACAGAATACTGGCCTAGATGTACCATTAATCTAGCCCGCACACATAGTCTCATTTTAAGATGTCTTAGGACGAAGGAAAATAATGTTCCTTATGAACATCAATTAATTCCTGATCATATTAGTGTATAATCTCATACGTACCTTTAGGATGTGTGTTTGTGTTTACTTGTACATGTACAGCATTTGCTGTTGATTAGGGTTTATTATAAAAATGACATGGTCCTATATGCAGATTAAATAGTAACCAAAGTTTGCTTTCACAGAAGAAGCATCACTTCAGAAATGGGTGCAGATTATTCTTGGAGGGAGGGGTGGGGTGGGGGGCCAGTGTGACTCCAAAATACATGAAAGCACTTTTGCAGGTTTTAAACGTTCTAACAGTAATTACAGTATCAACGTTATTTGTGTCACAGCCTCTCCAAAGTTTTTAGAAAAACATTTATGCAGTGCCATAGAGATTCTTAAAAAGCCCATAAAACCACAATCATCAGATGGGTTAACTCTAGGCAGCTCTTGTTTCCTTTAATTTAGTATATAATCAGGAATCCTTTGGAACATTTAGTAACCAAAACTGAGCTCTCAAGATTTAAAGTGGACCTAAGTAATTTGAAACATGGAAAGCCCACAAAGAGATGCTGGATAGTATTGTGATTCCCCCCCCCCCCCCCCCGCCTTTAAATTACAGACTATTAGGTCATGATAAAATAAACGTTGGTAAGTTCATGTTCTACTTTTCCAGAAACTTAAGAAGAAAAAAAAAAGGCAGGCATGATAGAATTTTTCTTCTATATTCTGAAAAAGGTTATGTAATACTCTTTCTAGTGTAGCATATTATAAGAATGAGTTATTTTCTAAAATTAAAAAGCTGGTTGTCCAAATTTCATGACTGTAGTACAGCTTTCAAGAATTGCAAATAGTCTTATGATCATGAAAAAAAACATGTTGTCCTTAATAGTCAAATCTATATAAATACCTATTTTTGTATGATGGTTACTGTCCCACAGCAACCTAGTGGTTTTTCTTCCAAATGCTTGCTTTATTAATTAATAGAAGGTATGTATATTTAACAGATGTTTACTAGTGGAATCTGTGTATTTACTGCCCAGAAGAAAAGAAATGGGTTTAATAATTTTAGTGCATTCATTCCCCATGCTACCCATATTTCACACTAGTTTGAAAGGATCGGGGGTTTTTCCTGCTCAACTTCATGCAATTTCAGTGAGTTTCTCTGTTTTGTGGATGTTTTTTAAAAAAAAAAAAAAAAAACAACAAAGACTTCATTAAAATTTTGAATTGATGAAATATCTTAATTCTTGTCTTTTTCTACCTTCTATATAATATTCTGCAGCATAATCATTGTTCTGCACACAGTAGGTATTAGTAATGTGCTGCCTCTAACAGTAGATTACAATGGTTGCCTGGTTTTAGTTTCAGTGCTTGTGTTAATTCATTATGTTCTAGATGTTAGGCTGTTTCCCTGAGGAGTAGAGTCTTGTGTGTTATTATCTCTTAAGTCATTCTTATGTTTATACCTAAGATCGCTGGATAGATATTTTCACTGTTTTGCCCACATCATTCCATTTTCCTGCAGCAGCTTTCACGGGCAGTTCTCCTGCTGCATGCTTGGATTTGGTTGTGTCTTCCTGCAGCCTACGCATACTCTTGCTGCTGTCCTACCACGCTCCCTCTGCCACCCTTCTATACTGTAGGCTAGAGCTTGAATCCATGCAGAAGGATTTCTTTGAACTCAGCTGCCTGCTATAAGGAGAAGTCCTGAAGTTCAATATAAGATAAATACAGCCTTGTATATATTTAAAAAAACCCCAAACTATCTGTTCTTTTGTGATTAGTTTGCATATGTGTGTGTGCTCCCCTTACATGAAACATTGCTGTACAGTAGGGCCAGTGTCTATATCGTTGAATAGTTATTTACGATAACTGTTGTCCAAAAGTGCAAAAGGCCAAGTGGCTTCACCCACCTCTCAATGCCATCTCGTCCACCTGGGGCCTCAGCATGGACCCCTTTGTCTTTTCACATCTCTCCGTCAGCTTGTGAGAGAACAGGAGCTGTAAAACCCCCGCCAATTCCTGGCTGCTGTCAGGTAGTGTACCTGTTGGCTCTCTCCCTCTCACTGCCTGCCGTACAAAAGGCCACAATGGCCAGAGGCACGGCTCTGGGGGTTGAGGTCTGTCCCTCCTGCCATTTGGCAGTGCCGTGTTTATAGACACTCATGCCAGGTGTCTTCATTGCTTAGGGCAGAAATGTGTGTGCATGCTGCTTGCTGTTCAGATCTCTTCCAAATTACACAATAAAACAGGCAGAAAATTAAATGAAGTATCACTTTGTGAAAGTGCAGGCGCAAGCCCCTCATGGCCTAGGCAGGTTCCCTGGTCAAACCCACCTTCTGGTTAACAGTCTCACCCCAGCAATGCCCATTCTTCCTCCTGCTTGTCCTCCAGCATCAAAGCCTCAGCTTGAGCTTCCAAATGTAGGAGAACTCGGGCCACAGAGAGACACCTCCCTCTGTTGCCCCCTTTCCCCCTCTGGCCCCATCCAGCCAAGAACAAATGGGGGAGAATCAGCATCTTCCTAACAAAGATAGGATTCTTCTAAACGTGGGCAAAGGTGAACAGGCTTCACTGGCTGTCTCCTTTAAAGATTGACATGCTGTTCAAATAAATGTGGATCAGATGGCCTGCCAAGAACAAACAGTGATATAGACCCCTGCATCAGTCAGAAGACTGATTTTAATTCAACACGGAGAAAGGCACCCCTGAAGTCATCAATACTTCAGCATCTTTGCCAGTTAAGCCTGGATTTTTCTTACCTGCTTGACAGTTTCCATTGGTAGGATCAACTTCTCCAGCTGAGATCCTCTCTTACTGAAAGTTGATTCTCTGTAAGAGGGACCTCTGGAAGTCCCAGGTTGGCAGCTAGACCTTCTGCTACCTGCAGCTACTCTGAGATGAGGCTTCTGCTGCAAAAAGTCTAGCATTTTTCTACAAAGTCAGTCAGACCTACTGCTAGCTCTGAGGTCAGTGCAAGTGTGCAGTAGGCACGTTCATCCTTGATGATCCAGGAAGGATGGCTGAGCCTTGCAGGGCTGCATGTCCCAGCGCGCTGTCCTGGAGCATTGCAGGCACTTTGCCACTTATGCCCTCAGCCCCTTCCAACAACTGTCCCAGCAGAGGTGTCTGAAGGAAGGAGGGTTAAATCTGCACCTCCACAAACTGAACTGCCTAGTGAGAGGCTTGCGTGTAAGCCCACAGCACGAGGAAAGCAGGAGGAGGCTAAGTGGTGCTCCTTCTTCGGTTGCCTTAGCCCGGGGGCAAGCCCGGGTTCCATCATCTTCAGGAGCTCTGGCGACATCTGCACTATTTTAACAGCCCCGGCTAAGAGGGGCAGACATGGTGAGATTTGTAGTTCAGTTCTGCCACTCTGTAGTGGAGGTGCTGCCTGACTGTCACTTTGGCTCTTCTGAGCCACAGTAAGTGACTATGTTGGCTGTCTCTTGCTGATGCTTCCTCCAACTTGGCTCCCCCAGCTATCCCTGATGCTCGGACAGAGCAGATTTCCTCTGTCAGTATTTTTTTTAGTCAGGTGACTATTAGTCACCTGGTACAGAAAAGAAGAAAAATGGTTACTTACGCTACAGTAATTGTGGCTCTTCCAGGCATGTTCTCCATAGAGGCACCACAAGCGATCTCTTGTCCTTCACTCTGGAGGAGTCTTTACTGTTGGCAAACCTGAGAAGGTTAGACTGGGGCATCTGGAGCTTAGCTTGCTCCATTACCACCCTGAGCAGCAGCAGCTCCTAGCTTCCTTGGGCTGCACGTGTTCATCCTCCTCCTTCCCAAACCAGGGTGCCAGTCTGTGTTTCAGCTTTCCAATCCTCACGCCGTGCTCCCAGCTAGGACATCAACTCTTGCCCACATATTTCTCTCCCATGGCCCTGCTCTGATTCATCAGCCACAGCAAACCTTGCCAGCTCCTTCACATCAGCATCTAAAACCCTGAGATGGGAGCACAGGTTTGGGAGCAGCAGGGCTACAGCAGCCACTGAAGAGGGAGGTTGCTGCTTCCCAAAGCAGCATGTTGATGGCAGTGGTGCATGTAATGGCTCTTGCACCACGGCATGAGTGAAGAGCAGAACTGGGAGCTGCCATTGCTGCAGACCGCATTAGGTGGTGCAATGATGTGTGTGGCACCTTTCGGGAGCCCTTTGCCTTATGCCACTGCCCGTAGCAGTTGGGAGGGTTCACAGGCACAGCCTGGATGGACATTACTGTCTTCAGGGAACTTGATCCTGTTCACGTGAGTACATGCTCACCTGGGATCTGTGTGGACAGCACTTCTTAAAGAATCACAGTTTCCATAGGGTAAGTAACCGCTTTTCATTTGTTTCCTTAAAGAAATATTTAAAACCCAGGATGACTTTGTAATACTATTAAATGTTTAATCAGTTCCACCATTATTATGACTCTAATGTTTCTAGGACCCTTCCTCTGGTTTAAAATTGATTAATTTCAGGAATTGAAGCTAGATTCACTGTTCTGTATACAAGGCACAATGACAGATACTGTGTTCTCAATACTGTTCTCATTATTGTTCTCTTATTTTGAAAGAAAATAACCATGAAACTGGTGTTTTCCTTTACTGTGCTTGGACACTTAAGTAAGAAGTGGGGAGGGGGATTATTGGTTGTATTCGTGTAATGTCTTCATTATCCTTCTAGTTTAGATATCAAATAATGTTTTAAAACATTTTCAAGTGCAGCTATTTTTTCAGATTTTTAAAGATGAACTGTGAATGTTGAAAAAAAGTATGTTACTCTTTTAATATTAAAAACAGGAATACATGATTTAGCTTAGGGTTTGGGGGCTTCTTTTTTTTCCTTTGACTCCTTAGATGGTAGAAATTCAAATACTGTCTAACCTGGAATTATCTGGGTGTTTGGAGAGTTGGCAAAATTAGTGCCTCACGGATACTGGAAGATCTGATAAATCCTAAGAATTATAATCTGACAAATTATAGAAGTTGTATTTTGTTACTCATTCCCAAGTGGGTTTTGGGCATGTCCATGTGACAATGCTTTTTGCAGTGTGATGCTTCTCTACCTCACATGGAGAATACTTTGAGCTTTGTTATTCATTAAAGATTGTTCCTAGCTCATCTAGTTGAGAAGAAAACTTAGTAACACTGTAAGCAGTTATGAGAAGAATGGTACATCTTTGTCCAGTATTCTGCCTCAGAGATTTTCTAGCACCAAAAGCTTCTGAGAAAGGTGGTCTAAAAATCAGCATTATCATGGACAACTTCTGTATTCTGTGCATAAGAAAGTCTTTTATCCAATAACTGATTTATTGTCACAAAGCATAGGAATTTTTTTTATTTTCTGTTTTCACTTAATCCTGTCAGATGTAGCAGATGTTTTCATTATTCATACAAACTTATCCCCTTTTGTGTGTATTTTGTTAAGCTCTTTGCTTAATAATGGTCTTGTAGAAGTTGAGATCCCAGCTAATTGTAGGTATAGCATTGCCCTCATCTGGATCCGCTGCATTGTGATTTTGCTATATTCATAAGGTAACGAATAAGAGTACCTGACCTTCCTCCTTCATTCTCTTCAGCATTTTGACTACATCTGGTGTTTATCTTGCTTATTTACTTGTTCCAGTTGCTTCAGTTTCCCCTGATACAGTAGTCTTTCCATGCCTGCAATGGCCCGTCTCTGAGGGCATCTGCTTTTTGCTAGAGAGACTTTAGATGTGTGGTGAGAATTGAGTACCATAAGCATCTAAGAGAAAATGTTGAATACTGTTGAGAGGGCATTATAATATTTTAGGTAGAATTTGTTTTTTTTTTTTCAAACAGGAAATAGTCTGTAAATACCAACAGTGGAGGGACTAAGTCCATGAGGACTTAGTCCATTACATCTATGTGGCTGTCTTAGATATTGTCTACTTATTGTGAGCTATATTAGTAGAAACATCTGGATAATGAAGCTCTTCCTTTCTGCTGCGATAGTGGAAGATGTTGAGATAGGCATCATATGGTAACTAATTTGTAAGGGACTTGCTGGGAGAGGGAGTGAGGAGTCACCAGCATTTTCTCCCTGAAACAAGGTGAATTGGGGACCTCCAAAAGAGGAGGTGAGGGTTGTGCCCCCTCTCTTGCTCATTAGCTGAAAACAAAGCTTTCACTTTTTCTTTGGGTGCTGGAGCTGTTTCTACCTCCTGCCTGTATGTACAAAACCCCAAATAAATGCTCCTCAGCTGTCACGGAGCTTCAGTCGGTTGCTCTGAAGCACTTTTGCCTTTAATAGGTGTTCAAGGATGCCAGTTTGCTCACATTCATGCTTACCAGCAAAGGAGGCTGGGGCTGTGCGACACTGAACTCAGTACCAAAGGGAAGAATACTTTACTGAAGTGAATGGGAAGTGAGAAGGGAAATGGTTTGTGTGTGGGGAAAAGTTACATTACTCCGGGGCTCCTGCCAAATACCTTCAGCCTGCTATGCCACGTGGGGTACGTGCGCTGTATAGAGCTTTGCCCTTACATATCTGGAAGAGTTGGAGGGGATAAACCTCCCCGTTATAATGAGGCGCTGAACATGTTTTCCGCGTATACCTGTGTCATCCAGGAGGCCTTCGAGCAAGAGAAGGAAGACATGCTGCAAATTTACAAAAGGATGGTGGCAGGGGAAAGGGAGATATAAGGGAAATTCCAGAAAGGCCCTCTGGATTTGCTCAGGCACACCTAGACTTGCCCTCTATTGGGATTTACCTGTAGCGTGTACATCATTAAGAGGCTTTATTATTTTTTTTAAATTAATTTTATTTTCCTTTGCAGGTCACCTTTTAAGCTGCTATTTCCTGTATAATTAAGCAGAATGAAGGCATTAGGTTCTAGTAAAGTTGGGCCTAATCCAGAAATCTTCTCTTATTCAATCCTTTCTGAGTAAGAAACTCAAGTCTGGGCCCAGCATTTTACTTGTTTCGCTGTTATTTCTAAATTATTTGTGGTCTGTGGATTTTTTTTTGTTTTGTTTTTAACTTTATTGAAAACTCCTTTGCTTTTGTCTAATTTTATCTCTTTATGTGTTACTGTCCAGTGTAGCGTTAGTTGAAATGATGTAAGTATACTGCAAATTGAAGTGCATAATTGCTACTGATAATGCAAGAACGATTGATTCCTACAGTTTGTAATTAACAGTACATAATGTTCTGTGCATGGGTTGGATCTATCCCTTTTAACTTTTCCTTTCCGATTCTTTCCAACCCCCAGTCTTGCCGCATCCCAGCCTTTCTGAATATACTGGTTTCGCTGGAGTCTAGTCCATTCTTCCTTTTGTTTTTCAGACCAGTAAAAATGGGAAGTACTGGATTCTGGTTTCCTCCAAGAAGAGTCAGCGGAACTGGTTAAGACCAAAATCTGAGGACTTTAGTGGGCAAACATCAGGTGTGCATTGAACAGAGGCTGCTTTAATCCTGCTTTAAGTATATGCTTCTTTAAAAATAGTACTATATATGAGCTTTTGTGTAATGTGTTTGTTATATTTTATACTGCATATAATCATTCATCCTGCAGTTGTGAAAGCACCAGTAAGAATGAGGATTTTAAGTGATAATATGTTGAGACACAAACAGGCAATATTACTCATAAAATTCTTTCAGCTGGTCTTTGGAAAGTGTAATATTTGAGGATCAGTGATTTTTTAAGTTTTATCTCCATTGCTCAGTCTATATATCCACAACAAGAAAAGAAAGTGGTTATTTGCTATTCAGAGATCAATACTGAAGTTCTTAATTGCCTCATCTGTTGAGAAATGGTACTGAGATAATAGTGCGTACATGTTTTTTAATAAAACACTGTCATTGTCAAAGATTGGATCCACACTATATTTGTTCTAATGATGCATTTATTTTGATGCATATACTTAAACACAGTTCAAAGTCAGCTTAATTAGTTTTGATCATAGAGGAACAAAACCTGAATTCTTCGTCCGTGTGAATGTTCTGAGTTACTTCTGGTACAGCAACTAGGTTACCTGAAGTTTTGGGGAAGATAACAGTAATGTTATATTGGCCTGAATATAGGATGGCCTCCAGCCTGAGGTGTGATCTTTGCATTGAGAAAAGGAGTGAGAAGTTGTCAGAGTTGTTAATTTAACAGTTAAGCCTCATATGCTGTTCCACAACAAACGCTGCTTTTGGCCTCACATCAGACCCTGTGTATCACCCTTCTGCATGGCGTAAACATCCTGCATCTCCCCAGCTTGATGCATGTTCAGTTCCTCCACACCTGCCCCCAGTGTTACGAGCTCACCCCTATCCTCGTGTCCTTAGATATTCCCAACCCCTCTGCAGTGCTCCCTGCACCTCCCTGGCCCCACAGCCCCATCCTAGTTCTGTCCATTGTCCCTCCCTGCGGCAGCTCACCCTCCCTCCCTGTATCCTGCCAGCTGTGCCTGCTTCCCTTGTCACCGGCTGGGCACAGAGGCCACTGGCTGCTGAGCTCTGGACCCAGCATGGTCAAAGTAACCACACTCCCCTGCAGCAGACTGTGGAGGCAGTTCCCTTGCCCTTTGCCGCTAATGCTGCCTGCCCTGTATCAGGCTAGGTGTGGATTTGGCAGGGAAAGGGGTCATAGACCTTTCTTACCCTGTTGAGACTGTAGGTCCCCTAGCCACAGCAGTGAGGGCCATGGCTGCTGCACTGTCGGTTC
Organism: Gymnogyps californianus; assembly: GCF_018139145.2. NCBI lineage: Eukaryota > Metazoa > Chordata > Aves > Accipitriformes > Cathartidae > Gymnogyps > Gymnogyps californianus. Next base: position 42,258,039 of record NC_059472.1, read on the forward strand.
TGTGTGGTGGGTCTCGTATAGGTGCCTGTGTGGTATAGATATACCCTATGTAAGTGTAGATCGGGTTGGATTTTTTTTTTCCCCCAAACTTCATTTGTCAGGACAGATTAGGCTAAAACAAGATTTCATTCTCTATTCAGGTCAATATACGTAGAAGACCAGTGTGTTCATTTGCAGGAAAGCAAAATTAATTTTATTACCAGATTCTGATTAAAGTGTATATTGAAAAAAAATCTTTCAGTCCACAAATAGATCACAACTTTGATGTGAATCAGACCCTCCTTTTGATTAAATTGGTGGCTTCACTGAAGTCTTTGGAACTGGTCTTCATTTACTTTTATTGCAGAAAATTATTGCTCCCAAGTCTCCAAACAACTGTTTCTTTTTTTTCACTTATGAACTTGATAGTGGATTATGAGGCAGAAAATAAAATTAAACTGATACTTTGAAGACCTGTGCATGTTCCCACTCATGGAACTGATGTTTCCAGGCTTCATCTCATGAGTGGGAATGAGTCTGAGACAAATCTGAAATCATAAGAGTCATTAAAGAAACACCTTTTCTGTCACTGGGTATCGTTAAAGAGGTTAGTGGTTCCATATAAAATCTGGGGGAGTAAAGGTGGTCTTACAAAACTTCTTGCTTAAAGAAAGTAGCATAGTTTAACCTGCCATTCAAGGACTTTAGGGTTGAAAGGCAGCAGATTTCCATCTTGGTGTGCCAGTACTTCTCTGCTCTTATAAAGACAAGGGAAAAGTTATGGGGAGGAGGGAGGAAGAGGCATAGACAAAGACATACTCTGCGTATGTGTACACGTTGCAAATGGAGATCTCAGTCTGAAGATTTCATAAAAAGCAGACATTAAAGAGGTGCATACCCTTCTCCCCCTCCCTGCCCCTCCAGCCCTCCTGTCCTGCCATGCATTGAGAAAAACACAGGCTCTCCTTCCTCTTCGCTTTCTTCCAGGGCCACGCTGGGGCTCTTGCAAGGACCGTTTAGTTTTGCCCCCGTTGCACCTGGCCGCTGCTCTCCTCTCCCCTCTGGAGTGGTTGGCTCGCTCCGTCTCTGCTGAGCCTCAGCAGGGGAGAGAGGACATCTGAGACCGGGCCCAGGCCGCCTCCAAGCTATCCAGCCTCCTCTTGCTGCCAGCGGGGAAGAGTCCGCTTTGTTTATCGGGGAGGTGGCGTTAGGTTGGAGCAGCTGCGGCCTGGTGCTCCCTGCCCGGCTCCCGGCTGCCTGGCTCCACCTGTCCCAGCAGCTGCTGGCTTCCCCTGCCCTGCTGCTGGGGGCTGTGGGGGCGGCCGGCCGCCGAGCCCCCGGCCTGGCCACTGCCCCCGGCCTCTGTGCTGCCCAGCCCAGCCGCCTCTCGTGCAGCTGCCCCGGCAGAGGCCGGAGTGGACAGCAGCTGCGAGCCACGACACCGGGGACGGGGTGGGGGGGACAGGGGGTGTGCCACTTTTGAGGGAGGAAGGCCAAATTTTGGGGCTTTCTGGCCCTGCCAAATACTTACATTGAGTGCCGTCCTCCCACCGTCCTCCTCCTCGCCCCTGCTGCCGCAGACCTCACACTTGACCCTTCCTGCAACGGGTAGCACTGGATTTTGGTATCTATAGTAGCAATTGTGCTCTGATGATGAAAAAAAGCTGTCAGCTACCCCTGACAAAGGAGGGCTGTTGAGTGCCCTGTAATGGCAGGCGCCCAGTTGCTACTATATGTTACCAGATGATGAGTTTAAAGCTGTTCACCCGCAAGTCAGCCATGAGCGTCATGCACCTCCTTTAGCTGAAAGCCTCTGGTTTAGTTCACAGTTTGCAATGCCCCAGCAGGACTAAGAGCCTCCATCCTGAGCTAGGCTAAATCTGAACACTTACAGCCCCTACGTCTTGCAGGATAGCATGAGGAGGGTAGGGGTCTCCAGCGCTGGGTTGATAAAACCCTAATCTGTCTAATCTGTCCCTAATCCGTGGGATTTCTGTTGTTAATACGTCAAGTCTCTGTTAGCAGAGGGTAAATTTACATGAGAATTTCACCTGGCGTTAGCAATCATTGACAATGCGTACATTTTACTAGAGTAGATGCATAGATGTGCAGTAATCACAGCAAGGAGGTACACTCGAGAACATGAGCTTTGCCCCCCCAGACTGTCAGCATGGGTACTGCTGCTTTTCATGCAGGTTTTCAAACATTTCGAGGCTTACAGTTTTTCACTTTGATAACTGTGTGCATGCATGTGTGCGTGCGTATGTGCGTATGTCTGTGCAAACACCACAGGCGCGGCTTTAATTCCTTTGAAATCCGAAGCTGCCAAAAGCTGTCTGGGTAGGTAGGCTCTTTGCCTGATGCCTCCTGTAATCTGACAGAAACTTTGCTGTTCTCCATCCGTGCTTGAGGGGAAGGTTGTGAGGTGTGATTTCAGGGCATATGTGGATCTGTTCATCCTGAGCAATGCATTTTAAGAGTTGCAGCAAATAGTGTAAAGAAACCTGCAGGTATTACATTAGACCAGCTGAACCTAATTTTATTTTTAAGTTTTATTCAGAAGCATCACATAGCAAGTAAACTTCAAAATCTAAGTTTAGTTACAAACTAGTTGTTTCTTATTTTTTTTTTCCAGTCCCCTTTTGCTTTCTTTTACGACCACATGAAACTTGAGAAGCCATCTAAAGCTAAATCATTTAGTGGAGTTGGGCAATTCCCAAGTGTCCAACAAGAAGGCCTGGTTTAGGCTGCGATGGCCACTGTCATTCCTGGTGATTTGTCAGAAGTAAGAGATACCCAGAAAGTCCCTTCAGGGAAACGTAAGCGTGGTGAAACCAAACCAAGAAAAAACTTTCCTTGCCAACTGTGTGACAAGGCCTTTAACAGTGTTGAGAAATTAAAGGTTCACTCATACTCTCACACAGGAGAGAGGCCCTACAAGTGCACACAACAAGACTGCACCAAGGCCTTTGTTTCTAAGTACAAATTACTAAGGTATTAAACTCTATTTATCTTTCAGATTATATTATCTATTTTATGTTGGCCGTGTTAAGCCGTGTAAAAGTATATATTTGTGTACGCCTTCAGCTGATTGCAGAGAGGATGTGTTAATTAAAGTAGCCATTGGATTGTTTCTAGAATTCTAAATTACCTAAGTTTGCAAGCTAATGTCTTTGATTTTGTTTCTTATTTTGTTTTCTGCTTTTGTTTTGTTTGTTTGTTTGTTGTTTTTTTTTTTTAATGAGCGTAGAATTTTCATTTGTATAAGGAATTGTCACAAGAAAAAGAGTATGGACTGAAAATTTTTTGGCTATGGACTTTTACACGAGTACTTTCATACTTGCCCATATACCCGTTACAGTAGCTAAAACCCACCAAAACTAAAGTGTCGATTTAAGAGAAATGGCTCGCGTTTTGCTATATTTAAATTTGTCGAACTGTCTTTGTAGTGTCATGCTTTCAGTTAAAAGGTTCTGTTGCAAAGCAGCCCTTAGTGTAGTATTTAGCTGCCATTAAAAAATGAGCACGTGTGTTTTTTGATCAAAATACTTACTTACAGAATATATCTGTGTTTAAAGGCATATGGCTACTCATTCTCCTGAGAAAACCCACAAGTGTAATTATTGTGAGAAAATGTTTCACCGAAAAGATCACCTAAAGAATCACCTACATACACACAATCCCAACAAAGAGGCCTTTAAGTGTGAAGAATGTGGAAAGAACTACAATACCAAGCTTGGGTTCAAACGTCACCTGGCTTTGCATGCTGCAACAAGTGGTGACCTCACCTGTAAGGTATGTTTGCAGACTTTTGAAAGCACAGGAGTGCTGCTGGAGCACCTAAAAACTCATGCAGGCAAGTCATCGGGTGGAGTGAAGGAGAAAAAACACCAGTGTGAACACTGTGATCGTCGGTTCTACACCCGAAAGGATGTCCGTAGACACATGGTAGTGCACACTGGAAGAAAGGACTTCCTCTGTCAGTACTGTGCACAGAGATTTGGGCGGAAGGATCACCTCACACGCCACATGAAGAAAAGTCACAACCAAGAACTTTTGAAGGTCAAAACAGAGCCAATGGACCTTCTAGATCCCTTTACCTGCAATGTTTCTGTGCCTATTAAGGATGAGCTGCTTCCAGTGATGTCTTTACCTTCCAGTGAACTGACATCAAAGCCATTTACAAACACTTTGCAATTAAATCTCTACAACACTCAGATTCAGTCCATGCAGAGTTCTGCATCTGCACACCAAATGATTGCCACATCGTTACCATTGGGAATGCCTTGTCCAATAGATATGGAGTCTGTCCACCCTTCTCACCAGCTATCGTTGAAATATCCGCTCGGTACTACCTCATACGCAATTTCTATGCCTGAAAAAGAACAGCCATTGAAAGGGGAAATCGAAAGTTACTTAATGGAGTTGCAAAGCGGTATGCCTTCTTCATCCCAGGATTCTCAAGCGTCTTCATCAAAACTAGGGCTGGATCCACAAGTAGGGCCACTAGATGATGGGTCTGGGGAGGTTTCCCTTTCCAAGGGCTCCGTTCCTATTAGCGAACCTCTAAACACCCCATCATTGGACTTTTCTCAGCTGTTCAACTTCATACCTGTAAATGGCCCTCCCTATAATCCTTCTGTTTCAGTGGGAAACCTCGGAATGAGTTATACGCAAGAGGAGGCACATTCTTCTATGACTCAACTTCCACCACAAACCCAGGATCCACAAGATCCTAGCAATAGTATAGGTCTTGGGTCTCTGCACTCGTTGTCAGCAGCTTTCACAAGCAGTCTAAGCACAACCACCACCCTACCGCGATTTCATCAAGCTTTCCAATAGGATGTACAAAGCTGGCTCGTTACTGTCTATTTGTAGAAATGCCTTAGGTGACCATTTTTAACTTAGTGCCTACTATAAGACATTATAAATTCTCTGCTTTTGTACAGTACCAATCTCATGAAGCCAGTAAGAAATTTAAATTAACTTTTTTAAAATGTTTTGAAAGTGTTTATTCTCAGCTGTGTTTACTTTGTTTTTTTAAAAAAAAAGTCTCATTGTATTGTTTTCATTTTCACTGCCAATTGACACATTTAAAATGTTCAGTAGAAAGTCATCCCAAGCAAACTCCCAACACTCATCCCTTTTTAAAAACTTTTTCAACCATACCACCTATTCCGTTTTATTGACGTCAGTGGTAGAACTACCGCTTTTACCTTTTAATGTATTTTACTGTTTGCAAAGAATCCAGTTAAAATGTGTATCACAAAGATTCCTGAAGATTTGGGAAAAAAATTCTCCAGTCCATTTCCAAACAAATCCTCTTCCCAAATGGTGACACATCTGATCTGTTCTATAATGACAAATCTAAATTTTTAAAATAAATATAGAATTCAGATTTTTCTGAAAACTTGTGTGTGTATATATAGAAGTCCATATATACACATGTACATATAAATAGCGTTTTGACTTGTATTGAAGTCATTATAAAAGGTGTTAAGAATTTTGCCATTTTCTGGCTTAAATTTTTGTGGCCTGTTATGGATAACGGAAGAAAAACATTTAGTTTAATTCTTTAAAATCATGGCTGAACAAAATTCAACAGAGAATCTCTGCTTGCCTAAATGACAAATGTTTCAAGTTGAATTTGGAACTGTGTTGTTGTGCTTTCATGACTCTGGTAGAGGGAAACAGGCAAAATTAATGGCTGATCTTGAAATATAAAAGTGTTGTAATGTAGTAATGCAGAATATTTTGTCGCAGTTTTTGTTTTAATTCTTAACTTGCTGTTTTTTCTCTTTAGTAGCATAGAAAGAGTACTGCATAGGAATCTTCCGATAGTGTATTCACATTTGTAGGCATCAGTCTTCTCCCAGCTGCCACCACCAAAGGGTGGATCAAGTCCAGCCAGAAAGTGTGTAGCTATTTTCAGTTCAAAACTAGTGTGCAGTCAGAGAGTGAATGTAAATTTGCAAATACCAGTTTTTTGTTTTGGGTTTTTTTTATTATTGGAATGATCTTTTCAGTTATGTTACATGGTGTGTTATGTCCTCCTAAGCAACAAGTTAGATGTTAATCACACTTTCTACACCTGGGTACTTGGTTAGGGACTTTTTGCCCATTGCCAAGATTTAAAGACAGGACTCTTAGGAGTGAAGTAAAAGCATATTGCTTACACCACTTTTACCTAATGCAATATATTCTATTCCCCAACCCCTAATAACCAAAAGAGGAAAAAAAAAAAAAAAACAAGCCTGTGATGCATGCAAGCAAACTAGATTTGCTGTAATTCAACAATAACATTCTTTTCCTTGTCATTTTTGTACAAGGAATTAAAAAATAGAAATCAAGTACATTAGTATCTCTCAAACAATAATGAGGATTCATACAAGGTTTTAAGTGGTTAAACTAAATATACTTCACAGAAACAAAAGTTGCTCCCATTTAAGGAGCTCATGCTCCGGATGTTTTATCAGTAGCTCCTACTTTTTTTTTTTAATTCTAGGAGCAATATGCAGGTGTAGTTTTACTATTTTATACATATGTGTATTTAAATTTTATTACTGAAAGATAACATTTTTATAAATGTGTTTGTGTTCCAAAGGCATTAAAATAAGGGTGTATTAATAAGGAAAATACCTTTTGAAATTCTGCAAACTACTCCTAGATTTTGGGTTTAGGAGCACGTTATCTCAAAGTGGGCTTTTAGCTCTGCTTCATGACTGCTTCCTCTGGTTTCTGTGAAACAGATTGCTTGCTTACTTACATCTTTAGTTGAATGATTTGTTCAATATTGCTTTTTTTCTCTTCACCCTTCTAAAGGAAGGAAAAACACAGATGAACAGAGCACAAGGTGAATGCAACCGAATGTAACTCTAGTTTAAATCAGCAACCATAATGCATCTAGGAAGAACTCGGGTTTATTCTCAATCCTTTAAATGAGTCTGAGATGAAGATAAATGGACTTAATTCCTCCAGTGGGTTATGTCCTGTGTGGAGCCAAGCATCTGCAACTCCCCCTGCAGCAGAGGAAAGTTGCGAGTGCTCGGCATCCTGAGCTGGCCCAGCGGCGTGGCCGGGCAGCGCTGTCTGTCCTAGGCAGCCTCTGGCACAGAAATTTCCAATCCGTACTGACTGTTTATCAGTCTCGGTTGCTGATTAGACTTCGTTGAAAAAAACAAAACCCAACAGACACTTTGCCAACACCCGTTTCTTAGCGCGTAGCCAGAATCCTTACCACTTTGTTCGTGCCTTAGCTTCCTGAAAAGGGATCGACATTTCACTTTAGAGTTAGACGTACATTTCACTTGAGAAATAGGGACCTCAGACAAGATATTGAACCTCATTCAGTCAGGGTTTCAGTGGGTGGCTGCACCGAGTGTGTTTGCCACTGAACTAGGATGTACGGTAACGTGGAAGCAGACTGACACTGTAAGCAATACTACCACCACCGGTGTGCTTTTGAATATCACTTAGGCAGAGTCAATATTGGCCACTACTAAACCGTCAGTTTTTAAACCCTGTTTTCTCGATTTCAGATGGATTCTCGGCGGGAGGGGGGAGGGCTGGCTGATCATGCACCACTCTTTGTGCAACTTCTAAACTTCTAGTAAGGTGGTTTTTTTTTAAATATATATATTTTTGTGTACTTGTTGCTTGTGCTTTATTTAGTAGTAAATTGTGGAATAGAGTGATTTATTGTTAATTTGGCAGTAGCGGTTTTTAAAAACCATATACTGACTGAAACATGAGCCAGAGCTGATTGCTTTATTAAGCTAATAATGAATGTTAAGAGTACATATTTTCAGGATCATTTGCCTAGTGAGCTAAACTTGTATTATAGGCCAATATTTTTTAAAATAAAGCTTGGTCAACCTCTATGTTACACATATTACAAGATATAGCACTTTCAAAAAGAAAACCTAAACCTTTTAAGAAAATTTCTTACAGGTTATGCTTTTTATTATAAAACCTTTTATTATAATTTGTTTCAAGTGCCATTAGATTACATATATGTAGGCCTTTGGTATAATGCTTTGTGTACAAAATGGTAGACATTGTAATTTTGAACAGGTACATTTTTACAGTGTTTTCTTATCAATTTGCTATATTGCACAGAACCAGTGTGTCTTTCTTAAGGGTTTTACAATAGTTTTTACTAGGTTTACATGTTTCAAACTACACTGTCTTCTACTGCCATTTTGAATACCAGTCAAAAAAAATTAGGAGTTTGTCCTCACCAGTTGCAAACTGTGTCCTCTGGAGTTCTGGATGGTAAACTATGGCAAAAATGTCTAACATGCAGTATTTGATACAGATATTTTTTTATCATATCCTATCATCGCTATGCTGCTGTCTGAAGTTAACTTAGGGCCTGGTCCTGCATCCATAAAGGTCAAGGGGAGCAGGATTGCATCCTTCGTTATGTCTGTCTCATACACTGGTTTAGCAGCTCATCTTGTATTCTTCTCAGTCTATAGATAAGCCTCTGAAATAAATGTACTTATCTGGTATGTAGTAAACCGTATAGGCTTAGCTGCCCATCCTGCATCCTCCCAGTGTACAGTTAAAACCACAGCCTACTTAGCGTCACGCTCAACGTACAAATAACGCCACAGTAGTTCAAAATGTGTTTGGATAGTCCCAAAGCTTTTATGCAATAAGGGTGTCTTACTTTTGTTGGAAGGCAGTGTCTTTTGATAACAGTTATCTAGCCCTGGAAGTGACACAGAACTATTGCTAATCATATGTAAACACTTTTCAGTATAAGCTTCAGTGGTACAGTTGAACCAGAGTGAATGTTTATCTCCTCAGAAACACTCCTGCAATATTGTTATATTGGATCATGCTGCTAATGTAACTTGGGATACAACTCCTCTCATGGTGCTACAAACCTCCCTGTCTCATTCAGATGTATTTTTACCCATAGAAAAAAGGACTATACTAGACCTATAGTTGTATGATATATTTTTATACTGTGACTTAATTTGTCATTAATGAACTTTGTGCAACACCACAACGTATTCATATGCACTTGCAAAAGTAAAATTTTGGACACGCAAATTTAAACGCTGACAAGCCCAGCTCTTGTTCACAAAAATAGGTGACTGCTAGTTAAAATTAAATGTGGGCTTTTTATATGGTGTGGAGTGAAGAACATACTATATATTACTAAAAGCCTTTGAATTTAGACAAAAACTGGGAAAAGTATATTGGGGAATGATGACACACCCAAACCTGACTTGGATTGCTGAAATTATATTTTTAGCTAGTGGAAAAATTGTTTGGACTTGTATGCTAAAATGTTTTAATGATAAAAGTTTTGAGTCAAAAATAGAGGAAAAAAAAAGAACACAGAAAACCCTGCATTCCAGACTGAATTTGTATATGTTTCTTGCATTTAAAATTTGCTATCCTGTGATATGGGAAATTGAGTTGCTTATCATGTATATGTACTTTAAAATGTATTCACAAACTACTGTTGTATTTGTATAAAATATAGACAAAAAGATTGCATATATATTTTTGTGTATAAGCTCTGTAAAATAGCAATCACATTATGAAGCTGCAGCAGAACTTCATTTTAAACATTCACATCCAAAGAAACAGACTATTTATTGTCCACATACCCTGATTATAAAATATACCTTGCTGCTATTAAACAATAGTGCTGCAGCTTCTTGTGGCCTACAGTGTTATGTTTGCTGTACAAAAATATGTGAACTCCACAAAATATATCAATAAAATTACAGAATGGTTTTAGTTAATGAATAACTGATGCCTGGCATTTCAATAGATAATCTTGATCTGCATGTTTGGGATTACAACAAGTAATTACAGAATACATCCAGTTGTGCTGGGTGTAGTTATTCTGAGTTTGCAAAGGTATAACTGTCTTTCTAATTTATGACTGGTAAAATGTCAGTTTTTCAGAAAATCTTAAAGCATAAGTATCTGCGTTTCGTGATTTCACCAAGGAACAAATTGGATGATGCCACTGTGTCTGTGACAAGACAGATCTGAACTGAAGGAAGCAATTGAGTGTGCCGTCAAATTGCACTTTGAAACGCTGTGAGACACTTGAAGGTGAGTTTGGGGTTTCCGTAGTGGGACCGCTCGTTTGGGAGACGTAGGTGAGTGATTCTCCATCATTTCAGATTAATGCAAGTCATTTACATCGATTGTTATAGTTTGCAGGATAAACTGTAAGGGTGTGGCATGTGCTAGACACAGTATGTGGGTTGTCTCTCTGAAATATTTCCAGGAGAAACTCCGTTGCTTTGATCCCATAGATCTCCCATCTGCCCGTGACACTGCCGAAGAAGTCTGACTCTAATGCACGGGGGGAAAAGGTGCTGCGCAGCCAGACGAGCAGCCTGCTCACAACTGCAGGAAGTTGCCTCTCTGCTTGTTCCACACAGTTGTTCCCTAGCACAGACTGTTTGCCAGGAAAGTAAAAGACGAGCATTTCACGTTTCATTGCTTTTTGGAACATATTTTATTAACATCCTCAGCATTGTCTGTGTTTTCCTGCTTTTGGGTTCCTCTCTTTTCCAAGTCTTGACTTTTTAGATTTCTTGCTGTAACCCAGTCTGAGAAAAATAATTGTTACAGAGAGTTGTTGGCTTTCACCTTCTCCATACACAGACATTTTTCCTTTCTTCTGATCCCTACCCCTCTCCTTTGAGCTGACTTATCACTTCTGTGTCACAGGTTTCTAACTTGCTTCAGAGGGTTGGCCTTGTTATGTTGAGAGTCAAAAGCTCTACAGATGCTCTACGATATGAAATACTCTGCAAAACCATTTATTCCTCCCCCCCCCCCGCTGAGAGAAAACCACCCCATTGTCGCTATCATAGCTGCTCTCACCCACCGTTACTGAATATGTCCTCCTTCCAAACGGACACCCTCTAGAAACTTGGTCAGCCTCTGTAATAAGGGGAATGTGATTGCATGGATGATATCTATGTTATATCCAGAGATCTCTTGGTGCAGTCCCTCCAGAGCTTTCATTATTAAATTGAGAGCCACAGGCATCTTCCCTTCTCTTTCTCCTGTAACCACCCCTCTCCAAAACTTCCGTAAGAAAGTACAGAAAAAGGGTCCTTCAGTATCCTCTGTACCTGGTCTTGCTGTCTGCCAGGAGTGGAAGAGAAAGACTATTCCGATTTCCCCCTTCAGTCTCCTCCTTTTCCTTCCCACGTATAAATGTGCCCTAGGATAAAGAACTGTGATGCAGAGCTGCTGCTGGACTAGCAAGAATTGAGCAGTGACATGCTGTTGACTTCCCTGCTTTGCAAATCAAAACATTGTATTAAATCAGATAGAAACTAAGTTTTCCAAAGTGGCAGTTGCCGTAGTTGGCACAGCGAGGGTTGGCGATCACAAACAGGCAGCAAGTAGGACAGCGAGATAAGCGCTATTACAAAATTTAGTCTCTGCTTAAAAGTTTGAGAAGTGTATTGGAGGATTAACTGCTGCTTATCATTATGAGCTGGGGCCTTTAGGAAATAAACAGCAACACTGTATTTCTGTGTTTTGAACAACAGTGGAGATAGCGGTGTTGAAAATGACAGACCCCAGCAGTAGCGTGAAGTTTCAAGTTCCTGTTCACGTGCTATATCCCAGGTAATTCATTATAAACTTTCTCTATTCCTAACAAAGGTGTAACATCTTGCCCAGTATTTTGATTTTTATATAATTATATTTATTTGTTGTACTTGTCTGTATGTCCTCAAGAAATGAACATTTTCAGAGAAATAAGTATTTTTAAAAATATAATTAACAGTTGTGTTCTTCAGTGTCATCGTCATCCCACAACCTTGTCTCCTTCGGGGACATTTGTGTCATAAAATCACCAGCTACAATGCTAGTTTGCCTCAGAGGGGACTGAAGAGACATCAGCTATCAGCTGAGCACTCTGAAAACAGGACTATAGTAATGGACACTGTGACTGGGCTGGAAATCATTTGAATTGATCCTCGATAGTTTGCCCATGGCACTGATTTTCACTGTTGCACTGAACTGCAATGTACAAAGAAGAAGAATGGTTTAGTGTCATTTTCCTATAAATCAGTCAGATCTCTGCTTGATGTGTGTAAAATAATGCAGAGAACCTGAATAGTCACAGTTTCTGAAAATCAGTACATTGCTTAAACTTTTGTGTATGTATGTGTGTATATGTATATATGTATGTGTATACATGTAGATATGTGTGTACATTTATGTGTGCATGGGAGGGTAGCAATCAAACCTGAAAAGTTGAGAAATTAGTTTTATTTTGGTTTACTTCAAAAAGTTTAAAGTGTTTGTGTTTTACAAGTCCAAAATGAATCGTGCAGTGTGTAAAGGTATCTCCTAGCTAACACAGCATGTGGTTTCCCAGGCAAGTTGGAAGAGTTTCTTCCAAATACTTGATTAATCTATGAGAGACAGCAATTTATCTAAGGGGCGCACAGACTCCCGCGAGGAAGGTGTTTGTCAGCTATCCTTGTGTAGTATTAGATACAATTTCAGCAGAGAAGTTCTGTAGGCTGTGCCTCTGAAATGAAGCTCAACTCTGGCTTACTGCCTTTGTGTTAAATTGTTACGCGCATGGTTATGGGTATATACTTAAGTTCCCTCACAAGTACTTACATTGAAAATGAAAATAAAATACAGGCTCTGTATGGTGAAGGGGCATGCCATAAATGAGCAACATCCAAGCTGTAACATAGGAATATCAAATATCAAACATCAATGACAAATAAACACAGACTGAACTCCCAAACTCGCGGAAGTCTGTCCTCACCTAAAAATTGTCTCCTCTTATTTTGTTAGTGTCTGGCTCCTTATGCCAATAAAGTATTACAGGATTGCCCCATAGTTTATGTGCTTTGCTCAGCTTAGGAATATTTTTTTTCAGCAGTATTTTTACAAGAAGCTTCCGCTTATTCACTGATGCAAACCTTGTAACAACGTACCTGAACTGTACGACCCATTTGAATCAGGCAGGTTTAAAACCCTGTAACTTAGGGCAACCTCTGATAATTTGCTGTGGCCCACCAGAGTGCCGAGGCCATCATTTCAGAGCCACCAAATTTAGCTGATCCTCTTGCCTCTTCCCCTCTGCAACGCTCTTAAGATGTGGTGTTTGCAGGGAGCCACCATGTTTGCTATGGCAGTGTATTTAATATAGAGTGACAGAGCTGCACATGATCTGCATTAATGGGATTGTGCAAGCTGCTGGGAGGGACTGACCCTTTATACTTCAGTCCTAGGCGTCAGCATTAAAACTATGTACCTGGGAAAGCAGCTGTCTTCAAGCGGTGGAATAGCACTAACGTTACCCCCTGGGCCCTTTGCTGTAGGTGATTCATTTTTCTCATTAAGCATTGAAGCTGTTTTCTAGTCCTTAAGCTACAAGTCTGGAATTCCACCATTACTTTTTGTCATCTCCCTGTGACCCAGCAAAGTCAGCTTTGCTCCAGGGGCAAGACTGCAAGACTCATCTTGGACAATTTGGCTGAAAATACTGCATAAGGTGCCTGCCATATGACAGCAGCAAACCTGCCAGGATAGGTACCTGTCTTTGCATGGCCAGAAAGTATTGCTATGGGTGAGAGCCTGTATTTCACATTTTATTATCTTTATCTCTAAGTTTAGATTCTCTTAGGTTGTCTCAGGGTGCTCTTTTGCAATTGTGATATTAATCTACAGCAGCAGGTCCCAGATTGTTATCCCTGGTCAGTGGTGGTCACCGAGGCCCCAGTAAATTAGCTGTGAAACCTCACCTGCCTTGCCAGTGCCTCCAGTTAAAACCTCAGTGTGTTCAGGTAAGGAGAGCCTTTGCTTCGTGCTCTTGAACACATGGAGTAACCTTACTGGGAAGGAAAAAAGCATCAAGCAGCTGTTTGGCAATGTGTGTTTGCAACTTGATCTTATTATTTATAAACTAGGGTTTAACCTTTTTAAATGTTTATTATTATGTCTCTCAGCAGTAAAACAGCATCACAATTCTTGCAGATGTATTTATTCTTTGCGTTTGGGTTTACCTCTGACTGCTTTAATGAAAACTTGCCTGTATTTGCTATTCCAAGGTGTCATTTGTCTCACCAAAACAACCAAACTCTGAAACATGAACTGGATTCTTTTCTGGCTTGTGCTTGTAGTAAAAAAAAAATGGTTCATCAGTGGCCTATCCTCAGAGCAAGCCTGTGTATGGACCGGCTTCAAATAATGCTATCGCTTACACCTGTGCAATTGATCATATCAGAACTGCTTTCAGGCAACTCTGAATATCATTTGAGGTCTATGAGGTGTGACTGGAAGCAACATTTGGACCGTGAAACACTATATGCATAAGGAAGAATGTAGGTTCATCATCAAATCCTAAACTGAGATCACAGCGACTGACAGTAAATGGAGAAAAAAGAGAACTTTTATTTGAAACTGGGAAGAAAACTCTCAGAAATCACTAAGGCACAGGCTAAGGAACTGTGTTGTTTTGAGAGTAGGACTGTAAGTTAAGTACTTAAGAGATAAATTTGACTCCTTTAGCAAGATTATAAAGTAATTTAGTAGAAACACAATGCTACCTCTATATTGTAAAGCAGTCCTCAGAAGCCACTGGACAGCCAAGCCTTCAAGGGTTTGTTACATGGTACACCAACCAAATGTACAAAGAAATAAAGTAATGATTGTGGAGAAGAATATACACACTTAAACTCTGAAATCAGTTCCAATCCCCAGTTCTGTCCTTCTCCTGTTTTAGACAAAACTTGGCTGTTAAGAACCACAACAGTGATGCACCTTGATAAAAATGAAACTCTGGTGTTTGGTATGTGTCCTCTGTTGTGGTGGGTTACATCCGTATCAGTCCTTTAAGGCCTTTGGTATTGGGGCTGACTTCTTCTGTCCAGCAACTTAACGAACAGCAGTAGTAACTCACAGTAATGGCGAACAAAGAGTTTCTATATTCCTGATATACAAGTGAAATATAAATGGGTGAACTGAGCGAGACTGATTCTGTATTCCTTCTCAGCTGGAAGCACAGATTAGGTTGGGCAGCTGTTGCAGCATCAGATGCACAGGCATGTTTTACTTGCAGAAGTACGACACACAAGCTTGGAACAAAACCATCGCTGCTGCAAGTTATGGTAGCTGTGACATATTGTGTAGCTGTGACATATCACAGCCCTCGGGACGCAGACTGTGTGTTTCTCTCATCACTTGTAAAAGTTCCTGTTGCATTCTCTGCTGATGACCTCACATTCATACAGCTTCCTTTTTCCTTGTGGAAATAGCAGTGAAATGGGAACAGTGTGGTTGGAGGCTGCTGTGGGTGCCTGGTGCGATGCTGTGGGTTCCCCTGGGGAAGGGCGGCCGGGAGGGAAGGGGCAGCTTGTTCCCAGCAGCCCTGCTCCCCTCCAAAAATGGTTCCCCAGGCCACGCTGCGGCCCCCTCCTCCAGCCTGCAGTAATGCTGGAGCTAAACAGGGCTGTGAAGTGTGGCAAGGACGTCCTACAGCGGTTGTGTCTCGTTGGAAGTCACTGGGCTGAGTCATCAATGGGTTACAGGAAAATAATGTTTATTAAGAGTAAAAGGCTGCTTGCTTTTAAATCTGCTTTAATTGCATTCACATTGAAAGACACTGGATGTCCCCCTGCTCCGGTCCTCAGCAGTCAGCTTGAGACAGGACAGTAAGTTACATTAAGGCTGTTTAGATCCCAAAATACGCCCCTTTTCCTGTTCAAAAATTCAGTGTATTCCCCAAGAACAATACAACATGCCTGCCACGACAGGGGCAAACCAGAAAGGTTTCTAACAGAAAAGGGTAACAGGAAAATTACCAAAGAAGGGACAACTGCAAGGCGTGGGGAGGACATGGAGTTTGAAAAAAATAGTATGGAAGGTCTGCTATATCCTTCCCACTAGACTGCGACCAAAGAAATTTGGGAACAGCCCTAATCCTAACCCTCTGTTTTATGAACATAGATTTTACTGCTGTGTTCTGTAGCATCCACAATCTCCAGATATGCTCCTATAGTTGTCAGCTTAACAGGTCCACTCTCAGGCCCTTCATCCATGCATCCTTCTACCTACTCCTCTCCCTCAACGAACTTTCCCTTTGAACCTTCTCTGCCACCTTAACCTGGTGAAAACAGGTTGTAACAAGTGCACTTCTCCCATGAGAAGGGTGACGTTCTTGGAGAATTCATAGCAAAGATGTCTCTCTGCTGCTTTTACATACTATATGGCACAGAAGTCCATGCAGAAATTAGCGCCCTAATAGCACTCAGAAAATAGGCATTAAAAAATCCCTTCTCTCTCCAGTATAGCTTCATCTGCTTACCGCAGCTTTTCATTTCCATCACAACTCGCCTGCCTAGAAAACATTCTCCGCAAAGATCAGAAGTGAAGACTTTAGCATACAAGCATAAAATCACAGTGCTGCTCAGAAAAGTAGTGTAAAATACCTGTTGTCTCCATGGCTTACTTCACTGCATGTTTAAAACTACACCAAATCTCCTTCAGTCTTTCCCCCACCCCCAAAGCATCCCTGCGTAACTGATGTTGAGCAGTGCCTCAAGCCAGATAGCTGCCCCTAGGAGGGGGAGCAGCAGCGGGGTATTACCTGGCTGGCTTGTGCTTCACAACAGAAAGCTCGCAGGGTGTGATAGCACCAGAGGAGTCCAGGGGCCTCTTGTACTATTAGAGTTCCTTCTTGGGGGGGGGGGGGGAGCAAGGAAAGAGGAGCCTTGTGTTGTCAGGCAGTCCCATCTGCAGGACCGTCCCACTCATGGCCATTGAGAGGCCCTCTGGCATCCCTAACTCTTTGCACTCTCACTTGTTAACAACTGCTATCATGCATATTAGCACCTATTTATCTAGTTCTTCCCCAGCCTATCTGTTTCACACTGGCAGGTGATAACCCAAATTCCCCATTCTCATTCATCTCTGGTCCAAGTTTGCTTCCCTGTGAATTGCGATGACAAGTTTCTCCTGATAGTCCTAAGTCTGATGTACCGGGGAAGATCTCCATCGCTGATTCGCTACAGAGTGATGCCTTTGAAACCCTCTGGCTGAGCTGATCTAGAGTTCAAGTAGGGTTCAGAAGATGTCTTTGGGACATAAGGTTTGTCTGTTGGGGTGAACAACCGAACCCATCTCAACGTGGAGAACACTCCAGTTCTGCTTGCACATGTTCTGAGCATCCCTGAAACCTCCCTCAGCGCGTCTGTGCTGCATCTTACTCATCCAGAGAAGCAAAACGAAAAGAAAACACCAGGAAAACTCTGCAGGAACTGCCTGCGGAGCCAGTGCTGCCCAGAGGTAAACTCTGGAGAAACAGGCACCGCCAATCTTTGAAGACCCATGGCAGGATCTGTATTGGCAAAGCTGACATCCAGAGGAAGGTTCTGAAGGGCGAGGAGGTGGGAAATGGGGACCAAGCTTTCCAAGATATTTGTCAACCTGTACAGAAAGATACTTACTGGAATATTCAAAAGCACTTAGCTGTATAGGTCCCCCAAGGGTGCTCTGATGCATGGGCAGTCCAGCAGGTACCGAACACTAAGGCAGTTAGCATGGGCACTGTGAATACATGAAAGCAGGGTCAAAAGAGCAAAAGCCCCTCTCAAAAAACACTGGGACCGGCAAGGCAAAATTATGTTTGTTTGATTTCTGCCAGAACAGCTCTGTAAACTTAGCAATAAGCTTACTAAGGAGGATCCAGAAATAAAATACACACCTGTAGTAACTGTGTGGGGTGTGATGGGAAGATGACCAAATATTTATGTATAATTCCAGTTACTATAGCCATTGGACGATACAGAGCAATCATTTGTCTTTGTGCTGCTATTAAGGTTGCTGTCCTGCATGGGCAGAGCTGAGCAGCCAAACCAGTCCGCTTGTCCCAGTGATGTTTAAGTGGCAGGTCTCTACACTGCCTGCCACAGCCTTGTCAAACGCTAGCACTCACCATTTCAGCTGCTTCCTCTGACAATCACTTTGAGCTGTTTAATGCATCTGATGATGACCATTCCTGCCTGGAGCCATGGTGAAATGCATTCACCAATCACTGCTTTATTTACTCCTGGGACATTTTGCTAGAAGCGTTCAATGGGCAGAACATCTTTCTTTTCTCTTGAGATTAGAAATGATGCAAAATACATATGAGTTAATATCTTTTTAGCTTTAAATCCATTTGCCTTGACTTACTTCAGGGTTGGAGAAGAACGTTTCCAGGTGAGCCCGATTGGGTTCAGCTAGTTGTGACAGATGCAGTTCATTTGGGGGCGGGAGGGAGAATGGTGAGGAGAGGATAAAAGGCTTTGGAAGCCACTGTAGAGTCCTTTCTGTCGGGAAACTTTCCAGTCTTTTGTCTTAGGAACTGCCTGTTGTTTTCTCCATCTTATTATGCCATCACCCATTCCTCTTAATTGTTTTCTTCCTTTGGAGTTTTCCCCATCTGCGGATTTGCGACCCTGCAGCAGCCCCTTAGTTATCCCTGGCAAAGACTGCAAAAACTGCTTGGGGGGAACTCCTTCAGTCAGGACTCGCCGCTTGCCTCCACGCCTGGCCTGGTGCTCCATTGACTGGGATCGGCTCTGCCTTCTGCAGCCCCTAGGCTCTGGGGGCTTTGGTTCTGTCTACAAAGCCACCTACCATGGTGCAACTGTGGCTGTGAAGCAGGTGAAGAAAAGCAGCAAAAACCGGCTGGCATCACGACAGAGCTTCTGGGCTGAGCTGAACGTAGCCCGGCTACAGCACAATAATGTGGTACGTGTGGTGGCTGCCAGCACGTGTGCCCCGGCCAGCCAGAACAGCCTGGGCACCATCATTATGGAGTATGTGGGCAACATCACCCTGCACCATGTAATTTATGGCACTGGCGACGTGTGGAGACAGGGTGAGGATGATGAAGGAGGATGTGGAAGGAAGGCCCTGAGCATGGAAGAGACTGTGTGCTATTCTTGTGACATTATGACTGGATTAGCCTTTCTTCACTCACAGGGCATTGTGCACTTGGACCTGAAGCCTGCAAACATCTTCATCACTGAGCAGGGAGTGTGCAAGATTGGAGACTTTGGGTGCTCCCAGAAACTGGAGGAGGGCTTGTCCCAGAGTCCCCATGTTTGCCAGCAAGGGGGCACGTACACGCACCGTGCCCCTGAGCTCCTCAAGGGGGAGAGGGTCACTGCCAAAGCAGACATCTACTCGTTTGCTATCACCCTCTGGCAAATTGTCATGCGAGAGCAGCCCTACCTGGGTGAGCGGCAGTACGTGCTCTATGCTGTGGTAGCCTATAACTTACGCCCTTCGCTGGCTGCCGCTGTTTTCCACGAGTCACCAGTGGGCCAGAGACTCCAGAGCATTATCAGCTGCTGCTGGAAGGCTAATGTAGAGGAGCGCCTGAGCGCAGCCCAGCTGCTTCCCAGCCTCAGGGCCCTCAAGGGGAGCCTCTAGGAAAAGTCAGGACTTGCACCATTTCTTTTATTGTCGACATTTCTTTTATTGTTGACTTTTCTTTCCCTCCGCCTTTCCTCTGAACATAATGAATTTAGCCCCTGTGTGATCTAAAGGCTTTGTTGCTGTTTTTTATACTAAAAAAAAAAAAAAATAAACTGTTTTGATATAAGAAGATTATAAATAAAGAGATTTAACAAAACTGTGGGTTTTTACCGTGGGAGGTGATAGAGGCGAGGATCAAGACGTTGGCAAATATGACTTTTTCTGGTTGATCAGTTGTGTGCTGCCTTGCTCAGGGAGAAATTGGGGAATGTGATGTGCAGAAAAATAGTTGTTTTCAAATAAGCGAAGTACAAAAGGGCTGCTTTTGGAAGGTTCTTTATATGTAATACCTTTTGGTATTTCCAAAATGTCAGATATGAGTAGTTCTTTACACTAGCTAGATTTGTGCATTTGAGCTTTTCCTCTTCATTTAGCAAGGAATGAATATGCATCACAAATCAATGAATGCAGAAAAATAAATAGTATCCATGGGGGTTTTTTCTTGTTCTTAGATGTACTTAATTTCAGTAAGTATGCTGTTTCTGAAATGGAAAGTGTGAACTACCTAACCTCCCCACTGAAATAACGAATGTTTTTGTCAGTTTAAGGCTATTAAGAGTAAGAAGATACATTAACAACCTGTCCTTTTATATGACCTCCATGCTACCAGGTGTGTCAGTTGCAACTTGCTAGTTGGTATATTGTAAACTTTAGTATCTGAAGTATTATAAGAGCATCTTGTGTGGAATAGAAAGTTCCCAGGTTTTGGAGGTACAGGGGGAGTTTAAAAAAAAAAAAATTGGGAAAACATGGAGGGAGATGTATAGATACAAAAACCTCATAAATCAGGATAAGGGGGGATTACTTGCCCTTTGTAATGCATGGGTCAGTATGAGACAAGATACTGGAAGTACTGAAAGGGAAGATCATTTAAAGCAGTAATAATGATACTCTGCCGGTGCTCAGAGCATATACTACTGAACTATCCTCTGTGCTGCTTATGTCTTACCTACTATCTTTCCTAATCTGGTTGCAATGTGTTTGGGAAAGGAAGTGCTGTAGGCAATGCCAAAGACAAAGAGCTCTGATCCCTGATGTATCAGAACTGATAATTATTGATCTGTCAAGATCTCAACCCTTATCTGGAGCTACGAAGATATGACTGCTGTAGCTGATACTGCCATTCTGCTCAAAGACTCCACTTCTTTTTAAGACAAGAGTGATGTTTCAGTTAAATTGTTTTTCTTCTTTCCCCTTCCTCCCCCTTGCTTTCATTCTGGAAAAAAATCCCGAAGGAATTGAGCCAGTTTCCTGGTTTCTGACACACATCTGTTCTTAGCCCCGTGAAATCCTGGAAATGAGCAACTATGTGAATTTGAGATGATTCTGTAGGTCTTTATGGTATTTGGGTTGGTCATTGAAATTAATAGTTTATAAAGCATATCTAAGCTTAACTATTTCTTGCTCTTCTGTCCCTCTTAATTGGAACTGTAAAATGCTGGCTGGAATCAAAAAACCTAAGGTAAATTCTGGAATAGATTTCCTGTGTCAAAATAGATTTCCTCTGTCAAAATAATTATGCTATAGAACCAGAACTTATGGGGTTTTGTGTTGCATAACTTCTTTTAATAGACAAGAAATATCTTATAAAAGTTATCATAAGCCACTTACCTTTCAAAATTTTTAGCTCAGGGTATGTAAAATAAAATGTCACATAAAGCTATGGGTGTGCCTCACCTTAACATCAAGCCTTACATAAAAATGTTTCTCCAGTCTTCAAAAGAATATAATAAATAATTGAATTAAAGGTTTTCAGTAGTTCATAGATCCTTATGTGTGTATTTATTTTGCCAATCTAGGTAGCTTGTTGCTTAAACTGCTAGAAACTTGATATTTTGTGCTTAATGACACTTTAGCATCGATAAGTGCTACTTGAGTCTGTGAAAAATCAAGCACCCTTCAAATTCTGTTATACTTGACAGAAGAATACTGGACGGCCAAGACCAACTCTTGAGGCGTAATCAGCTCTGCAGATGTCTCTGTCAATTTTACTGGGTTCTCTTTTGAGAGGGAGTGATAACTCTGCACAGCACTCAAGACGTAGGCACATCATAATCTGCTGTCATAATGATGTTCTCTTTTTTAGTAACTTCTAAGATTTGATTTGCTTCTTTTTGATTGCTAATGAGCTTTGAGTTAATACTAATCAAGAAAGATCTCAGGCCTGATAGCTCAGAATCCATGGTTCTATGTGATGAGGATTATTTTGCCTGTTTGCCTCACTTTACATCAATCTACCTTGAATTTACTTCTGCCAGTTTGTGGCTGGCCCTTGCACTCAATGTCCTAAACTCCACCATCAGCAAATTTGTTTACCTTATGGCTCACCCTCTTGCACTTCATTTATGGACGTGCTGAGTGGCACAGGACCCCATGAAACACCAGTGGGCACTTTCTCTAGTTGAGAGAACTGACACTTTACTTTTACCCTCTGCTCCTATCCTTTGACTTATCCAGGATTTTCTCTCCTAAACATGGCTGCTTAGTAACTTCAAAAAGTTTGCAGTGAAGGGTTTTTCAAATACCCAAAGGGAACATACCAACTAGCTCCTTATCTGTATGCTATTGGTGCTCCTAAAGAATTCCAATACAATTCAACACAATTGTGAAGCACAACTCCTTCCAACCGCAGCAATATTGGCTCCTTCGAATGAAATCGTATCTATGCGTCTGTTAATTCCTTTAATATAGTATCTGCTAATGTACAGATGTCAATCATGCAATTAGGAAAGTTATTTTTTAAAGACTTGCATGGGATATGGTCCTGGAGAGAAGAGAGGCCCAGGACACCTGGCTGATTTTCAAGGATTGCCTTCTCCAAGCTCAAGATTGGTCCATCCTAATGAGCAGAAAGGTGGTAGGATGCCTCCAAGGATAAACAAGGAGCTTCTGATTAAACTCAAATGTAAAAAATAAACATGCAAGAGTTGAGAGACCAATGGGAAGTCTGGAGCAAGGAAGACTTACCATTGGTAGAGAAGGATCAGATTAGGGAACATTCAAACAAACAAGACATACACAAATGCTGGCGGAGCTTGCTAATGTCGTTGTGAGGCCACTCTTGATTATCTTTAGAAGGTCATGGTGGTCAGGAGAGATTCCTGAGGACTGGAAGAAAGCAAATCTAACTCCTATCTGCAAGGTGGCCAAAAAGGAGGATCTGGAAAACTACAAGCCAGTCAACCTCGCCTAAATCCCTGGGAAAGCGATGGAACAAATAATTCTGGAAACCATTGCCAAACATATGAAGGACAAAAAGGTGACTGGGAATAGTCAGCATGGGTTTATGAAGAGAAAATCATGCTTGACCAACCTGGTAGCCTTCTGCGATGACATTAGTGGCTGCTGGATAAGAGGAGAGCCGTGGCTGTTGCTTATCTTGACCTTAGTGAGGCTTTTGGCACTGTTTCCCATTACATCCTTATAGAGAAACTGATGAAGTACAGGCTAGATAGTGAAAACTGAGCTGCTGGGCTCAAAGGGTTGTGATTAGTGGCATGAAGTCCAGCGGGAAACCAGTCACTAGTGGTGTACCCCAGAGATCGATACTGGGCCCAGTACAGGTTAACGTCTCCATTAATGGCCTGGATGATGGGACAGAGTGCACCCTCAGCAAGTTTGCAGATGATACAGAATTGAATGGAGTGGTCAGTACCTCAGATGGTTGTGCTGGTATTCAGAGGGACCTTACCAAGCTGGAGAAATCTGCCAATGGGAATCAATGCCGGGAACTGCAAAGTCCAGCACCTGGTGGAGGATAACCCCGTGCACCCGTACAGGCTGGGGGCCGACCGGCTGGAAAGCAGCTTTGCAGGAAAGGACCTGGAGCTCCTGGCAGACACCAAGTTGAACGTGAGCCAGCAATGCGCCCTTGCGGCAAAGGCAGCCAACAGCATCGGGGGCTGCACTACAAAGGGTGTTGCCAGCTCTTCCAGAGCATTGCCAGAAGCGATTATTCCCCTCTGCTCACTCAGCCCTGGTGAGGCACATCTGGAGTGCTGTGGCCAGCTCGAGACTTTGCCGGAACAAGAAAGTCATGGATGTACTGGACTAGGAGTGCAGTGAAGGGCCATTAAACTGATTAGGGGATTGGAACTTCTGCATGTGAGGAGAGGCTGAGAGATGGGACTGTTCAGCCTGGAAAGAGGAGGCTCAGGGGGATCTTATCAGTTTGTATAAATACTGCTGGGAAGCAGTAATGATGGAGCCAGTCTCTTCTCAGTGGTGCCCAGTGACAGGACCAGATGCAGTGGACACAAACTGAAGGACAGGAAACTCCATTTAAATGCAAGAGAAAACATCTTTACTGTGAGGATGGTCAAACACTGGAACAGGTTGCCCAGAGAGGTTGGGGAGTCTTCATTCTTGGAGATACTCAGAACTCAACTGGACATGGTACTGAGCAAGCTCCTCTAGTTGACCCTGCTCTGAACAGGGGCTTGGACTAGACAATCTCCAGAGGTCCCTTCCAACCACAAAAGTTCTGCAATTATAATAACATTTATAGATGCTTGAATTTCAGACAGCTCCTGAGTTCTCCTACAAAAATGTTTCTAGCATGAGCCTATTTTGTGTTTCCTCCAGGGACAACACACATGCAAGGAACACACTGATTCTTTGCAATGGCTTTGTTGTCTTGGGGGGATCAAGTTGAAATGTTTAGGTTTTGTTTTGTTTTGTTTTTTCTTTTAAAAACCTGATATCAGTAGATCTACCAGAGAAGCTTAACAGATTTCTTGTTCTTGATATTCTGAACATTATAAATTATGGGGTTTATGTTAGTTCCTTGAAGTTTTTTTTCCATCTATTTTTATTTTTAATCCACCAGTTTTATCCTTTCCATTTTCTTCATCTGGACATGGCTTCAGGTTTTTAAAAGATGCCGCCTTGCTTCTAAAGCTGGCATAAAAGCTAATGAGTGTAGCTGCACATTGCTCTTTGTCACACTTGCATACCTCCATATAAAATGTTAGCAGAAGGCACATGATGCTAGCAGAGCAGTTGCAGACAATTGTGTTACAACTCTTATGGGATTCTGTTCATCCAGTTTTTTCCCTAATTCTTTCTAGAACCTGGTTTTGTTCTTTATCTCTCCTTCCCCATGCATATGTATGCAGCACAGTTCCAGATGGTTAGCAAGACATGATTATAAGTCAGGATAAACCTTAAAGACTACTCGTACCTAGTTTATTTATTCTCTTCATTCCTGGAACTGATCACCAGCAGCTTGATCAGCCTAAACAGAAGATTTATTGAAGGCCTGGAGAAAGTGCTACAACCAGGTAATTGTAGTTTATCAACATCTTGCTATGCTTTCTGAGC
Organism: Gymnogyps californianus; assembly: GCF_018139145.2. NCBI lineage: Eukaryota > Metazoa > Chordata > Aves > Accipitriformes > Cathartidae > Gymnogyps > Gymnogyps californianus. The sequence continues at coordinate 42,282,894 of NC_059472.1, forward strand.
ATGAAACACTTGTGAAGCCAGTGCTGAGGATCCTTTGTATGGCTGCCCCAATCATCCAGCCAACCAAATATAAAAAGGGACATCAGTTTTTCCTTCTGTGGACTAAATGCCTTGGCAGAGCATATATAAAAGCATAATGAGTTTGAAAGGCTGAACTAGCATTCATGTCCTCGTTGGCTCTGTAGCGTCCAGCAAATTCAGAAGTATGGGATCCAGTATTGCACAGGTTCAGATGACGCAGCACCAGTGTAAGCCTGGGCACAGTGGTATTGTAATATGTCTTTGGGCTATGCCCTCCAGCCCTCTGCCAGCCAGGTATGCTCTATTCAGGGCACGAGTTACCTGATGCTAAGAACAGGCTGGACCTCCTCAAATAAGAGTGACCATGCATCTTGACTGTGCTCTTAGGAAGGAACAAAGCCTCATTTGTCCCAGCTGGTAAATGTCAGATCTCTCATGTCTTACCATCAACCAAGTTCCACAACTTGATATAATTATTTTCCTTGGAAACCAAACTATTCTGGTATTTAGGTTTGGGGTTTTTTTATAGCAGCAATTTTATAGTGCCATTTCTGGGACCCTGGGATGCCATGTCACAGTGGCCATTTTCTCAAGGTGAGCTGTTTTTTTGGTTTGGTTTTATGTTCTTTGTTCATAAGTAGCACAAGCTGCCTTTCAAACTTCCAGCTCTGCAGCACTCAGCGCTAACTATTCAAAACTGGGTGGGTTAGCTCCTGCTTCATAGCAGTCTGGGGTAACCACAGCCTGCATGGAAACTTCAGCTAGTTCTCATCAATCTCCCAGTACCTAACTACCGAATCTGGCCGCATTTACTAATTTCAGAAAGTACCTACAAAGAAGATACTGTAAAGTGCTTGCATTCTCATGTCTAGTCATCAACAGCAGTAGCTCTGGACATATTAACCATATTAGAGTGCTATATTTTGTGCTTTCTTGGTTAAATAGATAGCATTGTCTACTAAGGGAAAGCATGAATTAAAAGTTCTAATTCTGGCATTTTTTTTTCTTTTTTTAATAACTAAAGGCATCCACCACCTGCAACCTCCCCCTCGTGTCTCCTCTTTTCCCTCAAATGGGCACATGTACAAAACTTACCAGGATGCAGTTAAGAAAGAGATTTTATGTAATTTTATCTAATTCTGACTGAATTCCCAAATAAGAACCAATACTAGTTAGTGCTGAAATGGTTTTAGGTCAAAATTAAATTTTTTCATGCTTTTCTTCATGATGAAAAGCAACTTCCACATGCTCTTTTGAGTTCTGTGAAGTGCAACAACTACTATAGCAGTCAAGTGATTATAAGAAAGACAAGAGAAGATGGCTAGAAGCATGGGAAGTATGCAATTGTAATAAAGTTTTTCTAGGAAGAATGAGAAAGAAGGAAAAGAAAAAGCATGGAAGTGTCATTTTATCATTCTGTATTACTCTTCACTTACTATAGCTATTACTGAAGGTTTAGTGTCTTTGGCTCCCAAATAGAAATATCAACAGACATTTCACAATCAGTTTTTAAAAAAGTAAGCATAAGCTACAATTCTGATGCTACTTTCTTTATTTGGGGGTGGGGTGGGTGGGAATATTACATTAAACATATTTGATAATTAAGTGGGGAACAGTTTTCTGTTTCTCTTTGACATAGCTTCTGGCTTCCCATCAACCAGGAGCCTCTGTAACCCTGCTCCTGGCTTGTTCTGTTGTTTGCTTCTCCTTCCTTGGAGGCTTCTTCTGCGCTAGCTTACTTCATATTCTTTTTTTTTTTCCTTTTTTTTTGGTATCATGCTTTATCTCAACCCAGAAAGAAAGAGGTAACAAAACTATCTTCAGATGATAAAAATACTGTATAACTTGGAGGTGGGCACATCCGTAATACAGAAGGTAGGATGGGAAGCATGAAGACGTAAGTGTGAAGATGTATGGGTTGCTTCTGTATTCTGTGGTAAGATATATCTGCAGCAAAGAAAACAAAACAAAAAAATGTTTTACAGAATATACCACAAGTATTTGTAAATTCAATGGGACTAAGTGGATGCTTAGTATTTGACTTGTATATCAATTTTTGCAGCATTAGCATCTGTGTTTATAAATTCATCCACTAGAACAAAGATGAAAATAGGGGTAGAAAATGAATGGTTATTTTTAAAATTAACTGTACTTTGAACATTTTACTTATACTTTTTTTTAGCCATTTATCTGCTGCAAATACCTTAATGCAGTGCTCAAAGATCCTCTTTCTATGCTTCAGTTAACCCAGCTGCCAAATATTTGTCTGCCTGTCAAACGAAAATCCTTAAAACCAGTTAAAGAAGGAAAATGGAACAAAAAAAAGTGTACTGGCGTCTATCCCAGTCTGCCATCAGCTAAGGATGCCATGGGACAATTTGACAGTAGAGGCACCATCCGCCCCTGGACTTCTCCGAGCACGAGGCTGAGTTTCGCTCTCTACCCAGCCTGAAGTTCAATAGCCTGAGTGTTCAGCAGAGCAGGGAGGTGATTGCATTTGCCTTTGCAGGGCACCTGGGATAATAGGGTAATTCATAACTTAATAAATATTCTACTGCACATGTGCCAGGCTACAAAGAGCAAAGTAGGCTGCAAATTGGAAACGTAAATGTCCAGCTCTTTTTAAGTTACTCCCTCCAAAAGGGCGGAAGGAAAACCGGTTTTATTTTCAAGCCATGTATTTTTCTCAAGCACTTACTTCAAAAATGGTGAAAGGGTTTTGATTCAGGTATGGCACAAGTGAAGCTGGCCCCAGAGACAAGTATATAGAGTTGCACCTGAACAGAGATAGTAAAAAAGCTGACTGTAAATACAGGAATTGATAGGCTGGGGAGGCTGGATTTTTTTAAATAGTAGTTAATAGTATATATTATATAATACAGTAAGTTTAGAGAGATATCATATACTTTGGCCACATCCTTGTTTCTCTCTTATCTAACAGTTCCATTAAAATTGTTCGCAGATAACACAAAAGACACACACAAAGCTTTTGAAGGAATGTATCATTGTACTGACATGCCAGTAGATGAATGTCACGCAAATTTCTCTTTGTACAGAAAATGACAGAACTTCTCCAGACCTCCCTTAAAGTTGTCAATCCTTGTATAGCTTTTGGGAGTGAAATGATTGCTATTAGATGTTTTCTAATTTAAAGGGGAGAAAAAGCATGTTCTTAAAATTTAATTAATCATTCCTGTCAACAGCTGACTTTCAGAGGAAATAAATTTCTTTAAATTTTTTTAAAACGTTTTCACGCTTGCATAGTTCATTTAAAAAGTTGTGTATTGAATTGCAAACAGCATTTGAAAAAGTGTCCTAACCATAAAAATTAGCACTACCTGACAAATCATAGCAAGGGTAGTATGGAAGAGCCATTTGCACAGGGAGACAAGGGAGGTGGCTGGAGGAGGCAATGAGACAAGCCAGAAACAGGGAGAAGGGACACACTCCCAAAACCAAACCTATGTGCTACAAGCCTTTCAATCAGTGAAGTTCTCATTGAAAAATAAGTTTCTGCTGGCACATGAATTTCTGTGTTGTATGCTAGAGCTACCTGCCCACTGGACTGTCAGGACCCCGTATGACTTAAACTACGGTCTTGAACTAGTGCTCAAAATTAGACGAGGCCACTGATTCAGTTCGGAGTGGTCACCCGTTACCACCAGGTCGTAGTAGTCTCTTGTTTAGTCAAAAGAAGCGTAGCCTTCCACTCACTCCCAGCCCCAGCCCCCCAAAAGCCCAACTGTCCTGGCCCATCAAAATGAAAAAACGGCTGATTTTAGATGCTCTGCAAACCACTACCAGCCCCCAAACTGCCTGTGAGGTCTTTTCTTTCTTTTCTTGATGATTGCACTATGTGCTAATTATGATGATGATTAGTTAGTGCTATACTTTATATATAGTTATTATTTATATATTATGTATATTTGTATATAGTTACTGCTATAACACAAATGATTTAGCAATGTGTACTAGTACACAAGTAATGGTGGATTCTTCACTGGAAAAGAAATTTCTTTTATATACAGAAGATTTGAAGAGTAAAAAGCTTAGTTTTCTATATCAAAGGTGTGTTGTGTTTTTTTCAGGAAAGAGGAGAATCAATCCCTAGGTATTAGCATACGCATTTGTGCCTGCCAGAACAAAGTGATTGACTCTACCTCCCACCAGGAACATTTCACAAGAGTGTATGAGAAGCAATTCTTCCTCTGAACACGTAAGGGACTCTCAAAAAGGAAATATACCTGCTGCAAGGGTGCGGGAAGGGGGCCATTGATAGAACGAAGTACCTGCTGGGTGCTCTCAGAAACATCTTCCAATAGTCATAATTATTGAAAGATTATTTTGTAGTATAGGGATTGTGTACTTAAAAGAAAAACATGAGATCATAATGCGGAAAAAATTACAAGTATTAATGTTTCTTGAAATTTTTTCAGGGGACATGGCTACCATACTCAAAACCACCTTCTATGTACACCACAATAATTAATTTTATTTGCCTAAAAATTGAATGCTTGAGCACAACCCTCTCAAGTGCTAATACTGTCTTTTCCGCAGTTTTAAACCAGTAGACAATACTGCTCCCCTTGATCTGCCTCTGCAAAACCTGTTGCTGGTGTTTTCACTGTGCACGGAGGTAGGAATGTTGGAAGAGTGATTGCGTGCATCTACATATAGTTGCTCTTACAGCATTTAAGTGATTGTTGCAGGGGAAAAAGACTTTTCTATTTTATGTTATTTCCTGGGAGACTAACCAAACCATATTCCATATTTGTAACAACGACGTTTTAGGTGAAAGACAAGTTTAACAGACTTGCTGTACTCTCCTGTAAGTTGTTCTCTTAAACAGAACTGCTGGGTCTTCTATGAAATGACATTACAGACTCTACGGTTGTTGTTCCTGCCCCCCTACCGCAACCTCATAATTTGTACATAGTAAGCTGCAGCTGCCGCTTTGCCACATTAGCTTTTTAGAGAAGTTAGCAAGCCCTTTGAAACCAAAACTTCTTAATATTTGATGCCTCTTGGATCGCTTTCATGTTACGTTGTGGATCCGACCAGCTGTTCTGAACAATCACAGTGTAATGATTTCCTCAGTGGCTAATAATTCCTGTTTCTAAAGCACATCTTTAACACCACAGTATCTCCTTTAGTTCCAGGCCCTAAGTTTTATGTTATTATTCCTGTTTCTGTCAGGTTTTGAGTAATTTAACTTGGCTAGTTCACAGAGTGTCAGGTCACAACAGGAGAAGCATTACTGAATTGGCTTTAGTCTTTCTTTACAGACTCCAGGGTTGGGAAGGGCATCTCTTTGCAAGTCCCACAGAAGTCAATCTGACACCTGGATGTAATCTAGATAAAATTGTGAGATGCAACTAATATCCTGCTCTAATAGTCCTGTACCATCAAGATGGTGATTCCCCCTTGCTTTAAATCTCCTCATCATCTATGGCAAGCATTTGCTAAATTTTGTGCTTGCAAACGTTTATCATCTAAAAAGCAGTTGGATCAAGAATGTCGCAAAGAGGAAACTAATCTTAAAGGGATGAGGAAAAACTTCTCAGGAAAAAAAAACAAACCATGATGCAGTGATGCATTCTGTATCAAGAGAAGTTTTTCCTCTAGTCGTAAGGCAGTGTGAGGTCAGGATCATTCCTTAAATTATCCCTGCTCCATGATAGAGAGGCAGCACAAGCACCGTGAAACAATTCCCTCCTACTCTGTCTCGCCAAAGATTTAGATTAGATTAAACTGGTCTTTGGAAGAAAAAAATGTGATCAGTGACTTCATAACTGGGCTCTAAAACAGTAGACAGAGAGTCATGGGCAAAAATATATGCGGACTACATATATTGGTAAACATAATTGCTGTAAAATTAATCAATGTTTTCTTCCCCAAGGACAGACATCCAACCGTGCAAACAGTCTGCTGCTGGTAGCTTCCCATAAAGTCTTTGCAGGAGACACACATAAGGAGGAAAGACAACTCCGAAGTCTTTATTAGCACAGTATTGCGAGACTTCGTACACACCAGCATGTACTGCTAGTTCCTAAACACTCCGAGTACAAAGCGGCTGTAGAGAAGCCAGCAAGGTAAGTGTAGCAAACCAACCTGCATCCTGGAAGCCATTTCCAATTCTGTTGTTAAAACAGCTTGCTATGTTCAAAGAGTCCCATGGATATTATTTGAATAGATGCAACTTTTCAACATGTGCTACAAACTATTGCAGTCTTCTTGAACTGTCTATTTTTTCAAAGAGACAGATGACAACAAACAGTGCTAAGCAGTGCTGCCTCAAGTGGCCAAATCTGGATTGGAGAGATTTGTGTAGTTTGGAATACATTTTTTGTACTTGATATTAACCTTTCCACACATGAAGTCTTCCAAGGTGATTTCCAAACCGAAAACTGGATGCAAAACCACTGTTTTGTTTGTGTGTCCACTAGTTCTGCTTTCACTGGACTGATGCTGGGGATTTTTTGTACAGGAATTGCATGGCCCCCTCTTGGTAATGTGGCCTGGATAACAACAGATGATACGGTAGGAATGTGAGTGTAAATAGCGTGTGTGAACAGAATACCCAAATCGGCATGTTCTGAGAGGATGTTTGCCCAAAACCTGATAACGCTAAGAGGAAATTAACAATAACAAAGCTTGCTTAAAACAATGATCACCCAGATTAAACAGTAACCAGGGGATTAGATTACAGAGAGCCTTTTGAGAAAAGAGAGTTAGCTTGAAAAGCAGCATAAGAATTTGTCATTGTTGGACGAAACCTTGGAGTGGGAAAGCACTACCAGAGCAGCAGGTATTATTACTTCTAAAGCCTGGCAACATCCTCCCCAACAGACATGGTAAGTAGCTGCCACGCCACTCCCAGTACAGGCTAGGGGACTGACAGGATGAGGCGCAGCAGCAGGGGCACACCTCTCAGGAGCACGTATGGGAACTCACAGGGTATGTTTTCACCGGCACGTGGATTAGCTGCACAGGTACACGTGCCCACATCTCCAACAAGAAGGATTTAGAAACAGGAGAATCTGCACTCCCAAAAGTGGGAGTGTGCATTTGTAACCCGCACTTCTCGCAAGAGGGGATATGCACGTAGAACTGTGTGAATACGTAAGTGGGATCAGTTGTAGAAGGGTACGTAAGAAATTTGTAGGTGCTTATTAGCACTTTGTAAGCATCTAGTATTGTAATTTCTGTTGTATTGCTGACACTGATCCACAATATATAGTTCACTGATTACTGGCAAATTACATGTTGCTAATCAATAAACCACCCTGGTTTTGTCAAGACTATGTGAGTTGCACAGTTATTCTCTGCAAAAAGTTGCTGTTTCGTTATTACAAATTTGACAGAAGCATCACATCTGCAGAGCAAGGAGTGAAGAGGCAACGAACATTCTTCCAGACAAGCAGAGAAGACATTATTCAACAATTTGGAAAAAATCTTAAGACTGAACTAGAGCAGGACAAATGCAAATAATACCCTCCTGAAAGCAGCCCAGATGTACAATCCTGTTTCAATCCTGAGTGTTCAAAGACATATTGCAGTGATGTATCACAGATTCGGTGTCACTAGAAATGCACTAGCATATTAGCAGCTACGTAATTTTTGTCACTGTGATTTGTGTCAGGAGAACAAGGCAAAACAAGCTGACAAAGGAGAGGTTTTGCTCTAACTGGGTCAATGATATTAGAAGCCAAGGGTATTATATGTCAGGTGTAAAGCACATATTTAGAAGGAGAGAGCTTGTGGTGATAACTATGAAGTTCATCTGGCCCACTTGAAAAAGTCTTTTAACAATCAATATTTCCAGCAACATTTGTCAACAGTAAAGGACCTCATCAAAGCCCAATTGCTCTTTTTCTGAGTCATGGATCTAGTTCATGTTTTCCACTGTTACACGAGAAATTTTTAAGGTAAACAGAGCCTATATTTTGAGGGGAGTTGCATTTTTATATGGTGAGCTTTATGCCAGAATTGGCACGAAAAGTTAGAAAATTTAAAATGGACAGACTAGGTGCAATATGAGAACTCCAGCTGCAGACTGGTGCTCATGCCCTGTGCGTTCTGTCCATCTGCTACCTGCAGAGAACATCAGTTGCCAGTTAGCAACTACCCAGCTACACAAATCAATCTTTAAAAAGGGGATGTTTTCAGTTCCAGTGGGTTTTCTGGAAGTTTCAATAGCTGAGGCACTTGTAGACACAGTAAATACAGATGTTCAAAACCTAGAGAGGACAAAGGGATATTAACAGGTAATACCCAACTGCTGAGCAAAGAACTTGGAGGAGAGTTCTGAGACATGATACAACTGAGTAACTTCAAGTTAACACAAGAGGATTGGCAGATACCTCCAATTAAGACCAAGCAGATGTTGAAGCCTTTCTTAAAACGCTTGAAAATAACTTTCATTGGATTGCTGCTGACTGGTTTAGATACTCCACCACCTACTGATGATTTCCTGAGAAGCCTCGAGTATGATCCTGCTTCACAGGTACTTTATGACCAGAAGTTCAAAAAAAATCTTTAAAAGTGTGTTCAGATCTCAAAGACCTTGGAGAAGGAAGTGATTTTCAAGTAAATAGGGATATATTTTGGCAATATGTTAACCACCACTGAAAGCAAAGACTAGAGGCATTAGGCTGGCATAACCCAGGTAGCTTCCAGGGAGCTGCCCACATCAAATAATCATTATGAAAAATGACAAGCAGATTTAAGGAAGCTGCTGCGAGCCCTGCCAAAACCATCCACAGGCCACCTGTGTGAAATAAGTAGAATAAGTCTACTTAAAGAATAAATGGTGTTCACAAGCCAATTGCAAAGCCTGGGGAATATGTCTGTCCTTTGAACCACCCAAAGGTAAATCAGAGTTCAGCATTCACCAGACAACCGCACAAGCCTTCATTTCGAGAAGTTACTACAATCCTTTAGAAGATGCTGAGTGACAGCAGGCACATGCTCGTTCAGTTAACTCTTCAGTCACGTAGGTAGACTCATATCAGGATCTACTCTTGAATTACGACCACTCTAGCACTACAAGAACATCTAGGAGATCTCCTCAAAGATCCTTTTTGTCACATGAACAAAGGAAGACAGAAGGTTAATTGACATCTAGACTAAATGGATTTAGATTTGTAGAACATTGGGACACCTTTTCTGGATAAAAACGTGTATAATTTAGCCTGTCACAGAGGAAAAAAAAACCTTCCCAGGCAAAACTTAGCAAGATTAAATGCAATGGCATTAAGTAGCTGAAGAATCAGGTGACCATTCATTTAGCACAAAGTCAAGATGATCAGGCTAAAATTGAGCAAATGACCACAAACCTGACAAGAACCTAACTCCCTACACACACATATTTAATTGATAGGAACTGAATTACTAATTTGGAAGCATAAATTGAATCTAATTGGTTTTACTATAAGCTAGTGGAAAATATATGGATAACAAAATATTCAGTTCATTACTCAGGACTGTTTCTGAAGGACAAACTGGTCAAAGGAAGGGATAAAAAAACCCCAGTAATCTATAAAAAACAATATAAAGTCAGAAAGTGTCATGAATGCACATGGAACAATATTCTACGTGATAAATCATGAAATTAGGTATTGTTTCTGCTACAGACTACTAAGTCATGTTAAAAGCATGGCTTGCTTCTTAATTGTTTATCTTCTTAATTACGTGACATGAAGAAAACACTCCTGGAAGCTTCACCTAAAAAGCATACACCAACAGTGTATTATAAGACCAAAGTCACAATCTCATAACTAAAGTTAGCATTATCTGGGGAGAAAAACCTACGTTAAAACCAATATGTAACCAAAGGAAAACCAGGCATAATACAAAATACGAATTAGAAGCTAAGAATGACAAAATATTAAAAAGGTAAGCAAAAAGTTGTATTTACAATGGATATTTACTCATGGGAATAGCATGAAGGAATTTTTCTTTTTTATAGCATATTTCAGGAAGTTCAGATAAATTTCTGTTCTACAATTGTGGAGAAAAACAACATATATCAGAAAATTCTAACAATAGCTAAGGAAAGCCTTAAACATAGGAAGAGAAGTAAGGCGGTTTTTAAATCAGCAGCTCCAGATAGCTTGCATCCAAGAATTTTAAGACCTGGCAAAGGAGACTTGTGTGCTGTTAATGTGGATTTTCCATAAGCTTTGAGAAATCTGGGGAAGCTCAGAAAAAAAAAAATCTCAAAGAAAGCTGAGGTGATGCCAATACTAGAAAAAAAGAGTAAGAAAGGAACAAATTCAGGAACTTACTGTCAACTTTGCATTAATCCCAGGGAAAAAAAAGTAACTGACTTCTTGATATAGGAACAAGAAATAAATGAGGAAATTCTACTTAAATTACACAAATGTATGGAAAATATCTTTTCAGATTGACTTTTTTTCTTATGCAATTACAGCATACATTTGGTAGACAATAGGAACAGCGTTGCTACAACACATTTGTACATTGACTTGTTCAGTAGGACACAGAGAAACTGGCATAGTTGTGCATATATAGTTCATAGTAAGTAAATTAAAACTAAGGTTACAGTTCTGTGTCATCAATGAGGACTCAGTCAGACATATTTCTAATTGAATCCCACAGGAATTAGTTCTTGGCAGCAAGCTACTCAATATTTTATCTGGAAATAAAGCTTACTAAGAACGTTAATGAAAGCTCTAAGTAAATAATGTAGCAAGATTGGTGATTGGGAACCATCTGGATTACTGGAAAATTAAGTGTTTCAGCATGATCAGTGTGAGGTCATGTATTTAAGAGTGATAAATACAAAACACTTATAGATGGAAAACTTCCTCAGGAAGTAGTTGGAATAGCTGATAACAGAGTAAACATGGGTTCCTTATGCATAAGTGAGTTCAAAATTGTTAATATAATTGTTACATGGCTCAGAAAACAAACCACCAAAACCAAATGCTGCTTTCATTGCAGGGAGGAAGAGGCCAGAGAAACAGGACTATTATCAAAACAGATTTTTCAAGTACTGATCTCCATTGGCAAAAGACATTGCTGTATTTCAGGAAGCAACAACAGGATGACAACTTCTGTATCCACGTTTATTGGAACTGCTTTGTCAGAATATAGCATCTAGTCCAAAGAAGTTATTAGTAAGCCAGAGATTTCAAAGAGCAAGTACAAATGATCCAAGTGCAAAACAAGCCTAAAATTGAGCATCACAATGGAATAATTGGCATACAAAAGTCAACTCCATCACATGAGGTTTAAGGACCATATGAGGACCTATAAAGCATTTGGTAGGGGAAAAAAATTATATTAAGTGCAGTGTGATAGCCGAAAGTAAGTTCATATTAAAACACCAAGCAGGCTTTTTTGAATAACTGTAATAATTACTAAGCTTCCAAAGGTGGCAGTAGTTTTGCTAACATTATACATGTCTATGGTTACTGGATAAAGCCCCAAACTAGAATTAAAATATTATTTTTAAAAGATAAGCACAGTGACCTTGCTATAGGCCATCATTTCATAACATATAACATCTGTTTCTCCAGTTCAATAAATCTGTCAAGTAGTGATGTAACTAGAAACAGGCATGCTCTCAGCAAAATGCTTGGTTTGGGACTGACAGTTATCAGTGTCCAGGCCAAATCAATGACTGTTCTCATTAAAAAACATCCATCCAATGCCCTATCTGAATAAATCAAGGGACTTCAATAAGTACAATGAATTTAAGTTCTTAAATTTAAGAATGAAGGAAAACAGCATTTTTACTTAAAGCTTCTGTTCTCGCACCTCCGCTTTCAGTAATGACTAAAAAGAAAAAAAAAAGGGGGGGGGGGGCTTAGATGGGAACGGGCTCGCTATCACTGGAAGCAATAACGACTTGCTTCTATATCAGATCCCGGTACTTCCCCCAACAGAAAGCCGAAGTCTACCGGTAAAGGCAACTAGGAGCGGAAGATGCCCACGGGGCCCGAGAGGGAACGGCGCTGTGCCCCACAGAGCGCCGGCCGGGCCCGCTGCAGGGGGCACGGCAGCCCCACGAACCGCCCTCGCCGCAGAGACCGGCCCGCTCGCCAGGTCCCGCGGCGGGCCCCGGAGCTCAGCCCTGCCGGGTGCGCGGCGGCGGCGGCAGCAGCAGCAGCCGCCCCTGCCCCTCACCGCCGCCGAGCCCGGCTGGGCGGGCGCAGCCGCTCCCGGCCCCCTCTCCCCTCTGTTACTCGCTGTCAGCGCCGCGACTAGCGCCTACGGAGCCGTTACCGCCCGGCACCCGCCGCGCAGGATGCCAAGCCGGCCCTGCTTCCCCGCCCCGGCGCTTCCGGGCCCTGGCTCGGCGGGTGAAAGGTCCCGCAGCGCCCGGATGGAGGCGGTGCCGCTCGCTATATAAGCGCCCCGCGGCCGCCGCGCCCTCCTCTCCCCGCGCCGCCCGCCGCCTCCTGGCTCACCGCTGTTCGCTGGGCCCCGCGCCGCCCCTCGCCCGGGAATAAGTCGGTCAGGAAGGCTCCGCTGCCGCCATGGTGAGGCGGGGGGCGCCGGGGCGGGGGGGAGGAGAGGGGCCGCCGCCACCTCTCGCTGCCGGCAGCGCCGCGTGGCCGCCAGGCCCGGGCGGCCGCGTGCGCCCCGCCGGTGCTGGCCCTCGGCCGCCGCCTGGGCCTCGGCCCCCGGGGCAGGGCTGCGGGGCGGGGGGTGCAGGATGGATCCCCCGCTGCTAGGGCGGCTCTCGGAGCGCCTTCCCGCAGCCCCTGACAGGCGGGGACGCGGGAGAGGGGCGCCGCAGGCCGGGGCCTTGAGCCGGCTCCCCGCGAAAGCCGGCCTGCAGGGAGGGCGGTCCGTGAGCCCGGGCCGCGGCAGGCCGCGGCGGCCGTAGCGCTTCCTTCTCGCAGAGCTCCCCTTCGGGAGCGGCTCCTGTGGCGATGGGGCCGCCGCTGCCCGCGGGGAAGAGCGGGCGGAGAGGAGGCGACTTCAGCCCGGTGTGAGTGGTGGTGGTAAGGCCTGGTGCGTTTGCCCTTAAAGTCGGCTTTAATTAGAGGAACGTGCGTCAGTTAATACGACAGGTGGTATCTCGTCAATGTGAGAAATACCGTCTTTCATCCACGGTTTTTTAAGACCTTTCTTCCTCCATATTTTGACACTTATTTTCTTTCATCAGTTCACTGGGTCCACGGTAATGCCCAATGATCTGCACGCATTTAATTGCATCAGCTCTTCAAATCAGTTTCCTGAGTGGCAGAATTAGTCTTTCTGGCCAGATGCCCCTTTTTGTTCTCGCTGTTTAAGTTGTTGCTGTTTTGTTGATACTTTTGTTACTTAATTCGTGGTGAGATTAAGTTGTAAGATAAGTGAAATCTGAAATGTGTTTATTTTTGAGGACGAGGAGTATTTGTGACTGGACAGCCTGCTGTATATAGGCGAACCAGGGAGGGATGTTCTCGCAGCTTCCCACCGTGAGATGCAGTTACCCACTTAAAAAATTGCTCTTCCTCAAAGCAGTTAGGACTTTGCCCTTCCTTTCTGTTCCCACCTTTCTTCCATGCCACCATACCCTTTGGATATGTCATCTGGTCAGTAGAATAAAATAGTCCCATAGCTAAATTGTTCTTTATGCTCTAGAAGTCTGTTTTTCAGAGGCTGCGGATAGCGTTAGTTGGTGTTGACTGTAGCATCTGATGTTTGTAATTTCAACGTTTTAGGCGTTTAAAGATACTGGCAAAGCACCTGTGGAACAAGAGGTAGCAATTCATCGCATTAGAATTACTTTGACAAGTCGCAATGTAAAATCACTTGAGAAGGGTGAGTGATACTTTTTTTTTTAATTGGGGTAGCTTGTTAAGTAATGAATGATATATATGATACAACGTATTGCAAAATAGAATGTATTGAAACCAGTTGTAATTAAAGATGTTAGCGTTTGCCTGTTTGTGTGTGACTTGGCTAACAAAGTCAACCCAAAGCACTTCATACACTGACAAGTAGATTCTAATTTAATTTTTAATGGAAGATAGTGTTTGGGGTTTTTCATCATGCTGAAGACTTCGTGTCATAATGACTAACATAAGAGTGCAGCTTCTTCCCTTTAGTTCTTGGGGGGGGGGGTGTTTAGTTGTCACTATTTGAATGTATAACAACTGAAAGGCACCGGTTTCTTGATTGATATTTTGTCACTCTTGTTATGGAGAGTTTAGTTTAGAAGTTCAATATTCTTTAAGAAATTATTTAATCTTGTTGTTTAGGAACTGGCTTTGCCAGTGTTTTAATCATATAGTGTAAATGTTGTAGAATCACTGTTTGATGCAGGATCTTAAGGCTGGTAACAGCTTAAATACAGCTTAAGCTTGTAGTAATGGCTTTTGCCTACTGTTGTAACATGATTTTGCTCACCGTGGCGTAATGCTTCCACTTGTGTGTGGTTGGCTATGAGGATAACCCTTAAAATGAATGGCAATGATCAATTCATACGCTATTCTGAGCCAGCTTCTTGTTTGAAATCTTCACTTAAGAAAACAAGCAAAAGAAATACTCACAAACCTGAGCTATTTTTTTTTTTTTTCAGTCTGTGCTGACTTGATCAGAGGTGCCAAGGAAAAAAACCTAAAGGTGAAAGGACCTGTTCGCATGCCTACCAAGGTACTTAACACTGTTTTCCTGTCTTAAAAGGTTTTTTTTTCCTGCAAATGTGCACTTAAAACATCTTTAAAAAAAAAAAAAGTTGAGATGAAAAGCAGTACTACTAAATTGAGGGTGACCCAGTGTAAACAGATAATGACTTCACAAGTTGCTTTGACACTTGGGGCAACTGCTTAGTGCAAAACGTGTTGAACATGGAACGGGCATTTTTGTCCTTCAACTTATTTTAATTGTGATTTTTTTTTTTTTAAATTAAATTGAATATAGGGAAGGAGTGTTAACATCAGTGGAATATGACTTATTATATCTATATATAACTTAAGAAGTAACTTTCCAGTGACATAGATACCATACAGTATTTTTAGGTGGATTGATTTGATTGTAGATTAGTCTTCTGTAAGTATCAACTAAGTACCCTGTGTTGATGATTTTTCTTCAGACTCTGCGAATCACTACCAGGAAGACGCCTTGTGGTGAAGGTTCCAAGACCTGGGATCGTTTCCAAATGCGTATCCATAAGCGGCTCATTGACTTACACAGCCCTTCCGAGATCGTGAAGCAGATCACTTCCATCAGCATTGAACCAGGTGTAGAAGTTGAAGTTACTATTGCCGATGCCTAAATGATGGTCATCGTTGAATAAAGTTGGTTTACAAATTTTCATCACTGTTTGTTTTCATATGTGTGCCAAGAGTCTTGGGTAGCCCTATGATGATTTTCATGAAGAAGGACGACAGAGATCATAATCAAAATGCTGTGTGAGAGGATTGTATGATATTTAAGGAAGAATATGCCAGTTGTAAACATCGGGAGGATGAAACTTGGGCGTCATAGTTTCGTTGGAGGTTGGTGACTGTATGGACGTGCAGCACTTAAATTATTAAAAGTGTATTTTCCATAAAGGATTTAACTTTGGCTGAAATCTTAGTCTATACCCAGACAAGCAATAGCATTAAAATTGATGTTTAGGTAAATTACCAAGTTTTTAATTCTTAGTTTTTGCTATGCAAGGCTGAACTAACACTTAGCTTGCTTGGCTTTTTTTTTTTTTTTCCCCCCATGCTTTTCACAGTCAAAGGATCCTGAGGATGTTATTTATAAAACTTCATAATTTGTGGTGAATACGTTGAATTTAGCAAGTTCTTTCTTTAGACTTGCATGTAGAGTCACAAAACTAAGCTGTGGAATTCTCTAGTTGTCTTCCTAGGTTTAGATTTCCATAGATTTAAATATTAAAGGTAATATTAAAGGTGAGCTTCATATGTAAAGCACTAAAACAGCCATTTTCATTGCTGCTACTTAGGCTTCTCAAGTTTGGTGGTGGGTTTTTTCTTCTGCAAACTAATCCTTAAAGGAACTATGATTAATTCTTAAACCTACAAGACATAAAGCCCTGAGTTAAATGAAAGAACACTGTTACATTTCAGCCATTTAAGATCAGGTTGCCATTTCTGCTTCAAGCATAGGAGAGAACTTGAGTTCTAATTAAACAAGTGAGGAAAGATGCTGTTGTGTGGACCTCGAGGTCCCATTTGTATTTGCTAAGACCTGAAACAGTGGTGAAAGCTTGAGCTTTCTCACTCAAGGGATTCAGGAGTCCCTCACCTGCCCACTTGTCTTAATTTCATTGAATGTAAAGCCTTAGAAGGATTCTATCCTTCTAGGTAGCAGGCTCAAGAGCTTTGGTAGAAGGGAGAAATTAGAAACTTAGTTGCATTTGCACACGCAGATTGTGACAAGCTTGCTTCTTTGGGAAACATCTCCAAGAACTGTGTGAGCAGAGAAAAAAAACCCTGTGTCTTCCTAAAGGTCAGTTTCTAGTAATATGTTATAAGCTGCCTGACAAATACTTCTAGCCTTAATTTTAAAATTATTTGTATTTTATGAGGTGCTCTGAAAAGCATTCTAAACTTGACTTCATGACACCAAGCACATTAAAAGGGGATAAGCGGGCGAACAAGTAACAGACTAGGAAGTGTTTGAGGCTGACTGACCTTTGTGTATGATCAGCTGTTAACTTTCACCCAAGTAGTCTTCCCTCTGCTGAACCCAACAGCCTTCTGACTGAAAGCACTTGGAGGCAGCTAGGGAGAGCTGGCTGGCTTTAACGTCATTTCTGTCTTTGGTCTTTCCCGTTGGTGAAAACCCATTGCTATGAAATAGCTTTTTATTGGCTTACAGCTGGCTGTACCTCTGACTTACATGGCACCCCTTAAATATACCTAAATGACCTGAAGTCCCATCTATGTTCTTTGAGCAGCCGTGGCTCTTCAAAAACAAGTTTTCTGTGGTCTTTTGAGTGCGTTTCTTTCTTTTTGCCTGCCTCCAACTTACTCTTAAGGACAAATACAACTTCACCTTTGCGTCTGGGTGTTGTGCTATGCAGAAATAAAACTGTCTCCCTACTTTCTGAACAGATGGGCTCATACATGAAGGTTTTCCAATCTTCAGCAGAAAAGCAGATCGTTTGCTTGTTGAAGGTGACGGGCCGTAGGCTGCTGCGGAGTTCCTTCAGCAGGGAGCCGGGTCCCGTCTCCCCGCAGGGTTCATCCCCCCCCCCCCCCCCGCCGTGGTACGCGGTTCGCCCGACCCGTCCCGCTTCTGGCTTCGTGTAACCTGAACGCTTCGTGATTTATGTGTTTTCTGCTGAGTTTACGACAACACCGCGTAGTGTCGAAACGGTTACATAACGCCCGTAATAACTTTATATAACGCTTTTGATGGAAATATTTAGGTATCCGCGTCTCCCCCTTCCCGCCCCCTCCCCAGCACGCTCTCAGTCAGGCAAGACACCCCTCCGCTGGCCGCTAAGCTGCCGCTGTCGGTGCCGCCTGACTTCGCCGTTCAAACCCCTTCCTTCCCCCGTGCCTTATTAAAAACGATAAATAAATCCTGCGTCACGAGCGCACGCTGCATAACGCTCCCCCCCCTCGTCCCCCTGTCCCCCCCCGCCCCTGCCGGCGGCGGCTCGGGGGCTGGCGGCGCCGCCGCTGCCTTGCGCTGTGCGGCGGCGCCCCCTGCCGGGCGGAGGGAGCCGCGCCTGTGCCCTCATGGGCCTGTCCGTCACCGCCGCTCCACCCCCCCACCCCCCGTTCGGCCAATCAGCGCCCGCCTTCCCCCCGCCCAAATGCTCCCTCCGCCGCCTGCGCGGGGGGGGTGTTTCTCGGGTTCCCGCGCGCGGCGAGGTAGCGGCGGTTGGTGCGGCGCGAGCGCTCGCCCGGCGGAGCGCGGCTTGGAGCCTTGCACCGTGCCCCGGCCGTTCCCCGGCGCGGCTGCCGGCCGCCGCGGGGCTCAGCGCGGAGCCCGGGCGGGGGGTGCCGCCTCCTCTTCGCCGGTGGGCGGCCGCCCTTGCGCTGAGGGGGGTGCGGCCCGCCTGGCGATGGCTGCCCGGTCCCCCTCGGCCGTCCCTGTCCTGGGTGTAAACGGGGCCCTGTGTGAGCCGACGGTTCGTCGGTTCATTGAGGCAGGGGACGGCGGCCTCGGGGCGGAGCGCGGGGAGTGCGGGCCTGGGGCTGATGGTCGAGTCCCTGACGCCTGGGGAGTGTTGAGCCTTTCAGGGGTGGGGGTTACAGGCTGTGGCCCAGCACTTCCAGGCGGATGAGAGTAATGCTCAAGAGACGCCGTTAGTATGCTTCCACTTGCGTGTTTCTTAGCATAACCCAACTGCCAGTTGTTTTTTTAAGGTGCCTGCATATTCCCAAACTTCTTTAGAGGACCTTATTTTCTTCAGAAGTCCTTGTTTATATAAAAGCTACCCTGATCTCTATTTTGCTCCCTGTGTATTTTTGCCTGTTCTGTGAAAAAATGATGGATTTTTTTTTTTTCCTTACAAGTTCCTTTGCACAGAAAAATGGATAATGCGGGGAAAAACTGTGTTTCTGCAGAAGTATCTGATATGTTGGAATCAGTTTCTTTTCTGAACATAGCGGGTAAACCCACACCTATGGAGTCAACAGTGTTGCCTAATACAGAGGAGCAGGAGGTGTGGATTGGTTTTGTAATATGTCTTCTGATTATGTTTTTTTTTTTAAGCTTTAATTCTGGCAAATGTTTCTTTGGTAAGAACTGCTGTATTCCCCTGCCCCCAAGATGTTTGATTCTTCTGCTTACTCCTCATTGTTTACAAATAGATCATAGCCAGTAGCAAGTGCAGATGGTCAATGCTACGTGATGTGTTGTGCTAAGCTTTTGAGAAGGAAGGACTACAGTAATTGCACTTTGAATGTAATGTGACTGTACCATTCTTTTTAGTAAGCTAAAAGATAGAGATCCTTGTTGAAAGCTTGTTAGGTGCTTGGAAATAAAAATCTGTAACGCTGTGCTGCAGTACGCTTTTCAACATAGTATAGACATCTCTGCATTTTTAGAATGGTACGTTTCCTGATTGACTTCCCTCAGGTGACTTAATTGTGTATGATTAGTGGAATGCTGGTCATGGGAGGGCTGTGGAGAGCTCTGGTAAATCCGTCTGCTGAATGAACAAGTTGCCAAAGTAGCAACTTTGAAGCTCTGTGAGAAAGGAAGGAATGCTGGGATCCTTCTCAACATCTCCCTGCTATTATCACTTCACCTGGATGGGGAGACCTTTGTATAATGGTACGGGATGGAAAAGCCCACCTCAGCAACTGAGAACTGTTTCATGGTTGTTACTGCGAGGTAGATGAGAGGCTAGTGCCTGGATGGTGGTAATGAAGCGGTCCCTTGAGGCTAAGAATATGTCCATCTATTAACTGCATATGCTCCATACAAAATGGAAGTGCAGTACTATGGAGCAGCTGTTAGAAAATACAGCTTGAATTCAATACAGAGGGAGGCCAGAAGGTGGAAGCAGTGCAGTTTATACCTCCGATAGTGTGATCTTTTTAAATCAAAATACTGGCTTTGTCATAAAAGAACACTAATGGGGGGGAACAAAAAAGGGGTTACTTAAGGACATGAGGAGGTAAAGAAGCAAATGAAAGCTTAGGGTCTGAACTTCACAAGGAAGGAGAAAGTGAGGCAGTAAGATAAAATAGGAAATATTGCATCAGAGATGTGTGCTAATATGATTTGGAGGTGTTCTATTTAAAAAGTGGCCATTATAACGGTGTATTTTTTTTTTAATGAATAGGCATATCAACCTTTGAAAGTCTTCTTGAGAGTGAGGCCCTTTTCTATAGCAGAGCTTGAAAACCATGAATCTCAGGTTAGTTGTAGAATTAAGAAACAAATTTTTCTTCTCCCCTGAAGAACACCTAGTATTGTAAGCCAGGACTTTCTTTTATAAAAGCCATGTACTGCTTCTAAATAGAATTAGTGGACATGTGGATAAATGTGATTTTTTTTATCACAATTTTTATTAATTTGCGTGGTACAGACATGCACACCTGTAGCTCTGCAAAATTCCACTGGGTACATTATTTAAAAGTTGGTGTCACTCTTGATTCTGTACAGTGCTCAAGAAACTAAGGAGTTTCATGGAAGAGATTATGCAATTCTAGAGTAATTCAGGTATCTGACCCTTGAGTTTCTTTTTGGAATGCTTGAATAGTCTACTACCTTGTCCCAGTGACTTGCTGCTCATCCTGTCAAATTTTTCTATAACCTCTACAGTTTATATGGTCAGATTCAGATACTTCAGTGTTTTACACACACATACATGTGCACATGCAAACATACAGAAATACTACTCTCCCTTCCTCCCCCCCATCCATTATGAACACTGATGCAAAGAATTCATTTAGCTGTCCTTTGAGGACAAGGTCTCTGCAGCATATCTCTCAGCCCTCGTCTTTGCAGGGCCTCACAGGCTCTCTGATAGACCTCTTGTTCCTGACCTGTTCGGAGAAGGATTTAATATTAGATCTGATTTGCTTCTCGCGATTTGCTCTTTAAAAACGTATTCTTGCATTTAATCTGCAAGAGTTGGAATCTTTGTATTTTTTTCACTTGGATTTTTTTTCCATCAACTTCCATTCACCTTTCCTTAGGCAGTTCTTGGTGAGTAGTATGCACTGCCACAGTGCTTCCAGTTTGGTATCATTCAGCAGTCTGAGCTGGATGTAAGGGTAAATTGATTTACAAAATCAAATTGTTTTATGAGTTGTTTATCTCATTCCTCTTTGGAATGGGAAATTTCTGACTACCTGACCATTAGTGAAACTACTTGTTCTTAAAAGCAGGGAGGGAGGAAAAAAGTAAGTGTTGAAGTTTGTACTAGATTTTTTTTTGAAGCTCTTGTCTTCATGTAGTTCATGATGAAATAGTTGCTCTTCCAACATATTAGCTGTATAACCTGTTTTGCATGGTATGAAGGCTTTTTCCTCAGCCTCCAAAAACTATGAATGCTTGAAAGATCTTCAATGTCTTCAATATTTTCTACTCTCTTAACTATCACCTGAATCTGTGAGGAAGATGCTTGGTAACCAATGGGAAAAAACCCAACCAAACAAAAAACCCTTCCCATCTCTATAATCAATGAGAGATCAACTTAATTTTAGGTCCTTTTTTCCTCCCTGCCATGCATAGTTTTCAGGAAAGCATCTTTGTTCCAAATATGTAACAAGAAAAGAAAAAAAGTAGAACCCAAGCCCTATGTCTTATAGCTGTAGACTGATGCTTGAAACAGCGACAATCACCAGGTTAACTGATCTGTTGTTGCTTATAGAGGTAGTGATTTAGGCAAGTAAAGCCTCAGAGCTCTGGATGAAATTCTGTACTCTTGATACAACTGCCAGTGATTCTCTGGAGTCACCCACTGGAGAGCAGGAAGTTGTGTTCTTCGGATATAAACGATGTGTACAGTGCCAGAAATGGTCCAGCTCCTGCCAGCTTACCTGTGGCGTTAGCTGGGGGAGACAACAAGAGTGGTGTGTTACCAGCTGGATTCCAGCTCTGCAGATCTGACTACTTCAAGGCCTCTACTCATGAGCTCCTATGAGGCCGGTGGCAGCTGATGGCACATGCTGCAGATACTGGATTCTTCTGTAGCTCTCTAGGATTTAGTACATCTGACCAGCATTCCTGTTTCTGGCAATGTGGGAGGAATGTTAGAGAGTATATGGGTTTAGAGCCTGACACAGTGAGCAAGTGATTGGTCTAAATTCAGTACCCAGCTTCTTAAAGCTTCTATACCAGTTGATAAACAAACTTGTTAATTGAGACTCCTAGGAAGAGCAATACTTCCTGTGTATGTGCTACATGTGGATTATTAGTCTTACCAACTCTGGCCAGCCTCTGAACGTAAATTTCAGATTTAGTTACAATCAGTCCTTGTGGCTGATGCTTCAAGACACTGTTAAACTATACTGGTCATTCAGTTTGTATTTTTGGTAGCCTGTCTGGTGTGAAATAGATTTTCCTGTGATACTGCATTCTACATTTATCCAGTTAGTGAATACTAGGTAATTGTATATCGCCTTTACTTAGTCGAGAAATAGCAATCAAATTAGTCTTGAAACTAATTCATTTTCCTTCATTGCTGATAACACCATCTATCAAGCAAAGGATAATGCTTCAAATTTTTTTAACTATGTTTAAGCTGGTCATAGCTTGTTTCACACTGAAAATGATTGAAGTGCAAAACCAGTAAATTTCTATATAGCTTTGTTTTCATAGCTGTATAGGCTACTGCGAGCCACAATCACAAAATACTAGGGTTTAGAAAGTTTAAAAAACAAACAAACAAAAACCAAACAGTTGCTGAAAGGAATCCTAGAAAATTTTTAAACCTCTCAGAAAACTCCAGGCAATTGCCCTCACTTTGTCTACACTCTGGCTTTCATGTGAAGTGACTATCTCTGTAGTTGTTACATGCCTCAAGAGAGATTATATGTAAATTTTACAACTGTTCGTAGCTCTGGTAAATAGATTAAAACACTAGTTTGGGTTTTTTTTTCAGATAGCTGTCTTCCTAAATAATTTTGTGTGGTGTTTTGGTTTACCTTGTCGTGTTTTTTAAGGGTTGTGTAACTATTGAAGATCCCCAGACCGTAATTCTTAATGCACCCAAAGAGTCTTCTGCGATGAAAAACAGCGAAAGAGGGATTGGTCATTCTGTGCACAGGTTCACCTTTTCTCAGGTAGGCAGACTTTTTCCTAATTTTTAGTTATAGTTTGCTTTTTTCACTGTAATGATAAAAATTGAATTTTTTACTATATCATGCAATGCGGCTTTTCTTCTTTGAACTACATGTGGTGGTACTTGCCTTAAAAAAACCAGACTGCTGATTATTTACTGTTAGGCTGTCAAGAAAGCTGTATTACAATGGAGGTGCCTATTAGATGAAACAAGGAAGCTTCTTTGGCAGCTCTGTTGTTTTCTTTGATTAGATGCCACAGAAGCTTCTTGTAGGCACAGACTTACTGTGGTTCTGCTGTTCCTGCACATGCCCTCATCTGGAAAGTGTTACAGGAAATCACATGTTTAAAGGGACTTATGTAAGCATGTGTTTAGGGACTTACTTTTGAAAGAATAGTAGCCTGACTGCTTAAACCTTCTATACTGGAAGTAAGTTTCTTAACTCTGTTACCTACTGCAAGAACTTCTGTTCTTACAGTATCAAAAGATAAACAGCTCCAGACATTGAGTCATTTAGACCATTGTAATGCTGATCTTCTTATCAATTGTGAGTGACTGGTGCAGAGTGAGGAGGGGATTGTGCATCGCCAGCAGAGCTCTTGAAAGTATCCACTAAACAGTGTGTGCTCAGTAGCGTTCTGAGCAGTTTATTTTAGGAGTAGGAAAATATTCAAAAATAAGTGCAAGCCTGAGTGCCTCTCAGAATTAAGCAGGCATCCTATAGAACCCAACAGAAAACGTTGAATCAGAAGGGGTTCAGGCAAGACAGAAAACTAAGCTGGTATTTCCTACTCCGCTTGCTCTGAAAAACTAGTCACTATTAATCAGTGCTTAATATTTTGATATATTAAACTTTTGTGCCATTTATCACTCCTTTTTTTCTTTCTCTTTCCCCCCCCCCCGCCCTTCTCCAAGGTCTTTGGACCAGAAACTACTCAGAGTGAATTTTTTGAAGGCTCAATGAAAGAGATAGTAAGAGCATATGTTAATGGAGTGAACGGGCTGGTGTTTACTTATGGGGTTACAAATGCAGGCAAGACATTCACTATCCAAGGTATAAAATGTTTGACAAAAAGCATATATAACAACCAAGTCAAAATCCAATGAGAAGTCTATATGAATGTCTACATTTTATCTTTTGTTATTTTTAAGGGACTTCAAAAGATTTTGGTATTTTGCCTCGCTCACTTGATGTGATTTTTAACCACATAAGGGGAAGATATTACCTGAAGATGAACTTCAAACCGTATTTGAGCAACGACGTTAAGAAACTAGAAGATGCACAAGTTAAGCAAGAAGAAGCCATAAAAACTGCTATTCTTGCATCGCTGAAAGAGGTCAGTGACCAAATACCTTGTTACTGAATGAAGCTTCTTAAAAGCTTCCCATCTGACAGACTCTCTTTAAAATCTCTGTTTCACTATTGATTCTTTAGATTTATCTAAATCTACAGTGTGGATACTTGGTGAACCTTGGAATAATAAGGCAACTGGCTGGTTTTGGAGCTCAGGGTAAACTGGAAGAACTTTCTGCAGCAGGCAGCACACAGTTCAAACCAAAAACCATTGCAAAGCCAAAGCCTGGATTTCTATAGAGGAGCAGTTCTGACACTGGTGACACTAGCCCTTGAAAAGTCTCTGAGAGCTGACCTATCTCAAACCTGCTTCTTAAGTGAATCTTCTTTTGGGTCAGGTTCCCAGGCTGGATCTCGGGGCAGTTGCTCAAATTCTAGTACTAGCTCAGGAGAGATGATGACAACATCTTAGCAGGGACAGCAAAGAAGGCAGAAGAGTCCCTTTTGGTGGAAGACAGTCTTAAGGCAGATTAAAAAGTTTGTAAACCTGTGATTTATGTAACTTCATAAAGAAACTTTTCTGATACAGCAAGTGAAGTGAGATGCCACAAAATGAATTTCCTAAAAGGATTACAGCCTGCTTTAGAGGATTGTATGTATCTTTAACTCTGGTCTCCGAAGATCATAGGTAGAATAGAGGAGTCTTTACTGTGGCAGCCTCCAGTTCTCATTATCTAGTCATTTCCGTTTCCAGCGTAAGAAACGGGTCTAACCAGAAAATGGGCACCCTTGTGTGTGTGACAGTTCTGTACTTCTAAGCCCAGCTGCAAATTGTCACAAGATGTCTGGCTTTTTTTCCTTTTGTTCAGAACATTTTTAACCTGAACTGTGATTCTGTGCATTTAATCCCAAAATGCAGTAGGCTCAGCTGATTATCATTCAAAGCAACTCTGAATTCTGGGAAGTACAGAAGTAAAGATTTACTGGGTTTTCTTTTTTCTGTGGTCTTTAATACCAACATTGTTAAAGTACTCTAGTTAGCTCTGAAAGAATATCCTTCTATGAATCAAATTCATATGTAAAGTTCCACTCTAAATTCTATTGCTTAATTTAAACTCTGCTAACTGAACTTTGTTTAGTCTGAGTCTGGTTAACTTTTGAGGAAAGATCTCAGATGAAAAATCTAAAAGATGCTAAAGATTGCATATTTATTTTGAGAGTGTCTTAAAAGCTCACTCGCACTGTGTGTGTATGTGCATGCACAGGGGTTGGGGATCTTTAAATTAAAATTGAGATGGTCAGGAGGATAGTAGGTAAATATTTTTAAAAACTTTATGGAACCTACAAGCTTGCAAGAAGGAACAAGCAGGAGCTCAAGGTCTAGAACAGGAGGTCAAATACCTTATTTTGAAGATAACTATACTTTACAAATATTCCTTTCTGTTAAATCACAATCTGACTTTATTAATAGTTTAGTTACTGAATGTTGCAGTAGGTGATCTAGATGCTGATGCACTGCAGTGAAAAACAAGCAAGACTCCACCATCAGGAAGGAAAGGTAAAAATGCATCTAGAAAATAATACATGACAAGACCTTGCTTATGTGTTACAATGCTTCCATAGTGATAGCTCAGCTATTCCCAGTACTGAAGCTGTGCTTCTTGATAGCTTGTGAATGAATAGCATCACTGTTTGGATGCTCACTCAAGCTTGTAATCTCAGAGCAGATACAGTTTGGTGGGCTTGGTTTTGGTTTACATGGATTTCTGTAGGCCCTTTTCCCACGCTCAGTTTACATGTCATGCAGAAAGAGCTTGCTGTTCCTTTCATTCTCTCAGTTAAACTGCTCTGAGTTACTGCAATACCCCTGTATTTAATGTTCTACTGTTTATGTTCTCCATACAGTACTGCTGCAAAAACTCTTGCTTGGTATGGTTCACACCCTCTCTTTCCTTCCCTTTACATGTTCTATTCATGGGATTAAATACTGGTTTTTACTGGATTAAAAGCTGCTTTACTTGCATTCCTGTTGCCATCTGTCCTCGTATTTGCTATTAAATGTCAGCTTCTGTCGCTGGCAAACAATGTCAGTTCCTGTTCCCGCTTGTTTTCAGGCAGTCATCTTCATGCTCTTTTCTGTATTTGGTCTTATGATTTGAAGAACAGTACAGCAACATAGCTAATTCACTCAGTTTTGTTGAAATACCTTTACAAAATCTTACCACATGCACAAGTACTGTGGTACTGTTTTTTTTACATTCTGTCACATTTTTGACATGCATAGATGTGCTATGCATGTCAGTCCCATACCCTGCTTTAGAATTCTGCTTTGTACTTCACAAACAGAATGAATAGAATCCATGCTTGTGGCTATACTTGTAACTACTCAAGAAACATAAACGTATAGACAGCAGTCTTTGCAAAATGGTCACTTATAAAATAAATTACAATGAAATCATGTACTATTTATCTTTAAAATGGAAGATCTGAAAGTATGGCTTCATACTTTTCTATTTGTAAAAATTCAGTTTTGGATATGCCAAGTGAGTAACACAGGCATCAGTAGATGATCCATAATGAACTTAGCACTGCATTCAAATAGCTGGAACATTCAGGTTTAGTTCTTTGAATCTGTTCCCCTCTTCTACTGTAGGATGACCCTCTATCAGGATTGGGTTTGGGGACATCAGGGTGAATGTCCGAATGAGAATTTGTATCGGCGTATAAAATATGGGGAGGGAGGTAGCATGTGGAGATGTTGGAATCTCTAAATAGTGGGAGTTGCTACTTCATTACACTAGTTTTCCTAGGGGTAATTTGAAGCCTATGCTTTGACAAGTCTTGGCAGGTTTTTAAATTTATTGATGTAAAGAAATTCAGCAAATGTATGTACTTAAAGAAACCGTGCTGTTATTTATACAGGGTTTTTAATGGCCTTTTAATTCAGTCTGAATTAAACCAACATAGACTGTTGGTTTATCAGATCTTTAAGTCCTTTATGAAGCTATCATTTCACTCTCTTTGAGGTCTTAAAGTAAGTTTGACTCATACTTTCACAGACCTGGCACAAGCCTGTGATTTGCAACAAGCAAGCAAATTAGGAATCTCTGCTGCTTTAGTCTCTCCATTGTCTACCACCCTGCCATCTGTCCCTGAAAGAAACTTACTTCTCCAGTTCTTTTGGTTGACTGAAGTACTGTTCAGATTTGTCCAGTAGTTCATAAAGGCATTCTGGGCTGTCGCAGTCTGACAGAGGATCTTGTTTGTCCCAGAAATGTAAACTAACTCTCCGATGTTAGCAGCAATTGGTGTCCAAAACAGGTTGCTGGCAGTAGCAGAGAGCAGTAATTCCTGTGGGGGAAGGAGCATTTATTGATTTCAGTTCAGTATTGTTAAAAACATTTCATTTGCAGCCAGAGTAAGGGTGGCTTAACACTACTTCAATATTTAAATCTTAAATACTGGAATTACTGTCATTTTTAACTTGTGCTATTCTCAAGTCTGTTCATGTGGATGTAATGGTCTCTTCTTTTCTCAAGGAGACAGAAGGCATCTCAAATACTATAACAAATATGTGTGATGTGGAGTCAGATTCTTCCAACTGTACTTCAAAAAGTCTTCCTTCTGATTCACTAGGTAAAATAAAGTGGAAAAATTTTGTGGAAAAAAATAATAGAAATTTAGCAATATAAGTGAGTAACTATTGGTGGATTAAAAAAATCTCTGTACTATACTACAAAGTAAATATATATAGTTTTTAACCAAATTTTAATGGCTCAACTCTGGAGAAAGAGTATGTAAAAATATTTTTACTAGCTTTGCTCCTTTGGGGGCAAGAGGGAGACTTAGTTCTGCAAACTATGTATAAACTGCTGGAAGCTTGTGGTAGAGGGAGGCAATAGCTTAACTTGGGCATATTCTGGTTACAGGTGACTGAGAAGTTTGAACGTTCTTGGGTAAACTCAAAGTTACGCAGTACTGTGTATCTAATTGTACAACAGATATATACAAGCCTCCTCCTTTTAGAAGGTTCTATATACTGTAATTAAAATTTATCAATGAGTTGTTTGATTGTTGAACTTTATCTGTTTTGGGTTAGCAGAGAAGAACTTTGTTCCACTTGACGTATACAGGACTAATATACACCAAAAAACACAAGCATCTGTGTGGATTTCATTTTGTGAAATTTATAATGAATATGTGTATGACCTATTAAATGTATTATCTACATCAAAAACTCAGAAGCGCAGAGTCTTAAGAATTTGTGAGGACCAAGGAGGAAATTCTTATATTAAAGGTAATAATACTGTTTTATGACCTCGGCAGTTTCACAGAATTTCTTTAATGATCAGAAGTGTATGTAAAAGGTCTCTTTTCACAGACTTAAAGTGGATTAACATTCAGAGCACTGAAGAAGCCTGCAAAATACTAAAAATAGGAAACAAGAACCGAAGCTTTGCTTGTACTAGAATGAATGAGCAATCAAGTAGAAGGTTTGTTCCTCTAATTATAAGCATACTCTGTCCCTTTTCTTTTAAGGGGAGGGAGGAGGGGAAGGGAGGGAGAAGACTTTAGAATATGTTTGAAATGAACCACTCTTCAATAATAGTTTAAGACTTTCCTTGATTATTTTGGTTTTATTATGAAATTCTTTTTGAAGAAAGCTAGGAGAGGCCCTATGACTTTAATAGTAGCTGGACTTGGGTTGCTTTTCATGGCTTTGGACAACCAAAAAGATCAAATCACATTCATTTTTGAGTGCCAACAGGGCTATCCATCTTGGCAAATGCTAATGGTGCTAAATGGGAACGGCTGTGCAAGGACATTGAAGGAAAAGCTGGATAATTCTTCTCTTACTCAGCTCTGGAGAGGGATCAGGAAGACTCTGGCTTGATGGAGTGGGGGGAAATAGAGAAGGTGGTATACTTTCTGTTGAAAATGCCTTCTTACTTGATTTTAGTGTCCTCTTATTAATTTGTCCTTTAAGTGTGGAAAGGCCATGTTGTATATTTAGCTAATATAATGATAGTGTTACTAAGCCTGCTTTTTCTCTAAAAAGCAAGAGTTTTGCTGTTCTGTATTAGCTAAAGACAGCTGCCATTAAATTTCATGCTATGATTCCACCTGAATTTCGCTCAAGCCTAAAGTAGTGCAGAAAAGAATTGTGTGCTTTTCTGGCAGACTTTTGTGCCTAGAATGTCCTCTTTTTTGCTCCAGAGAATATGCTGACTTCCACTTAGCTTGTTTCTAAATTGTGTTTTTGTTTGGTTTTGTTGTTTGGTTTTTTTAGAAACTTCATTCTTAAATTGTGAGTTGGTGCTGAGGAGTAAAGCACTGCTTTAAATATATATGAGAGAAGTTTGTCTTCTGTGCTTCCTGATTTACTGGATAAACTGGGGACAGGGCACTTCTGGTTCTAGGATTTTCTTTTTGGTTTCAGACAGCATGTCCACTGCCTTTGTAGCTTGATGTCTAAAACAGAATAACTGGATTTTCAAGTGCTACAAATTCAACTTTTCTAGAAAACAGAATAATTTCAAAACTGAACAAATAACTGTGTATGTTGAAGTAGGCAAAATTACAAATTACAGGACTAACCTTAACTTATTCCCTCCCCCGCACCCCCCCATTTATTTCTAAGAAGTTAATTCTTCAGATTTACTGAATTCAGATACTGCCTAAAGTTTGAATACGAAGCAGCTACCTGAGTACTCATCTTCTGATCAGTAGACTTAAGTGAACTGACTTGTTTTTTCTCCAAGACAGCTTGTAGGCTTCATGTGATATTTTTCCCTTTCCTGTATTGAAAGAAATGGAAAGTCACAAAATACAACTTATTGCTGCTTTTTGCTGCTGAATGAATGCATTGTGAAGGTAACTAATGTAAATTAGTGAATTAATTCTTGTTCTTTCCTCAGCACTGAACTTTCTGTAGCATACAAATTTTACTTTGCTTCAGTGACTGCTTAATTTTCATAATTGTGGTTATTAAAAAGGACTTCTTTCCATTCCAGTCACAGTATATTTTCAATCAGGCTACTAAAGCTAACTGATGAGCATCAGCCGCGTGTTCTTGGAGTTTCAGAGTAAGTGAATGCTTCAGCTGATTAGCAGAATGTAAATATTTTAGAAAAGTTGATAAGGTGTAAGCATGCTAAACTGGTGAACTTTCTTTTAATAAACAAATCCTCTGAGAGCTGAGAAGGAAATCAGAACTCTACTAGCTGCATAAAACTGACTGGAAACCCAATAGGGACAGGCGTAGAAGTGTTTCCCTGTCTCTTTTATTCTGTTAAGGTTTGGCTGAAGGAACCTGTTAAAACTCCGTCAGTAGTACATAAATTGAGGGAAATATATGTATATTGTATTACATAATGGGGAGGCAGGGACAGAAGCACTGTGTAATACCACACTATATATTCCGGTAAGCAGAATTCAAATGGCTGGCTGATAGAAGCCAGTCTCTAAAGTCGGAGTGCCGCAGTTAGTGCTGAAGACCCAAGGTGCAAGCTATGCCAGTGTATCTTTCTACATAAACCCCAGACTAGAGTTTATGGTTTGAATGTTTGTGGCAGCACATTTGATGTGCTCCTGGAATGCAAATTCAAGTCTAGCATCCAAAAAGAATGCAGGTGACATGCTCTGGGACTGCTCCACGGTGCAATCTACAGTAAGAGGGAATCATCAAGTGGTTTGCTTAAAAACTGTTCTCCTAATCTAAAATGCTAATGCAGGTGCACCCTGTGAGAGCAGTGCTAAGTCCTTACACCCCTCTGTTCTTTTGTGGTTTAGATGAAGTGGCCTAATCTTTTGGCTTGAAGCCATTTAGATAGCTTTTTGGTTTTTTTTTTCCTGATTAATTGTCCATTTAGCTTGATATGGAAAAATGAGGACAGCCTGTAACAAAGTGGTTTAGTTCAGTCCTAGCTCCTACTGATTTCTTTCTTATCTCTGCTGAGCAGAGATGGTAATAAATATACCTCACTGTGAGATAACACCTTTTAATGTCAGACATTACAGTGATAAATATTCTGAGGAAATGACTGCATCTGTATTCCTTGCTGTTCCCTGTCTTGGTGTATCCCCCTGGCAAAACTTGCAGCAGCTGTTAGGTGAATGACAGAGTTTGTATGTTGCTTAAGGAAGAAAAAAGCTCTTCGTCTTGTACTGAAAAGGATAAAGATCATAAGGTCATAGCCTTTCACACAGTTGAAATATGTGCCTTAATAATATGTATAGTATTAATATGTACTTATTTCAGCTGTGTGAAAGGCTATGATCTTACAAAGGTGTTAATTTATGTAACCGATTACTCACTTATACATACATTTATTTACATAAAATATCTAAATTCCAGAGCTTCCTGTATTTCAAGGGCTTTCTTAATATAGACCTGATGAAATTCCTTGATTATCCAGGATAATTGTCTCTGATTGTAACCTGTTGTACCACGAGGGACAATTCAGTGGCCTGAGTTTAGTAGCACATAATTGCTATAGTCAAACAAAGAGTTCTGAAGTGATCTGGGAAGGACTTCTGGCCTCCTATTTGCAATAGTGAACAAATGGTTCTCTAGCCAAAAGAGGCAGACTGCAGTGTATTGAAGTGTACTACTACCCTGCAATCCTCTCGGTGCTGGAACTGGTGAAGGTGACTGTCAAAGTGCTTCTGTAGTATAGCCCCACTATGCAAAACTGTTTCAGAAATTCCTCTTATCTTGTCTGGAAGTACTTACTTTAGGATTGCAACAAAATTTGGGTTCCTAAACTGAATTCTTTATGTAAGAATGTCTACAAAGTTTTAGATTAATGCTACAAGCAGATTTCTTTGAATGTGCTGAATAGACTGTCTTAGGAGCAGCAATCTTATTCAAGTATCTTCATATACAATGGGAAGATAGATAGGTTAGTGCCGTTATCCTAAATACCTTACATAGTGCCTCCTGGACAAAATGTCAACATTAAAGTACAACTTATTCTGTGATCTAGGTAGGCTGAAATGAGTCACTCATTTACACTTTAGACACATAAAGAAATAAAGACATGCAGTTCTATTTTCACACTGTTTAGAAACAAGTTCATATGTGTGTTCTGGGTAATTCTTTCATGCAGGTTGTCTTTCTGTGACTTGGCTGGATCAGAGAGGTGCAATAAAACACAAGCCTTTGGAGACAGACTAAAAGAAGCAGGAAATATTAATAATTCTCTTCATATCCTTGGAAAATGCATTGCAGCATTGAAGCAAAATCAAAATCCGAAGTAAGTGACAAGTTGTAAACAGGCCAAGTTTTAGGTTGAAACCCTAAGCATCCCTTTATGTTTCTGCGAGGTGTTCACATGGTCAGAAGAAAATGGAAATCTACAAAATCTTGTAAGCTTCTTTATTACAGATGTCACTGGAATACCTGAAATGAACATTCTTTCTCTAAAACTGTTGTTTGTGGAGAATAAAAAAAGGGCAATTAGCAGCAAACTACCAAGCTTTTTTTAGCGTGTGTGTATGAGCAATACACTGTGTACAAAGCTCCCGTTTTGTCCTCTTCCCTTCCACCTCCAAATTATACAAGTAGACTCATCAGACAGCTGACATGTCCTGTAGTTAGCTTTTGGCTTGTTCCAGTATCTGCTTTGTAACACTAGGGAACTGTGATGCAGACACTATACTACTTTTACTTTGAAATACTTCAATTTGTTGGAGAGCTTATCAGATCCAGGAAAGACCTTGCTTTTTAATGTTGAAAGAGCTTAGGCTTAAATATGAGCATCTACTGGATCTGTTTCCTGAAAGAGAGAAGGAGAATTCAGCTAAGTTACAGTATCACTCAATTTTACAATTTTTTTTGTTTCACAATTTTATTATTATTTCCTCCATGAGGATGAAGCCAAGCTATATTCCATTCAGAGAGAGCAAATTGACTCGTCTGTTTCAGCCATTCTTTTGTGGAAAAGGCAAAGCTTGTATGATTGTAAACATTAATCAGCATGCTTCCACATATGATGAAACACTACATGTAATGAAATTTTCAGCTATAGCCAAACAGGTAAGAGTGCATCTACTTTCTCTGCTATTCTGCAGTCTTTGTTACTACTGGTTTGTGAAATGATTGTATGGACTTGAGTGTGATTCAGACTTCTGATGCATCATATTAGTTCTTCTGCATGTGGCGTCCCTCTAAAAGGCTTCTAGTGGCCTTGCCCATCCTCAAACCTATTTATGGTAAGAAGTTAAGATAGGTGCAGCTGTCTGGCTTGTTCAGTTCTACACCACTGACAGTCTGTGTAAAAACTAGTCAGGGCACTTTCAGATGTGACTGGTTATAGTCTGAGCAATGCATATATCTGAGCAAATGCAAGATTTCGATTCAAGCTTTTGATGAACTGTTTAACCTGTGTGCAGTTCAGCATCTGTTGCACAAGATGACAATTGTTCAAAACTTCTTGGACAGCTAGTGGTGGTAGTAAAAGAAGTAGCCTCTTTCTTATTTTGTAGTCTAAATGAGACCTCTTGTGCCTGTACTGCTCCTATTTGGCTAAGTGCAAGTAATTAATAACAAACAAAAAGGGAAGATGCTTTATTGGTAAGTTAATGCTTGAAGGTAGTGCGCTCCTCTCCTTTGAAGGCAAAAACCCCTCTGCTAAATCTACATGCTTTCATGCTTTTTCTGCTAGCTCTGCTTGTCAGCCTCCCATTAAATTCAGGACTTGGTGTTAATGTTTGGCCTTAAGTTCATTCAGCTTCCCTGGAAGCTGCTTCTTGCAGGGAGTGGGATGGTGGGCTGTGCTGTGTCTCATGGCAGAAATAAAGTCCTTTTCTAGTCTGGAACCATGGATTAGTTCTGACACATTCCAAGTCTGTAATGGCATGTCTAATAGGATCTGAGAGAGAAAGATTTTTTAAATTCTCTTCAGCTGCAACTTTCATCATAAGATAAGAGTGTGCACTGAGACAAGCTTCCCTGATATGTTGTCCTATGACATACATACTTAAAATCTTCTATGTAACTAGCATGAATTGCTGAATCCTGGTCACAGTATTTCAGGAAGGAGCAAATGTTTTGGAGATTTGCTGCTTTTCATCAACTTTCCAGGAAACTACACTAAACCCTTGTATTTTAGGGGGAGAGAAAACACCTTTCTAGACAAGCATACTAAGTTTGTTAGTAGATAATCTTTCCCATTTTCACTTCATTAGAGTATCATAGAATCATAGAATGGTTTGGTTTGGAAGGGACCTTAAAGATCACTAGTTCCAACCTCCCTGCCATGGGCAGGGACACCTTCTACTAGACCAGGTTGCTCAAAGCCAAAGTACCAAGGTCTTATATTCGTATTGATAATGTTTTTGTCTGCTAAAAGACATGTAAAATTTTAATGTTCTTGTAATCATTAAATATAGTGTAAATACAACAATGCATTCATGCCACTTCTTCCTCGTATTCTGATATCTGCAATATTGACAGTATTGATAAATCAGCGCATTCAACTCTGGGTTTTCCAGGTAATCCAGACAATTCTACCCAAAAGTTTTGATTATTTTCCGCCCAAGCTAGTTGGAGGCGACGGCAAACCTATCATGCACTTTGATGCTAACACATCTGTAGATGACTTTTGTGACAGTACTGAAACCTCTGCAGAAGAGGAAGTGGACATCACCATTCTGAGTCATGAGGTAGATATGTATCTACTCAAAATTGTACCCAAGAAAGCCATTACTCTTAGTTCTAATATTAGAATCTTTTACCATAAGAGATGTGCTGGAAGCTGTATCAAATGAGAACTGCAAGCTTCTGCTCAGTGTCAGGCAGACCTAGACTTTAAGTGGTCTAGTTCTGAGGTAACAAGTGTAGTTGTGGAAGGCTGCCTGCAGCTTTCTAGGTAGGTCAAGTGCTAAATTTGGAATTCAACTGATTGCTCAACGAGAAGAGTAAGGAAGCAGTATGTGTGTTTAGAACAACATTTAGTCGTTTGTGCTCTTTTGGGAACAGCAGGAACAAGTTAAGATGCAGCATTTTAAAAACAAAGCTATACAATCTAATAGCAATAAACTGTAAAAATCAAGTAGGCTTTATGCTAAACGGTTGTACAAATTAATATTTAAATGCCAAAACAGTAGTAAACCTTTTGATAGCAGAAGCCATCAAGATGGAGAAAGGTTGTCTTTGCAGTAGAAATTCATGTTTGAAAATATTTAACCTTTGGTGCAGCCTGCCTGAAAATACAGGCCTGTAGAATTGCCCTCTGTAGATGGCTGTCTGTCTGAATACTTCATTTGACATGCATATCAATATGTGTTTCTAGCTTGTTTTCTGAACTGAAATGTGTTAAATTTAGGATCTTTTGAAGACTACAGAGAACCTAAAGGAGAAGCTAGTTGCAGAAAGGCAAAGTAAACTCCTTCTGGAGGTGAAGATACGTAGAGAGATGGCAGAAGCAATGTTCCGACAGCTGTTGGAAACAGAGGAAGCCTGGAGGCAAGTCATATTGCAGTCCTCTTCAAGACTGAAAGGATTTCACATATATAAATGCATACATTTATATATATACACATATGTATGTATATACATATATATGTATATGCAAGACATGCATACTCATGTTATTTAGAGAAGTTAGGGCTGGACAGTTTCAAAGCTTCTGATGAAAAGGGAAGAAGGAACATTAAAACAAACTTGTACAGATAAGCCTCTTCCCATGTACAATGAAAAAGTAATGCTGCTTTCTGTTGAACTTTTCTGTTTAATTTGTAATTAGTGGAGATTGTCCTGACTTGTTACTAGTATTTAGCAGATGTGGAAGACTGTTACAGGTACCCCACTGAGGCTTGTGATTGTTCTAAAACTTACACTTGGTCATGTTAATATGCATGCATGTGTGTGAGGTAGTGTGAGTTGTATTGTTTTGATCTCTCCTGGATTCTTGCTCCTGGATGACTTATGAACCATTGTTAGCTTACTATCTTATAAATTACTGTGGCTGCTTGCACTGATGTTACTAATTTGGGGATTTTTTTTCAAGTGTGTCCAGATTGCTCAAGCTGAATTCACTTCCTCTTAACTCTTCTCTTCTTGAAATCAGTTTCCTGCTGTTTGAATTGCTAACAGAGACTAACCCCAAGTTAAGTTGCCAGCTGAACACACTATGGTTTAACACCTGCACTGACTTTAAAATTGTTTGGGTGTGTTTGGCCAAACACATGAAACAGCAGTGATGCTTTTTCTCTGAGCTGATGTTCTGTGTCACTGCTGGGGCATTTTTTTAAACTGTGACAGGAGTAATGTGTAATGTATTGAAATAATAAGGCAAAATGAATTTGCCATTTATCTTTAATGGAAAAAAAAAAAACCAAACCCAAATCCAATGTGAAAGACACCCCCTGGAAATATGCTTTAAATATCAAGTCTAATTGGGTGTAGTCATATCTATCACTACATGTTGACACACTTTTTTTTATAAAACTTTTGTTTGACAGATCTTAAATATGTGTTCTTCTGTAGCACTTTTCTTGGTATATGCCCAGTAGAAGTTATACCTTGGTGCAAGTCTGTAGGATCATTGAGAATAAAAAGGAGAAAAGGGAAAAAGTACTTCTTGGTCTCTTAACTTCACTATTTATGATTAGATGAATAACTTTGATATTGCCAGTTAAACACATGTAGTCAAATTGTGATAGCTGAAGTGCTAGTGTATTAAATAAAACTAACATGTTCTCCTCAGCAACCGCTTGGAAGATATGAAAGACAGTTATGAAGAAAAACTGGAGAGCAAATTTGAAATGTATAAAGAGGCCATCAAGAAACATGCATATGTGTGTGCAATGGAACAAATTGAAGATCATTACGTTCCCATAGAAGAATTTCTAGCTGAACAAGAGAAAGTTGAGGTATCACTTGACTGCTGCTAAAAAATGTGTGCTAGCCTCTTAACTGTAAATTTTGCTTTTCCTTAACAGAATCATTCAGAAATCCTAAATGTAACACTGAACAGTCAAAATAACTAGCAGTTCAGCCTAGCTGTTCTGGCGTCCAATGCTAACCATAAGGATAGCGATGTCTTCTCTCTAACACTACATGTAGTGTATACCTAAACTTCCTGATCTTTGAGGGCACAGTTCAATTAAATCCAAGTCATCTTTATCTCTGTAGTGCAATGATTGGAACACCTAGAGGGATGGTGTATACAGCAGTCTGGCTTTGTGGAGATCCTTGGAATTGTAGGGTGTAGAGTAAAAAGCTAGTCTGAAAGGGCGGTGGGTAATTTAGTACAGGATAGCTATTTTAATTATAATGGATCTCTGCTCTGAAGGTCTAGAGGGAGGCTTGTGGGATAAGGAACTGTGATGAGAAATCAAACTTTATGCAGGAGAGAACTTAATCTCCTGAATGTACTT
Source organism: Gymnogyps californianus (assembly GCF_018139145.2). NCBI lineage: Eukaryota > Metazoa > Chordata > Aves > Accipitriformes > Cathartidae > Gymnogyps > Gymnogyps californianus. The sequence continues at coordinate 42,320,273 of NC_059472.1, forward strand.
ATACTAGAACTGCTCAGATTTGGCATCAGTAAGTTGCTATTTCTTTTGCAACTGAGCCACATTAGCCATGTGCAACTCTATCAGTCTTTACTTTTAGCCTCTGCATAGATGGCTAAGTGTATCCAGGCAACAGATGAGACCTGTAGGTCTCAGCCTTTTCAGAAGGTCTGTAGTAGAAGAATAGAACAACTGCAGTGTACACCAGAAGTGCTTTCTCACTGCACTCTGCTGTCCAGGAACCTGTAAGATGGCTCACTCCACTGGTAGGCAAGTTCCTTTCAAGACATGAGGGAGGTGGGTTTCTGTTGTAGATTGTGATATATAAACATTTCTGCTTTTACAGCTCTCCATTCAGGTGCTGACAAGCAATGCTGTACTGTGTAATGGCCTCTTTTTCCAGCTCCTTCACACTTGTCTTTTTTCCCCACTTAGACTCTGTTTTTATGTTCACTTAAGCCCTAGCTATACACCATGTTGGGGTGGAGGAAAAGAGTTTTAATAGTGCTCTCTATATTTATAGCTGCCTTTTACACTGGCCACAAGGCTGCATAAGGGAAGATTCAAAGAACAAGATGGCCTTGGTAGCAAGTCAGATAAGAAACTGATGAAATCCCTAAGATGTAAAATTCTTAATTGACAAAGGAGAGCACAACATGAAACCTGAGTGGGCAGCTTCAGAGAACCAGAATTAGATGAATAACTTTTTCTTGATGGTGATGCTTGTTTGATTTCTCACTGTGAAATACCACCCTAGCAATCTGACAGGTGCTGAAAAAGAGATTGAGATTAAAACTTAGTTCTATGAAATATGTTCTTCCTTATTTAGCAAGCTAACTGACAACAGTGTTTAACACAGATGCACTGAAGTTTCCTTTCTGCCATATGATTACTTTTAATACAGTTTGGAAATCTTCAGACTGGAAGAGTTGACTCCTGTGTAAAGTAACTTCCTCCTAGAAGGTCTTGTGATCTGAGTGTTATTCCTCACTGTGATTTCTCAACCATAACCATCAGAACATCCACCTGTGAAATGATTTTAAAACTGCGTATACATGTGTAGTATAATTGAAGGACATGCAGTAGTGCATCAGGTTAAGCAGAAAGTTAGACAAATTCTACCATGTGCTGTTCTTTTTTCAGGATAGAGAGAGTAAAATACTGCAATTGGAAAGGCAACTTGATGAGCAGTCAAGCAGGCTGTTGGCTCTGGGAAGTCCGAATTCAGATATACTGACTACTGAAAATAACATGGAACTAGGTAGGAATCTAATCTGGATATTCAAAGTTCAATTTACTTTTGGTATTGTGTATAAACAAGCAAACTTTTCTTTTGCCTATAGATCTTATGAACAAGACCATGAAGAGAGTCAATGAAGGATTGCAGAGACAATGCAAAGAGAAAGAAGAGGTAGCTCTTGCTTAGTATTTAACAAATCTGGAGATAATAGTCCTAAACTCTGGCATGGTTCAATGCTTAAAGATCTGCACTGTAGACAAAAGCATGAAGATTCCTGCAAATGGGCGTCAAGTTTACGAAAAAGCCTTTGCCCAATTGTGGATGACTTCTGCGAGAGATTGGCTGTGTTCTGGCTTTATTCTAGTTTGTAAAGGCATCTACTACTGTAACAAGTCACGTGGTGAACATGATGCAAGTTGGAAGTAGGGAAGTATATAGCCTTGTATTGGAATTTATTGTAAACGTTGCTGCCATGGCCTCAGTGCTTTCCTTCCTGAAATGCTGCCTGCTCATCCGCATGGCAACAGTTACAGAATCTGGTAACAGTTTAGATCTAGAGCCAAAATAGTGCCTCAAACCAGGCCTTTCTGTAAGTACTGAACTCCGCTATCCCCTTAAACTTTTAAGTAAAGGGTAATGTCTCTGTTCTTCAAACAAACAAGATCCCAGTGTTCTGAATAGCATATAGAGGTGGAAACTATGAGCTTCAGGCTGTGTTATGGAAAACAAATATTAATTATTTTTAGGTATGCATTTTTAGTCTATACCTTGAACGAACTTCTTGTAAGACTACAGTTAGTTTCCCATGTTTAAAGAGGATGGGGAGGAGGGAAGAGACAAGCCTTGCTCCTTTCACTAATAACAAATAGGAGTAGAGGTTGGAGAAATAGTTCCAGCTGGTTCTAATAAACCATGTAAATGGAAAGTGAACTTAAATCCCTTTCTATTGAGAAAGCATACTCCAAAAATAACTTTTTTTTCCTTACCAAGTTTAATGTCTCATGTTATGGCCCTGGCATTTGTTTTCCAATCCTGTTATTGAGAGGTCTACATCATTTTCCATTTCCTATGTTAATTTCAAACTTTGAAAGTTTGGCTTTTATGCTTGATATGGGGATACAGTTTTGATTGTTTTGTGTGGCTAGAAAGTGTTAGAACGATGGGATTGCTCTCACTTCAGTTATTGCCAGGCAGCAGTTTAAAGCGGTTGGTTCCATCAGTGCCCTTCTGCTGCTTTGCCTCACATATCTGTGCATGTGTGATGAGCAATTCACTACTTTTTTTTCTTCCCATTCAGTCATTAAACATGGGTAAAGGGTGTGCGTTGTTTTTTTGCAATCCAGATGTTTTCTCTCCAACCTTGTAGAAGTAAATTAATGATATAACTTTAATTTTGCTGGTTCAGAGTTTCTTTTCCCTCTCAGGACTTAATCCATCAATATTCCCATCAGAAAGGTGAGGTCTTCTGTTGTAACTGTGCTCCAATTCATTATACGAATAGTGTTAATGAGACGAGAACATTCTTTTAACTACCCTTACTGAAAAGGAGCAGACTGTTCCAGAAGTAGCTTAGTCTGTGCTGCTGTTCTTTGATTGACAGGTCTGTGTAAATCTAGTAGCTTCAGCACAATAGCCCTTGAATGCTCCAGCTGTATTTTATCACCAGAAATGATTGGACAGGAGGTTGAGAAGCAGACTTCATCTTCATTGCTTAGATCTTGCAGTTTGTACTGTTCAGTATTAATCAGAAATGCTTACAGTGTCTGTCTGAGTTCTAGTCATAAACAAAATTAATGTAAAACATGCTGTCTTGAACTTCAGTGTGTATGGGTTTTATTTTCAGCTTATAAAATCTCTGAAGTTTAAAATACAGAAATTAAATGAAACCCTGCTAGAAGCTAATGAAGGCTGCAGAAAAATGGCAGAAGAGAACAGTCAACTGAAGCGTACAATCATGCTTAAGGTTTGTCAACAATTTAAAAGCAACTTTAATATGGCTTGTATCTATAATTGTACTAGATGTTTCTGCCTCTTTGTACATGTAAAAACATTGTTCAGCCTTATTAATTTCTTTTGATGTTAGCATTTTTTCTGTCCCTAATTTCCTGAATTATGAGCTCAGAGCCCTTGTGTTTCATTCCTTGACTTTGTATCTTGTAAGACAAGATTCCTTTTTCAACTTAACTGATAGACTTGGTCAATAGAGTAACTCTGTGCTGACAACTCTTGCTAATCTAAAGATGCCACAAATTATTGTCAAGCAAAGAAAAAACTACTCAGGACTCTAGTCATGAAGTGTTTTGCTGAGGGCAAGCAAGGTGTCAGCACACAAATGCTAGTGCAACAAGACCTAAGGATCTATGGCTTTAAAGCTATACTGATACTCCTGCAGCGGTGGCCAAGCTGGATAAGAGATATGGGCAGGTAAAATACTTCATGCTGAAATAGAAATCTTTCCTTCAAAAGCAGGGACTTCATAAAGTTGACAGCATCTGACCTCAGATATCAACTAGATTCCTAAATAAAAAAAAATGAAAATTTTGAACTCTTGACACTTTGCATCTATACCTCATTTGTAATTGCAAATGAAGCAAGGCAGGTAGAAGACTGCTTAGTGATGTTTTTCTTTGAGCATTAAATTACCTTCTGCATGTTTTTTAGTCAAAGTCTGAGACTGAAAATTATTCATCTTGAACTTTGTTTCTTAATTGGTTCTAAGACATAGGAAGGTGACTTTTTGTTAACCACAAGGATTAGAGAGCATCTTTAAGACTCTGTATTCTGCCCACTCAAAGCATTTACGCAGTCCTGGTTAGCAGACTTACAACTATAAGAGTTTTGATTTGACCAGTTTTGCTTTCAGTAATTGCAGGTTAAGACAGGAAAGCCTTCTTTATTTGGTTGCTAGAACAAAAGCAATTCTTTGCATAGTGTGGCTAGCATTTTAGCATCAGCTTCTTAGTCAGACTTGGTCTCTAATTAGATCTGATGGCCCCATAGTCTGCTGTTCTCTAAATTACATAGAAGTAATTCAGAAGAAATGGGTACTGAATAGCCATTTGGCATAGTAATAACAAGAGTGTTTACTGGTATAGTAAAATAATCTGAAACAGAAAATTAACTATATGAAAAAGACCTTGGAGTGTTCACATACCTAACACAGCCTTCTCCTCATAGGATCAAGAAATTAATAGTCTTCAGAACTGGGCTAAACGTGTTCTTGAGCTTGAAGAAACAGTGTCTTCCCTTCAAAAAGAACTTGACGAACGGAAAAAGCATTTCTCTATAGAGGAGCCAAAACAACAAAAAACCAGGCGAGGTTTGTTGGCTAACCTGAAATCCACAGTAGCAGCCACTGCTAGTACACCTCTTGGTAAAGGCTGGGGGAAGTATGAAGATGCTTCATCCTCTTCAAGAAAACAAGTACTGTTTGCTCATAAAGCAAAAGAATAATATTTGATTAATCACAGTGTGCAATTACTGGGCTTCTTTATCAATCTTAAACTGTTGGTAGCTTTTTCTCACTCTTAGATGCCATCTTCACTGTCATGTTAACTGACAGAAAAATGTTTAATACAGAAATTTTTAAATTGAATCAGGGTTGAATTTAGAGCTATGTAAGTTTAGGTCTAAACTTGTGCTTTTACTGTTGATATAGGGATGTGATTTGAGAAATATATATACATAAAATTTTAATTCTTGAGTAACTGCTATCATGGTCTTCTATACTGATAAATGTGTGATTCATGCAAAGTGGGATGTTCCTCATTTGCTGCTCGTTACATTTTTAAATTAAGTATTTAATTTCATTGTTGGTTCCTAGAAATCAGATGGCTTGTAAGCTTAAACTCAAGTAGTTAAAATAGCTTGGTGGTTCACCAAACTGAGCAAACTGCTAAGAGAGGCAACAAAATGAGGTCTTACCTGACTCCTTGCTATTTTTCAGCTAACTTGGCTTTGTAAAGGAACTTGTTTTAATATTTGAATTTCCACTAAGAATATGCATTAAACTTTGAAAAATCTATTTATAATAAAATTTTCCATTGCTGAATTAAGCTCTGACTGTTCATTTTATAAAGGTGAGAACTGGTGAAATCAAGATAAGGAAAGATCATAAACTTAGAGGCCAAATGATCATAGTGATTGACATGTGATGATCTTGAGTTGAAAGAATCATAGCCTTGATTATATTACTTACCTTTATCTAGTAACTCAAGGAAGGAAGACTGGAGCACGATAAAATTTGAAATAGCTTTCTTAGAGCCATTTCAGTCAGTGAGGGTGAGAGTTCTTTTCTAACTACTGTGAAAGTACCATGCCTGTAAGTAAGTACTGGAGGATTGCTTTAGAACAAGGCAGAATCCATAAGTAAATTGGATCGATCAGTTGCTGTAATGGGACCCAGCTCAGAGCAAGAACGTCACCCTCCCTGTGGAGACACTAGGTGGTGCAGCCTTCCTGTGTGACACTGAGAACAGCCTTTTGCTAGTGTGACTGTTCTTGCCAGGTCTTTTGAGTTTTGGGTTGGTCTGTGCAAATGCAGGGATAAGTAATCGCTCTGACATGTCTTTAACCAGGCTGGAGCTGTAGCAGTTGAGCCAGTGCCGTTCTCATTTAACTGTTTCTGTTAAATATAGGTTATCTGACTCCAGGAGTTCTAAAGGCCTATAATCCCCCCAGGGTAGAATTTCTAAAATATTATTCTATTCCTACACAAACTATTCCAGCTATTAAAAAATATTTTGGTGTAGTGACACCATACACTGAGTGTTGATCCCTTGAATAAGAAAGCTGTTATGTACAAATTGCTCTAAGAACAGCAATATTCAAACAGAAGTTAAAAAAATAAATCAGCAGAACAGGCTAACGCTGGAAACTTTTTATGATATTGTTTCAAACGATCTAGTGCTACACCTTGACAGTCTGTCACTTGTCTGAGAGTGTATGATAGCAAGTTTATGTAACAGTAAATATAACCTCTTATTCCCTGAGCAACTGCTGTTTCCATGTTCCCTCCTACTTCCCAGAGCTCTTTGGTCGGCTACAGGAAATGGTTTGAAAGACGAGGTTACATTATCTTAAGCTTTTTTTTTTTTCCTTAAAATAAAATGAACCCTGTAGTGAAGTACTGACCAATTCTTAACTAATGTTGCAATGGACTGTGGTGCTATTACATTAAAGACTTTTGAGAAGCTGTTTTACAGGACAGCTGAGAACTGATTTCCTCTCTTCCTGCCCTCCAGCCAAAAAGAAACCCTAACAAAGATGCAGAAATGGCTGGTTTGGTCCTTTTCAGCTTCTCAAAGCTGAACGGGTGTAAGGAAAGCAGAATCCATTAATCTTGACAGTGGTGATGAACAGATGTTTCCCTGTTCCACATGAAGCTACCACTCTGGATAGAACATCAGCCATTTGTTTTATCTCAAATTACTACCATACAACCTGCTTCAGATTAAGTGTTTATTCAAATTAAAAATCACCATACAATAGAAACTATTTACATATTTAACTGATAGTCTGCTTAAACGGCACAGTTTGACTGAAGGAAGCCAATGGAAAAGAAAAGCAATGAATATTTATGCTGCTGAACTTCACCTGCAGGCACACTGAAGCTTTATCAAAAGGGTTTTAAGCTTCTGCAAAGTACCATTTGCCTAAATAGTTGGGCTGAGGGGTGGCAAAGATGTACTGGGTTTCAGTTGTAAGAACCAGTGTCACTTTGGAAAAAAAAAAGAATCTATGCTGTAGTTACATTGCAATTGCACTAGCTCAGCTGTTTTGGTAAGTAATTTGATAGAACAATTCAATAGGTAGAACTTAGCAAACTGCATTCACTTTTATGAATTAGATTTATATACTGAGCAACAAACCTATAGTGTCACTGCAATGTAACTTGACATCCTATTGCATATTTCCACAAATTGTTTTTGATAGTGCTAGAGCTAGTTTTAGCTTTAAAACAGATTTGAGGTTAGTTGATTAAAGCAGCAAAAATGTAAGGAATATTCTTGAATAATCACAGAGGATTAAAAATTAAGATTAAAATATTTTCACTGGTAACAGTCTCAGCGACTGCAATGCAAGTATTAACTTCCTTCAAAATCCTGTGCTTTCCCATGGACTTCAGATGATGACTTTGGCCTTGTGGGAAACTGAAGGTTGAACACAGAGCTAGGTGTGCTGCCGCTTCTGCCGTCACGTGTGTTCGTATTGCACTTCGGCATCTGTGATGGCTGTGCGATGCTTTGAAAATGATTTCAAATTTAGTATGAGTAATACAGCAGTAAAACAGAATCATCTTCAGTGTAAAGAATTACATACATAACCCTTCCTTAAAGGAAACCATGACACCGTTTAGAAAGTCTTACAAGAGGTGACAGTACTCCAGACACTAATGTGAAATAACAAGGATATAAAAATAATTTTCACAATATGCTGTATTTCAAAAAAGATAATTTAAGAACATCACCATGTCTTAAATCTCTAAGTTCTCCTTCATGACTTTTTCTTTTGAAAACAGCTGTTCGTGCATCTTCTCGCCCCTCTTATAAAGGTCTCCTTGTAATGTATTGCATGACTTAGATCCTAAGAAGGCGTTGTCAAACTACCAGTGCATGATTGCTTTCCTTCCTTCTCCCTCCCCACCCCAAAAAGCCTGCTTGCTTTGGGATGTTTCTGCAGATGCAAAACACAGAGCATTTAAGGAGAACTTCAAGCTTTACAGGAACTGTTTTAACCAAATAAAAACATTATTTCTCTGCAGAATTACTCTTTCCTTCAGCATTTCAGCTTCCGCACTCAGTTAAGACATCCAAACTCATGAAGTAATTGGTTCGAGCAGTCTGTCCAAATAAGAAGTCTGTGCCAATGATCCATTTCAATAGAAAAAGTGTTCTTTGTTCTATGGCTGTTGTTGATACTGGCCTTCTGTTGCTGTGTAGAAGTCATCAAGCACACTCTGTAGATAATCAAATGTTGGCCTCTCTTCTGCTTTGTCTTTCCAGCATGTTTTCATGATATCGTAAAGCTCCGCTGGACAGGTTTCCATGCGTGGCATTCGGTACCCGCGCTGAAGAGCAACCATCACGTCTGAATTGCTCATACCTTCAACAAAAAAAGAAGGTTTTGATGAAATGATCTCAATTCCTAAAGAAACGATTTTTTCTTTTTTATTTCCTTCATTCTCAAGATCTTCACCCGATAATACAAGACTATTGCTACTTATTAAAGGTAGCTACTAATATGAGTTCAATAAACAAGGCTGAGGCATGCACCAGCACCGAGGGACTTGCTCTGAAAATCCTGAGGGGAAGATTTCCGTTTCCCCAGTTGAGCGTAGCAACCTCTTTAGTGCCAAGTCTAACAAGACTGTGGGAGAGATCATAATTCTTGTCTCCAGAAACAGCTCCATTCTGTTCCTCTGACCAGTCCTGCCACCGTTTGTTCTGCTTCCAGTGGTGGTGAGATTCACAGCAAAAGCCCACCCTGGCATCAGCCTTTGTCTCTAGTTGCAGAGCTTCTAACCTGCTTGCTGTAGACCCCGTCCATACCGAGACGGAGAGCAGCCTACCTGTTTGACGACCCTGCCCAATGGAGTAACACACCCTCAGCTTTTCTTCTACATCAGCTTTTGTGTAAGTGCTGCTGATATTGCAAGATACTGGACATAGTCACTCGTGATATCGTTACTTGTAACAGGCAATTTCCCTTCCCTTCTTCCTCATCCTATTCCTATTGTGCAAAACCACCTTGCCAGCTGTGCTGAGCTTTGCTTTGTTTCCCTGTGATGGTTTTCTTTCAGAGGATAAGAACTGTAACTAGCAGAAGTGCATCCTGAGCCTCACATGCCAACTAGTGTCACGTGAGAGAGGCCTGCCCCGGACTCCATCCTCCTCCTCTCTTTTTTTTTTTCCCCACCCCACCCCCCACCCCCCTTTTTAAATCCTTGAGCCAGTGGTTCACAGAACGATTTCGACACCTACTCTCAGAAGTCAGTTATGCCAGGGCCAACAAAAAGGCTCACCACTTCCTACCCAGAAACCCGCCTTTCAGCTTGTCCCTTCCTCTGCAAATCTTATGCAACCCAGTAGAATAATTGTGCCAGGATTACCTTCTCCAGAACACAGACTCTAAGCTTTCTGTACTCCAGTGAATGCTGTTTCTTCCGATGACTGGGCATGCAGGAGGCACCTGTGCTTCAGCCTAGATATTTGCTACCACCAGTGAAGACTTTCCCTTTTGAGAAGGGTATTCCAGACCCCACAGCCGCTGGCCGCACCTCAGGCTAAATGCTCCACGTGGCGCAGTTCTGCCTAAGACTACAGTTTCTCATGGTTTTCTCAGGCAACTCGGCCTCTGGTCAGGTGCATGCGTGATGTTCGCTGCTCCTGCATACACCAGTTCCCCCAAGGTGCGGGGAGAGCAGCTACGCTGCTGAGAGGTGGCAGGACGGGTCCTGCTCCGAGCAAGGTCGGCAGTGGAGATGCAGATGTGGTGCTCCCCCCGGTACTCAGTGACTGTGCAGCTCTGTTGCTGCAGACTGTGTGGATCTTTGTACGTGTTATCTGACTACTAAAGCCATGATTTAAGCCACTTGGCAGGTAAGGACACATTTGAACTACAACCAAACGACAACTTTATCCGGTATAACTACTCTGATTGTTCAAGATGACTATAGTTCATATAGTTGACTTCAGTTGAAGCCTTTTGGCTTTTAACCTATTTTAGAAATACCATCAGTCGTGTAATCTGAGTCTGGATCATAGTGCTTACTTTGGGCACATCTTTTGTATTTTCAGTTCCTCTTTGGAAGAAGGAGTGAAGTTTTCCTGAGCTAATACTGCACATGTGTGTAGAAAAAAAAGTATTTTGAAGCTAGCAGTGGAATGGCATGTTGTCACAGAATAAGGAATTACTGCTATATAAAGACAAAATAAATATAGGAAGAAAGTCAATAAAGCATTTTATTGAGAACAGTGATCTGACTGCTTGAGCTTAAAGAAATGGATTGTATATAATGTATGCAGTAAAATAGTTATTCATACTATGCAAAGTCTTGGTTAACTGTGTGCTGCTACATGAGGACTCCTGCTACTGGGCTTTTGTGCAGAACGGGGCTGATTCTGTGGGTTTAAGTACTTTATAGGATTGTGCTTAGCTCTCGTGTCTGCAGGACTAATTGTTACATTCTGAATGCCAAGGACAAAGCCTGTGTTTCAGCTAACCTGCAGGAAAACTATCTGTTAACCATTTAAGTTCACAAGACAAAAATGAAAATACTTTTATCAATATTCCATAGTAAATACATCATGAACATACTTGCATATGTTTGGGGGTTTATTTAAAACAAGAAGGCTTACCTGTCTACCCCACAGTCCAAACAGTATTCTCAAAATAGCTAAAAGAAGTTTGAATTTTCCTTTTTTTAATTTTTTTTTTTTTTGTGGCTAGAGAATTTCCTGTCTCATCAGAACTACATCCTAATCAGTAAAAGAAAGATATCCACACGCATATTTATTACACTTACACCCTCTTAAATGCTAGCAAAGAACATTAGCTCTAAAGGTTTGGTACATGTCTGTTAATTTATGCTGTGGTACCTGTTAAGCTTCACAGATAAAGACATATTTCCTTACGTTAGAGCATGGGAAATGATTTGAACACAGTGGTATGGAGGAAGAATCCCACTGTACAGAAAGTGGCGTATCTTGTGAAGAGCAGCGGACATAATTGGAATGCAAGTATGGATGTTGCCAGTATTTGACGTACTATATAAGCACCTGGAAATTAGTTTTAACAACAAATTCAACTTATTTGCCCAGAGAATCAGATACTTGTTTCATATTTCAGAGGTAGTTCCTGAAACTATAGTCCCACTAATTGCTTTGAGTTTCTCAGGAAGAGAAACAGCTGTTGGAATTTAAGAACAAAGATCACAAAAGCTCCAAGTTTCTTGGCTGGAAATGCTTCCTACCAAGTTGCCTGCCTAGATTTTCTTCACAGGTATTAACTACTTGCCAGTTTCAACTCAAACTGTTTCATATGCAGCTTTATGCTGAATACTCTTTAGTTGCTGGAGCTGGCTAATAATTGAAAATAATATTTTGAAGCATTCTCATTAGCACTGAAAAAATCAATTTACTGTTTCTCTCCAGTGGCTGCTGGTGCCAACCTACCACCAAGTTACTCTTGCCATGCTGGGGTAATTTGCCCAAATCTGTCACATCTCTTCACGTAAAGTAAATTGGTTACCCATTTATTTTGCTGTCCTGATTCTTCAGTATCAACTTTCAGTCTAATAGGCTATTTCAATCTATACTTCTATTTAAAATAGACATATATCCCTCTTGCAGTTTAATGCAAGCAATGCCTGCAAACTTTTAAGATCTTCCAGTATGCAGTCAGGTGGCTTCCGCTTCTAATTGCTGGTTGACAAATGAATCCACAGTGTATGGCCTATTTATGGTGCTCATAAAAATGCTCCCATATTTTAAAAAGATATTGCCCAGACTTCCCCTAGAAGAGATATTTTCCCACAGTAGTACAGCAGTACCGTGTCTGCTGTACAGATTGATTTTGTTCTTAAAATAAAAATATGATATGTTTTATGGAGGTAAAGAGAGAGCAGACTGAGCTGCAGAACTAAGTATTGGATTGGGTTTTGTATTTTTGTAGTGCTGGTTTCCAGGTGAGCCTGTAGGTTTGCTCAGGGAAGGACAATTTTCAAGGCATCCAGAAATAACCTTGTGAGCCCAACTCAGCATAGGCAACTGTCTGGATACACAGGCACGTGCTAACAGGAAAAAAAAGTATCCCGACTGTGGGAAGAACCATGCATTACTCGGCTGCATACAACTCCCATCTGATCCTTCCTGGGGACATGAGCAGTGTTTAGAATAGCTTTGGGAGGACATGCTACTCAGTCACATATTTTATAGCCCTTACCTAAAAACCAACCCAGAGCATGCGTTTAAACACTTAGCTGTGCAAGCAGCCCTATCACCTCTTGAATTTTAAGGGGGCTACTCTTGAGCTTAAGTGCTTTCCTGGACTGGAGCTTTACCGAGCAATGAGAATGTCTGGTTTGGCTCTACCTCTTATATGGAAAGTTGCTATGTTCTTCCATAACATAGTGTAAAGCTGGCCGCCATCACCCCTTCCCTGCTGCCTGAGTCTCACGGGAGGTTCGGTCTCCCTGTGCCCGGAGGTGTTGAGCCTACTGTCATTTCAGGGACTCAGGTCTGCCCCTTTGCCATCTCTGGCAGTTCAGGATGCAGAATTTCAGCTGCTCATGAAGTGGTGGTGAAAATGTTTACACTGTTTAAACAGCAAGAGCTGCTGCACTGGAAGCTCTGGGAAAGCTTTGCTTGGATGAAATATCTGCTCTCCCTTCACTGCCTGTAAACTGCAGGATCCTAAGGGTTCTTCTCAGAAGTTACTCCATCTATGAGATGTGCAGTACAGGTGAACATGGCTGTACTTTCCCCATTTGCCCACAAGATAAGAGAATTTAGGTCAATTTTCCATAACCTCAGTAAGCTTAAATGAATGCAGTCTGCTGCCCGGAGTTAATCAGCTATGCCTGAGATGTGACAATTTTGTGTGCATAAAAATACCCTTCATACAAGCTGTCTCTGTGTGCTGGAAACATTAATATGTATTTTGTTTAACAGAAAGAAAAATGAAACATGAAGCACATAACCATTTCACAGCTACCTAATGCAGCCACAATCGATGTGGTCTCACATGGTCTCGTACCTGAACCATATGGAACAACGAAGAGTAAATATTCCTAGCAGTATGTCAACACTGCTTTAGGGTCTGCTTTCATGTTTGTTTAGATTAGCTAACACTGACGAATTATTACAGCCTATTTGCTTGTGAAAACATGCTTTCTTAGTACTTTTACATATTACGATATTAAAAACCCCAGCAGCTTACACAGCACCATCAGAACTTGTAGCACTGCATCCTCGCTATGGGACTGTGCTGCTGACCGTAAAGCCGGGATCTGTGACAATGCGGCGTTTGCTGCAGTTGTAATACCTTTTGAATATATAAAAATGACTACGTGTTCATGGTGCCATTAGTCTGCTTGCTAAAATTTACCCCAGAGAGGCACGTAGTTCACACATACGGTGACTGTAAGTTTTCAAAGCAATAAGATTACCTGCAAGACATTTTCCAAATCACTGCTGTCACTACTGTCAGATGCCAGCTCTTTCCCTGTGTATTTTGTTTGCCTTTTAACACCAAGGTATAAATACAGAGTAATGGTATAAACACACGCCCATACCTGGATAAGGAATCTTTCCATATGTAACGATTTCATACAGGAGAATCCCAAATGACCACACATCAGATTTAATAGTGAAAGATCCATAGTTAATTGCCTCTGGTGCTGTCCATTTAATAGGGAATTTCGCACCTAAAAAAAAGTATAGTCTCAATCAGTCAAAGGCAAATTTAAACGCTCAATATCAAGTCACTGAAAGGTCTTAAACAACTTGCCTATGATACCCCTAAATTAGCAAAGTTACCAGCCACTCCTTCTGTCCAAGAGTTATCAGCAGAGATGTGCTGCAGGATGCATGTTGCCACACTGCATGTCCTGTGTCAGAGGTGCAGATAAGATGCCGAAAGTTACATAGCACCTTTTGACTCTTAGGTGTGGTGAATTTTTGCTAAAATTACAGTCACCATTTTGCCTTCTGCCCAGTGGTCAGGCAACAATCTTACAATTCCCATCACCTGGAACTTCACAAGACTTTAACTAACTTTTCCTATTTTAAAGAACGTTAGTCTAGCTTCAACATACACTTTAACACATTTCAGATTCAGCCACAGATGCAAAAGCAGTAGCAAGTCACATCTTAAAAAAACATATCTTAAAATACTGTCTTTCATGTCGAATTAACTGATTCCAGAAAATCCCATATAGAAACAAACTCCTTCCAGTTAAATAAGAAAAGTTCAAGCAGCCTTTGATGGGGAATATTACATTAGCTCTTCAGACAACGAAGAGTAATACAAGCAGATCCTCTCTATGCCCTTTTTAGCCTGCTCTATCGTTCTGGCACAAAATACCAGGTAAGCTAGGAAACTTTTCTGAATGACAGAAAACACATCGGAGAAACTTGGCATAAAGGATTTATAACCTGAAAGGTTCATTTAATCAATATACAATGTCCAGAGCTAGCTAAAAAACACAGATATGGATTCTGTACCTCTGCAAACTGCTTAATCAGACCCTTCCCTCTGATCTATTGAATTACTGTTACCCAGTGACTGCTGAATAGTTCCTCTTCCTTTAATCTCAACTGTAGTGCATTCTTCTCTTTCTTCCTCATACCTTAGTTCTTCCACTCCTGTCCTACATTACCACAGTTTCTATTCAGACTGTGTGAAAATATGATGTGCTGTCTTTAAAACAAGAAGGGGAAAGCCAGCCAACAAACCTGCTCCGTAAAGTTACCCTAATCCAGTCTGTGCATGGAAGCATAAATAAAAAATTTTCACTGCAGCAAATTGACTCTGCACTTCTTGAAAGCATCCTTGACAACATTAGCAAAACACACACCCAGACAAATATCTTTAATAGTATGATTTCCCCTCTTGCCAGTCCTGACCCTGCTGCGATGTTACTTCCCATCCGTGTGCTGACAGGGACATGACCCAGCCCTCCAGTGTCCCTACACGTAGCAGCAATGCTGCTGAATGTGTAAATCAATGCTGCAGTTTCTAAAGCAGCTTCAAAAGGTGACCAGTTCTGCTAAAGGTTTTCTTGTTACCAGCAGCTACAACCCCTAGGGCTCCTTCCTTTCCCTAAGTGAAAAGGAGGTGCATATGGCATTGAAGGATGTGAAGAGAAAATAAGATCATATTTTCTTGGCATTTAATTCAGTGGGATGGAAGCTGTGGCCATGCAATTAATTTGTTCAATTTAGAAAAACTTGTGTGCAGTTAAGTACTCTCAGTTTTCTTTGTTCTTCAAGTTTATTTAAAATAAACTTTTCAAAAAGCCTGGGGAGCACAGAAAGGTTATTTGTTTCCTTATTCTTTTTTAAAGTTGTTGGCATTGGAACGCTGCCTCTAGGAAGTCATCACGGCATTTTCTGTGCTTGGTGACCATATTATTGTTAGACACAGCCTCACTGCCTCCCAGAGGCTGAAGTTTTAAAGACAAAAATAAAAATACATACCTTCCCTTGCTGTATATTCATTGTCTTCGATGACTCTCGCTAGTCCAAAATCAGCAATTTTGCACATCAGTAAGTCCGAAACCAGAACATTTGCTGCTCTCAAATCTCGATGGATATAATTTTTTCTTTCTATGTATGCCATTCCTTCTGCAATCTGTAACCAAAGAAACAACTGTTTCGATATTTCAACACCACACAACACCATCAGCAGGTCTGACCTCTCTGTTCTTTCAAGGTATCAGCAAAGCCACATCCATTTATTCACTACCAGTATCTTTGGAGCATTTTTGAGACGGAAGCAAGGCAAGGGTGATTTCCACGGAAAACCTATGCGTAGATCCAGTCCTGCAAAACTATACTTACAGTAGTAGCTTCAAAAGAATTGTTTGGGTGAATAACAGCTGGCAGGATTAGAGATATGTATCAGAGACATTTCCTGAAACAAAATCTTAATTAAAATGTTCCTAAGATTTCTACTAAAATATTCTCCTCCCCAAATTATTAACTGGTTTATTTTCCAAATACTAATAAAATGGAAGGAATTAATAAGTTAAACAAGATACAGATGTTCTTTTAAGGATTGATGAAGCAACAGTGCAGATGGAGTTAAAAAAAACCCAACAACTTTCTATTTATCTAGTATAGGCCTGGACAATCAGGAAACAATTACTAAGATAGGGCAAACAACTTTATTTTCTTCTACAACAACATGTACCTGTTCATACACGAGGAGTGTTTGGCAACAGCCAGCTCTCAGATACTATCATAAGTAAATTTAATTCGTATTTCAGCAGCCCAAATTAATTTCCAAACTAAATTAAATATGATTAATGGCCTCAAAATATGCACTGGGGATGATTTTTTCAGTATTTGCCCAGACTACCTTTTTTTTTTTTTTACCCCTGAAGAAAAACATTTTAATTTTCAGAAAAAAAAGAAACTGAAATAATAGCTTCTAAACTCAGAGCAATAAAACTGATGTGTAGATCGTATTCTGTCCAAAAGTTTAAGCGGAGCTCGGAAAAAAGAAAAATAAACCCAGTGCTTGTGAGCTGTCAGTTCTTCTCTTCCTTGTGAGACTCTGGTGATGGGTCCTTCCCAGGCAAGGCCCACGCTCCAACCTGTGCCGCAGGTACCTCTCCAGGATGTTTGTGGGTGGGTGACAGACGGCTCGCTCTCGGCCACGTGGTTTGGGGAATGCACAAGCTCTCAGGTTTGCTAATGAAGCAGCAGTAAAGCAGTAAGGGTCCTTCTCCAGCGCCAGTCCCCAGCACACTCATACACGGGCTCTTTCCCCTCCACCTCAGGAGAAGACAAGCGCACGGATCCCTTCTCAGCGCCAGAGGTGCTTCTTTCAGCCGTGCAGTAAAGCAGGCAGGAGCACCTGACCAAATTTTAAGAAAACATTAACATCGCTTCTGCTTATCCATTTTTAAAAAGTCCCCGAGGGGTACTGCGAAGGCACACACTGCCACCACTTACAACACAAAACCACACGGTCTTTGTTCCTCTTTTTTAGTTTAAGGCAATGGAAAAATAGAGCCACTTGCCCTCCCACCTCCTTCCACTGCAAACCTCTTCTCACAAAGCGACACATTCTTCAGAGCAGAGTGTTACATTGCCCTTGTACAACGCAGGGGGGTTCTCACACTAAACCAGAAAGAAACTCCGATGATGAAGAGAATGAAGAACACCTGCATTTCACATTTTCTAGAAATAAGTAAGACGTTTTATAATGAAGGAAGCAGCTACTAGTGAATAATTACCACAGACAGTCTTACTAGACACTTACAGACAAAATAGAAGAGTAGTATTTGATTCAGAGCCCACTCTGCCTCTCTCTTGTCCCCATGTCATTACTTGGGCTTGGGGAGGAATGAGAGATGAAAGGGAAGGTTTTGGTGTAAGATCAGTGCTGAGATTGGACTGGCCAGCTTGGCAGATACAGCCAAAAAGCAGACATGTCCGCTAATGTCACTAAAAATACATCAGCCATCACAAAAGAATCAACTTTCCTCCTACTTCCCTGCACAGATTTAACATTTGGGCAAACCACTGGCTCAGGAATGAAGAACCACTTCACAAAAGAGACATTCCTGACAGCGATATTTAGTTTCCAAGACCAACCAAGCAAAGCCATTGGAAAGACCATTTTATTTCCTCTTATTTGTGCCAGACTCACTGAAGTCATCATCTGATTAGTCACAAATTAAGAATGATGTGACATCAAACAATCCCTTATGTTTTCAGCAAATACAAACTACATTTCCGTGAAACTTCAGGACAATGGTTTTGACTGCATTGAATCAGAGAAATTCAAAGAAGCCACGTATGTGCAAGCATTTGGGCATGCAAAAAATTCCCAAGTCACGTTAAATCTTTGCTTGTGCGAAAAGAAAAAAAAAAGAGGATTTTTTGATCGAGGGAATGGATGCCAGAGCCCATGTGATAACTCTTTATGATAATTGCTGGGTTTTCATTGCCAAATGATATGTTAAAGGTAGAGAAATTCATGGGAACAAAAGAAAATTAAAGCCGTTTTCCCCTCTTTTAATGATCATTGGTACCTGTCAAGACTGTTCGGCTACATGTAACTACTACTCAGGAGCAGGATGGGAAAGCTAATTTGGGCTTCTGGAATATGTTTTGTGGCCTTTAAGAGAGGATTCTGCGTACACTGCACAAGTGTTACTACCAAGAAGGGAGCAGTTTCCCCTTCACTGTTAATGAACTACTGACACGCTTCTAGAAACACCCAAGTTAAATCCTTTCAAAACCAACCAACCAACCAACAAATCTCTAAATACTAGGAACTATGCACCCAGGGTAAGAATGGAAGAAAAGTCTTCTGGAAGAAATAAATCACTCCACAAGACAGCCTCTGTACTGTAAAGCTTCAGCTAAAAGTCACGCAATAAATGAATGACTCAGAGCTGCAGTTCTGCAGACAGTTCTGTCACCCATTTGGGGCGTGATTTCAGCTGGCAGTGCTCTTTCCTCTCTGTTTCTGCTCTTTCTATCTGTAAAACAGGGTAATTACTTAACCTTCTGGAACACTTGTGGGTCATTTCACAAATAGGTATAAAACTCTTTCAAAATCCTGAAAGAAAATGGTAAGAAAAGCATGGAGCGAACAGTATTGCCTTGAAAACGCGCGTTCCCTACTTTCTGACCCATTTTTTGTAGCTTCTGAAGGTGTTTGGAGAGAGCAGCAAAAGCAGCAGAGGACTTTGAAGCAGGGAGGGGAGAACCTAATAAACCAGCATTTCAGGAGAGGACACTCTACTGTCGCAGAAGAGCTACACCTTCTGAAAAGCAAAAGCACTTGGTCACAACTCACAGACTTCCTTGGTGAAACATCACAGCTGACATTAAACAGCACTTGGAGGGATGGGCAGTTCTGTGCTTTTCTTTTTTTCAGAAGGTGAAACTCAGCTTTTGTTTTGGTTTGGGTTTTCTTGCTACAAAACCAGAGAACTTCTGGATTCCTTTGTAGCTCTGTTTTTCAACTCAAAGACATATTTGATTTCAACTTCCATGCCAAGGTCTGTGATCCTCTTTTGCAAGAGTTATTTCAAACAAGCCATGTTTTACACATAATTTGCAATGACGTTTCTTCACACAGAGAGGGCGTTACAGCAACATGTGTAATGGATTCCGCTTGTGCATTTCTAGGCTGTATGTAAAAATGTGGAATACTAAAGAGGCCAGATGGGTTTGCTTAAGGTCAACCTGATAGGATGTTTTTATGTCATGCTGAGAACGTATTATATCATGTTGAGAAGGAAAACTAAATGACAGGGATCATGAAACAGAGTGGAATGAAAACGAAAGGGAATGAAAGAATGGCAAAATATGAAGGTTTTTTTACCAGGAAAGCAAGTTTTAAACAACCTGGAGGGTTGACAGGTGCAACCTCATGGGAAAAAAGTCTCAGGAACAACCACACCATCAAAAAAACAATTATAAGTGCAAGGGCAAATCACACTTATCTTAAAGACAGTGCCTGATGAGAAAAATTTGGCCAAATCATACATGGTCAGAAGCACCCAAAAATGATAAAGTCAAATTACAAAATATTAAAAAATACCCCAATATGACAAAAATCAGAAGAGCCCACCCACAAGAAGTGCTACAAATAGTAAGTATAAGTAGGGGTGCATTAATAACAGGACAAGATCAAGGAAAACATTCACATTAAACAGATGGAGAAGACTACATACCAATGCTAAAGAGAAGTTTTTAAACGCCTGCCTTTGCTTCAGTCTCCACTGAAAGGGCCAAGGACGCACACGTGGTTAACGTGAATAACAAAGGGGTAAGCACACAGGATGGAAAAGGGAAAGAACTGGGTTAGGAGAGTTTAAGTGGATAGGAGTGGTTTATGAGACACCTGAAAACTGTCAGTAAATCCAAACTCACACATCCTCAATCACCTGCAAAGCAGGCAAGCAAAATGGGGAAAAAAATATAAGTGATGAATCAGTATTTAAAGTTGAGCCTAGTTTTAATTTGGTTACAAATGAGGTCAAGTCTGGGAAAAAAACAAAAGGGCGTGACCTACAATTTCCAAAATATTGAGAAACAACTAGGCTAAGAACCTCTCCAATCCTCTCCTGCCCTATTTTAAACCAAAATCATGTAGAAATGATTACTTAGAGATGGTTTAGGTATACTTTTAAAAGATTTCCCTTTATGTTGGCAGATGTGGCTTTTTACTCTTTTCAGGAGCCGTACTATAAAACTACACGTGAAACCGCAGGCAGTAGAAGGCAGGGATTCGTGAATAAAGGCAGCTTCAAAATTCCCTCTGTATTGCTGCTGCCTGCGAGACAAGCGAAGCCGAACCACTGCGCCCGCTCCCTGGGGCCAGGCCGGGGCTGGGATGCTGCCCCTGAGGGCCCACCCATGAACAGGACATCCCGGCTGCATCCCTCGTCCTTTGCTTGGCGGGTGGGGGACAGTGGCCTCAGAGCTGCTCTCAGCTGCGCACCTGGGCTGCTCAGGCCCACGGCTCAGTGGGGTGCTCCTGCCAAAGCAGGTAAAGCAGCCCAAAACCCAGACTGGAAATCAGTGCAAAGCACTTAGGGTGGGAGGGATCATCCTGCTGGTGAATTTTAAGCAGAGGAAATAATGGAGCATATCCTGAGGTTCACATTGCCTTAAATTTGGTAATTCTCAGTTCCTAGGGAAGAGCCTCATTAAAAACAGTCTGCGGTTTTGAAAGGCTTGAAGCAGACACACGTTATTGATCTGGACAGGGATGTCTTTGGTCTGGGATTACCCAAAACCAGGTTCCTTTCAATAATGTCCAGACGCATAATAAAATAAATACACTTCTTGATTACGGAGTTTTCAAAAAGAAAGTTTGTCTTCACATGACTATTCGTCTATGAAGAGGGTGTAGACTCTTTATATCAGGCAACTGAAAACTGTTGAAAAAAAAGTCACGTTTTAATCTTTAAGTGATATATTGTGTAATATCAATTTTCAGTTTGCAGCAGTGCTTATCCTAAAGGTGAAGTCAGGAAAGGCTGCAAAAACGTATTCGTCTTGCTCCAGTCAAGCAGCTATGTAGTCAAAGCAAACCCACAGGGAAAAAAAGGATTATTAAAGTAACATATATAATTATGCACTGGAACATTAGAGGGTATAATTAAAACTGAAAAAAAACTGAAAAGGAATATGGCTAAACTGCAGTGGAAATCTCCCAATGCCAAATAAGAGTTAAAATTAATTCTGATTTAGGACTTTCCCCTCCCCTCTTAAAACACTGCATCAAAAATCTCTATTAATTTTATCCTAAGTTTATTATTATTTTAATGGCATTGTAGCCTTAGAAGGCAGAAAGAAGAGTTGCCAGTGAAGTTGTAGATCATAGAATTAATGAAAGTATCAGCACTGCGCAGGAAAGAAGAAAGACTGTTTTTAGGACAAAGCTTTGACCAGCTTGAAAGTTATGACGTGAGTATGTTCAGTAACAACTGATATCATTTTCCTAACCACAGCCACCATGCATGTGTGTGCTACACAGTAGATAACGGATTTGCATAAGAAGCAGGAAGAGTTTACACATGCAAATTCACTGAACTTGAGTTGTATGTTTTCAGCAGATCTCATCAAACAGAAGCAAGTACAATTTCAAGAACTGTGAAACAATGATTTGGGAGCTCTTTGGGTAAATTACCTCTAGGCAAGACAAAAACCAACTAGCAAAATCGAGAGTTTGCCAGTCGCTTTAGTGCTGAAGGAGCTAGGCCGTTGCCTGTAGATGACCAAGGGGAATATGGGCAATGTCCATACGGACTGTCTTGGCCTGCTGCATTAGCAAGATTTGGCAGTATAGCTCGTGGACAAACGATGAAATTCACTTACCTTCCAACTCGTAACTGGGAACCAACAGCTAACAGCACCTTTGGGTTCCCTGAGCCCCTGGCTGAGCTGACGGGCAGAAGCCCCAGGAAGGGGAACCGCTCGTCAACCGTGTCAGCTAATGCCTGCCAGATGCACGGCAGCTGCAGGACCAGCCGATGAGGTTGCCGTGCTGCTGACCCACGCACCAGCAGTGGTCACGCAGGCAGGGAAGCGGGCTCAGGTTTTGCTTTCTCCGTATTCCTGGCTGTTTCTGGCGTGTCTGACATACTGACAATTCTGCTGACTTCTACGGGAGATGCCACAGCTCTGCTCTGTACTAAAGCAGGTAGTATGTGCTTGAAGAGACGTTTGCAAAACTCAGCTTCCTTTAAAACACACTCCTTTCAGAGACTTCTAGCATTCGTCTCTAGTGGCCAAAATCATCTTTGCCAGGGCATAGCTAACACTAGATTTCCCCAGCCCCTAATCATACACACTAATTAAAACACAAAAGAGAAACTTCAGCTGTTTCAGAGGGCAGATTGCTTTAGAAACTGAGCTGGACCACCTTCCTAGCAAGCATTTTCTTGCCATGTTTTCCACAAGCCTAATTTCATAAATTGTGATTGTTGGTACAGCAAAAAAAACCAAAAAATCCTGAATCCACAGCTGTATGCTAAAGTAGTCACTAGATGTAAGTGTAACTAACTAGAATCACAGAATCATAGACTGGTTTGGGTTGGAAAGGACCTTTAAAGATCATCTAGTCCAACTCCCCTGCAATGAGCAGGGACATCTTCAACTAGATCAGGTTGCTCAGAGCCCCGTCCAACCTGACCTTGAATGCTTCCAGGGATGGGGTATCCACAACTTCTCTGGGCAACCCGTTCCAGTGTTTCATCACCCTCATCGTAAAATATTTCTTCCTTATATCTAGTCTGAATCTACCCTCTTTTAGTTTAAAACCATTACCCGTTGTCCTATCGCTACAGGCCCTGCTAAAAAGTCTGTCCCCAGTACTCAGCTATCACTGTCAAAAATGGCAATCGGTGAGGGTGGATGTTAAGTTAACAAAACAGCAAAATGAGTATAGCAGAGTAGCAGTATATTTGATTACTTGCTTGAAAAATGCTATCTTTTAAAAAGGTGTTTATTTCACCTAGGGGAGCAGTCCTTTTCTTTTTGCAAAATCAGAATGTTTCACCCCTTTAAAAAGCAGACTTCTTTCAAGACTGTTCAAGGCACAGGCGTTACGAAGTCAGCAACTGGAGCACTAACAGCAGTCTGGCAATGGAAACACCAACCCACAGCGCTCTTCAACACCACTTGGAAAATCGGATTCAGCTGGGGCTTCCTGTTCAACTACCTGCACTACATTCTCCAGCCATCTGACAGTCACAGAGACTACATCCTCCCCTCCCTTTCTCCCATTCCCAGTCCCTCCTTATCTGACAAGGCCACTGTAAGGTGGCAAAGGCCATTCCTCTGAATAAAAAGGCAACATACTAAGTGGAACCACTTCTTGCCCATTTTCCTCCTGCTGTATCGCAAGTCCATTGCTAATGTACCCTTCTGCAATGGGTCGGGTTCTTTCAGCAATTTTTGTTGCAACAGACATCTTGTGTGCAGACATGTGGACGTGAGCAAGCCGGCTGCGTAGCATGGTTGGGAGCAGGTCAGCCTTGTGCAACATCACAGATGTACGAGGGGAAAAGTAAGCCAATCCTCAGCTACCATTTCTTGCATTTTCAGTCTTTCTGAGAAGCTGGGATAGTCTGGTAAACTGCTTTGCCAGAATGGTGTGATTAGACAGTAATGAAGAGCTCAAGTGTGTGTCCACCAAGACAAAAAAATATGCCCGATCTTATTTAAGTAGTTCACCACCTCTAATGAAACATAGCTCCCCAAATTTCTTTCCCCTTAGGCTGTACAGAGAGGTTAACATCACTGCTGTAAGAATAAATTAGTGTTCCATTTGTACAAACCAGAGTCATATCAAAAATACTAGACACATTTTATGTTCTCCTTTATATACAGCCTACATTCTGGAAAAGTGTGATCCACAGGTCTGCAGTAAAATTACCATTACCTTAGCAGTAGGCCAACAGAGTTTGAAAATATTTTTGTCTGTCTTTTGCCCTAAAGACTCATCTATTAACATTCAGACTGTCAGAGTTAGAGAACACCAGTGTTGGTCAGAGGGAAATCTCTGGTCTGAGAACCACACGCAGCCTGCAAGTCTATTCCACACAGTCCTGTTATTACCCAGTGGCATTAAGAGCTTCTTACAAACGTGCTCAAAAATCCTACAAATTCTTTCCATAAGAAAAATCCCTGTACCTCTGTTCCAAAGTTTTGTCTGGACTGCAGCTAGAAATCCTCAGAGAGGCCTTCCTGAACATCCCTTTCACTCTGCAACTCAATGCATGGCGCTCTCTCAGGAATTTCTGTTGATAGCCTACATCTTACGTGAAGAGAGGGACTTCTCATATCACCTGTGCTCTACAAGGTCCTGGCCTCTGAGGCCAAGTGCAGGAACTGGCTCTGAGAGATTGCTGTCATATCGGGGTGACAAGCAATGTCCATTTCAAGTGACCTGACCTTCAAAGCTTTGTCAATGACCCCTGTCATCTTGGAAGTGATTTACCCAAGTTGTACACAGTTAGAGTTGCTCTCTAGTTCATTAAGCTTATTAAGCCTTAAATTTCTGAAAACACAATATTCATTTAAAATGAACACAACATCCCTAACTCCAATAAAAAGGTCTGCTATAAAACCACTTGTGCCTTCCTCTCCGCATTCTGGGTCTCCTTTCATATCACTGCTCACAGATGTTCTTCTCTCCCTTGAATTTTACAGACTATTTTCAAAGCTACGGGTTTTTTTCTGCCCACTGTTATTCATCTCTCCAGACCATGACCTGGGATCCAGCAGGTTTTCCACATCTACAAAGCTTTTGCCCCACTAAATTCTCAAGGACAAGTTACGCAAAGAGTTCAGAAAACTTAGAAAGCCTCTAGCTACACTGAACCAACAATTATAGCAAAACCAGCTCCTGCATTGAATCTATGTTAAATAAAAATCTATATTTGATATGTTGAACATCTATATAACAATATGTGATATATAATATACCACAGAATAGAATAGTTTCAGTTGGAAAGGACCTCCAATGATCATCTAGTCCAACTGCCTCACCACTTCAGGCCACTTCAACCAAAAGTTAAAGCATGTTATTAAAGGCATTGTCCAAATGCCTCTTAAACACTGACAAGCTTGGGGCATCAATCACCTCTCTAGGAAGCCTCTTCCAGTGTTTGACCACCCTCTTAGTAAAGAAATGTTTCCTAATATCTAATCTTATATTTATTTATATAGCAATAGTCATATAATATTCTTATAGTGAATTTTTGGTATAAATCCCTGATGTTTTTTTACGTCTTTTTCAAGTTTCTTGTCTTTCCTCATGAATTGTAACAAGTTAGTGTAGTAGAGTACAACAGTCTGTAAACTCTAATGCATAATAAAAACCCAAAAAGGTTGGTGAAACAATAACCTACCAGAAATGCCTTCATTACCTATTAGTAACATGAACTGCAACTTGCAAAAGCACAATTCTTACTCTATTTTCTTATCTGCTTCCCTGGACATCTAATGCTGGCAACTGTCTGAGGTGAAACACTGGGCTCCAAGGCACCTTTGATCCAGGCTTTGACACACAAATCACCCTGGGGTCTCTCTCTACAACTTCCGTCTATGACATGGGATAACTTGTATAATACTTTTGAAACAATCATCACGGTTCATCAATCAGATACTAGTATCTGAAACATCATTTGATTCGATTTCATTTATTTCACTGTACTTTACAGAAGAATTTGAAACCGACAATAGTCTGTTGAGGTTAACAGAGAAGTTTGACAAATGGACCTAACTTAAGTAAAAATGAGACATTTATTAACACTGAAGGAATCTCATAAGCACAAACTCACAAACTTGTACTTACACTTTCAACTCACAGCTACTTGAAGAGAAAACAGCTTTTCCACAAAGGAAAGCGGCTACGTACCACTGCCATCTAAGCAGGATACCACTGCCATCTAAGCAAGTCATCAGCAGTATCTAAGAGCTAAGCCTAAGTTCACATATTCCCTTTGAAACATCTTTTATCTATTCCCTCCTTTCAAGTAACCTTATTTACTCAGACCAAAGCTTATTTGAAAATTAAATTCTTTTTTAATGCAAAAAAAATTAGGATAAAGTTGCCCAGCATGAGTTTTGGAATCAGAGAGAAATAAACCCCGTTATTTTTGAGCATATTTCTTAAAATTTACCTGAGCAGAGAAGTCAATTAGCTTTGGAAGCAACAATTTACTTCCTTCATCACTCTTCAGAAAATCCAGCAAACTTCCTGCGACAACAGAGAAAGATTAAGTCAGTGCAGCTTATTACCAAAATAAAGGTCACACCAGGTCCTCAACTTTCTGGATCACAAAATTTTTGCAGTGAAGTGTTTTGATGTATTTTCAAGTTGACTACAGTAAGCTGGTCTCTTTACATGAACAATATGTCAGGTATCCAAGCTTTGCAATTTTCCTGGGTGTAGAAAACTCCCATCACACCAGTTCAGTGGTGCTGAGTTTGATAAGTACCCTAGTCTATGGGCTATCAGGAAAGCTGTGTAGGAGAATCACATATATTAATCCTTTCCAAGTCATAAAGAATAAGTGGCTCAACACTTGTTTATGAAGTTATCAGCAGAAGTGCTTGAAAACAGAACAAACTAAGAAAAACTACCACCCAAGACAATCTGAGAAGGAAACCTCACTTATTTTGTGTAGTAATGCTCTAATAAAGGTTGTCCTTTTCTAGTAGTGCAGCAATCCTTGCAGGACCACTCATCACTCACCTTATGACACACGTATTTATCAATTCAAGGGCCACATAAGGCAGTTTCTAAGGTTTGTTTTAAGTGCCTTGCTATGACACCCGACACAAAAGTCAGGTAGGGAGCCCAAAGGAACCAGAGCTATTTTGGGGGTTATGCTCTGAATCTGAAACAATTAAAAATGCTACATTTAAGAAAACTGTAAAAATAGTTTATTTCACAAATGCAGCAATGAATCATAAAATTAAAGCCTCAGCCCTCCTCTAGGATAGTTGCTCCTTCACTTTATATCAGAGCATTCAAAAGAATAACGCTAAAATCCCAAATTTTCATTTTTTATTCCTTCCTTTTTAAAGAAAGGGGACTAATTTAGGAGAAGCGGAAGAGTTTACTAAAACACTGCTTGCAGATCCAATGTTGTTCTCACCTTTTGCCATGAATTCTGTTATAATATAAATAGGTTCTTCTTTGGTCACTACAGCATAAAGCCTAACGAGCTTATCATGCTGAAGTGTTTTCATGAGGTTGGCTTCCTCCAGAAAGGCTTGCACAGACATCGTTCCAGGCTTCAGAGTCTTCACAGCCACTTTCGTACTGTTATGATAGTAACCTAAAAGGAGGGAATATGATCAGTGCACTTGAAGTCACTCTGCGTCGCACAGCGCCCCGACTAGTACGAATTTGTAAAGCAGGTGAGGTTGGATTCCAGTAAAAGCTGAGAGCAAATGCCAGATGTAGCACAAATATTTACACTAGAATTCCTTTTTATTTTGCAACTGATACAACATTGCAGTGAAAAATAATCCATTCCCTATTTTTAGAAATCATTTATCTGAAGAAAAAAAAAAAATTAAAGAAAGCAAATTATCTTCATACCAAGTTTTCATTTACAAGTAGCCCATAAAATATTCAAACAGTCAAGAGATGTTTTAATGAATGTCCACATAAATTGTCTCAGAATCTAACAGAGTTCATGGATTGCTTGCAAGATTCTGGAGCATCTTTAAATACAGTGATTACAACCATTTTATGCATGCCAGTCTCATGCTTGTAATCGTTTCTGTAACCCTCTGCTCAAAACGGAGCATTACAGGAAAGTGCAATCAAATGAGGATTCTCATGACTAACAAAGATACACTGCCAGGACTGCAATCCTCCAGCGTTCAGAGCAAGATTTAAAATGTGATAACTTCTTATCACATAGCCCATGCCAAGAGTGGAAGAGACTGTAGCTGTTTCATTTCTCTGTTTATCAAACCTTCTAATGTAATATTCTAATTATAGAAAAAGCAACTATCAGTAAAGAGAAAAGCAGTGAATTATTTTCTGTTTTAATGTTTTCTAAACATAAAATAAATGTTAAAATAGCATTAAAAAAATAGAGTAGCAAGCACTGATCCTAAAGTTTACCTTGTGAAGTAATTTAATTTGAAAAATAAAAGAAATAAAAGAAATAAAAGAAGAGAGAGAGAGAGAGAGAGAGAGAGAGAGGGATATACATGCAACTCTTGTTCCCACCATACCCATTTCAACATTGCAAAATTATTTCTTGGAAGAGGTAAAACTTTCATGACTCAATGAAGTAGCCTCATTTCCTTGTTCAGCAACAATCCAGACAGTATTACCACAATGGATACACCTCTAAATTGGAGTCCACAATTTCCTTATACTATTTATCATCCTAACATAAGAAATCAGTGGCAAAGCAAGGAACTAATTTCCAGATCTTAAGGGATTGCTCTAACCACTGCATCTTCTATTACCTTTTTTTAAAGAAGGATCATCACCTGAGAAAAGCCACTATGTCTATCACAAAATATTCACCTGCATGATTATTAAATATATTTTTCCAAACATGGTCAGGTCAAAGCATAACAAAGATATGACTCTAAATGATCTAATAATAAGAAATGACAACTGCAGGTCAAATCTGCTGTTAAACTTCAGGTATACAATTTATATCTATCAGAAAAACAGATGTTAAATATATTTCTTTCTGCTTAAGAAGCAGAAAGCTTGTTTGTATCTTTTCCACTATTCCATCCCATACCCTAAAGCAGAGCACTAGTTCCACTCCCGATTTGTTGAATACTCTACTGAACATACTAATTGATATCATTATTTCTGTGAAGCAATTGTGACCAACACACTTAACATTAACAACGTAACAGTATTTTACATTCACTAAAGAGATCCATCAAACTAGGGTTCTACTTACAGAAAGTTTACGTTACTACAACACCTCACCCATACTGATGTTTTCTGCAGGAAAACGGTCTACCCTGACCCTCTGGTGGTAACACACAAAGCAAATTAGCTGATGAGAGCACTAGAGATAATTGATCCTGATCTCTCTCATGTTCATTTATTTCATCAGGTATTGGGAGGGATGGGACACCACAACACCGAGGAAACGTGATCATGAACTCTATGAGCACCCACAACAGCGTCTGTAAAAAATGGATCCTTGACAGTTTGGCAAAACTGGAGTTTGTCACCTCTCTCGCCCACCCGTTATCAGCAAAACCAGCATTAGCTTGATTTAGGCTGAGGACCACATCAGACCTGGAGCAGGCAGTATCTTTTTAGTACGTCTCTGTACCACCCCAGTTTAACAAAGTCCTAGTCCTCACATCAGGTCACTTATCATTACCCTGAGAACCTCTGTGGTAGTTTCTGTAAAGATCATCTGCTTTGCCGCCACGCTCTTACTGTACAGGTAAGAAACTGCAGCCTTTGTGCACGCGCAGGGAAAATTGGTGACCTCAAACCGCTTCAGCTGGTGACAGCAAATTTAATGTTCAATCTGCATCACAGAAGGATTCCAGCGACGCACAGGGAGCTGTGGGAAGGGGTGGCTACAGCACCGCATCACCCCTGCGTTGTACAGTACCTGCAGCTCTGAACCCTTTGCTAATGTCTGCCTTGGCTGAACTGAACCTGGCTCCAGGTGTAAACCCAGCACTTGCTGTGTCACGGTATTCCTTGCCATATGATATGAATGAACATACGGTCAGTTTGCTGCCTAAACATGAATTCAAAAAGATAGGTAAGCAATGAAATTCTTGCTTACATCTAGAACACCTGACAGAAAATTCAGATTCTTTGCAACTAACATTCAGCTCATGTATGTACTGTAAAAATCCATTTCTGATACCGATGAGATGTACCAGCAAATTTTCTTAGTTCATTTTAGATGCCTTTTATTTTAATAACAGTATTTCTGCGGTAAGATTTACTTTGATTTTTCTAACAGCTGCATAAGAAAATACACATCCAAAATGCATATTACTTATATTCTAATTTGGGGGTTACCAAATGAGACAATTTTTTACACCCGAGATGCAAGCAAAATGTGTCTCATTAATAAAATACACTATAATGGCTCCATTTGGCTTGTTAACTTTTCTCTTAGCCCTGCTTGAGAATTCTCTTCATGGATTATTCATACCACAGAGCATTATGGTTCATGTCATGTCAGTGCACACTAGGAACAAAACTGCATAAAACTTAGACCCTACTCTTGCAGTGCTACTCTGGTTCATCACATCACTAAAGAAGCTGCCCAGATGCACTGAACTCCATGGTCAAAAAACCTTTCATACCATGGCAGGAAGCAAGTCTCTCTGCAGTTTAAACTTCTGTTAAAAATTAAATGTGATGCAAGCAATAGTACACAAGTCTGAGGAATGTGATGATGTCTTACACAGAGAGCCATATTCTTCTCTACATGTTAGAACAGAATCCTCCAAAAATTGTTAGTGTTTCAGGTATTTATTTTGGAGTTGATTATGATTATTTTGACAGAGTAGTATCTTGGACAGCCAGGTTGCCCCCAGATTCTTGCATGGGCTTAATCACGCCAAGCTGTGATATGAATTTGTAACAGACAATAATGGGGTCAGGCCTACCATTTCTGACCAGATCTCCAGGACTGAAGATGAACAACTTACTTTGTGAGCAAGCCTACAAGATGCCACTTTCTCCTTCCTCTGCTTTCACAGTAATTCCCTGCAAGGTTATACTGGGAACAACTTGTTTGAGCTACGGAGGTATGACACTATTAGAAGCGAGATAATGTCTCAGGCCGTTATGATTGCAGGAGGTACTGGGGAAGAGACTGAGGAACAGCAGCTTCTCTGCATCCTATTGCATGTCAGCACACCACTCCTCCTTCACCAACTACAGCCATCACTCAGCTAAAGAGCAGAGGAATGCAACTACCTCCATCTCTAGCTCATCTCCATACAGCCCATTAAATGTGAAGGCAGAAAGCACAGGCTGCCGCTTTCTAACTGCTTCCATGGTGCAGTGCATAAAACGTGAACACAACTCTGCCATGCTGTTTTCATCTACCATGTCAGCACAGCTGATGCCCAAAACACACACGTAAACACTAACTTGGTAGCCTAAAGACAGAAAGTCTTCATAAAATGTATAAAATTACACATAGCTATAATTAAGAAAGAAATTAAATGCACTTGCAGTGATAGACAAAACTGGGAAATTGATGGTCCTTTATAGCAAGTTTTCTAAGGAGATTCACCTGCCCACTTTCTGACAAAGATTCTCTGCACAGGTCACACAGGAGCACAGCTGAGTGCTTTGGGGATATTGGGTCTGCTTTTTGTTCCTAGAGTTTTCTTAGTCCTCCCATAATATAAGCTAACTCCCTCCAAAATGTGCAAGAGGAAGATGTCAACTTGGAAGCCCAAAGAGTACTTATGGACAAACTAAAAAGAAAAGACTATAAAAGATATGCTGGCATATCTTCACATTGCAGTAACAGTATTATCTCTATCTTCCCATATATCACAGAATCACAGAAGGGTTGAGGTTGGAAGGGACCTCTGGAGGGCATCTGGTCCAACCCCCCTGATCAAGCAGGGCCACCTAGAGCCGGTTGTCCAGGACTGTGTCCAGTTGGCTTTTGAGGGTCTCCATGGATAGAGACTCTACAACCTCTCTGGGCAACCTGTGCCAGTGCTTGGTCACTCACACAGTGAAAAAGTGTTTCCTGATGTTCAGAGGGAACCTCCTGTGTTTCAGTTTGTGCCCATTACTTCTGGTCCTGTCACTGGGCACCACTGAGAAGAGCCTGGCTCCGTCCTCTTTGCACCCTCCCTTCAGGTATTTATATACATTGAAGAGATCCCCCCGAGCCTTCTCTTCTCGAGGCTGAACAGTCCCAGCTCTCTCAGCCTTTCCTCATAGGAGAGATGCTCCAGTCCATTAATCGTCTTTGTGGCCCTTCGCTGGACTCTCTCCAGTAGCTCTACATCTCTCTTGTACTGGGGAGCCCAGTTCCTCTGAATGGGACACTGTTCCCTCTCAAACCACAATTCTAAGTACCCTTTATCAAGAAGAAATGTATTTAGTATTAAACCATGGAACAATATATCTCTCTAACTCACACTATGGCTGAAAAATAATTTTGTTCTATATGAGGAGAGAGGATAACAACTAGCTTTCTAATCAGGAGAGCGTAACAACTAGGTTATTTCTCAGTACCTCTACATAACTCCTGATGCCCCTGGTTGATCATTACAATATACAGTGTTTGTTGATACCCTGCACCGCACAGCTGACCTAATACGTCTTTTCCAGCTTGAACTTCCTTGGTTCTAAGATTAACCAGGCTCCTGATTCGAGAGGACCTGCGCCATGCAAATCAGCTTCTCTCGCTTCAGAAAGGAAGCGGAGAAGAGGAAACACAGCGATTGCTTTCACAGTACATTAATTTTTCTCACAGTGCAGCAATTCAGATGCAGGGGTTAGGCCCAATTTAGCTGTTACAATAATGACACAAACAAGAGGAAACATCTTGAACCAGAAACACTCTTTTAAAGTTTTATGCCTTTGTGTGTGTGTGCAGAAGTAGTCACTTCCCCAAATGATCTACATTTTCAAGCAGGTGATTACCTTCTGCCCCAAAGTCTTCCACAGAGTTTCAGTGTCAGTTAAACATTTCTTGCCCTGGTTTATTAGACAGAAAAAACTCCACAATGGCTGACGCTTGTCTTAACTAGTATGTAAATTGTCACTCACGTATATCATAGCTAGAGGGTTTCTCAAGCCTTTTCTTGTGAAGGCAGATAAAAGGCTGAATTTGGCTATATTATATTATAGAGACGTTGTCGTGGTTTAACGCCAGCCAGCAGCTAAGCACCACACAGCCGCTCCCTCTCTCCCCCCCGGCTCCCAGTGGGATGGGGAGGAGAATCGGGAAAGAAGGTAAAACTCATGGGTTGAGATAAGAACAGTTTAATAACTAAAGTAAAACATGATACTAACAATAATTATAATGAAATATAATAATAATAGTAATGAAAAGGAATATAACAAAAAAAAAAAAAAAGAAGAGGGAAAAGAAAAGAAAAACCAGTGATGCACAATGCAATTGCTCACCACCCGCTGACCGATGCCCTAGCAGCGATCTGCCCCTCCCGGCCAACTCCCTCCTGTTTATATACTGGGCATGACATTCTATGGTATGGAATACCCCTTTGGCTAGTTCGGGTCAGCTGTCCTGGCTATGCTCCCTCCCAGCTTCTTGTACACCTGCTTGCTGGCAGAGCATGGGAAATGGAAAAAATCCTTAAGATAAGCGCTACTTAGCACCAACTAAAACATCAGCGTGTTATCAACATCATTCTCACACTAAATCCAAAACACAGCACTGTACCAGCTACTAAGAAGAAAATTACCTCTATCCCAGCCAAAACCAGGACAGATGTGTTGCTTGCATTTTTTATACGATTTATATCAGAAGATTGCACCTATGACTGAATTAGAGCTTTCTGATTGACACTGTAGTTGTGTGTGGAATTTGCCACTGAAATACCACCACTCTGTGCTTTACTTCTCTAAATGAGAGCATCTCTTCAGAGCAATGACATTCCCGTCAGACTGCCACACTCCTGTGGGGCATCAGAGCCCCCTTCATAGCTTTGTGTCTTCTAGTAAGCTTTGGGATACACTTTTAAGTTGCTCAGAAATGCCCTGCCTATAGAATCTTGCCTAATAACAACAATAACAATAATTGGATCTATTATTATTATAACTGTAACAATTTTATTACTATTTAAATATAACGTCTAAAAAGGAGATTCAGGGAAGGGCTAAGGGAATGATTTGGCCTGAAAAAACATCCTAATGAAGACTTTGGGAGGAAGGTATAGTTTACCTCAAATAAGATAGTAACTGGTAACAAGTGTGTAAGTAATGAATAGTACACAGAATATGCAATATGGAACCCAAAAGAATACTCAGATGCCTGAAAAGGCAGCATTTCAAAAGCAAGAGGATTAAATCATTTTTACAGAACGTGATTAGATACTGGTCATAGCCCCTTGCCACAGGAAGTCACTGAGGCTGAGAAAATATTGTTTGTAAGCAAACAAAGCTAATTATGGTTATAATAATTAACACTATCATTTTCTGCCAGGTATATGTTAACATTTACAACTTGTAAGTCTTATGACACTTTCATTATTGGGGACTTGCATGATAATTCAAGGTAGGGGGTGACCAATCTCTAATCTTCTTACTACATAAGTCACCTACTTCCTGAGTAGCAAGCTGGCAGACAATAATTCTGGATTAAATGTCCCCTTTTTTCACCCAGTACGGCAGTCCCATGCATTACATTGCAGCGTCTTCTTTACCAAGAGACAATGAAAACTCTATACATAATTCACTAAAAGACATGATTTCTTTTTATTTCATGTTCTTTACCACTTTCTGGTTTGAAAGAAAGTTCTGAGATGCCCATCGATTTTGAGAATTGGGAATCACATCTTACTATAACCTTCTATTTCCCCCACAAAACACAACTAAAAAAACCCCTATTGTCTTTGACCTTCTAAATTACAGTGCTTACTCACTATTTTTTTCCTTTAAAAGACACCAAAGGATTTATTCCATGTCTCTGTCAGGTATCTTCCCCCTCACAAACCCTTTCTCCTCACGACAAGGTATATTCTGGGCCTGATTTTGCTGTTTTACAAGTATATAGGACCAGGTTCATGTCTGCTATTTTTCTGAATGACTCTGAAATGACACTTCTTTCAGCAGATTTAAGTACTCGTTTCAAAGGAATGAACTTACCCATCCAGACTTCTCCAAACTGACCAGCTCCAAGTTTCTTCACTAATTTAATTGATTCCCGTGGAATTTCCCATGCATCTTTATCCCATGGTTTTTGAGGCTTGGGACTTATACAAGCTTTTTCCAACTTTCTGCATAAGCCATCTGATTGCTCTAGTTTTCAAAGGAAAAACAAAATACAAAATTTGTTACACTTCCGTGCCTTACGACTTGAAACAAACATTACTTAATTGCAGGTGTGCACTAACCAGCTCAAAATAATGTTCAAAATAATCAAATGCTTTGATGAAGATGTAAGTGCCTTCTAGTGCTTTCACATAACTTTAAGCACCTCTGAACTGAAATTTGGTATTCAGAGACAAATTTGATAAAGAAGTGTCACATGCATCTGGTTACCATCAGATTACTAAGGGTTTTTAGTACAATTTGTACCAAACAAATACAATATAAGATCTGATTACTGACAGTATGTTGATGAAGACACACACTGGAGTCAGGCTTGGGACCTGTATTCTGAATTTGTCATTAAATTTTCTTGCAGCATGGTTTCAGACACATGTGCATGCAAGCATAAGTAGGTCACCATTATTTTTTCTCCAGCCACTGACCAGCTATAACTTTAATACAAATGTCAAATAATTCTCAGGTTTTCCAGCTGTGCCAAAGAATTACCACACACATCTAACAACTCAGAGAAATCTCATGGCCAAGTCCTCAGCGTGGCTTCGAAAAATCACTATGTGATTTTCTGTCCTACATTTTTCATCTTCTCTGTCTTCCCAGTTACAAGACTAAAAAAAACACATTTTGGAGCTATCCACCAGGAAATTATGCAGAGTGAAAAGTTACTTTTGTAGCTAAAACATAGGTAGAAACTCGTCCCTTCCCCTCTCCCTTTTTTTTTTTTTTAATAACAAATATATACATTCTATGTGGGTGCAAATTTCTTTCTTTGAAGTCAATGGAATTTTACTTCCTTAAAAATGCCAGTAACAATAAATAAATAAATAAATTTATAGGAAAAATAAAAAAAATTCCACACTCAACACCAGATATAAGAAGACATTCACAAGTCTATACATATTTCTGCTAATTATGAATACAAATTTACTCTCAAATACAGAATTCATTTATTTACAATGCAGGCAATTCTTACTATAGCTTCACATCATCATAACTTTGATGAGGTGTTTTATAAAGCTATTCTTTATTTCACAGTGGTATGCCACAGAGCAAGCAGCATTAGGTCTGATTATGATAACAACGCTACTTGGGTTCCAACCAGTTTTACTTTATCTTTGATAACATGCATGCCTGTGTTATTTAGAAAAAAAAAAAAAAAAAAAAAAAAAAAGGTTTGAAACAAAACAAGAAAGCATTCATTTTCCTTCACAGGAAATAATGGCTGTATTCTATTAACTAATTCACTAACTGATTTAACTTACTTTGATAATGTTTGATCATATCATTGATGTTGGGAAAAGTTATTCTCGGAGAGATGTAAAATCCTCCATTGTCTAGACTCCTAATTTTGTAGTGCTTAATAACATCGCCATGCTGTGGATCATAGTCTCTTATGGAGAGAGAATAGCTGCCTGTGGATAAAGAAAGAATGATCATTGACAGATAGCAGAAGCCTACAGTGCCCATGCATATACAGTTGAGCCTAACAAAATCACCTTTTTGTTTGTTTTTCTTTTTACTCCCTTATTTCCTCAAAAAGCATTTTGCAATCAACAGGAGGAAGTTAGCCAATAGCCGGTCCTGAACTGGTCACCAAAATGCTTACAGTCACACTTTCTTTTTCAATTTTATTCAACAAACTCAGGAGTTCCATAATCCAGGCAACTCCACGTCCAACGCCCACTTCTGCAGAAAGTCCCCCCGGCTCGAGTGGAACCGGCTGGGAAAGCAAGGCCAGGGCTGTCACACTCCTTGGGCAAAAGCTGAAATTCGGAGATAGCGTTTCGGAAAAGGAACATGCTGGATGTCGTGGGCCAACTAGCAAAAGGATAGTTTGGAGATGGCTTGAGGGGTACAGGAGAGAGAGCAGATCTGTTAGTCCCAGGGAGCCTAACCTCAGCTGGGATTTAAGATGGGGCAGCAGAGCATCTACCCTTAACTGCAGAGCTCTTCGTTTCTTCTACTCGTACAATTCTTGTTGTCCATCTTCAAAGGATAAGAAACCACCTCACCCCCTTCTCTCTCCCCACGCACAGATCCAGTGACAGAAGGGGATAGAAAGAAATATTTTGGGGGTACTTTGCCTTACTCTCAGCAGCCTATTGAATTTAGGAGTCTTCCTTTGAGAACTTCATTTAGGAGTCTTCATTTGAGACCACAGAAACAACGATATGGGCCCATTACAGAGAGCTACCTAACCAAGAATCTGCAGTGTTAGGGCCAGAAAAGCTACCCTGTGGAGAGGACAGACATATGAGCAGCTGAAGGGATTCATGCATCTTCCTCTGGAGGATGCAGTGTTAGAGTATCCAGCTGGAGCATCCAGTCTGGCTGCGTCAGAGTCCAGACGCTGGGGCAGAACCTCCTATACTCTTCTCAAAGTCCCAGCCAA
This sequence comes from Gymnogyps californianus, assembly GCF_018139145.2. NCBI lineage: Eukaryota > Metazoa > Chordata > Aves > Accipitriformes > Cathartidae > Gymnogyps > Gymnogyps californianus. The sequence continues at coordinate 42,357,637 of NC_059472.1, forward strand.
AGAGTCTGGAGACTTCACTAAGATTTTCAGTACAAAGAGCTCTGTCTACAGCACAAACCTTTACCAAAAAGCTTTTTGAAACAAATCACACCACAGTGCAGAAGTGTAAAACCTCATTATGCACTAACTACATTTAAAAACTTGTAGCAATGGATACAGACCCAATAATGGAAGACTATAAAATGCAGCATCTACTATTTACAGTGAAAAGTGTCCTTCAATAAAGGAATCACAAATGTTAGGAAGAGAAAAGATCTCTCCATTCATTCCTGCTTCTTGTCAGTGTAATCACACACACACACATATTTGTTTTTTTTTTCCCTATCTCAACTTTGGGTGTTAACCTGTAACTCTCTTCTCTCTTTTTCTGGTGATTTTCTCACCCGTCTCACTCCTGCAGAACTGCAGAAAATTCACACAATAGGACACACTGGGACTACTCCACAGCCAGTGCCACCTGATGCCAATTTTTGTGAAGACAGACTGTATGTTTTTAACTCTACAATCAATTCCAAAGTAACCTACCCCAAAGCCTACCTTTTAATGTTTCACTTTCTCTGATAAGGAAAGCTCCAGGACTATTTCCAGGAGCCAAGAGTTGTCTTTCGGCATCTTTTCGGGTTATGTCTTTGAAGAACCACCTGAAAAGTATTTCAAAGCATTAGAACCATTTCTCTCCCCCACCCACAAAGGTTACACCACCAGGGTGAAGAAGTTTGCCAGTATTTAGAGCCTGGGAG